>NC_090936.1:616608891-617858891 GCF_040938575.1 Ambystoma mexicanum
TGTAAAAGGCAAATTCATTGTCAGAAAGTGAATCACAACCAGCGCAGTAACTAATCCATGAAGTGGTTTTGGGCTTCCTCACAATACCTGCAAAGATTCGGACTTAGCCTTCCTCCTGGTTCCAACTGAATCCATCGCACAGAGGTCTTCTTCAGAATCTGTTTTTAAAGGTAACATTTATTAGGAATGCTAGTTATGCTCCTGTCAGTGACACGTTTGCTTGCACATTCCAATTATGAAAGTCATACGTTCTTACGTGTGTAAAACTGTAAAGAGGCCCAAGTGAAAATACATTTTATCAATAAGTGAACATTATGTGACGTATTAGAACGCAAAGTGTGCGCATTGTAAATATCCCATAGGCCTTTGCGTGACACCTTGCTCGAACGTACAGATGAATCTGAAGGCACGTCTGACACTATAATAACTGCATGGTTCACATCACAATCACTACATGTAAATAATATGTATGTGTACTTTATTTTGTAAGCTCTGCAATGGTCACCAAACCTTCATCCAAATCCACATAATTACATATTAAAACTGTTTTTGTACAAAGCAGAGAACATTAGAAATGAATACAAAATATCATAAGAGGCAGGCTTCGGGAATCGGAAAAATAATTTTACTTGATTTTTAGGGCTTCGAAAATGATAACTAAAGTGTTTGCCTAAACGCTAGAACATGAAAAAAAACCCTTAATAAGGTTCATCGACGTGCCCCAGAAAGGGCCTCTTAAACAGTTGTGTTTGTCTCCAATTTCATTACTTGGCTATTTGTCAAATACAGCAAGACATATTCCTTGGCACCAGAGATGGCGCATCACTCTGACTTATTTCCTTCTCTCTCGCAGTGCAACAGGCGTCACAGTGCATCAGGTGGAAGGCCCCTTTCTGGCTATCCTCCTGCGCCTTTGGCAAGTTATGGTTTTGTCACCATTCTGAACTGATATGGCCGATGGGAGCGATGGAAGAATCAGTATCTCCTTAGATGTCATATATAATACAACTCATTCAACAGTGGCACATTAATATAAAATCAAGGAAACCAACGTCGGTATAATATTGATAATACCATCTTCAGCACATTCCCGCAGTCATGCTCTATGTATATACCTTTCTACAGTGATAATCACTACTTTATTATTATTTGATTTGCACAAAGTCATTGCATCAGTGTCGGTTCCCAATACTTTTCATTTATTTTCATTTCATTTATGTATAAAAATCACAGGGGAAGCAATGCATTTTTGGCACAAAGATGCTTACAAAATGTATCATTGATAACAGGGAGGAGGGCATGGGTCCTTTACAATGGAGTCAGACAATGTTACTCGAAGACCAGATGTTTCTGGGGAAGGTGGAAACATAAACCCGGGACGAGGACAGGACAGAATGTCTTAGGAACATGATGGTGGAGAAAGTGCTAAATTAAGGATAGAGGGGTGATGAAAAAGTGCTCTATGGATAATCTTGAAGGGTAGGAAGAAAGGAAAACCGAGTAATGCAGTTCCATAGAGTGCTACGAAATGGGTTCAGAAAGGAGCAGGGCTTGGAGGTTCAATTTAAATTGTGGTAGAATTGGAGTAGTATTGAGAGGGAGAGGAATACCGTTCCAGAGTAGGGGAGCGAGAAGAGAGAGCGAGCAGAAACGAAAGGGAGCGCACAAGGCCCGAGTGGCGGCAAAGAGGTGACCTGAGGATGATCGTAATGAGCGTCGAGTAGAGTAGGGAGTGAGATGAGCAGGTAAGTAGGGTGGAGCGAGTCCATGGATAGTTTTGAAGATGATGAGAAGAATTTCATACTTACCCTTTGTTTCATAGAAAGCCAGCCAACCTGGTGATGTGCAGAGGAGGTTGAGGTAAAGCGAGAAAGGTTGAAGAATGTGCAGACCCAGAGGTTTAGGACTTTGTCCAGAGGTGATCTGAAACAGCATAGTTTGGGAAGGTCAATGAGGAGACTGGCACCGTAGTCTGATCTAGAAAGGACTAAGGAGGACATTAGCTGTTTAGCACTATTGAAAGGAAGAAGAGGACATATTTCTTTTCATATTTAGGATGTTGATTCTGGCTGCAGTGGCAGATTTGGAGATGAAGAGTGAGACGTTGTGTGATGGGTCAAAGCTGACATCATGGTTGCAAGTAGAAGCAGAGTAAAGAAGGTAGTCAGGAGAGAAGAGAAGAAGAAGGGGAGAGGAAGAGATAGCCTGTTTGACTGGAAAGTAGAGAACTTCAGTCTTAGTGGAGTTGAGCGTGAGTGAGGCACCATCCAATATTTGATGGCAGAGAGACAGTTTTAGATTTTTGACAACATATCATTGAATAAGGAGTGAAAGGAGAAAAAGATCTGAGTGTCATCAGTGACGAGCTGGAAGGAGAAGCTGTAAGAAGAGATCAGGGTGCCAGGAGCTGTAGTATAGAAAGTGAACTGAAGTGGCTCAAGGACAGACCCTTGGGGAACTCCAACAGGAAGGGAGTGAGTGGGGAGGAAAGGCTGTTCCGGGACACCTGAAAAGGACTCGGGGCAAGGTATGAACAAACCAAGTGAGGGCCTTATCTCTGATGCCAACGAGAGACAATCTAGAGAGAAGATTAGAATGGCCAACTGTATCGAAGGCAGCAGAGAGGTTGAGAAGAATAAGAACAGTAAAGTTTAATATTATGAGCTGAAAAGTCGAGGTTGCTAACATTGAGGAGAGCTGTTTCGGTAGAATGCAGAGGTTGCAAGTCAGATTGAATGGGAACCTGGAGGTTGTATCAAGGAACTCAGTGAGTCAATTGAATACTTCTCACTCTAGTAATTTTGGAAAAGTGTCATAGAAGAGAGTCAGGATGAAAGTTGGCATGATAGTTAGGATCTAGACTTGGTTTCTTAAGGAGAGCGATGACAGTAACTATCTTATAGAATGACAGAAAAGTGTAATTGTCAAGAGAGGAGTTGAAGAGGGAAGCAAGATGTGGCGCAACACTGGGAGCTATGGGCTACACAATGTGCCTACTATTAACCTCAGGTAATTGATAAAAAGCAGGGGATAGTAAATCAAGATATTGTTTATTCACAAATTCTGTTTTCTTCTCTCAGCCAACATCTTGACAATGAGTTCTTGTTCCATTTGCGCATACATCCTTTTTACTATAGGTTTAGTCATTTTGTTTATGACAGTTGGATGAAGCCATAAAACAGAAATCCCAAGGAAATTCAATTCAGAGTTTACATGTTTGCAACATGGGAGGGAATTCCCAGCATCTGGTACCTACACAACCATTAGAACTGCTCAGTACTTAGTAAGTACAAGAGAAATCCGAAATCTAATCCAATAAAGTAGTAGTTCACATTTTAGTTCTTCAATGATACCACATAGGTTGAGTTCAATGTGAGGGATACGTTTTGAGTTCCCTCTGGTAATCGTAAGATGCTTTTCATGGATTTGTTCTAATTTATAGTTAAATGTACCACCTAAGTGTATTCCCACAGTTAAGATCCAAACAAATCAGCTGCACTCACCTGCAGGTTGTATATCTCAAAAGAAGGAGTGAAAGTTCCATTAGCATATAATTTGCAAAACATTGACATCACATTACTGGATCTTTCCAGGGCACGATTTGATTTCTCTATGTGAGAAACCCAATTGCAATTTCCCATAAACCTATGTGTGACACACATTGCCTCTGTTCCACCTGAAGAACTTGGTGGTCACTCATTGGAACTCTACTGTGCAGATGCTGGATAGACTACAGAAGTAGTGCAATGACATTACAGTGTATTTCAACACTCATGCCAGAGCTACAGATGATGCATTTCTAACACTGTGCCAGTGGCAGCGGCTGTCTAATGTCTGCATGTGCAACAACCTTTTTGTGGAGGCTATGATTCAGGGTAACCATCACAATGCATCCTTGAGTAAAGTTTGCCCTCTGGTTTATCTGTTTGAGCTCAGGCTGACCACCTGGTTGTGGGTCTGTACCATGTCAGGTGATGTTTATGTGGCATGGATAGTTAGGGACATGCTTTCAAGTTTACATGGTGATACATGATTAGTTGGACTTAAATGTAACATTAAGTACCAGCTGGCTTTCTTTGTGGACCCCTTTCAGCAAGCATTCCAAAAGAGAGACACTGTACAAATATACAACTAGGCTTTATTGCAGTGTTTTGCAACATCAGTTGGTGCAATAACGCAGGCAGCGGGAAGAACACTGACTACCCCAAATTGTGCCAAATGAACTGGATATGTCATGTTCATGAATGAAGGTGGCATCAATGGACAAGTCATCACTGACAGCTGCTGAAAGCTTTGGGAGAATTGCAGCACAGTCTATGGGGAGGAGAATCTGTGGGACACCCTGCTCAGTGACTGGGGTATACTGAATATAGAAAGGTTGTCAGGCGCAGGCAGCAGATCATCAGCCACACAGACGTGCCACACAGACGTGCCAATCTACAGGACACTTCACACATGGGAAGAGATGAGGATCCATTATATGCTTGGCTCAGCAAAGAGTCCATTGGACTAACAGCATTTGTGTGAGTTGTTGTAGAATTGCTAAGCTGCTTATCGGTAAGTGTGCAGTCAAAGATAGTTTTTAGGTTGTCTACGACTTTCATCTCTAACCTTAGGAGAAGTTTTACAGTGCAACAGAACGAAAGATTGACATGTTTACAAATTGTTATGATACTTTATGACTGAGTACATGTCAGACACTGAAAAGAGGAGTGTTATCGAGTGGGATGTGTGCATGGGAAACGGCTGTAGTAGTGACTGTGAGTCAGCAACTCAGAACAGTTGCTGCCGTACACATTGGATTTCATTGACAATACCGCAAGTAATGGGTTCCCATCCTGATGTCACTATCACACGTTTCAAAAGTGTTGATGTTTTCTCACACAGCACAGACAACCCACTAGGTTTTCGGTTTTCCCACAGTGTGCAATCACCCTCTATAGTTCTTGTATTTTCAAAGAGCACATCTAGCCAAACAGTTCTAGAGGATGTTTTAGAGGGTGCAGAGCTGACTAGTTTTCAAACTCTCAAACAAAGAAGCCATAGAGTTCTCCAGTCCCCAAAACAGACTGCTGCCACTCTCACAGGTGATGGTGCCACCTGTGAGGCCAGTCCCTCCACATGACTGCTTCATTCCTTCCCCTGGAACAATGCCCTACAGGAGGGAAGTTTGGTAAAGCTCTATATGTCTCCTCAAGCTGCCTGGCACTACTATGCGGTCCATCTCCTTAGCACTATCCGCTAGTCTGCAATAAGGTCATTAGCCACTCCCCCATACTGCCTCATCTCATTCACAAGGTTCTGGACAAAGATGTGCACTGTCAAGAGTGGTGCACTACCTCCAACAGATTTGGGGGCTGCGCTGGAAAAAAGGACCTGCCACTGGCCAAAGTCGCTTGTGATAATGATGCCAAATGGATAGGCTGGGCTTGTGTGGGCATTTGGCCACAGATTGCTAAATGTTGCTGCCATTCTGCACCTTGGCCCTGACATATGCTGGGACCCTTCTCACCAATGCTGGAGGGGACAGTGGTGGCTGCATGCTCGCCAGCCTCTGAGGACATGTGCAAGGGGAACATCCTCCTGTGCCAGTGGTGCATGTGGTTCCTCATCACCATAATCCCCATGGTGTGGATCCCCTTGCCACTAGCCTTGTGTCCCTGCTTGACCCGCTTCCCACAGTCCTCAACTGTGCAGAATACCCCAAGCTCCTCTCCATTGACAGACTACCTTGGTGCCAGGTCAAGATAGTTTGATACACAGGGGCCATTGGTGTATGTGGAGTGTTGATGTCACCTCTCCCTGGGGTTCTGCCTGGCTTGCCCCCTCTAGCATAGAAGAAAGATGCTTCTCCATGGCCACCTCTTCCTGTACCTTCCCCTCTTTCTCCTCCCCTCAGGAAGTCGCACCTGCTGCTACTGGACCTCTGCAGGCAGGGGTCCATCCTCTCAGACCTCTCCCTTGCCATAAACAGACTCAACAGACTTTTGATTTCTTACATCTCGGAAAACATGTCACTTAAACACACGCAAAGATCAATTCAAAAATCTATTAAATTATTTACCAAAAGATTATACCCACTAAGGACTGATATATTGGAATAAACCACAGAGCTTCCCTGTAACATCTATGTGTCTGAGGCAGGGCACATGCCTCATTCTCAATCTGATGATTGAGGAATTGAGCCGATCTTAGTGACAGAACTGTGTTGGCCTGATTTGTAGATCAAGGCAAGAAGGGTAGGAATAAAGGAATTTCATTTAGGTGATTTGAAACTGGTTATGGTTCAATGCTGCATGTTTAGGTTTTCTGTATCACTCAATAAAAATGTACGTTATTAAGTGGTGTCGATGTTGCCAACGCAAAATGCCCCACAAAAATGTTGCCATCAAAATGTTTAAATGATAATAATGTAACGAAGAAAAATGCCACCAAGCCAAATGTTGGACAACAGCACCATCCCGCACCAACCCCGAATATGCTTTAACCTCACATAGAATAACTTAAACCAAGCAATAAATAAAGAGTACATAAAACAAGTTTGGTAGGGGAAATGTTGCTCTTGAGACAATATTACCATAGCAAATGTTTGATTGTAGCATTATTGAGATCATATTTTCTAATTCGATATTTTTAGACTGAGGCATTTTCACACAGAAACCCACGTATTTCACATCAGTGTTAAAACTGGTTTATCTGTTTTGGGGTGAATGTCTCAAACTGTCACTCTGGCATGATGTTCTAGAAAATGTGTTTACTCTTCTTGCTTGACTTACTTTCCTCTGATAAATCCCAATGTAAGGATTCAGAAATTCAATTATTGTATCTTCCTACCGAGGGACCTTAAGCCCAGCAGTGTACATCACGTGCCGTCTGGTTTGAGGCAGCCTTTTCCCACTTTTAGGTGGTACAGTCCTGATCTCGCTTTGTGGTGGGCATACTAACAACTGCAGTGCAAGACAGTGCAGGGTCCTGCAGCTAGGCATTGCTCATACAGGGAGCTAAACACTGATTGTGATACAGATATAGCCATATGTGGATATATCTCTGCCTGCCTTGTAGTTTCAAGACCTCTGAGACATCCCCTGACATTTCTGGTTTTGTGGATGGTGTCCAGATTCATTTGTGAGCCCACATGTGACAGAAAATGCCTGGGAGCAAGCCTGCAGGGATTGAATGTGCTGGTCCCCACTGCTTGGACGGCCACCAAAGTGTTTGAATGGATGGAATACTCAGATTAAGATCTGGGTACCTTCCTATACCCATTTTCATCTAAACATTAAGGGTCTGCTCTCGAAAATTGTAGATGTTTGTGTGGGCGAGTCCTTCAATGAGGAAGGAGATCCAGCCCCCCTAAGACAGGACGTGAGGAAGCCCTGTTGGTGGCTGCAACCTTCCAAGACTCATCCTTTTGGTAAAGTTAGTCCGGTGACTGGGGAAAACAACTTTCTGCCTACTAGAGAGAGAACAAGCTTAGAGCTCAACTTGCCTTTTTTGGCAGGACCTGCCTTATCAAAGCCATAACCCATGCTCTTAAGGACACCTTTCTGACTGCCTACGCTCATGGCCCCAACAACGAAGAGTCTAGGGCACAGGAACTGAGATGCCTGGAAGCTTAAGGATTCTAAGAACTCCAATGTATATAAACAAGGAATTACCTAAACTCCAGAATTACACATATGTGAAGTGCCCACACTCCAAGAGTTGTGTTCTTACCTGAATGCTGCCATTGGAGTCGTCTTGCCACCTCCCGTCACTGGAGTGACTCACCCCCAGATCCGACAGGTCTGTGCCCTACCCTAGCATTAGGTAATAATACAGGGCGCCTGGCTAGGTCCTGATATGCCCAGGAGGATGAACGTATATTCAAACAAAAAATCAGGATGGGAGACCAACACTTTTGAGATTCAGGAGCAGAAGTGTCGTTACTGATGGAATTAGTCCAAAGAACCGTATCTGGAACCAGGGTCTACAGATGGTGGTAGCATCAATCAATGGCACCAGCAATTGGTTACTGGAGCAGAAGCGTCTGCCGTCGCTAGATGCTTCTGCTCCAGTAACCAATTGCTGGCACCATTGATTGACGCTACCGCCATCTGTAGACCCTGGTTCCAGATACGGTTCTTTGGTCTAATTCCATCATTAACAGTGGCCACTGGGCCACCGCCTTCACCTGACTTCCCGCATGGTTGAAGACTCTCAGAAGCCCTTATCGCCGCACCGCTTGTCGGTTCACGATACCCAATGGATAGTGTTTCATCCCTTCACCTCCATCCTGAAGAAGGCCATCCCAGTCACCTACATCCAGTCTTTGTACCCTGTGGCCGAAACACTACAGTGTCGATCCATGACACAACTCCACCCCTTGCATACTTGTACACACCTGTTGTTGTGTTTTTTCCCTATGACAATACCCATGGACCAACTGAGGTCCTGGGCTGCATTCACTCTTCTGTTGCAAACCCTTGTTAACTGTGTATCCAAGAGATCTTGCACCATAAGAAGGCCGGCACCATCCACACTCTTGAGGGTGGTACCTAGTGGTACACCTACATATCAAATGTACAACTGTCCGTCTGTCGGTTATTATGCTAACAATTGATATATTATATGTATCATCACCAAAATTCAGAGATTAAACTAAAATTATCCTGAATCTCAAAAGTGTGGGTCTCCCATCCTGATTTACTGTTTGAATATACTACCCTAACATTAGCAATCCACCTTAAATGGCATACTTGGAGCAAACTTCAACTGCTCACTGATGCCACTGGATGCCAGAAATGTCAAGCACGACACCTCTGCAATTTTTTACCACTAATTGAAAGATACATCTACTGGCTCCAACAATGAACACTGAAAACACTAACACATTACAGACTTTGAGCACCTGATCATTTTCCTGTCCTTCTGGATATGTCAGGGGGACCTACCTGAGCACTAGAGGCCGGAGCATTTATCAGCTTTTCAGAGGTTACTTGCTATTTTTAACACATTTTCTGAGGTTGCTTGAGCAGGCCTGGCACCCGTACTTTCTCCCCATTAAAACTGTGCAGCACAAGGGCACTCTGATCTCAGCCAATCAGAACTTGGACCACCTCCTTTGTTGTTTTCCAAGGGAGATATGTACCATGGTTAAGTAGAGACTGGCCCAGACGCCCTTCATGGAAACCCATTGAGTACATTGGCTGCATTGATCTCGGATTAACATTAACCAAAAAGGACCTATGGTTCACCATATCACTAGGGTGAGTATACTGAGAATGCTAAGACCTAGAACTATGGACATGGAGTTTTCCTCGTGGTTATACCTGCTAATAGTGTACATAAACATGTACTTACTGGCACAGCTATGCAAAGTATAGCTGTTTCATATGATATGTGCACATTCCTTTTGTTTAAAGCATCATCAAAGTGTTACTCTTGAGCTTTCCTCCCCACTGCCATCCTAAGAGATTGGTCTATGATTTATTTGCCCACTCCTACCACTAGTTAAGTCAAGGAGATCCTAGAGAACCACTGTCTGTGGATATTCAAGATATACTTGAAATGAGGGCTCCTTTACAGTCTGCCTGGGAATAGGGTCACACAGATGATAATGTTGCCCCAGAACCAGGGGATATTCATCATTATGTTAGTACAGTAGGTGCCACTCACAGGGTACCATGGGTCAGAAAAAGTCAACAACGAGGTTGTCCCATAACTCTCACAAGCCCAGCAAAGGCATAAAATGTGGGTGCTACTCCAAAAGCTAAACGATCTTCAAATTGTCTGGTAAATCAGGATGCAGACGAAGGGGCCCCCAATACTAATACTGTAGATTTGATTACCCATTGATGGAGTAGGGATCAGCATTGGTGATCCATTGACCCATCTACACCCTCTGGCAACCAGTTCATCTACCTGATTGTGGATGATGTAACCAGATACTCTGAGGGCATGTCCGTGAGTAGCAATACTGGCTCTTTGGTAGGCATGGGTTTCACAAGTGTTGGTTACCCCAAGGAGTTATTTTCAGACTGAGCTAAAAATGTAATGTGTGTTATACAAAGTCTATGTGGACAGAGTGTGGAGTGACCTATAGGATCTCCACATCCATGACCCCTACACCAGCAATCAAGTGGGGTGCTTTAATAATCCCCTGAACATCCTGGTGGGATTTTTAGAATGGACCCTGCAGAGAAAGTTGTAACTCCTCCAACCACGCGTGATAGCCTTGATGTAGATGTTGCAGGTTTAGCACCTTTGGGCTTTTGTTTTAACACCCTGCAAGGGTGTGTACTCTTTGCTGACCTGTGCCGAAAGATAGCCCAGCTCATGGACAACCTTAAGAAGAGCCAAGCTCTTTTCATGGGGTGGATTGATCAGAAATCATCCCTGCCAGGTGTGGAAACATGCCCTATATATGCAACACGATTACCATGGCACCAGCAACAGAGTCATGTGTTACTTCTATACAGCTGTAGAGAAATGAAGATAGAAACCAGCAGAGTATTGCTGTCCCAAAACAATGGGCAACAAGCACAAATTTCTCAGAGATTTTATAGGGTTTTACATAATGAGAGTGATGCATAAAACATTAAGATGGTTGCGTTTAAACAATATACGTCCTAATGGAACATCCACGACCTTGAGGATCATGGCTTATCAGCACTGTGGAATGCCTGTTCAATTCCTTTCAGTCTACCCATGTGACACAATCTCCACCTGTGAAAGATCGCTCTGTCATACAGAATGAGCCACAGTCTCATGACCAGAACCCACATGACCCTTAATCCAGTTTTCAGGCAAGTGTGACTCACACTCATGTGTGATGTGCGCACGCGTCATTGGGCATGCTTATGTCCCAAGCAGAGACTGATGTCACAGCCGCATAACATTCTTGTTATATTTTATAAGTATTGATTCTGCATAATATTCACAATCTCAACATGTGTCCCTTTATCACTTTTGTTTTCTTCAATGATTATGACCTCCATGCTATGTATTAACAAGTGACGCATCTTATCGATAAGCACATGAAAAGAATTACTATGGCTCTTTTGGCAGTTTCATTGTGTCCATGTATGGTAGTTGTGCCTATTATTTCCACCACAGAGTCCACTCAGCTTCACTTTAAAAACACTCAAGACATATTGAATGCATTTCTTGCGGACTTGGATCTCCCAGACATCACAGTGGGTTATATTATAGAGTGTGTAACTTGCCCAAAAGTCAGATATAATTAATTACATGTCGGCCCACACTCCCTTGACAGGTACATACGCATTGAGGGAACATTGTGCTGTCTCAGAGTCACACTGCCAGCTGGAAAACATCCATAGATTAGAATAGGGCCATAGCTGTAAACCTGAGGATTCATTCAGTGCTTCTGACCAAGACTGATGAGAGATGTCATCTAAGATCCCTCTTAGCTGGTAAGGTCATAGGAATTAGGTAGTCTTTGATTTCACCACAACTATTCCACTTGATCTTTTAACCTGCAGAATCGACACCAAATGTAAGAATACGAGATGTATTCGCATATTGTGTGTGATGCTACCGAGAACTCCAATTATCATCCTTGTCACCTTTTCCAGCTGCCCCAATATTTCCTCATATACTTAGTTTTTTATATATTTCAGGTAAATGCTATTTTTAGATCTGTCTGCTTCCTGGTTTTAATCTTCTGCATATATTTCTGTTTTATCAAACATATTGAAGCTCCTGTAGGATAATTTGAACATTAGATGTCACTTGCAAGTTCAATATTGTCAAGAAGTACTGTATTGAGCTTAAAGTTGCAAGTTGCGTTGATTTCAGTCCATATATCTGGGAAGGTTCCATGGTCCAGTGACTTATACTAAGGTTTCTGGCTGTTTAATACAGTGATGTCTCTCAACCGCTCATTCTTGGGAGGGACATAAAGCAAACGTTGGGTCAGGGTGCAAATGATATGTGAGACATGTAGTTTGTCTAGGCAGATCATTTCCCCACCGGATAAAGAATGTCTCTCCACTGTAACTCTTTGTGCATCAAGTGTGTAACCACGTAGTATTTTTCATTCTGTTAAGTTTGCTCTTTATGTGGCATACAGAACCAGGGGCCTATTACAGGCTATTCCTGGTTATGTAGTCACATGTGATACAGCAATTCACCCTGGAAAAAACACCTCCCTCGTCACCATATCTATTTCGACTTTTATTGGGCTATCAGTCATTCCCTGGATCACTCTGAATTGCAATTGTCTTTGTTCTAGAAATAAAAGATTGGACAAACAATAAGAAGCCACATTCGTTTTTTGTGTTTATCTCGGACACCCAATTTGTTTGACAGTTGGAACTTTAATTTGGGAGACATTGTTCCAATATGTAGAGCCCCCTTTCTCCTTGCCCTATTCCGATGCAGGCTTTACCTTCAAAATAAACTCCCCTTTCCAATGATTGGGAGCCAAATTTGGAAGAGTCTTCAAATGTTTGGGCACTTGGCTGAACTTACATTCAATGGGCCTCATTACGAGTCCGGCGGTAACCGCGGCAGTAAAACCGCCTGGTTACCGCCGGACTCGTATTACCATTCCGCCTCCGTGACACCCGCAATTACCAGGGCATTACAGCCCCGGTGTCCCGGGAGTCACGGAGGCGGAATGGTGTAAATCCCCATTCCCATTGAGTCCGACAGGACTCAATGGGAATGTTGAAATGGAAACAACGGCATCATCTCGTGATGGTGCTGGTGTTTCCACGTCCGCCTGCAGGCGGGAGGTGTTCAACCCCCCAGGTCAGACCTGGCGGGAAGATCACCTCCCGCCTGCAGGACTTGGGATCCGGCGGTCCGGAATTAACAGTGGCGGCGGGTTTACCGCCACTGTTAATTCCGGACCGCCCGACCTGTAATGAGGCCCAATGTTTCTGGGGAACAGACTTAAATAATAACTAACACCACATTCTCATAATGATCTCTCTGACAAACAATTATAGCCCTTTTTTTCCACCAAGGCCGGTGACTAACTTCCCTCGTTGTCACAGACTGAATGTCTCTAACCTCACTTCAGGTTGTTCCCGAATCGCAGTCACTAAGTTGTCTCTCATTCTTCATCTCACCTGAGTATTAACTAAACAATAGAAGGATTAAACTGCTAACCAGAATTGTCAGATAATGCCACGACTTGGTGCGGAGTAACTTGTCGACAGAAACTAGAATGGATACTGGCTGCAACAACTCTAAAGTGGATGGCAATACTTATCATGATGAGGAACTGGAAGGAACTTCACCTGAGTGCCAAGCAATTCTAGCAAAGAAGGATTCACACATAAATCCAATCCCAGCCTTGAATGTGTAACACGCAATGTTGGGTTCCATTGACAGTGCCTGCTGAACCTGTGAAAAGATACACCGGGAACCTTTGACCCGGTTCTGGCAATACTGTATCACTGCATCATCTATCAGATGCACATTTCACTGGCTCAATGGGACAGGGGGGTGACACCGGTAAACACATTGGTCTGCCAGTGAAAATCTCATACAAGTCAAAAATCATTTTCAGGGCCTTACATACTTATTATAGAAGGTGCAGTGCATCCTGCTACTTCAAACCAGCTTCAGAGTTTGAGTTTTTATTTTTCAGGACTCCAATATGTCTACCAAAAGGGTAAATGTCTATCTTGTTTTGCATACAAATCACTGTGTAAAAGCATTGCTTCATGTTCTACCAAAATGAGTGTGCCCAGTCAGTTATACGTTATTTCTCTTATTTTATTATGGAAAAAGAAAGTGAGAATGCAAAGACCCCAAAACATTATAGTTATTTGCTAAGCAGATGTTATTTTGAAAAGATTCATTAGAGAGCTATAATACAATTGTATTTACATTTTCGTGCACGGCAAGCTTTTGTAAATTGTAAAATGATCAGTTTAATTCTCATTTTAACAGATTCATGTTTCAGAAAATCCGACCAACCTGTCGAATTGAAATGTTGAAGAAATAAGAAATTTAACGAAGCGGCTCAAACAGTGTTTGAGATAACCAGAAATCAGCTGAGAATGGACACATTGATCTAGCATTTTCAATATGGAACACAATCATTCCTAGATCTCTGAATGGAGCAGCAGATTAAATGTGTGAAGCTATCAAAGTAAAACTGGTTTCAGCTCAATGGAAATGGACAGGATGGGCAGTGCATCTAAGTAAATTAATGACAACCACTTGTTAGGATTGGATTGGCTAAAAAGGAAATGGGCAGGCCAAATGAGACTGAAGGGGAGGTCTTAAGCCTTTATAAACCGTGTACAGGACAGTTAGGACAGATTTCACATAGCAGAGTATGGAGGACCTATCTGATCCCACAAGACTTGACTGCCTGGGTAAGAGAGCAAGCAGCTAATGTAACACAGGCTTCAATAATTTGGAGACAAAATGAAAATTACAGAGCTGTACTGCTTTGGAAACAAGAAGCAAACAGCTTTCATATGCCCTCGCCATGAGACAATACACTTCTCCTGGGCTGAAACTTGGTGCATTCCAATTGTCTTTTAAATTCCAACTTTTAGATTGTTTCAATATTGTGTAGGCTGAAACAAGGCATTTCTACCCATTTTTTGCAACATATATTTTTCTCCATGGTTCCACCATGAAGAGACACCATGAATATATTTGTTAGTTAAGCCTTTACACATGTCCAGTGTTGGTTCATGATGGCACTGAGTTTCAGCACATCACATCGAAATAGCCTCTGCTGCCCCATATACTCCTTTGACCAGGATATGTGGATCCATCAAAACCCAGTGAAAGGAAGAGAGGAATCATTTGCAGGGGGATATGAAATGCTTTGCCTGTAATGTATTTATCCATGGCTCTAGATTGCTTCTAGGTTGTTCTTAGTTAACTGCTGATAGAAGCCATGATACTTTGACAGTGTGTTCATCCCTTTCCACCTAATGGTTTATTCAGTGGTTGATATGAATTCCTTTTTCTGTTCCATGGCTCGCCAATCCTGATACCTCCATGATTGTGAGTATAAGTTTAAGCTTTAGTATTACACCCTACATTATGTGCAATGTCTGTAGTATGAACAACACCAACAATCTAGGTTGTTTTATCCAATTAAGAAGAGCCTAATAAGACCAGAAAAGTAGAGGTATTCATATTACACTCATTACAGTGTGCGGTTCTCATATACCAATCTCCTTGATTTCTGTTGTTCCTCACAGACTAATATATACATATATGTTTATCGAGACGTCCTGGTTACCTTGCAAGAAGAATATTAGGACCCTTTGAGATAAAAGGATCTTTACGCATTTTAAGCTGTGGTTTTTACAAGTGTGTTTTTATTTACATTGAAACATAGTCTAGACACATTGCCTGCAAAGAGAAGGTCAGCCGACATGTGTTTCAACCCCGTAGGGTCTTTATCAAGGCAGATTGGTAAGGTGAAAGGGATCAATTCCGTGAATTTCTCAGGCCAATGGCAGAAGTCATCCAATATGCTACCGGTCATTTAGGCTGATGCCTGTTGGTTCTGCTCGTCTTTCTGCTTAATGTTCACAATTTGCTATCACTATAGGGTATGGTTCTCATATACCATCCACTTGTATCTCTGTTGGTCCTGACAGAGTAATCTGTACATGTATGTTATAATCTCAATATGCCATGTCTTCACAATTGTACCTGATATTCACAAATGTGGTGCCCTAACATACCCTTATGCCAACACTTGTTTTGACCATACTTTAGGTCTTTCTCAAGGCTGCGCTAGTCAACATACACATAATAAATGCCAAATTGCCTGGTTACAATATTCGAATAACAAAGAAAGACAAGTTGCCCTGTAGATATAAAACAAAAATTAAAAATGTAATTTAAACAGTAGACATGTGATCAGAATAGAATTATAGCATAGTTAAGTTCAACTGGTAGTATAACATCACCACTTGTTTGGTTACTCTTACTGCTCACCCAAAAAGAAAATTCTTGGGTTGATCCCATTATCATGCCTTTGAAATGATAAGAATAAGGTTCAAGCCCATCATCTCAAGTGAGTGAGTTGTCCCGCCACTTTGTGCCATGAGTCTTTATATTTAATCTCTTCTCTGATGATTTAAACTCCATTTAATAAAAGCCTTGCTAAAATAGCCATCTTAGTTTAATCCACTATATTTAGTGCTGGATTAGTTTTGGTTAGTGGAATATAGTTGTTTATATGAAATCATGTTGGTGAAGTATCCACCATGATTGAGTATTTGATTGATTGATTGATTTATTTATAGAGCGCTTTATGCCAAAGCGCTGTACATTGTAACAACAAATACAGAGAAATAACATCAATTAACATTGTGAGCAAGAATTACAGCATGAATCATTCTATAAAAACAGTGCAAAGAGCAATTAACGGAGGGTGGGGGAGTGAAGTGAGAATTAGTGAGTTGAGGGGAACCAGGAGAAGGATAGAATACAAGTGGAGGAAAGGGTAGAGGTGAAGGGAGAGGGGAGAGAGGAATTAAAGGGAGGGGAAAATCAGGGGGGGTTGAGAAGGCAGGGAGGGCTTCATGGCAGGGAATGAAGGAGAAGGGATTTAAGGGAAGTGCGAAATGAGGTGAGGGTAGTGGAGGAGCGGATTGGGAGGGGGAGATAGTTCCAGTGTAGAGGAGCAAGAAGATGAAAAGAGCGGAAGCGGGAGGAAGCACAGGGGGAAGGGGGTACAGTGAGAAGGAAGTGGTCAGCGGAGCGGAGAGAGCGATAGGGGGAGTAGAAGGAGTGGAGGGAGGAGAGATAAGGAGGAGCAAGACCATGGAGGGATTTGAAAACGAGGCAGAGAAAGTGGAATTTTAGTTGTAGGTGGAAAGGTAGCCAGCCGAGATGAGAGAGCGAAGAGGAGATAGAATCACGGGGGTTAAGGAGACAAAGGGTACGAATAGCAGAGTGGTAAATGGATTTGAGAGGGGTAAGCTGAGAGGAGGGAAGTCCGAAGAGTAGAGAGGAGCAGTAGAAAAGACGGGAAAAGATGAGTGAGGAGATTAGGAGTTTAGTAGCGTGGAAAGTGAGGGAGGGACGGATTTTGCAAATGTTGTAGAGGTGGAATCGGCAGGAGCGGGAGGTGAGTGAAATGTGTTGCGAGAAGTTGAGAGAGTAGTCAAATAGAACGCCTAGGTTGCGAGCATGGGTGGAGATAGGAAGATCAGTAGGAGGAAAATGGATAAAAGGGGGGGAGAGGGAAGGGTAAGAGTATTAGAGGTGAAGAAAAGGACTTCGGTTTTACCAGTGTTGAGAGAGAGAAAGCGGGAAGACATCCAGTTCTTAATGGCTGTGAGGCAGGAGGAGAGTTTAAGATGAATGTCAGGTGTGAAGGAGGAGAATGAGAGAAAGAGTTGAGTATCATCCGCATAAAAATGATGGGAGATACCAAAGGAGGAGATAACAGGGGCAATGAGGGAGGTGTAGAGAGAGAAGAGGAAAGGGCCAAGTACAGAGCCTTGAGGAACACTGTAAGATAACGGGAAGGAAGGAGAGGTCTGGCCACCCCATGAAACAGCAAAGGAACGGTTGGAAAGATAAGAGGATAGCCATTTTAGAACAGGGCCTCTGAACCCGAAGGAGGAGAGGGTATGGAGCCAGAGTGGGTGATCAACAGTGTTGAAAGCAGCAGAGAGATCAAGGAGTATGAGAATAGAGGATTGCTTAGCATGACGAGCAGAGAGGAGTGAATTGAGAATAGACATGAGAGCAGTTTCAGTGGAGTGTTTGGGACGGAAGCCAGATTGAAAAGGAGGAAGGAGAGAGGAAATAGAGACAAAGGAAGAGAGTTGGGAGTAGGCAAGGCGTTCAAGGAGTTTGGAAAGGAAGGGTAGGAGAGAGATAGGTCTGTAGTTAGCAGTGAGCAGTGGATCAGCGGAGGGTTCTTGAGAATAGGAATTATCGTTGCATGTTTGAAAGCAGAGGGAAAGGTAGATGAGAAGAGACAGGAGTTGAAGAAAGAGGAGAGGTAAGGGATAATAAGATGATAGACCTTAGGGATGAGAACAGAGGGGAGAGGGTCAGAGGGGGTGGGATTTGGATGGAAGGGAGGAGATATCAGAAGGGGAAACTGATGAGAAGACAGACATGGTGGAAGATGGAGGAGAGAGGGGGGGGAGGGAGGGAGTCAGAGAGGGAGTTAAGTTTTTGCCTAAGTGTGAAGATTTTGGAGGAAACGTAGTTGGCAAAATCAGAGGGGGAAAGTGTAGAATTGGATGAGGGATCGGGAGTGGGAGGAGAGAGAAGACGGGAAAGAGTTTGAAAAATCCGACGAGGATGGGAGGCTTGAGACTGAAGAAGGTTAGAGTAGTAGGCGGATTTGGCCGCTGTAAGACAAGAATTGTAGAGTGTATAGTAAGAGAAGTAAGAGGTTTGATTAGGAAGCGAGGGAGTTTTGAGCCAGAGTCTCTCAAGACGTCTGAGAAAGTGCAGCATAGAATGGAGATGGGAAGTAAGCCAGGGTTGAGAAGGTTTTTGAGTAGGGCGGAAGAGAGAAAGGGGGTAGAGTTGGTCAAGGGCAGTGGTGATTGCAGATGAGAGGGAGGAGAGAGCATCATCGGGAAAGAGTAGTTCAAAGTCTTGGAGAGTAGGAAGAGAAGAAGAGCAAGTGTGGTAGAAGAGGGTAGTATCAAAATCACGTAGGTCACGACGTGAGTACATTGGTAGGGAGGGATTAGTGTTAGAGGGTGGTGATAGAGGAGAAAGTGAGAACGAGAGTAAAGCATGGTACTACATGGAGAGTAGTACCATGGTTGGTCCTACTCTCTATTGAACTACTCACCTCAGTATGGTGAATTTGTTTAGTCTCTGATATTACTTGATATGGTAGTCCAATCTCTATTATTTTGGTACTGCAAGTCATATAAAATAAAACAATATTTAGGAAACTATTACTAAGGTTATTCAAATAGGTCTAATTTGGCCAAGTTATCTTTTGGCAAAGCCTCTGTAGTGATTATTGTAATATTAAATCTCACTGGATGAGGATAGGTACGTCTCACACTCTGTTTAAATTTGCAGGCCATTAAGGTTATATAGTGAATCCGATAAAGAAACTGACTGAGTGATTGAATGAGTGATCAGATTCTTATTGCTTGGGTTACTATAGCCCCTATATGGCCTACAAATATTAATAGTAGTCCAACTGCTCACCTTTAATACTTGGTATCATCTTTTGTATGTTGAAAAGATATGTGCAATTTCTGCTGGAACAGTACTCTCCCTGCAACATAATTGTCCATATTCCATTATAATGGTACCGGTACTCTAAAAAAATGTATTTATTACAATATTCTAGAATCTTATTGTAGTTATTAGAGTTAAGGTTCACTTGCCAGTTCTTGTGGGGAACAGTAAGTTGGCCACATTATTCTAGACCCTGCAAACCCTGCAAACCGCGTGGTTAACCCACAGCCGCCATTTTGGTTTTTGTTTATATCCAGTTAATGACGTCCCGTGTTAGGTTAGCCGTGGTACATCTTCCCAAGCAGCATAGATAATAATTATTGATTAATCCTTGCGCAGCACTTGCTAACTGTAGTCTTAACTCTGCTTTGACTGTAAGTTTAAGTTTTACTGTGTCACTATGGATACACACACATTGCTGATTCTTTTTTAGGTAGTTTTAACATTTTAGAAAAAAACGGAGAAGAGGAGGATTCTGGGATCTATTCACCTACTTTACTGCTAATATTGAATTTTATGAACTGTATATTGCTTAACTGCTTCATGTTTAATAATCATATAATTATCTCTACAAGAGAATATATATACATACATGATAAATAAGAGAGTGAGAGCCTTCTTAATGTGTTTCTATTCATGACTATAGCAACACTGTGACACTTTGAGAAGTGCAAATAATTGTTGGTTTAGTGATTAAACTATATAGAATATATTGGTAATATTCAATGTTCATTATATATGCAACGGTAGTGAGCATTGATTTCTAGATACGAACAGCTATATTGCTGTCCAACAGAAAGCCTTTCAGGTGCCCAATGAAGTGGTTTGACTCTTGCAGAGATCCAACTCTTCCCAGAGCCTTGCATCGAGTACAGCACTATTCTCTGTTGTAAAACCTGCCTTACTGCCTGGTGGCAATTTAGATTGCCTTTGGTTCCGGGGTGGAGGTTAGGCGCTGGGATGCAGGGTATGATGAAAATCATGACAGTCACGTTCCTTATTTTAATATGATTTTTTAATATCTTCACATCACCATGTTTGTTTTGGCCTATTTGAATAGCAGCAATGCTGATTCTATTAGTTTATAGTTCCTTCCTTTCCTTATTTTTTTTTTTTAATTCTTCTCATTCGTGGAACATGAGTTTTGCTTCCTTTGCAGCAGTGCACGTTCATCCATTCATTTGGAATGCCTTTTACATCCAGCATTGGATGTTACTTCTTAAGCCTTTGATATCCAGTACTTTCCTACAAATCACCTTTTTGGATTAATTTGTCTTCAAACAGCTCACTTTATTCCCATTCTACCCCATACACTATACCCTAATCTCACCAGATTCTACCCCAACCCACTACTCTCCTCTACCCAAATACACTTTCCCACCCTGGTACTCTACCCTGCTCTGCTATTCCATCCCATAATTCTATCACACCCGACTACTGTATCCCCCTCAACAACTCTACCCATCACCATTGCTATGTATCCCAACCCACTCTACACCACTCACACTACCCCACCCAACCCCACTCTGCCCCACTCCACTGTACCACACTCCACCCTATATCCCCGAACCCTACACACCCTCATCCCACTGCATTCAACTAAATACAGTCTATCTCAGCCACTGTTCCCCACAATACCCTACCCAAAACCCACTCTTCCACTTTCCCATTTACACTTCATCCGACCTCACTACTCTACCCCAGCCCACTCTTGAAATGTTTTTTTCATAAATAAATGATTGAAGTGTAGTGCAGGGAAAATAATGAATAGGGGGGTTTACCGCTGCAGGAGGGATTGACGTACACCCCATATGAACTACAACAATGAATTACCCTACACCTATGATATTGTGCCCCTATGTTCTTTCTAGCAGACTTTGATTAGGATATCCCTCTTCCCTGTTAGCCAACATCAGTGCTTGTATTACTACACCTTAAAGGCTGAATGGGTACAGATGGAAGAGTGCCAGCTTCTTCCACTCCTGGGGTACTGAAGTAAGGCTGCATGCCTGAGTCCAGAGAAATGAACCATTTGAAGCTAGACATAACAGTGCACTGTTGTGAATAAAGCAGAAGTCATCATAAGATAGAGGACCCACACCCCTCAGCTGATGGGGCGAGCCCACAAGCATTTCCACAAGAAGGAATCCTTGCACCCGTAAGGTCACTCTTCATCAGAAGTACATCAGCGTACACCACTTCCATCTATGAGCATTGTTAAAGGACTTCTACCTCAAATGAATGGCCCCATTGTTTGGCTGGAGGCAGGATAAATGCAACCCCTGCACCCGTATACCCCATAAATGATCCCCGTAAATAATATAGCCATACATATAGTCACCGGGAAATAGCAGAGGCAATATTGTTCATGGGGCTTATTTATGGGGTAAATGGGTGTGGGGGTTGTGGGGGTGTCCCCCGCTCCCTTTAAAAAAATATGGGGGTTGCAGGGGTGTCCCCCGCAGGTTCCATGGGATAATATTGTGGCAAAAAAACGGTGCCATACTTGTATGGTGATATTTTGCGGGGATATTATCACATGGAACCCCCCTCCAACCCACACCATCTGTGTCCACCTACTCTACCCCAACAACACTCTACCCATCACCCTACTACTCTACTTACACCACAACCCTACTCCTGCCCTTCTACCCTCCTATCCCACAATTGTATTCAAATTGTATCTACCCTGACCCAGTGAACCAACTCCACTAGTCAACTCCACCCCACTACATATCTCTACTAACCTGCCCACCCCACTTATCTACCCACCACTGTGCTCCACCACACTACCCTGGCCCACTAACCTACTGTACCTCACTACCTCTCTCCACTAGACTTCAATCTCTTTTCACTACCTCCACCCATCCCCTATACACTACCGCTCTTCCATGCCCACTCTATCCAGCAGTCTATGCCACTGCACTCTAACCTCCCCCACCTATCTCCACCTCACTACTCTACCTCACCACTCTATCACACCCCACCCAAGTGCCCCAACCCATCTTCCTCCTGTACCCCTATCATGCTACGACACCCCACTACACAACAGAACTGCTCTACCCCACCACACAACTCTGCCTTACCTCACAACCCCACCCTACTACTCTATCCCATTAATCTACCCCACCATATACTTTCATCACTTAACCCCCACCTCAGCCTTGTTGTGCCAGTCAGAGAAGCTGACATCATGAAAATAAGGGAAACTGTTCAGACATTTGTTTTCTTCTTTTTGTGTGATTCAGCTAAATTATCTTGAGAGAAGGCACATGTTCAGGCAGCTATCAAAAGCTTTTTGTGGGCTTTCGTAAGCAAATTCACACATCACAGTCTTGTCATGTCATATTAACACATATTAAAGGACTTGCCATTGGTTACTCCAATAATCTATCATGAATAAACTAGTTTCCTCTTTAAATGTGATCTTGATAGCAAATAAACATTATAGAGTTGTTGTGAGGCCAGAGTAGGAAGAATGGATACATTTCCTGGGGGAGGGGTCTCCAGTAATCTGTCCATCAAGAGCATCCCCTCATCACAGCTCTGACTGCAAGCGAAGGCTGTGAGGTCCCCATTAGCGGGAGACATTGTGCCAATGCACACGCTGCCCATGCCTTGGCATGGCCCTGTTCAGAATAGATACCACAACTAAACAGACTTGATGGGAAGAATCAATTCATCTATGAGAAACGATTACTGTAGGTTTGGCCTTTAACGGAATTGTAACAAAGAATGTCTGTTAATTCTCCACCATGAAAGTTGCACACAAATTTATATAGTAGTCCTTTCATCCACTGCACGATCTTACCAGGAAAGAGGCTAATTGTGGCTCAGTGCTTCCTTCAGAGTTGCTTAAATCATATTTCAACTAAATGGTAGATTCAGTGTATGCTTCTTGTGCATTCTTGCATACATTTAAATGTCTGCATCCTAAATCGTGTGAGCCTAAATGTGGTTCTGCGCAGGTACGCAAACGTGGGTGTGTGTGTTTATGTTTCCAACTCTAAGGGTAGCACTTATACAGATGTCCCCATCTGTCCCCTCGAACATCAGCCTCTCAGTTCCAGCTCTGGATGTCTGAGGACCTTCCCAAGGTGATGCCAGGGTCAGGGCCGAAGGGGCCATTGAAAAATGAGTTCAATTTTGGATCTTGGTTTTAATATTATCATAATGTAATTATAAATATTATTATTACTATTATAATTTGTGTTATTATTTTTATTATTATTATTATTATTATTATTATTATTTGAGCAGTCCCACCTGTATTTGCGCGTGTTTCATTGTTGGTCCTTTTGCTGTTATTCATCCACATTTACTTATTTGTTCTGTCAAAAAAAAGTTCTAACTTGCAGTTTTCTTTTATTGAAATGAAAAATGTGCAATAGCACCTGGGTGCCTGTGGTGGGGCAGTACTGGAATCCTGCAGATCAAGTCAAGTTGAGTAGTCACTCTCAAGGTTAATGGGGTATTGATTGCTTAAAAAAGCATGTGGGACAGACTTGAAGCTATACTTTTACACATCTAGAAAGGTCATTTTAGCACTTCTGCTACAAATAGAAGCCTTTACAAACAGAAATATCCAAATATGGCCAAATAGGAGTCAAGAGAGAGCGTTGTTAGTGCTTATCCTCCAAAACTGCATTTCACACTTCTCTCTAACCATATCATCTCTGTACTAGGCTTGTTTTAGCTTGCTTTAGAAAACAAACCTTATACACATTTATGAAAAAGCATGGGGAGGTGTCTCACATACACATCCTCGGGGGTCTGTCATCCAGCTGGCCAGGACACGGCCCTGGCTATTGGATCCAGTTCCTAGGGGAGGACCAATAAGGGAGGATCACCTGGATGGGGAGTCCTCTGGGAGTGGAAGTGGGACACCGACGGGTGAGACTTGGTATCTCCCTTCTTATAACACCTGTTCCCCATCCTATCCCTTAGGCTATTATACCCCGTTTTCCAACTCTTACACTTTTGCACATCATGAAAGATGAAAGACAAACGCCAGAACTGTTTACCTGACATGTCCCAACACAAAGGTCAGGCAAAGCCAGGCAATTGACCAGAATCACACACACCTGACAACCTTTCCCTTCCCACAGGGATAAAAGTCGTAGCACGAGAGCACCATATGAGCAAGGCAGACTGCACAACAAGACAGCTATCCGGGCATGGCAGTTCAAGAGGAGGAGAAAGACGGCATGAACCAAGAGGGTGACAAGAAGCAAAGTAACCTTACCCTTTCTGACCAAGCCCTGTGAGACTTCCGTGAAAGGAAGTTTAAGACCTGAACAATAGCCCACGTGTGTTGCAGCAGATGTCAATGGTACACAGAGTGTGCCTACGCTGATAAGCAGGACAGAGGGAGAAAGTAGCAAACGGCTGATTGCAGAATATGCAAAGAACTGTTGATGTAAAAGAGGAAAGTCAGCTGCAGAGGAGCCAGGCACCGCGTAGGTGCTCAGTCGAGATACTCTGGATGATTACCCAATTGTTGAAACTACTATTATCAGAAGGCCTTGGGAAAGGCGAGAAGAGGGTCAAAGTGGTCACATGGGGCTCTAGTAAAATCCTCTGTACAGTCGAATGTCTTTGACCAGCAGATGATCGTGAAGAAGGGAAGTGAATCCGACATCATAAGAAATTAGAAGGAACTGTGAGATTGGCAAGAGTGAACCCGCATTTAACTGTTTGAAAAGACATTAAGATTCAAAAATATAAGCAGTGTAGATTGTGTTGAAAGCCATAGTAAACCCGACAGAGGGAGGCAAACAGTTGATCTGCATCCAGAAGAGGGCGATCCAGGGGTGAGAAACTCACACCCCAACAACAGGTGAATGCAACCGAGAAATTGTTTTTGAATACAAGCCAAAGTGAACCCGACGGAGGGAGGTGGATATTTGAGAGGGGTCTGAGTCCCATAAGAGTGGTAGCAGGGGGGGAAGAATCAGCACCTCAAGTGCAACACTAACAGAACTTATTTTGTTTGTTCACTTTGAATCTATCAGGCCATCAGAAGCAGGAACGCTTACCTCTGGAGGACCTGATATCGTTAAGAAAAATTTGGGGATCTGCGCCCGGAAGAGGGGGAATCCCGAGATGAAAAGTCATCACCAAACGTACATAGTGAGAGCAACATTTGTTGTTATTTTGAATACATCAGGCCCTCGAAGGCAAGAGACTTTATACAGGGCAAGAGACTTGGCCATCGACGGTCCTGATAGCTGAGTACCAAACTGACGTCTCGTGCTGGCAAAGCTCAAGTTTGTGCTGTGCTTCAGAGTTTTCCCATGCTCAAAACGTGGGGAAGGGAGACCACTACTACCGCATCCTGACATATTATTTGTGAACACTTCTTTATTTCTTATGAGCCCTATCCCACACTTGTTTGTATTTAGCATAAGGATTAGCATTAGGTTTTCTCTTAGTATAGGCCTTTTTATTCGACAAGACGCCATTAGGACTGCCTTACTTTGATTTGATGGTTGTAGCTTGCTCCCATCTTAGATTTAGGCTTATATTAGGCATTTTCCCACCCTACCTATGCAGTTTAATAAACACCCTTGAACTGTTATCACTTGGGTCTGTCTATTCGTGATACCATGCAATCCTTACAGTAGCTAGCTGAGACCTTTTATGTGGAAAGCTCGCATATTCAGAATAAGATATAAAAGATGCTAGCGCCTCTATCGTGATGCACCAATTCTGTCTCAGCAGTTTCTTCTTGACTATCTGGGGAAACTTAACCAGATCCTCTTCAGAGGCTTCGATGGACTGCAATAGTGTCGACATCCTAAGTTTAAATTGATTGACGGAACCAACAGAGATCTCCATAATAATTCTCCCCAGGTCCATGTACAGACAGTTAGGGGTAGGCTCTAAGCACTTTGCATAATTCGACAGATGTCTCCAGTAGACGTGGGTTTTTAAAGAAATTAGGTCCCATTTGTGTTGAATAATGGTGTTGGGAACCGACATAGCTAACCCCAAAACTCTTTGCACTTTGTGCAGGAATGGGCGTAGGTCTAATAGGCACATATCAACGCCATATAGGAGAATCAGTCCAATCTTCTGTGAATAGTATTTCAGAATAAGCACAATTGAGAATTTGCAGAGCTTTCCATCGATAAGCTTCATATGGGAAAGTAGAGGACGCAGCCTCTCCTTAATTGCTGACTTTCACGTCAAAAGAGCAGCTAAATTGCACAAATTGTAGCCCAAGTACCTCATGTTGGACACCACTTCCACACATTGATCCCCCAGAAACAATTTCAGTGCTTACATTTTCTTGGTAGCCGTGAAAATTACCATCCTTGATTTTGCGCCTTTGGCCTGAAAGTTAGTGTATTGCTTAAAGGCATGCATATTTCCTTTGCAGGCCTGCCGGCGTTCTATCAAAGAGGATGATATCATCAGCAAACCCCAACCAATGGAACCTCATATGTCCCAAACGAACAGGGAAGGTGTCCTTGTCCAAACAGAGAGCCCCAATATCATGGAGATAGATGTTGAAAAGTGTAGGGGCGAGAATACACCCCTGTCTTAGGACAACTTCAACCACGATTCAACGGGTCACAATCCATTCTTGGTTCAGACGAAACCCTCACCTTAGAGTTCTTATGAAGGAGTGCCATCATCTGAACTTGATGCAACGAGATGTTGCAATTACGCATTTTTCTCCAAAACAGCTAGTGATGCACACAATCAAAAACTGAGGATAAGTCAAGTGAGGCCAAGTACATGTGTCCTCCCTAAGTGGGCCAGAACAGTGGCATTTAAAGGGGTGCCCAAATTAGTTCTAAAGCCAACTTGACAAGGCGGGTAGACTGATGCATAGTTATTAAGGTAACTAAGTAATAAAAGTGAAAAGACTTTACTAGGTACGTCAATCAGCGCAATAGGCCTATAATAAGTAGGGATCCCCCTTTTTATAGATAGGGTTAATGGTGGAAAGAGCCCAAGAGGGAGGCAGTTCATGTGACCTAAAGATGCTGTCAGATTGGATTTTGAGAATATAGGACCACATCAGTGGATCTTTTTTCAGAACATAGGGTGGCAGACCATCCGGGCCTGGGGCTCTTGAAGGATTATGTTTTTCCAATGGCCCACATTATATCCTCCCTATCCCAGGAACATATACATTCAGCCCAAGGCATTTCAGTGGGATCAGCCTGAGAAATCAGATGCATCAGCAGACTACATTTCTTAGTATAAAATGTAAACCATGTATCGGCAGGGATGCAATCCACCTAGAGGGGGTTTGCCTCCCTGTGATGTTGGTAATTCTCTCCAAAACGTTCCTCATGTCTGAACCTATCAAGTATTTCAGAATCTCCTGATTATCATTCTCGTGGAGTTCGCACTTCAGAAATGTAACCAAGTTATTATGGTGCTGAACAATAGCCTTTTTTTAAGATACACATCATTAGGTAGACATGAGAATTTTAGCATGGCCAAGTTCTTTCGCTTCTCCAATTTAGAAGCCTTGATTCTAAGATCAAAAAAACGATGTCAAGAGGGAGCCTTGGTAGAGGAATGGCCATCAGCCAACACCACCTTAAAACCTTGCAATACATTGTCATCCATTGATATAAAACTCAACACCTCTGATTTCCCCTAAATTCTGTCATACAGGGCATCCATCCGTTTGTTTATTTGTTATAATTTCTGACATCCCACCTACAAGTGAGACCCTTCCTATCATACACAACAGGCACAAGATTTAGACATGTACTTAGGTGGAAATCCGGCACAACTAGCGAAAAGAAGATACACAAGTGTTCCCCTAGTTTATGGTAAAAAACCTGAATATCACCACCCTCTTCTAAAAAATGGACAGAAACAAAGAAATGGTCCAGCCACGAGGCCACGTAAAGTTGACACACTTTTCAGGCAGCACTGACTGTTGTAACTCCCAATCCCTCATAAAACCGTCCCAAATACCTCCTCTCAATATGTTCAACCGAGATCGTGAAGGAGTGCATGCCCACTCATTATATTTAATTCCCTCTGCATAGTCGGCATTGAAATCCCCACCTACAATGATAGAGTGCTCCAGATCATTCAAAAGCCATGATTCAAAGATAGCCTGCAAGGAGGGATGATGTTGCTTCATCTTCTCCATGGCAGGATTCCAATAGATGTTAACCAATAACATTTCCTGCCTAGTCTCGAGGGTCTCCAATGCAGACTGAAAGAACACTTTGAGAGGCATGCCAGACCTCTGATTCCAAATTCAAGGAGACATTGATCAGAATTGCCAGGCCACAAAGGCACCCAGCCACTCCCTGGAAAGTGGGGGAAACATGTACTCAAAATCCCTTCAAGTCAATCGACCACCTTGTCGTTGTGTCTTGAAAGAACAGGGTACTAGAATCCCTCAACATGGCACATTCTTTCCAGCCCTTAACACATTTTTCAGACAGTACACATTATTATTCACCAGGGGTAGGGAAATACCGTCTGAAAGCAGAGATCTAAGGGGAGGAATCTTGCGAAAGATCTCCATCACCTTGAAACAATTAAGTCTTGTCAGCCCATGGGTTCCCAATGCCATCTCCCAACCCAACATTTTGGCCCCACACCATTGTGAGAGGTCTGCCCCCTCAAACTTGTAAGTATCACCGGCAAGCACATGTACGGGGGGAGCAGCCGACGGTACCTAAGTACCAGAGGAAACCATTAGATCGATTATGGGGCCCCCTCAGAGCTGCAGATCTCTACTCAGTCAGGGCCACCTCATGGGAAATACCATTGTATGTACCAGGGCACCCATTATGTGGCTGCCCTGCTTTGGGTTTTGAGACTGTCCAAAACAATGTCATTTTCAATTGTTTTCCCAAAAGCAAAGTATCAATGGATCTTCCAAGACCCACTCCCCTCCTCTCTGTAGCAATGCACTCCATCCCAGTACCCTGAGCTTCCGTAATTTCCTCACCCAAATAGCCATATCAGTACCCATATCAATGGTTTTAGGACAAACCTTGCTCACTTTGGTTGAAGGTTTAGGATTAGGCCTACCCAGTCTATTCCCCTTCAACTGGGGGGCCCCGTGCCTTGGTTTCTCAACCCTCCCCTCCAATGCCTGCATTTCTCCCCCATTCTCATTCAACTGGGCGTTTAAGTCAACTATGGAGTCGCCACTAGGCAACAGCCTATTACATTTCAGTAAAGAATTACAGGGAAAGTGTTTCAATGGTGGCTGGTTCTTGGGCTTTTTATTTTCCTAGCCGCCTGCATTTCTTAGGCTCTTTTGGAAGGAGGCGGAAAGATAGGCCTGTCTGGAGGTTCTTTACATTGTATGCTTACCTCCTCACCCTTATTGGACATCACACTTGTTTCAAATAGCAGGGGTGAGACACTAAGCCGATTGACACAAGCTGCAGATCCGAGGGAGTATTTGAAAAACAGTCGGGTAAAGAGGGAACCGGTAACTTGAGCACCCGAGGATCTTAACCAGGTGAAGTAACAATAGCCCCCATCCCCGGAGTATCCTTCACACCATTTCCCATATTTTCAGGAACCTCCTGAACAGCCCCCCTCCTCATATCATCTAAGCATGTAACCAAGGATTCCAACCGTCACCATTTGCCCCACTTAACATTTGGAAATTATTTTCATTGATCCCAATTTTTCCCCATTTGCTGCCACAGATGACTTTATGTTGTCATACAGTCTCAACGTAGACTGCAGCACTAAATGTAGTGCCAAGATAGACGTTGCCCCCATCCAATCACTGTCTGCTGCAGGACTCTTGGGGTTGTTGTTAGGGTTGTTAATAGCCGGGGTCCTAGGTGTCCAGAGATCTTTTTGTATTGTTGATCCATTCAAAATAGTTTGTGGTATGAGGCCGAGTTCGTCCCTGTGAAAATCTGGCAGGGGATTAGCCATATGGGAAAGAGGTGGGGGGTCCGGCCATCTTTGAAATGTCCATGTTTTTACACACGTTCAAGAATGAGGCATCCAAAATGACAGTCCTCCAGGCCCAACGACTGCACCTCCTGGATTTGATTGGCAGTTGAAGTCAGCAGAGAAAGTTCAGTAGGCCTGATGTGACAACTATCACCTACCAAATCAGTTGCTGTGTCTTGGGCATGGAGGACCTGTGCGTAGGTTAGAGTGGAAGGGGGTGCTGGTAAATGACTGGGTGACAAAAGATGAGGAGCCACCTCTATCCCCATATTCATAGTCGATGGATTATATGTCCTAAGTTCACCCACATTCAAAGACTGTATGTCCACAGTTTGGATTTGTGTGTCGGTCACAATATCACTTAGACCAATCGACCCTGAGGTTACAGGAATTTCACATGTGTTGTCAACTGTCTGCGTCTTAGTACACAGCACCGCAGCCATTGCTCACCAGTACTTTAAAAAGTTATCTTAATAGTTCCTGTCCTCAAACACCACACGGACAATGAGTGAGTGAGAAAGTATAGACAGTTAGCTCAAAAATTAAAACCCACAGTTGCTGACCATTCACTGTACAGACACTTCCAAAACATAAAGATCCATGGGCATGTACAGACCAAGATTTAAGCTACCGGTTCAAAGGTTACAAAACCCATAGTCACTGATAGTCACAGCAAAGCTGAGCAAGCGCACAGTGTTCAGGCCACCGTCACCACTGTTGCCATGACCCAACACTTCTCAAATTTATTAGACAAGACACATGCATGGCAGTTCCGGGTAGATTAAAATACAAATGCATGTGCCATACTCCAGTAAAAAAAAAGTGTCTGGTTCTCTCTGATGCAGGTGCTGAGTTGCCCCGGACCAAACTCAAACTGCAGTGCCCCATTGCACAATCCAGAGGTGGGCGCGAGCAACAGCAGGCTTGTCCCCACACACCCAAACACAGGAACACTTTGCTCGCTTCCCCTGCTTTGATTCCGGGTGGGTTTAAATAGGCAGTTCCTTAAAGGGAAAGCACTCCACGTAGCCAGCAAGCAGGATGAAATTCAAGCACAGACCACAAAGAATTACACACACCGGAACACTTTGCTCACTTCTTCTAGGCTCTTTTTTCATGTCATTCCTGTCCATTTCCTCTCCAGCCCACGGCATAAATACATATGTTCTCTGCTACCTGCATTGGTACCAATAGGGCCATATTATTGCACCAGCAGAGATTAGGGGATTTACAAGAATTGGAACCCAACGAATGTCTGTATAGAAATTATATGGATTTATTTGGATAACCACATTTTTTGCATGCACAATGAATATTCTGCTGTTGTGCGTCGATCGAGTGGATCACATCTTCAATGCGTGGGAATCAGAAGCACAGCAGCTTAAACAATGCTTTCACTAATTTTAGTGATCTTCAAAAGATCCAAGCATACTGAAAAGCATATTTCTGGCATAACAGTAACATTACGACTACTCTGGGCACCATAAGCAGACTGGATCATCTGGAGTCTGCACTAGTAGAATTAGACTAGCACTGGTTGTGTTGAAAAGCAAGCACACGGCTAGTCCAAGTTTTGAAAGGGCCTTTAAACTAAAGCTTTATTTATGTACGTCTGCGTGCATGCATTATGCATGCATTTATGTGTGCATCGGATGAATCTCTTCAAAGAGGCAACATTGGTACAAGAAGGATCAGTGGCGGCTGGTGACTTTGAAAGATGGTGGGGCGTTAATTTAGCAGGGCTTAATTTGTAATCAAGCGAGCGCAACGAGCGAGCCCGACCCACATCAAGTGGGTGCTGGGGGTCTCCTCCATGAACATTTTGGAAAAATGGTTTACAAAATGTGCAATCTACTGTCCAAACCCACACAAACATGACCTAAAAAGCATTAGGTTTTAAGTACCAATGATGGTACATTATTCTTAAGTGTGATGGTGTAGTTTACAGCAGCTTGTATTGAGAATAGGTGGTACTATGTTGTATGAATAAAGATATTCATCATATGATACATTTTTGTTAAGTAGTTGGTTTCTGGGTGATAAATTAATGGGCCTGACATGGCAAAATAATAAAATGGCAAATCCGCTCCAGGGGTGACAGCAACCAGTAATGTTATAACAGACTTCTTGAGCTGGCTGAGCAGTTTAACGAAAATTACTTTAAGTCGACACCCTGCCTTTTGTACATCAAACAAGAAGAAAGGGAAAGACTATCTGAAGTGAAGTGGCAACACCACTAAAGTGTTTGAAGTTGAGGCCAGTCAGCAATCTGGAACCCGTTTGCTACCTGATAACTATGTTTTCAGATAACAAATAGGGTTTCCAGTTTGCCGCACAACACAGCTTCACACTAAGCAGAACACAAAGCTAAGGCCTGGTGAGGAGCCGATGAAGAAATAAATAGCAAGAATGTCGTGACTAGTGGCATTATCATGGGGCTGGGTGACTTAACCCGAGTTAAAACAGTACCTTATAATTGCATTGTGTTGTTGAAAAAAATGCAAAGGAAGCTTTCAAACAGAAGGATCAGCAATAAGACCAGGCCAGTCCTGACTGACTGCATTGGATTGGAAAAACGAAATCAGTCACACACACTCGGGTCACCCGGGCCACAACAAGACTTGAGCATGTATCAGTGTCCCGTACTAATGGCACTGGTGCCTGCTGCTAACTTATTAACAGTTCACAATTAAAGCAGCCCGGCAGAGATGGCCCTTTATTAACTTAGTGGTCACAAAATGGCCCATTGTGCGCTCCATTCAGAGTGGGACACCACCAGCACAGTATTCAGTGGTTTACTCTTCCCTTCCACAGAGACAAAAGGCAATTAACAGCCCCTTTGAATTAATGTTCCCTAGACTGAACGCAACCGGAGGCGTAGAGGGCCTTAGTTGGCAAGGTCCACCCACAATTTGTGAATGTCCACTCCTCCCCGCTGTGTGGCCATTTACAGATGTTAATGTCACTGCTGTGGCCCAACTACATTAGCTTCAGGCCCCACTTGTTAGACAATCCTGGCTACGCCTCTGAATGCAACACAGGTTTTCTATATGTGCTCCCCACGGACGCAAGAGCCTTCAAAGGCTGTTTCATTTGATCGTTACTTAACCTTTCTAACTTATCCAATCTCACAGCCTACTCTACTCCTCCTCTCCATCTTCTGGCTGTTACCTTATCCCCTTGGTCAGCTGCTCCCAAAGCACTTGAAGAAACCGGAGGTTAGCGTTAAGTGGTATAATACACCCCCAAAACCCATACCAGTAAGCACCCTCTATTACTCGGTGCAGAGCTCCCAGAGAAATACATTTCTCAGAATGCACTCCTGTCTCCATGAACATACACGCCCAGAGACCACAAGAGAGCCGCACGCCCCAAAATTCATCATTCAGGGCAGAATCTCAACATGGCTGCATTTCCATGCATTGTTTTTCCTCAAGCACACTTATAACCAACTAGCAGCTTCAAGGCGCATTAGATAAAACACTGAAAACAGAAGTTTTAAATATATATGCAAATTGTTGCCGTTTATGATAACAGTTAACAGCTTTGATGCAGAATGAAAGTGAGTGCAGTCTGTACACTAATCTGAAAGTGGGGAGTTTATCAGAGGGGGCATTTTAGGTTTTCACAATATTTCATGACTATAGCTTTTGTCCAACCCAAGGAGGACCATCCCCCTGGGTCCCATCTAGCGGAAAGCTTAGGTTTTCAAAACAGATGGGGGAGGTTGTGTGAGGAGCTGTTACCCTTATTGTTGTCATGTTGTATGAACTTCGGAATCAGCAACAGCCCCAGCCTGCAGCCGCAGGTGGCCCTAGCTCTGCTTCTGATGTCTTGTGGCCCTGTCAAACCCTGTGGCACTGACCATCCATTACATCAATAACTGGCATAAGGTGGTGAAGGGGCCTACAGACCTCCTTCATTGGGCTGCATCGAACAGCATGCCTTGGCCTTTAGGCCTGTCTCCATCAATGCTTGCTCCCTAACTTGGAATAATTTTCATAACATGGCTTCTACATGTTGGTGGTATTAACCTGGGCCGAAATATCAACGTTTTCATAAATAAACAGTATAAGGTGATCAAGTGAAAACAAGGATGGAATCGAATCCTGATTGGAAGAGGAAAGATTTGGGTGAGAATGGGAGGCTGAGGGTGAGAAGCTAGCATGGGGTGGGGAGGGGCAGTAAGAAAAGGGGAAGAGGTTGGAGTGGGAAGTGAGTGACACAAGGTATCTGAGGGGAGAGAAGGGTGTGCTGCGAAAGCAGCATGTGAAAAGGTGGAGTGAAAGGAGAGAGAAAGAGAGAGCACAGGAAATAAAAGGTAGTGTTGTGAAAGATGACAAAAGGATAAAGGAGGTGAGGCAGTGGTGTGTGGGATGCATGGCCCAGTGGAATAAAAGAGTGGAAATTGGAAGCGAGAGGGGCCAAAATGTGTGATGCAGGGATGGTGAGGAAATTAAAAGAGTGCAGTCATGGTGAACATAAAGGGATGGGATGGGGAGAAGGCACATAAATCAGTCCCAAGTCATTTTCCACCTCCAGGGCAAGAGCAATGTTGCAATATTGAAGTTTGCAGTCAAATAAACATGATTGGCTCTAAGTCACCTTTCAAGGAAGGCGGCACTCGGCAGACCTGGAGAACAGAGGCTGGCAGAGTGGCAATACTGCTTGCATGCATAAAGCAAAAAACACACTTTCCTTGACAAAAACATGGCACAACTGCAGCAGATAGATGGTGTGTGTGAGAAGTACTCCAGGATTGAAATAGTTAGGTGCGCATTCCCTCGCAGGCCACATTAATTAAAGAATAGTGCATAGGCCAGCGTTTGCCACTGCCAGCATATAAAGGGAGCAGTGCAGGGACTAGAGCATACAAATGCTTGACAACCCATCTGCCACACTGTCGGCGGTGGGCAAAGCACATTGGGCCTCATTATAACTCAGGCAGTCCGGAAATAACGGTGGCGGTAAACCCGCCGCCACTGTTGTTTCCGGACCGCCTGATCCCGACTCCTGCATGCAGGAGGTGATGTTCCCGCCAGGTCTGATCTGGCGGGTTTAACACCGCCCGCCTGCAGGCGGACGAGGAAACACCGGCAGCATTACGAGATGCTGCCGGTGTTTCCATGATCCTCATTCCCATCCATAGGACTCAATGGGAATGGGGATTAACACCATTCCGCCTCCGTGATACCCGGAAAACCGGGGTTGTAATGCCCCGGTAATTCCGGGAATCACGGAGGCGGAATGGTAATACGAGTCCGGCGGTAAACAGGCGGTTTTACTGCCGCGGTTACTGCCGGACTCGTAATGAGGCCCATTATCTTTGTACCGTCCGTGTACCGTCCGTCTTATAGGACCGTCGAGCCAACACTGGAAAGCAGAGCGGTACAGAGGTACACAGACCTGACTAGTCCAGACAGCTATTTCGACACTCTTTGGGTCTCTGTGACTATCTCAGACAGAGGGAGACGGCCCAGAGAGTGTCGAAATAGAAAACCGGGTTGTCCAGGCAGCCTGGCACCAGCGGGGCTCCAGGAAGGGATGGAATGGGAGTTGAGGCCACGTACTGCATGATGGACCAAGTAGTCTTTCAGCTGCACGTTACAGGCCGGTGGAGCAGCACATTATTAAACCTCAATTTCTTTACTTAGCGTTCGGTTGGGGCCGGGGAGTTGTTGGAAGGGACTCTCAAGTTAAGCAATGCCGCATTGCCCACGTGGCTGAGTGAGGCTCCTCTTTACTCTGCTGCATGGAAACTAGGTGGCCAACGGCCCCTTGGCTGAGGGCCCCATGCTGTCTGCGTGTGGAACTACAACAAGTGAAGTAAGGCCCCTTCACCTATCACCCCACCCACACTCATAACGGGATTGTCATTGGCTGGCAAACAGCCAATGACAATCCCGTACATTTGGACTGTTACTATGCACAGAGAGCGAAGAATCCACAGTACGCTGTTTGCGCACAAATTATATTGGTGGGGCCACAGCTCTAGCGCCCCTCCAGCCTCCTACAGAGCCCTTATGATGCTGGATTACGTAAAGAGCGCAGAGCCTACAGCTCTGTGCAGTATTACTATCGTGAACTGCGTTAATTGGGACGCGCCCCTCTGTGTGTGTGTGTGATCAGAAGATTCAAGCCCACGGCTGCATTGCACGATTATTTATTTATTTAGTCTACGGCAGCAGCGTAACAAAAGGAATAGAATTAAACATGATAAAACTGTAGTCTCTGTACTCCCTGAGGCTGGGGGGGCGGTGCCCCAGCGCCCTGAATAAGCGGCCGCCACTGAGAAGGATTATAGCCTGCTATTATACCAGAAAAACAGTATGCTGACATCACATTTATTGTGTTGCCGTTGTCGTAATGCCAGAGAATCATGCCATGCCACTGCAAGAGAACACATGCTTACTGGCTGAACCACCACTGTAGGCCAGTATGCTGACATCACAACACTTATTGTGGTGGCATTGTCATAATGCCAGAATAACATGCCATGCCACTGTAAGAGAGCATGCCCACACCGGCTGCACCACAAATGTAGGCCAGTATGGTTGCGTCAGAAGATTTATTGTATTGGCTGTGCAGTAATGGCAGTGAAATATTGCATGTGACTGTAAGAAATAGATCCATACTGGCTGCAGCAATGTACTTCCCCCCATATTCCTCCCACAGCACTAGTAGACATCCTCTCTCTCACACACACACGCAGATATTCACCTCAGTCCACCCACACAGATTACATACATAAACATACATGCAACCCATTCACACATGTGCAGTGGGACAATTGTTGGCTAGAAAGCAGGATCCCTCCTGCCTTCCCCAGAAAACATGGAATTATAAAATCAGAAAGAACACATTTGAACCTGCACTTTAAAATCTCCTGGAAATGCAGCTGGCACAAAGAATAATTTGTTTTGCTACACAAATAGGGACTGAGGAAGCATTAGCTTGCACAATTAGTGTGTCTTTTTAACCAGAATGGACTAGGTGACAGGTAAGCATGTACCAAGGATGAGGGACTCACGACACTAGTAGGGCAGAATTTCTATAGGTGGGTTATGTTGCAGCGTACCCATATGGAGAACTGAGATGTGCCAGACATGCACCAGGCTGGTAGGCAGCAAATAAATGCAGAGCTAATGTGTGTTGCAGAAGAAACACAACATGACAAAATGTCATTTTAAAGATTGCACCAGCAGAGAATTCAAGCTTGCAACTTTAATAAAGGCCCAGTTGAATACGCTTGAACAAATCCGGAAAAATGCTGTAGCCAGCTTGATGATGACTAGCCAAAGGTATGTCAAGGTCAAACCGTTGCAGGAAGGCAACATGGCAGAGTAAGATATTATTGTGTTCGGTCAGCTGTCAGATAAATTAAGTTACATGGACACAGCAAACAGTTTCAAGTTCATACCATCCCAGGAAATCAGAAGGAGGTGACAGATTAATGCATTCTGCGCCCGGCTAGGCATTAAGGGAACATGCGAGGAGCGGCTAAAGAAAAACAATAAAATGCTGCATGAAATCTTAACAGGATAAGAGCAGGGTGACTCACAGAAGTAATTATTCATAAATATGTCAAGAGTAGGATGGCAATCACAAATTACGAGCAAGGTCTTGAGCATGGCATGGGAGGTAAACATGGGCTTTTCGATTTAATTAAAATAAGGCGATGGACTTGTTTCTCTCGCTCTCTCATAAATGTGTCAGCATTCAGCCAGTTCATGGATAGTTTTATTGCATTGTACCCCATTAGCATATGTCTTTTTATCACCACAGAAGTAATCTAGGGTCTACCAATTAATTTCCAGATATGATGAGGTAGCACTTTCTTAGGGGAAGGTCTGTGGGTGGAATTTTAGATAATGATTGTCCAATCCCTGGGTGCACACATATAGGTTCCATATGTAGCTTAGTTGAGAGAGCCAATGAGCAGGAGCGATAGGTTTTCATAACTGTGACATCACAGGGACCCTTTTGTACTATATAAAATCCTGTTGTCTGTTCAAACACTGGAGAATTCTATTCTGGAGCGAGAGCTAGGCTTTTATCTTGATTTTTCTGCAGGATATTGCAATACACTGGTTACCCTGCATTTGGCATACCACAACCACGCTGTGTTGTCTCTTTTTTGACAAGTGCCAGTTAGAGGGCAATTTGGCCTTTCTGACCCTCCTATCATTTGGTAGCAGAAGACGGTTCGAGCTTGTGGATTTTTTTGGGGTGCCCTAGCCACCCTCCTTTTGAGCAGTGGATTGGTCAGGGGAGCAAATTTTCTTTTGTGCACAACTCAACAGGAAGGACAGCAGGGCCAACCTTGGAGTGGAACTGTGCCTGGTCTCCCACCACCCGATGGAAGCAACAGGAGGAACTGGCCAGTGAGGGTACCCTGGAAGCCCACAACTCTCAAAGGTCCACTGAAAAACGCGAGTGTGCTATGTGCAGGGTAACAGGGGGAGGGACATTTATTGTATGATATTTAAGAAACCGAAGTTGATTGAGGATAACCCATGACAAGGTCTTGGAAGACTGCGCAGTAGGGCCACTGAATGCCCAGCCTTCATTTGATGGTAAAGTAAATGAGGCAGAGAGATAAGAATATCCCAGGTGGGAACCGAAGACAGATGTATTTTATTGTGCTGTATTGTGGTTTTGTTGATTAAATTGTTGTTTGCCGGCATTGTGTTGTGTTGTGAGGCAAGTCCTTTGGAGGTGATTTTTCTTGTATGTTGTGAGAATAGCAGATAGTATTATTTGGTAGAATTTGATGGGATAAGTATGAACATTTAGATTGTGAGTGGATTTTTATTGTGACCCAGAGGTAGGATTTGTTTTTGGGGCATGGCCCTTGAAGAAAAGTGTGAAAAAATGGTCATAAATTGTCAAAAAACTATTTCTGCTTCTGAAACCTTCGGTAAGCTAACCACTATTTTGCATTCTTTATTCTTTGTAAGTGCCAAGCTGCGTGCTGCTTAAAAGTTGTCACTGTCTCAGATACCCCAATAATTCACCTATGCAAAGCGTTCCATAGATATGGTTTCAAAGTTACTAAATATCATGCTGATTGGGTGAAAGGGACTACTGAAAATATGTACCTGTCGTGGCCACAAGAGGGCACTCACTGTAAAAATGTGCTCCAACACGTGTGCACATACTTACATGCCACACACATGGGCAGGAAGATCAAGAACAGGCTAAGGGTATTAGAACTCTGGAAAGCCTGTGAGGAAGAAACAGCGGGGCCTAGTAAGGAATGGAAGTTTAATATGTGTCAGGGGGAGAGAGGGCAGCCCACAATGCCGTAGACTCCTCCCTCTGAGGAAAGCACTTACGCACAGCCAACAGCTCCACCATCTGAGGCAAGCAACCACACACAATTCACAGTACCACCGCCACATGAGGAGAGCACACCAGGCTCCACCATCCCACAAATATACACAGTGCAGGCAGCATCTGTAGGGTATAGTAATATGAGGTAAGAATACCTTGGTGACGAAAGTAATGACAATAGGAAAAGGGTGAAAGTGGGAAAAGCACCATTAGTGCAAATGGAGAATGAAGCTTGGCACAGCTCATATACACAGTTAAGGGAGGAGAAAGAACATAGAGGGCATAGCTTAGAAAAGCAGCTAAAAACAGCCAAGGAAGAGCTCCAGAGTCTGAAAGGCATGCACATAGATGCCCATAGGGCAAGAAGAGTACCCAAAGGTAATGGGGATAGTGGGGAGACCATGAAGAAACCAGAGAAATGGGTAATAGGAAAAATGTTGCTAAAGTTCTATGGGAAAGGCACTGAAAATAGGGATCTGAAGAGAGTAGAGTCTGAAGAAAGGAAGGAAGCAGCCAGGGAGGAAGTCAGGATGGAGACACAGGAAGAGATAGAGCAAAATGCACAAAGGGGGGAAAGAGAGGGAATGGAGAGAAGCAGCAGAGAAGATGCAGAGAGGGGAACAGGAAAGACAAGGAAGAGGGAGGTAGGAGAAAGGGATGAGTATGTAAAGAGGCTAAATGAGAAGAGATGGAGAAAGACAAGAGAAAAGGAAGAAATTGATAAAATGAGGAAGGAGATGAGCCAAATGATGAGCAGCAGTATGATGCTAGAGATGTGGGGAGAAGGGAGTAGGACAATAACCCGAGAAACCAGTGGCAGAGATGTGTTACCAGAGATAATGAGTAGAACATATGTAAGGGAGCCTGTTAAGGGAGTGAGTTTTGATCTCATACGTAAGGATGACGAGAGCAGAGAAAGTGACAGGGAAACAGATTGGGTAGACATGGATGGTAAAGAGAGAGAGAAGAGGCAGTGCAAGCCCCACAAATGGATACCACAGGATCAGGCTTGGGAGAGATAGCAGATTTACTGGGGCCAAACCAACGCATGTCTCCACCCTCCACTTCAGGACTGCCCATAAATGAAGACAATAAATCACAATACTTCTTAAGAAACATGCCAAAAGCTGAGACATTGAAAAGGCAAACTTGCGCAGCATCACCTTTGCGCAAGAAAGGGGTAACACAATTCCCACTGCTCCACAAGGGATTAGGGCAACCTCAATATACTCCATGTAATCATACAGACAAAAATAACTTGATGGATACACTGCCATCACTGACATCAGGGGCATGCCATTGGATCTACAAGCTAGAGCGAGAGACAGCTGGGATAGCAGTAGCTGCAGTAACAGAATATAGCACCACTAAATATGACGGTTCACCCTTTAATAATTACAGAGCTAATGTATGGAAGGCACTGGGGGAGCTACTTCTAGACCTATCTGACGTGAGTGCCATAATAACTAGAAAGATGGGGCCTACTGAGGACCCTGCTGCCTTTATTCAAGACATTAAAGAACATTGGCATTTGAAAACTAAAGACAATTGGGATACATATATACCAATGTTTTATCATATTTTATGTCAGGGCTTACCTGAAGAAGTACAGAGACAGTCAAAAAAGATTGTGGGGATTCATATGACACCATGGCTAGCAATACAACTAACTATCGTCCATCACTGTAGGTTAAAACAGGAGAAGGATCAAAAGAAAGTAGAGGAAAGGCAAAAGTAAAAAAAAATTGGTACAGAAGAAATTATCCCAAAAGGCGGTAGAAGGAACGGTATTGATAAATACAGAAGACAGGAATAAGGGACGGGGAGTTATCATGCAACAGCAGGGTATGGGTGTTTTTTTTTGCAGGAAGAGGGGGGAGAGTAGTTTTTACCCAGAGGAGGAAGAAGATTCACTCACAAAGGGAGAGGTCTTGGGTTTGGTGGAAGGACAGCCCCGATTTGGAGGCCCTGGGGGAACTGGAGCAGTATGTTGGATATGTGGGAACATAGGGTACACTTCATGAGTGTGTAGAAATAGAGGAGCAATTCAGCAAGGTGCAATGCAGTATGGACCGAGAGGGGGGATGGCATATTCAACATCATATGGTGCACCACAGCAGATCTATGAGTACTATGACTACACACACTATTCACCAGATCAGACACAAGCACAGCAGGTGCAGCAACCACAAGGGCCAGATACAGCCACAGATAGTGCCACAACAACCACAGTGAACATTGACACAGAAACTCCAGAGTGCAATGCAATGACAGCAAGCAGTGACACAGTGGAATACCAATATTCTGCCTCCCCGGATAAGAGGAGTGACAGCGGTTGGAGGGAACACTTTTACAGGGACAGGACTGAACATATATCCCCAAATAGGACAGTCCACAGAATAGTTGATGCCCCCTATCCTGTCCTATCCTATCCTATCAGCAACCGCAGACACTGAACAGGAACAGGGGGTGGAGGTATCTACAAGTCACCAGGCTCTTTCTTTCTTAGTTAACACTGGGACAGCAACATCCTGTGACAGTAGGAGAGTAGACATAGATATCCCATTCCAATATTCCACGAAAACACCTGTTAACGTATTGGGAACAGATGTTATGGCCAAACTCAATATGTCAATATCATTAGTAGAGGACAGCATACTATGCTGTAAACAAGGCATATCCTTCCAGACTGAAGAATAATACATACATGCCTTAAATTGAAAATAGGGAATGCAGGGGTGCAACAAAAATAATGTTAGCTATAAAGGTACCATCAATTATGGGAAAAGATTTGGCAAGGGCACCAGGCACACTATGGATGACCAGTACATATGCTGTGGGGTTGTTAAAAGAATTGAAGCAGTACAAATAAAATTAAAGAAAGGGTCAAATGTACCTGAAGTACAATAGTACCAAATGTCCAAAGAAACAAATGAGGGTATTTCTAAAAAAAAATAATATTGCTCATTAAGCAGGGAGTGATAGTGCCATCAGAATCTCCTTGCAACACTGCTGTATATATAGTGAAGAAATATCAGGAGGGTCGTGGAGATTTACTTATTTATTTTACATTTATAAAAAGCACAAAACTCTCTGGCATCACGGGTTAGCAAGATTAGCAAGATTGCACCTGACTCCTTATGAGTTGGTGACAGGCTGTAGGATGCATGTGCCCCTTACCTCGCCCATGTGCGCACAGATTCCCAAAGCACTGCGAGTGTTTGTAAATGTGTTACAGGAATTGTGGATGTCTATGACTAAATACCTCTCTTTTTTGGTTTTTGACAGGAAAGAAACGGCTGAGAGGTATCGCAAAAGGCACAGAAAAAGAGAAGATATAATCCAAAGCTACTGCAGTTTTCAACGTTTTTTTAATTTTTAATTTCTTCTATGGGTCAACATAACAAACATAAAAATTATAAAAGAGTGCCGCCTCCCTGCCCAGCTTCCATGATCCCGAGGAAGAAGGGATCGAAACCAGACCCAGGACAAGAGCTGAAGTGCATGCTGAGAAAGAAGATGAAAGGAAAAGGAACTTGGGAGTAAAGGAGATCGCATTGCACCACTTGAGGAACACTGATGCTGAACTTTGAGCCATCCGGTCCCCACCAAGGGCCGGGCGAAGCGAGTTTATCTTGGAGGAAATAGGACATACTTTAAAGGTAATAAATACGCAATCATCAAGGGATGTGCATTGTTACATACTGCAATGTAATAGAATAGCCATTGACAGCAAAGCACATACCAACAGCAATAAATAGATACATCTTCACATTGCGTGTATATGCTTATGTTAACAGATGCAAACAGAATTCCAAGTTAAGGCAAGCATTTATTGCCACTGTGGCCGGAGTAGAACAACTGTATGGAGATTTCCCACCTTAAAGTAGCACAATACAATCTGGAATACAACTGTGAAAAGCACATCCACAAAACAATGCGTGAGATACCTTTGAATTACTTACCCATTAGTACTTCAGAATGCATATCTAATCAGGGTCATGTTTTGGAGTGACAACTTTTATGAATATATATTGAATCGATCTACTAGTGTTTTGGAAATGGAGGGGGGGCGATCCATCTGAGAGGCTTTGGCCTTCTTCTTTGTGTGTATTGGCGTACCATTGGGGAGGGTGATGCCTAGCAAAAGCCAGCCACACTACCCTTCTATAAATCTCAAGGTGAGGACAAAGTCTCCCTTGTTAAAATATGGGTTCAATAACCCAGACTGAACTATGCCCAAAGTCATGGAGGGGCATTGATAAGACAAAGCAGAGTGTTGTGTTGTTGGGAAGTTATGATACATGTTTAAAATATGGAGGATGTTGTAGAGAATTATTGCATAAATCTTGTTTCTCTCTTCTCTTTTCTTTCCCTTTCCTCTTTTTTGGTACATGTGGCCTCTTCAGTAACACATTTGACCTACAGAAGTATTGGACTCTGTAACCTGGAAGAACTTACACACTGAATATTGGACAAGATTCAACACACACCAACTTGAATCATTCTAAAAAGTATTGTTTGTTTTTTAAAATGTATATGTCCTGATGAAGTGCACTATACGGAAATTGCACATGTCTGTCTAGCTCCCCGAAACTCAAGTAGACATTTCCATAGAGCCCACCCCTTCTGGAGTTGGTTCTAACTTGGGTTTACATAAAAAATGTGGTAATTAACATATGTTAAAAACAATCATTTTCTAACATTTACCATTTCAAAAACATTTCTAAAAATGTTTCGAACTTTGCACTTTTAGCAGAAAACGAATCAAGTCCAAGCAGATAGGAGTTCTGATTACAGAACAGAATTATTAACATTGCGTTTTTTTTGCACAAGTACGGATGGTTGTTTGTATGAATGGGGGTGAAAGCAGATGTGATAAATGATGTGTGAGATGTGAACACTGTTTGGTGCGAAATGTATTTTTCTACATTTGGTTTTTAATAGATGATCAGTCAATGTGTTTCTTGTGATTTTTTGTAAATGTTTTTTCACAATGAGATTTAGCTGATGATCAAAATAAATGAATTCCAACATATACACTGTCCGTTGTCTGGAATACATATCCTTTAAATAGGGTCACTGTTTGGAAGGGATTGTTTGCCAAAGAAACAAAGCGGCAAGCCACATCTAGAGGCAGAGTTAAATCCCAATGTACTGAGGACTTTTTGAATACATCACCAACACAGTATTTCTGCTGCTGCTGAGGACTATTGTTTACAAGAACGGCAATCTTTAACAGACTCTTTTCTCTACCTTCATACCTCAACATTGTATTGGGACTATTTTATATACTATTTTCCATAAGGAGAATCCTCTTTAACTGACAAGTCTCTCTACCTTCCTATCTCTACATTTTTATTGGGACTATTTGTATATTATGTACACAAGAGCATACATCTACAAACAACTGTTTTTCCTACTTTTTATCTTTACGTTTTTATTGGGACTATTTCTATTTTCCACATTTTTATATTTTTATGTTTTTATCAGCACTATTTTTATATTTTTATATTTTTCAAATGAACCACATAATAGTGAAATTTTGTTGAAAATCATCAATCAAATATTGTATTATTGTCATTAGATGCAAAATGTTTTTTAAACCAGTATATACAGCTCCCCCCACTCACTTGAAGATTCACTATTATCCGGTACTAAGCAAACTGTACGAATGTTTTCATATCCTTATGTACCTGATCTCTTCATAACACCCCGATCAATACACCGCAGGCCACCTCTACAAACAATTGACATCATGGCTATTGCAGTACTTCTGTTTTCCTTTCTCTTTTGTTGCTTTTATTGCTTACTTTATCTCACATTGCATTTAAATTGATCATGATGAGGTGAATGTGTCCCTATGGCATAATGTTAGTGAAGAAGTTAAAAAACAAGTACATTTCCAGTTAGAGCAGGAAATGGTATTACGCCAGTTGTGGAGACAGTAAGGGCTTGGAGAAGCATTACAGATGATATGATAATGATATGACATGATATGGCATTTATAACATGCCTAAACACAAGTGTTTCAAGGCGCGACGAGGCAAGGGAGGGGGAACAGAGGGAAGACAGACAGCGATCTTACTAGGCCAGGTGTCATTCAGATTGCGCAAGTGCATGGGAAGGGGATGTGCAGATTTCATGAGAAGGTATTTTTATAATTAGATAAATAGTGAACAGAACTCATGGTATAGGTCGATGGGGAAGGAGGAGAGAGAGAGAGAGAGATGATCAAGGGAAAGCTGTTTTGTTTGCTCACTTATCCCATGACAGCCTCACAAGCATTTATACTTCAGAAGGTACCTGAGTACAGAGAACACTGCTTGGTACATCTCGCAGTATGCCAGACTAGAGGACAATTTCAGAGACAATAGGCCATGATATAGTATGCCACAGGATCAGAATTCCCATATGTAGACAACTATGTAAAAGAAGCACATATGATGGAGAATATAAGAATGAAAAGTAAGATACTGAAGTAGATATTATCAGGTCCAAAAGGAGGAGATGTTGAAGTAGTGGATCACCAAATATTAAGGTGTAGAGATTGCCAATTTAATTTGATACCTCATTGTGCCGACAGACAGCAATTACAAATAAAAGGGAAAGTATTTTCCTCAGGAGGAGGGGAGGATGGAATAATGGGATGCAATGCAGAGGCAGTATGGGCTGCACCAATAGAAGTGATAATAAAACATGGACAGAGTGTGCTGTGAGGAATGGAAAAAAACTGCAACATTTCTAAAATGGGTAGAAGATGAAGCAGGACCTCTACCCATAAGCAAGCTACAAGCACCAACATTATGCTTTAGAAATAATGGTTTAGTAGAGCTTGGTGACAATGAAGGGTGCAAGCGCATTATGGATTTGCCAGGTATGACAGTTGGCACAGCTGTACTAATGGACTTAAACAAATAAAAGTAGGGGGAGCAGTTTCCCTGTTATGGCAGCACAAGCTTGGAATGCCCTCCCTCCTTCCTTGAGAGCTGGCCAACATTTTCATAGCTTTAGGCGACACACCATAAATTGGCTCGTAACTAATGACCACTGACACATTTGTATTGCCCAAACCTCACTCAAATTGGTTGGTATGCCTTCCTGACACTGTAACCACTGCCAAGGACTGCCAATGTTTATTCAATGCCTTTGTTGCTGCACCTGTACTAATTGCATATACACCCTGATTTAGTAGGTTTAATCATGTGTAAATACTGTAACTTATTGTAAATATTGTAAATATTGTAACTCATGCCGAAAGTATACTTTTCAGTCTATGTAAAAAGCAACCAGATACCTTCAGGTTTGGTGCGCCATATAAATCAATAAACAAACAAGAGCTTATGTACAGCTTCCACCCAACTCGGGTGGCATATGTACCCACACATTATGAGGAGAATGGGACCTTGACAAAGGCCATATAATCCCGGAAAGAGCTGCATGGTATAATGGAAGAGGAACTAAATGAAATGGAGGATGAGAGCTGGTCCAGTTATCTATTGTCCTGGGTGCGTAGATGGCTGACAGATGCTCTCAAATTTCTGCTGGCAATTTTGGTACTGGTCCTAATGGCTTTCTGGATCTTGAGAATAGCAATAAGCCAATGTAAAAGACTGGCAAGGAGACACTCCAAATGACAGTAATGGTTAATGTGGCTGACATTGTACATCAGTATACTCAAAATGATGATGAAATTTACTGTCCCATGTACCCATTGGGGCCTCCAATTAGACAACCTGGAGCATTGTTTACATGCCCAAAAGATGCCCATAACTGCAATGAGCACTGGATGAAATGTGACAACAGTGGGGATTGCTGGCTTATGACATGCAGTACAGCAGAATACGCAGCACAAGGAGGTAACGTGTGGTTGCACAAGGATGGCTATAATATGATAAGAAAAATTGAAGGTGTGGTCAATGACTCGACCAGAGGGGGGAATGTAGTGGGGCAATTGTTGGCTAGAAAGCAAGTGCCCCCCTGCCTTCCACAGAAAACGTGGAATTATAAAATCAGAAAGAACACATTTGAAACTGCACTTTAAAGTTTCCTGGAAATGCAGCTGGCACAAAGAATAGTTAGTTTCGGTACACAAGTAGGGACAGAGGAGTAATTAGCTTGCACAATTAGTATAAATAGAATAGACTAGGTAACAGGTAAGCGTGTACAAAGAATGAGGGACTCGCGATGCTAGCAGGGCATTATTTCTGTAGGTAGGGTTATGTTGCAGCATACTCACATGGAGAACTGAGATGAGTCAGACATGCACCAGGCCGGTAGGCAGCAAATAAATGCAGAGCTAATGTGTGTTGCAGAAGAAAAATAATATAACAAAATGCCATTTTAAAAATTGTACCAGCAGGGAATTCAACCTTGCAACTTTAAGAAAGGCGCAGTTGAACACGCTTGAACAGATCAGGAAAAAATGTTGTAGCCGGCTTGATGGTGACTAGCCAAAGGTATGTCAAGGCCAAACCGTTGCAGGAAGTGCACATGGCAGAGTAAGATATTATTGTGTTCGGTCAGCTGTCAGATAAATTAAGTTACAAGGGCACAGCAAACCGTTTCAAGTTTATACCATCCCAGGAAATCAGAAGGAGGTGACAGATTAATGCATTCTATGCATGAAGGGAAGATGTGAGGAGCGGCTAAAGAAAAACAATGAAATGCTGCATCAAAGCTTCACAGGATAAGAGCAGGATGACTCACATAAATAATTATTCATAAATATGTGCAGAGTAGGATGGCAATCACAAATTACAAACAAGGCCTTGAGCATGGCATGGGAGGTAAACATGGGCTATTTGATTTAATTAAAATAAGGTCAAGCCCTTGTCTCTCTCAGTCTCTCATAAATGTGTCAGCATGCAGCATGGATAGTATGACCACATTGTACCCCATTAGCACATGTATTCTTTTCACCGCAGGAGTAATTTAGGGCCTACCAATTAATTTCCAGATATGATGAGGTAGCACTTTCTTAGGGGAAGGTCTGTGGGTGGGATTTTAGATAACAATTGTCCAATCCCTCAGTGAACACAAATAGGTTCCATATGTAGCTTAGTTGAGGGAGCCAATGAGTAGGAGCGATAGGTTTTCATAATTGTGACATCACAGGTACCCTTTTGTACTATATAAACTCGTGTTGTCTGTTCAAACATTAGAGAATTCTGGAGTGAGAGCTTGGCTTTTATCTTGAATTTTCCCCAGGATATTGCAATAAACTAGTTACCCTGCATTTGGCATACCACAAACACTCTGTGTTGTCTCATTTTTTGACAAGTGCCAGTTAGAGGGCAATTTTGCCTTTTTGACCCTCTTATCACATTGCCAGAGAATGCCTTGCATGCAAACATGAATGCACTACATAAACATATGTACATCTATGCAATATATTATGGTACAATCACCTGATCTTTCCCTCATCTCACCACAGTCACTGAATGGGGTTCTGAATGGTCCACTCCTTAGTCAGCGTCAATGAGAACACGGTTTACTGATGCATAGTTGACAAGACAGCATGGCCAGTCTTCCTACACCTGCTGGCCTGTCAGCAATGTGCTTTATACCTTTTGCTTGGAGCCCATTGGGCTCCACAAGGGAAAACAAATCCCATAGTGCGGGCGTACCCTTATTTGGCCTGGTATATTTGAGTAAGCCGCTGCTCCTGTCTGCCTATTATCTTAGGAGGCAGACAGGAGCAACAACTTTTTTAGCAAACCCAGGTCAGTCCTTTAATTAAAGGCGATGGCATACTTTTGCCCCAATGGACCAGTCACCACTGGGCACTGAATATCTCTATTAGAGCAAGAGGAAATGGTTTTCCAACAATGTGAAGATGGACTCTGATGCTAGCATGGACAGCATAAACATGATCTCCAAACATCCAGTTTTCACCTGTAGTAGTTACAACTAATACCACAGCAAAGGTTAATAATGTCACAATAATTTAATATAGACTGTTAAGGTATAACAGATTCTTGCCCTAGCCTAACAGTCTGATGTTTTAAAGTTATGCAAATGTTAAATTCACATACTAGTGTTTAGTGTATTAGATGTCAATGGTATTTTTTTTATATTTGAGACCAAAGTGCAGTGTCAAGCCTTTGCTGAGTCCCATTGAGATGATGAGTTGCTACTGAAATGAATTTCACATGATGTAATGAAACCACGAAACTGAAAACCGTTCTTGGGCAGAGATCCCATGTTACTAACATGTCTTATTCGGGAGGCTGTTATTATCCCTGTGTATAGAAAGGGAGCAAGAAATTCCCCAGGGAATTATTGCCCCATCTCATTGTTATATGGGGAGGGGAAGTTATACGCCACGTAATTTTGGGTCATTTACAAGACTGGGTTGACTCAATGGGAATAATCAGCTACCTGATTCGCGCCTTGAAACACTTGTGTATAGGCACGTTATAAATGCCATATCATATCATACAGGTGGATTTTCAAAAGGATATGGGGACACTCGAGCAATGCTTCAGGCTTGACTTCATTGTTAAAAAAACATACACCCCTGAATAAGACCAAACTGTATGCTGTTTTTGCAGATCTCAAAACAGGTTTTGACTGTGCTCCTAGAAACCCATCATGGCAGGTACAGGATGCTTATAAAATTACTGCATCTTTACTGTCAGTCATACAGCTTTTATATCCTAAAAACAGGGCTTCTGTGCGATGGGGGTTGGTTGAGCAGCGAGTGTACTGAGAACTGTGATGTCTGGCCCAGAGTAAGTCAGGAATGCGTGTTGGCCACCCCCCTCTTTTGCGTTTATATAAATAGGCTAATAGAGCAGTTGGTGGCCAACTGTATGGACCCACATAGGGTGGATTGCACACTCTACCCAGTGCTGTTCTTTGCAGATGATGTGGTGTTACTATCAATAACCCCGATGGGCATAAAGCAAAACCTGGCTGAATTTGTACAAAATATAGAAGTAAAACTAAATTACTCATCTTCAGATATAGATTAGCAAAACATACCACTGTTAATATAAATGTAGAAGGTGTAAAACCTGAGCAGGTTTCTGCTATTGATTACTTGGGGTTGCGCTTCACTAAGCATGGCTCCTGGTCTGAACAAGTAATGAAAGCTACTGTAACCCTGAGCAAATATAGCAGGGGGATTAAAAAATGTTCACTGTACTATGGGGGGAGGGGCAGGGCTGACTCCGGTCTTACATTTATATAGGCTGCAGGCTGTCGCAGCTTTTTTGTATTGAGCAGAGATCTGGGAATTTACAAGTACAACTGCACTGAGTGTGCCTGAGAATACATTTTTGAAATCATTGTTGGTTCAGCTAACCAGTGAGTCCAACACCATTTGACAGCTTGAATGTGATCTAAGTCCCATTGAGCAATTGGTCTCTCTAAAACCACGTTTGTTCTGAGGTTGCCTTTGGAGGTTACCAAGCTTATTCAACTTTAAAGAACTACTGATACATTTCTTGGCATTAGAAGGTAGCCTACAAACAAGATGGTTAAATTATGTCAAATGCTGGTGCAATAGACTGAGTCTCGGTGTCTCCTGAGACCAACCATCTGCCATGGAGGTTGGCTCCAAGGGACCTGTCAAGTTGGCTGGTATATCAGAATGTAGAAGGTCAATGGAGGCTGCTTGTTCCAGGCTATCTTGTGGCCAACAGTACATGACGACCAAGCAAGCCTTCGACAATGAAGAATATCTGGGTGTTATATCACCAAATTATGCCCAGTCATTCTTGTATGATTTAAGAGCAGGTACCTTGTGAGTAGCAGCTTTCAAAAAGAATTGGAGTGAGCCAAATAGTGCTGAATGCCAGGTATGTGGGCCTCCCTTGGAATCTGTCCTCCATTTCATGTTGTTTTACCCTGGCTATAATGATCTAAGAGCCAAGTATGTAAAACCTATCTTTAGACTGAAGGGCATTTGGAAGGCTTTAGATGCAGTGGACCTCTGGGGAAACACTGGATTATTGTGTTGCTTATATTTGCACAGGGCATGGATATGAAGGTCAAGAGTGATCCATACCTGGGGGATAAATCTGTCTAATTTTATTTTAATGTTCTTGCAATGTACTATTTTAATCATCATTGTAGATTGTATATGACATTAAGCATGTGTTTATTGGATGAAACCAGCTTATTTTCTAAACTTGTAACTGTACTTTTATATATGCTTCTATATGGCAATTTTTTTAATGGTTTTTGGAATATGCTTTGATGGCACGAATGCTGAATAAAGCTTAAATCAATCAAATAATTAAGAGCTCTCAGACATGCTTGTATGTCAGAAAGCATTTCATTTTATTAATTTGCGAACACTGTTCAACTTGCCCGCATGGTCGTGCAGTGTTCATTTGTAATTGTAAATGTCTTACGCAAGGCTTTTACACCTTTCATTGATGTTACAGCTCAGCTCCTTTGTAATTAGATATGTCCGTCATTTTGCTCTCATCTCACAGAAATGCCAGACATGAGGACTGAACACAAAGTAAAATGCATCGGCACAGGTGAGATTGATTATCATGGAACTGCAGCAACGGTCCTTTGGCATGTGATTATTTGTGCTCATATTGGTGAGTTAATTTGAGTTGTCAGAAAGAGTTTTATTTTTTACATTACCTGTAATTCTAGGAGTCATGACAAAACACTGCAAACCCTTTGTCCCTTTTCTGGCCTGATCATACGCTGAAGACAAATTAACTTAAGCCTTCAGAGTCTTGGGCTTGCAGCTGTCTCTTGTTGGATTTATGAAGCAAATAGTCAGCGATGCATCCTTGATCACCTGACGAACACTTGATAAATGCCTGACAAACGTTTTATCTAAAAGAGATGCGGCCCCAATGCGCACGCACAGGCATTTTGCAAGGCCAGCTAAGGATTAAGGCTACTCATAGCCATCTGCCTCCATCCTTATAATGAAGTTATGGGGACTTGTATTTTCATATTCTAGAAAGCGTTATTACCCAAACCCAAGGGTGCATGCTCCTCCAGAAAGGAAAGATTAGCACTTTAGGAAATTATGGGGATTCCCATCAGATGACATTCTGTGAACCTTGCTGCCCAGTATATATCAAGAGAGAGAGCGAGAGACAGAGAGAGAGAGGGAGAGGGAGAGGAAGAGAGAGGGAGAGAGAGGGAGAGGCAGGCAGAGCTGCAAATAAATATACAACCTACATAAACAGGTGCAGGGGAAGCCCGTCCATAATGTGTGATGTGGCACTAACCAACCACCATCGTCCATTATGGACAAGCCAAAGCCAACTCAGTGAAATAAATTAGCGCTACCAAGCACTCTTGTGCTGGCTTTCACTGTGAAGGGAAGCACCATACGCCTTTCACAGTTCTCCAGCATGCATTACAATGGGCCGTGCAAGACAGGGGAGATTTTGCTTCTCCAGCCTTACAATGGCCATTGGTTATGCAGGCTGGGGGACACCATGCCTACATTTCATTAGGGGGTGCTCCTGTATCTCCCCTCACATTTAGTTCTGCGGAGGCCCTCAGGAACCAGAAGTCTCTCTCTGCTTCCTGGTTCCTGTTTCATGTGGCATGGGGGCCGAAGGGCCATCATGGTAGGCAGAATCTGTACTGGGGCTGCAGGTAAGAAAAGAATAGTATTTATGGATGTAGTTATGTTTGTGTGTATGCATATATGCACCTCTTTGTATCTGTAAGTCTACACAAGTAAATCATAGAGTGTCTGCTGCAAATTTGAGCAAGTGAAAGAGAGAAATGAATGGTTCTATGAATGTCTTTGTGAATGATGGAAATTAATGGATGTGTTGAATGTGTGCGTACCAGGAAGCAGGCCTCAGATTGGGAAGGGATTATTTGTCTAGCGACAGTTGGGGCATGTTTTTGTTACTGTGGCATGGCCTCTTTTACTGGGAAACAAATGTAAAGCAAACATGATAATAGTCATTATGTGGCTAGACTGGCCTACATTGGTTCCGTCAATATACCCATATATTTTTATTGTAGCACGGCATTTGGTACTGGGAGTAAAGGGTAAAGCAATCATGAAATGTATTATTGCGTGGCAAGACTGACTTACGCTAGTGGAGCCACCGTGAATATATTTTCTCTCTATGGTAGGGCATTTTGTAATGACCATCAAGAGCAAACCAAACATTATAAGTCCAACAAAAAGGCTAGACTGGCTTACTTTTGTGCATCCAGTCTGGCTATAATATTACTGTGGCATGGTATTTTTGCTTGGAATCAAGGATAAAACAAACATTCTAAGTGTTTACATGGCTAGACTCGCCTAGATTGGTGCAGTGAGTCTGGATACATTTTTTGACAGTAGCGTTCCATTTCTACTGTAATTTATTGCCAACTTGATGAGTTTTCTTACATAGCTAGAATAGCCTACATTGGTGCAGCCAGTCTGTTAATGCTTTCTGATTGTGGAATGGAATTTTTATTGGCATAGCCAGCAAAATGTTCTTCCTGCAGCTACTGGCATATATTGGCAGAGCCAGCCTGAACATGTTTTCTTATAGTATAATTACTGACATTATGCGCAATGCAAAATTTAGTATGTTCTGAAAAGGGGTTTCTGGCATATATTTGTGCAGCCAGCATGGAAATATATGGGAACAGCCAGCATGACAATCTTTATATATTGGCACATATTGTGGAAAGGGCATCATGAAAATGCTTTGGTCAATGCTCCTGTGCACTGTTGGTAACTTGTGTATATTGGATCTTTTTTTGAGTTACCCTACAAAAACGACTGTGTGGCTTTTTAAACAATTCTTCTTTAAAAGTTTGCTGTAAAATGAACCATTGTAACCCATTATTGTGATGAGAACCCCAGAGTCACCCTTACGAGCAATATGTATGCACCTCCAATTAAAACTTATAGCAGCTGCAAATTGATAGACACCTCTTTAAATTACGGCTGTGAAAAAGCACACAACAAAAGAAGAAAAAATGACCCTCAGTGTCAGACAAGCCAATCAGGGCAGAGGTGGAACAAAGTTAAAGGTAAATATGGTATTTCCAAGGAAAACTGCATGGCTATATAAAATTCATATTCTGAACTGGAAATGCCCTGGGCTAACAATAAAGGACACTCAGATGATGTGCCTACTGTAACACTACAGACTTAGGGCCTCATTCCGAGTAGGGCGCAAAGAGATACCGGGCACCATTAAGGACATATTGCGGTACCGTTATTTGCACCTTCCCCATTCCCATTGAGCCCTATGGGGGCTCAATGGGAATGGTATTTTCAATGGGGACTTACCGGTCCCGCAAAGGTCCGACTAGACCGGTAAGTCCCCACTGAATGAGGGCGGACTCGGTAGCGTTATTGGAGGTAGCCATGGCGCTATTAGTGCCATGGCTACCTCCAATCTCAGAATGAGGCCCTTAGTGTGTTTGTCCGCGACAGAACAAGGGCTATTACAAGCCCTGTTCAGATTAGGAAACTACTGAAAATGTGGATGCTCAAAGGTAGACAAAGACAAGACCAAAGTGGTGATCTTCAACAGGAAACCGCGAACAAGACTGATGGCCTTTAAAGTTAGATGGGTAAACCAGTGAACACCTGTCTAAAAGCACCTACCAAGGAATTATATTGGATGCTCGTGGAAATTTCACCTGAAGCTATGATATGATATGGCATTTGTAACGCGCCTATACACAAGTGTTTCAAGGCGCGACGAGGCGGGATGGGGGCAAACACGGGGAGACAGACAACGACCCTACTAGGCCAGGTGTCATTCAGACCGCACAAGTGCAAGGGTAGAGGGGAATGGGAGAAGTGCAGGGGGAAGGGGAGAGGGGGAAAGTGCTGTACATGGTTGGTAGAATACAAGATAAATAATAGGGCCAGATGGTGGCAAGTGCAAGGATAGTGCAGTAAAGGTTAGTAGAATACAAGATAAATAATAGGGCCAGCTGGTGGCAAGTGCAAGGTAAGTGCCAGGAGAAGGGGCTGTGGGATACAGAGACAGTCCCGTGGTGCAGATAGGCAGTGCAAGGGAAGAGTGGCTGGGCCAAGGACCGAGATCGGTGAGTGGTCCAGTAGCAGATTCGGTGCAGGTTCAGTGGTTTTAGCAGGGGAGAGAGGGAGAGAAAGCAGAGGCAAAGAGGAAGGTTTTGAGGTGCTTCCGGAACCGGAGATGGTTCTCCTCAACTTTCCGGGAGGCAGGAAGGCTGTTCCAGAGGGAGGCACCTGCTGCGGAGAGAGATCTACCCCCAGCTCGTTGCTTGGAGAAGCGGCTGACCCTGAGGTAGTTGGAGGTGGATGAGCGAAGAGCTCGAGAAGGAAGATATTTAGGAAGAGAGAGTTGAAGGTATTTTGGCGCAAGGCCCCAGAAGGCCTTGTGGACAATACAGAGGGTTTTGAACTTAATCCTCACAGCCACTGGGAGCCAGTGCAGTAATTTCAGTACTGGAGAGATAAGGTCCTTTGCTTGAGGCCAACGACAAGTCTCGCAGTCCTGTTCTGGATGAGCTGCAAAGGGCGAAGAGTAGACGCAGGAAGATTTAGATAGAGGCTGTTACAGTAGTCCAGCTTTGAGAGAACCAGGGCTCTGGAGACAGTGAGCTTCTGGGGGAAGGAGAGGAAAGGAAGGATCCCTCTGAGGAGGTGTAGCTGGTAGTGTGACTTCTTAGAGACGTCAGATATGTGAGGAGAGAAAGAGAGTGTGGAGTCGAAGATGACCCCAAGGTTTTTTGCCTTGCAGGTAGGCGCAGGAAGAGGGCCAAGGGAGGCCGGCCAGAGAGCTGCAGGGAAGGAGGGAGTGGGTGTGCCGATAAGTAGAATCTCAGTTTTACTGGCATTAAGGCAAAGGCCGTTGGCGGCACACCATTCCTGGATAGCAGAGAGACAGTCAGAGATGAGGGAAGGGGAAGAGGAGGCTGAGGGTAGCGTGAAAATGAGCTGGGTATCATCCGCGTAGCACTGAAAGTAGGGACAGAGAGCGGCGATGCGGTGAGCAAGAAGTGCCAGATATTGGTTGAACAGCCAGGGGGAGAGGTTAGAACCCTGGGGGACACCACAGGTAGAGAAAAAGATGTCAGAGAGGAAGGAGCCCAGTTGGACCTGGGAGGGTCGATTGGAGAGGAAGGAGGTCAGCCAGGCCAGAGCCTGACCAGTGATACCCAGGTTATCACGGAGACGGTTGAGCAGGATGGTGTGGTTGACAGTGTCAAAGGCAGAAGAGAGTTCGAGCAAAATGAGAACACAAGGGGTGTTAGAGTCTAGGTTAGAGAGCAGGTCCTCACAGATGTTCAGGAGAGCAGTTTCCGTGCTTCTGGCAGCTCTGAAGCCAGACTGATGTTCATGAAGACTACCAACAGATTCAGCCTGGAGATTAAGTTGGGAGATGGCCAGTTTCTCAAGGAGCTTGCTCAGGAAGGGAGTGATAGAGATTGGGCGATAGTTAGCTGGGCAGGAGGAGTCGGATGAGGGTTTCTTAAGAAGGGGGTGCCTAATACCTTAAAGAAAAGGCCATGGAAGAATTTGATTCTAAAAATACTGCAAACTACATTGAATAATAATCCCCTCTCCCCGCACGATGAAACTCTGAATTAAGTTGCTTGACTGAGTAATCAAGCCCATACTCTGATATGGCAGCGACGTCTGAGGCCAGTAGTACACCAATGATCACAGCAAATGGGGCACTAACCCATGCAAAGTTATTCATATGTTCTTCTGCAAATAAGCAGTCAGGTACTACAGGAGCTATCCCAACAATGTTGGCAGAGCAAAACTAGGGCGGTGGAAAGAATAAGAGAATCAGTCCCCCCAGGGCAGTTATATGAACCAGGAATCCCATCACATAGGCCTACTCACATAAAGAGTGAAGCAGAGAAGCTTCCGCTATTGGTTAGTCCAGACTCAGATACAAAGCAAAATGAAGTGCTACAGGGTGATAACCAGAAGATATGCTCTAGCCAGTATTCTTTTTCACAACATTTTCCATAATATTTGTTAATAATGCCCAACGAAACGATCTTCGTTTTACTGACTGCTTATAGATATAAAAAGGAGTTGGTCCTGGCAGAATTTGGGAATATGCATGTTTTCACTTCTGGTGCAGAACAGTACAATTTATGCAAAGTAACTGCTGAATAGGAAGTCTACTAAAGGTAGAAATGCAGAAAAAACCTAATTCAATTTTCTCATCTATCATCACTCCAACACAAGCTCGCCTGTTTCTTAAGAATATGCCAAAGCAGAGCTTTCAAATCATGGTCTGTAACACCTGACATGCGTACTGCATGCCACTTTGCATTCCTGTGCATACTACAAAAGCAGGTTAACATGTACCAGAATGCAATATCAAGTGTACTTTAAGCCAGAACTGGTTTATAATTTCACACCGGCCATAGCGAAACTTAAGATCTCTGCAAAGCACCCTACGTATGGCAAGACTTCTTGCAGACTAAAACACAACCCAGAAGAGTCTGTGTGATAGTCACCTGATTTCAGTCATTATTTGACACATGTATTATTTGGTACTATGTATACTATGCATTACATTTTTAAATAGGCTTTTAAAATTGTTGAACTCCTTGAAACATTCTTGTGTCAAAATGGATCTGAGCCCAGCAGAGGGGGATCCGGGGTGGACCATGAATCACCCAAGAAATTGGATACGTGAAAATCCTAAGAACATTGTGTTAAAGTGGATTTGAGCCCAGTGGAGGGGGATCCGAGGTGAATAGTAAATCAGCTAAGAAAATTGTGTAAATGTGAAATACATAAAGAAAAGGCACTTTATTGTTTGTTTGTTGCATCAGGTCCTCTGACAGAAGAGACTTTGAAAGGCAAAGAGACTTTGACACAGAAGGTCATGATGTTGGAGTTTTGAACTGCACCCTCGTGCTAGAGAAGCCAGAGACTGTGCTAAGCTCGAGTGTGCCGCCTTGTCCCGTCCTGAAAGCGTGGTGAAGGGAAGCCAACAGCTTACAAATACTGACATATGATTTCTTGAACACATTTCTTTTGCATAACATTGTTTCCCACACTATTTGTATTTAGAGGTAAGGATTGGCAATAAGTTTGTTAGTATAGGCCGTTTTATTTTGACAAGACATCACTAGTACTGCCTTATTATTATTTGATGGTCATAGCTTTCTCCCATCTTTAGGCTTAGGATTAGATAGACGTTTTGCAAACTCAATTGAAGTTCAATAAATACCCGTGAACTGTGGTCACTTGTGTCTGTCTTACTGTTGATACCATGCCTTGCTTACAGCACCTGGAACATTATGAGCAGATGATGGCATCATTCCAGATCAGAAAGTATGTGAATTGCATTGCATTTGCGAAATGGATATTCTCACCTGAGTATTTCAGTTTCTTTGCAGGAGTGAAGAACCAGGATAATTGCAACTGGTCCACCTATAAGGTGGCCATTTTTAGACATTTCTCTACCCACATAAATCCACAGGACACCCATAAGGATGCATAAAATTTACAATGTGGGGAGGATCAGGTGCCTAGGGAGTTTGTGCAGGAGGTAAAGCGTGCATTTGCTCAGGCTTCCCGGCTGATGAACACACATAGTAGGGACTTTGTGACCACTTATTTTCATGCGCTCCCCAAATATATTATAACTCAGTTGGTGTGGGATTCTCATTGGCACAGGACCCTGGATTGGGTAATTGAACAGGCCACCATGAATTATGAGGTCCAGAATCCCACTGAGAGTAAAAACACTCCCAAAGCCCCAAGCCATCTAACACACCTGCTACTGCAAAGGTGGGAGAGGGGCTAACTAGCCCTCCCTTGGACCTGGAGACGGGGGCCTAAAATTATTCCTCCTGCCAAAAAGCAAAATGAAAGGCAGTAGGAACCCCCCGCCCAGCTCAATCTAATGGTAGTCAGGCCAGGGTCCAGAACAAGGATCCCTCTGACCCTGCCATCTATGCAAGTCCCAGGTATGAGGGTACCAAATTGATCCTGGATTATGTATACATTCCCCAGCCAAAAGGGGGGACCCAAACAGGTAAGTACTACCCCTGGAAACTTCCATCCAATCTTCCCTCAGGAGAGAAGTATCACTCCACCGCCCAACCAGAAACCCCCCAAACCTGAACTTCCAAAATAATCCTCCTCTCTCTACCCTCTTCCATGATCATAGATCCCTGAACTTGGGAGAAGGGAGATTCAGGATGGAAAATTATGAAGGAAATTTCCAGTACACAAGATATTCCGGGAGAAGGGACAGTTGCCCTTTTCAGGAGCAGCAAAGGTACGACTCAAGACCTCTCTATAAGCCAGAAAAAGCCTCACAGCTGGAATGACAGGTCCAGCAACTGATGGACAATCTGGGTTGCATGCTGAGGTCTCAGTCCAACTCTCAACCTAAACCTGCTTCCCAGAATTCCCCAACACCCAGGTCTGATGCCCTGTAGGGGAAATGACAGGAGGAAACGTCTGACAAGCCATAGGTTCCTGAGGAAGGGTCCCAGGTGGAGGGGACATGCCAAGTCCTAGGGGAAGCTTCCTTTCTCACCAAGACGGAAACCCTAGAAACCTCTCAGCCTTCAAGTGACACTTCGACCCCTGGGAAGTTAGAACCCAAAGAGCAAAGGGTAAGTAGGAGAGGCTAAAGAAGACCCCACTTTGTGGAGGAGCTCAAGATCATCCACTCTGAAAGAGAAGAGACCCTGGAGGATTGAAGTAAGCTACATTTCTCATTCAGCAACAGAGGTTTCCCTCCCAAAGGAAAATGGGTCCAAAAGACAGAGAGTTAGACAGGGTGAGTATGCAAATGAACCCAGAAAAAGAAATGATCCTACCCTAAAATTGTGAGCCAGACAGAATGGAAATGGCAGAGGTATCCTCCCCACAAACAGGTTCTGGGAACTGCCTCCAGTTCAAGGGGGACAGCAAAGATTCAGGGAAGAAAGAGGGTTCCCCAAATCCGCCCATTCTCCATTGAAAAAATGTTCTTACAGATTCCCGATCTCTGACATGAAAAATTATCCAAGATCACACAGTGTCAGAGTTCAATATTAAGAAAATGACTGCCATCGCTGGAAAATAACTCACACTTTCTTTGCACTCTGGGGGAGAAAGAAGTCAGATGTTATGTGCTGGTCAAAGTGCAGAGTCAGTGTGAAATATCGGCACTGGTTCTGAAGCCACCTTCCTGTCCAAAAAAGGCCTTTGACCAACTAAACTCAGGACGGGGGAGGGTCACTAAATTGCCCTCACACCACTTCCCGGACAACTCCAAAACAGAAATGACATTTCCGTCGAAGGGATTGCAGATCTGGAAATAAAAATGATGTGCCATTGATTAGAACATCCAATGATAGTCGTATTTCGAGAGGGCACACCTTGTGTACTGGGGAATGATCTCCTAAGGAGGTTATCACCGCTGATCGACTGTGTAAAAAAAGTCCTCTGGATCCAGACTAACCGACCTATGAAATATAAATAATTTGAACCAATTATGTCAGCTTGAATGGTACTTGCCATTTAATTAACCAACACTCTGAAAAAGTAGAATTCCACTTCAAGAACAACCAGGTCCCAGACATCACCGTCATCTCTGTAGGAGAACAAACTTGTGATGGGAACCCTTCTCCAGTCTTGAAAATTAGCCTGCCTCCCAGTTTTAAGTGGCAATCCACATTTGAAGGTAATTGTTATGCTCACCTGATATCCCCGGGGGTGTCTGGAAGGCTCTGAGTATGGAACCCTGGATGCTTAGTTGCCCAGTGCTGAATAATGAATCTGCAATTACAAAAGGAAGGATTTGTGATAACTGTCTCGAATGGGTGAACCTTGCACCTCCCTCTGATCGATTCCCTTCCCACTGGGTTCTTTTCTCACCTTAGTTATTTGTAGGCTGAGCTATCCGTCCTGCGTTTCTTGTGTAGGGGCACTTGATGTTTGTTGGCGAGCTGCCCGAGTTGCTTCACTGGTGCATTACGCCTTTCTTGGGCCCAGGCCTGCTGTGACCCCGAATCTGCTAGTAGGCAGGTAGGTTTGTTAATTGTAAGTCTTTGTTCTGTTTATGGTGGGAATTCATTAATGTCTTTATCTACTTCTTTTCAGGTGCGAAGGTCTTGATGCTGGAGTGCTGGATGGAGAGGCACATTTCTAGGAAAGAGAAAGCGCGAAGCGCAGCGCCTTTATTGTCTTTTAAAGCTAACCTGGGTTTTCTTCTTCTTGTCCTCACAGACCACTGTGGTGCTGCGAGTGGATGAGAGCGCAATGAAAAACAGGCCCCCAGAGTCCGTTAAGGTAAGTACAGCGCTGTGCGGTTGATTAATATTGAAAGCAAACCTGAATATGTCTCTTTTCCTTTGCAGTTGTTTCTGTGGTGCTCCGGATGGAAGCGTGGCGTAGCGCGATGGAATTCAGGTAAAACTGATGGTATTCGATGTTTTGGAAGCGCGCATTCTAATGTTGTTTTTCCCTTTCTCGTTATTGCACATCGCAATGTTCGAACAGCAGTTGTGGTAGGGGTTCGCCGGAAGTCCTTAAGCTAGTACTCAAAGGTGGGTGATGTTTCTTCTTCTCTCGGTTTCCACAGATTGCAGCCCAGTTAAGATGCTGAGTGCTGGATGGTGTTTTTTCAGGCAAAACAGAATAATCTTGTTCTTGTTCTTGCAGGATTACAGGAAGATGCTGAAGACCAGGAGCTGGACACAGTGATCGGCACACTGCTCGTTGCAGAATAACACAAAGTGTGTTCTGCAGTCAGGGTGTGGTTTATATAGCCCAGGTAAAGTAGTACCAGGGAAAGTAGTTCCAGGCCTGCCACACCCAAAACACTACACCGCATGGCCTGGTTCTTACAACTGGACTGTGTGGGTGCTTCATTGTTGGATTTAAAAGCCTATGTACATAAATGGGAGCTAGTTTGAACAGCCCTTCCATCCTGCATATGAGCCTGGAGCCTAAGGCACCAGGACTGGCTCCAGGAGAACTTTTGCAGTGGTTTTAAGGCCCTCAGGGTTCTGGTGGGAGCCTGCTTGTGGCACAACTTGTGCCCCTCACAGTGGTCATGACAGCACTCCCCCCCCCCCCCCCAAGGCCCTTCTCATGGTATCCTTCCTGTCCGGTCCGGGATTGGTGGGGTTATCCTGGTGAAACCTCTTAATCAGACGTGGTGCGTGAATATGTTCACTTGGTTCCCAAGTTCTGTATTGAGGCCCGTACCCTTTCCAGTCCACTAAATAGTATAGCTTAGATCTGGTACGTTTCGAATCCAGGATGTTTTTAACTTCATATTCAGGCTCTCCATCAACTAACACAGGTTTTGGTGGTGTTAAGACTCGGGTTCCTGGTTGTACAGGTTTTACAAGTGACACATGTAACACCAGATGAATTTGCATGCTTGGTGGTAAGGCTAACTTGACGGCCACCGGATTTATCACCGATTCAATGGTATAGGGTCCTAGATATCTTGGACAAAAGGTGGGTACCTTTTATGGGCACATGTTTTGATGCCAACCAGACTTTGTCTTCAACTTGGTAATCGGAAGCTTTCTTTCGATGCCAGTCCAATAATTATTTTTGTCTGTCTTTGGCTTGCAGTAAATGTTCATTTGTCCTTTTGAAGGCTCGGGTTATGCTTGTGTGTAGAGTCTTTACTGCTGCCATTTCCAAGGTCGTGGGGGTGTCTAGTTCAGAGGTAAGTGGATGTCTTCTGTATATTGTATAGAACAGGCTTTGTCCCGTGCTGGTGTGTATGGAGTTATTGTATGCGTATTCCGCTATCCATAGCAAGTCTTTCCAATTCTCTTCCACTTGATGCAGCATGCAACGTAGATACTGTTCTAATGTCTGGTTTGTTCTTTCTGTTTGTCCATCCGTTTGGGGGTGATGGCTAGTGGATAATCGAACATCGATTTGTGCCATGGTACAACATGTCCTCAAGAAATTGGATACAAATTGGCTTCAACGATCTGAGGTTAGGACTAAGGGGAAACCATGCAGTTTTATAATCTGTTCAAGAAATGCTTTTGCCAGACTGGTAGCATTAGGAAGTCCTTTGAATGGAATGAAATGTGCCATTTTAAAGAACAGGTCTACAACCACCAGAATGGTATTAAAACCTTGACAGGGAGGTAAGTCCGTAATAAAATCAAGAGCAAGAGTATGCCAGGGAGCTGGTGGAATATCCCGTGGTTGCAGGAGGCCAGCTGGTTTCTGTTTTTGTGATTTATTCTGTGCACATATCCCACAGGATAGAACAAATCGAGCAATGTCCTTACACCATGTTGTATTGCTCTCCTCTGAAAAGTGCACAGAACTACCATAAATCACCAGTGCAATTATAGAGCAAATACTTCAACCCAAAAACAGACACAATAATTCACAGCCACGCACACTTTAGAAGATAATCAGCTCTTTACAGCTATTTATTCAAAGCTTACAGGTACATAGAAATAACTTATACAACTAACATGGACATAGATCACAGAACACATAAAGAAGTCAAAGAAAGTATACATCACCGTGGGCGTAACTTAATGAAACTTCATCTCACCAGAAGCGGCTGAAAGACCCCGATAGCAGCCAGGCCGAGAGCACAACAGCCCACAGGAGTGTCGGACCGAAGCGTCCCCCCTCCGACTGAGTTCTTTGTGCTTATCCCATCTGACCGTTGAGGGGTTTCCGCATATATGCCCTCCTCGACAAGGGGTGGCAACTTCTCGAACCTTCTGGCAATGCGCTTGCACATTGATGGGTGACCGTTGGTTGCCAGCTGGCACCTGCGGATCTTAGCTTTCCCAGCGCTGTGTCCTTGGCTGAGAAGGCCTGCATTCTAAGCCCAGCAGCGAATAACGTTGAAAACATGTTTCGCAAAGCAAGTGTAGCTTTCCACTGAGGCATGGATAAATATCCATTATGGCTCTGAGTTCCCCCAGAATGCACTAGCGCCATGTTTTAACTCAACCATCACACATGTTGGCCACCAATAATTCCATTTAACCTTGGCTAGAGTTTTAGCAATTCCGGGATGGCCTTCGATCAGGGAATCGTGATAATCAGACATGACCAATTCTTGCAGATTTTTAATTGGTAGATATAGTTGTTCCCTGAAGTAGGGTAATCCATCCAGAACTGTGTGATGTTAATTTTGGGAATTCCATTTCTGCAAGCTCTCGGGGTTCATTAAGGTTCGAATCTTATCTTGAAGTTCACGCAGAGTCAATGTGGAGGTGAGTCCCAGTGGTTTATCACTTGGGATGATGTCAACAGGGTCCAGGGTACTGTTCGTTTTCTCTTCAATACCCGTACGAGACAAGGCATCAGCCTTCCCATTCTGAACTCAGGGTCGGTATGTTATTACGTAATCGTATTCTGTGAAGAATAGAGCCCACTGCAACTGTCGTGACGATTGGGCTTTTGCTGACTTTAGGTATGGAAGGTTTTCGTGATCTGTGGTTACTGTGATGGTATGTCTGGCACCTAATAGATACTGCCGCCAGGCTTTGAAGGCTGATATTATTGCCAACAATTCTTTGTCTGTAATTGCATAGTTAAGTTCTAGTGGTGAGAAATTACGTGACCAAAAGGCCACGGGATGTAATTGGCCTGTATCTGGATCTCTTTGAGGGAGAACTGCTCCCATAGCTACGCTGGAAGCATCAGTTTCCACTACATAGGGGAGATCAGGGTGAGGATGTCCTAAAATTGGCACAGAGGTGAATCTTCTCTTGAGTTCTTGAAAGGCCTGTTCCGCCTCTTCAGTCCATTGGAATTTTTTTTTGTTTTTTCTCAGTAACAATGTGATTGGGTGGACTATCCGTGAGAAATCTGGAATAAATCGGTGATAAAAATTCGCAAAGCCAAGCATGATTTGGGTTCCTTTAAGTGAAGAAGGTGACGGCAAATTAAGGATGGCATCTACTTTGTGTAAATCCATCTCGACTCCCTTTGGCGAGAGAACGAAACCGAGCAACTCAACTTCGGTGACATGGAAGGAGCATTTCTCGAGGTTAGCGTACAGTTTGTGCTGGAGAAGTTTTGCAAGGACTGAGCGAAGATTTTCCACATGATCTCTTTCAGAGGGGGAATACACCAGGATGTCGTCAAGATAGACCAGGGCACAGACATCTATTAATTCCCATAGTACATCATTCGTGAAGTATTGGAACGCTGTGGGAGAACGTTGCACAGCCTAAAAGGCATTACCTGGTATTTGAAGAGGCCATACTTGGGGCGAAACGCGGTTTTCCATTCATCCGCTTTCTTAACACGTACAAGGTGGTATGCTCCTCTGAGGTCTAGCTTGGTGTAGATTTGGGCATCCTTGACTTGGTCCAACAGTTCTGGGATAAGGGGCAACGGGTATCAGTTTTTTACTGTGATTTGATTAAGTGCACAGTAATCGATGCAAGTCCTCAAATCTCCTTCCTTCTTGGGTACGAAGAATAAGGGCGAGGCTGCCGGTGACTTTGACGGGTGGATAAACCCATAGCCAGGTATTGATCCAGATAGGACTTTTCGGTTTCCATAAGTGCATAAATTCAACCACAAGGAACCTGTGTGCCAGGTGTCAGGTTGATCTGACAGTCATAGGACCTATCTGGCGGTAATGTGGTAGCCTGTTCCTGTAACGCTCACCTGATTCCCGTAGAGGCGCCGGTCTTGACTGGGCGTATACCGTATCTTCAAAGGTGATGTGTAACACACGGCTGGCTCTTTGGGCTGGACCTCTGTGCACTGTATGTTTGACTCGAAGGGTAAGATGTCTGCAGATAGAAAATATGGGATTAATGAACTGGGTTATTGAATGTCTCTCTCTTCTTCCCTTTCTCTTCTCCTGTAGAACCCCAAAGGTTAACGCTCTCACCTTAGGTAAGTGAACGCCGTGCTCTCCATCTGCCTCGGGGCAGGGTGCTGTAACCAGTTTCTTCACTGGATAAGGGGAGCAGGCCTCTTGACTTCAGAGGACTGCTGTCCGTCGTTTACTGCACGAACGGTAAGTTTCGAGTAATTCTAATGTCTTTAAAGTCTTTAGTAATGATGTCTCTTGTTTTGCAGGGTTCCGGCGATGGTGGATGACGGGCTGAAGTGAGTTGAAGATGGAGCCCGTGTGATCAATAGAAGCGCCTGGAAGCACGTAAGTAAGCGCTTGTTGCCTGCTTCACGATGCGCTCTAACTGTCTTTTTATTTTGCAGGTACAAGTTCGGAGCGGCTGCAGGGTGCCGGAATACCCACTGGGTTAGATGTGGAAAGGAGTAATGGCACGTGAGTATTAAAGTTCCCCAATGTCTTTAAACGCACCTTGTTTTGTCTTTCAGATGCGGGATGCAGCGCCGAAGGCCTCCGGAGCGTGCAAAGAGTTGGTAAGCTTTTGTCTTTCAGATGCCGGAATGCAGAGTGAAGACCTCTGGGGCGCACGAAGAGTAGGTAAGCCTTTGTCTTTCAGAATGCAGCGCGAGGCGTTGCTGACAGCCGATGGCCCAGGTAAGTGAAGAGCTGTCACTGAAGACCGTAATGCTAACCTGTTCTTTCTTGTCTTTATAGGTGTTGCTGAAGACTGGATTCAGGATGGTAAGCCTTTTTCCTTAGGCCCAGGATCAGATGCAGAAGACACGATGAGCGTTCTGCTGCAGAGGATGCAGAATAACGCAAAGCAAGATTCATCCATCGGGTGTGGTTTAAATAGCCTCCTGTAGTGCTTAGGTGTCTCCTTCCACAGCCACGCCTAGGTAAGAAAAGAGTTCCTGCTTTCCAGAAGAGTTCCAGTGTTCTGAACCTAGGGAGTGGCTCCTGCCCCACCCAACAGGAAAAGTAGTTCCAAACAGAAGAGGATCAGAGGCTCAACTGGCAGGCAAGTAAGCAGCATGGTCTGCTGCAGGTAAGTCCACCCAAGCATTATGAGCCCGGCGCTTCCAGCGCTGGGACTGGGCATATTTATGAGCCTGGTGCCACTGGTGCCAGGACTGGGTCCAAAAGGTCCCAATTGGGACTGGTTGGCACTCGAAACCTGGGTTATGAATCTGCTTCCAAGGGAGTTGGGAAAACCCTGACCTTTTGGAAGCAGAGATCATGACAGTTCCTTCTGAAAAACATCTTGATAATCATGATATTCTTTTGGTAAGGTGTCCATTGGTTCTGCGATCCCTGATGCTATTTCTTGAACAGATTTCAGGTTTGGCTGTGGTATAGATTTCGGGTAGCAAGCGTGGGCGCATTCGTCGGAAAAAGTTAGTCTCTTTGCACTCCAGTCTATGTGGGGATTGTGAGTTACTAACCATGGCATCCCTAAGATCAACTGGAACTGAGGAGCTTTGATGAGGCCAAACATGATTGCTTCTTGATGGCCATCCTGACACAGAAGGGTTAATTCTGTTGTGCATTGGGTTACTGGTCCCGAAGCAATTTCTGTACCGTCAACAGTAGTTACCTTTTCAGTTGTTGGTTTTGTGCATAAGGGAAGTGCCATTTTTGTTGCCAGATCTCGATCTATGTAATTACCAACTGCTCTGCTGACTATACATGCCTCTATGGCATGCACCCGTGATGGTCGTTGGTGATTGATCAAGGTTACTGGTAGGGCAAAATGTGAGGTCTGTGACACATCCTTCTTGCTCGACAAGTGGACCTCTATGTTTGCCGGGCCTGGTAGTTTTCCAATTCCTTTCCATCATCTTCTTTCTCTGAAGCGCCTACTACCTTCCTTGGAGGTTTCACTGGGCATTCTTAGAGGTAGTGACCCGATTTACCGCAGTATAGGCATAACTGTAGCTGTCTCTTCTTGTCTCTTTCAACCTTGGTTAAAGGGGGTCGTACTCCTCCAATCTGCATGGGTTCTGTGGTATGTTCTGATGGACATTGAACATTACCTTTTGAACGTACGTACATGGCATGATTTCCGAGTGTACTTCGGTCTGTTCTTCTATCCTGTAATCTGTTGTCCAACTGAACTACCAGGTTGATAAACTCTGCACAGTACCACTTGAGCAAGGACATCCTTCAGATCTCCTCGTAGGCCCAGATGAAACAACTTGGTTCTTTTATCTTCTGGCAACCCCGCTTCTACAACCAGTCTATTAAAGGTGGCAATATAAGTCAGCAAATCTTGATTCCCCTGACGGAGGGACAGGAGTTCGTTATCAAGAGCTTGTCCATGCAAGTGTCAAGCAAATAACTTTTCCAGCTCCTGTTGGAAACCACTGAAGTTCTGCAGTAATGGGTCATCCCGGCTCACTAAAGGTACGGACCAGTCTGAGGCACTTCCACTCAAATATGATAACATGAGGGCGACCCTCACCTGGTCGTTTGGAAGCCCCAGGCCTACAAAGAAAATGGAGGTGGCACTGGTTCATGAATGTTGCGTACCTTCTGGGGTCTCCATTAAACCGTTCTGGTGGTGCCAGGGGTACTGCTCCCGGCAACGTTATCTGTACTGGATTGACTGATGATGGTGTAGCGACGGATGGGTCGAATCCGGGCAATGGAGCCTACCCTGCCTGTGTTTGTAGTAGCTGTTTGCTAAGTTCATCAGTACAGCCTTTTGTGACTATTAACTCTCGTTTTAAGGCACTGGTTTCCTGCCGGGCTGCGTGTACCTCGGCACGTAATTGTCCCAAAAGCTGGGCCAACTGATCAGTTTCAGATGTCTCCATGACCCCCAGGTGAATAAGGTTTAAAGGCTTTGTGTTCTGTTACGCTCACCTGATATCCCTGGGGGCGTCTGGAAGGCTCTGAGATCTGGAACCCTGGATGCGTAGTTGCCCATAATGAATCTGCAATTACAGAATGGAGGATTTGTGATAATTGTTTCTAATGGGTGAATCTCCCACCTCCCTCTGACCGATTCTCTTCCCACTGGGTTCTTTTCTCACCTTAGTTATTTGTAGGGTGAGCTATCCGTCCTGCGTTTCTTGTGCAGGGGCGCTTGACGTTTATTGGTGAGCTGCCCAAGTTGCTTCACTGGTGCATTACGCCTTCCTTGGGCCAAGGCCTGCTGTGACCTCGAATCTGCTAGTAGGCAGGTAGGTTTTTTAATTGTAAGTCTTTATTCGGTTTATGGTGGGAATTCGTTAATGTCTTTACCTCCTTCTTTTCAGTTGCAAAGGTCTTGATGCTGGAGTGCCGGATGGAGAGGCACGTTTCTAGGTAAAAGAAAGTATGAAGCACAGCGCCTTTATTGTCTTTTAAAGCTACCCTGTGTTTTCTTCTTCTTCTCCTCACAGGCCACTGTGGTGCTGCGAGTGGATGAAAGCGCGATGAAAAACAGGCACCGGAATCCGTTAAGCTAAGTACAGCGCTGTGCGGTTGTTTAATATTGAAAGCAAACCTGAATATTCTCTTTTCCTTTGCAGATGTTGCTGTGGTGCTCCAGATGGAAGCGTGGCGTAGCGCGATGGAATTCAGGTAAGACTGATGGAATTCGATGTTTTGGAAGCGCGTGTTCTAATACTGATTTTCCCTTTCTCGTTATTGCAGCATGCAATGTTCGAACAGCAGCTGTGGTGGCGGTTCCCTGGAAGTCCTTAAGCTAGTACTCACAGGTGAGTAATGTTTCTTCTTCTCTCGGTTTCCACAGATTGCAGCCCAGTTAAGATGCTGAGTGCTGGATGGTGTTTTCTCAGGTAAAACAGAATAATCTTGTTCTTGTTCTTTGAGGATTACAGGAAGATGCTGAAGACCAGGAGCTGGACACAGTGAGTGTCACACTGCTGGTTGCAGAATAACACGAAGCGTGTTCTGCAGTCAGGGTGTGGTTTATATAGCCCCGGTAAAGTAGTTCCAGGGAAAGTAGTTCCAGACCTGCCACACCCAAATCACTAGACTGCATGGATTGGCTCTTAGAACTGGACTGTGGGGGTGCTTCTATGTTGGATTTAAAGGCCCATGTACATAAATGGGACATAGTTTGAACAGCCCTTCCTTCCTACATATGAGCCTGGTGCCAAAGGCGCCAGGACTGACTCCAGGAGCCCTTTTGCAGTGCTTTTAGGGCCCTCAGGGTTATGGTGGGAGCCTGCTTGTGGCACAACTTGTGCCCCCTCACAGTGGTCATGACAGCAACACCCTGAAATGTTATACTAGTTCAAAGTCAGAAGAAACATTGCGTACCGTACAATGAAAAACCAGCTCAAAGTCTGAAGGACAGAAAAATGGTGAACAGTTGTTTTTCTAAACAGGGAGGATGCCCTATGTGGTGAAAAAGTCTATAAATGTGTTTCAGAAAGCGCATGCTGATGACCAGAGAGTTTCGGAAGCAAGTGTGTCCCAATGCGCTGGAACACTTTTTGAAGCACTGATAAAGCCTTTGAATAAGTCTACTAATCCTTAAGAAGACGTTGACCAATGGTTCTGTAAAATCTGGCCAATTGATGTCAAGTCGAAACTATACAAAAGGAAATCCAATGATGAGAGGAATACTACTAGAATAATCTTGGATACTTATAGTTGATACATAATGGTGGACTGTCAAAGTAGGAATATTACTACTGTAAAAGTTATTTAGAATGTCTCTATACAAACTAGATTTGATTGTGAAGACGAATGATAGAATGGTGTGTTAGCGATATGCACATAGGAGAAATTTCTACACAAAAATGCGCTATTTGCACAAAAAACCTGTTCACAAAATTATATGTTGATTGGAAATGAATTGTTGTCTTATAATTGTTCAAAAATTATGTATTTTATGAAATTGTAACAGAATAAAATGATATATTTTTAATAAGAACACACTCTCTGGTCCTCAGGATGCGCTTTCTGAAACACATTTATTGAATTCTTCAGCAAATAGGGCATCCTCTCTGTTTAGTATATATTGAACTCATCAAGATGCCCATTTAGGGGTCCTCACCTTTGTTTTTGGTGAACAGTTGTTTTTCCCCATTCAGATAAATGAGGGGGGTAGCCTGTGCTCCCCAAAGTATGCCTGAATAATGGAAGAACTTCATCAGTGAAAGATACTTCAGGAAACTCCCGAAAGATCAGACCATTCTGACATGTAAATTGATTGATAAATGGAAAGTAGGTCTGGAAACCCCAAATTCCAAACATCTCCTGCCTAGCAGGTGTATTTTAAAAATGTCCCTTGGCAATTAAAGCATAGAAAATAAATATTGGGTTGTGAGAGATGTCCTTTCTGCCTTTGTTTTAGGCAGTGACATTCCAAAGCTATTCACATTCAATTTGCACCTATTTAAAAATAAAGCCTGGTCCCGACTGGGGGGCGAACTCCATGGGCTTTGACAACACTGAAAAAGCATTCCGGTCAGCTGAATTGCTGCGTTTGTGTGCGAGAAGAGGTTACCATCCCAAGATGGGTGCGACAGTTCAAAATTCCCCTCAAACGTAAGCGAGTACAGAACCCCAAACATCAGGACACCTATATAAATTTTAATTCCCATCTTTAACATCAATGTTTGTCAGAGCTAGAACACAACACCATTCGAATATTGGTGGATAACAGTGACCCTCAAAGTATCTTTTTGGGTGCAGACATCTTTATTGGAATGGCGGCTGATGCCCAACATTATTCTATTGATTTAGGTAATGAAATCATTGGACCAATTCCAAATGACTGTTTAGACATCAGTGAGGGTATTCCTCCAGAAAAGATTTTTGCCAGTAATGAGGGAATTTGTTGGTGTACTTTTCCTGCCGTTATGGGATGGAAGAGGATACCTGTGACTTCAGGAGGGATGAGGTAGTACTCATAGTCAAGGACCACTACCTTCAATCCCTGGAACCTCCTGTCCAGATTAACTCCATGAACAGAGATTTTTCCACCCAACTGGAGGATACCACTGACATTGCCAAGCCAGAGGTCTTTCCAGGTTTCATGAAGATGGTCGAAGAACAGATCAACCCCGCTGAAGCCTGTGATCCACAGTACCTTCAAAAGCCCGGTACTGGGGATACTCCCATTAAATGGACAATGGAACTAAGCACAGACCTGAGGGAGTTGAACAAATGGGCCCACATGTCAGCATTGCCACTTCACTACATCAATCAAGGGCTGGCACAGATCCAAGGGTCAATGGTGAACATCACCATTGATTTGACCAACGCCTACTGGACAGTACCCTTGAGTAGAGAAGACCAATACAGGCTGGCCTTTACCTTCGGGAGGGCAGCAATATACATGGACCCGAACCCCCTTTGATACATAAACTCTGGCAATGAGTTCAACATCTTTCTGCATAAGGTCAGGCCCGATTTGGGCGATAGGGGAAACCTGGCGTATGTAGATGAGGTTCTGATCAAGAGCTCAAATGTGGAGGAACATATAGCAGAAATCTGCTATGTTCTAACCCAGTTGCAGAAAGCCAGAGCAAAACTACCCTTTCAGAAGGCACAGTGGTGCAGGAACCGACTGAATTTCTTAGGGCATGAGATCACCCCTGAGGGTCTTAATCCCCAGGCGAAGAGGGTGGAAGCCTTAATGAAATTAAAAGACCCTGCTATTCTGCGAGAATTAAGAAGCCTTCTTGTACTAACTAATTATAGTCAAAAGTTTAGTGAAGACTATACAGAGGTCACTCAACCCTTGGTCCATTTATAAAAGGCCAGAGTCGAGTGGGAGTGGGAGGGGGACCGGAACAAGCCAAGGCAGTTAAACAATAGAAAAGAAGCCTTTCCCAAGCTCCTTGTTTGGCTTTCCCCATCATGAACAAGGAGTTCTTCATGGAGACGGGGTTCTCAGATACTTGCCTAACAGCGGTGTTGTATCAAAAACACGCCACGGTCAACAACATTATCTCATACACAAGCAAAACATTGTCCTCTGTGGAGACAAAATGAATTGACTTTGAGAAGGCACTGCTGGCAATGGCGTGGGCGTTGAACAATTATGCCCCATTCATCCAGAGGAAGCACATCATTGTCAAGACTCCTCACCAACCCTTGAAATATTTACAAAGTGTCATAATCTGGGCATGGAACATAAGTAATTCCAGCATTACTTCCTGGATTCTGTCCATGCAAGGCTTTCCTATGGAGGTCAGAAATGGCCAAAACAAGAACAGCCCCCTAGCGCAAGGATTGGTGGACTTGCATGATTGTGCTCAAGAAAACTGTTTTGAGGATGAAAGTCTAATGACCAACAACAAGACAGAGGCATACTTAACTTCAAGGCATAAGGTCTAAGAGGAAGACACTTGTCAGGGGATACCCACAGTTTGTGTGGATGGGTGCTCCTACCATGTTAATAACAAGGGGGGAAAAGAACTGGTGGCTGGCACCTGAGCAAATGATACCACGGAGCACTCGGCTGGTTACAAAATAGGACCCAGAAGTAGTCAGGTGGCAGATCCAAGCCATCCTCACTGCAGTACACCACCAACTCATTGAACTGACTCTGATTATATCAGGAATGGGTTCGTGGATCGCCTGATTAACTGGAAGAACCGAGGCATACTTTGTGCCAACAACAAACCATTGATGAAGTTTTCAAAGTTGTTCTGGGTCCAAAACGGTTTGTTGGCATGGAGAGCCCTATCTTGTGACCAGTGGATGGTACCTATCTCATTATGAAGCCTAATGTTGAACCATGCCCATGGCATGGCCACTGCCATTCAAAGGTGGTTTCAGATGACACTAGAAATCTTGTGCAAGGTTGCTTACTGGCCACACATGGGCCAGGACCTTCAACATTTACCTAAAGGGGTGTCTTGTGTGTGCCCAATCTCAACCCAGTTAACTCATGCCCAGAGCTCCCCTACAAAAAAGGGGACTGACACTGCCTTGGTCAGATTTTCAAGTCAACTTCATTGGACCCAGTGATTCACTCCTCTAGAGGAAACAAGTACATGTTGACTATAACATGCTTGTTCACAAAGTGGGTAGAATATCTTTCAGCCCTGAATTGTAAGGCGGAGACGGCTGATACACTAATGATCAATCACATCTTCTCTCCTTTTGGCCTCCAGCAAAGGATTGAGTCGGACCAAGGAAGTCATTTTACCAGTGAGGTGATGTCGAAGATGTGTGAGTTCCTAGGGGTAAAAAGAAAACTCCACATTGCCTACCACCTATCCTTCAGCGGGGGGAGGGAGATACTACAAGGCAATTGTGAGCATTTTAAAGAAGTTCATAGCAGACTCTGGACCAAGTTGGGACATTTTATTACTGCTTGTCTTGATGGCCATTAGGGCTACACCATCTTCTGCAAATAAAGTGTCTTCATTTGACCTTATGACCGGACGAAAAACAGTGTTACCTCAGTATCTCCTTTACAGAACTCAGGAGCAGACACTGATCAATGCGTTCACCTCTCATGAGTACACTGACAATTTAAGCAAGCACCCCATCGCACACTTTTGCTTATGCTCAGCGCAATTTAGAAAAGTCGGCTAAAGGAATGAAAATATATTATGATCTAAGGACCACAAAGAAGGAGTACGAGGTAGGTGACAATGTTTACCTGTATAATTTACAGAATACTCAAACCAAGGAGTGGACATTCCTTTCGACTTGGTGTGGTAGCTTTGACATTATGTATAAAATATTACCTGTTGCCTACAAGATCTGCATCACAAAAGGAGACCAGATGGAAGAAAAATTAGTCCACATCAATCATTTGAAAAGATGTCATCCCAGACAAGGTTTACGACTGATTGAGGAGCCCAATTAAAGTCAAACTGAGGAACCATCTGAGGAATGAGGGGTGAGGAGGAAAACCCCAGATGGAAACAAAGTAACAGGGAGTAATGTAATTAATATTCATTAAAAAGTAAAAGGTGATGTATTTTCTCTTGTATGCTATGTTGCTCAATGTTTATCCTAAAAAAGAAATTTCTAAATCTATGATCATTTTCCAGGGTAACTATGTTCTGTACTTATCCTATCTTTTTCTCTCATCTATAGAGTCACTAACCTCCTTACTTCCAGCTTAGGGAACCGGAGGAATAGAATCTGAAGGACATTAGGGATCCCAGGAAATCATGGAAACAAAAGAGATGGAGGGGTTCTATCACCAGAATCCAAAAACGAGGAGGTGGAGGCCAGAGTGACCACTCGCTGACCAAGGAAAATGAGCAAGATATGCTCCCTGAAGAAAAACCTGGAAACAAATAATTCTTGAACTCGGAGTAGAACCCAAATTTCCCCTGCTCTTTCCCACCAGTGCCATTATGACCAATGAACCGGGGTGTTGGATGTGTGGGGTGCAATTACCACCCAAGAAGACAAGAACCGGAAGGCCAAGTCATGCCTATGTGGAAAAATAACATGCCAGCCTTCAGAAACGTCCACAGAGCAAATGGGCCTAGTAATGCAGACTGTGTGTATTTCTGCAAGTAACACAAGGAAGAGTTGTGGAAAAATGAAAATGCCACATGAATGGCCAAGAATTGGAAATCAAAAGACCTACCTTTGATTACAAAGTGAAAGGTCAAACTTAAAATGCAGCCTTTAAGTCGCATTTGCAAGAGAAAATCAAAAGGCTCATTCTACATGAAAAGCAGGGTTTTCATATACTGAAACTAAATTGGACTTGCATGTGCGTTTTGTAGCTCTAAAACCTGACATAAAGACAAATGTTTCTTGCTAAAATAAATATATCAGGGAAAAGACTTTGTGTGTTTGTTGGCGAGATGCAATGGGGGTCATTACGACACAGGCTTTAACCATGGCGCTATTAGCGCCATGGCTGACGCCGGTATTTTACCGAATGCGCCATGGTGGATGATTCCAAGGTTGGTGGGTGGTAATTCCCCATTCACCACAGGCCTTTCCCCATTCCCATTTTTGCCCACATAGGGCTCAATGGGAATGAGGAAGGCGGTAATTACGGTACCACAAATTGCGGTACTGTAATTACCTCCAAGGTCCCTTTGCGGGCCCAATCCTTAACGGCTAGTAAAAACCAGCCGTTAAGGTAGGGACCCGCAAAGGGACTTCGTAATTGGGCGGTAAGGGGTTAACGGCGCAGCCACCTTTTACGGCGCCGTTAACCCCTTACCGCCTGGGTCGTAATGAGGCCCAATGTATTAAAATGAATGATATGCTTCACATGGAAAATACCTGCAACAGTTTGAAAATGCTATTTCTCTCAGGGTAGTATTAAAGGCTTTATTCTCTGGAAAGGCAGGACTACAGTTTCTAGTCAGAATGACCTTCCCCATTACAGAGTTGCTTCACTGATATCTGAAAGTCAATCTCTCTGAGGCTCTTTAATCCCAGGAAAGGGATGGCTTTGAGTTTTGATTCCTGAGCCTGTTGCTAGGCAGAACCTACTCTTGTGTCCAAGAGGTGAACATATGGCCTGGACAGATATGGATCACTCTTTCAAAATTTGACTGGAAGGATGGGTAAATGACTTAGTTGCAGGCCAGAGAACATGGCTTCATTGAAATGCCCTTAAGAATCAGAAATGAAACTGAGATGGGGCAGGAACTGGAATAAATATGTACCATGCAGAATATGCCCATGGGAGTGAATGCAGCCTCATGCATTATTGATTTTTATCAGCCAAGATAAGTTCCATCAAGTCCATTCCGGTGTCATATCAAAGCTGATGATGAGTTTGTTATGTAGCTGTCATGGTTATTTAAGTGTGATGTTTGGATGTTTGGTGACCATGTAACCATTTAAATTGTGATTCAACCATTCCCAAAAAGGATACTGAACCTGAAATGTGGGAAACTGCTGACTATTTAATTAGATAGCTTTGTAGAAAATGGTATGTTTATAACTATTGTAGCTTTTGTGTAAATGGTGAAAAACCATAGTGCGCCCGTGCTATAGTGCTCCCAAATAAAAAAATAATTTATGCTGATCTATCATGAGGAGGGGAATATTAATATCTATATATAATGGCATTTATTGGTATTTTTGTGTGTCATCTAGGGACATGACATGAAGTGGACATGAAACAAAATGTGAATTTCAAAGGGGAGTTGCAATATTTCTGTTCTAGACTCCTGAACCAATCCTTTGAGAGGGGCTGGACTTGGGAAGTGGAGAGAAATGGAAATGTCCAATTTTGGTTACGAGGTCATAAGTTAGGACCTCCTAATGTTAATTTTCCATGGGAGGGGCTTAGAGAGTAAAACGGTCTTACACTATGGAAGAGGGGGACAGCTGCCTACAAATCATCAAAGGAGGTCTGCTGAAAAATCATCTGGGTGGAAATATTGGAAGAGGGCTGGAGATTCCCATTGCTGGGAAGACCAGAAAACAGAGGCTGTGATACTTACCCATAGCCCATAGAGGGATGAATGCTGTGGGATCCCATTGACTGATGTGATGGCCAGAATCCTGTTTTCCCCCAAAAGTGAAGCCCTGCTTAGTCTCCAGGTGCCAAGCCCAGAGATTGCCAGAATTAAGTAGATTGCCAAAAATAAATTGAGCTTGGGGATCGATTTAATTAACCTATTCCCTTTCAATAGTGGATGGTGGGCGAATTGTGTAGACCTTGAGCATATCAAACTGCATATTAATTGCCAATTCCCAAATAGATTGGTGCAGGGGGGAGCTTGGAAGAGTTTTAAACTTCCACCCTCTTTCCTAGCGGAAATAATGTTGTAGTCCCATAAAGTAATTGGGGTGTCCTGGCCAAAAAAACAAAATGTTTAATTGTCAACATACATAAAACTTGCTTTGAAACAAAAAGGTCCACATCCCCAACTGATACCACTTCACAAAGCCCTGCCTTTCAATTAAAATATCCTGGCCACAAAAGTGAAATTGATCATTCTCACCATTCCCAAACCTTGCCTTTAAAACAGTGAGGTGTTTATTCCATTCCCAAACCATGCCTTTAAAACACAAAGGTGTTTGTTCCATTCCCAAACCATGCCTTTAAAACACAAAAAGGTGTTTGTTCCATTCCAGAACCCTGCCTTTACAACACAAAGGTGTTTGTTCCATTCCCAAACCTTGCCTTTAAAACTAAAAGGTTTTTGCCACAAAATGAAAATCCCAATTGGCATCCCTCCTTAAACATTGCATTTAAACAAAGGGGTGCTCTCACCCACAATGCTGAATTCTCTGAGACTTGTGTTTTTGGTGCTGGGAAGAGAAGTGCTTTGCAAACGAGAAACCTCATGTCTCCAGCATAGCATTGTATAATTTGTAATTTTTTAAAAAATGTAACTTGTGCTTGTTTGTAATCTAAATCTTTTTAAGTCTGATTTTCCTGTTTATCACAGAAAAAGAACCCCAATATGTGTGAAGCTTTGTTTTGTACCACAAAGAATGTGGCGTGTGCAACATTAAAAAAGAAAACATTGAACATAAACTATAAATCAAAAGGTATATTCTGCCTATACCCCGGCCTGGTTCTTAGCTCATTGTTGGCACAGGTGGATTGATCCATGGGGCTCTATATGAGTGATAAGCGGGGCATATTTGAATCCTAAACTAAGGGTATATTGTGGGCTCTCTTAAGTGGGGGGAAATCCCTATGTTGGGTGTGGTCTCCCTATATATTGTTACAGGTGCTGAAAATGTTAAAACATTAGGGACTGGCAATTTTGGTAAATTGGGTACTATGAGATTTAATGAATTGCCTAGGATCACACACTTTTGGCCTGGTTTGCAGTTTCGCCCGTTCCCGCACAATTTCCCAATTCTTGTCATGAAGCAAGGTACAATTATTTGTAAATGTTTGAATTTCATGAACTAAGAATAATACTCAGTTTTGTAGACCTAACTTGGCAAGCACATAAATCACCTGATAAACCAAAATGACAATATATATTTTTAAAACCTTGTGTTGAAACATGCTATGCAAAGAGAGAATGTTTATTGATGTATGTTCTCTGTCATTCATGGAAGTCTACATGTATCAGAATACTAGTTGATGAACACCTAAACAATCTCATCTGAGTTGACTACTGTTTATTAAATAACTGTTTTTGTTTCAAATAAACTGGACATGAAATATACTTTCTAGAGTCCTGTGACATTTGGTTGCCTCTCTCTGGTCTTTCCACTCAAATGACTTACATGAAACAAAATAGCAACCCATAGGATAAACACTGCTATCAAAATGTGAGAAGGCAATCCCTATTACTGTAGGCAACATTGGAAGATAAGATGATCTGATGATCTGTCCACGATCACACTATCATCTGGTGGCAGCAAAATACCAGAATGTGGTTGTGAGCACTTCGGCTCCATTGTCTCAAGTTTATCTACCTGATCACCTTTCCCGACTAATGCACTATGCTCTTCATTGCGCATGGCTATCCAGTGTTAAAAGATCTCATTTGGAGGACCAAGCTCTAGACCAGCACCATACTAATGCTATGTTAGTTGTTATACAATGTGCTTTATAGTGCAGGTTCAATGGGCCTCATTACAACTCACCCCGTATGGAAACAACGGTGGCGGTAAACCTGCCACAAATATTGTTTCCATACCGGGTGATCACAACTCCTGCAGGTGGAGTCGTCAATCCCACCAGGTCTTACCTGGCGGGTTTAACACCGCTCGCCTGCAGGCAGACGAGGAAACACTGGCACCATCACGAGATGGTGCCGGTGTTTCCATGATCCTAAATCCCATTGAGTCCTATGGGACTCAGTGGGAGTGGGGATTTACACCATTCCGCCTCCGGAATTCCCGGGTCACCGGGGTTGTAATGCCCCGGTAATTCCGGGAATCGCGGAGGCAGAATGGTACTATGAGTCGGGTGGTAACCAGGCAATTTTACCGCCTCTGTTACCGCCGGACTCGTAATGAGGCCCAATGTCTTGTAACATAATAAGTGTTACTATCACCAAAGTTTATGTAGTCAAGATGATCAGCCTCAGGAAGAGGAAAGGATAACTCTGCCTCGCTGGGATCTGGATATGTGAACTGTATTTTGAACACATAGCTTTGTAACAAGTGCTTAACACTCAGAGCTATCTTCTGAACCATCAATGGCTCAACTCATCAACATACATTTCAAATTTGTTCAATGCAAAGAAAGGTGTGATTGCAACATGAACTGCTATGGTGAATGCATAAGCAGTTATGTGCTACAATGAATACAAGTTGTATTCCAGGATTAATTGATAATTTCAGAGTTTAGTTATCAACAACAGCCAGACTGCTCAGGGCCTAAGCAGCACCTAGTACAATATCATAATGTGTTTCCTATTAAAAAAAACATGTTCACTGCCTTCTTTGTATCAGGCAACCATGTGGGGGGCTCCTCCCAGTATTAACTCATGAACAGAGCTGTTTCCCACTCAGCCCTTCCGTCCTGCATTTACTGTCACAGGTTGGACCTGGGTGAATAGAGTGAGTGTCTTTCCCTCAGACCACTTTATGTCCACTCCATGGCCAGTTTATTAGCCCCAGATGCCACTTTAATCTTCGCCTTGTCTTTTGCAATTAAGTAACGTGGTCATATGAACACACGCGAACAAGGGTTGAATCCCGCTGCCAACAATGTTGGGAAGGCGAATGACTGTGGGAGATTTCAGTCTCCCGCAATCTTAATGCATCTCCAATTTATAGCGACAAAGGAAAACAATGGTTAATGTTAAAATGTCCCTCTTTTTACAGGTGCTAAGTTTGATAGAGTTACTTCACAGTCATCATCACATGGACCTGGGAATGCCCTTGTCAAACAATGACTACAGGCAGACACCTTTAACACACACCTCCTTTTGTTGTGTGTCTTGAAATGGTCCGAAATTACCCTTCTCTTCATTATAAAACATTGCACAGTGGCAATATGATTAACTGCTGTACATTAGCATTTTTGCCACTCTCAAAATGAGGATCGGATAGGTAAAATAAACAAGAAAAATGAAGAATACGTTCAGGTATTTCATTAAATCCACCACCATTATTGCCATGGGGTAGGTAATGCTAAAATGAGATGGTGACCCTCAGATTACAATCAATGGTAACATGATTATCCACCAAAACAATCCCCCCAAGACTGTTATGAGGCTCGCAGTCTTCAACTCTTTGATCATCTAAAAAATATATAATTATGCTACTGTTCATGTGCTAGTCTTATATTAACTGGGGTGTTCCTCTAATTTTAGACAAAGCCATAGATCCACTTTAAAGTGTTCCTGACCACTTGCAGCAAAAGCATTCCTCACTGAGTGTCAGACTGGACCCAATGAATCTAACTGAAAAGTCCTTTCCGAAATGTAAACTGTATACAATCTAGGCTGCCACTCACGGATCGGATTAGAATTTAAATGAAATCATTTTGACCAAGATAGTCCTGCGTGGCAAACATATTCCATGTACACATTTAAATAAAAAATCACTATCAAAGACCTCTATGTTCTGTGTTTGTTTTGTATAATTTTAAATGGTCACTAACATGTTTTTCATAATATCCCTCTTGCCAGAGCCTAGCCTCCACCCTGAGGCAGTTTAGAAAACAGACCAGGACTGTAGCAGGTTTTGCAGCAGAGAGTATTGTTGATACCTGGTGCAGGGCTTTAGAGAAAGAGGGCAAGGATTGTTGACATCAGTAAAGGATCCCTCTTCTTTTGGACCCCCAGTAGGTTTACTATAGACAGACCTCAATAGTGCTTTGGGTCTACTGTTATAACTCTTGAGAATTTACCCTGGTATGAATAATCTACTCCAAATGCGCTGACACAGTTTTCATTTGAACATCAACTATTTACATTTGCAATTGAATGTCTCTAGTGGTCATAAGACTTATGATCACATAAGAAGACGATCACACACTTTAGGGTGATCATTTGTGAATTGGTATATTCATTCTTTAAGAAAGATAACATAAAATAATTAGAAATTGCAAGGCATAATTATATACAATCCCCATTATAAATAGGAGTACACATGAATGTCATCCAAGCAACCATTGGCTCTGCTCCCCCTGTCCACTTTTAAAGCCAATCATCAATGAGTGCAACCATCTGAAGCTTGAAACTGTACAGTTCTACTCACATTATGGTTGTTGGGAAAGGCAACCTTGATTTGTTCTTCCAGAAATTGAAAACCTATGTAAAACCCATGTCTTACTCAAAACGTCAATGTAAAAGCCATGGCAAATATCTGTTGACAGTGCACTTAAGTCCTTTACTGGCCAGAAGAAATACAGGGAGGGGCAAACATGTACAATTCACTATGCTCATTCCTGTACCGCAAATTAGCACACAGGTATTCCAATCATAAGTGTACAGAGACTGCTCCAAAAAATGTAAAGCCTGTCAAAAACCACATTGCTTACTAAAACATGTAAAATCAATTTAAAAGCCTAGAGAAAAAACGATGTGACCATTGTCATGAAATCCTATCTTGCCAGAAAAGTACAAAGGGGAGCAAAGGTTTTCAATTCTGTATATCAATACCAGGTAATACAACTTCGACGCAGAGGTGTTTTAATTGTAAAGGTAGAAAGGAGTTTTCAAACACTAAGTGAAACTAAATCCTTGGAAAAACACACAAAATAAAACTATGAATACAGGTATTCCAGGTAACAAGCATCTGTTTCCCTCTGCTCAAGGTATAGCTTCCGGACTACCCGGCCAACTCTGCCTCTAGCATGGTGAGGTCTTTCTCTGATCTCAAATCATCCTTCTAAATGGCTCAAAAATCGGCCTATTATATATACCTCAATGGGATTTCCTACCGCATGGATACGTCTGCCAGTTAAATGCAATGTCCCACACAATGTCATCGGACTATTTTGCAAGTGCTTTTCTGACTAGACACATTCGAGGTATCCTATCTTGGCAAGAAAATGTCTGGTGTGAGATGTTTCGGGCCTTGCGGTCTTTCTTTGCAGGTGTCTCTGTGACTTGTGACATTCCAGTACTTGAATCACAAATTCATTCATTCTTTCATTCATTTATTCATTCGTATGTGGGGGGGTTTCTTCAAGTGTCAGCCTCAAGGGGCAATGTGAGAGTCACTCTTCTGGCAAGCCAATGCCTCTAAATAACTAAATAATCCCTCTCTCTCTCTCTCTCTCTCTCTCTCTCTCTCTCTCTCTCTCTCTCTCCCTCTCTCTCGTTCTCTCTCGTTCTCTCTCTATCTCTCTCAGGTGATGATGTTTTCTTACACACAACAGCTAGCACATGAAAAACCCTTCCTCTTCTCTCTCCCTCTTCCCTTTTCATTCTCACACCCCTTTCTAATCTGAATGTGGCAGACTCCTCAAAGACAGAAGGTAGTGACGAGAATAAAGTGGTCTTCTTCTAAAGCGGCATAACGGTTTAATTTTAAAGGATGAATAAACTCCCACATTTCCTTCAGTCTTTGAAGTAGGGGTGTCCAAAGATGTTTTAACTACTGAAAGGTGGTTGAGACCCTACAGAAAGTAGCTTTGGCACAGAATATCTCACTGGTTGCTGGTAACTATCTATGTAGGAAGGGGTTATGGTACTCTATGGTGCACTAGAAGGAGCGTCAACAAACATGCTCTTTTTGTTCTTAATGGAGATCAATCCTACATCTCACAATTGTATGCTAAGGAAATTGTTCCAGTTGCCTTCTCGCCTTTCTTGTCCTGGTGTCCTGGGCTGCTATAGCATGTATCTGGTTCATCAGCATTATCATCAAATGCCATTAAATGCCTGGCTGGATCATAGGAAATCCAAGTTGCTACTTCTAAATACAATAGAAATATACACGGTTCCAGGTCTCACGTCTTTCCCCAAGGTTTTTTCCAGCCTGGTGGGTCCCATGGTGTCTTTTTTTCTTTTATCCAGAGATATTATAAATCTTCTTGAACCCAATGGTCAGGAAAGCACAATACGACAACAGGCCTATAGCAACCACCTTTCAGGCGTAGAGTCAGCAACAACCATATGGTGAAGATATCTACCAATCATGCTCAGGATCCTCCATTCCAGGCACAGGATGGATGCAGGTTAAATCAGGGATGACTTCCCTCTTGAAAAAAAAATCTGCAAACCTTAATGACTTGTTCCTGACATCTTCGGCATATAGAGGTCCCATTATGTCTATTGCTTTGCCCTTGAATTTGCATCCTCTTTCGTCATTGTTATTTCCCAGAAGCCTTGAGCAGTGACTCAATGGGATGAATCCCTACTTTGGTAATCTGTGTAGTATCTATAGTCCCACTTTAATTCTAGATAGGGTAGTCTTGGTTGATTATCATTCTATGCTGGGTAGGTTGATTGTTTCTTATTTGTGGGTGAAGGTACCTGTATTTATTGAGCTTAATATTGTCACTTGTTATCGAGAAGTCTACCAGTTGTGAAACAGGCATGGTATCAAGATATGGCACTGACAACAGAAGTAACAGTTTTGAAAACCTTTATTATAATATCAGGATGGGTGCAATACCTAACTTGCCCTACAGCTATGGTGGAAATAGCCCTACCTAAAGAAACTAACGAAAAGTATAAGTCCATAAATCTAAAGTCTGTCTGTGACAAAAACTATGCTTGCCCTCATGTCTAATATAGAATTGTAGTGTGGAGATGTTCTATTGTAAGAATGTTCAACATAAAGTCTGAAGTAGCATGAGTCGGTCACTTAAGAATAAACATAAAGCTTGGATTAAGCAAAAAAGATACCTAAGTAAACTCAAGCAATGGCAGTACACTCTGCGAGTATTATGTAACTAAGAATACCCGCAATATATGGGCAATACTGAGGGAAGCTAGGGAATGCAGGTTAACCCCTATGATTAATCCAATCGGAACTCAGATATGGGAAAGATTCATGCAGGAATATTTCTGAAGGAGAAAAAGGTAGCTGCCCTATGATGACTGACTCCCCCTTCTCCCCCTTTTTCAATTACGTTAGACCAACTTAGCTACAAAATAAAAGAATTAAAATCATCCCGTGCACCTGGGCCGAACGGACTGGCAAATGTCACACTGAAAAACAATCCGGTGTTCAGGGCATAGCTCCTTAAGATTCTGTTTGATGAAGTCTTTTGTGAAGGAAGAATTCTGAATTCATGGCAGAAGGCCATATTAATCCTGATACACAAAAAGGGTGATAAACTTGAGCCAGCAAATTATAGGCTATTATCAATGCTGGACTGTACCAGTAAAATCTTTGCCAGCTTTCTATTAAATGAACTTCAGAGATGGATAGACATGAGGGGGCTCCTTATTCGCTTCCAGAGTGGTTTCAGGCAGGGCTATTCCACCACGTACAACCTGGTAATTCTGGATACCTTGCGTATGAATGCAAGGAAAAAGGGGAACCCCCCCAGTTTATTCCTTATTTGTTGACTTCAAAGCGGCATTTGACCGAGTATGTGGAGAACTGCTTTGGGCTAAATCAGAAATGCTTGGTTGCCCGCAAGGTCGTCTTTATTAGATTCACAAGGTATAATGACTGCACAAGTGGAACAGAATCGAGGGGTCAAGCAGGGATGTGTCACAGCACCTACTTTAAAGAATCTTTTTGTTTATGATCTCCCTGCAGGGATTTCTGCGGTCTATAACTGTCCTCTCTGAATAGGTGCTGAAAAATGCCCAGTACTTGCATATGCTGATGATCTGTTCATTCTTGATGGTTATATACAAAGAGGAACAATCTTATAATCAACTTGGAAAAGACACAAGTAATGGTTTTCAGCAGTAAAAAGATTGCCTGTGTAAGACTTGAACTGCAAGAACTAGTCATATTGTACACACCCCACCATAGATATCTGAGCATTGATTTCGAGACCACTTATGACTATTCGGTCTGCATCCAAGCTAGGAATATTAGAGCTGCCTAAATTATGGCTCTAGTTTACCGTTTTACCATGACCCATGGGGGGTTCAGCATATGGGCGGCATGATTATTGTTCCAGCAGGTTCTTACCCCTATGATGATATATGGCCTTAATGCCCTTCAAATGTGGAGAGTACATTTTGGGAAAAAAGTCCTGGGCCTCCCTACCTGTATCCCAATAGCCATCATCAGACTTGCGCTGGGGTTGCAATCACTGAAATCAATGGTCCTTAAGAGATGGGCAGAACTTTTCTTGAAGTTGGATAATACTTCTTCTAACCAACTTCTGGTCTCCTTGTGGGAAGAACTGTGTACGGATCCTAAGAAGTCGCCCTTAAAAACCAATATTGAAAATGTTTTGAACAATTTGAGCTGGAGCAATCGATATTGTGAGTTCTCCCCCTGCAGTCAAATCTGCCTTGTCAAGGAAAATAGACCTAGGTGACTGGTTAGACAACTATGCTCACCTGGAACAACTAAAAAAAATATCAATTTGTGAAATACATTCTGTATACATATAAAAAGCCCCAACAATATTTAAATCTTTGCCCGGGAATTAGACTCAGGCGATTTATTCTGATGGTTAGGACAAATCATCTCCAAATTATGGAAAATACTGGAATTATACACAAACTCACAGGCTCTGAGCGGTGGTGTAGATTATGTGAGGACAAAGAATCTACTGAGTCAGGGAAACACATATTGACTTGCTGTCCGAGGATGATAAATACCTATAAAAAATATTATGAGAAGTATGTGCACAATTTAGATCACATAAAGGAGGACATTTTCTGGTGGCAGAATTTGAACTCTACCAATTTGAAGTGTCTAATAGCAATTTATAATGTGTGGCTAGTGATTGAGAGCCTATTGGGTATTTCAATCTGATACGATTTAACGATTTTTGTTTGACTTGGAATACAATAAGGGAAGTATGGAATTGAACGCACAATGGGTACCATGTATGCCTCAGGATTCATTGTATTCTATTTGTGTAATTATGATATGTTTTAATAAGTAATATGAGTATTATTTCTCTTGATTATGTACATTATTCCTTTGTTTTATTTTCAGAATTTTGTATACATATTATGTAATTATATGAAAAGTTTATTTATAAACTGTAACCCATTAATACATTATTATTATAAAGTCTGAAGCAATCTGTAGTCCCTTTCACAAGTTCAGGATACAGTTCTAACCACAAAGTTCAAAAAAGTGCTTAGGGTTCTCTTCACCAAGCTTAAGCACTGTTTCCCCAAAACAACAATGTTACAGAGGAGCTCAGAGGTTCCTTTCCCCAAGCTCTAAGCATGGATCTCCTAAAAAACAATGTTACAGAGGAGCTCAGGGGTTCCCTTACCAAGACTTCAAGCATTTATTTCCAAATCACCACTGTTCAGGTTAATCGTATTTCAAAGATGCTTTCACTCAAATACGGTTAGCGAAAACAGGACTTTACCAGTTATTCGATTCAGGGCTTGCTTTTCTTGATACTTCTTTGATTCCCTCTTCTATACTTTACTTGCTTGACTTTCATTTACAGCTTTGTTTTGCCTGATCAGCATTTTGTTCAAACTTCACTGGCTTCCCTCTGGTTTCTCGTTCTTCGCTTTCACTCTCTTATTCATAGTATTCTTGCTTCGTGATACTTTCACAATGTCCTTTGTTAGTCAGAGACATTTGAACATGTATTGCTTAACCATAACCATGACCACTCTGATACAATGTTCTCCGATACAATGTTTCTGCAAAATCCACTTCAGTGTTAATGCGTTCTTTCACTTCACTCAGGGGCTTTCGAGAATGTGCCGATCACAAGCAACCACTCTGCTACAATGTAATTCCTTCACTTTCATACATGCACCAGGTTTCCTTGCATTCTCTTGAAACTCACCGGATGCAGGATCCTTTTCTTTGTTTCCTCTGTAAGATGCTTTCCTGGATTTGAGGTCAGGGTCTCGCTCCTGCCCCATAGTTATCCCTGCATGGTCACTGCCATTCAGGGTAATGAGCCATTCTTGGCCACAGAAAAGAGACAGGTGCCTTCCACGGTATCCTTCTCCCACTTCATCCGGCTCCTTGGAGACTCAGCTCGCTCACCACGCAATGACAGCATCTCTTACTCTGTCCTCCTTCAGCGTCTCGACATCCCATTCTCCTCTGGCTTCCCACGGGTTGGGGTGGCTCTCCTGTTGCTCTCTCCTCGCTCCGTCTTCTCACTCTGCACAACCTTCTCTCTCTTGGACTCCAGCTTTTATAAACCTGTGAGTCTCTAACAGACTCCAGGTGTGAGGTCCCAGGCTCAATTGCCCAACCACAATTAGTCCAATTAACAGGACATGCCTGACCTTCAGCTCTAGAGCCTTCAAGCTCCCTCTTCTTTGTCTCACTACTATAGTGGTGTCTCCTATAGGTAATCTTCGTTACTCTTGGGGTTAGATTCCTCTTCTCAGTACTTGGTCTGACCTTGGGGTAAAAAGTAGGATCTGGACAGCAATATCCTACAAATGCTGAGGTAGTGTAAGGTAAGTCACTATCATGTAATGGGGGATACGATGTCTTGCCTTCAGGTACCCTCTCTCCGATCCCCAAGGACCCTCCACCCAGGTGATCCTCCCTCGCTAGTCCACCCCCAGGGACCGGATCCAAAAGAGATGGCCCTTCCCAGGCCACCTGAACAGAAGATCCCCGGGGAGTAGTTAGAGTTCTTTCAGGTTTCACACGCAGTGCAGTTACACAAAAGGGATTATGTGTATTGCTGAATGATTAGTGTAAGCATTCTGATGGCTCTCCCTGATCTTCCACTGCTAATGGTATCAGGGTACACAAGCGATTCAGTTCCATCTTGAAGAGTGATACAATTCTTAGCCTCCAGGAATATTACGTTAGTTCTTTACAGACACCATGGAAGCCATGGAATATGTGAATCAAGGTGCAACATATAATTTCTTCTTCAGAACCCATTAGGTTCGAGCCTAAGCTCCAGAGTTTAGGAAATCTGCTTCCCTTAGGTACAGATTCACGACCTGGGAATAGAGGGAACTGTAGTGTCTATGTTGCCTATTGAACAAGTGAGATTTCTGGTTTGCCTTTCATTCACTCTTGGTAAATTCTTAAGGATTGGGATGGGCGCTACTGGGAATCTTTCTCCCCTTTTTTTTACTAGGATACTATAGTTCCCTTTCAGCGGTTCCTGAGAGGGGAGTCAGGTATTCTTCCCCCACTTCCCAAGCATTTATTGTGTCTCTCTTTTCTAGGAAGGGTGTTGAAATAGTCTCAGCCTCATGTTTTGGAGTTCTACTCAAATGGTACACATGTATTTTAAGCTTTCTCTCTATCAGAAGCTAGGCAGAGTCTGTGAGCCCTTGGATGGGACCCCTTTCTCCACTTCTGCCTGAATGAGGACAAGTCATTGGCTCTAGAAACCTCTTACAAACCCACTGCCTGGTCACTATTTGTCATGTTTTTAGCCTCTGTTCAGGTTGACTGGGGAGAGAAATCTCTCTTGCCTATTTAAGATCTACCCTACAAGAGGAAGGTCTGCATCTGTCTGATTTCAGGCTTGGTAAGACATTTTACTTTCCATAAGTGCATTATTTGCTTCTGGGACTGTCTTCATGACCTTTGACTGTTACCACCTGCATTTATCAGATTCTTGAGAGTATTCTTAGAGAGGTTTTCCTAATTTGGGCATCTGCCTCCTCCTCTGAGGATCTGTAGATATAGTAGAAGCCAGCAGCTTTGTAGGCCAGAAGTGGTAGGGATCCAGATGGGCATCTTCGCTCTCATTACTTACACTTTTGAAATTAGGAGAATGTTGCAGAGTCTGCATTTCGGAAAGGAGGCACCATCCCTATCATAAAGAATAAGAACCGTATTGTTATTCTGAACCTGGCTTTCTCTTTATGCTTTCATGGTAGCTTTTATACTCAGTGGCACTGCTGGAATCTCTAATTCCGTCTTAAGTCAATTTGGCTTCACTTGCCTATTTCTTCTACCCTTCATCATGCATCTTGACTTTGCTCCATTCCCCCTTCTACTCACTCTTCTCCTTTCCTTCTGTCACAAACATCCCTTCTGTCAGACTCAACGTGGGGTAACTTTTACATCACTCTCCAGTCTCCCCATTTTCCTCCTTCCCAGTGCACCCATAGACCCTTGCTCCCAGGATCTCCAACGTCATCTCCAACCTCATCTATCCCTCTACCCTACAGCACAATACCTACTCCTCTCCCCAACTCATATCACTGTTTCACTTACAAGATGAATAATATATAACAAGACACCCTACATCACTGACCACTTCGACTCTTATCAACCTCAACTTTCACTTTTTGGTATCACAGAAGCCTGGATCTCCCCTCATGAATATGCTGCACTAGCAACACTCCCGATTAACTCTACTACCTTCTCCCACTCTCCCCAACCTGTTGGGAAGTGCAGCTATGTGGGGCTCCTTATCAATAAGGGCCTCAACAATGCTTCTTTACCCCTCTCTGGCATCAACACTTCCTCTTTTGAATATTGCACTATTTATATCCTCCGTCCTGCTCCTCTCACTGTTGACCCCCTGGTCTTCTTAACTCCTTCACTGATCTGACCCTTATCCTTGAGCCACTTCGTACCGACATCCCCATCATCATGCTGGGGGTCTTTAACCTCACCAAGAACTCTGCAGACTCCTGCTTTGAACTTAACTCCCTCCTACCTGACCACTCCCTCTACTGCCACTATGACTGGCCTACCTACTCTGATGTGAACTCCCTTGTCCTTTTCTGTAATGCACTTTCCTCCTACGACCGTTCAATTGAGCCCTCTCCCTCTGATCACTCCATTGTTTATTTTAACATCTCGATCCCTCCACCTGCCCCCACCCACTCTCTTCAATGAGTAAGATAAAAGTCAAGCAGCACTTTATTGCCCCATACCTTGATGATGTGAGGACTTCTCTCCTGTTTCTTCCCACTATCCGTGCCTCTTCCACTGACCATGCCTTCTCTGACTTTCATTATAAACGTCTGACTCCATTTGATCAACACTATCCTGCTTGCACTTTCCAACCTTCCGGTCCCCGTACGCAGCCTTTGATCACATCTGAAATTCAGAACCGCTAAACAAACATGCACTATGACCTATGACACTGGCACAAATTACAGACACCTGGATGAGAAGGAGCCAATCATCCCCACTCCTGTTACCCCTCTACCAGTACCTGTTGATCTCGTACCAAAGTATTTGACGTATGAGGAACAGTTAAATCAGCAGAGAGCAGCTTATGGGCTCTGCCCAGTACCAATTAGAACGACAGCACCTATCAATATACAGACACCTAAGATAACTTGGTCATTAAGGTACCCATTAAGGAAACCATACCTGCATTCAAGACAATATGATAGCACTTTGAATCAAATACCTGAAGAAGCAAAGAAGATAATGAAGGAAGACGAGTGGTGATGTCATAAGAAATCAAACAGCCTCCCGTATAAGAGATATGATGACCAGAGAATGCTGACAAGAGATGAAACACTAAGGAGATATGGAGGATAAGTGTCATCTTGAGCTCAAGGGGAAGAAGTTTAAGTCAAGGTGAAGAAGCTTATGCCACAGACAAGATGAAAATATTTAGTTAGTTTAAACGTGTACAGATGCAAGTAACCGCAAGAAGCAAAGTAATCGTGAAGCTAGCTTATGCTTAATAGTGAATAGATTGCGGCAAGTGCCAATACATATATACAGAAAATATATACCTCAAGTGAACTTTATGTATGAATGAAAGGTTCCACTGCGTACTTAAGCAGAATCGAACAAGAGTTAGACGGCCTCAATTTGTGTGTCACAGTAAGAAAGCAATTAAATTAACAGAATGAAGCTCAGTTAAGATGGGCCGTGCCAAAAAAGCCAAGGTCTTATCTGGCTGGAATGGGCTGACATTGGATACAATTAAGGAGAAAGGGACAGAGGATCCTGTTCAGAAAGGTCAGGATAAACAACAGACATCACAGGACTGGTAGAATTAAAATCAAATACACGAAAAGGCACTAACAGACTCGATTTTGTGGTGTCCAGTCACGTGATGGAAGCAGGATGGAACGGTGGGATGGTCACACCTACGCATGCAAGCCAGCCATGCCCATACTCCTTACATTTCTCAGAGCTTGGTACAGATTGAAGGCCAATCTTCTAAGAACTAATTGACACATGACCATTGAGGTGATGACTGATTGTAGTATAATGGGTGGGAAGCGGGTGCACAGACAAGCGCATCTGCACCTGGCTGTTCTTTTTGCGTGCTGCTAGATGTAGGTGGACAAGAATTAATGGGGTTGAAGACAAACAAATCATAGTGGACTGTGTAATCAAGGGTCCTATAGTGAGTAGAGCCAATGGGACGTTGTACATTTTGTGACATTCATAGTGGCCATTTTGAAAGGAGGGATTAGTTGCCCCACCTGATATTGATTATCCAATCCCCTCTCCCCATTACCGTGTACAGATATAGTCCCTATATTAAGTTACCTTCCAAGAACCAATCGAACCTCCTGTTAGGTTTTTAAGTTTGCCATGTAGGATGACGTTAGTGCATGCGCAGGTCACACGTCAATGATGACAGGTTTTTGCTATAAAACGTATGTTTTTTTCTCAAGTCGAGAGAGTCAGAAGATCGAGCGAGTGTTGATGTTCGTTGTACTCCCCGTTTTATGAACTTGTCATTAAAACGGACTTACTCCGACAAACTATTGAGTTGTCTTAATTATTTGATTCATGAGTATGAATCTGCATCCCCATCTATCTCAAGGGTAATGCTACTCATCTTAAAGGGCTGTTTGGAAGACATCCAGTTCAACCTACCCTACTCCTAACCTAGAAAAATTCCCTTTCTAACAAAAACCTTCATCAACCTTTCAATCTTTGCTCCCACATCCAAGCAAATATCTATCGCCTGGTCCCTTTCTGCTAATGACTTTGCTCACTACTTTACATCTAAAAAATCCTAAAATTAATGACACTCTCACAGTCCTCCTCTCACTATGCTCATATTGACCCTTGTACTCCACAATGGGCAAAGATGTAATGTCAATCAATTGCCCTTTATTCTCCGAGTTCTTTAACCTCTCTCCCTCCTTTCCCGCCTCCTTCAAATCTCGAAATGTCTTACCCCTGTTGAAGAAACCCTCTTCTGACCCAAACATCCCCGCAAAATATTCCTTAGTTTCTCTCCTTTCCCATTATTCAAAAGTCCTTGATTGGGTTGTCTTTGACAGGATTGCTAGGAACATTGAAGATAATGGGCTTGGAGATCCACTTCAATCTGGCTTCCATAGTAAACACTCCACCAACACTGCGCTCATGCATGTCTCCAACTATCGCTCTAATGCTCACCACTCCAAACTCTCTTCTCTACTCATCCTTTTGGACCTTTAATCTGCTTTCAACACTGTCAATCACTCCTCTCTCCTCCTCACTCTCCAGGACATTGGGTTTCACAAATCTGCTCATGCATGGATCACCTCTTACCACAAGGGTCAATCCTTTAAACTCCCTTGGAACTCACAAACCTCTGACCCCAACCTCGCTCTGTCAGTCTGCCCAAGGATCAGTTCTTTGACCTCTGCTCTTCACCCTCTATATCTCTATCCTACAAAGACGTCTCTCATTTCTTGGCCTTCACTGTCACCCTATTGATGATTACACTCAAATATTTTTTGCATTTCCCTCCTTCGCCCCAGCCATCTGGGGGCAGATTACAAAGTGTCTCACTGAAATTTGTCACTGGATGGCTCTCAGTTGCCTCATGCTGAACTCTTCAGAAGTGGAAGTCACCTTTCTCCCAGCTTTTAATGCCACCCCTCCCTTCTCATATGACCGTCTTGCTCCCTCACTCAAGGCTTACCATCTTGATAGTGACCAAATACTGCAACAATTCATTACTACCAATGTCTCTGCTGCTTTTTTTAACCTACTCACCATTCAGAAAATGTGTCTTTTTATTACTAACCACTCTAAATAAAACTCTAATCTTCACTCTCCTGCGCAGCAAACTTGATTACTGCTCAAGCCTACTGATTGGCCTTCCCATCTACTCCTTCCTCACTCTAGACCAAGTCCTCAACATTGTATACTCAGATCCTCGCCCACTTGTACCTATCTACCGACAACATGCTGGTTGGCTCTCCATGCACACGGCTCTCTTTTCAAGTTGCGTCTCCTAGTCTACAAAGCTGTCAATGGTCTGACTCAGTACATGTCGGATTGTATCTCAATTTACTTACCTCTAATCATCTTGTGCACTCACTCTCGCCATTCCTAACCCCTCCCTATGCCTCCTATGGCCCCGCTCATTCTTCCTACTCGCAATGCTCTATTCAAAGCTTGGCTTAAACTTCACATACTTGCTAATGAGAGAGCTCCCTCTGCCCTCTCCAATATGCTCCCTACCTGAACCCACTGTTGCCTCCAGTGATGAATAATGCAGTTTTGTATATATAAATAGTACTCCACTTTAGTTTGAAGCACTTGCCTCCTTAGGCTAATGTTACCTTGGTAAGTCACCTGTTATCTTATATATATAATGTTCCTGTTAGTTTTCATATTGTCCTTGGTATATGTCCCACTTTTCAGATCCTCATAAACGGTCTCACCACTTGTCCTCAACTTTGTGCTATTGTGCAGGCACCCTTCAGGGGTATGCCTCCTCCATCTGTACATATTTTACTGTAAGTTATTTCTGTTTAGAATGCACATCCCTGTTCTTCAAATACATACAAATAATTACCCACACAAATACTGTTGGCATTCCTTCAATAAGTTAGGAATAGGATGCAGAAGAAGGACACAGAGGTAACTTCTGTATTCCGCACAGTCCCCCTTACTACTCTGAGTCCTACTCTTTCTCGTTCATTACGTCCTCCTTGGACTCTCACAAAAAGGCTCCTCATACAGCAGTTTTTCGGTCGTTGTTATAAACAGGTAGGGATGTTGGAGGAAGACCCCTTAAAAGGGTCATTTTGCAGGGTGAGAGGAGATTTGTTTTTAATTTAAAGATAAGAAGAGGAAAACATATGAGTGATTGAGGGGTTGACTGTAGAAGGAACCGACACCCTTCAAATAAGTGAGGAATGGGATGAGGAGGAGAAGTAGAACAATGGAGTTTATTATACGTAATCTAGACTTCACCCTCAATAAACATCGGCAATAAGCAAAGAAAACATATTGATCACTTTAAAGTATGCATTCAAATATTTTGAAAACACAGTACACTTTTTAAATCCAGTTACATTCAGTTGGTAAATGCTGTCAGAAATGGCGCTAATGTTCAGTGAAAAGTTTAGACGTGATGTAGCTAAGGGATTCTACTGAATCCCCCTTCACATCTGGTGTGCACCGCTACTGATCCCCAGTGCGCGCCAATCTCCTCTCCTTCTCATGCCAACCATCTCCTGGGACACGCCTGGGTTGTTTTTCTTTTTGGCCCCAGGGGCAGGTCTCAGAGTCCCTGCTACAAATTCCCACCTCACACTCATATATCTTCCTGCTTTGTGGTGCATCCTGCCGGCATCTTCTGTGTGTGCCCCTTGTGTGTCTGTTTGTGCATGCGTGTGTGACTGATGAGCTACACCTTCAGTACTGCTTGTCTGACTCTATTCAAGGTGGTGCTGCCTCCTTGGGCTGTGTGGAGTGCTGCTTCCACCAGTGGTAAAATGTCAGCTGCATGAAGCAGGATCCCCACCCTCATCAGATCCCGGTGTGCAGCAGCAAGGTAGGGTCCTCAGCTGGGTTATGGTTACTCTTTATAGAAGCAGATCACTCTCCAAAGTCTCGGCAAGCTGTAACTGATGCTACGATCACTCATTTCATAGAGTTTAGGAGGCTGAAAAGCTGAGTCATTCCTGCAAAGGCTTGGATACATGATCAGTACTGTTGGTCGCACCCATATCTCTGCAGCAGATACTTTAACATGCTGAGCTTTTATGCCAGCCGGCGTGCTAGAAAGCATTAGGATTATAATTAAAATCGCCCCATGTCCTAAACTTAATGCGAGGTCTCAGAAAAGAAAGGTAGGTCAATACCTTCTACCAACTACTGCCCTAGTGCCATTCAGTTTGCATCCATTTATAGTGTTGAGCTGTGGTTTTCATATGAGGGCCATTCAGGGTGGCACGCCATGCTAGCAAAACCCTCAATCCTGCAGAGTAGCTCTTGTGGTTTCAGGAAATATTTGGGTATACACTGACATGCGGCTTCACTGCTTCAGAGAATAGCTATGAATATTCACAGTGCAAGAGAGCTCCCATTAGGCAGGGCTGCACTAGCAGGTAAGGTGTGAAATGGTGAGTGGGTCAGTGTGGTGGCCCCCAGCCTGTAGGACGCTGGCAGGAATCCCACTGAAGAGTATTATTATTCATGCTTCTGGTGTCTATGGAGTGAGTATCCCAATCCCGGGAAACTTCTGGTGGGCGCTCTTTGCATGCAATCAAACCAAGTGAATATTATAATGTCACGAGACGCCCTTTGAAGACTCCCTTGTCAGCAATGGACTGAAATCTGCTATAGTCGCCCACCACGGGACCAGTCAGGAACCTCAAGGCCCATCCACTTGTTTATCACCAAATAATCAGATACGCGCTATAATGGCTGTCAAGCAGTCATCGCAAAATTTGTAGTGAAGCCCATAAGGCCATTCAAGTGCCTCTCTGCCTCCTCACAGACGCTCACCCGATTCATCCTTAAAATATAGAGCGCTCTTCAGCCTGTACTTTTTCAAATTCCTAGTTTGCAGGGTTTTTTTAAACCGACATTTTCTTTCAACGAGCTTGAAATGAGGATGTTTTGCAAAGGTAGCGGGCGCCCCTCTCTCGAAAGAACAGACTTGATAACCTGTTCAGTGGTTATTAACCACTTGAGAGTTCGCAGCCACTGCTTTTACTCACTGTGCCTTTCACAGAAGGGAAATATCCATTTGCATATCAGTCTTTGTCCTGCCCAGGGGCAGTCCAACACCGAAATGCAATGGCAATTCCAACCTGAACGAGAGTACCACCAGCAACCCCATACACGTGTTTCACCCTTGTTGGGGGTCATCAGTGAGGTGAAGCTGATGCCTCTCTAAGCACAGTGAGAGGGAGACCACGTCTGGTTGCCCCCAGGAGACCTAGGGTTACCAATCCCAGGTTCCTTGAAAAATAGTTTTGCAAAGGTAGCGGGCGCCCCTCTCTAGAAAGAACAGACTTGATAACCTGTTCAGTGGTTATTAACCACTTGAGAGTTCGCAGCCACTGCTTTTACTCACTGTGCCTTTCACAGATGGGAAATATCCATTTGCATATCAGTCTTTGTCCTGCCCAGGGGCAGTCCAGCACCGAAATGCAATGGCAATTCCAACCTGAACGAGAGTACCACCAGCAACCCCATACACGTTTTTCACCCTTGTTGGGGATCATCAGTGAGGTGAAGCTGATGCCTCTCTAAGCACAGTGAGAGGGAGACCACGTCTGGTTGCCCCCAGGAGACCTAGGGTTACGAATCCCAGGTTCCTTGAAAAATAGTTTTGCAAAGGTAGCGGGTGCCCCTCTCTCGAAAGAACAGACTTGATAACCTGTTCAGTGGTTATTAACCACTTGAGAGTTCGCAGCCACTGCTTTTACTCACTGTGCCTTTCACAGATGGGAAATATCCATTTGCATATCAGTCTTTGTCCTGCCCAGTTTCACCATAAGTTAACAGGGCAATCCAGACGTGGACTCCCTGCTCACTGTGCTTAGAGAGGCTCAGCTTCACCTCACTGATGATGCCCAACAAGGCTGAAACACGTGTATGGGGTTGCTGATGGTACTCTTGTTCAGAGAGGAATTGCCATAGCATTTCGGTGCTGGACTGCCCTTGTGGGCGGGACAAAGACTGATGTGCAAATGGATATTTCCCATCTGTGAAGGTACAGTGAGCAAAAAGCAATGGCTGCGAACTCTCAATGTGGTTAATAACCACTGAACAGGTTATCATGCCTTGTTCTTTCGAGAGAGGGGCGCCTGCTACCTTTTTTGTATTTTTGAAAGGAACTTGGGGTTGGTCACCCTAGGTTAGCTGGGGGCAACCAGACGTGGACTCCCTGCTCACTGTGCTTAGAGAGGCTCAGCTTCACCTCACTGATGATGCCCAACAAGGCTGAAACACGTGTATGGGGTTGCTGATGGTACTCTTGTTCAGAGAGGAATTGCCATAGCATTTCGGTGCTGGACTGCCCTTGTGGGCGGGACAAAGACTGATGTGCAAATGGATATTTCCCATCTGTGAAGGTACAGTGAGCAAAAAGCAATGGCTGCGAACTCTCAATGTGGTTAATAACCACTGAACAGGTTATCATGCCTTGTTCTTTCGAGAGAGGGGCGCCTGCTACCTTTTTTGTATTTTTGAAAGGAACTTGGGGTTGGTCACCCTAGGTTAGCTGGGGGCAACCAGACGTGGACTCCCTGCTCACTGTGCTTAGAGAGGCTCAGCTTCACCTCACTGATGATGCCCAACAAGGCTGAAACACGTGTATGGGGTTGCTGATGGTACTCTTGTTCAGAGAGGAATTGCCATAGCATTTCGGTGCTGGACTGCCCTTGTGGGCGGGACAAAGACTGATGTGCAAATGGATATTTCCCATCTGTGAAGGTACAGTGAGCAAAAAGCAATGGCTGCGAACTCTCAATGTGGTTAATAACCACTGAACAGGTTATCATGCCTTGTTCTTTCGAGAGAGGGGCGCCTGCTACCTTTTTTGTATTTTTGAAATGAGGATGCTTTCACAGTAACCCCTGATGAATTCACACCATGTTATGTTATGTTATGTTTTATTATTTATAATGCGCAATTATACCCAAGGGTATCAGGGCGCAGTGTTTACAAGAATATGCGAAGCTTGGTTACAAAGTGTACAAAGTACAAATTAGCATAGGGGAATTTACAGAGCAACAGAGGAAAGCACACAATATATACAGTATATACAAAATTAAAAAGGTGGCACACAAGGTTACACAGTGTGCGGATCGCATGAAGGATGGCCTTAGCACTTATCTATCTTGGCTGTCCTTCAGTTTCAGCCATGAGATTACCTTAGAACGGAAATTCAGGTAGGGCATGTCTACTCTGAGGTAGGGAGGCAAAGAGTTCCATAGTTTGGCTGCCTTTATCGGGAAACTGTTACCTCCTATGGTGGCAAGTTTGTAGTTTGGGACAGAGAGGCAATCTTTGTAAGCAGTTCTGAGGGGTCTTGCGGAGGCTTGTCTATGGAATCTGTTAGTCAAGTAGATCGGGGCAGCATTGTTAAGGGATTTGTAGGTAAGTGAAGCCGTTTTTAGGAGAATTTTATCTCTAGTAGAGAGCCAGTTGTTCTGTTGGCTGAATCCTGAGATGTGCTCTCTTCTGGGGATGCCTAGGACTGCTCTCAGGGCGTTATTCTGGAGAGTTTGTAGCTTGCTGGTGGTAGCCTTGGAGGTTCCCAGGTAGAGGGTGTTACAGTAGTCGAGGTGGGATAGAATAAGGGCTCTAGCGAGTGTAAGGCAGCTAGTGTCTGACAGAAATGGCTTAGCTGAGCAGATTCATTTGCACGTATATGCAGATGAGGATGCCAGTGAGCTCAGTTGTCTTTTGAAGGAGAGGTTAGAATCCAAGTAGAAGCCCAATGTTTTGACCTCCTGTCCAACTTTGATGTTGTTCCCATCTATCATGAAAGAGTTCTAGGCTGGGCTGAGTTTCCTTAGACTATGCGTCGTTCCCAAGATGATGAGCTCCGTTTTCTCATCATTCAGGCATAGTCCATGAGTGGCCATCCATGCCTGGATGATGATGTACACCCTATTCAGCAAGGCCAAATCCTTTCCATAATCTCCAGAAAGCGGAAGGAGGCTCTGAGTATCATCTGCATAATTAGTGTAGGTGATACCGAGATGATCCAAATCATCGAAAAGGGGCTTGGTGAATATGTTGTATAGTGTGGGGGAGACGCAGGTGCCCTGTGGTACACCACAGTTGATAGGTATGGGGTCTGCTGCAGCTGTGGGCGAAAATACCCTCATAGTTCTTCCGTTAAGGAATGAGGTGATCCATGAGATGGCCTCGGGAGAGAAGTGTGCTGCTGTGTGGAGGTGTGAACATAGGACAGAGTGGTCGACCAAATCGAAAGCTGCAGAGCGGTCAAGGAGGAGGAGCAAGGCAACTTGTCCTTTGTCCCTGAGTGTATCAATCTGAGCTTTCAGGTCGATGAGTGCAGTCTCAGTCCCGTGTTGAGGGTGGAACCCTGATTGTCTAGATCCTAAGAGGTGGTGTTCTTCCAGGTGCTTCTGTATTTGAACGTAAGCTACCTTATATAGGATTTTTAGTAGGAGGGGAACAGTCGTTATGGGTCGGTAATTGTTGGGTATGGCTGGGTCAAGGGTAGGTTTTTTTAGTAAGGGAAGTACCCAAGATTGTTTTAGATTGCTGGGGATGGAGCCGGTGGTTAAAGAGGCATTGATCAATTTCGTGATGAAGGGTGAAAGATCGCGAGCAGCGTCTTTGATGAGCTGTGCTGGGCAAAGGTCTCCCTGGCAGTTAGATGGTTTCAGGGACAAGATGATTTTTTCCACATCGAGTGTATTGACTTTAGAAAACTTGAAGCGGGTGGGGTCTGTGGTTGTGCACTTGTCCGGTTTTTTGGAGGGGGGCATGTCTTTTAAGGTCGCTTTTTTGCTGGAGATTTTGGTTTGAAGGGTCTTGATCTTATTGGCCAGGGCATTCTGAATTTCTGAGCACCAGTTTTTATCTTTGGTGCAGGTATCAAGGGGTAGTATGGGAGTTTCAACTTCTTTGAGAGTGGAAAAGAGTTCTTTCATGTTGGATTTGGCTGACGATATGCGAGAGTCATAGGACGTTCGTTTGGCCATATATATTTCTTTTTTGTAGAGTGCAGTTATTTTAGATAGATTAAGTTTGTTAGCAGCTGAGGGATGTTTTTTCCAAGTAGCTTCACAATTTCTCTTTTGTTGCCTCAGGTTTTTGAGGAATGGTGTGTACCATTTGTTAAAGGATAGTTCCGGGACTTTTTTTTTATTGTCCCTACAGTTCGGCCATGTGTTTTTAAGCATAACTCGGTAGATCGTAGAAAACTTTCCTATGGACCTTACCCGACTTTTCGTCCATTAACGCACTCGAAATCAGCCGCCATTTTCTGATAATCCTATCATTTCCCCCCATCGACCTGGCTCACCTGCTTTTGCGGCACTAAATCAAATCCCCCGCCCCTGAAACAGACTATCAAAACATTCATATTCCCCGCCTCTATCCGTGACGTGACTGAGCTGCGTAGGCAAACGCGCCCAGGCGTCTTCTACGCGACTCCACACAGAACCCGGAAATCAACACAGATCAGCTCACACAACACAGCGCGCCACAATTGGGAATATGAAACTGTACTTTTAAATCAAACCGCACGATTGTAAATTTGGTAAAGTACATTTATTTGACATCAAATGTTTTGAGAATATTCAGCGATTTTCATTTTTATTTGCTCACGTTCCAAAAAGTTCGTTTTGAGGCACGCAATGTTCCTTTGCTGTACACAGGGTCTTAGATCATCTCACAATACAGCGCCACAATTCGGAATATGAAACTGTGGTTTAAAAGCAAACGGCAAGATTGTACATTTGGCAAAGTACATTTATTGGACATCAAATGTTTAGAGAATATTCAGCGATTTGCATTTTTCTTTGCTCTCGATCCAAAATAGTTCGTCTTGAGGCAAGCGATGTTCGTGTGCAGTACACAGGGTGTTGGTTTACGATAAAATAAGCTCTTCGGTCGCACTGATAATCGCATGGCTGTTCCAACAACGAGGCACTAGGCCACCACAACGGTCTGTATGTTGCATCTAGCCGTTAGTACCGCGTAAGGGCATACTTGTACTTGGCGATCGTCCCATAAAATGGTCAGGATGGTAACGTTGTTCACGCGGAGAAGCAACTGGCGGTTGAAAAAGCCATCCGCCGGTGTCTGGTACTCGTGACACATACAATAATGAAGGATGTACCTGTTTGAAAAACATAAAAAATGAAATTAGTCTCACCATCAGATCTTTATTAAAATTATTCATTTTATATATTAGGTCGGGAAATTATTTCATAGCTAGGACAGTGCAACTGGGTATTATACGTCATTTCCAGTAACACACCCCCTCTCCTCCGCCTTTTTCAGAGCCGCCTGAGCGCCAGTGGACCACTTCGTCACTGATATGATATAATATGGCATTTGCAACGCGCCTATACACAAGTGTTTCAAGGCGTGGCGAGGCAGGGAGGGGGGGGGAACAAGGAGAAGACAGACAACGATCCTACTAGGCCAGGTGTCATTCAGATCGCGCAAGTGCAGGGGTAGGGGGAAGGTAAAAGTGCAAGGGGAAGGGGAGGGGGGAAGTGGAGTACAAGGTAAGTAGCATAAAATAATAAATACATAGGGCCAGCTGGTGGCGAGTGCAAGGTAAGTGCAGAACAAGTGCTGGGAAGGGGGGCTGTAGGATACTGAGACAGTCCCCCAGTGCAGGGGTTGACAGGGAGGCAGTGCAGGTGGAGAGTGGAAGGGCCCAGGACCGAGGTCGCAGACAGTGGACCAGTTGTAGCAGGGGAGAGGGAGAGAGAAAGCAGAAGCAAAGAGGAAGGTTTTGAGGTGCTTCCGTAAAAGGAGATGGTTCTCCTCAAGATAGTGCGCGGTACAAAACAATATGCCACATAGAACAAACAAGTACAACTTAACCCGTCTTTAAAGCTACTCTATAGTAATTAAATTGCGGTATAAACTCATCTAAAGAGTTACTTACATTATATTTGCATTTTCCATTGTGTCTCTGCGTAGGGCAGCCCCGAAATACCACTCCTTCTATGCCGACGTTATTTCTTCTAATGAACGAACATTAAATGGCTATCGTTTCTGAAATTTTATTCATTATCGTTTCTTACGTTATTGCACCACACCCCCAAAAAGAAGTCTTTCGGGATGGTCCCGGCCTGTCAAGGTCAAATAACAATAGAACCTTATACTGAGTCTTGGGCAATTCCGGCACCCGAGCAAAAAATCAAAGCAGCTGACCTTCACTTTGAACGAGCACACATTCCTAGTTAGCTACATTCAGTGTAAGGCCATCTCACAGGACTTGAAATTTACACTCCATCTTTGCATTTTGTCTGCGTGCTTTGCAGCCCCAGAGAACCATAAATACGGAGACATTCTATATTTTTTTAAAAATGATTTATATTACTGTTTGGTTTAATTTAATGCGCAAATGAACAAGGTTGGATAGACACATTGCATGTACACTGAGCAATCACTTTTATATACACAATACATAGCTACACATATTCAATGGGCCTGCGACATGAGGAGACTCGAGAGCAAAGTCACAGGTGACACCCGGGTGGTTCGCACTACTGCACGTTGAAGGGAGGGGCAAGGGTGGAGAGACACATTGCATGTACACTGAGCAATCACTTTTATTTACACATTACATAGATACACATATTCAATGGGCCTGCAACATGAGGAGACTCGAGAGAACAGACAATCAAATTACAATCATTTAAACCGTGATGTGTATTTCTCAATGAGCTCTGCTTTAGGTGGACATGGAACAGAGGCAATGTTGGGTGGCAATGCAGTTGTCCCTTGCACAGGTTCGTTCACAACTCCATTTATGTGCCTATCTAGGACGTCAACAATAAGTCTCTCAATAAACTCATATTGCATATCCTCAAACACTGGTTTGATCACCCATTGTTTACTTCTTTTAGTGAAGGCCTTATTGTAGCGAAGCGTCCCTAAAGTTCCGGTTGTCCTACTTTGTTGACGGCCAACATTATGGTTATGTGCCAAGACCGCTAGAAGAGTCCGATTTATCATGCCCTCCATGCCGAAATGCAATCGTTTTGGCCTGTACTTTAGGCACATATTGTGGAACACCTCCAAATCTCCTGTGTGGCAGAATTCCGTGAGTCCCCTCAAATCTCTTGTTATAGTTTTATCAAATACAATCTTTTCAATGGCTTTATGAGTGGGTGATGAAGGAATCAACCACTTCTTCTTCCGTGCCTCCTCTGTGGACAAATGGCCATGTTCACAATTGTGGAAATGTTGGTTTGTGGTCCAGCGGTGAACGTTGCTACAGTGTAGCATTACTGACCGCCATTTTTCCAGTAGAATTTCCAACGACCCTCCACATGTTTTTGAGCTCCACCAAAGATGGTTGCTGATTGACTTGGACCACTGTGAAATACCTTGCATATCTTTTTTTTTACCTGCAGCCGACATTTTTTTATTGATTGTTTTTGCAAGATGCCAAACGTCAAATTGGTGATTTATATTTTTGTACTCTTCTCTCATTGTCTTGGCAATTGAAACGTGTCTGTCCGTGGCTATCAGGTCGATCACCATTCCCCGCGATTGTAGTTCTTGCAATGATGCTACAAATCCAACTTTCTCCATGGCCACTGAGGATGTGCTTTGTGACACCTGCACGACCACCGAACTCACAATTTTCTTACTTTCCATGTCCTGAAAGTGGTAGGTGCAGTACTTGGCTGAAAATCCTGGGCTGTCGCACTGTCCATCACCGGCTAGCCTGAACCGTTTGCCCGCGAATGTACTATCAATAGACATTTTTTCCATTCTCCAAGCTTCGCTAATGGCTGGAAATAGATAATCGGTTTGGTATTTGTAGAACTGAGTTTTCGCAATGAAATGGATTCCCACAAACTGAAAGAAAGACTCTAACTTTTTAAAACTTGAACCACTAAAAAGTGCAGCCGCTGCACAAAGTAGATTGCCTGCTGGCAGTTGCCCCAGCATGGGTTGTGCAGACCATGAGAAAGGATGATATTTTGTACAGGTGGCATGTATTTTAAGGTTAGTGCCTCGAATTGCACGAGTCACATTAATCAATGGCTCCCCACATACTTCCCCACCAACCGAATGCCCACATTTCATCCGAATAATAATATCAATCAAACAACTATCGAATACAATGAATTTGGCCTCTTTCCTTATACTGTCACTCTGCATCCCAGCTGGTTCGGCCTGTAACGTTGAGGACATGTCACTCACATGAAAGGTAGAATCTCTGATATCGTCTTCCGCTATGTTCAGTGATATTGATGGTGTTTCATTGTCGTCCACTTCATTCTCTTCCACTGCAACATCTGTTCCTTCTCCGGCGATGGGTGAATAAAACAATTTCTTCAACTTTCTCGCGGTCTTAGTTTTTGCGGGTGTGGATTCTGTGAATTGATCTCCGACTGCATCCGAACTACCAGGAGGACATTCACTATCAATGGCTGGTGGTGGTATAGCTCTGTTGTCAATCACTTCATATTCTTCCCATTGGCACGATGCATCTCCAGTCTCAAGTCCCTGCCAAAAGGTTTGACAAGCAACATCTCTCGTTCGCTTCACTGTCTGTGTAGATCTAGTTCGTACACCCACTCGCAACTAGAGGACAGATTGGAAAAGGGATGTTCAGTTTAAACACAACTTACAGTATTGAACTATTAACAGTGAAAAACAACATAATATAGTGACCAGGACACTAACCTTCTTTTGCTTTCTTTTCTTTGAAACTTTCTTGCCTCGAACTTCAACATCAGGACGCTGTTGCTCCGACTCGTGTGTGCATGTCTCCACTTCCTCTTGCGCTGCAACGACTATATTTTCATGATAATCACATCCATCACGCACTGACGCTCCATCGACTCCCTGAAACATAGAACTTTCATTAGTATGTATAATAATATTGAAAACACAAAATGTACTTGGGGACCAATACCCACGTACATCTCAATAGCAAAACACGAATGAACGCTTTGTGTAGAACATTCAAACGACAATTATTCACGCATAGTTGATCTAGTTAGATGGAACTGTCAAGATCCATACCTCGGGCTCCTCATAGACTTCCATTGATGATATTATTGAAGATGATGCTTCAGTAACTCCCTGAAACACAGTAATTGCATTAGTATGGTTTTCTATTTTGTTAAAAAGAACATAAACTTTGTGCAGGCGTCAACGGCTCATCTAAATAGACCTGCACAAATGATCAGTTGTCTAAAATAAATAATGGATATCTAAATATGATTCGATTTGCTCGATCGTTGGAAGTGTCACCACCCAGAGATCTGCATCAACTACTAGGGGTGATGTTCTTGTAGAAGAAGCTCCGTCATCTCCCTGAAACATAGTACTTGCGTTAATAAAGAAGGAAGTATAGCGGATGTAATCACGTCATATGATTTCGCTTGATCGAACTGTCAGTATCCATACCTCGAAATGCATAAGAACATCAAGGGACGATGTAACTGCAGTGCACACTTCTGCAAGCTGTTGCGCCGACCCGTAACTGCATGCTCCCCCTTCTTCTTGGACTAATGCTCCATCGACTCCCTGAAACATAGGACTTTCATTAGTAATGAACACAATATTGAAAAAAGAAGACACATAGGAGGGCGACGACAGAAGGACATATCAATGGCTAAAAACGAAAGAAACATTGTGTGTAACAATCACGCTACAAGAATGCAAGATGTGATGATCTCCATCGAAGGAACTGTCCGGAAACGTACCTCGAGCATCTGAGTGACATCAACGGTAGTCGTCAATACGTTGGACTCCTCAGCATCTCCCTGAAAGACAGTACTTGCATTATTTTGGATAACAATAATTATAACTGAAAACAAAGACTAGAGGACGAGTACAAGGGTGTACCATTAGGTAAAATAATTACACGATAAATTAAAACTATTGATTTACATGCCTAAAACAAGTCAGTGGCAGAATAGCCAAGTAAGATTACCCGATAGGCGCTTGAAGTGGCTGATGACTGCAATAACGACACGGATGGAGAATCTTCCGCCTTCATATTGAGTGGATACATAAATGGGGAAATTATTGTTAGCTAATGCTACACACTACCGCAAGGCCGAGAGATAAATACGTAAACTTGACTCACCAGTGGAGGGATGTGGACGAATAGAGTGGGAATAGCGGTTGAGAGCAATTTTCGCCTCGCTCGCGGTGTGTTCTTCTTTATTAGCAATGATGTGGAGTACATGTCAGAGGTAAAGTGCCTGCTGCAGATGTGGTATCGATCACCCCTCTTGTCCGCAAAGACTTCTAGGACTCTACTTTCAAGCTCAGACGGTGGATATCCGCAATATCGGACCCATTCTCTTATCTGATCTATTGTCTTAGGGAAAACATGCATTATAGTACCTTCAGATTTATTATGGGTCTTCGAAGGGCAACCGCCAATGGAACAGGCAGGCATTGTGGAAAGTTCTGAAAAGTAAAAATCAACAATTCTCTATGAATACCAATGTGTTAAAAAATTAAATGACACATAAAAGGTTCAATGCAAGGTTCGTTTTGGTTCTTGGAACTATACACGTTATTCACATGCGGATAAGTATTTGAATAACTTTAAAAAAATAGAAAAATAATTTGACTAAACTCAGAACATGTGACTAGTTACTTGCTTGTACTGTCTTGAACGAAAAGAAATTGGACGCAAAATGATTATGGTACATGGCCTTACCTTGACGAACAAACAGTTAGATGCAGGGATCAGAGTAGTTTCTTGTCGTAGAACAGGGAGCAGTTCACAGGTTGCAAACTGACGAGTTTCCTCGAAGTGGTCACGGAAGTTCACAGAGACGAAGAGCAGATAACCAGCACCTTCACGGGTTGACTAGCAAAGCGCAAAGAAGTTCACATTAGAAATATGAAGTGGGTTATAAATAATTCGAAACAGGGGTGTGTTTGTGAATGAATGACGTGTATATGTCGTGGCATTATGCGGTTTGCAGGGGGCCGCCCAGCGTGAGGGGGGATGCTTGGCAGGAGACACGGGGTCTGGAGGTAGACATGGGAACAACAACCCATGCTCTATAGACCACTTTGAAGTGTACATGGTCTTTGGCACCTCTTGGCCTTTATCGCTCCCTGACAGCTCCACTTGGCAGCACAAGTACCCCGGTGCGAACTGCCTTTGATAGGGCGGGGGGTGGATTGGGGCGGTGGTCGTGCAGACAAGACACAGGAAGACTCGTGAATGGAGACACACTTATGTGGATTGCAGGGGGCCGCCCAGCGTGAGGGGGATGCTTCGCAGGAGACACGGGGTCTGGAGGTAGACATGGGAACAACAACCCATGCTCTATAGACCACTTTGAAGTGTACATGGTCTTTGGCACCTCTTGGCCTTTATCGCTCCCTGACAGCTCCACTTGGCAGCACAAGTACCCCGGTGCGAACTGCCTTTGATAGGGGGGGGGGGTGGATTAGGGCGGTGGTCGTGCAGACAAGACTCGTTTGCCGCAGGGCCTCACCAAGGAGAGGCCATCTAACTGCATGTAAGAGGCAGGCTGCAGGATCTAGTACATGGAAGGCAGGGGGGTGAGTTTATAAATACCTCACCCTCCCAGGAGAATATATGGGTGCAGTTCACCCTGGAGACCCTGGATGCCTAGGCAGTTAGTCAGCAGCAGGCTGGCCTGTGGTGGCAAGGCGGCACGGGCCAGAGGGGGTCATCTCTGTACCCGGTGCCCAAAAGGATGATTTATTATGATCAACCATATTGATTATTTACCTATAACCATGTTTTGTATCAATAAAATCCAACTGCCTTTTATTGCCAACGCTTGAACAAAGTGGTGTGGTAAGTATTTTTGGGGGAGGAGGCAAGGCCGGGAGGCTTGATGCCAACCCGCAAAATAACATATGTATGTCTGCTGCATATGGGTTCAACGGTCATGTGGATTGAAGGTGGGCGGCCAGCGTGAGGGAGGATGCTGGCCGGAGACATGTGGTGTGAGAAGACAAGGCACAGGAAGACTATTCAATGGAGACACACTTGATTCATTTAAAAAATCAAAACAACCATTGTTAAAATATATGTTGGGTTTTATTTTAGATCTTAATTTCAATTGAACATAAATAATAAACATTACACATTGTAAAGTTCCGGTTGCAGCACATCCAGGGAAAATCCGCTGTATTGTCCACTGTCGCTGGGAAATGTTATCTAATGGCAAGTACCGCACAGGCAGGTATTACTCTCCGAACGTGGTGTCCGAGCCTCCCGTGAAGCCACCAAGTGAAGCAACGATAGACCACCAGCCTGTACCACCTGTGAAAAAGAAAGATGCAAACTGTATTAAAATGACAAAACTTTCTTATCACTGTCGATTCAGGTAAAAAATGTCCTTCTGCTTTGAAAAAAATTCTATCTAGAAAATGCACAATATGGAACCAATTTACATGCATTCGAATGATATGTAGATGTAATTTTATATGTGGGAGACGACCATGAAATAGTAGTGGCATCACTGACATCACAACCAGAGTATACTTACTCGTTACTCGGATTACGCGGACGAACAGTGCCGCGAAGTTCGTGCATAAGCACCATCATCATCCTCAACACGGTCCGTGAGAGGCAGGCTTCCCTGAACTCTGGCAGCTCGGTGATGCATTGCGGACTTGGCTCGCCTTCCGAAATGTAGGCCAAGCACCCGGAATTTTCACGGCAGCAGCAGTTCTCCTCCTCAGTTGGCATTAGCTCGCACCGATTGCACGTGCACCAGGTGGAGACGCCGTCCATGCGACATGGTCCAGGCTCTTCATCCGTTGACTGGTCCTCCCAACTGCCGTCCGAATCCCCATCGTTTTCGCGTGCTTGCCTTTCCAGTAGTTCTTCCTCGGTGTACTCGGGCTCGTACATATACGGCATTATTGTAGCCATTGTGTGGTAAAGAAAGTAAAATAATTTACAGAGATGGTACAGGTGTTCACAAGGCCTAGAAGCGGCGAAGGTAGCTGACCAGAGCACAGAAACGAGTCACAGAATACTCAAAGTAACACAGAGAGAGGAATGGAATCGAAAATCTGCTGCTGTGTGTTGTGAAACGGTGTGTTTATACTTATTGAGGAAAGAGGCGTCCTGCCATTTCCATGGCGACACTTCATTAGCTGAGGCGCAGCGATTGTTGACACGAAACGTGCTTTGGCGTTGGGAAATGGGCGGTACGCGTCTGCTGATGTCAGGCTCAGGGGCGGGGGATTTGATTTAGTGCCGCAAAAGCAGGTGAGCCAGGGCGATGGGGGGAAATGATAGGATTATCAGAAAATGGCGGCTGATTTCGAGTGCGTTAATGGACGAAAAGTCGGGTAAGGTCCATAGGAAAGTTTTCTACGATCTACCGAGTTATGCTTAAAAACACATGGCCGAACCGTAGGGACAATAAAAAAAAAGTCCCGGAACTATCCTTTAAGGTATGATTTCTGTTTGCTCGGTTTGAGTTTGAGAGAGGCGATGAGGTCCAGTGCTGTGGCCATGGCTTTATTATATTCCTCAACTAGGATCTCTGGGTCCGCGTTGTCCGAGAGTATGTCAAGTTTGGGGAGTAGGTTTGGGATGAGTCTTTCTGCTGTAATGTTTTTCTTATTTCTGGTGAGAATAGGTGAGGCTGTTGTGATAGGCGGAGGTGTAGGTCTGTCGGTGGTTAACCAGAACGAGACTAGGTGGTGGTCGGTCCAGATTAGAGGTGCGATATTGGTGATGTTTGCTACGCAGTTGTGATCAGCCACCCAATCAAGTATTCTACCTTTTGAATGCGTAGGGGCCATGCTTCTTTGTGCGAACCCTAATTCAGCAAGGGTGGTGCCTATAGAGTTAGATATTGGGTCTGCTGGGTCATTATAGCCTAGGTTAAAGTCCCCCAAGGTGAGGACTTGAGATGAGGTTTTAAGATTGATTGTTAGGATGGCGTTAAGGTCTTCATCAAAGGTACCGATGGGTCCTGGTGGGCGGTAAATCAAGTGGATGGTGAGGGTTTGGGTATTAGTGAGTGGGACTTTGACTGATAAGTTTTCGCAGGATTGGACATTGGAGGGTGTAGCGAATCTCATGGGTAGGCTAAGTTTATGTATAATGGCGACACCCCCTCCTCTGGACTTGGGGCGATCTTGCCTCAGGATGGTGTACTTGTCTGGGACTGCTAGCATAATCATGGGACCTGCTGCTGGGTGTAACCAGGTCTCGGTGATAGCGAGGAAGTCTAGGTCGTCTTTGAGGATCAGATCTGCTATTTCTGTAGCATGTGCTACTAAGGATCTAGCGTTGATTAGGGCTCCCTTGATTTTAGGGCTGGCTGTCTTCATGGTGGTAGTTGTGTTTTCAGTAGTGCTTGTATGGCGTTTATCTTGAGTTTGTCCAGGTGTACTCTGGCTAGGGTGGATGAGTATGGGGCTAGAGGTGAGGTTGTGATGTGAATTAGAAGTTTTAATGTTAGGGTTAAGTTGAGGCAGCTGCTTTAAAGATTTTTGTGAGGTATGCAGCGAGCGGGCCAATGGCTCGTAGATTTTGGCTTATCTAGCTCTGAGTCCTAGGTTCCTGTCTATGGTAGTGCGAGGGAGACTAGGTAGTAGCTGAGGGTTGGCTAGGTCTGTATGGGGTGGAATCTGGTCGGTGGGCATGGAAGAAAGGGGCATATTGGGCAATTGTGGTGCCATTTTACAGTAAGTGTGTAAAGTAATGTTCAGGAAGATGAGGACAGAGGTGTGTAAACCTGTAATAGGTAGACGCATTCTGAATAGTATTGAAGGTAATGTCTTGACTAAGTAGGCGCTAGTTGGCTGAAGACATCTAGAAGCGAATTTGAACAGTATGGCTAAATAAGACTGGATTTGCGAACAGGCAGCATGTCTAGATACAACTAAAATCAGGATCAAGCGGCATTTAGATTCGAAATTGAGCAGTATAGCTAGGTATGACTAGGGAACAGGCAGCATGTCTAGATACAACTAAAATCAGGATCAAGCGGCATTTAGATTCTAAATTGAGCAGTATAGCTAGGTATGACTAGAGAACAGGCAGCATGTCTAGATACATATAGATTTGAGCATGTTAGAGGCTAGATGAGCAATACAACAATAGGTGTGGATCTGGCAGGATAGCAAGAGAGCAAAGTGCAACTCTGAAACAGATTTAATAGTGGGGAAGAGATACAGATTAACAGGCGGGTCAGATCTAATGCATGTCAGGCGCGTGATGTAAAAGCTGTAGATATTGTACGTGAATTATAACAAGAGTAGACAAAGTCTTTGTAATTATTGACAATAATGTTCGCCAAGAGTTAGAGAGTAACCATCAATCAAGTTACCTTATGACCTTATTACCATGACCTCAAACCAATGTTTAGTGTTTCTTTGCGACTTCACTGGGCTGCCTTCAGATGCCCAGTGCAGTGGAAACGTTATAGTGCAACAGATAGCATATTTGCATTAAATTGTTTCCCCTCTATATTGATATTGGCTTCCCTTGGGTACATCCATACTGTACAGTGAATGACATAAGTACATTATGCTATGATGTCGATTACATTAGTCCTTTATATATGCAAATTCTGATGACTGAACTAGCCTGCAACAAGGAATTCACATCATACCTTAGCAGTATTATGTATAGACAAACACAATTTCATGGCAGTTTGGGGTTGCCAGACACCTTCCTGCCATGAGGTTGCTAATTTTTCAGGCTGCCTCTTTGATCTTAGAGCTGAACAGGGATGGGGTCCTCATTTTTCGGGGCACCCACAGTGCTTTGTTTCTGCTTACATTCTTGCCCTTGTTTCGCTCTCGCCCTTTTTATTTGAAAATCACTTTGTATTTTTTTCTCAACGCCCTAGCTGTCCATGCAGTTACTGGACCTCCCCATCGCTCGCCTACCTTAGAACGCCCCCTGTTCGTAATGTTGTGTCCTTCAGTTCATGGAATATTTCTCGTCTGAAAGGGTATTTTTCCTTGCAAGTGCTGTTTCCTGCAGGAATTTGAGTATCTGTAAAATTATCATTCAGCGGCAGTAAGGTGTTCTGCATGTGAGAGTTATGGAACTAGAAAAGCCCGGAAGCAGAACTTTCCTTTCAACAATTTGGAGTTGCAAAAACGGTTAATGTAGGAAGGAAATTAGATTAGTCGCCATTTTAACTACTGGAACAGTGCACCTTAATCAAAGGTTTTATGCTTTTAGAGCTACGTCACAGAACATTAGACAAGGATAGCTCACAATAAAGGTAATTGGACCAAAAGAAAACATGGGAGACACGTTTGAAAGTTTTGGATTTAGGGAATATCTACCTCCAGTACAGTCAGACATGTTGTATTTGCTTCCGGCATCTTTGGTCTTTTCCTTTATGGAGATTCGTGAAGAAGATAAGTGCTTCAAGTGGTAGCTGTGAGCAGATGACCAGAATGGTCCCATCTCTCTGGCTCTGGGATGGGTTGGGTCTATACCTGTGAATAGAACATTGCTACAATAGAGAGACATTAGAAAAGAGGGTTGGGTTGCAATCCCAAAGTCACCAGTTACTTTATTAAGTCCCCAATATGTTTACATTCATGACACTTTTCTGAAGGCACCTTTTATCAGTGCATCATTCCAGTAGAGTTCATCCATTTCTTCTGTGTATCTTGCTTGTTCTGGATGATTCATAGCAACCAAAGTAAAGCAGAGCTCACTGCTGCCCAGGCCAGTAGCTCAACACTTCCGCATAGCCCAGGCTGCTCCTCCTCCACTTGCAGCCAGTGTGAAGACAGGTAAAAGAACAACTCACCTGTACATTTTGCGTCAGGGTGGGTAAAAGGAAATAAAAACCAATCCAACAAGTGGCTCTCTAGTGCTTCCCCCAACCCCTGGAACATAACAGGAATTAAGAAGGCCTGGGTCCCTTACAGTGCATATAGTACACATTTGAGGGGGAGAAGTATGACACAAGATACATTAAACTAAGATGGATGCCAGACACTGCTCTCCTACCTCTGCATGGTGGGGGGGAGGGAGGGTAGAAAAAATAGCATCTAAACGGCACTGAATAATCGGTGGAGGGAATCACAAGCCCTTCCAGTCTGTCTTATGCGCCTCTCTTTATAAGGGAGAAATAATCAGAGGAAAGGGAACACTGAAATCCTTGACAAAATTGTCACTTTTGCTGGATCTTTAGAGATATAAACCAAGGACACGAAAGTTCCCCAACCCAAGTGGATTCTGCCTGCCCCTGCATTCCAACAAGAGCTTGCAACAGCGCAAAGAAGGCTCATAAGAAAAAGGGACGCAGCAGTCACAGCCCATCCAGCCTCTGTATCCCCATCGGCTTGAAAGAAAGAGAAGATGGCCGCCTGATGCCCGGTCACAACGTCCTCTACAAGCTACAGCACTCTCAGAGAGATCAATCACTGGAAGGCTATCTCAGCCCAGCTAGTCTATGAATCCTGTCTGCAGTGGAATCCTGGCGGCAGATATGTCAGAGGGTATGCAAGCCTGTTTTCATTCTGTTATTTCATCTTGATGGCCCTCATTGTTTTTCTTTTACAGTCTGCAGCTGTTATAGAGTTTTTTGGACTAGGATGTTGTTGTTGGGGGATGAAGAATAAATTGAATTTTAAATACAAGTAAAAACAGCCTGTTTAATAAAACTGTTCAGAAACTCCCTTCAAAAGACTGGGCACAAAACAGAAACTCAAAAGAACATTCTGCATATGTGATACACCAATGTTATGTGCACGGTCTTATTCAATATATGTTGTATTTATTCTGTACTTATCACTGCTGATTTAAAGGTTCCTTATATGCATTAATGCATATCTATATAGATGTTTTGCACACACACATTTAAAATAAAATAAAAAAACGTATTCCATGTAAGCCAAGTGCCTCTTCTAATTATGTAGTTACCATTTAGGAGAGTGAGGGTTCATGCCTTAAGCACAATCCAAAATTGATAATATTCCGAAAATACAAGTAGCACTCCCTAAAGAGGTGTTGAATCACCATTACAAGACATCCAGACACACAGACCATAGAAACACTAATCTAAGGAAATAACTTGGTGCACTGCTTTTCAAGGAAAACAAGGCGTATTTTGTACGCACCCACCCTCATTGACTACTACTTATATACATACTAAAAGCCCCCTATGGCCACTTGACAGATTGGCCACATTCTAATCTACCCCAACTCTCGAATGCATAGCCCCCCTACTCCATTAGCTGGGTTCCTTGCTACTGGATTGGGGCGTTGCCTGAGATGTTACCTGCCCCATTGTCCGATTAACATGGTGCACACCTGGTCATTAGCATGAGCTTAGTGGACAACTCGGAGGTCAAGTTGGCCCTTTGAATTAAAAATACACTGCTCTAATACAAGACATGCGGGTGCCCCAGCAATGCCTCCACAGCTCTGAACTAGATTTGTTGGCATTAACTCTTGCTCTTCATATCACAAATCACAGGATTGTCTGATCCTTCACGGTTTATTGGACGGTCACTCTCAATGCGGGGAGTTCCTAGGTGTCAGCACAACAAAGCACTTAGCAGATTCTAATTTGGTTAGGTCTCCAACCTAGATAATACCACTCAACTGATAACTCCTGTTTCAACAATAAGCCAGGAACCGGGCCGGTGTATAGAAATAATAGTATATATTTATTTACATTTACACAATTGATAGTAAGTTCTCTACAATAACACAAACCACCAACTCTGTGGCACAACACAATAATAACTTATGAAATGTGTTTACATCAATATGACCAACATGTATTTTATGAATAAACTTTCAATTGCAACAACCACACAGATTGAATTTCAAATCAGCACAGTGGGATTTCTCTGCACTTTTGCAGATAAGGCACTTTAATAATGCACAATCTTCACTTCATTGATCAACATTGATCAACATGCTCTTTTCTCCCAGCTCCCCTCCAGGCATCAATCATCTGTGACACCCCTGAGTTCAAAGGCAAGTATCAAGGAGAGGGATTAGATTGGGAATTTCATTTGGGCTTTTTATTTGGAAAGGCATGTTTTGGGAAATAAACTCAATGGGAACATTTGTTTTGGAACACACTACATTCAAAATGACATGCAGGGCTTTTTAGGATTCTAGTTTGGGGATAAATGGTAAAATAGGGTCACCCAATTACTATCAGATATAGTGGTTGTAACAAACTGAGAATTAAATTTCTAATTTTAACAAAACTCACTGTGTCATCTTTTCTATATGTGAATTAATTGAATTAACTTTAGTTAGATGTGCAAAATTGTCTACACAGTCTCCCCGCCCACAATTAATTGGAATGGATTAAGGCAGGCAGTTCCCAATACAATGGATAGCTTTGGGGATATATCTACTTACATGAGAGGTCTCTGTCTCAGCTCAGGAGTCCAGCCAGATCTCAGACTCTCATTTGGAAACAGGTAGGCAGCTCACACCTCAGGCCTCTGTCCACAGCAAGGTCCCATCAGCCACAGGCCTCTCTCAGATAGGACTCACAGCTTTCCAAACAGCAGTCCCCAGAAAAAGTCCAAGGGTCTCCTGTCTGTATTGGTTAGGCTTTTATCTCCCTTCTCTGGTTGTTCTTTCTCTCCTTCTTTTGGGTCTCTCCTTGTCTCTCTTGCTAGTTGTTTTTTTTCTTTATATAGGAAATTGATATTATATATTCCTGTTGACACATACACATTTTCAATATTGCCACGCTTTGGATTGGACATCCTCTCCCTCCCACCAATCTGTCCACTGCCCACTGCCATATGACTGGAGACAAGTGGTTTAGGAGGTCTAGATTATGGATAATGAGGGGAGGAGAGAAAGGCATCATTTCAAATGACATTTTTTTTACAAATTTGATTTTCTCAGAATGCCACTACCTGGTAACTATCTTCTCTTTTTAGATAACTGCATAAACATATATATTTTTGAATTCTACAATTTATGATGAAACAGGGGTTACTAATTTTATTGCAGCACAACCTTCCTGGGAGGATCTATAATTTTTCAGGGTTTATTCATAAGCTGAAATATTGATAAATATCAAAATTCACAAAACACACATTCATTTTTCGTTCTATCAGTTCACCACATTTCAGATTTCTCTGATGTATAGGAGTGTCAAAAACCCATTTTCATCTCAAACTAAATTACACACATGGCATATGGTTAATATTTACATAGAACTTGATAGGCTTTTGATGATCTTCGAAAATGAGTACTGAATGAGCCCATCACAATGGCAATTGTTAATATAGAATCCTGCATTTTCACATCTAGCTCAACCCCGATGAGGTTCCATTTCTCCCAAGTCAAATGACTTGGACATCTGTTTATCAGTAATGTCTGTTTCGCACAGTCTTTGAAGATCCATGAGTTGCTCTGAGAGGCATCTTATTGGGGTGAAGACAGTGCTGAAATGTCAGTTCTGTCAGCTGCTTTAGCTGACCCTTCCACAATTTTGATGTAAAATCTTTCTATTTCTTTGGATTTAACTGAAACAAAACATACCTGTTTCCCTGGTGGGCCCAGCCAAAGATCTTTGAGCTCAGATTTCCATGGACACAGGCTTCAATGGGGGGAAACAAGCTACATTCACAATTCTGAAAAGATGTGTTTTACACATGACATTTGTTATTGCATCTGGGCCTGCTGTCCATGAGTAAAGTTTTTTTTATAAAATATATTTTTTAAGGTCAAACAAACACACTACAACTGTTTCAAAACATAGAAAGCATCATATTCCAACACATTTTCAAACTCCCCAACTCCCCCCTCCCCCTTTAAACTAGAGCCGGTTCTCACATATTGTTTACAGGAAACATCATTGGGTGGCACACTACCTAGAGAGCCATCCATCGGGTCCTCTGTTACGTTGTCACCCTGGTAAGGGTTCGCTAACAAGGCCACCAATTGCCGCCAGGCCAGCAAGGGCCCTGCTTCTTCTTCACCCCTCCTGGTGACCGCTTCAAACCAGACTACGGATTCAGCTTCCGCCCACCTCAAGAGGTCTGTCCACCATAATTCCACCCTAGGTCTGTGGGCCGCCTTCCAGCCCATGGCGATCCTACGTTTGGCCAAGAAATAGGCCAGGTCCTTCATCTTGCTTATGTGTTTCGAAAGGGGTCTAGGGAATAGTCCAAGCATGCATGACCAGGCCGATTCCACATCCAGCACCACCCCCCGCCAGCCAGTCTCGTCTTGACCTCGTTCCAAAATCTATGCACCTCTGGGCAAGCCCAAAACATGTGTAGCAGTCCCGCGATCACCTCCCCACACCTGGGGCATTGCTGCATAGCTGATCCCCCAAACTTTGCAATCTTCCCGTGGGGTTAAATAAGCCCTGTGGGTAACATACAATTGAAGCTGTTGGAATCTCGCATTATGGGACACCTTTTTATGGTACCTCTGGGCCCGTTCCCACTGCCCATCCGTCATGGGTCTTCCCACCTCCTCCTCCCAATCTTGTCTCAATTGGAGCAACTCCTTCCCTTGCTTGCAGGAGCTCATATATCCTCGATATTTCATGCCCGCCCTCCGATACATCATACATGGTTTCTAGGGAGGTATCTGGATCCTCTGCGAGAACTGTCTCCGGCCATCTTTCTCTAGTCTTTTTCACCAGCCTAGTGTAGGTTATATATTGGCCACCATGTACTCCCGTCTCTTCCTGCAGCTGCTGAAAGTCCGCCGCCTCCCCTTCCTGCCATATGTCCCCGAGGGTGGCTAGGCCTACCTGTTCCCAGTATCTGCGGACCGATTCAAGTAGTTGAGAGTCGCTCCCACACAGAGCCGCCAAAGGGGCCTGCTGGGAGTATGGTTCTGAGTCCCCCCAATCTTCCATGTCCTGTGCCAGATCTCCCAGCCCATCCTCAGTAGCCGCCCCTTGCCCACCAGTTTATCTCTGCCCAACCACACCACTTCCATCAGAAAGTATGGGGCTGTATCTTCGCGCAGGAGCCTGGCTTCCGCCGAATCTTCAGTCGAGAGCCACCTGGCCACGTACTGCAGCTGCCCCGCCAGGTAGTAGAGTTCGAAGTTAGGCAGGCCTATCCCCCCCTGTCACAAGGGTTCTGGAGCTTCCACAGAGCCAACCTATTCCTAGAGCTGCCCCACACAAAACCCCTACACACGCTGTGAAGTTTCACGAATGGGCTCCTTGGTGTCAGAAACGGGACGTTTATAAAGAAGTGCAAGAGTCTAGGCAGGGCCACCATCTTGAGCAAGGCCGCCCTCCCCATCATGGTCAGGGGCAATCTGGACCAGAATACCATACTGTTCTTAATCCCCTCTATCGCCTTTTCCGTGTTGTGCTTGTGTTCTGTCTCGATCTTGTGATAAATGTTTATTCCCAAATACCTAAATGTTGCGGGCTGTCATGGTATTGGCAGAACAGGCAGCCTCTGCACCGGGACATTCCTATATCTACCCAAAGGGAACAGGCTGGACTTTCCAGGGTTCACCGATATACCGGAGAGGATGGTGTACCGTTCTATCACCTCTAGGACGTACTGTAGGTTTTCTTCTGGGTAGCGCAAATAAAGGAGCATATCATCCGCATATAATGATATCAGATGCTCTCCACTGGCCGTGGTTATGCCCACCTCCCCATATTGTTGACGCAGGCATATTGCCAGCGGCTCCAATGCCAGTATATATAGCATAGGTGACCAGGGACATCCCTGTCTGGTCCCCCTGCTCAGTTGCCAAGAATCTGAGACCGTGGACCCTGTCTTGACCCTCGCCATCGGGGTGCTGTAAAACAACTGTACCCATCTGAGGTATCCGGGTCCCACTCCGTACCCCTTCAGGACCGCTTTCAGCCAGGGCCATCGTACCGAGTCGAAGGACTTGACCGCGTCTAACGACACTATATCCAGCTCGCCCGTGTCCTCCTCAGTTTGGTCTATGACATGGTGTAGCCTCCGGTGGTTATCGGTGATGTTCCTACCCGGAACATATCCCGTCTGATCTGGGTGTATCAGTTTCTTAATCACCCTCTTCAGTCTATTAGCCAGCACCGCCGTGAGTATTTTGCTGTCCTGGTTGAGCAAGGACAACGGTCTGTAAGACCCGCGCTCCACGGCCGGCTTGCCTGGTTTCAGGAGTGGGATGATTACAGCCTCACGGAGGGACAATGGGAGTTCTCCCTTCTCATAGGCCTCGTTGAAAGTGGCAAGCAGTGGCTGGAGCAACTCTTGCTGGTATGTTTTGTAGAACTCACTGGGCAGCCCATCCGAACCTGGCGCCTTACAAGTGGGCAAGTTCCGAATCACTACCTCCAGCTCATCCGAGGTGACGGGTGTGTCCAACTCAGAACGTTCTAGATCATCTAAGGTGGGCAGCTCAATGTCCCCCAATGTGTCTAGTATGTCTTGGCCCATATCCTCCCCCGTGTCCTCAGACAAGTGTCTGTAAAACTTAATGAATTCCTCATTTACCTCTTTCTGGGTGTTGCATATGCTACCTCCTTCGTCCTGAATCTCACTAATCACCGAGCGGGGGGTCTCACTCTTGTACAGCCAAGCCAGCAATCTGCCTGGCTTGTCGCCCCCTGTGTGTATCCTCTCCGTAGATTTCCTGGAGCTGAGGCTACACAGTCTATCCCAGAGTGCACTGCAGGACAACTGTAGCTCCTCTACTTTGGTTCTTTTATCATGAGCGGTGCTCACGCAACGCGTGAGCTCCTCTAGCTCCCTTTCCGCCTCCCGGAGCTCCCTTTCGACCCCCCCTGTAGCCCTTAACTTGGGAGATAGCTACCCCACGCACCACCACCTTAAACGCTTCCCACAATGTGCCCACAGAGCTTACGCTTCCCGTGTTTGTATCAAAATATTCTTCAATGGCGTCCCTCAGGCCCTCCCGAAACCCCTCATCCTGCAGAGCTTCGGTTCTAAGTCTCCATGTAGGGATCTGCGGTCGTGGGGGCTGGTGTCTCCAGTCCACCACCAAGGGCGAGTGGTCCGACAGCACTCGGGCTTTGTATTCTGCTCCTTCTATTTCTCTCACTATCCCGGCTGTTACAAACATGTAGTCTAACCTTGTGTACAAATCATGTGTCGCTGTGTAGTGTGAGTACTGTCTATCCGTGGGATGCAGCCTTCTCCACGCATCCTCTAGGCCTAGGTCTTTCAGTAGGGTACTCAGCGCTTTAACGCCGGCGCCGTTTTTCCTGCCCTGTCCTTGGACCTATCCATACTGGGGTCTACAGTACAGTTAAAATCCCCCCCACACTACCGTACCCCCCGCCAGGGGGCCAAGTTTACCGTAGAGGGTCCTAAAGTAAGCCGCTGTATCGTTATTGGAGGCGTACAAATTTATGATGTGTACTTCTCTGTTTTCCAAGAGACCCGTTACCACCACCATTCTACCCTCTGGGTCCACCGTAGAATCAAGCACTCGAAACGGCACGTGGGGCGCCACCCAAGTGACAACCCCTCTGGCATACGCTGAGTACGCCGCCCCCACACCGGTGCCCTTCCATTTCCTCCCGACCACCTCCAGCCTTTCCCTAGTGAGGTGGGTCTCTTGCAGCAGGGCTATATCTACGCGCATCCTCTTTAAATACATCATCACTTTGTTACGTTTAAGGTGGCTGTTGAGGCCCCGTACATTCCAGGTCACAATTCTGAGATTACCCAATGCCATCTAGTCGGTCTATCTCCGTCCCATCCCTCCCCATAATGTTCCCCATGTAGGGTCACTTCCTGGCTCCTTCCCTTCTGTTAACAAACCGTGCCCCCCTCCCCCTTCCCCAACCTCACACCACTGCACACAACTCCCCCCCCTCCCCACCAACCCCCAACACTAGCCCAGCTCCATCCCTGGATCTCAGGCCTACCCACGTCTGGACCTGTCTCGTGACCAAGAACAAGGACCCCGCGGGGTGTCACCAATCTAACAGTGACCTAACTAAGTGTACTACTATCGGGTGCAGAGGTTGCTCCCCAGGAGCTCCCAGTCATCTATTTTGGAGAAGTGAATTCAACGGGACCCGCCGGCAGATGCCGTGACTTCCCCCACACAAGCACAATATCAAACTATATTCTAGTCCCAATGTCATAGCTATGGCCTCACGGGTGCCACTGCAGCGTAGTACTTATCTCCATCCGCTTCTGTCTGGGCATCCGATTCCTGTGGTCGACCTTGCATATCCAGCCATTCCATTGCGTCGCTCGGCGTCTCAAAGAAGAGGGATCTGTTCTTATGAATCACCTTTAACCTAGCGGGGTAAAGCAACATGTAGCGGTGGCCTGCCTCTCTGAGCCTCCTCTTCACCGTTCCAAAGTTCATTCGACTCTGTTGTACAAGCAGCGTGTAATCTGGATAAGCTGTTATATTCGCTGACCCCCTTTCTATCGTGCCCCCTTTCCGGAAAAATTCGAGAATCTTCTTGCGGTCACGATAGTTCAAGATCTTTGCAATCAACGGCCGCGGGGGGCTCCTGGGGCCGGTCTCCTGGTCAGGGCCCTGTGCGCCCTTTCGACCGTGAACCCCTGGGTCAACTCTCCGCCTGTAATCTCCTGCAAAAGCATGGTTTCAACGAAATCCGTGGGGTTCGATCCTTCCATTCCCTCCGGTACCCCCACTATGCGAATGTTATTGCGCCTGGCGCGCCCCTCCGCCTGCTCTGCTCTGTCCTCCAAATTGCCCACTCGTTGCACGAGGGCATGAAGTTCCTTGGCATGTGTATTGCACGCCTCCACGGTCGGGGCCAACTCCTTCTCCAGTTCCCCAGTGCGCTCCGCGATCGTTCGCACATCCTGGCGCAACAGGTTCACTTCTTCTCGGACCGCTCCTATCTTGAGGTTTAGGCCCTCTTGCAACTCTTTCATGGCGAGGCCCAGCTTCGTCTCCCAGGCCACCTTCAAGTCGGCAATTGCTGCCAGCACCTCCTGGATAGTACCCGGTGGGTCCGTCGCTGCCGCAGGGGTTTCTATGCTCTTGCCCCCTTCCGTGCCCGAGGGCGACCTAGCATAGGTCTCCATCGTAGGCTGTTTGATCCGGGGTCGCACCACCTTGGAAGACATCTTGTTGCGTCGATTGGGCCCCTGTGCCCAGCTGTATCCTCGCGGGGTTCGCTCGCCGGCCCCTTCACAGCGAGGTTTCGCTGAACCTAGATTCACTCTGCTATCTCGCCACGACCCATGTACTCTGCAGTGGGGGCTCGCCCTTATGTTCTTGCCTTCAGCCCGAGGCACATGCGACCCGTCTATCTGGTTAGGCTCGCCCACCCGACCAACCTTGTCTTCCTCAGTTCATCGGACCTTTTATGGCCCTTTGTCCACAGGCGGCCATCTTGGGTGCTCCCCTTCCTTTGCACGACCGCCACCTTCTTCGGGGTCTGGTTCCGTGAATATGCAGTCTCACCGTTGGGGAGGGCACGCACCATGTGCCCCTACTTTCATATGCCTTTAGATGCACCGTGGGCTCGAAAGTCCGCCAAAAACCATCACTTTTTTCCGGGATCGGATCATCGGTAGCTCCTCCAAGGAACGTCCTCTCACGTAGCCATCAAGCCACGCCCCCCGTCCATGAGTAAAGTTGTTCTTTAATAAAATAGTTGAAAAGACATGAGTATCCATTTTTGCATTGTTCACACGTAGGCCACAGTTTACCATGGGAAATCAGTGTTCACTTTTAAAGCCAATTAGGCCTTTCCTTTTGCATTATCCCATTTGGATGTTGGAAAATAAGTATTTTTATTCAAGTCAAATGCAATATGCTCTGCTTCACTTAGATTTCTGCATCACAGTCTTATGTTTCATAGAAGTTAGCATAACATGCTGCTATCAGTCTTCTCCAGTGAAATGGTGGCTTTTCACAGTTTATGAAAACAGTATTTGCAGCAACACATGTCTTTTGGAATGCACTGGGCACATTCAGCAGTTTTAAGTTTTCAGGTACTTGCCTTCATTTGAGCACCTGTCCACTTTGGTAAAGTTGAAAGAGGCCCATTTATGTTCATTCACTAGGCCTTATCTCGGAAAATAATGTGTTGAACTGGCCTGCATATTCCAATGGGTCTCAACATCAGCCGCCAGCTTCACTTTCACAATAGAGGCCTTGCATGACCTCTCAGTTTCTGCCACTCAGTGGGCTGTATTTGCACCCCACAGATCCTTTCTGTCCCCTATCTTTTGCCCGCCTGTGGTACCCCACTGCTTAATCGAGAACCACATTAATCAGCCTATTTTCTATGACTGTATGTACTCTATTCCCCAGCTGCCTGGTAGTTCAAATAAGACTCCCATTTTCTCAGGGGGCGCTAGCAAACAACATCTAAACCTAACATGTTGGCAGCTTGAGTCCTCTATCCTGAATCTCCTAGATTTGTCCTTTGGGAAGGCAGCAGCCCTGCCCTCACTCTGCTGTCCACATTCCAATATTAGTACACCAAGGGCCTGCAGCTGTATACAATTAAACTGTTATCTATTCGGCATGAATGCCACTGTTCTCAGCTTCACTACTTGGGTTTGGGAAAGGGAAATTATTGTAAATCTTCATTATGCCACACTACTACACTTGCAACAGGGAATACAAAATGCTAGGCCTCACTTCCAATATGGCTGTGCTTCAGTATTTCCCTCACCTAGACCCCATGTCTGCACCACCATTGTCACACATTATGACCTCTACTATAAATATACTTTCACTACCGCTACACAATAGTACCCGTGCCGTGAACTTGGGACTACCTAAGCCTCTATAACTACCTTGAAGATACATTTGTTGCCTACTCCATATTTTCATATGCAAACCTATACCATGGCCACCTACCAACTTCAATCCCCACACGCCTGCTGCCACGCAAATTCAATTTCTCATGCACAAATATATTTTCCTTAATCTGAATGTTTAGGCCATGCTGGGACACTGCACGTGCATCCCAACACTGTGTAGTGTGTACATTTATCTTCTGAAACTGGTACTGTATTCATTGTATCACTGAGTTGTCTTTATTTCATTGTGTCTTTTCATTTATGAATAGGAGGATCCTGGGGTTTGCTCCTAAGATCGACCCCAGGCAGAGGCACATTTCCTTACAGGTACATTTCACATAGGGCATCTGCATTGTCATACCAATATTTCTATAGAGGTACTGAATCACTGGGAAGCCTAATTCCCCAAAATAACTCAAGAATGTTCTATGCGCTGTGTCACATATCCACTGTTTTGTGCCTACACACAGTCTCCACACTTTCAGATGGAGCAGGCGTGATTTACCATTTTCTTACAGGTTCCACACCACCCATTGGGAGCTTATTAAAGTGCAATAACACTTGGCAAGCAGTCAGTGTGCCGTACAAAACACATTGCAATTGTGTCATCTGTTTGTGTTTTAGCTTTAGTTCTTCACTTTGCTTTTTTAAATAAACTTTTCAATACAACTTCTGCTATGCTTTTATTACTTCCAAAATGTGTTTCTCTACTGTCGTACTTTCTGACCACTTTGCTCAAGTACCATCATGCTTCTTCCTGCTTCCTTTTTTTTTAAGTTCACCTGCATAACATTTGAAAACACCTATAATTTATCGGTTTAGGTTTAGAGGGCATTTTGCAGCTTGCTATGGAATGTGGTGGAGGGTATCCCCATAGGACATATCGTGTAGAATAACAGACTCATACGACCACCACATTGGGCTCACTCCCCCAGCAATCAAGCAAATCCAAAGGGAATCCTCTCAAGTAGGGTCGTGGGGCTAAATGGAGCGTGTGAAAGGAAGACAGAAGTGAGATACTCTCTCCCCAGCCTGGTAATCAAGGTGTCAGAGCGTGGCATATCTGCTCTACTTCTTAATGTATACATTATGAGCGGAGAGAGGGCGCTTCAAAGCCTTTCTCCCTCTTCCCTGATGAAGCAGCACATGGTAGGGATTGCACACTTGCTTGAACATGATCTTAGAAAAGGATGTAGAAATGTGTTGAGGTCCTCCATTACATCCCACATTTTCATCCCAGCAAGTCAAGCACAGTGAAGTAATGCCACGGCACACCCTCTCTATTTCTATGGTATTTTATTGAGATTTAAACCATACTCTGCTGCTATTTGCATGAGATACTGGCACCATGGCGAATCTTAGAGAGTAAGGAGTGGGTGAGGTTAATGGGTAGACACATTGATGTGTGCAGACCCGAAGTACCAAGAGCTCTGCATGTGGGTCTGTTTCTATGTGTTCTGTGTGGAAAGCATAGATCATTTTTGTCCGAAGGCGAGGCACGTGTGCCTGTGGGGAGAGTGTGAATTGGCCGGAGCTGAAGTATGTGAGTTGGTTACATAGTGGGCTGTACTGTGCTATTGCTGAAGTGATAGCTTAGTCAAGTATATTATGATTAATACACATTCACTTTTTGCAACAGTTGTACAAATATATAATACATAAAAATGCTACCATTTAGTCAAAATGTCTTCTGCAGCAATATTATACACAAGTAATCTATAATCCGACTTAGAACAATCATGATTCATAAACTTCAAATGACATTTGCATCTTTATATATTCAAAATGAAACATGTTTTTTAATTTAAATTTGAGGTCAAATGGTACATCTGCAAGCATGTGAAACAATGGACTTTACTGTGCTTAAAGTGGGAGGCGAAGACATTGGAAGAGGGAAAGAAACTGGGTGTAGTTGCATCCTTTTACAGGTAGACAAAGGTTTACCATTCCCAAGTAAGCTTTGTGCATTGTGTAAATATATTGCATTGTTAAAGCCATTGGAGATTATGAGGAGGTGCTGAAAGAGACCAATAGTAATTTAAGGAAAGACGCGAGTGGGTAAGCAGAAATGAAGGAAAGGATCTTTATATAGTGCAGACATTTATGGACCATCCATCTCTACACCTTCTACAATTCTACGCAGTCCATTAACTTTACTGTTGGCTCACAGAACTCTAATCTATGTCGGCTACCAGTACCACAAAATGATGGCTATATGTGTGCAGCATTTTTCTTAACAGATCGAACTCAAAGTATACACCTTTTAATGTGGCTCCAATATTCAGCTCAATGTAATGCCCATTGTTACACTGCTTGACTTGGTCTTTGATCAGAAGTATTTTGCCAACAACCAATGGCAAGGACTCTGCAGGGGGTGATGGATAAGGTTGTCCCAAACAACCAGACAGAATTACTGTGTTTTCTAAGGCATTTAGCTGCAAGACTCAGCTTAAAACGTACAGACTTTTAGAGTTTGGCTACATTTAACAAATCAATTTTGCAAACAAATCAAAATATTTTTCCCATCCATGTTTGCTGTAGATTGGTCAGGGGAAAGAAAAGTTAGCAGGCGTTCAGAAAAACTGTGTTTCCCAGTCGCACAGTCATATGTAATTTTTGGGATACTAGAGCGCCAAAACTATAATGTGTTTTTAAAAAAAACGTTTTTGTCTGCTATACATTTGTGTACAAAGAACTGAAAAGCTCCAGCATGAGAGCATTTCTTTGTGCCCTACGTCTAGATTATATGAAATATACTCAGCAAGTCATTGTCTTATGCCCGAACCTCAAAGTCTGAGGCCTCAGAACATCCTTCTGTATTTATTGATGCATGAATGGGATCTATAAAGTGGGAACCTAGTTGAGAAGCAACGGAGTGCTGAACCTTTATGGTACGATGTGCTTTTGTCTACCTCGATCTCTCTTGATAACAAATATTAAAAGACTTTGTTGTCTTCTCTAAATATATAAAAGGAAAAATGTGTGTGTGTCAGTTCAAAATCTTCGGTATACTTCCCAACATGCTCCAAACCTGAAATTTGGCATGTGGGTAGGTTAAATGGTGTAGACAATGTAAAAAAGTTTCAAATATATAAATGTGTATAATTTTTTTTTAAGCGGTCTGCAATATGGCTCTTTCTGCTGTATTTCTGCCGTAGATCTACGTCAACTTCAGCAATTCATTGTTCCTAAACTTTCCACACTATCAGCATTCTAGCTGGCATTAGCTGAACTCACTTTTCAAGTCATGTGGGTGACATAAAGCAGTGCTTTTATAGTAATGCGGGTGACAGGAAACAGTGGCTGTCATGCAGGTGACACAAAATCGTGATTTTGTAGTAATGCGGGTGACAGGAAACGGTGCATGTCTCTTCAATAGTTTCCGCAATGACATTGTCCATCACATTGTGGCAAATCTCTCATGATAATTACAGAAACTTAATTTCTCACAGGAGTTGATGAATGTATGCCATCTCAACAGTATGGAGCTTACATGCTTCAGCCATACACGTATGGGTACGGCACTTCAAGCGTACTTGCTTCAGCCATACATGCATATCACTTATGTTGAGGTCGCTGCTGTATCGGCTGTAGATCGGGACAACAATAAGGTTGCTGCGCAATCTCAACGTTCCAACTCAAAGTCGCTGGAATCGATTTACGGGATTCATGCTTTTCCCATGGTCAGCTTTATGTGGCTTGCTCTAGAGTAAGAAACAAAGACAATTTGTTCACAGTAGCACCTACAGGAAAGACTAGCACTATTGTTTACAAAGAAGTATTGGTTTAGGGATAATAGTATAACAATGACGGCAGTAGGCAAAGGTGGCAAGCCGGTACAAATTAAACTCCCAATAATTCTGCATTCAACACAATTCTCAAACACAGTAGTAGTCACAAAGGTCTGCCAGGAAAAATCAAACTCACCATAAGGAATGACGCATGGTCCCCTTCACGTGTTGTTATTCCGGTAACACTAACAACCGTGCAACACCATCATCTATATTCGTTCATTAAATAAACTTCCAACTAGGACTGAAGTGGGAATTACCATGCAAATCACAGGTACACCTGTTAGTACATCATAAATTAGGTACACATGAGGTATTTGATGATAAAGCCAATGCCAATGTACACATCTCCCTATAAGCAAAAATTATGACACCCCCACATAAAGTTGCAACAATATGCTCTTTTGACACAACACATTATGATCAAAACTCTTTTTTCATTAATTGCCTATGTCCTCGTGAATACCTGTTTGAAATAAGGTAGTGGACATATTTGTTTAGCAATGGGTGAATCACAGTTTAATGGCATTTGTATAGTTTAAAAGTCACTGTACCCTCAAGTGTAACCTAAGTGACTACATAGGTACACATCTGGTGTTCAAATTAGTATTGCTGTTTGATCCTTCAGCTTTGTGTTTCCTTTATATTGTGCCTATTAGCCTTAGGCATTGCTATTAAATATGCACTTTACATATTTGATAATACAATCTGATTGATTCCTGAATAGGACCATTCCCAAGAGGTGTGCTTGTCCACCTCACCACAAGCGAATGTCATCTACTACACTGAATATGTGTGATTCATTTCTAGTAAAGCCAGGACTATGAACACAGTTGTTCAATTATGAGTACAGAGTGTGTGGATCATTGCCGACCAACTTGGCAAAACAAAAATCCTTTTCTGGGAACAAAGGTTTCTGAAAAACCCACACCCAAGATTGACTCTGATTCTTAGAGGTAATACCATGCAAAATAAGCCATTCCCTTTTGTGTTGACTCAATGACTAACATCCATGATTAGATGATGCTTAAGCACGGCTTAGGAAAGACCAAATCATAGCTGACTTGATAGCTCTGCTCCCACCTTAAATTCAGCCTCTGCTAGTCTGACTTGTACTATGTATTGCTCCCATATGACACCTCCATGGTTGCCTCTCACCTATCACAAGAACTACTGTTACTTTTCATCTAAGTATCAAATCAGCACATCTGCATTCACCTTTCCGGAAGCACACTGAAAACTATCCAGCACACCTTGAAAATCCCTCATAACCATGTAACACACATACACCACAGAACTGTTCATACCACATGATACTCCACATAGCACACGGCACAATAACTTGCTCAAACCTCAAGCTAGTGCTCCTACCTCAACACACCCTAAATTACAACACACAATGCCCATGCCCCAAAAACACCTAGCCCACAATACCACATCAGAAACCGGACCATTGTGCAATAGAACAGACGTACTACAAAAGAGCACAGCACAAAATACACATACACATCACACATTCACAACCATGCCCATACACTCCATGCTCAGACCATTACATAACACATTGCACATACCACAACCCACCACTCTTACCTTAACACAATGCACATATTTCCAGACACAATAAGCATATCAAAGAGTGCCCAGAGCACAGCACAAATTCAAAATGATGGTGTTGAAAATGTTCACTGGGTTGCCTCGGAACACACCAGTAAAAATAAAAATAAAATAGTCAAAAAGGAGTCTGCACCAGGTAAGAATTAACACAATTTAAGCAGCTGGGAAAGCGAAATTCATACAGAATGCCGAACATAACTGCATAAAATGCGATGTCAAATATACGCCCCAAAAACAAAAGCTTTCATAACATTAAGAACTAATTAGCACCGAACACATTGCAACATTAAAATATCTTTCCACAAGAAGCTGATTGGTGGGATCATACCATTCGCCTATAGAAGGGAATACATTTTCTTACATGATTGGGTCCTGCAAATCTTGCCACTATACCCTTGTTTCCCCTTGTGACATCACAATCCAACCCCCAATTCCCAAATAGTACTACCAATTTATTGAAACTTTTGAGATGACCAGCCGATCTTTATTCAACTGCCCCGGTCATCTCCATCTACGTTCTCATGAGAAAGTCTTCTACCATAACACAGTCACAGCCTCGGACCAAGAACAAGTTACTTTTTTAATGTTGCATATTAGGAACTATTTGACCTTCTTCCAAGACAGAGATGTACTCAGGGGAAATTTGAAACCACCATAGGTATTTTGAAACCGGCAGTAGATCAGGCTTCGTAAATTAATATGCCGAAATATAAAATGATTGTACATTGTGGCACTCCCTACCGTGCAATCCTGGGAACGTGAGATTTGCAATGTTCTGCCACATGTGCGGTTCTCAAGCAAAATAATTAAATGAGCATTTGTTTCTAAAGGCATGCTCTGAGGCCCGTTCTTAGTTTCTCAGTCCACTCCTAATACCTTATATACTTACCTGGGGCCGATCTTTATTATCTATTCTTTATTAACTTGAAACTAGGGCATGATTATTTATGGGCAGGATTATTTAGGGCATTCTCCAGCATAGTGCAAATAACTGTGCAGCTATCAAGTATGCCCCCTCCCGGTTCAAAAGGCTACTCCTGCAGGTGGTAAGTTTGCACCTTTTTTTACCTCACTGAACTTGCATTTTTACCAAAACTACATGACTTGTATGCAATGACTACATCATAGCAAACAATGCACACAACACAACACACTCCACAACACATGAAACAATGAATATCACAAATCACACATCATCTAAACAACTAGCATGCTACTACTCCATCACACATACCACACACATAACACACGCACCATAGCACACAACAGAAGATACAATGTGTACAAGGCAAATGAACCGCCACAGACCTCACACAATGCGCATACCACAAAACACCACAATAGCACAATACTCATACCACATGAGATAGATGCCACACAAGGTGCAAAGTACAAGAAGGGGTAATCTGAATCAAGCGTAGCATGCAATTGTTGATGCAATAGATTTTTTAAAAGTGTTTTGTATTGTGAAGCTGATATATTTTAGAAACCATATTGTAAGAAGAAGAAAAAGTTCCTTTGGAAGTTGCTTTTAGATTAAACAACCAAGGTTGGGTTTTGTGTCTAGGAGCAACCAACAAGAAGTATTTGCCCCTTCTCCCAAGTCGGGAGCCACCTCCTTTGTGGTTAGGGAGGTGATCCCACTCTGCATGACCCTCTCTAAGGATCTGGGCAAGTAGGACCTCAATGGGAGTGACTCCCCTCTAGGGGACAAGGACTCCCGTTCCCATCAGAAACTCCATATGCCAGAAAAACTATCTGCATACATGAGTGCCTCAAAACATCAGTAATATGGTTTCCCTTCTATTGTCTTCAGGTAATGCTGGACGGAGTATGCCACCTGAAGAGAGATGTAATGCTGTGTGGAATGCAGAACAGCCTCTAAAAGGAACGAGCGAATCATGGAAAAAGAGAGAGAAGCATACACAGCAGAAGCCCTCTGATGTATGCACGCATTGGAGGGGCGGAGCAGTGTGAAGCCACAGAGCCAGCAGCAATCTGCAAGCAGGAGAACACGGAGCAAGGATGCCGGAGGCCCAGCATTGCACACAGTGGAGCAAGCACTGTATTACGGGATCCACAGGACCGTCCCGAGTGGTGGCGTGACCATAAGGAGAACATGGTGGTTCTGGGACCCGACTAATGATGCAGAGACCGGAACAAGTTGGAGGAACAACCCTTCCCGTCGGCAAAGCTGCACCGAGTGCTGAAAGCTAATGGAACGAGGAGGGCGAGACTGGAAAAAAAGCGAGAAACCAGAGGTAGAGAATAGCCAAGACAAATGTGTCCTAATGCTGAGCACAGTGAATCAGCCCATGCTAACTGAAGGTACCTAGGAGATTCTGACAAGGGGGAGGCAACAGGGATTATGTGAACTTTAACGAAGGAACTGCAATATTGAGGCTGAAACCTGAGGAAAGCAGGAAGTCCTGTATTGGGAGAGTCCAAGAGAATTGATTAATGTAACTTGTGATGAATACTGGCCTTCTTTGATAAAGGACTTTGATAAAACTGCTGAGATTTGCCCAAACGCCAGTTATAAAACTCAACGACATTTGAAGCAAAAACCAGAGAAAAGACCCCATGAGGGGGGACATCAAGTAAAGGAAAAGCATATAAGATACCCCAACAGAGGGGAAGATACAACATCAGAAGTAAAAAAAAAATGTTTTAAAGAAATGTTTTATTTATTGTGAATTGGTGAATCAAAGTTAACCTTACACATAAAAACAAGTTTTTGATTATTTACATACACTCTAAAACCATAGGTAAAAAGGTTTAAGTAGTTGCTAAGAAGAAAGGGAAGACTATCGGCATAAGTCGTGCAGGAGAGAGACTGTAGGATCTCACAAGTTCCCATATACCAAAGGGTTAACCACATATCAAGAGCTACAGAAGTTAATCAGTGAAGGTTACCACTCCCAGATGAATATGTAAAACAGACTTTATACCCCACTTTGGAACCGTTGTACCTTGGAATCCAAGATAAAAAGCTGTGAGGCCCAGCTAAAGGGAAGCTACCTTATTTAGTTGTTAGTGCTAAGTGGTAAGGCCAGATAGGATTAGATTGTTGGATGTAGGACATTTTGTTTTGGATTTCTGATGGCTTACAAAGTCCTTTAGTTAGTTTGGTTAGGCAGGGAAACCCCCATAGCAGCAGGGCAAGATAGGCATTTTTATTATTTTTGTCAAATAAAGAATATGCAAACTTCCAACTTGCATCCGGCTCCTTCTTCTGGCTTGCTGCATACCTCATGGTCCAAAGAGGTCCACAAAGGAACTGTACTACAGTATGTCAGTACTACCCTTAGTGTGGCTAGCAGGGGGATGGTTATTGTCCTAACAGTGAAATAAAGGAAAGCTGGGACATGGCAGCACAGGTGAAGGGGTGGTCTGGCCTATAGGGAGCTCTGGAGAATTCCCGGTAGGCCTCTGCACCCGTGCCTCTTTTGTGTATTACCCTATTTTATTTCCACTTTTTTCTTATAGAGGTTGGGCTGGCTGAAAATGTGTCATTTGGTTGTCAGTCCACCTCTGCACAGGTTGGTAGGGCACTGTTCATATAATCTAGAACCACTTCCACCCGCTGTACTCCTCTGCAATGGCACTTGTCTCCTACAACAATGGACACATACACCTCTTGTTCGTTGTGCACATAGCAACTAACCCAAAAAAATTGCTACTAGCAATATGTACCTGGAATGAAACACAATTCCCTCATCCCAGAAAAAAAAAAAATCACACCTGCTATCTATCAATACAAAGTAAAACAAAGTGAACTCTGGAGTCGTATTGGAAATGGCCAAAGCAAGGCATCATTTCTTACTGGTTTGCAGACCACATAAACAGACAGCACCCCATTAGAACACCACCCAAACAAACCCGACCCATCTCCAATTTGCCTTCCCCTAATATCTCGCCATATCTCGCCATGGTCTGGCTCCTCACAATATTCTTCCACCCCAAAACATAACCATAGACCTTCTTTTATGTTCCCATAGTCTGTCTTCAGTTTCCATTCCATCTCTCATCATCAAGTGATCCTCTGCTACGGTATAAGTTGGTCTGGTCTGACGATATCCGACATTGTCTTCCTCAGGTGAGGGGTTTGGTGCCACCGCCCCCTGATGAACTTCCGGCCAAGAATAAGGTCCCATTGTCCAAGCCTGTCTGGCATGGCAGAATCAGAAAATGACAACCGGGTGGCCTTCACACAGTCATCCCTGAGGGCTCCTGAAAGCGCTGTCTCAGCAGTCCTACAACGTGTGTCTCTCTGGAGAGTCCTCAGGGCAAGCATTGCCTTAAGCCAACAAATGGGGATTTCCCTATCCATTGTCATCTAGGATTTAAAGAAAACCAATGAACATTTGGGCATTATGTGTAAGCGAGTGGCAATTCAGGTATTCAAATATATCCCCAAAACCCACCCATATTGTTGTTTACCCTCATATGGGCTCACTGTCATCCAATGCCTTTATGGCGTCATTAAAACATAAATCTTGTCCCCCATGCCCCAGGGGTCATCAGCCTTCACATATCCAAACCTTGATCCCCTCACACCTTCATTGCCTCCATGTCCCCCTCAAAGTCCCAATGACTGAGCAGCCTAAAGACCTCCCATTTTGTAAAATATAGACTCTATCATTTTATGCAACCACAAGCATATCTGTATCTTTGCCCCACCAAAAGGCTCAGACGTTTCATTATTTTGTTCCATCTGGAGCAATTACCCACCCTGTTTAATATAGGAGCCAGGGAAAAGATCCCTGCCAGTGAGCGAGTTTGTCGCTTGTGCAAATCTCCTGAATGTTTGGAGACAGCCAAGCACTTGTTGACTGAGTGTTCGGCTCTGGGGTGTTCAATCATTAAATATCTTGGGGAATTTGTACACGATCCACTAACCATTTGTGAAACTTAATTCTGGCTTTATTGCACTAACACCTGCAACATGCATTTGTTTATTGCATTGTATAATGTGTGGCAGCTGATTGAAAAAGCCCTGGGCTTCTTGATCTGAAACATCTTATCATGATGGGTCAAAGATTGCTTGTGTTACCCTGATCAAGCAGGGGTTTTATACCTTCTGTACGTTTATTATCACTCCAAGGCTGGGTGTTTTTGTCGAGATATCTATTGTCTACGTATATGGCTAAGATTGTGCTGATGTGTAGGCAAAGATTACAAGCTACACATAATTGTTTCTGTTTGAATATTTTGTTTTCTTTTAGGTTGAAAATATCTTAAAGATTTTTTTTTGCTTTACCACATATTCTCTTCTGTATATGACAACTGCTGATTTGTTTCTTTTAATGAATTAATATTAATGTATGTAATTTGTTTTATGTGTACAGTTTGAATTTATTTTCAATCTGTATCACATTAAAGAATTATTATTATTATTAAAGTCCCAATGGACACCATCCTTACACACAAGAAAGGAGTCCAATGTGTTCATAAAGGGTTAGCTAAGTCTAACACACATAAACACCCCTATTCAAACAGCATTGGCTCACAGCTCAAACACAGGTCACCTTCAAAATAGTGTGTCATCTACAATCCTGTCTCCCTCAAGTCCCAAGGCATCCTTCAAAGGTAAAATCGAGCATAGGTATAGACATGTGAATACTTCCACTCTGCTGAACCAGGAAGGAAAGAAAAGCGTCTTCTGTCCATGACCACAGATCTTGCAAAACCCTCACTGTCAACATCTGAATTCTCACCACACTTATACATCTCAGGAATGGGCCCAAAATGTTCATCCCCTAGAAATGGCTCACTCACAACACCTCCTGGTACACCGATACATGCCTATACAGTGCCATGAAGCAGAGACACAGGCAGGAAAATGTCAGTTACCTGAAGAACGCGCATAATATCGCACTTAACCTTTTGACAATCATACCACAGACTCTGGGACATGGACATGATGTGCCAAACAGATAGTGAAATGCACACTGCCCCACTCAGACACACATACAGCAAGCAAATACATTCACCACATGCTGCAAAACACTGCAACAAGTATTGTCAAAAAAAGGAAGGGATGTTTTAAAAAAACAGGAAATATGAACTATAAAAACATATTTACAAAAGGTCAGTGAAAATTATCAAAAGAAACCTGCCCCCACCCATTCCGAATAATAAATAAATCTACACCAACTATAGACACAAATCAGAAGTCCATGTCCTTGTCCGGTGCTGCCAACTGTCCTTCCACACTGGCCACCTGGAGTCAGACTTCCCTCTCCATGTGAAGGGTCTCTAGGTCCTGGCACATCCTTGCTGCAATGTCGTGGGCAGGCTCAGAGACTCCTTTGTGATTGCTGTACAAACACAGGCCATGCTGTCCTCCTCTTCGGCCCTGGCCCTGCCAATGGCAGCCTTATTTCCTCACGCACATCTGCCACCTATGTCTGCACCATTAGCATGGTATCCTGCCTTTTAGGGGTGATGTTCCTGATGTGTTACACCATCCTATCTGCCTTGATAGTAATGGCACACCTTCTTAGCCACAACAAATCCAGCTGCCTGGCAATCCATTTCAGCTGCTGGTTCTCCCTCCGCAAAGATGACCAGCTACAGGGAGAGGAAATTCATGCTGTCCTGGACTGACTCTTTGGCCGCTACAGCCTGTTCACCACTGTCCACCAGGGCAGCTCAGAGGCCAATGAGCACAACGGGCGCCCATTTTATTCAAATACCTCCCTCCTCTGGGATTTCGGCATATTTTATACAGCTCTTCTTGGAGGTAATGACAACACAATTTCTCTCTGCACAACCTATTTTCATGCATCCACTCGCCTCATAGCATGCCTTCTTAATCACAAAACCATGATATATGGAAATGTATTGTTACATTTGTATTGTTTATCTATAACACAATTCTATATATTATTATCAATTTAGAAAACATGCTTTGTGATTTTTATCAAACACAATGTCATTTGTGAATAGATCCATTCAACCTCACAGTGACAAAGCAAATAGACGTGGTGGGGTTAGTAAAGGAGTACTCAGCTCCTTGCTTCCATTGAGCCAGCGATTATAACATTATACAGGTCTATAATTTAGCAGAAAAATATCCAAGGGAAAGTGCCCCTCGCTTGACAACTACATTTGAGAATATTTTTCCTTACAGCTCTTCTAAATTTGATGAATCGCTACTGTTTTGAACCTCAGTGAGTTCTCCCATCTTAGCCCTCAAATCATTTTATGTACAATGTAAATCATGAAAACATGTCGACATTGTACAAAATGATAAGGTCTTATTTAGTTGTAAATGACCTTGTCTAAAGGCCGAAACACACCAGTGTCGACATGTTTTCAAGATTTACATTGCACATAAAATGATTTGAGGTCTAAGATGTGAGACAAATATTTGTTTACAGGGCACTTTAATGAAGATATAGAAGCAAGGGAAAGCCTCCTTTACACCAACACCATTGTCAGAAGTAGGTTGGATGGTGAGGGAGCCTTGACATCACCGATTTCCACAGCCAGCAGAGTAAAACAGGGATGTGTCTTTTCTCCCTTACTCTTTAACATGTACCTGGCTGACCTGCCCGATAGTCTTGTAAAAGCTGGGAGTTTTCCTCCTAAAATCCATGCAGCCCATTGCCAGGCGTTAGCGTACGCTGATGATTTTGTACTTTTAGGCCATACTTTCCTTGGAATAGTTGGGCGGCTAAGTAAGGCATTATGGAAATATGCTGAAGACAATTTGATGATCACAAACGGAAATAAAACAAAATTGATGGTATTATCGGCTAAAAAGGTCAATCGCTCGAGACTGGTAGTTAATGATAATTTAATAGAATATAAGAGTATAAATACCTTGGTGTATATTGGAACCTCAGCAAGGTTACAAAGGTTGTATAAGTGCGCACATAACGAAGGCGGCCCAAATGATGTCCCTGATCCATCGATTCACAGTGCGAACGGGGGAGGGGGGTTGTCTCTTGTGAGAGCCTGGCCTGACGCTCTATTTGAAGTTCTTCATTACAACAGTTACATATGGATTGGAAAGTTTGATTATAATTGCTTTTGAATGGCTGCAACTTATTGAGGGGCGCTTCTGATGGAATATTCTAGGCTTACCTCCTAGTATTCCGATGGCTGTTATCAGGCTGCAGTTGGGTTTGTTCTCTCTATACTCTATGTTTTTAAAAAAAAAGTCTTAATGCATGTGTAACTTGCCTTGAAATGCATTTTGTTCACGACGTGGGCCATGATCTCCAGAAATAATTGGCGAAATCAACTTACGAAATGAGAGTTATTAAGCTCTTTGAACAGCTTGATTGGTCATTGAATGGTAAGGAAGGGTTCCATGCCATAAATAAAAAAAGAGCTGGGCAGGAAGATAGACATATGGGACTGGGGTGAGAACTTCGACCATGCTAAGGAGTTACTGTTTTGTAGCAGAGACACAATATACCTTTTTTTTTTAAAAAAAAACGTATTTGGTTATGTGCCCATTCATGAGCATACAAGGATTCGTACTCCTATTACGAGTAAATCAACTACCCGTACTTACAGTGATAGGTAGCATGAGAAGGGTACCTAAGTCTGAGAGGCACTGTTGAATTTGTCAGTCTTGCTTAGCACTAGAAAATCCAAAGCATGTCCTAACTGAATGTTCTGAAGTGGAGCATGTATATTTTCGATATTTGGGCGAATATGTCCATCAAGTGGACTCAGTTGAATGTAATTCATACTGGCGACGATGTTGTAATAGACCAAGTAAATCTCTCCAGCTGGCCCTATATAGAGTTTGGCTAGAAGTTTGAACACAACTACAGAAACATATGGTTGGGATGGAGTGAGTGAGGTAATGGAACATGTATTGTAACATATTGTACATTCTTTTTTTAGTATATTTCTGATACATTTTAAAGGAAAAGACAAGGCTTAATTCGGGAGGAAATGATGAAATGATGATTTTATGATTTAGGGATTTTAGCGTATTTGTTTATTTTCTTTTTTAAACATGTAAAGTTTTATACATTAATAATAAAATAAAAAATAAAACCACAATTGTATACATTATTATCAATTTCTAGAAACATACTTTATGATTTTTATCGAACACAATGTCATTTGTGAACAGATCAACTCAACCTCACAGTAACAAAACAAATAGATGTGGTGGGGTTAGTAAAGGAGTGCCCAAGTACTCAGCTCCTTGATTCCATTGAGCCACAGATTATAACATTGTACAGGTCTAGAATTTAGCAGAAAAATATCCCAGGGGAAGTGTCCCTCGCTATACAACTACATTTAAGAATATTTTTCCTTACATCTCTTTTAACTTTGATGGATCTCTAGTGGGTTGAACCTCAGTGGGGGTTGGAGGTGACCGTGACATTTGGCATGTGTCACATGCCATGTTCAGCTCCAACCCCTTCTGTGTTTCTCGTGACTCACATACAGAAACCAGATTCCTGGTTTTGAGCATCACAGAGAGCTGAGGGTGGCCGGGAGTGACGGGCCGAAGCTGAAGAAACAGGTAAGAAGGCTTTTTCTTTTTTTAAATGTGATGTGTATTTTGCATTTGTGAAGTGTGTATCAGGTGTATGAATGTACTATGTGTCAGTGAGGGGTGGGTGAACGAGAAGAAATGTGATAGTGTGTGTTTTAATGTTCTGGGTGGGTGGATGTGTGCCTGTGTACATAATGTAGTGAGAGTGGATGTAAGGGAAGGTGTATGAGTGAGTGATTGGTGAATGAATTAGTTTGCATGTGATAGTTGTAGAGGAGGTCCCAAATATAGCCTGCACTCCAGCCACTCATGTCGAAATGCCAGAAGCATACTCGCCAAGATATGTGACATATAAGGAGCAAATGAATCAACAGAGAGCCACGGTGGGGTCTGTCCAGTACCCATCAGAGGGACATGTATACCTATTGAAGCACCAATAACCAGACAACCGTGGGCTGCAAGGTATCCACTGAGACAACCATAGCAGCAGATGACACGATACGAAGACTACTTACAGACTGTCCCCGAAGAGGCTCACAGAGCCTTAATGGAAGGTAATTGGTGACGATATAAGAGCCTAGACGTGACATACAGACAACCATAAAACTACAAGCAAAAGAAAGTACACAAGGACGAACTGTAAAAGAATAATGATATGACAAACGTATAAGAAAATACCACGTTGCAGAACAAAGAACGTACCCAGGATTGAATTGTGCAACTGACTGAATGCATGTGAATAGGCTTGGAACGCAAGAAGCTAAGTAAACAACACTGCTTGCAATGCTTAGTAGAAGAATAGAGCGGCATGGGGCAATTATATCTCTACCTCAAAGAAGCACGCTATATGAGTGCGACTCCATTTTGTAAAGCAGAACTAAGCCCAGGCTGTAAGGGGGCCACCAAGGCCGAGATGCATATTCCAGCTAAAGCCAGAAGGGAAGAGCAGAATCAAAACTCAGCAAGAAGTAGCTCATGCTTGGGAATTCGAGGTCAACTCCAGGAAGGGAGGAGAGTGGCTACTCTGAAGACTCAAAACGTCAGAGCATGACTGCCAGCCAGTGAAGGTTGAGATAAGAGGCCCCAGGCAGGTGGCTGGGCTGAACAAAGAATCAAATATACAAAAAGAAGTAAAAAGAAGCAGATTCACAGTGAACAGACACGTGACCAGCCAAGGGCAAAGAGGTACCAACGTCTGATGTCACCCAGAACCCGAGGATGCCATAACTTTTCCTGATAAGAACTACAGTTTCGAGGCCATCCTCAGCCAACTAATTGACACATAGCCCTAAAGGTACTGTTTGATGGAAGGGAGGCAGGGTGAATCTTGGGGCTCTCCGCATCTGGGTGTCTATTCTGCATGCTGCTAATTAAAGTGGAGATTTATGTCTAGGGGTGTAACTCACCCAATCACAATGTACCAAATAATCTAGGGTCCTATAGCTTGTAGAACCAATAAGACGTCATAGTTGTAGTGACGTCTATCATGAGAGATGTAGTGGGATGGGCGTAGACGCCCACCCGATAAGAATTACCCAATCCGCATGCTCTGTTACCATATACAGATATAGCACCTAACCTTAAGTTACCTTTCCAACCAATAGAAATTGCATGACAAACTTATGAGTTTTGCACGTCAAATGATGATGAATTTTGCCTATAAAAGTTGCTGTCTGAATGAAGTTGGAAGTTGAAGCGAGACAGGCGATCGCACCATTGATGATTAGCATTTGTTTCCCCGTTTTTTGTACTTGTCATTAAACGGACTTCCCTTTGCCAAACCATTGAGTTGTCCTTATTGAAGTGTGTCGGAGTAAATGAATCCTGCACCCTAACCTCCTCAAGGTGCAGCTATCTTGTCTTACATGTACTAGAGGGTAAGTTCTGACCTATGGGTCCGTCAGAGGATGCTCTGCCCTCCTGTACATAGTGATAGCTGGTCCAATAGCACTGCAAGTAGAGTGCTCGCTTTGACATCAGTGCAGAGCCTGCTGACGCAGGTTTGAATCCGAGCAGGGCCAAACTCAGCCTTTCATCCTTCCGAGGTCGATAAATGAGCACCACACACCGTGGGTAATAATAAGCAGCGCTCAGATACCTGAGGGTTTGTAGCGCTATATAAATGCTAAATTATTATTATTATTAGTGTGTTTTTGAATGTTCTTGGTGGGTGAGTGTGTGCCTGTGTAGATAATGCAGTGAGAGTGGATGTAAGAGAAGGTGTATGCCTAAGTGACGGTGGGTGAATGAGTATGAATGTGATAGTATGTTTTTGAATGTTCTGGATGGGTGTGTGTCTGTGTCGATAATGCAGTGAGAGTGTGAGGGAGTGACTGGTGGGTGAATGAGTATGAATGTGATAGTATGTTTTTGAATGTTATGGGTGGGTGGTTGTGTGCCTGTGTAGATAATGCAGTGAGAGGGGATATAAGGGAAGGTGTATGAGTGAGTGACTGGTGGTTGAATTAGTTTTCATGTGATAGTGATAGCCGGTCCAATAGCACTGCGAATAGAGTGCTCGCTTTCACATCTGTGCAGAGCCTGCTGACGCCCTGGGAGAGTGGGGATCACCAGAGCATTTTTGACACATCCTTTATTGACTTTGCATGTTTTATTGGTATTTTCAGTCAAATCCAAGATCATGTGTGTCATTAACTGGCTAGACTGGCATTTTGGTGCAGCCGGTCTAGCCATTACTTACTGTAGCATGACATTTACTACTCGGCATCTTTAATAAATCAAGCATGATAAGTAGTATTTCATCGCTAAACTGACGCTCAGGTGTAGGGTTCTGTATATTTCTTACTGTAGCATGACCTTTTATTAACTGAGCATCAATGATGAAGCAAGGATAATAAGTCTTCTTATGGGTCTAGAGAGGCTTACATTGGAACCAGTTTGGATATGTTTTCTTATTCTAAAGTTTAATCTGCCGGCCGCAGCCGCTGCACACTGCCCACACCATCACTGACTACTTAGTTATACTTATCCTATGCTTACCAAGGCAGTTCGGAGTACGCATTCTGCAGCATTACATAGAGAACAAAATGACATTGACAACATGGAGAGGAGGTCGACTCGGTTTCCACCTTAAAGCATAGATCTGTCTGCAAAATGAATCAATGAATCATGATACATACTCTGCATCAGCAGAGTGTGTGTGTGTGTGTGTGCAGCACAGACAGTGAACAATGTCTTTCAGATGCAGGATGACATGAGGACAATGAAAACTGTTTTAGTTTAACCTTGGATGAAAGAAATAGCATAATATCTTATTGGAGGGTGGTGGACAGTGGGGGCAGGGCTTGCGTTGCCACTTGGGTGCAGTGTTACTACTGCTAGATGTGTCTTCTTCAATATGATTAGACTTGGTCACTTGTAGTGGCGCATTCATTCTTTAAATTGCAGGAACAAGCGCAACACGGGGAGCAGTGTTTTATAATAGAGAGAGTCTGGTCCAGATTCATAATCATATCATCTAATCTTGGGCTGGTGCTGGGCAGGCTTCAAGGCAGGCCCTGGCAGCAGTGAGCTACAGAACAAAAAGTGGTTGTTCCTAGAGATGTAGGAACTCCCGTCCCCTGCACACTATCTAGTATCTGTGGAGCAGATCAGTAATTCAGTGTTATTTATATATAATTTCACATTAACAATTTGATGCATTAAATGCAGTCCATAGTTCAGTTGGTGGGGCAGTAGGAGTAAATACCCATCTCACAAGATTTCATACATTTATTTATACAGTGTTTTTAGTTCCAACGCGTTTCGAGTATAAACTCTTCTTCAGGGGCAGAATCATATTTCACAAAATTCTAAAAAAAGATAGAAAAAAGTGCATCTTAGTATAGCTGCATATGTCGTGTGCATTACAATTTCATTCCGATCATTATTTATTCAATACAAAACAACAACTAATAAAATGTAAGATGTATTCAACAAGTATGGTAAAGCTAGTGAGATATAGTCAGCTATTTCTAACTGCAGTAGATTAGATAATCCTGCTAAGAGGATTTTAGACATGGCTTCTAACCAATCGAGTCTGTAAAAAAGAGGGGTCCTAGGAAGGCAGAAAAAGCAATTTTGACAAAATGGAGGAGAGATTGAACAATGTAACTTACCAACTATGGTGGTCACATAGTTGAAAAGAAGTATCCAATGGAACATAAAGTGGAAGCTCTGGAATGATCTTTCGTCTCAACGCTAAAGAAATGAAACATGTGTAAACCCTAAGTAGTGAAAGGCGTAACGCTAAGGAGAGAGAAGAGAAGCAAAGTCTCTACTTACAACAAGTTCAGAAAAAGTCCTGACGGACGGATCCATGCAAGATAAAGAGGGATCTTTCAAAAGATAACACTCAGTAGACGGTACTTCAAATGAGTAAAGTCATCTAAAAGGAGAGAGAAGGATAACCAAAAGGATGAGGTCAAGTGAGCACTTGTTCAGTATTTGCTCCCAACGTTTCCCAAATTCCAGATTTTCTTTACAGAGTGTTGGTCGTAGGTATATCCGTTTCCCAAATTCCAGATTTTCTTTACAGAGTGTTGGTCGTAGGTATATCCGTAGTCCACTAGATACTTGAAATGCCTCAAATACAGCACTTGCAGTAAACAAAACATCAAGAAACATCAGCTGAAAATCATCAAGGACCTAGCAGAGGACAACATTATTACTATCAAAAAAGCTGATAAAGGTGGTGCCCTAGTCGTCATGGACACCACGACATACAATGAAGGTTGCCTGAAACTACTATCTGATGAAGACACCTACTTAAACTTGATCAGGACCCTGGTTAGTAACATCAAAGAGATTATCAAGAAGACTATTTCCAAAGCAGAAGATTTGGACTGGATTTCTGAAAACACGAGTACATTTCTGATTAACAAAAAACCAGTGACACTGGTCTTTTACGGCCTTCCAAAAATACATAAAAACAAAACAGACCCTCCATTCAGACCGATTGTTGCTGGCACAGAAAGCATTTTTCATCCCCTGGTAGTTTATCTTGACACCGCACTCCAACCTTTGATTAAAAAAAATGAAACTTATCTAAAGGATACCACGCACTTCTTACAAAACATCAGGAATTTAAAAATGGATGAACCCAACCTGCTACTCTTTACAATGGATGTAAGCAGCCTATACACCTCAATTCCCCACAACCAAGGTATTGAAGCACTAGAATGGTTTTTATTAAAACATGGGGAAATAAATATTCACAAAATATTGGCAATAGAACTTACCAACATCATCCTTTTTAATAACTACTTCAGATTCAACAGACAATTCTTTTTGCAAACCTCAGGTACCTCTATGGGGTCATCAGTCGCCCCCTCCTACGCTAACATATTTATGCATTGTTTCGAGTGCACTCATATTCTGAATGAACCAATATGGAAAGATAAAATCAAAAGTTGGTATAGATATATCGACAATATTTTGGGAATTTGGAGAGGAACTGATCAAGAACTTCGAACATTTTGGGAATATATAAACAATTGTAATGAGATAATTCAGTTTACAATGGACATTGGCAAACCGAGCGTGAATTTCCTTGATGTCACAATTGAAATAACCAGCACAGGACTTAAAACTCAAATCTATAGGAAACCCTCTGATGTGAACAACACCCTTCATTTTCAAAGTTTCCACCCAAAACATTTGAAAGAAAACCTATCATACAGCCAACTACTCCGGGTCAAAAGAATCACATCAGAAGTAGACAGACTACAGGATGAGTACACCACTATTAAGTCCTGATTCAAAGATAGGAGTTTTCCAGAGGATCTGATCAACAAAGCCATACTAAGAACGGAAGCACAAAGCCGCAAAGACCTATTAGAGCCAAAGATCAAAAATGAAATAACCACCTTAATTCATTCACTGACGTACTCTAGTCAGAGTTTTCAGATCAAGCGGATTATACACAAAAACTGGGATATAATAATAACAGACCCACAATTGAATCGCCTCTTCCCGGAACCCCCGATGCTAGCATACAAACGAGGAAAAAACTTTTGTGACAAACTGTTCAAAGCAGAAAAACGGAAACCAAATAACCAACCACTCATGTTCAAACCCAAAAATTGTACTTACCCTTGTCTCAATTGCCAACATTGCTCTAATGTAATAAAAGGAGATCATATTCGACATGGCAATACTGGGAAGAAAATCCATCTTAAACAATTTGCAACTTGTGATTTCAAAAATGTAATTTATGCTCTGCGCTGTCCCTGTGGGAAATACTACGTAGGGAAGTCTACCAGAAAGGCCAAGGAACGATGGACTGAGCACAAGTCTAATATTCGCACCAAAAACATCAAATCCCCAGTGTATAGACATTTTAGAGATCACCAACATACAGTGGCTCAAATGAGGATAGTGATACTGGAAGTAGTACACCCACTTCCCAGAGGAGGAGATCTACAAAGACTGCTTTCACAGAGAACTTTTTTGGATACATTGCCTAGACTCACTCACTCCCCTTGGTATGAATGAGGACTACTATCTGGAACCCTACCTGTGATGAATATTCCATTTTACTACAAGTTCCCATGATCACTCATTAGGATTACATTACCCTCATCTATGGTGAAATTTCAGTGTTAAACACACCTGCATATGTTTTACAAAATACACCTCATTTAGAAGATGATGTTGTTTAGGATTGCATTCCCTTTGCTATGACCAAATCCCAGTGTAATATGCACTTGCATTTGTTTTACAAATTACACCTAAGATGGTGGAGGTTATTATTGTTTTGACACAAATTGTTAACATTAAGGTCACCTTGTGGAGATATGCTATATCTGATTCGGAAATGTTTAAAAATGTTACCACATAAGGTGGAATATATATGTGAACAAGATGTCACTTGTCTATTTTTTGCATGTTAGATAAGTGTTAAATATGCAAACAGACATCTGTTACTCTAAAGCCAATGTACACCTAGAGGACTGGTAGTTTCTACGGACTAGACTCCACCATATCTCCTCTCACGCAAACTTTCTTCACATCAATATGAGTATGGGTTACTTATTCTCTCCTCTACTTTCCTCGTCATATTCCACACTTGAGCGGTGATTTTGTATACATAAATTCAGACGATAGCCTTTCCGTGTCGTCAGATTCATGACGTATCTCTATTTTTACTCATATTTTTATGTTGATTTACACGCATCTTCTCCCATTGTTAAAAATACATCTTTACATTTTCCTTACTCCAAATTCCATCTATTCTCCATCCCACGCATGCGCGGTTATCTTGCTGTCATGGAATTCTGATGCCGACTTTTACGTGTCGTCAGATCCATGACGTGGCCCAATTATTTAGTCTTGGTGTTACGCATGCGCGTAGAGACGTTTCCCTACGTGCATGTTTTGTGCATACGTCATTCAAGTATCAGGTATTTAAGAAGGCGCTCATTGAGTGTACCGCATCCTCCTCCGGTGGGACGCGGCGCACCATGACCCTACTTAGGGTTTACACACATTTCATTTCTTTAGCGTTGAGACAAAAGATCATTCCAGAGCTTCCACTTTATGTTCCATTGAATACTTCTTTTCAACTATGTGACCACCATAGTTGGTAAATTACATTGTTCAATCTCTCCTCCATTTTGTCAAAATTGCTTTTTCTGCCTTCCTAGGACCCCTCTTTTTTACAGACTAGATTGGTTAGAAACCATGTCTAAAATCCTCTTAGCAGGATTATCTAATCCTACTGCAGTTAGAAATAGCTGACTATATCTCACTAGCTTTACCATACTTGTTGAATACATCTGACAATTAATTAGTTGTTGTTTTGTATTGAATAAATAATGATCGGAATGAAATTGTAATGCACACGACATATGCAGCTATACTAAGATGCACTTTTTTCTATCTTTTTCTAGAATTTTGTGAAATATGATTATGCCCCTGAAGAAGAGTTTATACTCGAAATGCGTTGGGCCTAAAAACACTATAAATAAATGTAGGAATTGTTTTTTACATTAAATCTTGTGAGCTGGGTATTTACTCCTACTGCCCCACCAACTGAACTATGGACTGCATTTAATGCATCAAATTGTTAATGTGAAATTATATATAAATAACACTGAATTACTGATCTGCTCCACAGATACTAGATAGTGTGCAGGGGACGGGAGTTCCTACATCTCTAGGAACAACCACTTTTTGTTCTCTCATTTATCCAACCTACTTGCCAAGGTTGAGTTTTGCTCCCCCGCACTTCAAACAAACCCTAATCTCTAAAAGGTTACCATAAATACCCATCTTGTGAGTTTTTTCCAAAACATAGGTGTGCCCTGGTGTTTGTGCTTATTTACCAGTGAGCTACAGTTCAACCCGGGGAGTGGGGACCTCAAGTTTGCAGAAAGATGTGAACTGTTGAACTGAACACATTAGGGCTGGTCCACGGGGGGGCAGCCTGCCCTATTGAAGTTCAGTTCAGTTAGTTCTGCATGCTCGCTCCACCACCCCATACTTTGCCTTGCCTGGAAATTACATCCCCTTACATTTGCAAAACAGACAGGAGGAGGACAGGTATCATTATTATGCAGGCGCCTTGAATGCAATGACATGGTGGTGGACCGTGGAGGTGCACGCAGGTCTGCTCTGTCTGCTGTTCCAGTGCCACATCACATGCATGCATTGCCTGCAGGCAGACTGGGTGGCTGCAGCCAGCCTTATGCACACACAGCTCATTCCATGAATCATTGGTATTGCTCTGTTTGCTCATGCAAATGAAAATGGCACTATGATGATAAATGTTGATTCACCGCTGCCACTGAGCTGATCAGGCTGCATTACCTTCAGCCAGTCAGGCCTGCCTGATGATGCTCTAGCGCCTCTGTGGTGGTGATGCACTCCTTTGTGCAAGAATTGTGCTATGGTGTGATAACACACTGTGTCATTCTGCAGTTTTTAATTTCCCTGTGCAGGCAGGCACATTTACTATACATGTAGCAATCCAGCCAACCCAGAAACAAACAAGTGCCTGGGAACTGGTAGAGTAGTCCTCCAGCAGTCCACGATATGCACACATGACGCACGCCACGCACCACCATCTCTGTGAGCCTCAGCCATTGGCAGCAGCCAGCCCCGTCCTGCCAGCCTACCTCAGAGTCTGACCTGCCATGGTTCACAGTGTCTGCTGCGCTGCTAGCTTGCTGCTGCCACCTGGCCTGGCCCCTGCCCCTCTGAGGCTCCTCCGGCACACCAAGTCCTCCTCATGTGTGACCTTGGCCCCCGCTGCTGCCCGCCCAGCATCATCGCATCGAAGTTCGGAGAGGGTCAGGTGAGAGTGTGACCATATAGACAAGTCAAGAATTTAGAAAGTAAGTGTTCTGCTCAATGTGCTGCGTGACGACATGTGCTGTACCACCCGCACTGCCCACTGGCCACCCGGGGGGTGTGCCTGGCCTGTTGCTCACTGCAGCCCGGTAGGGGGGTTAGTCAGTGTAGTGGTGTCTGTCAGCAAACTGACTGTGCATAATTGAACACAGCAGCAGGCCAGGGCAGCTGAGCCAGCTAGGGGGCCAGCCAGCCCAGTGTTGGACGGGCAGGCCTGTGGTGGCACGTGGCATGCCACACCCCGCACGCATTGGCAGAGACAGACTGATATAGCTGCTCAGGCTGACTCTGGGCCACTGGCACCCCGGCACGCCGCATATACCACTACCAATATTTAAAGTAGGCGCTGCACGGAAGCTGGGCAATAATGGCATTCATATGTGGTTGTCAAACTCTCGTCTCTCCGGTTTTGCAATATATGTCTTCTTGAACTGGTCCTGTACAGTAACAGCGTTTCTGGGGTGCACAGCAGGTTTCCACCATCCATTTGACATTTTCGCACAGCAGCTCTCTCTGCACTCACCAGATGTACTCAGACTGGACTGTGTTTTGAAATAAGCCAAGTGCACTATATTTGTTGTGCCAAACAGTTCCATCAGTTATGTTACTTATGTTACATTTGTTTGACATTTGATTTTCCAAATGCCAGTCCACTGCACCCTCATCCTTTCCCAGCACGGATGAGGTGTGCTGCTGATTGAATATTTACTGCTGGTGCCAGCCAGGTGCTGGTCACTCAGTGGTCTAAGGTCTTGCCATCAAACAATGGCAGCACCAGCACGGCCACGGTGCACTGGTGAAAACGAATTTAGGAACCGACAGTGCACCTGGCTGGCTGCACCACCATCAACCTTCTTCCTAACCTTATAACAAACAAAAAATAGGCACCAGCCAGTGCCACCCCACATTTAATATGGACCTCATTTCCAGGGGAGCAGGCCGGATTGACTACAGCAAATATTAAAACGTCATCGTAGTAAGCAAGAATAGAAAGTACTCAGGGCCTTATTACACGGATGGCGGTAAGGATTTACCGGTACCGGTAAAATACCGGTACCGGTAAATCATTACCGCCTTACTATGAGGTCCCTTTGCGGGTTGGGGAATTTAACGCCTGCTTTTTGCAGGCGTTAAAAACCAATCCGCAAAGAGACCCAGGGAGCTAATTACGGTACCGCAATTTGCGGTACCGTAATTAGCACCTTCCCCATTCCCATTATGCCCTATGGGGCAAAAATGGGAATGGGGAAGGGCAATGGTGGAAGGGGGAATTACCGCCCCACCAACCTTGGAATGGGGCGGTAATTCCCCTTTCCGCCAAGGCGGTGCCGGTATTTTACCGGCATGAACCATGTCGCTAATAGCGCCATGGTTCTCCGCCATCCGTGTAATGAGGCCCTCAGTGTTTTATTCAAGGCAGAGGAAAGCAGGATATGGTTCTGATCTGGAGTGGGCCCTGCCCTCGGCGTGGGCCACGGTGCTGGTGTCTGTCTGTGTGCAGCAAGGCCCTGCTGGAAGTGTCAGTCCGGCTATTCGACTACTATGTGACCTCGCCTACTGTACAGAAGGATGCACATGTGTCATCACACCTGCTCATATGGATGGATGCTGTGATTGAGGTGGCGTATTTACAGTGCAATGTCAATTCATTCCTTTTGTGAAAGACTGTTTCAGTAGTACCAAGGGGGAGGTTTTTGGATAAAAACGGATGCAAATTGTGTATTTTACAGAATATTTTCTTTTGCCATGCTGATGGATCTCATTCAGAACTCTAGATTTCATTGTCATATAGAAATAAAATTTTAATTGGATGTTCCCCCCATAACAAATTTGTGGTGTGTAACTGATAATAGATGTGGCTTGTAGAAGTGTAAGGTTTTATTAATGAAATATGTATTGTGTAATAAACCCTGTTAGTTTTCCTTAAATATTAAGCTTCAACAGTTTCTAGTTATACCTGCAAAATTAAGGAAATCGTAGTGACCGGCGGCCCGACCCCAACCCCTTTCTGATCCTACCGGCATGGGGGCGGCACCTCCGAGCAGCACTTCACCCCCCTGGCATCAAAACCTGGCTCCACCACTGCATAGGAGTACTGGCAGGCATATATTGGCAGGGCTTGCTTTGTGCCTAGTGCCAGTAATGATAATATTAAAAAAAAAAAAAAAACTCAAAGCGAACATTATGTTCTCATATGGGAATACAAGCACATGTTGGTGGAGCCAGCATGGAAATCTATGGGCATAGCTAGCATGGAAATGCTTTTTATACTGTACTGGCACATATTGCAGGGACCGGCATTACAATCCATTGGAAAATGCGCCTTTGCGCTTTTGGTGACTTGCATCTATTATACTTTTTTCATATGTTACCCTACACCCTACAAAACTGATTGCATGCCAGGGGAGTGATTGGAAGGGTAGAGGGGGGACAGGAGACTGCACATACTCACAGCAGTCCTTAAGTGCATGCTTTCAGACTTAAAGGAGAGATTTAACTGCTTGCACCATTGAAGCTGCACTAGAATGATCTCATTATAATGTGTATAGAAGTGGGATGCCCCCACACAAATAAGCTTGCCCCCCCAACATCTCTGGTGTATGTATATTCTTCATGTGTCGCCCCCCTCCCTTCTCCAGTAAGGGGAAATGTGTCAGTCCAGTCTCCCCATTCAGTCTCCCAGTGTCTTTGGTGGTGGTGAATCCCCCCCCCTGTGTATATGTGGCAATGCTATCTATGCTGCACGATACGTCCCTAGAACAATGTGTCCTCTAATCCCACTACTGTGTCTTGGTCTGTGCTTTTCCTATAATCCATTGGGCCGGTCACCCCAGCCCATCGTCCTCACTATCTCCGACGTCACCGTCCGACTCTGCATCTCTGCCGTCACTGTCAACATCGTCTTGGAAGCATAGTCGTCTTAATACTGCTCCTCCCCACTGCCCTTCTCCTATGTCAATCATGCTCCTGCAGTCCACCCTCACAGAGGACCCGGTATTAAATTTTTTTGGCAGCATAACTTGCCCATCATATCTCCTGCTTTGCTCTCTCTCTGCTTGCTCTTCCCTCCCCATGCAATCCTCAAAACGTGCTAAACCCAACTTTACTTTCACTTCTCTAATTGCAAGCTCTTCCTCCTACTTGTATCGTCGCTCTCTTGCGAGCCGCTCTATCTCTAACTTTCCCCTCTTAATCTCTGCTTGCTTTTCCCTTTCTTCTCATTCCCTTTTCCAGCCTTCTGTTTTTCCCTCTGCACTTTCTCGTATTCTTCCTTCTCTTCCCTCTCTCGTCTCTCTACTTCTTCCAGTATTTCTGCCCATTCGCTTGCCTCAATTGTGTCCTTAGCATCCATTGCATCCTGAGTTGGTCTTCCTGCTTCTCGCACTGTCTTCCCATTACTTTAATCAATATTTGTCCTCCCACCCATTTGTTCACTGCTATATTCTCCAGTCTTTCCCGTCTCCCCTCTGTTTCCAGGTCGTTCTCTTTTACGGCTGCTTGGATCTCACTGCACACTCTAATGTCTCCTCCTGTGCTTTCTGTTCCTGCACTTGTTTGTCTGGCAACATTCCTCCCCTCCCTTCTGCTTTATGCTAGAGTTGCAAATATTGGGTTGGTGTACGAAGCCGCTGCTTGCAATTCCCTAGCTGGATATAATCCCTGTGCCCCTGCTGTTGCCCCATCGCCCTCATCCTCAGGAGGAGGTGGAGGAGCGGGACCGAGGGATTTTCGCTGGGGCCTCCTGTTGGATCGGCATCCATTGATGGCGCACCACATCCCTTCAGTCGTCCAGGAACATGCTCCAAAACATGAATATTGCATTTGTTTGCTCAATTTCTTCCCCTTGCAGTCTTCTTGTATGTGTGTACATAATAATTGCTGCACATATTTGGAGAAGCTCCCACCTTTCGGCCATGGTTTAGGCAGTTTACCATCTGTGCTCTGTGTCCATTCTGTGCTATATTTGCAAATTCTGACCTTATATGACGGAAGGGACCAGCACATATGCTTCCTGCAGTATTAGCTGAGGTTGATAATTGCCCTCCTAAAATTGGTGAAGCATCGTGTGTCGTATTAGCATATGCGGAATATCTGGTTGCCTTTGACAATACCATAGGTGGTTTGAGGCGTTCCGCTTCTGCCCTATGGGACTATGCCAGGACAAACGGATTGACCATCAATCTGGACAAAACAAAAGTCCTTAGATTCACGAGAAGAAGAGTATCGCGAGTGAACCTGATAGTACATGAAAATCTTATACCCTATGCTCCATCCTATCGCTACCTAGGAGTTGAAATTGAGCCTCTTGGCGATTACTTACTATGTAGACAGGGTCATATTACTAGGGGGATGCAAGCTATAGCATTAATTTCCTCCTTTACAAACAAGCAGGCTGGCTTTACCCTCTGGGGAACGCGCCACCTTTATATTCAAGTGTTTGCCCCCATGATTATATATGGCCTTGAGTCATTGCACACATTAGACCTAGCGTGGCTACAAGTGTTGGAGGGCAAGTTCTGGCGACGGATATTGGGGCTACCCCCAGGGGTCCCTATGGCCCTGATTAGACTTGAACTGGGTCTTCCTTCTCTGAAGGCAAGGGTATTGAAGAAAAGAGCAGGGTTTTACCTTAAGATGCTAGGTGGCACTATGAACCCCCTATTAACTGTGATACATCAGGAGGTGACCAAAAAATATACTACTTCGCCCCTAAATAAAGATATGACCAAATTTCTCATAGATATTGGATGGACACATAGAGGGGCTACTGTCACCAAGGAAACCTTAAACACACTAGGAAAAAAAGTGGATGTCTGGGATTGGCTCGAGAACTTTACACACATAGGTAGCCTTAAGACACACCATTTTGTGAAATATAGATTATACAATTTTATGAAACCGCAAGCCTGTCTATATCTATGCCCCTCGAGAAGACTTAGACGCTTCATCATACTGTTTCGACTGGAGCAATTGCCTACTTTGCACATCAGAGGAGCATGGGATAATATCCCGGCTGCTGAGCGTATATGCCGTCTTTGTAAATCCTCAGAATGTCCGGAGACAGCTAGACATCTTCTTACGGAATGTCTGACTCTGAAGAATACATTCTTACGCTATCTGGGTGAATTCGTGCACGATCCTACAACTATATGCGAAATGTCAATCTGGCAATATTGCACTAACACCTGCAATATGCACTTATTCATTGCATTATATAACGTCTGGCAACAGGTCGAACTTAGCCTGGCCCGTGGAATAGAATTAATACAAATACTGGGGATATCAAGGAATACACTGAGTACTCTTTATGAGATAGAAATTGAATTGATTATGGTCTAAAAATACTCACTTCAATGACATCTGAGATGCAAGTTGTGCTATGTAATACATTCAGATATGAACTTCTGTAAATAGCATAAGGAAAGTTGTTAACTGTCCTTTTTAGTTGATTTCTACATTGTTATTAATTCATGTTTTTTTTTGTATATTTATGATATGTGTATAATGTTTGTAATTTGTAATATGTGTAAAGTTTAAATTTATTTTCAATCTATACCACATTAAAGAATTATTATTAGTAGTGGTGTCCCCCCCACATTAATTATACAATACATGATGTTTAATACTTACTTGACTCCAAGTTGGGGCTTTTGATACTTCTGCTGCTTATTCAACACAGGTACTTTTACTTTATGTTAACCTCACACTTTTCAGATAATAGTTTACCTTGCAAGATCTGATACCTCTCCGGCTCTCGACCAATACCTTGGGAGTGCTCCACGCACCTCCCTTCTGCAGCTCTCTACCTCCTTAGTCACACCCACCAATCATGCGCATGCTCCTTCCACACATCGCATCAGAAAAACCACCACTCTGCCAAACTTAAATCATCAAAATGTTTGCACCTCCTCATGCTTACCAAATCCTATACACAAACCTCACTGGTGACGTCACCGCTATAATGTATAAGTGAATGACATAAAATTGCCAATACCTGCTCACTCACAATGTTGCCCACAAACCCTTCCCAATGGCACTGAGATCTAAATAAATGCAAATGACATATTCACAGCCATTGTCCTACCTCCTAACCGGGAATACCAATGTTTCACATGCTCAATCTGTATCTACAACTTTGTCTTGTAAATAAAATGCCTCTGTGCAACTTAACCAGAAGAACACCTTCTGCTATTCAAGCTAGCTTCATTTGCTAAGCCCTATATGCAGGGATACCATCATCAATGGCCCGAACTACAATGCCCAATCCACAGGAAATCCAATATTTAAATAACTTGCCACCCGTACCCTCAAGTCAACCATCTAGGCTAATTGCCTCAACCAATCTCCTCAAGATCGAATGTTCCCTAACCACTTGACAAATCACATCTACCTCTGCTCTTTTCTCGACAATACTTCACAATACTCAACAATACTTATCAATGCTCAACACCACCCTGCACCCAACATTTCCTGAACACCTCCCCTATATGCCGTATGGCTGAGTCAATACTTACACTCCGTGATCCGCTGATGCTGCTCTGCCACTGGCTCTCCCTAAAACTGTAACTCCACCATCCTGGTCTGCTGGGCATCTCACGGACTACAGGCAGGATTTTCTCCAAGGCGGCTGCTGAGGCCTCTGCACAGAGTGCACCTCTGTGTGGTCCTCGCATTCCGTGGGCTAGCCCACAACCCTCCAGGCATTGGGATGGAAGAGGCAGCTTTGTGCCTAACGAGCGTAGCAACCCGCCCTCTGCTACCAATTTGGAACAAGTATGCCGGAGGACAAAATTGCCACTCAGCAGAGTACCCAGGGCCCAACGAACCCTCCCAACGAAATGACAGAGGACTCAGCCATGGGCAAGTTAGAACTGTCTTTTATTTTCGAAACAGACAGGGATCATACAGGAAAAAACACATTCTCCACCAATCACAGCTCCTGAGCCTGTGTCACAAGCTTTTATCACTGGATTACATTACAGTTTCGAACCCTTCCCCAAAAACCTAAGAGCGTGTTCTATCGGGTATCTCGGGTACTATTACCTATTGGGTTCACCTATACGAGTGGTTTCACTAGTCCTTCCATGTCAGGTGGGTTTGCACGGCTGCAGGATGGCCATTGGACCTTGCTCCTTGCCCTTTATATTCCATCCCAGGATTTGGGCTCCCTGATAGGCTGGAGTGGGCCTCCTCAGGCCTGGGACCCTGCTCTGTTCACAGAGCTCAGTTTACTTTCTCAAGGTAATGACAAAGATGGTGTATTCCAATTGTTGCCACTGCTATAGCCACCTAGAGTGAGAGAGTGCCTGAAAGTTGCAATGTTCTTTGAGCAACACATGTAACAATTCTGTCTGTCTTCGCTGGGAACCGCTTCACTTCCCACCCCGGGTAAAGGACCATTGTTCAGCTTGGCTGTGTCACGAAGGTGAGGACTGTAAATCTGAGCTTTTCGGTCTGCAATTAGTGAGGATTTATTGTTATTTTTCAGGTGGCTCCCTGCACTGAGAACCAGGAATGTTCCACCCGCCCTTGTCCTTGGCTGCAAGCACTGGCCCTTTGCTTAATGCTGCAGAATCGGCATCTGATGTTCCTTATTCCTAGGCCTGTGGCTTCACGTGAATTCATTACAGTCATTGTATGGTTTCCCTACATATATATTCTATAATTCTCCTTAGGGTTAGTAGCATTTGGCTCTTCCAGGTTCCTTATATTTCCCTGTAGTTCCATATAGTTCGTTGCAGTGAAGCGATTGCGAGCTACATCTGTGCGACTCTTTGCTTTATTGCATTTCTGTGTTTGGCTAGTGAAAGGAAAAAAGGCTTCTGTCAGTTTGTATATTTGTATCCGTCCTCTGTCTACAGAACTGTGAATGCATGTTGTTCATGTGTGTGCGTGCGTGTCTGTGTAACTTCGTGCAGGGATGCAAATTTGCTTCGTGACTAATGTTACTATGAGGTGGTGTCACTAATGACATCAGCACAACTGGATGTTTATCATTAGTCGACCTGGTCCAGTGCTGAGGCACCTGTATCCATGAACACATCAGCTGGATAGGGTTTGAACGGTTTTCTAATAGAGTATCTGCTCACATACGTGGGTTGTACTGGCCCTCCTTGGGGCTGGCCAAACAGCGACTGGCATCTCTTATTTCTCCTTCTGCGGGCTGTCATGCGTAGAGGGGACATGAGGGCCATTCCAGGGACCCTCTCTTCAAACTTCTGAATATTGTAGCCTATGTTTCTAAATGGTGATGTGTATGATAGATGTTTTCTGTTCTGTTGCAGGTGAGGATTCCCCAGAGAAAGATCAGGCTGGACCATCTACCAGTAAAGGCAAGGTAGCAGTGTCTGGTGAACAAGCTCAGTACTTACAGGTAACAGTGAGCAGGCCTGATTACTCTTCCTCCTCAGAAAGTGTGGCTACTGATGTGGTTGACATATTTCAGGACATTACACATGAGCCCAAACACCACAACCGAGGAGGAGGAGGTGTTCCTCCAGTTCATGTAGAGGCTGGGTCAGAGGGAGAGACCCATGTCACCCTGGCCTTGTCTGTTGTGACCATGTTATGTGGGTCCTCAGCTGCAGGACCTGCATCTGGGTCAGTACCATTCTCAACAACATCAGTGGAGTCAGCAATGCTTGTTGGGCCCAGTACATTTGGTGCAGGACGTCATGCACAGACTCTTGGGTTACTATGACAGTGCAGTCCATTTTCATTATGCCTGGCTAGTCACAAACACATGGGGGCCACTTGGCCACATCAATTTCAGTGGGAGGAAGAGTTGCTGCATGTGAGCAACAGACAGGGATAAGTCCTGCATCAGTTGACTCAAAATATTACCCAGATGGGCAATGTACATGGGCAATGTAGTGGTAGCAGCCATTGGGTATCTTCACCAGGATATGCATCAAAATATGGTGCCATTGAGGGACAGCATGCACCAAGAGATGGTGGCATTTAAGGTAAGCACGCACCAGGACATGGTGACATCGAGGGAAAGCATACACCTGGACATCATGGCATTGTGGGACCGCATCCACCAAGACATGACTGCCATTGGTGGGTTGTTGCATGCCTCCGTCATTCATTGCTGTGGCAACAGTTTGTCAAACTTTGCCACTGCATGTTTTCAGTAGCGTCCCAGTCAAGCATGGACCACTGTATGGTGGGTCCCAGTGACTGTGGACATGTTGCCTCTCCTGTATTGACATGTGGTATGCATGCTGTTTGTTTGATCCCTCCCTGTTGGTGTGTAGACGTTGAGGGTGGTGTTTGGCTTCTCTGCTGGTGTGATGTGACCTGTTGGCAGTGCAGTTCTTCTTTAGGAGGTGTATTTGTTATGTGGTCTGTTTCTGTTATGGCCAACACATTTTGGTCTTCAAATGTGTTCTTCGTAGTCAAAATTATGTTCCAGTGCACAGACTGGTCTGTGATATATCACCTGCCGGTGTAGGTGCTAACATCGTGTCACAGAGAGCGCACCACTCTGCCACTCAGAGGGGTGTAGATGTTGTCCTTTTGTTGAATCTGTGTGGGTCATGGGCTCCTACAGTAATGAATATAGTCTTCCGTCAGTGTGATGTGTGATTATGTGCATTATTTTCGATGTTCACAATCTGCTTTTCCTGGGATGAACGGCTCTTCAGAAGACCACACTCTGAAAAGGCATGTAAGAGGAGCAGCTCAACTCATGCAGCAGAAATTGTAATTTAGGCCCTATCGAATGCAGAGAAGCCGAGTGTGGAGAGGTTTGAAGCCAAAGAAAGGATGGAGAAGGGACAAGAAGTGTATTAAACATAATAGAACCTATGTGACAGCTGTACCTCATTTTCATGGCACTCAATTGTATGCTATGAGGTAGAGTGCTAGATGCAGCATACGTGCACAGTGAATGGTATTTGGTTTCATGCAACAGAAATTGAGCAGATCTCTTACCTTGGCTAAGCAGTGCTGTTGCAGCACACATTATTGTGTTCTGGCTAAACTGGCCTCACAGCAGACCACAAGAACATGCATGTTTATAATGTGTCAACAGTGTTAGTAAAGCAGGCCTCACAGTGAGCCACTAGTTCATGTGGTAACATTATCCTAAGTGGTCTTGTATATTGCCTTTCTGCCACTATTTTTGGCCTTTCTGCACTTGGCTCTGTAAGAAAAAGAGGGGACGGGTGGACATTAGTCGGACAGTGGGAGAGGCAGATGCAAAACCTGCAGTGTTGATGGCTGCTGGTTTGAAGTAACCAGTTCCTGCGTGCCAATCTGCTTTCTATGGTATTAGCAGAGAATCTTAGGAGTATGTTATGCACTGGGAAGAGGCTACGATTTGATGGACTACATGGTTTTCGGTCTAGTTAGCATCTTATGTGGGAGAGTTTGATAGGGTTAAAGAGGAGAGCTTAGGCATGGTTCAGTTACTGTTAAAATGCTTTCAGGCTAGACCTGTGGCAGGTGTGTAGGTGTGTGTGTAGGTGTGTAGGTGTAGGTGTGTGTGTAGGTGTGTGTGTAGGTGTGTGTGTAGGTGTGTAGGTGTGTGTGTGTGTGTGTGTGTGTGTGTGTGAGTTGGTACAAGCTCTTCGAAGGCGGTAAGTTAGTCAGAGGAATGGGGAGTAGGCAAAACAACCTTCAACCCTGCACTTTCACCACTGGCCCTTTAAAGACAGATTCCGTTGTGTCACTAGCTCACTAATTCCTTTGCCCTCTGCCCATACAGATTTATCCTGGACATCAATTTGACTCTACAATAGCACGCAGCTCCGCTACAGAAGCATTTGCTGTGACCGTCATCGTTGCAAATCTACAAGCCCAATTCACTTCATCCACCCTTGACCCCAGACCCGAGCACAAGGTTTGTGTTACTACTACAAGATGCAACTCTCCAAGATCATTGCAGATCCCACCTACCCTTGAAAAGGTGTCTGAAGTTATCCTGTTTTTAAAAGTTCTCTTCATGTATGCTCTCCCTTTCAGGGAGACACAATCCTGAGGCCCGGAAGAAGGCACCACCACTGGGAGCCGAAACGTCCAAGGACTTGGCTCTACAGCAGCTCATCCACATTACATTTAGGGAATCCCATTCCCGAAATGGACCTAGGATTGGTCATTATTTTACTGCAGTTAGACCTACACTAGTTGGTGTCTTTTTGAGGACACACACTTTTACTTTCTTCACAAAAGATATCTTAGATTGTATTTTCACCACTATGCCTACTTTGTACGTGTATTTGTTTACTATGGTACCCAATTATGCTACGTACCTGCCTCTGCTTGAACTGATTTTTTGTTTAAATGTGGAGTCAGTACTGAAAAAGATGAGAAAAATATGAAATAAACTCCATATTATAGCCAATGAAACAAAGCTAGTTTAATTTTCCAATTGTTACAGACTGCTTGATTTCTTTACTGTAACTTTGCTGATGTGTTACTTTCATCTCAGACCATAGGATAGGTATACAGACTTTAATGCCAATATATCCTGTATGAAAAGTAAATCATACACAACTAGCAGTATGATCAAACCAATACTGGCGGCTACCTCTCTTTGTTATACCTCGTTTTACAGCCCTAGGTTTGCCAGTCAGGTCTGTCACTCATTATATTGTTACTAGCTCACATTGCCACTGTCAATCCCTTTCTCACTTTCTCTCTCACAAGTCAGTATATTGCATCTGTGAGTTGGCAGATAAGGGGAGTGGGCCTCTTGTAACTCCACTCAATAAGCTACATGCCAAGGGTTATGGGAGAGAAGAACCTTTGGTTCAAAGAAAGGCCTACTTGAAATCTGGGGCAACAGTCACCCATTTTGCCTTTCTTAGTAAGCTAGTTGGCAGGCTGTGGACACTGCAAACCTCACTGTAGCATGCCGAGGTGCTGCGCTAAGTGGTCTTCTGGGAATACTGCCCACCAGGCGTTCATCAGGAGGTCAGGGCAGGGCTCTACCTTTCTGTCTTACAAAATATCCAAAACACTTCTCAGCCAGGCAGACATGACATTCCATCTGCCCCTAACAGCCACAGCTCACCAGGTTTAGAGGAGGCACCAGGACTTTGGCATCAGAGTGATGCAGCAACCCTGCAAAGGGTTCTTCACAGTGAAACAAGGGCCAGAAAAGATAAAAGGGTGAGTCCTCAATAGCGCAGCACCTTGGCCTAAGGTGCAGCTGCTGAATGAAGATCAGCAAGTCAGAACATTTTTTGTTGTTCGGCGGGAGGAATACATTAGGCAGTCTAAAAACACTGAAATGTTGAGTTTGGAGTCTCTCAGACTCCTTGCAAGGTAAGGGTCTCTGGCTGTTGTCCCAGCAATGTTTTTTGACACAGCTAAATGATGGCGCCAAGGCAAAACAGCCATACCTTTCTCATCCAGATATTAAGGGCTGTCCTTCCAAACGGAGGGAGGGGCTGTCACAGATTTGTATATGCACAAGGTGTGTGCTGCTCCCCACAGGGGGTCTCCTGCAGCAGGAAGGGGCTGCCTCAACGTTTAACTGTTATGTATGCAAAAAAGAGAAAGCAGCAGAAAAGCTGCCTTCACAATAGTTGGTATGATGTCTGAGGAAGAACATGATACAATTGTGTTTGCAGAGGATTGGCAATGCAGGCCTTGCAGTAGACCCATGTATAAGTAATGACACTGCAAGTAGTCCATGTGTTGTTTCTGGGTAGTAATGCTGTGAGGCATGTGTGGGTGTCCTGTGTGTTCATTTGAATGTTTGCGACACCTAGAGGGAGACAGGCTTACAGTGTGTTGTGTCTGTGATTGTGCACAGACTCATTGCCACTCCGAGACAGGCATTCTCAGGATGTTATGTTTGGGCAGGAAGGACTTGCCCTCTTTCACTGTTAAAAACCCATCAGGATGAGGGTTTGTAGTGTGCCCGCAACACAGGGAGTGGTTTATGCAAATAAAGTTTGCATCACATGTGTGACAGTGGCCTATCCCTGCACCCTTTGCCCCACTAATGGTATGGGTGAGACATGTGGATTGGGACAAAAACCTTCCTTCACCTCCACAGGTATCCCTCAGCATGTTGCGATGTTATGCAGGACACAACATGCCAGTATGATATTACATACTGCTGGTTGTGTATATAGCAATACACCACCCGACTGTTAAAGGGAGCAGAACTGTGACTTGAGCATTGCGAATTTGCACTCCACTATGCCCTTGTGGACAGTTCTGCTGCATTGTAGTGGGTCTCACCTGGGTTTGCAGGATTCCTGAGGGGTTTCAAAAAGAATGGATGAGAATGGGTATGCACTGTCCAGTGCAAATTTGTAAGTAGGACATATTGGTTAGTTTGCATCCATGGTAGGTGGTTATTCTGCATTTAGTTGTTTTTGTGTGTGGTTTGAAGTGTGTGATGGGTGATATTCACCAGGGAACTACAATTTGTCAAAGTTCCAGATGCCAGAGCCTGATGGATATGGGAATGGCGAATGTAGCAGTCATGACTGCAGCCAGAAAAATCGGCATTCACGTGTATTACATGGCTATTTGCATCGCAAATGACCTGCACATTGATGGAAGGCCAATTTTCTCTATTCTATTATGTATGCTTTGTTTCTCTGGTGGTTTCAGTGCTACATGCATGCAGTCAATGGCTCCAAGGGCCTGGGGAAACTGTGCAATGGCATATAATTCCCGTGCCACTATTTAGCATGCCTGCAGATTGGAGGGGATGTCTATATGGTTGCACAGCCATGCCATGATGCACTGTAAGACCTGTTGCAGGCACCGTAATTGGGTGGACTGCGATTTGCCCCCTACAAGACTGTGGTCTGCTGCAATGAACCAGTGGCCAATAATTGAAGGGCAGATAACAAGTTCTCTTGTGGAGTCAATGCATGTGAGCTTATGGTGCATGATGCCAAGTCAGCCTCCCACTCCCTGACCATGTCCAAAATGCCACTTGGGGGCAATCAGCATGTGCCAAAGATCTCCTCATCTGACTTTAGTAAAATGGTGGTCTCGATGTGGAAGATCCCGGGCATCCTCCTCCTTGCTTTTCGTAAAAGCACCAGAGCGAGCAATGCGCTGTCGGGCATTTCCGCTGTGTTTCTCCATGCATGCGTGCTGTTTATATATTTTGCTTTCTTTGTGGTGATGGGCTGCTAATGCTTTGGAGCACAATGTGCTTTGGCAGGGTGCAGTGTGCATATGGCAAGCACAAAGTGGATTTTGTGTAGAGCATTTAGTATTTTGCACTGCGCAAAGTATACTTTTTTGGCGCAAAGTCACTTTTCACAACACAAAACGTCCTAAATCAGACCCAAATAATTTAGATGCTAGTTCTGTTTAATTGCAGAAAATAGATATTTATGAATCACACAATGCTGGCATTTAGCACAGGCAGCACCATACAGTAGATCATGCCTTGATCACTATCATTATGAAAAGGGGAAATGCATAATTATGCACCAATAATGATTGCACTTCATGTTCCTTGGTTTTGCAAATCTACGGTGGTTGACAGAGCGTTCTCAACGGTATTACCCAAATTGACCTTTTACAATTGACCGTTTGCACAATTGACCTAATTATAGTGGTCCTAATTGACCTTCTGCACAATTGACCTATATATTATTTTAGTTATTTTATATATGTATTGGGTTGATTTTGGATTATAAACAATATAAGGGGATTGGGTGGGGGTTCAGGGGGTTTTGGATTGGGTGGGGGGTTTCGGGGGGCTTCCCCCTGCATACATGTCCTAATTGACCTTATAAATTAGGTCAATTCTCCCGAGGTCATTTCTCCCAAGGTGAATTGTGAAACGGTCAATTAGTATACAACCGGCAGTTGAGCCGCCCATACCTTGTGGAACTCCCTTCCTTTGCATATTCATCACATTGCTGATTATCTGTGTTTTCGAAAAGCATTGAAAACTTTTTGTTTCATACCTGAATCTATGGTGGGTGTTCACCCTCTTTTCTTTACTCTTTTTCATCGTTTTACCAGTTGTCTGGCCCACTCCTTGACAGTCTCTAGCGCTAGGATACCTTTTGGTTGCAGTAGCAAATTTACATATTTCATTAACATAATATCAGCCAGCACAATGCCTGATGCAATTTTATTTATTTTTATTTTTTACTTTTTTCACTACAAAGGGAAGACGTACATTTAAAAATACACAGCTCACATCAAGTGTGCTACACACTTATTTCTATTTTTTACAATGAAGTGACCATTGCAGCACATAAATGCTTCACACCAATATTTGAATATGTTGAATTGCTCATACGCCCACAAAGCTTCATAAACACACTGACATGTGCAGAGGCATAGAATAACACGATGCTACCCTTAAGCTTCCAGCACAACGATGGCATTCACCTAAAGGTGATCAGCTTGTTCTTGGTGCCTGTTGCACACCTGTAGAATACAGTAATGAAGGTCAAATATTACAGAGACACTCAGGGGCCGATTCATGGAACAAACGTGCACCGAAAATCTTGGCGCAAACAGGCGCAAGCAGGCGCAAGCGCAAAAAAACAGGCGCACGCGCACGCGTGCGATTCATGGAAGTCCCTGTGCGTGTTTACCTCGGGATGTGCGCCAAACCCGTGCATGGCGCACAAGTCACTGCAACATCCCGAAAGGCGTGCGCAACGCGCACAGTGAAAGCGCACAACCTCGGCGCATACACCAGAAAGTGGGCGGAACACGGGGCGTAACGCGCGGAATGGGGAACAACGCGCGAAAATAAGGGCGTAACTGGGGATGTACTGCAGGGAAGCAGACGGAACGCCCACACGCACTCGAACCACACGTATTCATGGAATCGAATAGGGCAAAGCCACGCACAGCCAAAGACACGAAACACGTCCGCCACACGAAGGCAGGCGGTAGCGTCCCTGCGCATTCCAAAAGTGGCAACATACAGCAATTGGGCCTGTGCGAGCGGGGCACGTGTATATCGGGGGTGCGCGGGAAGTTACACACGCGATTGAGCGGGGCACGTGTATATCGGGGGTGCGTGGGAAGTTACACACGCGATTGAGCGGGGTACGTGTATTTCGGGGGTGCGCGGGAAGTTATACATGCGATTGAGCGGGGTACGTGTTTTTCGGGGGTGCGCGTGAACTTTTTCACGCGATCGGGCCTGCACCTACAGAGCAGTGTGTAACATGTAATTGCCTTTGATATGTGGGTGGATGTGATAGTTGTTGGGCCTTTTGGCAGGGGAGGATGGCCATTACAGACATGATTGGTGGGACCCAGGTGCAGGGAGGCATGGATGGGACATGGGCGAGGGCCTGGTGGAGGGTGCCCCATGACTGCTGGGGGGTGGGGGTGGTGGGAGACATGAGTTGGACATGGGTGGGGGCCTGCTGGCAGGTGCCCCACAGTGCTGGGGGGTGGGGGTGGTGGGGAACATGAGTTGGACATGGGTGGGGGCCTGCTGGCAGGTGCCCCACAGTGCTGGGGGGTGGGGGTGGTGGGGAACATGAGTTGGACATTGGTGGGGGCCTGCTGGCAGGTGCCCCACAGTGCTGGGCGGTGGGGGTGGTGGGGAACATGAGTTGGACATGGGTGGGGGCCTGCTGGCAGGTGCCCCACAGTGCTGGGGGGTGGGGGGGTGGGAGACATGGGTGGGGGCCTGGTGGAGGGTGCCCCTGGTGGCTGGGGTGGTGGGAGACATGAGTTGCACATGGGTGGGGGCCTGCTGGCAGGTGCCCCACAGTGCTGGGGGGTGGGGGTGGTGGGGAACATGAGTTCGACATAGGTGGGGCAGAAACAACTGCAAAACCCTTGTATTTTGAGGGTGCACAAACAGATGCTGGAAAATCCTTTGTGAGCGAAACTGCAATACAAAGCACAGCTATTCTAAAGAGAAGAAACAAAAACATAACCTTTAGAAGGAGGTCACAATGCCTGGTAACCAAGCCAATTCTTCTGCTTGAATGCAACCCAATGGGCTGCTGCAACGACAGCAGCATTTGGGATCTACACGTTTTCCAAATCTGCAGCTCATTACCATGGGATAAGCTGTTGCACAGCTTACCAAGTTGCTACTGGGCAACAACTGTTTGAAATTCAGGCTACAACACGACACTGATCTGCCTTAAATAGGTGGCTGGAATTACATGTTTTCCAAGGGGCTTCTGCGGATTGGGTGATAAATGGCAGGAATAGTTCGGTATTATTTGTTTAAAGGTTTACTTTTTTAAGTACAGGAAAGTTTTGCAGAATAGTTTCAGTAATCCATACTTTCTGGAGCTTTTCAGCCCTGTATGTTTTCTCCTGACTGCAGAAGGCACAGGTGTTTTATTTAAGAGACAGTAAAAGAGGATATATTTTTTGTAAACATTTTTGGTACTCTGGTCTTACAAAATACAACAACTACACGGAGTACATTTTATAAATCGTGATCTGAGAAATTCTATAATGCTTATGTTATAATTTAATTTCAGTGTTGAGAAGAAATTGTGGTAATATGAAAATGATATTTAATATGAATTGCGGGAAATTGCCTAATTCGGATAATTCCCGTTTAAACATTCGGTGCACATTCATCAAATAAGGATGTTCTGTCCCACTGCACACACTGCGAGCATGAAGTGTTCTTTTGGAATGCTTTACATGTTTTGATTTTACCGGGGACATGGCATTTCTCCAACACGGTACTTGATGGATCATGTCTAGTTTGGTGGGTGACATGAATTAGGTTATGTTTGTGGTGAAAACAAGCCACGGATGTCCCTACATACTGCCTTTTGACAAAGCAGAGAGGTATAGAGTACGTCGGTGGTGTAAGGCCTAAATAACGTGTATATGTGTGATCTTGTACTAATGGGAACAGTGGAGTTAATATAATCAGCACTTGGATAGAGCTGTGAATCTTAGCATGCTAAAGGTCACGTAACCCACTAACCAATATAAGCTCAAACTCTGCATACTTATCTCACTCAAAACACTCACACAAGCATCTCTCACACAACAAGCCGCACGCACTTCACAAGATTGCAACAACACATAAGCCGGAGCAACAGCACACGCGGACTGACACCGATCCAATACCCGCACCAAAGCTCATTATCTGGTGTATACCGAGCTGAAGCTGCCAACAGAACACCACTCCTCTCACTATCCTACTCCCGCTTCACCTTATTAACCCATCCCACCTTATCATTTACAGATCCGCCATAGCGCCTGGGGACCAATTCCGTTGGTGATGGTGCGTGGTACAAATACCTTTAACATTTAACATAGCGCCTAGGAAATAGCGTAGCTACGAAAACTCCATGTGTTCACTGCATGCAAGAAATGCAAGCCCTGCAGCATTCATTTGGTGTTCGTCTCTCATCTCTAAAATAGCCAAGGCTGAAGGTCAGGTCAGCCGAAAACATGACATGGGTCTGTCAGTATCGTCCCATGGGAGGAACAAGCTGACACTTTAGCAACACGGGAAGTAACAGCCAACACGTTGATTCGCATGTGCACTTTAGGAAAAAAACGGCATAATGGAGTAATTGCGTCGCAAGTTTTTTTAAAATCAATAAAAACATTTTCAAACTGACCGTCCAACTAGCAAATGATAAGAGGGGATAGGAGATTGCAAAGCAGACTAGTGTATATTTTGGACAGGAGATACGATAAGTGTTTTTAAGGGTCCAGTTCAAAATACACACCAAGGTAAGATGAAGATAGCAGACTGCTACTCTCTCTCTATTTATATATATCACACATGTCATGCTAAGATTCCAGGTGGACAAAAGATGTTGGAAGTTCAGGAGTTTGGCAGCCAGATTCTGTTCAAGAGCGGCTGGCAGTGCAGAGGATCACATGATTGCAGGTTAAGGCAGCGAACAGCCACGGAGGGAAATTATTGTATCAGTGACGTTGGGTACCTGTCACGTTAAGGTAAATAAGAACCATTTTTAATGTCTAATTTTATATTACAAAGACTTGAAAGGCAAAGCATACCGATTCTGGTTACGTAAGGTTGAATCAGAGACCCCATTTTAATTTAAAAAACATGAACTGTACAGCCAAATAGCATAGTGCTAAAGAAATTGCTAAACTAATGGTATAGTCATTTTATTAAAACACGGCCCAGGAAGGGGTAATCTAAAGGGAGTAGTGAGAGAAATAGTGTAGTGCTGCACACACTAAGATAAGATGAATAGAGTAGAGTTGTCTTATATATATGTACATCACACAGTAGATGGTAAGATCATAAGAGGAAAAGGACACTGGAATTTCAGGCGCTTGGCAGGTGGACGCAAGATTCTGTTCGATGGCTGGTGGGAGTGAAGAGGTTCACGTAATTGTAGGTCAAGAAGTAAACAGCACCAGCGTGAGTGTCCTTGCTCAGCTACTTTTTCACTATGTCATATTGAGCTAATTTACAACCAGTTTTAATTTCTAATTTTATATTACGAAGACTTGAAAGGCAAAGCATGAAGATTTTGATTTCCTTAGGATGAATCAGAAGTGCTCATTTTAATTTATTAAAGTGCAGTAAGATTTGCAATACAAAGGATACAGATTCTGGTTTCGTACTTTTGAATCAGAGACCCCACATTAAGTGTTTACAGAACAGTGAGTTGTGAAGCGGTAATCTAAAGTAAGCTGTGAGAGAAATAGCATAGTGCTACACAAAGTTCTAAACTATTAGTATAGACATTTTAATACAATGACCCAGGAAGGGGTAATCTGCATTGAGTGTAGCATGCAATTGTTGACGCCATAGATTTTGAGAAATGTTTTTTTATTTTATTTTTTGGAAGCTGATATTCTTTAGAGTCCATATTGTGAGCAGAATAACACATTGCTTTGGACTTTGCTTTTAGAATAAACAACTAAGGTTTGGGTTTGTGTGTAGGGGCAAGTGAGATGAGGCTGTGTGTAGGGGCAACTAGCAAGAATGTGTTTCTAAGATTGGGAAGAATCGCAACATAATTTGCTTGGAAATCAATGCTGGTACTTAGTGGGACGGAAGGTTGCAGCAATGGTGATCACATTGTTGGGCAGAACAACAGAGCATTGATGAATGACTTAGTTTAACTTTAGTGAATGGTAATGTTCAGGGCTGCTATATAGAACTGACTGCTAAACATTCCAACTTGTGTTTTTGACAACCTTCACGGTCTAGTGACTGTGCAACGAAAGTTAAATGAGTATTTTATTTGTTAGCAATAAATTACAAATTCAAATGTGCTCATCCATAATACATATTAAGAACCCCCCTTGGCCCATTCATTCCAAAAAGGGTTGGCGTGGGGGCAAGTGCATGGTCAAGCATGTTTTGTGGGAGTGGATATAACAATTGATCACATACTCAATTGTTGTATTTCTTGATGATTGAATTAGCAGAATTCTGTGCTCATCCCCTGAGAAGACCTTTTCTTAAAACTGATGCTTTCAGAGAGGTCGCAGGGGACAAAGACAGAACGAGAAGCCCCTGGTAAACAGGATGCGTTCATAATTGTCAAAGTGAAGCCAGTCCAGGCTAAGAGGTTGGAAGGACACCAGGGTTAGATTGCAGGTCACCCCGTTCCTGGAAATCGTAGGAATTCAACCACAGGCTGACGCCGAAATTAGAACCCTGTTGGCCTGCACCAAAGTGACAGCCATTATGCATTGAGCTGTTCCAGCTTCAATGGCGAAACGCGTGCCACCATGCAGTGAACACAATTGCTCACAAGCATTGAAAGGAGACTACAGACAAAGGGTTGTGGACGAGCATGGCGCAACCATAAAGGCTTTCATTCAAACCATGAAACAAAGGGAAGAGACACAAAATACCCCTATTACCCATGTGGAAGAACACATATGTAGCATCCATGGGCATCAGCCCACTTTTTCAGTGCGCGTACACTGCCCTCCATCACCCCGGCTACTGAGCAATAAAAATGAGCACTTTTCATGTTTTAAGTGTTCCCGCTTCTGCAAATTCTGCCAGAGACAGGATCTGAACTAAGATGGTTGAGATCAAAGGAAAGTCACTTAACCACATAAGGGTCTGCTTGGCTCACCTCTGACATGTCTCACTACGAAGTTACTCTTCTGGGACTAGTTGGATACACTGTTTTAGATAATACATGTGTGCACCCTTTACACTTTGAGCAGGATCATGATATGATGGGTTATTTATAACGCACTTAATACCCAGAGGTTTCTAAGCGGGTACCGGGCATGGATCCTGTGTTGCTCCGTGTAGTCTTGCTTCCAAGGCGAGCACGTTGCCCCTAAGCTTTCCTCCTGAGACATTCAACAATTACAATCATAAGAAGGTATGGAAAATCAATCTTCTAAGAGACAACTGCTTCTTTGTCCATCATGTGTACTTTCTTCAATTCGGAAAAAACAATTAAATTAAATGTGCTTATTTCACTTTACCAACTCTTCATTTACTGTATGGTCCCTTGCCATTACTATATATGAAACGCGTCACAGCCTGAACTGTCTCTCAAACTCTGACCTCCTACATACCCTTTTGGCACCATATGGGGTTGGCTACTAATACCTGTTCCTATCTCCTATCATAAAAAATAAAATTTGAATCATACATGAAGGCTAGATTGGAAGCCCATGTCTGGTTCAAACTCACAACCCTTAACCTTTGTGCGTTTGTGGCTTCGGTAACAACGTGCAACCATAACACACGTAAACTTCAGGCGCTTAGCCCACTGGGTAAAACAAACATTGCTTGCAATCAAGGAATGAAGCGGACACATAACTACATTTCAGGCAGCAAGAAAGTCCCTTAAAACGTCATTGTTGCGTGGGGAATACTATAGAACTGCAGACAGACATTTGTTAGGCGGGCATGGTGCAAAAATAAAGGAATTTGTTTAACAAATGGGGCCATAGTTACCAGGAAACAGGGGGGATCAGGCACCACACGCTCCTTATTACCCACATGCAGTAACATCCAGGCCTCGTGCAAAGAGTCCAAGTGGGATAAAAAAAAGTTCACAGCAAACAAATAGCCTTACCTCTCACTGACAAGGGGCAACAAAAAAAAAAACTTTATTGAAACAAGCATACACTCCACACCCAATGAAATGATGCATACATCTCTACCAAACTCTACACCCAATTAGGTACTGCTTACATCACACTACTTACACAAAAACACTATTTATTCAGGAAAAAACCCTAGACGGACAATCCAAGTAAGTAAGTGGCCTTTTTCCATGAAAATATAGCTACACTGGTTTTCAATGTTAAGTTCTCTTTTAATTTAAATTAATAAATAAATAATCCTTATGCAGCATATAAGCGCGGATGTATATTTGTTAGGCATAAACACAGGTACGAAACAGTTTTAAAATGTCTATACAATTGTAATCTCCCAGTATTCAGAAGCTGAATGCCAATTTGCACCCCCTTCAACAGTGCCTATAACAATTGGACATGCTGTGCATTTCTGAATATTCATATGGCCCACACGCCCTTTTGGATTAGTTGGGAGTCACAGGAACTAATCTACCGGCAACGTGACTATCATATTAAATTATTTTAATACATTAGCACACAGATTGATGAACGTTCCGTACCTGGATATTGCTTTAGTGATAGTAGCATGGGCCACTTCAGCTAAAGGTGCCACATGTACAGCAGCACCTCGTAGGCATCACTGGAAGTTCACCTCCGTGTCAGGGCCACACAGCAATGCAGTGCAGGTATGCAAATCAGGTGAAGCTTGCTCTTATCTCAATGTGATGAAATCGTCATTGTCTTAGAGGGCAGTTCCATCATATACTTACCTTTAACAGCTCTCAGGGATGTAACGTCCAAACACCTGCAGGATTTTCTCTCATTGGAGATCTTCGGTGCAGGGTTGGGTGACATCATTGAGATTAGAGCATGGAGCCATGTTTGCCATGCACCATTATGTAGGTGTTTGAAAAAGCAAGTCAACATCACTTCTAAATGTAAGGTTAAAGTGGAAGGGAGGATAGCTCAGGGGCAACGTGCTCACCTTGGAAGCAAGACAATACGGAGCAACACAGGTACGATCCCGGGTCCGTGCTTAGAAACCTCTGGGTATTAAGCGTGTTATGAATAACCTATCATATCATCTCATATCAATGGGCCACGTCCGCTAAAAAGCCAGGCATGCACTTCACCATTGATAACAGACACAGCATGCTCACCTCCAGATAAGAGCTACACACCAATGCAGTATCAGCATGCAAATTGGATGAAAATCTTGCTTTTATCTACATAGGAGAATGTTATTGTCTTACAGCGAAAGGTTATTTCATGCATAACGTTATCACCCAAGACTGACAGCTCTCAAGAATCCAGATACCATCCTCATAAGCCTTTCAAATTCATTAGGGATCTTCACTGTGATGTAGGTTGACACATTTGATATTGCAGGAATGATGCATGTTTACCATTCACCATCAATAGATTGGTGGTTTAAAAAAAGGAAGAAAATCCATTTTCCCTGAAATGTGATAGTAGAGCAGGTTATTTCAGCTAAATAGTCACACATGCACAGCACCACCAGGTAGCCATTACTGGAACATCTAAGCCGCACAGCAATGCAAAATGGGTATACAATGGATCTACCGATACAACAGTAGCAATTTCCTCTTAATAGTAAAAGCAAGCTTCTCAGCTAACTTTTATACCCATAGTGAAATGCTGTGTGGTTCTAAGCTGGAGGTGAGCATGTGTGGCTTTCTAGCTGATATGGTCTCCTATTTTAATTATGGTGTTTCAGTGTTCATTTGTATTCACTATAGATGCATTTATTAAAAGTAAATCATGTGTGGATATGAAGGTGACGTTGAAGAAAACAATTCAAACCCAATCAAAACAATCACTGGCAATGCCAACAGTTTGGGCTTTGTGTAGGAATGGCAAAGGCACTTGCTGGGCATTGATGGTAGCAGGTGCAAAATGGTTCGAGTACCTCGGCATCTAATAGCAGTGCCTGACAAATGCCTAATGCATGCACACAATCCAAAACTGTTGGCTTTGCCAATGCTTATTTTTAACAGAACTTCATTGAAGGACACACAGAGAGCTTATAAATGGAGTGCCTGAAGGCAGACCTGTTGGACTTTTGTACTACACCAGTAGCAGGTTTACAACTCCAACTACGTCATTAGCTTGCAGAAGACTGCTTTGAAGAAACACTGGCAGGCACTTCAAGAGCAAAGTTTGATGGTAAGGCTTGGTTAAAGCAAACTTGTAGAGTTCCCATGAGGTGGTGTTTTGGGTGGGAATGACCACATGGCCACGGTCAATCAAAGGGTGGGCAAATAACCAAACAACACTGACAAGCTCCTCGTATGCCATTTTCCCCTATCTGTACTCTAATGCAATAGTTTCAGTTTATAGCCCAAATAAAACATTGGGAAAACAGAATCTAAGATGAGAAAGACCTCTCTGATGAAAGCCCCATATGCTATACCTCAAAACAAGCAAACGGTTTGGCATTAGTATAAGCCTCTGATTCACATTTTCCAAGTTTTGCCATAATGGTACTATATGGGCATCAAGGCATATCTTGGCAGTGCCTAACACATGCCTATTATTAACTATACAATAGGCAAACTCAAGGCTTTGCCAAAGCTTGTTTTTAAAAGGAATATAAATCAAGTGACTAAATAAACACCCACTTGTTTAAATCAATTTGATTACATCAGGAGGTGGCTTAGCTGCTTTATAGCTGAAATAAAGCCATTACCTTTAACAAGGCTGCTCAAAAGGTACAGAGCTAAACTCAAAGAGAACCGATGGGTATGAGTTTTGGGAAGGGAGGGGCAGGTGGGGGTTGGGACTGGCATGGCTGTGGCTGGTCTGTGGGTGGGTAAATAGCCAAACAACACCTAAAGGCTTTGTGTCCCTCAACACATCACATCTCTCTCCTATCTTCACTTCCCATGACAACATTTTCAGCTAATAGGCAGTGCTTTCAGTGCCTCCTAAAATCCAAAACTCAAACACATACAGCTGAAGTCACTTTCTAAAATGGAAGATGCAGACTCCTTTTGTGTGGATTGATTTAATGAGAATACAATTTTGTATGTGCCCCGCCTTAATCTGTCAAATAAAGCACTGGTATTCATGAACTGATTATATTGCTAGCTCGAGTGACAGTACTGTCTTTCTCCCCTTTAAAACACGACAGATGAGAAGTGGAAATCTAACATATGTGACAGAGTTCATCTTCCTGTCCATGACAAACATTCCTGAGATGCAGGTTCTGCTCTTTCTGTTGTTTTCCGCGCTGTTTATTGTGATCCTTCTGGGAAACATCAGTATCATGGTCCTGGTGAAGTCGGACCGTCGCTTGCACAGCCCCATGTACTTCTTCCTGGCCAACTTGTCCTTCTGTGAGTTCTTCTACACCTGCAGTGTGGTGCCAAAAATGCTGGCCAATTTCCTTGTGAAGAACCCAACCATCTCTGTTGTGGGCTGTGCTTTCCAGATGTTCTTCTTCATCGGTCTGGGAGGTGCCGACTGTTTCCTTCTTGCAGTTATGTCCTATGACCGCTACGTAGCCATCTGCAACCCCTTGCGCTATAACACTGTGATGACCATGAGTTTGTGCTGCAAGCTTGTGGCCAGTTCCTTGTTACTCAGCTCCTTGCTCTCCCTGGAGCTGGCCATCCTTATATTCCGGCTGCCTTTTTGTGGGGACAACCACATTCAGCATTTCTTCTGTGAAATCCCTGTCGTGCTGACGTTGGCCTGCACGGACACCTCAGTCCACGAGGCGGCTCTCTTCATTGCATGCATGCTGGTCTTGATGATCCCTTTCCTGCTCATCTGTGTCTCCTACACCTTCATCATCTCAACGGTGGTGAGAATTCAGTCTACGCAGGGTAGGCGCAGGGCGTTCTCCACCTGCACATCTCACCTCACAGTGGTCCTTCTGCAGTATGGTGTTGTCGGCTTTATGTACCTACGCCCTAAGTCACTCCACTCTCCAGAACAGGACAGACTCATCTCACTTGTGTATGTGTTTGGGACGCCTCTTTTGAATCCACTCATTTATACCCTAAGAAACAAGGAAATTAAGGCAGCATTGAGGAAGGGACTTACGCTCACAAAGGTGTCCTTCTGCACTGAGAATGGTAAAAAGTAGAATCTTCATGAACCGCAACTGGCACATTGTGCAACACAGCACCAAGCTTACAGCCTTTTCATTTACCTACAAAGCAGTTCAACTGACTGGCGCCTCTACCTTTGTGTCATTTAAACAGTACTTGTGATTTAGTGAAAGTGTAATCTCTGACAAAGTTCCATGTCTGGGTCTGGGGATCACCGGAGGAGAGGGGGGTGTGACTCGGGAGTACTTCCCTCGGCCAGTGGATGATGGGTCCATAGCAGAAGAGGCAGAATCTCCTTGTCACCCTTCCTTGGTCCCATCCCTTGGCAGAGAACAGTCACCCAAAACCCACAAGCTACTTTCCAACAATGCGGGAACCCAACATTCTTACCCTGTCAACCTGGCACCCCAATAAGGGGTCACAAGTTACCCAGACATGGTATGCAGTGGTTTACAGGTTGTGTAATCCTGCAGGTATACAAACCCACTTCTTATAAACCCTTGGAAACTCACAGACCTGCTCACACAATCTAACAATCCATGAAATGACCAACCATCAGCAAAAGATGTGGGGAAGTAGACATGGTAAACACTATAAGTAATACCCCTAATACCATACAACTCCACTTACCCCTTCAGCAAGGTGATCCAGGCCCAACATATGCAGCCCGTGCAGCCGAGCTCAGGTCCCTTGGGAATTCAAAGATAGCCACCAGGCCTGATACAGGTTTAGTTCAGCCCCTTCAGCCTCAGCGGGGCTCAAGTGAGACTAGAAAGCATAGCCCGTCACAGCCAACCAGCTCTTAGAACTCATAACTGCAGATCCTTGCACTTTTCATTCCCCAATGGCAGGTTCTACAGCTCCATAAAAAAGGGTGTCAGCCATTCAGTGGGGATAGGACATTGGAGGAGCTTGAGTCTGGAGATTGGAGTTGACTGGAGATATGCAGCAGAGGAGCCTGGAGAGCAAGAGACATAAATAAAGGGAGAGAAGATTAATTAGGAGTTAAGAGAAAGGAGTAGTTGCAGCACAAGTGGGTGGTAGTGCCAGTATTGAAGAGGTGAGTAGCTTGCAGGATGGTAGTTCGCTCAGAGAGTAGTTTTAGGAGTGCCCAGGAGGTGGTTTATGAATGCCAGGAGGAGATGGTGCTAGGACACAGGAGGCAGAGTGAATGCCAGATGGGGTTGATTACATCAGGGAACAGTAGTGTCAGTATCCAGAAATTGGTTGGTGGAAACCAGGAGGAGGTGTTTACATCAGAAGGAGGTGTTCTGATGGTGAGAGTCTGGCAGTGATGGTTGTAGTGAGAGACTTAAATAGTAAGAAGGCAGAGGTAGTCCCACCGCAACAAGAGTAAGAGAGGAATCTGGATAACTGTTCAAGATGATGAGTGGAGACAAGAGATGGAAAATGAAAGAGCAAGAGAGAAAAGGGAAACAGAGAGAATCATGACCCTATGGGAAGACGGGGAGAATTGTGATCCCCACAGAAAGAGGGGGTTGACAGCACCAAGTGGTAGTGGGAACCTTATGATATTGGAGATGGCAACAATAAGCAGTGTGAACGTTGCAAAAAAAAAAAGGAATAAGACAGGCAGAGCAAAAGGTAGATCAGAACCACATAGAAAGAAACCTTGTTAGATGTGAAGGCCTGATGGGGTAGGAGATACTGGGTAAAGTAGCATAAAACCCCAAACCAGGGGCAAGAAAAAGTTAGGAAGACGAAGTGGAATTGGCCAGAAAGTATCAAGAAGACGTAAGAAGGAGAAATAAAAAATAGTTCAGCAAGCACAAGTGAATCCTAGAGGGCCATATCACTCCCCAGGCAGGACCAGAAGGTAGGAGGAGGCACACAATTGGAGCTGGAATATTATCATAGAAGTAAAGAGGCAACCGTGTACAGACTGGAAGGCATAGAGAACATGCTAGTACTGAGCTCGCTCCATCTCTCACTCTGCTTCTCCATGGAGACTATCCATGATAGTGTGTCTGCTGGTTGAATTACGTCTTACAAAAGAAACTACTGGACAGAGGATTGCAGAACCCCTGGTAAACCCACAATGCCAAGAGCGTCAGATACAAATAAATAAAATACAATTACAAATTACAGAGTCTAAAGAGGACAGCAGGACCTCCCTTTGAAACTAGCTAAGACCGGGAGGTCATTAAATAATCAAGACAAGCTTGGGAGGCCCCAGCATGATGAATCAGAGGGACATTGTGGTGTCATTATGCTGTAGTGCAGGGTTGTCCAACACCAGGAGTCGAGGGCCAGATCCATGTCGAGATTTCAGGATACCCCTCATTAATATTCATGAGATACATTTACAATTATTCAAAATATATGAAAATTATTCCTCATGAATGCTAATAAGGGATATCCTGAATGCTCATCAGGATTATGGCCCCCGAGGTTGGACACCCTGCTGTAGAGGGGTCAATGAGGAGGTTAAAGATCAGTCTTGATTTTCTTTTGCATCCCTTTTTATTTTGGCCTATTCTGGCAACCCAGTCCCTAATGAAAGCCTGTGAAATTATATATTGGTCTTGACATACTTCTTGATCCCATTCAGCATTTCTGGGATCCAATCAATGACATCACAGTAATTGTCTGCGTTCTTCGAGTGTTGTCATTGGATCCAGTTCTTCTGCTAAACCTTCCGCTAACCCTTTGATGGTTCCTGAAGTTCCACAATACCAAACACTGTACCCAAAACCTGCTAATGGCCAAATGTTCTGTTCCAAAGCTACATGTGTAAGTTTTACTTTATACTCGGCATCCATGCACGTTATTGAGTGGAAATTTTGCTGGGAAAAGGTTGCCAACAAAAACTGCACCACCCAAAATGTTAAAAATAGCAGAGTCCGAACAATGGGCCTCATTACGAGGTTGGAGGTAGCCTTGCCAGTTTTACTGGCAAGGCTACCTCCAAACACGCATCTGGGTCTGGCACCCGTGAATGTGCAAGTACCGGGCTATTCCGGCCCAGCGAGACCCGGTAATTGCCGTTTCAAGGGTGCCGGGGCCCAGCACATCCCCATTCCCATTGAGCCCCGCAGGGCTCAATGGGAATGGGGAAGGTGGCAGCACCGGTACCGTTAATAATGGTACCGGTGCTACCATCATGTTCTGCTCGCGGTTGCCAGTACGGCCACCAGGTCAGACCTGGTGGCTGCAAGGGCACCTGCGAGCAGATCTCCTAGTATGGTGGTACGGTAGCAATGGTGCCAGTAGCGATACCGGCGCCATTGTTGCCTTACCGCCATACTTGTAATGAGGCCCATGACTGTCAGATGATCCCCTCAATCTGACCCCAAATGTTTCAGTACAATTCAAATGCCTATGAAGATTCAGAAAATGTGAAGGTATTTAAATATCCAATTAATCATATTACAAATGTGTATAACTAAAAAAAGGAACTAAGAGAAACAAAACATGATATATGATATGATATGATATTTTATTTGTATCACGCTCGTACACAAGTGTTTCAGAGAGCGACAAGGCAAGGGAGGGGAGCAGGGGAGAACAAAACAACGATCTTACTAGGCCCAGTGACATTGAGAACGTGCAAGTGCATGGGAAAGGGAAAGGGGAAAAGTGCATAAAAGTAAAAATAAAAGTTAAGGGCAGGTAACCCCACTTGAATACAAAAACAAAAAATAATAAAAAACACAGAAAACCTCACAAAAATGTACATTAAATTCAAAAGTAGAACAATGGAGTATAGCCCTGCACTCAAGGTCACATAGAGGAGGGTAAGAACAGGGCAATTAAGCATCAGTGACCCCAACCCACAGTTATAAATATTTCAACAACAAACACAATTTTGGAAAAGCACCATAAATCCAGACCTAATGTCCATAAATCAAAATTAAAGAAAACAAAAAAGATTGAAATATTCATTTAAGCCGCATGGGGCTATTACCTCAAGACGGTCTTTCCATGCTGCCAAATCTCCATCTTTTTTTAAATATCTGAATTACGTGGAACCTCATTTAGATGACATCATCACAAAGTTGATTGTAGTGTCTGACCACAGGGGACTTAAAGAGATTATTATTTCAGATTTTGACCTGTGCCCATTCCATTAGAACGTGGCTTCTCTTTTCCATTTGCCAATGTACAAAAGGCCACAAGCACACCTTTTACTAATCATTATATTACCAGTTATGCATGTCACAAAATTCATTAACCTGATTTGTTGGCCCTTGTGGGGATGGCTCACACTATCTCCTTTTATAACAGTACTGGAATTCTCAAAATGTAGACAAGGCAATGGTGCTTTTATCTGTGTGTACAAATGGCTTTGATTGTCCTTCACTTGACACGAATGCGTGGACAAGTACATCTCAGAGAAAACAACTACTCGAGTAGGTTAAAAAAGGTTAATACAGGTTGTCATGGGAACGATCTTAATAGGTAGCCGTCTGCTTTAATAACATTCTAATTGAGTAATATGATAGTATGTATTTGCTTACTTTGATGTGAATATTTGGAAATTACATTCAAATCAGGTGCTTCTTATTTTGGAGGCAATTGTAACAGTTAAGTATGTTGTTTGTGTTGTGCTGAAGGCAATGGCCCTCATTACAACACCAGCAGTAACCAATGGCGCTATTAGCGCCATGGTTTCTGCCGGTATTGTAACGAGTCCGCCATGGTGCAATGGGGAATTACCACCCCATTCCAAGGTTGGCGGGGCGGTAATTCCCCATGCACCATTGGCCCTTCCCCATTCCCATTTTTGCCCCATAGGGCTCAATGGGAATGGGGAAGGCGGTAATTACGGTACCGCAAATTGCGGTACCGTAATTACCTTCAAGGTCCCTTTGTGGGTCCCTACTTTAACGGCTGGTCCAGACCAGCTGTTAAGTTCGGGAGCCGCAAAGGGACCTTGTAATTAGGCGCTAAGGGGTTGACGGCGCCGCAGCCTTTTACGGCGCCGTTAACCCCTTTGCGCCAGGGTCGTAATGAGGCCCAATGTGTTATCAAATAACTGTTCAGGATTCCCTCTCAAGAAATTTAAATTTAATTGCAAGCTGACTTTGAGCCAATTGTTGACCTTTCAAAAACTAATCTCTGCACTCAACATTTGTGAATAAGGTAAATTTGATATAAGAGATCTAGGGTGGAAATACAAAAATCTAACAAATTATTCTGATCTGTTTTTGAAATATATTTCTATTAAACCTTTTCTTCAGTAATAGTTATTTCTAGAAAATTGAAAGAGGATGAACTGAGTTTGAAAGAGAATTCATTCTAGAATGAATAGCATGCAGAGTATCGACAAATCATTCTAAAAAAAGGTTTATCACCTGACCAAGTGCCTATGACATACTCAATGTACTTTTACAAAACAACACATTTGGATGCCTTCCAGATGGAGCCACTATGTGATGCTCTTCAGTGAAATACATACATGTATTTGCAGACAACAGGGAATTGTGTGATGTAGGACAAAGTGTAATAATCGTAAAGTAAAAGTCTTCTTATCTCTAATTTGATGAGATAGTAAGAGCAACCATTCAACTGCATCAAGGGCATGTGGGATTGATGTATAAAGACTTTTGGCATCCAAATAAAATAAAAGCCACATGTATTCCATATGTTGCAAATGGTTAATAACATCTGTAGAATGACATTAATACGTGGAAGCATTTTGAATGAATGGCTGCAAGTAGACACCCAATGGTTACCCTAGGCTATCAGTGGCTGTAACAATGTAACTACCTGGGGGATGGTTTAAGTCTTATGAATGCTAGGAACAATGTTCTATAAAGACACTTATTGATGCTCTAACAATTAAAACTGTTTGCTATATTCAGTAATCCTTTTTTCATCACACGCATCTGTCAAGAGTGTATTAAAAAATGTTTACTTCAGTAGTTGGATTGAGAGATTGAGAGATGTATTAGCATCTCTCACTTGAGACACATATTACATGTGGTATTTGTTAGAGTCCCTGATAAATAAGGAACAGCCTTTGACAGCAGCCTTGAAATAAAAAAAATCATTTTGTGATAATCTTCTAACCAAATCCCATTGATTTTCTGCAAAGAGGCCAGATTTTCGAAGTCATAAATTAACAGATTCAAAATTCTTAATCTTTGTGCCCACAACCAAGTGCGGTGACTGTCGGCTCTGAGCCCTTTGAACCGCCTTTTCCAACTATTAAAAGCTGCTCCGTGGCATTGAACCCCCGCGGCGGAAAGCCGGAAGAGGAACAACCGGCACGGTATGAGGACCATGAGATTCTGACAAAAACAGCACACTCCCTACCACGGAACAGAAGACATATTGACTCGATGTCCAAAATAAACAAATGCAAATTTGATCGGAGGCAACCACATATATGAAAAAGAACACCCGTCCCCTGCACTTATCTGTCGCCTAAAGAAGCCAAAACATTCAGTATATAAATAATAGTCATTATGTTGTAGTGATCAGTATTTGGATGAATAAAGTAATCATACTATGTAGAGAGCAAAACTTATTAGGTATCCAAATTGTTATTATAAAAAATGGATTCATCGTTTAAAGCAGAAAACAGCTGAACCCTTTTCTAAGTATAGACAGCTGAAACCAGCGCGTTTTAAGAAGCAATTCTCTTCATCAGGGCTGTAATCAGTGTTATCATTTACAGGTTCTGAAAGTAATATCAGTCTGATGAATCGAGATTATTAACTATTGTGACATTATAGGCTTGATCAATGACCCCTGCATTTAGAGTAACATTTTGCTAACAATAACACTCTAATTTGAACTATGCACACTACATTTGGCCCTTTTGTAATATTCAAACAACTCCTTACTTAATGAATAGTGTAAGTAGTCTGGATCCGGCATTGACATTAAGTCATGGACCCCTTTAGGGGTATGATTCGATTTATGGACACTTGTTACACCGCTCGCCCTGCGAGGAGCCTCTCACTCAGGAACACTTACCTTAAGACGTCTTCTGTCCTGCCCTTCTCTGCGCTTCCGCTTCTCAAATGGGGTATGGCGCCTCTACCCACGCTGGCATTTCCCTCAGCTCCGCTTGTCGGGGTCGAGGCATTTCGTGGGCGCAGCCATGTTGGGCCCAATGCACATGCTCCGCGCATGCGCAGTGTTTCAAGCGCTTGACAACAACGGCTTGTGGTCCAACCCTCGTTCTGGAGCCGGCGCCACTTATTCCCCGGTAGTGCTCAGCTTCCTTGCAACTTAATGAGGTTGATTCTTTTTCCTCCTTGCTGCACTCCGGAACCCTTGTTCTTTCTGCCTAGTGCCCTTTGCCTTTCGCTCCTGGCTTAGCCCTTGATTCCTTCCTTCCTTGCAGTTCTGCCTGCCGCTCCCACCTTAGGTCCTGCCCTGTTGTTCCCACCTTTAGTTCTGTCCTGCTGTCCCACCGCTCCTTGGTTTTGTTCCGTCTTTTTGGTTCTCTTTCTTTCATTTCCTTTCTCCATCTGTGAGCCCCAGCCCGTTCCTTGCCATTCCTTTATCCAGTTCTGGGACTCCTGCTGGTTACTTCTGCTAGTCGGTTTCGAACATAAAGACACCAACGGGCATTCCCAGTCAGTGTTTGCACTGTTCCTGCACCACATAAATCCTGGGAAGAGCCATGCTGTGGTGTGGGAGCTGATTCAGGACTCCCCAGTCGCACCCTGGTGGGTCCTGGGTTGGTTTCTCGCATTATAAAACCTTCACAACTCAAGACAGTCTAGCGTCAACCACACAACCTTCAGGAAAACCAGTTACGCAGCGCCAACGAGATGCATCGCTTAATAGATTCAGTTGCCTATCCACCAGCTCAGAGATAGATCCAGCTCAGGAAATTCAGGAAGAACTCCAGGCCTTCCACCATGAAATGTCAGTCCTCAGACAGGCGAATGTTGCCTCCCGACAGATGGTTGTCGCCCAAGCGGCTCCAGTCCTACCCCATGCTGATAACGCCATGGCACATACGGCTCCCATGAAGTTTGATGGTGATTGGCGGAGTTTTGTAATCATTGCAAAATACATTCCATGTACCGGCCATCTCATTTCATTCAAGAGCAAGTAAAGATTGGTTACATCTTTGAGAACTTAACGGGAAGCGCCTTTGCCTGGGCAGAACTGTATGTATCCACCAACAGTCCTATCCTGGATGACTTTGGTGTATTTGAAAAGACTTTCCTGGAGGTGTTTCAGTCACCAAATTTGGCTTCCGCAGCCTAGAACCAATTCATTGAGATCCGTCACGGAGGTAGCAACATCATAACCTATCTGAGTCGATTCAAACAATTAGCAATGGACTCACAGTAGTCGGACGTGACGGAGAAGAATCTATTTCATCAGGGACAGAAAGACGAGTATAAGGACGATTTGTCACATATTCCAGGACTAGGAACTTTGGTGGCTTTAATTGAATAAGTCACGAAGATCAACCATTGTCTCACAGAAAGAAGAGGCGGAGATCCTAGCGTATGTATCCAAGGCTACTGACAAATCCTGTTGTGCCCAACTATTCTGCAGACCCGGTTCCGGAACCCATGCAGTTGGGGGCATTCTGTGGTCCTCTGTCCGAGTCAGAAAAGCAATGTCGTTGCACAAATTGCCTCTGCCTTTACTGTGGGGCTGTGGGACATTTCTTGGGATCCTGTCCCTTGCGTCCTCAGAGACAGTCGGAAAACTAGTTGGCTTGTCATTAGTGAAGAAGGCAACGACAAGCTCACTGACACTTCCAGTCCTTCTACCATTTTCTTCCATGCAATCAGAAACTCTTCTGGTTTCGAAGGTCCAGATCTCCTGGGACAACAGGCATGATGAAACCATAGCTTTGCTCTATTGTGGTGCTTCCAGAAATTACATTGATATGGCATTCGTAGTCAAGATCTGGATACACGTACAGCAGAAGGAAACAGAAACTCAGGTGGAAGTCATTGACGGGACTCCTTTGTCTTCTGGACCCATATGTTTACAGACTGGATGTGTTAGTCTTTGTATCAACGACCACATCGAACAAATTCCGTTTGATGTGATCAAGACACCTTCCTACCCAGTGGTCCTGGGCTTACCCTGGTTACTGTTTCACAATCCCCTCATTAACTGGAAGACACGGACATTGATATTTGCATTCAGTCAATGTACCCGGAATTGTTGTGCCACACCAGTGTCCTTTGTTTCCACTACTACTTTGGAGTCCTCGAAGGCTGACGCGATTCACCATTTCTGTTTTCTCAAGAACAGATTATGTGAATACCAACAGATTTACCATGGGTTTTCTGATCCACAGTCAATTCCCTACCCCCCTCACAGGGAATTTGACTGCTCCATCTACCTGTTGCCAGACCAGACTATACCACATGGCAAGGTCTACTCCTTAACTGAACCTAAAAAGGAAGCCCTGCAGATTTACATTGAAGACTGTTTGGCTAAAGGGTATAATACTCCTTCCAAGTCACCGGCAGGTTTTCCTCCATTATTGGTACTCAAGAAAGAGGGGAATCTTCATCCTTGCATCGATTATTGCCAATTGGGAAAAATAACATGTGAGGATAGATACCCCTTACCCTTGATTCAGACATCATGGAATCACTACATGCCGCCAAGTAATTCACCGAGCTGGACCTCAGAGGGGCATATCATCTGGTCCGGATCAAGGCGGGTGATGAATGGAAGATGGCTTTTAAGACACCCAGTGGGCATTACGAGTACGGGATGATGCTGTTTGCCCTTTGTAATGCCCCTTCTGTCTTTAAGCGTTTCGTGGATTCCATCTTTGCCGACTTGATAGGCCTCTATGTCTGGATATATCTAGATGACATTCTAATTTTTTCCACCACTAAAGAGGATCATGTTTGGCACGTGCGGGAGGTGTTGTCCCAGTTGGCCAGCAATCATCTCTATGCCAAAGCTGAGAAGTGCCTTTTCCACCAAGACAGTATTGAATTCCTTAGATATATACTTAGTAGTTCAGGGATACGTATGGATTCAGCCAAGGTGAAAGCGATCTGTCAATTGACACAACCTCAAGATCTTAAGGCTCTGCAGCGCTTTTTGGGTTTTACCAATTTTTACCTGCACTTTTTACCTGGCTTCTCCCATCTAATTACCATACTGATTTGACTCACCAGTACCAAGGTGCCATATGTCTGGGATTCTGACGCCAATGGAGCTTTCAAGAAATTGAAGAGGGCCTTTGTTACCGCACCCATCTTGTAACATACTTCCAAGGACTTTCTCTTTGTAGTCGAGGCTGATGCCACCGAATATGCTGTCCAACCTGTACTTTTGCAGAAGGAGACCTCTTCCAGAATTGATCATCTTGTTGCCTACTTGTACCGAAAAATGACCTGGAGTGAACGGAATTATGCCATCATACAGAAAGAACTGATGGCGATCAAGGCCGCTATTGAAGAATGAAGGCATCATCTCTTGGGTGGTTGGTTTTCTGTAGTGGTCCGTACCAATCACAGAAATCTCCAGTATCTGCGCTCCCTTCAATGTCAGAAAACCACACAGGTTCGAAGGTCCTTTTTCTTTTCTCAATTTGATTTCACCATCTCATATGTTCCTGTATCCAGAATTGGAAAGCGGATGCATTATCAAGTTTCTCTGGATACGAGAAGCTGCCCTGCCATTTGGACTCACCCATTATTGCTCCCAAACACTTTATATCGGCTTTACAGCCACATCCGGGAACCCTGCGTCACGATACCTTATCCGATCCTGCTCAGTCCGCTTTGTTAGGTAGGAGCAACTTCAGTGAGAAAGACAATCTTCTATATCACTTAGGACATTTCTATGTACCAACATCTGATTTTTGTGTGGCTCTAATGCAGGGGTTTCACGTTTCTAAGATCGGAGGACATTGTGGTGTGAAAGAGACCCAGGAACTGATCGCACAACAATTCTAGTGGCCAGGATGGACTCGTCAAATCCACAACTACGTAAAGATGCGTCATGTCTGTGCACAAACCAAAACCCCACACAGGAAACCCTTGGGGTTGTTACGGCCAAATGAACTGCCACCTTTTCCTTGGCATTACATAGCCATTGATTTCATTGTAGAATTGCCATCCTCGGGGGTGGGGTCACACATGTATAATGGTTGTCTTCGACTGTTTTACAAAGATGGCACATGTTGTTCCTTTTCCCGAGATACCATCAGCTATTCAGATGGGAGAGTCTTTCCTCCATGACATTTATCGTTTACACAGACTGCCCGAAAAGATCATTTCTGACGGCTGATCTCAGTTCCTTTCCCCTTTTCTGGTCCCAAATCTGCAAGCACTTGGGGATACATCGTGCCTTACGCTCTGGATTTCATCCACAAACCAATGGCCAAACAGAGAGTACAAATCAAACACATGAACATTACATATGTTGTTATACCAATGCTTCTCAGAACAACTGGTGTTCCAATCTTGAGATGGCTGAAGATGGCCTACAACAACTCCTTGCATTCAACCATCCGTTGTAGTCCTTTCTATTGTACTTATGGGATACACCACAAAGTAGTTCCGTTCTGACCATTCTGCCTAGTCCTGTTCCGTTGGCTGATGATTTGGTCTCCAGGATTCAGTCAAAACATTGGCACGCCTTGAGAGACCTTGTGGAGACTAAGAATCGTATGAAAGACCAGGCAACCGACATCGTACTTCTGAACCTGCACTCTCAGTTGGAGATATGGTATGGTTGTTGTCCAAGAACCTCCCTCTTCACAACCTACCCACAAAGTTGGCTCCATGCTTCCTGGGTCCATTCAAGATCACCAAGCAGCTGCCCTCTGCAGTTTACCGGCTTCAGCTTCCCCCATCCTGACATGTACATCCTGTCTTTCATGTCTCCCTTCTAAAGCCCTATGTCCAAGATACCTTTGGGAGAGCATGCCCGCATCCGGCTCCCTTATTGCTAAATTGCTCTCTAGAATATGAGGTGCAGGAGATTTGTGACTCTTGTATCAGGCATGGGGTTCTCCAGTATCTGGTGGATTGGAAGGGCTACCCAGCTTGTGATCACTCTTGGAAACCTTGCTCACATGTGCACGTACCAGGTCTGGTGCTGGAGTTCTTTCTCTGACATCCATGGAAACCTGGTGCACCCAGTCTTCTTGGGAAGGGGCATAGTGTTACACCGCTGGTCCTGCGAGAAGCCTCTCACCCAGGAACACTTACCTTAAGAGGTCTTCCGTCCTGCCCTTCTCTGCACTTTTCTCCTCGGCTGAGGTATGGCGCCTATACCCGCGCTGGTGTTTCCCTCGGCTCCGCTTCTCAGTGTCGAGGCATTCCGTGGGTGCAGCCACGTTGGGCACACCACACATGCGCGCGCTGACGTGTTCACTTTGTGCATGCACAGTGTTTCAAGTGCTTGGCAACAATGGCTTGTGGTCCAAGCCCCGTTCTTTTGCTGGCGATACTCATTGGGCCTCATTATGAGTTTGGCGGTAGCCGTGCCCTTAATAAGAGCACGGCTACTGCCAAACTTGCTACCGGCACTGGGAACCCGCGAATGGTCCATTACTGGCCCATTACAAGTTGAATGGGCTGGTAATTGCCCATTCGTGGGTGCCGGTATGGCCGGGCTCCCGATCCCTATTCTGCCGCATAGGGCAGAATGGGGGTGGGAAGCATGGTTGCACCGGCACCATTTATAATGGTGCCTGTGCAATCACGAGTTCTGCTCACGGGTGCCGTTCTGCATGCCTGGTCTAACCAGGCGTGCAGAGCGGCACCCGCAAGCAGAACTCGTAATGTGGCAGTCTGATAACAATGGTACTGGTAGCACTACCAGCGCTGTTGTTGCCTTACCGCCACATTCGTAATGAGGCCCATTCCCCGGTAGTGCCCAGCTTCCTCGCATTTTAACAAGGCTGATTTCTTTTCCTCCTTGTTGCGCTCCGGAACCCTTGTGCTTCCTGTCTTGTGTTCCTTGCCTAGTGCCCTTTGCCTTGTGCTCCTTGCCTAGCCCTCAATTCCTTCCTGCCTGCTACCACCTTAGGTCCTGACCTATTGTTCCCACCTTTGGTTCTGCCCTGCTGTCCCACCTCTCCTTGGTTTTGTTCTGTCTTTTTGGTTCTCTTTCTTTCCTTTCCATTCTCCACCTGTCAGCCCCAGTCCGTTCCTTGCCATTCGTTTATCCAGTTCTGGTACTCCTGCTGGTTACTTCTGCTTATCAGCAGAGACTTCTTCCAGACCACACTATTCTCCTGAAGTCCCAGCTCTTGCCTAGGACCTGTCTCGATGTTTCGAACAAAAAGACACCAACTGGCCTTCCCAGTCAGTGCTTGCACAGTTCCTGCACCATTTAAATCCTGGGAAGAGCCGTCTCATGGTGTGGGGAGTTCATTCAGGACTCCCTAGTCGCACCCTGGTGGATCCTAGGTTGGTTTCTCACATTAAACAACCTTCACAACTCAAGACAGCCTGGTGTCAACCAAACAACCTTCAGGAAAACCAGGCATGTAGCACAAGCGAGACGCATTGCTTAATAACACTTCACATAATTGACAATGAATTACACTTTTTTAAGGATACAATTATTGGAGCAGGAGACATACCCATTTACAGGAACATGATTGTATGTGTACTTTTCAGCACTATGCAGGTGCCTGATGTAGGGATGGATTCCTGTTAAGCTATGTGTTTTCTCATACATTTTTCGATTTTGCAAAGTCTGTAGGCCCTAAAATATCAAAAAAAATAATGGACACAGAATGAACAGATTGGAACTCATCTGATTAACTCAGCCGTAAATTGCAACTTTCTCTACTTGAAAAGCGAGTGCACCACGTGATGTGATGAGATCATTTTGTCACGTCATTACAAAATGGTGGCCATTTTGCGGCCTTATTAGATCGGAAATGCTCGAATGAGGAGACTCTGTCACCCATGTTCTAGGCCAGGGCCTAGAGTCTTCGGTGCATGGCCTAAGGCCGTAGACCGTAGGCAATACACCCAAGACTCTAGACCCTGGCCACAACCACCGCAACATATCACAACCATAGATCACACCCATAGAATCAAACATCTATCAAATATTTGCAAATATACAGTTTGTCTTCTGTTTGATTTGTATAGTTTGTATGTGATGTTTTGGCTACGTCATGTCATTCAGATTGCAGAGTTTGGTAACAAGCACTGCAGTATAACATATCCATGGAAGTAAACATTTTGTATTGTGGTGTATGGTTAAATGTTTGCTTCAATGGTTGTGTTATTGGGCAGTATTTATGAGTTGTATTTGTTATAATATACTTACTGTTTGATTTTTTGTGATTGGATATATTTTTTTCATGACGTGGGTAATTGGAGCAGATATTCTTTTTCAATTTCTGTGATAAAAGAAAAGATCATGTTAGTGTAGGTAGTTTATACAGACTTATTGCATTGCATATTAGACATTTCTGCTTTATGTGTACTGTGCAATTTGCTCAGTTTCTGTGTGTTGCTTAAATCATTGGGTCTGTGGGAAAAAGAATCAATGTTGGATTAAAAAAGAACTTTTCTTGTTATGGTATAGTAATTTTTTTCTTTGTTTTTAGTGTTTACTTGTTGTTTCTGGCTAATGTTCTATCTGTTGGTTGTTGCAGATTGTTAGGTCTTTGATGTCGAATTGTAACTGATTATAGTTTTTTATTTATACTATTAAGTTTGCTAATATACCTGTTGGGTTGTTGCAGATTCGTGAGGCAGTTAGATACCTGTTGGCGTATTCTAACTTGTATTTCTTCTTATAATTTAGTGGTGTTGATTTATCTGTTTGGTTGTTGCAAAATCTTGGGGCAGTTAGATACCTGTTGGCGTATTCTAACTGTGTATTTCTTCTTATAATTTAGTGGTGTTGATTTATCTGTTTGGTTGTTGCAGAATTTTGAGGCAGTTAGATTCCTGTTGGCGTATTCTAACTATTTATAGTTTTCTAATTGAGGTTTTATTATTGTTTATGCACAGACTAGTTATTAAATTTTGGTTTTAAGAATATTAAATAAGCGGTTATAAGATTTGCTGGTAACGTTTGCTTTAGAGTAATGGTATTATCATTACATTCAAACCATCCACAATTATTTTTTATATATACAGTGTAGTGACCTGCATTGGTTGTGGCTCCTGCATGGTAGATTATACCTATTGTTGTGAAGGTTTTCTTACCAAGTGATACTTGACCATGTGTGAATCCAGTGAGCTTGCAGTTGTTTTTGGTACCATCTGCATTGTAACGTAAAAGCATTAGTATTACGTATTTACTATGTGTTTGTATTTGTAAGGTGGAGCGATTATCTGAATTGCAGCTAGTACATAATCTGCCAGGGTTTGCATTTTGTAGAAGTCGCTGAAATGGAATGGATTCACAGTTAGGTATTGATACATACACAAAGCGTTCATTAGGGATTTGTTCCTGTAATACATTGTTGCAGAGAGTGCATCTATGTTTCCACATAAATGAAATCTTCCAGATTTCATACATATGTATATTTTTGTTTTCCAGTATTGTAGTAAGTACATTAGAAATTCCTGTGGATCTTCTTGTGAGTTTATGGTGAATTTCACCATTCCAGCACAGTAGTCCAATTCTTGTCTTATTCCATGAACACTGTAAGTGTTGTCAGGATTGTTGGTTGCATTAATATGAAGGACTGACATTTGCAAATGCAATTGGTCTGTATTGTGTAAGTAAATGTTGTCAATAATTGGTGGCAATTGAAATAGAATATTTATTGCTACATTTGCGTAGCAATTTACACAAGTTACATTTGAATATGTGAAAGGACCAGATAGATCTGTGTCCAAGTCATTTCTTCGGAGTGAGTGTTGTTTCTTTGAAGAAGTATCCGAGTTACTTTGAGTAGTACATTCTTCTTTGGTTGTAATAATTTATGAAGTATTAGCTTCTTTTACTCTCTTTGGAGGATTTGCAGTGAGATTCTGTTGCATTTCTGTTTGAAGTAGTTTTCTTTTATAACGTTTTGCTTTTTGTGGAACAGGACAGGTTTTTAGATGGGGGTGTACAGTGAACATAGTCTATTGTATTCCAAAATGCAAGGAATATCAGCGTTTTACTGCACTTGCATCAAAGTTGAATAGAAATAGACCGTCAAGTTTACTTAAGCGTGATAGTGCTGTGTACCTCATGCCTTCTTTAAAGACTGTGTTCCCAATATCTATCAATGCTTTATCTAGGGTAAGACCTTGTGATTTGCGAATGGTGACTGCATATGCTAGATTTAGAGAAAATTGCTCTCTGCGTACATGCATGTCTTTGAATCGAAGGAATCGAGCTGGTGAGCGTCATATTCTTTTTACTTCTGATAGTTTGTCAAAGAGAATATTGACAAACTGAATTTTGTTGTCACGTGGATATGTTTGAAAGCCAACAACTGTACCATACTCCGAAGCTAGTTGTTCATTCAGGTACTGTGGCCAATCCACCCTGCCTTATTCTAGGCGTCACTCAATGTATTTTAGCCAACCTACCACACTTATACCTAGTTGCCTACCTCCTAGGTGTTATTCAATGCATTTTCAGTAACTCCGCCCCTACACCTCAAACCCATGCCACTCCCGGCATCCCTGCCATTTCAACTACCCTTATCTAGGTGTCACGTAGTCCATCACAACCGCTTGTGGTCACCTAAATACAGGTATTACTCAGGGCTTTACAACACTCTCGTCCGCACCATTTAGTAGGTATCTATTCACCACTAACCTGTTGGCCTATTTCCTGATCAACCTCAATACTGCATCACCAAGATGGCCCCACAACTACCCAACATGCCAGCCCTATCTAGGCTTAACAACCAAGTACCATATTTAGATTTAAACGACCCTCAGGTACTGCTACCTTCCAGTCACCCTCGCACCACCATAGAAAGGAACCTAGGACTTACAGCCAGACTAGCCAAAATCTATGAGCCCCCTGCCTGTTCACTGCCCACTACACAAAACCCCAGAACGTCACCACTCTGACCTAATCCCTCCACACAAATTAGTAACCAATTACAAAACCTCTACCCTACACCCCTCCATAACTCCCTCAACCAGGGCACTCCTGAACCAACACAGGACAAGTGCCATTCTACTACTTCAAATAACATAGCCACTACCTCTAAAAACATAGTTAGTCCCAAAATTAAGGGAGCCTTGATCAACGCCAGATCATTAGTAGCCCATGCTACAGAAATTGCAGACTTAATCCTTACTGAAGACCTTGACTTCCTCGCCATCACTGAGACTTGGTTACACCCAGCAGCAGGCCCTATGCTCATGTTGGCAGTCCCAGATAACTACTCTATCTTGAGACAAGACCGCCCCAATTCCAGAGGAGGTGGTGTCGCCATCATCCATAAGTGCAGTCTTACCATGAGACTAGCTACTTCTATTGATGCCCTCTCTTGTGAAACACTAGCAGTCAAAATACCACTCACTAACACCCAAACTCTCAACATCTATTTGATCTACCGCCCGCCAGGCCCCATTGGCGCCTTCGATGATGACCTTAACTCTATTCTATCCAGCAACCTCAAAATCTCCACTCAACCTCTTACCTTAGGAGACTTCAACTTGGGCCACAATGACCCGGAAGGCCATCTCGCAAGCACAATAGCTAACACTCTCACTGAATTAGGCTTTGCGCAAAGATGCACGATACCTACGCACTCGAAAGGCAGAACACTTGACTGGGTGGCTGACTACAATTGCCTAGCGAGTATCACAAATATATCACCTCTAGCCTGGACTGACCACCACCTGGTATCATTCATGCTCTCCACCGACAGACCTCCACCCCCGCCTACCATTAAGGCCCCACCCACTCGCACTAGAAACAAGAAAAACATGACAGCAGAAAGACTTATCCCAAACCTAGTCCCCACTCTCAACACACTTCCCGACAACCTGGACCCTGAATCTCTGGTTGAAGAATATAACAAGATTATGGCCACCTCGCTGGACCGCATCGCCCCCCCTTAAACTTAGATCCAGTAAACCGAAAACGCACCTCAACAAATGGTACACACCATTCCTCAAAAACCTAAGGCAGCAAAAAAGAAACTGGAGGCCATTTTGAAAAAATTCCCTTCAGTCTCAAACAAATTCAAACTCTCCAAACTAGCTGCACTCTACAAAAAAGAGCCTCATTTGACTTTCGTATAGCCGAATCTAAATCCAAGATGAAAGAACTCTTCTCAATCCTCAAAGAAATAGAAACCCCAATAGCACCCATCGACACCTGCACCAAAGATAAAAACTGGTGTTCAGAAATTCAAAATGCCCTAGCGAATAAGATTGTGACTCTTCAAAGCAAAATCTCCAGCAAAAGAGCCTCCTTGAATGACACACTCAACTCAAAAATTCCCGACAAGCTCATGCCCACTGATCTCGCCCGTTTCCAGTTCTCCAAAGTCAACATATTGGAAGTTGAAAAAAATCATCTTGTCTCTGAAACCGTCTAATTGCCAGGGAGATCTGTGCCCAGCACAGCTCATTAAAGATGCTGACTGTGACCTCGCCCCTTTCATTACAAAACTGATTAATGCCTCCTTCGCTACTGGATCCATTCCTACTAACATAAAACAATCCTGGGTTCTCCCATTACTGAAAAACCCTCTCTCGACCCAGCCATACCCACAAATTACCAACCCAAAACGACTGTTCCCTTTCTACTAAAAATTTTGGACAAGGTTGCCTATGTACAAATACAGAAGCACCTGGAAGAACACAACCTCCTAGGATCTAGACAATCTGGTTTCTATCCCCAACACAGGACCGAAACTGCTCTCATTGACTTGAAAGCGCAGATCGATTCGCTCAGAGACAATGGGCAAGCCGCCCTACTCCTCCTCCTTGACTTATCTGCAGCTTTCGATTTGGTCGATCACTCTGTCCTATGCTCACACCTCCACACCTCAGCTCACTTTTCCACTGAGGCCATCACCTGGATCACATCCTTCCTTAACGGCAGGACTATGAGGGTCTTTTCTCCCACGGCTGCAGCAGACCCGATACCCATCACCTGCAGCGTTCCTCAGGGCTCCTGTGTCTCATCCGCACTATACAACATATTTATCAAGCCCCTTTTCGATGATTTGGATCATCTCGGTATCACCTACACTAACTATGCAGATGATACTCAGATCCTCCTTCCGCTTTCTGGAGATTATGGAAAGGTTTTGGCCTTGCTAAATAGGGTGTACATCACCATCCAGGCATGGAGGGCCACTCATGGACTATGCCTGAATGATGATAAAACAGAACTTATCATCTTAGGCACTACATTCAGTATAAAGAAACTTGACCTGGCCTATAACTCCTTCATGATTGACGGAAACAACATCAAAGTCAGACAGGAGGTCAAAACATTGGGATTCTATCTAGACTCCAATTTTTCCCTCAAAAGACAAGTGAGCTCACTCGCATCCTACAGTGCTTACACATGCAAATTGATCTGTGCAGCTAAAACTTTCCTGTCAGTCTCTAGCTTCCTGACACTCGCCAGAGCCCTCATATTGTCTTGCCACGACTATTGCAATGCCCTTTACCTGGGATCTACCAAGGCCACAACCAGTAAACTGCAAACCCTTCTTAACAATGCCCTCACAGCAGCTCTGGGCATCTCCAGAAGAGAACACATTACAGTACTCAGCCAACAGAATAATTGGCTCTCCACCAGAGATAAAATTAGATTAAAAACGGCGTCTCTCAACAATGCTGCCCCAACTTACCTGATCAACAGATTCCACAGACAGTCCTCATTAGGACCCATCAGAACTGCATACAAAAACTGTCTATCTGTTCCCCACTACAAACGGGCCTCCTTAGGGGGTAACAGCTTCCCGGTAAAAGCTGCCAAGCTGTGGAATTCCCTGCCTCCAAACCTCAGAGCAGACCTGCCCTATCAGAACTTCCACTCCATGGTAGTCTCCTGGCTGAAATTGGAGACCCACTAAGACAATGAAGTGCCCAGCTCTACCTGCACACACTGTAACCACGTGTGCCTTCTTGCTTACCTGTATATAACGCCTGCTGGCCTTACTGCTGATTTGTATATAACTTTGGTGTACTTTATTCTTGTATTATGCATATTCTTTGTGTACTGTAACCAAGCTTCGAAAATTCTTGTAAAGGCTGCGCCCTGATACCCCCGGGTCACGCATTATAAATAATAAAACAAACAAACAAACAAACAAACCAAGTGTTCCATTAACTAGTCCTTGCTCCACATCAAGGTTACGTTTAGCATTACTCTACAGTTTAAAGATAATTTTAATATTTTCTCCAAACCAGCTGTGTTGGAGATAGAGTTTTCTAAGGTATTTAATCTTGTTGTGGCTTGTTGACCCATGGGTAGTGGCATACCATGTACGTCCAGTTTGTCTGTAGAGCAAATTTCAATTATTGGTTGCATTTCTTTTTTCAACATTGTTTCATTGAACTTGGGACAGCTTGCAAGAGTTGGCATCAAGGACATACAAGTGACATTTTTGTGTGCTAATTGTTCCATGACATCACTAGCCCATGAGTTATGGCCATAAAGTGCATAGATGTGCCAGGTTTTTAATATTGCTTGTGCTTCTTGAGATAGTACACCAAACTCTAATACTTTTTAAAATGTTGGCGTAGGTGAGGTCTGCAGACTGGTGCATGTTTTCTGATAATTCTCTGTATTGAAAATGTTGTCAAAGGCTAACATTTCCTATGCTGCCAACAGTTTTACATCAGAGTTTGTGTCCTAAGGTTTTAAAAATAGGTTCACCTTTCACTGGTGTCCATTGAAGAAGATCTCCGAAAACAATGTGTTTTCCTCCAAAGAGATCTTTGTAATTTGTTTTGATTACTTCTTGTAATCTGAGGTGACTCAAAGCCAACATTAGATTGGAGACCATGCTCACCTCATCTATTAGCAGCATTTTCATTTGTTTTAACACTCTGCGTAATTCCATTGCAGCTTCTGTAAGTTTGCAATATTGTAATTTGTTTTGGTGTTCTACTGGAAGGAGTAGTAATTGGTATAAAGTGACACTGCCTATGTTGTACACAGCTAAACCTGTGGGGGCAGTTACAACAGCTGAGAGTTTGTTGTTTGTCAATTGTTGAAGGAACTTGCTGATGATTTTGATTAAGAATGTTTTGTCTGAACCAGCTTCACCACTGACATGTAGTAGTATAGTTTTGTAATTTTGGCAGGTACATTCTTTATTTTCATGTTGTACACCATGTGCAACTTCTTTTGTTACTTCTTGAAACATGGTATGCTGCTCTTTGTTAAGTTTTGATTGTAGTACAGTTAGGTCTTCTGTATCTTCTTCATAGTGACACATGGTGTTTTCTACTTCTGTCATAGCTAATTCTGCCTCATTTGCTATTAGTGGTTGTCCCAGTGGTTCTTGGCTTCCTGTTGCAAAAGGTTGACTACTGTCAGGAGTGTCTTTATCTAGTTGAGCCTGGAGTTCTTCTTCGTGTTGCTGTTCATTGTGCAACATTGTTTTGTACTGTGTAAAGTTTACATCGGTTATAGTGCTTTCATTTGCTTTGAAAGCGTCTTCATAAGAGTCATAGATACCTAGTATCTCTTCTTTTCTCCATGGTTTAAAAAGTTGAAGCAGGGACATGTAATATAGTTCTTTATGTTGAGGAGTTTTTAATGACAATTTTATATGATTAATTAAGTTTCTTTTGGTAAATTTCACTAAGCTGCCATGACAATTTGTCACTCTGTATCTACCTTTGTTTTCATAGGGTTTTATAATATTTTTGTATGTGAAGTTTTGGGCCAAGTGGTATAGACACATGGTTTCCAAAGTGGTACTTCTGTTTGGGTAGTACGTGTCCAGTAAATTATTTTTCAAAATGTCTTGGCTGTCGGGATCATTTTTGGCTATTGTTTCTATGTCGTCGTATGATTTGAGAACTCTTTTTCTAGATTTAGCAGGACCAAGACTTAGTCATACTATATTTTCAATTTTTTCCATATAAAGCAGTACCAGTTAAACGATCTGCAGCTTCATAAGAGCCACATTCTCTATGGGAGAGCATTTTTATGCCCAAGCTGTACAATTTCTGAGACAAGTGTTTTGTCCAATGATAGGTCATTCCAGAGGTCCTGCAGCTCTTTTCTTCCTGCTTTGGTTAAGTAGGCTGTAACATACAATGCAACTGCAGTGGAATTATCTGCAATGTACTGCACATCTATGTTTGCATTCCATAAGAGGGCAATGATTGCACTGTAATCATTGATAAAATTTGCTTCTTCTGTTCATTTTATGTAATATGTGTTCTTAGGTGATTTACCTTTAACACTATGTCTAACTGAAGACATGAAGTTGTTCACTTCACCTGTTTCTGTAACTGGTCTAGGGAAACCAAAGCAGCATTTGGTGTAGTATTTTCCTTTGTTTTTGTATTTGCAACGACAATATTTCCCACATTTGTGTCTTTGAAATTGTACGATTTGTGCATGAAGATCACTATTTGTTGCTTCTGATGGAATTTCACAAGTAACATAGTTTTCGATAAACTGCAAAACAGTGGAATCACTGTCTTGACCACATTTAGGAGCATCTTTAATCCATAAAAGCATGTGGATATGTGGTGCTCCTCTGGCTTGGTATTCTTTTCTCCAAAAGAAGTGTTGCACTTCTCCGAGGGGAGGAACAGTATTATTACAAATAAAGTGTAGCATAGCAATGAAGCGATGATGGAAATATCTTGAAACATTAACAGGATCTAGAGAGCAAAGTTCTCCAGGTGTTAGTATATCTATGTTTTTTTTGTTTTTGTTTGCTATGTGTAGGAAATCATGTAAATCTTCCCATGCATATTCTGCACAACTTAATGTAACAAACCAAGTGGGCGTGCCAAGGTTTCTTATCATACAACATACATCTCTGTGTAGTCTGAACCAGTACTCTTTTGTATCACACGTTTGCTAACAGATTTGTTATGCTTGATTGTAGAACCTCATCCTTTTCTTGCACTTTTTGTAGTAATTGCGTATCTGACATATTTTGAAATTGGGTACCTAATTTTAATGTGTGTGCAACCCGTAGCATAGAGTTGCTAGTTCACTTTCAAAGAGTAGGTGGAATATGAATTCCACATTTTGTCTAAATCTGGGATTTTCAGAATACATTCGTAATGAGCGGTATTCTGATGCTGTTATCTGAATGGGTCTATCATCGTACCTCCCTCCTTTTCGTCTAGGAAAGAGTAGAGGAAACTTTTTTCTCATATGCTGATTGGTGATCCTTTGGTTTGTCGCATTTGGTACATTTCTAGTGCATTATCTATGGTGTCACTAGAGTGTAATGGATGAATTGTTTAATGGTCTAAAATATTGGATCATGTAGCAGGATCTAGAAGTTCAAATTGACCAGTTTCAGGTGACTCTTGAATTATTTTAGTGGTTTCCTTCAAGTTTTCTTCAATATTAATTTCTTTGTAGTATTCGTTATTGTATTTTAGATATTGCAAGGCTTGTCTAACATCATGTAAATCTACGAGTTGTTGCCAATTTTTTTTGTCTTTTGTAGGTACTAGGACAATTAAAGATTGCTCTATTGGATGTTGTAGTCCCAGAGTGTTCAGATTTTCTTTTCAGATCTAATGGTAAATAAACAACTTTGCCACAAATGCCTTTCTCTAATTCAGAGGGAGGTAATTTTGCTGTTTTTGGTTGAAGGCATATTATTGCTTGAAACAAGTGCACTGTTTGAATTATGATGCTCTCATATAAATTGAGTTGTTGCAGGGGTTTTGGTAGTGGGAATAATTCTAAGTTATTTGTGATAGCACGTAAAGGAGTTTGGTTGTTGTCAAGGTTTGTAGTGCAGTAAGTGTAAAGTATTAAAAGGGTCATTTATTTCATATTTGTTTTCTGCTATAAGGTACAGAACTAATTCAAACCATTTGGAATCTTCATTGTCTTCTATTTTGTATGTTACATCTACAGTTTTTGTGTTACTTTTATAAAATGTTCTGCGGCAACACACACTCAAATGGTTTCGTACTTCAGCGGATGTACTTTAAAATTTTAGTATTTCTTTTTTGTATGTGTGTAGTAGAGGGTTGCCATCAATACTATTGTTGCTAGTCTGTTGTAAAGGTATTGCATTTTGTAAGTGCCTTTCACTTCCAAAATATTTTCTCAGGATATGCTCCATTTCTTCAAGTAGATATTTGGCTGTACCATGTAGAAGATTGTTATTTAAATTGGCCAGTGCTAAAGCAGGACTTTTAGCATAGTACAGTTTATAGACTAGATTTCTTATAGTTGAATGATGTGTTGATATCATTTTGATATGATGGAAGGTGCTTTTGCAAATAAGTCCTGAAATGCAGGCTAATGAATGTCCTTGTAGTCCTGTGTGTTTGCACACTGGACAGTTATCCATATTTTGCAATAGTTTCATTTTGATTTTGTCTTTGCCTTTCACATACTGATTGAGGAATTGGCGTAAACATTTGAAAGATTTTCTGGCAATGTTACACATTGACGTGCATGGCCATTTGTATACTGGACGTTCTGGTTCAGTTGAATGTGGAGGTGATACTGAATTTTATGGGGACATTTTTTGTAAGCAGTATTTCTTGCTCCATAATGGTATTATTATGTTTTTCATAGCCTCTTCCACTGCGATGTATGGCAATTATGTCCGTTTGATTTTGTTTGTATGCTTCTGCATTGAAATATGGGTCTGTGCTGGTGGTGTGACTCCATTCACCTCCACAGATATTTAAGAAGTTATTTTTGTTGACATTCCATTTATTTAGAAGTCATTTTTGTAATTTAGTAGTAAGTTTTGTTTGTGGTTTCATTCTGTTCAACAGTAAAATAAATAACTTCCTTTTGAGACGGATTGCACTGTCTATCAAAGCTTCTAAAATTCATTTTCTACGGTAGGTTTTAAGGGTTATGCATGATTTCTCTCCTGTTTTGATAAGATTTTGAAGGACTCTGTGGGGGAATTTTTTTTCTAATATATGTTTTTTGGTATGGTTACTTGCCACTACATAAAGATTTATAGGAGCAGTGTTAGCAGTAGTGGTAGCTGAATTGTTGTTAATCACTTTTTGTTTCATTTTACATTTTGAAAGAGGAGGGAACGTTTTTGTACTGGAAGTTTTTTTTTCACTTAATGACTATTCGATCTTTTGTTTGAACTTTTTTTTACAAATTCTGCTAGAGATGGATGCTTATTTTGGACAGTTTAATTTTCATTTGCTCTACTTCTGCATTGCTTTCTACAGACTTGGTTCTTGGTAGGCATTCTTTGGGGTCTGTATAAAAAAAGAAGGTATGGGTTGGGCTGTTGTGCAATGTATGTGTGCTGTGTGCATCAGTGTGTGAGTATGATGGTAAGGATGTATGTGGTGGTGTGTGATTGTGCATTGGGCAGCTACAACTAGTTGGGAAGGATATTCTAGTATGTGTGTGTTATTATACTTGGATTCAGATGACAGTACAAAGTAAGCTAGTGGTGAGGAGAAGTACTAATACTAAATCTAATGGTATAGAATTAAAACAGTTCTTTGTTCTGTAATACTAACATTCTAGGGGCTGAGTTATGTCATGTGTGCATCTAAAAACAGGGATTTGTGTGCTATTCTGCCTGTTAATCCCTCTTTAACAAATGGGGATTTGTGGGCAGAATGGTGTACACATGTCTGTTTTTTGGCGCACAAATTCCATGAATCAACTGCACAGTGAGTTTGAGTAACAGTAAGAATATTATGGTAGTATTGTATTTACTTTTTTGTTTGGAATGAGCAAGTTTCTTCTGAGTTGTTGTTTGTACTTCAGATGTTGCTGCTTTTCAGGAGAGTGGTCTTCACTGCAATTGTAAAAGATAGAAGTTAGTAATTTTGTGTGTTTTTAGCACTGATGTTAATTTAGACGTTTATTTTTATGTTTTTGTAGTAGTATTCTTGTTTGATAAGTGAACATAGTGTGTGAATGCAGTTACCTTTGACTATGTGTAGGCTTTATATTTTACTTACAATATGTTAGTTCAATATGCTTTGCAAATGAGTAGAATACTAAGTCTATGAAACTCACTTGGTTTTTTAAGGCCGTGTTATTGAATGTTAGGAGATAGAAGAAATAATGATCTACTTATTTTGAAATTTTTATAAGGTAAATGGCAGAAATTGTACAGAAAAGCATGGAATGAATGTATTTGTGAAGGTATGGGTAATAGGGTTGAAGAATGTGATTTATAGGCAGTGGTGTTTTTTCAGCTCGGAGCTTTTCAATGATACTGTCTATCTGTGTGAGCGTATGAAGATGCATAATCTTATCCTGACTGTGTGTAATTTTATAATACACTACTAAGTTTTTTTCTATACCTATACTGTTCTTTTAACCATCTTTTAATATTATAATTTTTTAGATAGCTGTGTGTTTAAAAAAAAAATAGATAGTATATAGGTTGGGAAGCGAGGGTTGATTATAGCAGATGGGAAAAAAATGACTGTTTTTTTTATAGGTTATAGAGGTTAAGTGGTAGTTACTCTGTTTATATTCATTCATAAGAGTTGTTCATGTATTATATAGAAAATATGCATACCTGTAGTTTGTATTCTTGCATGTGGATATGCCTGTAGCTGCAACTAGAAATCTTGGATACTTGTACAGTATTTTTTGTAGTAGGTGCTTTCCAATTAAATGAGAGTTGTACTCAGAGTGACCAACAGTACATTTGAAGTGTTGAACTCTGATGATGGAGTTAGATGTAGAGGTCTGGATGCGACTGGTGGATGGTTGTGCGACTGCTTAGCTGTGTCCATTGAGGGAATGGCACAGTGATTGAAGTGGAAAGGGTAGAAGGGCTGTCCAAGAGTTACGCTGTCCGCGGACACCGTAGCTGTCTGCAGACAGGGCATGCCACATCTGGGGTTTTCCTGCAAATCCAGCATGGAAAGGGGACTGTAGGGAGTAGCCAATCAGTTGTTGAGGTTGTGGATTTGTGTTGAAAAAGATTGTGTGTAGTTAAGATGACAGAGGTGGAGAAAGTCAGGGTGTTGGTGCTTGGGGATATGTTTGTACATGGTTTACAGCAGTATGCTCAATGTAAGCATGTGGCAAACAATTTTGATGTTAAAGGATTGGAGATCTTGTGGAGCACTGTGCCTGATTGCAATGTACAGGGAATTGTACAAGTTTGTGAAGATATGGGCAAGGTGAACATTTTGGGCTATGTCAGTGCCCCTACTTTGTTGGCAGATTTGGAACACTTGGTTCAAGCAGTAATGATCATCCTTCCAAATGCCAATTTCTGGATTAGTACCTAGAGCAATATGGGACAATAGTTCTGATTTCTGTCCTCAGCAAAATATTGCTAGGTGTGCAATCAACCGAGGCATGTGTATTTTCATTCTTAGAGCTGGTATGTCCTTCTGTAATAATGATAATTTTGATTCCAGTAATGCTGTTTATTTTAGAGAAGATGGCATTTCTTTATCTTATTTTTGGACTGTGAAAGGCGGCTCTGAAAAGAGCCTTATTTTTTTGGGAATTTTTGTTGTTTTATATTTTTTTTTTTTTTTTTTTACACACAACACACTAGGAGAGGAGGGGAAAGGAGCGCAGGGAAGGGACGCCAACCAGGGGGATAAGAAAGGGCAGGTGGAGAGAGGAAGATGTAGGGTGGGCCTTATTTAGGTAGTGGGCAGACCTTCTCATGCTCCTTGACCATAGTCTCGAAAGTACTCCGAAGAGACTCCCCCCTGCAGAGTACATACACAATATTGTGACCCTCGAAAGGTAAGGGTCAACAGCATCGTAAATGGCCTGGGAGGCAGCTGGAGAGATGCGCTGTCCCACAGGAGTGTCTCTTGTGGTGACAGGAGCGGAAACAGAGGATGTGGTAAAGGAACTCAACCTACTACATTGATCACAAGGTACAACCTTGTAAACGGCCCCACCGTGGAACGACCTTAGGTGTCGCTTCATAGATGTCGTACCAAAGCTGTACGAACCAGGCCTCTCACGACTCAGTACCATGTGGCACTGATTGCAGGTTATCAAAGATAACATGTCATTGATGACATCACATGTCTGGCTCACTCTTTTTTCCTTTACTAATATATCTAGGCTAGTAACAGTCAGAAACTAAAAATGATCTATACTATAGTACAAAGTACTATATTTGTAGACTTATACTTCAAATATGTTCTTACAGTTCTTCACTTAGGGTCCACTCAAAGCATATGAAACATATACAAAGGGGAAAACACAGACTTGGAAGACAGCAATGCTTTCTATGTATGAAGATGATTAGTAAGGTTATCAACATTGTCTTATAGTTCTGTTGTTTTTTTATTACTGTACTTTTCCTGGATATGGTCATATTTGTACATTGCACTTACATTACTTTCCATAGGGTCTAGGCACAATATGTTATAGTCATACATAGGGAAGTAGTAGCTTTGAAGCAGAGCAATCATTTCTGTGCATGAAGATAATCAGTTAGGTTATGAAGATTGTCGGGTAATACTGCTGTTTTTTTGTTTACTTCATTTTCCCTGTATATGCTCTATTTGTATGTGTTGTTGTCTGTTTGTGTTTTGTGTGCAGTAATATAATAATATAGTGAGTGGGTTTGATTCGGTACTTATTAAATGTTTCACAGTAGGCAAGACTCTAATAAGGAAGCATTTATAATTTTAGTATTTATCATGGCAAGGTTATTAATATTGCATCTCCATCATGTCTGCTGCACACTATGCCTATGTTACTACATGTGTACCTTAGTATATTGGATAAAACTTCATATTACAATGCTATTTGGATTAATGCACTACTTACCTCATGATATTTATTCCAATGATCCTTGACACGTTTTTATTAACATTACAATAAGAATCCCTTGTACAGACTTTTCCTGAAAGGTAAAAGCACACGTGATGTCATCAGTGATGTCATCAATGACATTTGTGATGTCATCTTTGATGTCCTGGGTGTTAGTCTTAGCAGTGCACGATGGTGACACGAGTTATGGTTGCTTATCTTATCATAACTGGTGAATTTCAAGGGGTTTTCGGTTTTACTTGGAACCATAACGTCCCTTTAACAAAGTTTTTTCCCAGAATTTTGTATAGGTTTTTAGTAGCGCAAAAGTTTTTTTACTGAATATATATATTCAATGCAAAAACATTGTTAAAGGGGCATTATGGTTAAGTTGCAGTAATAAAAACCTAGAAAATTCAATGAAAAAACGTTGTTAAAGGGATGTTATGGTTACAAGTAAAACCGAAAAACCCCAGAAATTCAAAGTTTTTTTACTGAATATATATATTCAATGAAAACACATTGTTAAGGGGGCATTATGGTTAAGTTGCACTAATAAAAAACTTGGAAATTCAATGAAAAAACGTTAAAGGGACATTATAGTTACAAGTAAAACCGAAAAACCCCGGAAATTCGCCAGTTATGGTAGGCTAAGCAACCATAACTCGCGCCACCAGCATGCACTGCTAAGAATAACACCCATGACATCAAAGATGACATCACACATGGTGGCCGGCAAGTTCGTAGGCAAACAAAATGGAGTTGTCCTAAGGGCACTGGAACTGTCCGTACAGTGAACATAGCATGCGTGGACATGCGCAGTACAAACGAAAGGATTGCCAACATTGCGCCAGTTCCTAACTGTCCGTCTCACTTGTGTCGCACTTTGAAGTAGTTTCAGAACCCGAACACTGTCCGTAGGACAATTGTGCGCATGCGCATGTTTGAATCTTTGCATTTGCTATCCAGGGGACTTTCATTAAGGGGGCGGATGTGTTGAGGACGTCATCTTGTGACCGTACCTACAATGCGCGTGGGGACTAGTTTCCACGGTTTGTGTGCTTCTGCAACACTACGAATTGACTTGTAGACACAAGGCAAAGTATTGAGGAGTGTAAAAATTTAATTTCACACATCCCAAACAATAGGCCACCTCAGGAGTTGCTGTGTAAAATGTGTGTACCGCTTTGTAGGGATGAAGACGGTCGCGAGGCGCTCCCCTGTACCCTTTCAAAAGGCCACACCCCCGAGCGCATCTTCATTGTCCTTCTAGCTATAGTAGATAGAGGTGCGTTGCCTTTACTGCTGTAGTGACGAAAAGAAAACGAATTGGTATGGATTCGATGGTGGCTGTTGGGTTATTAGCCTCTGCACCACCCCCAAACCTGCCACCATCACCACCTCACCAAGGGCCTGCAGAGAGATATATGGGTGAGGATGTAGAGATTGAGGAAGAAGAGGAGGAAGAGAATGAAGTGGAGGAACTCCGCACTAGGAGCACTCGGCGGGAGTCATGGGTGTGGCGGTTGTTTTCCGTTTATGGGAATGTACCAAAAGCATGTGCGAACCTGGTGAAGTGTAACCAGTGCGACGAGGTGTTGAGTCGGGGGAGATTTGGAGCATACAGTTTTGGTACGACAACTATGAAGCGACACCTCACTTCGTTCCATACTGCGGACATTCACAAGGTGGTGCCATGTGAAGGGTGTAGTCGTTTGAGTTCCTCCACAGCATCCTCGGAATCTGCTCCTCCCACCACAAGAGACACTCCTGTGGGGGAGCGGCTCCCTCCAGCTGCTCCACAAGCCATTTGCAATGCTGTGGACCCTTACCTTTCAAAGGTGAAAGTAGTATGCACGTATTGTGATGCAGTACTCTGCAGGTGGGAGAGTTTTGCGAAGTGCTTTTGAGGCTGCAGTCACCGAGCACCAGAAGATTTGCTCCTTACCTAAATAAAGATCACCTGTAATATTTGTCTGTTGAGTTGCCCTTTCTTATCCCCGTGGCTGGTGTCCCTTCCTTACCCTCCTTTCGCCTCTTCTCCTAGTGTGTCGAGTGCTGTTAATTAATGAACGTAAAAACAACAAAAATTACAGAAAAGGCTCTTTTCAGAGCCGCCTTTCTCAGTGTAACAATATAACTATGAAGTGAAGGCCGTAGACCCCTGCGGAGTTCAGAAAAAGGTCACGGACAGTCGTAGAGGGGAAAAAGGGAGGGTGCAAGCCGCGCAAACGCAATAAAGTGTACATTGGGAGTAAGTGGCGGCTCTGAAAAGAGCCTTTTGGTGGTGTGTTGTGTGGGTCAAAAACAGTGATTTGCGGAAAACGGATTGTCAGATAGGTTAGCTTGATTGCAAAAGAGGGCGCAATGCATTTTGTAAATTGTGAAGAAACATCTGATTACCAGCATATGTGAGGGCGTCTCGATCTCTGCGGAAAATGAAACTGGTATGAAACAAAATGTTTTCATTGTGGAAAGAGGACATGCCAGCATCTCTTAAAAAGGCACACACAGCCTTATTCACATTGCGTCTCGCTTTCTCCATTTGTGGACCAAATGCAGAAGAATGCAACCATTTTTGTCTTTGGGAAATAAGCGAAAAAAGTATTTGACAATTTGGAAACATGTCCCTGAGCTTCGCGAGTCCTTCCTTCATGCCAAATTGTAAAGAAATGCCAGATACATGGCCTAAACTGTTTCCTCCACAATGAATGATGAGTATTTCTGGAGGACGCTCTGTCTGTAAAGTAACACAAAGAGGTACCAAGTCCACCCATCTGATGCCACGCATGCCATGCCAGTGCACGTCCGCATGTGGAAATCCGAAATTTGAAGATAAACTGCATCATTCTGCATGCACCTTCAACCAATGTATCCATGAGTCTCCCACATCCAGATAATCTGTTTTCGAGCATGGAAAGCCATGGCTGTGTGGTGTCCTGTGAGGGAGAAGACGGTCTTACTAAAGTACGTCGGTCAGAACACACCTACTTTATGGATCAATCCCTAGCTCCGCTCATTCTCATTTACATGCGGCTCCACCCTTCAATCCCCGGTGGTGATATTTGCTGGCTGCTAACTACCGCCATGTTCGTGGACATGTACAGGATCAGAGCGTGACGACGGTACATTAAAGTACTATTCCCATTTTTCCCCTTTAAGGTAGGCACTGAAAAGAGCCATTTTTTTTTTATTTTTGGCCACATATCGTACAGACATGTGGAATTGTATGTATTTTTTTGTATTTTTGTCCTTGCTTTACACGTGCAAACATTATAGAACCTTCTCTAAAGCAAGTCTTATGTTCCAAAAAAACATCGCATTTCCCAAAGAGGATAGCGCAACACCATCTCCTTCAAAGTAAAGTGCATTGCTTGGAGCAATGTTATCGTGGCTACAAAAAAAATACCAACTCGTAGCATGAATGCACGCATGCCGCGATTGATGATGCACCTCCCAATGCTTTGATCTGGACAGAAAACAGAGTGTTGTTCCATTGCACTCTCGGGAGTAAAGCAGAAAAAATAAATTTCGATGTTGGGAAGATGGTCATGAGTGCTTCAAGCAACTGTGCCAAATCTGCCAACAAAGTACGTGAAGTCAGGTATCCCAAGTGGCAAGCACCGTAGTGCAAAATTACCACATGAGGAGTGGTCATTCGACCCATGGCTCTGCAAACTTGCAGAATTGCCACAGCATTGGCATCAGTGTCAGTGCTCTACACCACCCCCACTCCTAGCACATCGAAATGGTGTGCCACATGCCTACTCTCTGCATAGTGTTGTAAGCCTTGCACAAAAATGTCTCCAAGCAGCAAAACCCTGACCCTCTGCACCTCTGCCATTTACAGTGTGCGCACCGTCTTTTGACACAAAAGACTAATGTGAACATCTGATTGGCTGATGCCTACAGTCGTCTTTCCATGCAGGATTTGCTGTACAAACCCATACGTGAAACGCCCTACCAGTGGACAAGCGTTGCCTACGTGCGGCATGTAACTCTTACCCAGTCCTTCCACCCTTTCTACAGCGGTACCAAAGCGAGTCCCTTATTGGACACAACTAAGCGGGTGCACAATCATCCACCAATCACATAAACATCGCTAATTTTAACTCCGTCATCAACATTGCGCACTTCAAAATTACTGTCGATGATTTTTAATGCAAATCGCATACCATTGCAAAGCGCCTACTTCACAAGAGACTGTGCAAGGATTGCGAATTTCTACGTACAGCTCCATGCATGTGCACATGCATCAGTATAGAGTACGGGTATGTACATTTTAATCAGAGTACATGTGGTACCCTTATGATTTAAAATAGACAAAATAATGGCGGTACATTTCCATAAGGAAGACATAACAACGCTCGCCCTTTTAAAGTGCAACAATGCGGATTTGTCATTAACAAATCGCACGACCGCTTACTGTCTTCGGCATAACCTGTACATACGTTGCAAGCATGCCTATTTAGGCATAGCTCTCAACCATTTTTGTCTTAAAGGCGGTGAAATCAGCCGATTTTGTTCTTGGCGGGTGAGATGCCCGTTGGATTGAATGGGCGTGCAGGAGGCTTGGCGGGTGAGTCTGCCCTTTACAAGGCGGGTAACACCCGCCAAAAGCGTGTGAGTTGAGAAGTAGAATTTAGGGCAGACCTCAATTTTGTATGTGAAAATGTCAGAGTTCTGTACTCTGTACTGCCTACAGTAATGCTACTTGCAATGTGATCGTATGAGAATAGTAATCGCTCCCGATTGTGGTGCTCACATGTCCTTCGGACGGCCTTCCGATTTTTGGACATCGTGCATTTCATTCACAAGTACAAAATGTTTGCCCATTTAGTACTTTGCCCTATCGCTTACAAACCTCTCTCCTATGCATACTACACTTTGTAAAGAACAAGGCATTTCCAAACCCTTAAAAAATTTAGTTATTTTGAAGGACTTTCAAGTACCATATTGAAAGTAGTATGGAAAGACTGCACAGAGAGAAGTGAAATGTGCACGTGGACTGGGTTGAAATATGAAAGTTAAATCCTCTGACGAAAAAAATACAAGTGAAGTCTGCAGTATCATGACCGCTGCAAACACACAAAGTAATTGATATCGTTTTTTTAATTCACAGTGAAGAATACTTGCCTGAGAATCAACAGCATCTACACTGCAGACGACATATCCGAAGAAACCTGGTTATCTTGTACAAAAAAGTAAGTACAGTACAACCTTCATATTGTTACTACTCCTTAAAGAGGCTGCGTGGGTTATTTGTTTATTTTGGGCACCAAAGCAAGCATTCATTTGTAAACCATTCTACCTACAAATATCCATTTATTGAACAAAGAATAACAGATGGAATGGTTGACAAATCCCTGTGAGTTTGGTACTGAAATAACATAGGGAATCCTTAAAAGGTTAGATTGTGAAAGGAAGTTGTGGTAGCAAGTTTTTGGCATTTCGGTTATTAATAATGGTTCTCGTCACAAGTAGGGCACTTTGTACTCTCATCTAAAACACATTGTGCTAGTATACAAACAGTAAAGTAGTCTTACCAAATGATAAGTAGAGGTCACTGTGCGTTGACACACCATGCCAAAGAGCTTCCCCATCAAACTTATGCACACATCACACATACATTGGACAACAGACCAAAGTATACTTTTTTTGTCAACAGACACCAAAGAATGCCTACCAAAAAGCAGCTCCGTAGAAAGGAACGCAGAATTAGAGCAAATAAAAATAAAGGTGCCCAATGTAAGCATCCACCTGTTGTAGAGTTAGTGGAGAATCTTGGTACAAAGCACCTAATGCAGTTGGTTAACATAATAAAAGAAGTCTCAACTACCAAAACTGTACCTCCTCCATCAAAAAGTGTCACAAAACACAGAAATATTGTCAAAAAAACGGCTGCCAGTACAGCTAACAATGTTCTTAATAATCCTGATAGTGTAAGAATAACCCATAGTAAAAAAAGTATTTTAGCAAAAATGTTTCGTCACAGAGTCCTTCAGAATCTACTAAGAGGAGGACCAAAATCATCCTCGCCCCTTAAAACGTACTGTAGAAAGTTAATTCTACAAGCACTTGTGGACAGTGCCATCCTTTTCAAAAGGAAGTTGTTCATATTAGTGTTGAAAAGGATGAAAGCATTAACAAAACTAAGTACCAAACTACAAATGAAACTCAGCAATAAACGGAATGTGAACAAAAATAATTTTTTGCATGTTTGTGGTGGTGAATGGAGTCACACAACAACCACAGAGCCATATTTTAATGAAGAAGCATACAAACAAAATCAAACAAGCACAATTGCCATCCATAGCAGTGGACGAGGGTATGAGAAAATCAATACTACCATCATGGAACAAAAAACACTGCTTATAAAACTGTCTTCTGAAAACTCAGAATTACCTCTTGATTCAGCAGAACCACACCGTCCAGTATACAAATGGCCGTGCACATCAATGTGTGCCATGCCAAACAAAGCTTTCAAATCTTTATGTCAGTTCCTCAATCAATATGTAAAAAGTAAAATGAAAGTGCTGCAAAATATGGATATTTGTGTAGTGCGGGAAGTCACAGGACTAGAAGGACGTTCATTAGCCCTATTTGCAAAAGTACCTTCCATGATATCAAAAGAATAGCAGTACATCCTTCCAAAGTAAGAAATTTAGTGTATAAAATATACTGTTCAAAAAGTCCAGCTTCAGAATTAGGCAATTTAAATACCACTCTTCTGCATGGTACACACAAATACTTACAAGAAGAAATGGACCGTGTTCAGAAAAAGTATTTTGGAAGTGAAAGCCACGTAGAAAATGAAACAGTTTTAGAGCATAGTAGCGGCAATTCTGCACATAGCAACCTTCTATTACACACATACAGAAAAGAAATACTAAAATTTAAAAGGTCATCGGCTGAAGTACCAAACCATGTGTGTGTATGTTGCCGCAGAACGTTTTACAAAAGGAACACAAAACATGTGGACATAGCATACAAAATAGAAAACAATGAAGACTCTAAATGGTTTGAATTAGCTTTGTACCTTTTAGCTGAAAGCAAATATGAAATAACTGAACGCCTAATATGTTGCAGTTACTGTACTGCAAAATTAGACAACAACCACACGCCTTAACGTGCAATTACAAATAATTTGGAATTGTTTCCATTACCAAAAATCCTGCAACAGCTGAATTTGTATGAGAGCATAATAATTCAAACAGTTCACCCATTTCAATCAATTATACGCCTTCATCCAAAAACAGCAAATGTACCTTCCTCTGAATTGGTGAAAGGAATTTGTGGCAAAGTAGTTTACTTGCCATTAGAGCTAACGGAAAATGTGTACACTCTAGGAGTGGAACGTTCAATAGACCATTCTTTAATAGTCTTGGTAAATGGAGTACCAACAAAGGATAAAACAAATTTGGAAACACTTAGTAGACTTACACAAAGTTACACAAGTATTTCATATCTAAAAGATAACAATGAATACTACAAGGAAATAAATATTGATGAAAGCTTAAGGCAAACAACTGAAATAATTCAAGAGCCATCAGAAACTGGCCAATTCAAATGTCTGGATCCAGCTACAGTATCCACTCTTTTGGACCATTACACAATTCATCCATTGCATTCCAACGAAAGCATAGATGATGCACTAGAAACTTACCAAATGCGACAAACCAAAGTGTCACCAATGAGTATTTGGGAAAAAAGTATAGAAGCACGTGCTTTACCACTGCTATTTCCTACTGGCAAAGGTGGGAGATACGATGATAGACCCACTCAGATTGGGGCATCAGAATACCGCTCATTACGAATGTATTCACAAGATCCCAGATTTAGGCAAAATGTGGAATACATATTCCACCTACTTTATGAAAGTGAATGAGCAATGCTATGTTATGGAGTTGCACACATTCTTAAATCTGGAACGCACTTTCAAAATATGTCAGCTACGCAGTTAATACAAAAAGTACAAGAAAAAGATGAGGTTTTACAATCAAGTATAACAAATTTGTTTGCAAACATGCGTGGTACAAAGGAATATTGGTTCAGATGGCACAGAGACGTGCGTTGCATGATCAGAAACCTTGGACCACCAACTTGGTTTGTTACGCTAAATTGTGCATAATATGCATGGGAAGATTTACATGAGTTCCTACGCATAGCAAACAGCAACAAAAACAACAGATATATTAACACCTGGAAAACATTGCTCTCTAGATCCAGTTAATGTCTCAATATATTTCCATCACCGTTTCATTGCAATGCTACACTTTATTTGCAATAAAACTGTTCCTCCCCTTGGAGAAGTGCAACACTTCTTTTGGAGAAAAGAATATCAAGCGAGAGGAGCACCACATATTCAAATGCTGTTATGGATCAAAGGTGCTCTGAAATTTGGGCACCACAGTGATAGCACTGTTTTGCAGTTTATCCAAAAATATGTCACATGTGACATCCCTTCACAACAGACACATAGTGAGCTGCATGGGTAGATTTTACAATTTCAAAGACACAAATGTGGCAAATATTGTCACCATAAAAACAAAAACAAAGATAAATACTACACCAAATGCCGCTTTGGTTTCCCTAGACCAGTTACAGAAACAGGTGAAGTAAACAACTTCATGTCTTCAGTTTGACATAGTGTGAAAGGTAAATCACCTAAAACACGTATTGCATAAAAAGAAGGGACGAATCAAAATATATCAATGATTACAATGCAATCATTGCCCTATTATGGAATGCAAACATAGATGTGCAGTACATTGCAGACAATTCAACTGCTGTTGCACGATATGTTACATCCTACTTAACAAAAGCAGAAAAAACAGAGCTTCAAGACCTCTGGGATGACCTAGCATCAGACAAAACATTATCACAGAAATTGCACAGCCTAGGCATAAAAATGCTCTCTCATAGAGAATGTGGGGCCAATGAATCAGCAGATCGTTTAACCGGCACTGCTTTGTATGGAAAATCAGACAACATAGTATGGCTCAGTCTTGGTCCTGCAAAATCTAGGAAAAGAGTGCTAAAATCATATGAGGCCATAGAAACAATTGCCAGAAATTATCCCAACAGCCAAGACATTCTAAAAAATAATTTACTGGACACATACTATCTGAACAGGAGTACCACTCTGGAAAGCATGTGTCTATACCACATAGCTCAAAACTTTGGATACAAAAATAATGTAAAACCCGATGAAAGCAAACGTCGATATAGAGTGACCGATTGTGAAGGGAGCTTAGTGAAACTTAACAAACGAAGCATAATTTATCATGTGAAAGTGTCATTAAAAACTCCTCAACAGAAATAACTATATTACATGCCTCTGTTACAACTTTTCAAGCCATGGAGAAAAGAGGAAGACATACTAGATAATTATGAGTGTTATGAAGATGCTTTCAAAGCAAATGAAAGCACTATCACTGATGTTAACTTTACGCAGTACAAAACAATGTTACACAATGAGCAGCAACAGGAAGAAGAAATTCAGGCCCAACTAGATAAAGACTCTTCCGACAGTAGTCAACCTTCTGTAACAGGAAGTCAAGAACCATTAGGACAACCACTAATAGCAAATGAGGCTGAAGTTGCTATGGCAGAAGTAGAAAACACCATGTATCAGTATCAAGAAGATACAGATGACTTAACTGTACAACAAGGAAAACTTAACAACGGTCAGCGCAACATTTTTGAAGAGGTAACAAAACAAATTGTGCATGGCATACAACACGAAAATAAATAAAGTACCTGCCAAAATTACAAACCTATACTGCTGTACGTCAGTGATGAAGCTAGATCAGGGAAAACATTCTTAATCAAAATTATCAGCAAGTTCCTTCAACAATTGACAAACAACAAACTGTCAGCTGTTGTAACAGCCCCCACAGGTTTAGCTGCCTACAACATAGGTGGTGTGACTTTACAACGATTACTACTGCTTCCAGTAGAGCATAAAAATAAATTAGATTACTATAAACTTTCTGCAGAAGCTGCAATGGAATTACGTAGAGTATTGAAACAAATGAAAATGCTACTAACAGATGAAGTGAGCATGGTCTCCAATCTAATGTTGGCTTTGATTCATCTCAGATTGCAAGTAGTACTTAAAAGTAATAACGAAGAACTCTTTGCAGGGAAACACATCATCGTTTTCAGAGATCTTCTACAATTGACACCAGTAAAAGGTGAACCGATTTTTAAAACCTTAGGCCACAAACTCTGCCAGAAAACTGTTGGTAGCATAGCTAATGTTAACCTTTGGCAACATTTCCAATACAGAGAATTAACTGAGAACATGCAGCAATCTGCAAATCTCACTTATGTCAACATCTTGAAAAGTATTAGAGTTGGTGTATTATTGCAAGAAGCACAAGCTGTATTGAAAAAGTGGCATATACATGCACTTTATGGTGATAATGCATGTGCAACTGATGTTATGGAACACATAGTGCACAAAAATGTCAATTGTATGGCCTTAATGCCAACTCTTGCAAGCTGTTTCAAATTCAATGAAACAATGTTAAAGAAAGAAATGCAAGCAATAATAGAAATTAGCACCACAGACAAACTAGACGTACATGGTTTGACAGTACCCATGTGTGAGCAAGCCACAACAAGACTAAATAGTTTAGAAAATTCAATCTCCAACACAGCTGGGTTGGAAAAAGTATTGAAATTGTCATTAAATTGTAGAGTATGCTTAAACGTAACCTTGATGTAGAGCAAGGCCTAGTTAATGGAGCACTGGGCACAGTTGTTGGCTTTGAATCATACCCACGTGATAGCAGCATTCAGTTTGTCAATATTCGCTTTGATAAAGTTTCATAAGTAAAAAGGATAGGGCACTCAATGTCTCAATTCCTTCTCTTCAAAGACATGTATGTACGTACAGAGCAAGTTTCTCTAACTCGTGCATATGCAGTTACCATTCATAAATCCCAAGGTCTTACCCTAGAAAAAGCAATGATAGATATAGGAAAGACAGTGTTTAAGGAAGGCATGAGCTACGTAGCATTATCACGATTACGTACACTTGACGGTCTAATGCTAATAAACTTTGATTCAAGTGAAGTCAAAGCTGATATTCCTTGTATTCTAGAATACAATAGATTGCATTCACTGTACTCCCCTCATCTGAAACAATACCCTGTTCCAGATAAAGTGAAACGCGGTAAAAGAAAAGTAAATGAAACAGAAATGCAACAAAATGCAACAGGAAATTCCGCAAAAAAAGAAAAGAAGCTAAAGTTTCATCAATTGCCGCAAACATAGAAGAACCTATTAGGGAATGTAAACTAGGCACATCGGCAAAGAAGCAACAGAAAAAACGAAAAATGCACTCAGATACAGAACTTGCTGGCCCAGTCAAATTTACAAATGAATGTGGGGTAGGTTACTATGCAAATGTAGCAATGAATATTCTATTTCAATTGCCACCAATTGTTACCAATATTTACCTGCACAGCACAGACCAATTGTGTTTGCAAATGTTAGTGCTGCATAGAAACGCAACAAGCAATCCTGACAACACATACAGTGTTCACGGAGTAAGGCAACAATTGGACGACTGTGCTGGAATAGTGAGATTCACTATGAACTCACAAGAAGATCCACAAGAATTTCTAATGTACATATTATTAGTATTGGAAAACAAAAGCATACATGTAAATGAAATCTTCCAAATTCCGTACGTGTGGAAACATACATGCACTCTCTGTAACAAAGTGATACAGAAAGAAATTCCAAATGAGCAATTTGTGTATATTTCCATACCAAATTGTGAGAGCATTCCATTTCAGCAATTTGTACAAAATGCAAACCATGGCAGATTATGTAGTATTTGCAATTCAGACAATCACTCTACTTTACTGATACAATCACATAGTGCCTACATAATAGTTATACTTCTACGTTATAATGCAGATGGCACCAAAAACAACTGCAAACTAACTGGATTTACACACAGTCAAGTGTCACTTGGAAAGAAAACCTTTACAACAGTAGGAATAATCTACCATGCAGGAGCTACAACCAATGCAGGTCACTACACTGCATACATTAAAAAGAATTGTGGATGGTTTGAATGTAATGATAGCACCATTCCTCTAAAGCGAGGTTGCCAGCTAACCTAACAAATGTGTATTTAATGTTCTTGAAGCCAAAATTTACGTAATAAGGTGTACTTGAAAATTGTCAACAAAGTATGTGAAAGACTACAAACAGTTAGAATACGCCCACAGGTATCTAACTACCCAACAGGATGGAAGAATGACACAAATAAATTATTATCACAGATTGTTGGAAACAAATGCACAGGCAGAATATGCCTAAACGTATCTTACTGTTGTTAAAAACCGGCAGAAAGGCAACAAAGAAAATATTAATGGGAAAGATAAAGGAAACAGGATATGTCAACAACACAAATGAATATCACAAATCTGTAGGAACAAATGCACAGTTAGAATACGCCTACAGGCATCTAACTACGCAACAGGATGGAAGAATGACACAAATAAATGATAATCACAGATCGTTGGAAACAAATGCACAGGTAGAATATGCCTATAGGTATCTAAGTGTTGGTAAAAATCGGCAGGAAGGCAACAAAGAAAACATTAATGCGAACGATGAAGAAAACACTGAAAGGAAAAAATGAAGTACTTAGTTGAATAAGAAATTAAGTTTTTTTTTAATCCGACAAGGATTTTTTTCCCCAGACCCAAGGATTAGAAAAGCAAACACAGAAACTGAGCGCAATGCACAGTACACTGGTTTGTTAACTAAATATGAGGGTCTAAAAAAAAAAAGTTAACTGTCTATTATGCAATGTGTCAAATGTGGAAAAACTGCAAACATTATCACACCTTTTTCTTTCATCACAGAAATGGAAAAAGTGATTCTTCCGCCAAGTACGATAACCAATTTAAAACAAAATGTATGGATTCTGAACAAAGTAAGGAGTAAGTGTATTGGCAGGCATTTTCTACGCATGGGAATCAACTTGTCTAATCTATGGTAGTAATATGCTGCAGTGCCTGTAGGCTGGCCTTTCGTCTGCGGTAAGTAACCTACCACCTATGCCTTACAACCAAGTTTCAAGGAGTACAGTTCCTATCCACAACCATCGCTGCATATGTAAAACATGGTCCTTGTAAATTAGCTGCTTATAAATGTACTTTGCAGACCATCGTCTGCAGACATGAAGTGAAGAAACTAGGGCATGAACACAACAACCACAATCCACCACACCCATATTAACTTGTAACTCCACTGCTTATGACTTGAGTCTGGCGTGCATGGGCTTTAGCCATGCTCCCAAGACTGCAGGGTCTCCCCATCACTACCTCGGAGATGTGTGGTAGTGGGGGTTATTCTATATGTGTGTTATCATTAAGTACCTCTGCCCAGAGGCTTCCCTCCTAGGTGTGTGTCTGTAGATCTTACATGGGATGGGTGTGCAGTGTCTTCCAACTCTAGTACTTGCCACTTTGTTCTTGGTTGCATGGCCTTTGGCCATGCACACAAGACTGCACACACTCCCCACAACTTCCAATGAAAACACAACACTACGGGTGTGTGCATGGGTGGCACATGTGGCGGTGGTTGTGGCCAGGGCCTACAGTCTTGTAAGGCCTTCAGCCTTTGGCCGACGGCCATGCATCCAAGACTCTAGGCCCTGGCCACAACCACCGTAGCATGTGCCACCCATGGCGGCGTACTAATGATTATAATGATAACCATTAGAAAAAATAATGCATTCAGGGCATGTTGTTAATTTCAATGTTCCCTAACACCACACGTGTCCTTACAAATCTAACAACTCCCCCGTGCACTGCACAGGCTGAAATATTGGCCTTATTGGACCCCTCATTTTCTGTGCGTACAAGGAGTCCACAGGACATACATCATAAAGTAGATTTAAGTGTATTATTGGGTGCATGGCCTTCAGCCCTGCACCCAAGAGTGCAGAATCTCTCCACAGCCACCTCTTTGTTCTTGGGTGCATGGCCCTGGGCCATGCACCCAACACTGCACGCACTCCCCACAACTAACCAATGAAACTGCAACACAAGGGGTGTATGCATGGGTGCCACATGGCCACATGCAGTGGTGGTTGTGGCCAGGGCCTACAGTCTTGGAAGTAAGGCCTTCCGCCTTCGGCCGATGGCCATGCATCCAAGACTCTAAGCCCTGGCCACAACCACCGTAGTATGTGCCAACCATGGGAGCGTACTAATGAATATAATAATAGCCATTGGAAACAGTAATGTATTCAAAGCATGTAGGCAATTTCAATGTTCCCTAACACCACACGTGCCCTTACAAATGTAACAACTCCCCCATGCAGTGCACAGGCTCAAATACTGCCCTTATTGGACCCCTCCTTTTCTGTTCGTACAAGGAGGCCATAGAACGTACGTCATTAAGTAGGTATAAGATTACTGTGAGTACAAGATGTCCATACACATTACATCATGACGACTGACCCCCAGAACAAGTGCATTAATTACCCATATGTTAAGACTGTAGCCCCTGGCCACTACCACCGTAGCATGTGCCACCCATGGCTGTGTGCTAATGAATATAAAAATAGCCATTGGGAGAAATAATACGTTCACGGCATGTTGTCAATTTCAATGTTGCCTACCTATACCCGTGTGCTTTCATGAGTTACAAATTTCCTGTCCACTACATGGACTGAAGTGTTACAAATTTCCTACCCACTATATGGACTGAAGTGCTATCGTTATTACCCCCCACATTTACTGTACGCACAAGGTGTCCATAGAAATTACATCATGACGGCCGAAGAACAAATGCATAGATCACCCATTTCTTACTGTCTGAACCTTTCCCAATGCTCTGTGACACACCAAATAGGTTAATGAAAAAAGCATGTGTACACTGGTTGTTGCTCCACTTTCCGCGGATCCAAGATGTCGGCGCATCCAAACCATCTAACGCAGAACACGTCTCGCAGCAGCCAATGGGCAGAGACATCGCATGTACGCGGTCATGATGGCAGCCCCTTAGTCAATCGGTTTCTTGTTCGTCGGCCGAACAGGGAAGTGTGACAGTGGAGCGAACATAGATATCACTAATTATTTCAGACCTACTTTTTCATAATTATAAAAAAATGTACTGCACGTATGGTGACAACATTTACAAAAGCACACTTTCTGGACCAAGCCCCTGTACCGGTCACAGATTTCGTAAAAATCGGTCCAGCGGTTTCACCTGCAGCCGTGCGCAAAGATGTTTTGGGACCCCCCCTATAACTCCGCTCCCCCTGGACGAATTCTCACCAAACTGTACAAAAAAATTCAGAGTGGCCCATATACTTTTTTTGTTTGTTGAGGATTCGTCCAGGGGGAGCGGAGTTATAAGCTGCCCAAAAAGTGCTCTTCCTATGGAAACAGCAACTTAACCAGAACTACCGTGGCCATGTAATATTTTTTTACTATAGGCTCACACCAGAATTGTGGAAATTGTTGAACTGTTCATCTGACCATTCACTATACTAAGGCCATTTAGGCACCAATAGCCTGGAGGACCGTTTTTGACATTCAGACACTTCTTTCTGGTTGTTGTCTCTTTAGGCATTTAACACAGAGGTTCAGGACCAAGGTCCTACACCCATCATTCAACCAGTCCAGATTTTCTCAACATGCAGAGTCTCCTGGTGAGACATTTACTTTTAATATGGTATCCATAGCATATCAAGATACATTTTTTTGAAGTTAGGAATCTATGTTAGCTGAATGTATTTCTTCTTAATCATCTAGGGCAAAGCACCATGGATAATTTTATGTTTGTAAGGATGATAGTTGTTTTTCAAGGCATGGTCTAAAGATCAGATATTAGGTAAGATATTTTGGCTCACCAAGAATACCATATGGGGACTATTTGGTCACATAGATAGCGGACAATAATCTTAACAAGGGTTTTTCCTGTAATTACAGATTGGATGTACTGTCTAGCAAGTGGCTGTGAAACACTATGGGGAAGAGTATCCCAGTTTCGACAATTTGATCGAATTTTAAGCACAAGAGGTGATTTACCAAGCATATTTGGAGCTATATAAAGAGTTCATTATTTGAAAGAGTCCTTTGCTTATAATCTTTTTGTGATTATTTTCAGAACCTGTAAATGATAACACTGATGAAGAGAATTGCTTCTCGAAACACATTGGATTCATCTGTCTTTACTTAGAAAAGGGTTCAGCTGTTTTTTGCTTTAAACGATTAATACATTTTTGTTAATATCAATTTGGAAACCTAATAAGTTTTGCTCTCTAACATTGTATGATTACTTTATGCATCCAAATACTGACCACTACAACATAATTACTATTATTTTTATACTGAACGTTTTGGCTTCTTTAGGCCACAGATAGAGTGCAGGGAACTTTATTCTTGTTTGTGTTGTACAGTTCATGTGCCAGGACTGTTGTTTCTCCCCTGCACCTTCACACAATCTTGATATGTCTTTACTGGAGTTCATGTATATCATTATATATCTTGATTTCCATTTTCCACATAGAGGTGTGCTCTGTGCTCTTTCTGTTCTGCAACCACATACATGCATGCCTAAAACTATCCATACTAATAATCTGTCCTCTGGTAAATCAATGATGCAGACTACGAAAATCACGAAGTTCTTCCCCTCTGGTGAGAATGTGTTCACTAACCAAATTACACCATTGGATATACAGCTTTCTTCTTCATTATCGTGTTTGGAATCTAAATTGGCTGCAGAATTTACACATGCCATGTTGAATCAAGTTTCAGATTGCCTCGCCCCTATTTCCCCAGTATTATTATTGGAGACCAAACCTGCTGATAAAGATAACACTGCCAAAGGGATTAATTAAGCTAATTCTACCCAACACAAATGGAACACTAATTTAGATGGCATGCTAGATATACAAATAACCAACCATGAACTTATGAGTAGAAGCCTCCTTTGCACACCATCTCTCCCCCAACTTTAACTCAAGTAACATGGAGGAGGAGGCAGAAATGTCATCCGCTGATGCAACGCCTCTAAATATCCCTCATACTAGTGTTGCATCAATGCATGAGGGGGATATATCACAGACTGTGTTATAGTTAGATGAGTAACAGAATCACACATTAAGTTGCTCAGCTCTAACTATAAGCACCTTCATTTGGAATGGTGATATACTAGCGTAGTCTTTGAATCCTCAAATGTACTAACATCGGCTCCTATTAATATTGAGTATTATCTTAATGATGCCCCTACTACTTCTACGAGTCCTGATAGAAACAATGTATGTAATACAGATCATATAAACAAGGCTGGCCCCCTAATTAGTTGCACCATGGATGAAAAGTTGAATGACACAGACTGTTTAATATTGATGGAATCCCACATAGCACCGGAAAGGTGAATGCTAAGGATAGGACCCAAATTTAAAAAAGACTATTCGCTACCACCTGTGCATTTCCACGTAAATCCAAGAACAAGAATAACAAGAAAAATAGTAGGGCCAAGCATCATCATGTTAGTTTGCATGCTGACCCTACACATACCAATATAACTACTAATGTAAGCAGACTATTTGAAATAACATCAGTGGAATTAAAAGATAGAAATAAGGGAAAATCACTGAGATATTTAATAATACAAATCTCACTAATAAAGAAGTGCTACTTAATAGAGAACAGTCAGAAAAACCTACTTCTTGCAATGGCATACACACTTATTTCCAAAAACGGATTGAGAAGCCACACAACAAAAGCAAAGTCAAAAATGGAGAAAAAATAAAGGGAAAAAGACAGTAAATTCAGTTCTGCAACAGCAACTAATGTCGCTCCGGATGATACCCATATACTAGAAGATATCGGACATCTTTTCCAGCAGGATTTGTTACTCCCAAAGAAGTTACAAATCCACTTGCACCAATAATGCCTTGATGTGGATTTCATGAGCAGTGTGGCACAGGAGAAAGGAATTCATGTCAATCCCACTATCCCACTCAGCCAGTACATATGGGGGCATGCATTAAAAATACAAAGTATGTTCTATGTGAGCAAAGATGTTTCCCTCAATCGTACCAGAATACTTTAACACAATGTAATACTGGCAGGTTACATTGCTACTGAAGACATTACTATTGTGGACATCTTGGAGGAGGGATTATATGCTATCTCAAGTGTACATTTTGGTTCTGGCCAGGTCATTGATAATGTCAAACTATTTGATGTAGAATCAGGTAGACTGGGGTATGGCTACTCTAGCTATGCTTACTATTTGTCCAACACTAATCGTAACATATTCCTCTATGCTAGGACAAGCACGTAATGACGGAAGCAATGAACAGGAAGTGGGAGGTTATATGATAACCTGGCTGTCTCCACTTCCTTAAATGGTAAGAGAAAAGTGACGAGAGTGGCGCTCCCTGTCAATTCAACGCTTTCCACAGCTAATGACTGGGTTTGGCTACCTTAGTCTTTTCAACGTGTATAATTTCCTGACCATAACAGATTAGCTACTTTCCTGTCCTGAAATAAACAGGGAAATTCCCATTTTTTGGAACATGATGGCCTTTTGGAAAACCTAACTAAATATAGCATTGTGGCACTTCAGGAAACTTAGCTCACCTTGATATTATTATTGAAGGGTGTCAAACTATACAAATAGAGGCTGCTAAAGGATTGAGATATAGGCCCAAAGGAGGACTTCTTACTAGTGTTAAAAACCTCCATCATATTACTCGAGTGGATTGCCAGTCCGATTATATACTAGTATATTCAGACTCGATGTCTAACTTTGTAGACATGCTGCTTACGGCTGGGGCCACACAGTTAGATGGTCCTTGGGCTACTAGTCAAGTGGACTTTATTGCATGTAGCACCTTGCTTACTGGATCTTTAATTCCATCAATGACCCTTACTGAGGAGGTAGATCCTAGTAATATCGCTACTGAAGACCTTGTTGATATCTCCTCTGAGATGTTTCCATCTCACTCCTCCGCAAAATGTTATACTACAGAACAGAGTAAATTTTGTGACTTTATCTCCGCTTGATATAGCAAATGATTTATTTCCTAATAAGGGTCCCAGTGATATATCTTTGTGTGATGTTATTGAGGAGGTTCTAAAGATGCTACATGTGCTGATGCTATAGATGCTATATCTCATAACAACATATCAAGTAAAGCTGGCTTTTTAAATGTTACTGATCAAAGCATCTGCCCTACTACTTCCCGAGTTGTAACATGCGCCTCTAAGACTCGAAACATCCAAGTATCTCTTTTGAATACTTGGTCGCTAAATAAACATACTATAGATGTCCATGACTATATTGTAGATAATGGAATTGATATGATGTGCCTGACTGAAACCTAGCTTAAGAACTCAAGTGGCCCTAATATTGATCTTGCTGTACCTCCAGGTTTTATTTTTTTTCTGCAAAAATCGTGAACATGGAAATGAAGGGAGGGGGTTGCCATCATTTCTAGGAAAGACCTTTGCTTCTTTGAATCACCTTGTGTCTTTGGGGGTTTTAATATTATCCACCTTAAATTCACTCCTAGTGCAAACAAATGTGTTAATGTCATAGGGCCTCATTACACGGATGGCGGAGAACCATGGCGCTATTAGCGCCATGGTTCATGCCAGTAAAATACCGGCAGCGCCTTTGCGGAAAGGGGAATTACCGCCCCATTCCAAGGTTGGCAGGGCGGTAATTCCCCCTTCCACCATTGCCCTTCCCCATTCCCATTTTTGCCCCATAGGGCATAATGGGAATGGGGAAGGCGCTAATTACGGTACCGCAAATTGCGGTACCGTAATTAGCTCCCTGGATCCCTTTGCGGGTTGGTTTTTAACGCCTGCAAAAAGCAGGCGTTAAATCCCCCAACCCGCAAAGTGACCTCATAGTAAGGCGGTAAGGATTTACCGGTACCGGTATTTTACCGGTACCGGTAAATCGTTACCGCCATCCGTGTAATGAGGCCCTATACTCTTGTATCGCCCCCTGGATAATATGCCTGGGTTTCATGATGACATAATTCCCTCATTAGAACTTCTAAATAAACTAAACTGTTCAACTGTGTTACTAGGCAATTTAAATCGGTGGCATTGAGATGTCCCTGATATGGAAGTGATAATTTTGGAGCAAAACGTGAATAATATTGAAATCTAAATGCATACTAGTGAGGCTACCCATATAAAAAGGAAACACTCTAAATGGTTTGCCTCTCGGAAAAAAAACAGACACTATTAACCCAAAACCGAGTATCTGGTCAGATCACTTCTTTGTTGAGTTTCCGATTCAGCTTCTCGATAAAGATGACTTGTAAAGCCAGTAAACCTAAAAGAGTTGCTAGCAAGTTGCAGGCGCAGCATATCAGGCTTAAAACTAAGACTGATGCAAAGAAAGCAATATGGAAATCTTTGGAAAAATCCTAAAGGCTGGCAGACACATCATATGGGGGACAGCAGGGGTCACACTTGCAACCCCTAAGAATAACATTAAAAACATATTTTATTTTATTTCCTTTTTAAATTGAAGCTACTGGGCTGTGATCGGTGTCATGTGGCTCTTTGTTAGTGGCTGGGTTTTTGTTCAGGCCTCTTAAAAAAAACAAGGAGTTCCATAAGTGTAACACTGTGGGCAGTGACCCTAAATAAGAAATACTAGGAATAACAAATAATGTGTCTTTCTGGAAGTCTATACAATAATAGCTAGTCTCATTGAAGGTTTATTTCAGGCACACTTCAGGGGGTGAGTCACTGATTGTGTCTGTTCTAAACACCTCAAATTCACAATGCAGACAAAAACTTCCAAAAAGCATTTAGAGTAGAATAAGCATCCATTTCAGACTATGGCCCTCATTAGGACCCTGGCGTTAAGGGGTTAATGGCGCCGTAAAAGGTGTTGGCGCCGTTAAACCCTTAACGCCTAATTACGACGTCCCTTTGCGGCTCCCGACCTTAACAGCTGGTTTGGACCAGCCGTTAAAGTAGGGACCCGCAAAGGGACTTTTGAGGTAATTACAGTACCGCAATTTGCAGTACCGTAATTACCGCCTTCCCCAGTCCCATTGAGCCCTATGGGGCAAAAATGGGAATGGGGAAGGGCCAATGGTAAATGGGGAATTACCACCCCGCCAACCTTGGAATGGGGCGGTATTTCCCCATTTACCATTGGCGGACTTGTTACAATACCGGCAGCAACCATGGTGTAAATAGCGCATTTGGTTACCGCCGATGTTGTGATGAGGGCCTATGTATTTTGCTTTTCGCAAGTTGCAGTTGTAAAACTGTTTGTCTGTCGTCTCTGTAACGATCATCACAATACATTCCATCTCGGTGTCCTCGGTCACTTGACACAATCCTTGTGCCTAAAACCTTATGTACAGTGCAAAAGTGTTTGACCACAGCACATAAAGTGGCCTTTGATTTCATTGTGCCACAATGAATGCTTTGTTGTAATGTGTCTATCGTTCCTATCTCCATGCCATGCTGCTCAGGATGTTTGTTTGCATCTATGTGGTAACGAGTGCCCAGACTATGGAATCCCGTGTGAGTGTGCTGCTTTGCCTGTGCTACTCTAAATTCTTTAATTCACTGTATGAACCCTCACATTGGTGAGGCCAACCTCTAAAGCCTGAAAAGTAGATCCGCACAGGCTTGACATTGGGCAACTTTGCACCAGACCTGCAGATGAATTGGCCTGTTGTTAAATGTCAGTCACCAGTTTTATGATACCCACTACCGAGTGCAATTTTCTTTCTGACTTTGAGAACATAGACATTTAATTGCTCATTTTACCATAGACGTTAAGATAGCTATAGCCGGTAAGATAGCTCAGTGCGTTGTGCACTTACTGCTGCAATGTTTGTGTGATCTGCAGGTTTCAGGTTTGAATCCCAACAAGGCTAACTCAGCCTTTCATCCTTATGAGGTTGACAAATGAGTACCAGCACAGGTTGGGTGATATTGTATGTATATTTGTTCTATATAAAGTGCTTAAGCGTAAGCTCTACATAATAAAACATTATATTATTTGGCCTTGGACGTCTGCTTGCATTCACAATAGTTTGGTAATATGGGCCTATACACACTGATATTAATGATACATATGGTGATCAATTCTTGTATGAAATGTATATCACATTACAGTGATCTCGTAATCATATTTTTCGTAGTGTACTTTGGAACCATGCTATGTGATGCCACTTCCTGTTTTGTAAAGGTGTGAAAGGTCGTATTCCATCGCTTCCTGTGATGTCACTTTGGGGTGGGGTAAAATGACATCACTTGATCTCATCAGAGGTCAAGTGTCATTTGATGTCAATTCCGCTACCCCAGGCATTTTGGTGAAGTGATGTCCTGGTCACCCATGGTACCTCTCTCAAAAAGTATTGTCCCATAGACTGCTGCAGGAGCCCTGTGTCCAATGTAATCTCATCTGCCAGCCAACTAGTTAGAAACTGTCGCTGTCCTGCCGATAATATAGCTCAAAATTTGGTAACTCAAAATTAGGCAGCCATATTCTACCATGATTCCAGTCCTCCTGCAAGACAAGTAGTGCAATCTGACATTTACCATTCCCCCATACAAAAGGTCTGCACCTTAAAGTCCAGATCTACAAAAACCTTTTCAGGAATGTTGTATGGAATATTTGTGAAGCGAAAGAGTAGGCAGAGTAACACAACAATCTTAAGCAATGCTGCTCTCCCCATCACTGTCAAAGGCAAATGCTGCCAAAAAGACATTAACCTGTAGACGCCCTCCAGGACGCTCTGCGTGTTATGTTTGTGGGATGCAACCATGTCATGTTTAACATTGACTTCCAGGTATCGCAAAGTCTCTACTTGCCACCTCAGCCCGAAGTCAGGTAACTTGTCCCGGCTCGCCCCCACCAGATCTGCAAGCGGGAACACGCAGGACTTTTCTCTGCTTACGTGGATGCCAGAGAGACTTCCAAACTGGTCTATTATGTCCAGTATATGCGGTAAGTTTTCCGCTGGTGAGTGTACATAGAACAGCATGTCGTCTGTATACATTGCGATTAGGTGCCAGACTCCACCCACCTCAATCCGTGCCACACCATAGTTTTTAGGGAGGAAACCTGCAATTGGTTCCAGCGCTAGGATGAAAAGCATCGGGGACAACAGACAACCCCGTTTAGTGCCTCTGTGCAGCTCCCATTCCCCAGATATTTATCGTCCAGTCCGTACTCAAATGCTTTTATTGCGTCCAGAGAAGCTACTGCACACCAGACCCCCAGCACATGATTCAGTCGTCGCAAGTTCCAGGCAGTCCTTCTATTTGACATGTATCCTGTCTGATCAGTATGTATCAGGTGGCCAACCACCTCCTTTATTCTGTTCACCAGTAAGGCGGTAAGTATCTCATAGATCTCATAGACCTTTTTAATCATGGACAGCGGCCTATAAGAGTCGCAGTCCTGAGGAGGCTTACCCTGGTTTAAGTAATGGTACAATTATAGACTCTTGCATACTCTGAGGGAGCAGGCCGTTTTCCCATGCCGCCTCATATGCTAGATCGTAAATAGAATATTCAAAGTTGTCAGGGCATCATTACCGGTATGGCTCCGGCGGTAGTGGTAAAATGGAGTGGTATTTTAAATACCTCTATTCTTAAGATAGCACCCGGGATCACATGGGATATTTATGGCATGGGGTACATGTGAAGTACTGTATCGGGTAATTAAAAATTATTTGAAAAGCAATGAAACTGGTGTGGGGTATATAAAAAAGCACCGCCCCATGCAGTTCTTTCTGTGTACCTCGTTAGTAAATATACCTTGTGATCATGAGCTGTAATTAGGCGATGTTTTAAAGATATAAGGTATTAGACCGCTTGTTTTTTTTTTTGTTTTTTTTTTAGGTATGCCTGTTTATCCACAAATGTCAATGATTTAAGTGGGATAAGAAATCGAGAGGGTGGGGCCTCTGGCACTCCACGATGCACATTTTTCTGGGGGTGGGGCCTATTGGTGCAGCCTCAAATCCCAAAGCCTTTGAAAGAGGTGGGTCAGGATCATTTCTCTGTCTTCGTAGTTCATGATCCTTGCTCTCATCAGTCTTGGCGGTTCTCCCGCGTGCCAGCCTTTGAGCCAGTGATCTGTGCTCTCTTTCCACTGTAAAACCCTGGGTTAATGTCCCCAGGCCTACCTCTTGCAGAAGTTCTCGATATAGGTGGTCAGGCCATTGCCTTCTTCATCCTCTTTTAGCCTGAGGATTGTTATATTATTTCTCATAGCACTTCCCCCTGAGTGCTCAACTCGATGTTCGAGTATCCACACTCTGGCCTCCAGCTTAGACATCTGTGCACAGGTGGTTGCCATGTTGGATTTCTTTTTTGCACCTGCATTTCCACTGTCCCTATCCGATCTAACAGTGATTGTATGCCCTGTCTTAATAGCCCTATATCAATGATGATTTTGTCCACAGCTCCAGGCACACTTTTAGTGAGGTAATAGCTGCCAGGATACGATTGTCTTTGTGTGTACCTCCCTGCAAAGTTGTTGCATCCCCATAAATGATCAGGGGCTGCCCAACAACCCTTCTCAGCATCCCGCTTGGCAAACACCACCATATTTGTTTGTTTAGCCTTATCACAGTGATGTTTGTCCGGCATGCGTGCAGTTCTGTCTTCCCCTGGCGAGTTGTCTATTAGCACTCTGCTGCAACTGCCCTCACCAGTGCAGCCTCAGCCGCAGGCACAAGGCAAACCCCCTCTAGACCTCGCACTGTCACTCCGCAGATTGAGAATTACACTGCACTCGGGTCCTCAGTTTTGTGCTAGTTTCCCGTCTATGAATTGGAAGTCAGTAATCAATCCCCCCTCATCCCTGAAACAATTGCATGCTTTGTCTCAAAGTTGCCTGCCCACAGGCTCCGCATCCAGGCGGCTGGGCCCAGGAAGTATCTTCAGTAGAGTCCTATGGTCTGGAAATTTCATTCTTACGAGGATCAGCCCACCCCCAAAACCAGCATCCAGGCTTTATCTACAAATACTTTAGATGTGACCTTACGTGTGGCAGTGTCTCAAGTTGTCAAGATTCCAGTGCCTTGCTTGGGTCCATGTTCACCCCTAATGCAGCCACTTGACCTTGCCTCTTCAGTCACCGGCTGCACACTCCAGCACTGCTCAGTAATAATCTATACACCTACTGCCCGCTACACCTTTCGTCTGGAGCGAGTCTTCCCACTGCCTTTGGCAATAATGATTCCGGTCCGGTGCCTGGGTGGCAGAGCCCAGGGGCTGCCCCTGGACAGAAGCAGCAGTCTTGGCTCATCTCTGTACTAGGTCGACTCACCCCCAGGCATTGGTGCTGTGGCACTGGTCTCCTGACTCGCTGTGGCCTTGCATGTATGGGTGTCTGAAGTGGCCTCATAGTTTAGCTGCTCACGCATGTCTTCTCGCTTTGCTTTAGTGAGTTTTCCAGGCCCCAGTCAAGGTCTATCCCTGGTCAGCCTATGGTTGTATGCTTCCGCACCAATTGATGGGCCTGCCCTATTAGTCAATGATTTCAACTTCGCCGTCTCACGCACACAGTGACCTCCACACACCCCAGCACAGCCTGCTCCTGATCCTCCAGGTATTAAGTAGCACCTACCGGAGGAGGTGTGGGGGGGAATCTTCCAACCCACGCCGCGCTCACGTCAACCACCTCGTGTGCCACCACTCGGTTTCCGGATTTGCTAGGTGCATCACACAGCCAGTCCCCACTGGTCGCACACTCTCCCCACGGAGCCGCCGGTGCTCGCAGCTCAGCTGTGCTCTATGCAGCACGCTTGGAACTTGTGGCCACCATTTTGGGAGCTCCATTTTCTGCACCGTCAAGCTGGTTCTTTTCCTCCTGTGGCTTCCAATTTCTGACATCCCGCCGCAGATGAGTCCTCAAAGTTCTCTGCTTTGTTTTGCTATGCAGAGCAAGGTGATATGTGCAGTTTACACACTATAACGGCTATCAATTACAGTATCATGCGGGAGCTCCGAGAGAAAGCAGCTTCACTTCATGGCTGCTGGTTACGCACCCACACCTAGAGCGCCTTGTTGGATCTCCAAACCCACATATTGGATGCTATGGATAGAGGTAAGACTGGGTTGTTGGTGTTATTAGATCTGTCAGCAGCATTTGGTCTTTTAGATCATGAGGGTCTTCTGGAAAAGTTAACAACGGGAGGCAGCTCAGAGAGTGCTATATGTGGAGTTCCTCAAGGTGCATGTTTGTCACCTGCTCTCTTTAATGTGTACATTAAGCCTCTTTGCGACATGCTTGCATAAATAGGGGTGCAGTTAACCAACTATGCCGTTGACACCCAGTTGTTGATAGTGGTGAGTGGTAATTATGCCAATAACTCTGATAGGATCAATTCCACCTACAGGTCTGTTAAACACTGGATGTGTCTGAACAGTTCAAAAACAGAACATATGATTTTCAGATTAACTGAAGCTAGAGTTAAGCTCGATCCAAGATATTCCACCAATTAGTACTGAGGATAGTAGTATCTCAGTTTTGAATAAAGTGAAGACACTTAGTGTTTCTTTTGAGCCTTCTCTTGGTATGGAGGTGCACACTGTCAGCATTGCCAAAAAATGACAATACCATCTGAGACTTTTGAGACAAATCAAACTTTGTCGTTAATAAACTTTGACTAGAGCTACACTCATGCCCAGGAGTGATTATTGGAATGCACTTCTGAGCGGGGCCAGTAAGGGCAGCATTCATAAGCTCCAGGTGGTGCAGAAGGAGGCCATCTTGATTGTCAAAAATGTCCCCCGCAGAGTTCATATTTTTAATTTCAGAAAAGATCTGCACTGGCTGCATGTAGCTCCCAGAGTGCAGTTTAGATAAACACCTTGACACACAAGTGCCTTTATGGTGCAGCCCCTTCTTACCTTAAAGCCGAATGCAATACGAGCCAAGGAGAGTTCTGCATTTTAGTAACACCAATTGTCTGGTATGTCCTAGAGGTAAATGTGTGAAGGGGAACGGCTGGTCTTTTACAGCTCTAGCTGCCCATTCTTGGAACTCCTTGCCTATTGACGTACAGCAGGAAAGGAATCGGTCTTCTTTTCTGAAACATATAAAACTCATTAATTTGAATAACTGAATTTCCCCCTGCATAGACTTCCTTTGTGTCCTGTCTTTTTCGTTGCGTCTTTTTGTGTTGGTGTGCACCCTGATGCAGTGGGCTTTGGCGTGAGGTAAATAAATAATTAAATAGGATCCGCCTCCACACAAAAAAGATTCATGGAAAAAGTGCTAAATTATAATTGATTAACATCTATTCTCCCCTTACAGGGAATGAATACCTGAAGATGATAAATACACTAGAATCTCTTATGGTATCACATTTTGATATTCTGCCATAATCATTTATTTGAATTTGATCTTATATAGTTTTATTACACGCCGAAAATCAACAGTCATCAGGGCGTGGAAACATAAAACACACAGATCAAAACAGGTTAGACATTGGTATAGTAAAATGAGGTTATGTGAATAACTTTTCAAACAGATGCTTTTTCGTTCCCTTGCGAAATTAAACCAGGCTACAGTCCAAACGTAGATTCATTGAACTCGTGTTCCAAAGGGAGGGTGCAATATACGGGAATTATTTCCCATTTGCTTTCATCCGTTTAGGTCATGGACAGTTTAGCAGCATATTGTTGCTTGATCCTAAGGTTTTAGCTGCTTGGTAGTGATTCTATTCTTTATGTATTCTGGGGCAGTGCCGTATATGGCTTTGTGGGTCAGGACCGCTATTTTAAATTGGATTCTGGCTTTACCACGGAACCAATCAAGATTCCTTTGATGTAAGGTAATATGTGTGCTGTGAGGTACTGTTTTTTATAATGCGCACAGCATAATTCTGAACCACTTAAAGGGTGTGCAGATTCTTTTTAGAGTTTTAGATGCACCTCCTAAAAGGGCATTACAATAATCCATCCTTAAGAGAATGGTGGCCCTAGCCAGAGTTTCACAGTTTTTCTCAGAGTTCAAATGTCTGATTTTTCTAAGAAGTTTCAAATGATATTGTGTGCTATGGGTGATGTTGTTCAATTGTGCATCTGTGCCAACATTACAGTCAAGAACTCTGCACAGTATTTTAATTTTTGACTTGATAACACATCCATCAAGCATAAATTCAGTATATCTTTGATCTCATTTGGATCTCTGTGGCGGTGTGTCGAAAAGGAACAACTCTGATGTAGTATCATTAGACACATCCAGTGTTCCACCATCCACTGTTTTACAGTTTTAAAAACATAATTCAATTTCACAGAATCCTATTCGTAGTTTCCATTCCTACTCAGCAGAAGCTGAGTATCATCAGCGTAATTGGTAAAATGGATATTCAACTCCTCTAATAGACCACACAGCGGCTTAACCTAAAGATTGTAAATGGCGGGGGATAAACATGCCCCCTGCAGTACTTCAATAGAAATTGGAGCATAATCTGACATAGCCTCCCCCCAGTGGACAGCTGACACTCTTTCGGACAGAAATCAGTGGATCCATTTAAGGGCCCCTGAGGAGCACTTTCCTGTCTTCTCCAAGGCTGCCGTTTGTGGAGATTTTAACATGAAGATACCTAATGCTGAATATGGGACAGAACCACTAAGGTCCTACTATGATCTTACTCGGTGCAATAAAAAGGCACTAAGATGGGCTAGATTAACGTTCCTCCAGGTTTTACAATGCTCAACCGTTACTGTCCAGGGGATTTTCCAAGACAATACATTAGTGTGACTAGCAATAGTGCCTGTATTCTAGACTACATATATGTGTACAGAAGTTTTAGAGCTTCAATGATTGAAATTGGCATATTACCTAGACATGAAAGCGATCATTTTCCAATCGCCAAGGTAATGATGATGGAAGAGCTTGTTACAAGCAGCAGGAAGGTGGCCATGTTAGTCTAAATATGGGTGCGAATCGCATTAGATGGACTCTGGAAAATATGGAGCACGCTCACCCTTATTTGAATTTAACCTACACTGGAGCCTCGGATATAAATATTATTGGTGTTTTTGATGATCATTCTGTCGAAGGAGATCAGGTCTTTACAGAATACTCTGAGAAATATATACAAGAGATTGCCTTGCATATCACTCAAACTGTGGCTTCTTCTGGTATCTGTGTTAACGGAATGCAGCAGAAAATACATAATTGCCCATATGATAGGGAAATAAGTAATAGGAAAACAATGCTAAGAAGTAAATTACGTTCCCTATCACAGACACATGAATCAAGAGGAAATGGTTAAAGCAGTACAATTAATACGCGCTGCATACCAGAAATGGCTCAGAATGCACTTGAGGACCATTGACCGGGAAAAGGGGCACAGCTTTGTACTGTCCATAGAAGCCAATAATGACAAAGCCTTGCAGCAGATCATGTATGGGATCACTGGACATTCTAACTAATGAGCAGTGTTTCCAAGGTATATTGGGAACTCCATATCACTAAGACCTTAGGCAAGCTAACAGAGAATATAGGAACCCGAGCCACCATAGGAGAATCCTGGACTTTCCCATGCAGCCAGCTGGACATTCTAAATATTATCATCCCAGTCAAACACTTTAGGGCTCCTGGACTGGGTGGTCTGTGTAATTCTTTAATTAAGTAAATCTCCCTTTAAATGGGCTGACATACTACACAGATTAGTTGGCACCATTGGCAGAACCAATAAACTCCCTAAGTCATGGAGTCAGAGCATTATAGTACCGTTTACAAAAAAGGGGTTAATACAGACCTTAGCAACTATAGCTTGCTAGCAATGTTGGATGCTCCTGCAAAACATTTTACATGGGTACTATTGTTGGAGTTAAACTCATGGATTGAGCAAAATAACATAATTCCTGACAATCAAACAGGTTTTCACTGTGGCACTATGCCCTGGCACGTGTTACTGTAGTTGAGCAGGCCTGTTATATTTGTAGGCAAACCACATATGCAGCATTTACAGATCTTATTACTGCATTCAATACAGTAAATAGAGGGCACTCTGGGTCAAATTAAAAACTTGGAATACTTTGTGGAGCATAGTTATTGCATTGCGTTCTGCAACAAGAGTCCGAGTAAGAATGGATAGAAATTGTGCAGGAAATGATTGGATTTTAACCAATACTGGGCTTTTGCGAGGATGTATCTTGGCTCCCACACTATTTAACTTATATTTAGCAGACTTAGGAATCACCCGAACTGAGCCTTCTACCACTCCCCCTAGATTAAGAGGCCATAAATTGCAATGGTTGTGCTATGCAGACGACATTGCAATTATGGATAGCACCCCTATGGCCTCCAGAAATCTCTCATTGAGTATATTTTCAGAGGAAAATTGCCTAAAAATGTATATACGTAAGACCAAAATAATGATATTTAGCCATACGGGTGTAAACCAGAAAAAATGAATTACACTGGTATATCAACAAAGAAAAGGTAGACAAGGTACTGATATATAAATACTTGGGAATATCGGTAGATAGTAAGCTGACATGGCATAGACAGTTAGAAACCATGCGGCTTAAAGTTACCCAGCCTATTGGGCAATAAGGGCATTTGCCTATAGAAAAAAAGGATAGTCTATCAAGGCCATCTTAAAACTATATATTTATTTATTGTTCACATGTTACGCACTTATACAGGAAGCAAATACTGTTTCAAAGCGCCCACAGAGCAACATGGAGGGGACATGGGATGATAAACAATGTAATTACAACAATGTTAAATAATACACAAATTAAGAAGAGACAATGGTGAGGGGAAGACTGATTTACTATGCGTTGTGATTATCCAGAACATGCAAGTGCAGAGGGGAGAGGGGTATTGGATAGGTGATGTGGTGCTCATGGAAAGCAGCACGTGAATTGCTATGTAGAAAGTTAAGTGCAACCTCAAGTGGTGGAGGGTGGGCCGAAGTAAGTGCAGAGCATGGACAGCAGCTGCAATGATAAGATGTGGGAGGTCAGGGCCCAAAGGATGCATAAGGGCCCTGCACACCAGTCAAGCTACTGTGCGAATAGCAGGGGATAGAGGAAGTAAAGAAAGGGGTAAAGAGGATGGTCTTGGGACTTTTCCAGAACTTAAGGAGGCCCTGCTCAAGACGAAAAGGGAGGGGGAGGCTGTTCCAAAGAGTGAATCTCACTGCAGACAGCAATCGACCACCTGCTCTCTGTTTAGCAAACCACTTCACATGCAAGGAGTTGGTGCCAGACGAACGCATGAGTCTAAAGGGAGAGTATTTGGTCAGAAAGAGTTGCAGATAGATCTCTAAGATCATGCCATTCTCACATATGGAGAAGAAATGTGGGTGATTAAACTTGAACAAATGAACTAGAGCTGCTTGAGCACACTAGTTTGTAATCTCTTCTACTCCTCCCAAAAAATAGTCCAATTGAATGCATTTACCTAGAATTTGGTACCTGTGGTGTAAACAGTATATTAATTTCCAGATGGTGGAATCATTGCTGGAAGTATAGCCAGGCTCCTATAAATACTATACAAAGCATCACTATGCATGCCATAAAATCCTGCAGATTATTGATGAATGTTAATAAATCTACGTACATGATTACTATTTATTTTTTGTGGGACCAGCATATGCCGAGCAGCAACTGGCATATGATTACAACAGAGAGCAATCTATTGTTCATTTATCCACTAAAAAGAAAGGACATTTATTTTTACACTGCATAACCACCGGACTACGATCTCCAGCCTGCAATGAGGCATATTTAGGAAATAATTCTGTTTAGGAATATATCAATCTTACATTCAACACTACTTTTGCTCGCGAGGTAATTGGAGCATGGAACGATAATCCTTGGCCAGATAGAACGTGTAGACTGTGTGGTGGCCTACATATTGAAAGCAACAAGACCATATCTCAGCGATATCTTCGTTGAGATATGGGCTAAATCACTCTGTGCAACCTCTAGATTCCTTGTTCACTCTTTTTTAGTAGGTACTAGTAATTGAACATATATTTAAAATGTGTCACCAAGTGGCATGCATTTTCATGACAGTGCAACCGCTGGGGATCCATATGGAGCCTGTTGGTTTTATGTACCAACATAAGCAGGCAGACTCCATAGGGATCCATTATAAATGCTGCCTGCAATCCTCGCATGGCACGCAGTGTTTACAATTACAATTAAACAATGCCTTTATTTGTAATTGTAAATGCTGTCTGCAATGCAAAAATGGTAGGCAGTGTATACTCATTTGCACAGCGTACTGCACATGTGCCGGTTAAAAGGTAGCCTACACGCTGTCTTTTGCCATGCACATTTGCACTCCACCATGTAAATAACCAAAATTTGGCAGCGGATAGCCACCTGCGTGTATATCCATACATAATGGCTCCACGCAACCAAATTCATTTAAAATGAGCTCTTAAGTGAACAACATATGGAGAGAAAATGCTGGATGCAAAGAAAATTGTAATACAGAACAAGACTATGTTGACATGGTAAAATATAAAAATTCCAATTAACCGTATTATAAATGTGTTTAATTAAAAATAAGTCGTGCAGTCATACAACCCTTTCTTATTGTATGAAACAAAAACAAAAAGCAAGAAATATTTTTTTAAAAAGTGTATTAAATTGGAATAGAGTACATCAACCGTATACTAATGCAGGGTCACATGGAAGGGGTTACAAAGAACAGGAACGCCCAGGGTATTCTAACAAAGTTGTAGAAAGACACCCACAGGAAGGCCTAGCATTAATATTCTGGAAGATTCCTGATAGGTTTCGAACTAGTCACCTGACATGTGTCCTATAATGGCAGGAGGTCTGGGGACGGTTCAGCAACTCCCAGCAACCGCATGGTGTCTGGGAGTCTGTCATACATTAGTGTGAATGTATGCAAGAGGGCTGGACAGTGGTGCATCGTTGCACCAATGTCCAGGCCCTGCTGAATCACTCAGGTCACCTTTGAGAATAAGGTGTACTGAGCATTTCTGAAAGTAGCACAATTGAAACAAGCGCATTCTCTGCGCTCCTTTCATTTGTGCTGCTATATGAGAATCTGGACCATATGTAACTGGAGCGATTGTTAGATTGTTTGATAGAAGCCAAAATCAGGGTCAGACATGTATGCAGGGCAGTCTAAGCAGGTCTCTTCACCACACAAAGCAAAACCTTCATGTTTTATGTATACTAAATATAACAGTGCCACCACGTGTGAGTATTTCATAGCCTTGCACAACCTGACATAGTGGTACGAGCAACTTCCACTTGGAAAGGCTAGCCAAATTAAAGTGTGCAGTAGGACCAAATACGGGAAGGATTGGTCCAAACGAATGTGGGGCTTATGCTACCTTATATGATGAGGCATCCAAAAGATAAATGCCCCCGAAAATTAGGGGAGCTAAAAGATTCCAATGATAATCCTATAGGACGAAATTAAAAACCTTAAAATTAGAGGATAGATCAAGGAAGAAACTGGGTCAGCGTCCATTCTTCTCCATCCTTAATTACTAAATGATAACTAGCATGAGGAGGCTGCAGAGAACATTATAAACTTGTTAACCAACGTATATGCGCATGTGGCCCAAGGGGCTTGTGTGGAAGGCGTGAATACTGGACCTTCTGTGGGGACTGCCACTACCACACACCAGCAAACAAGCAACAGCCCCAAAGACCAATCCTCTGACGGTCCTTTCCAGATACTTACGACTGTCATACACTGATGCCTGGGGAGTTGGTTACCCCTAAACTTGCACAGATACCCATGATGTCTCTTCTTGCCACCAAACTGACAAAAATGACATATGAACTATAGGAAGGATTCCATTATATTTAAAGCACCTATGAAACAAGTGCCGGGCTGAGGATGACTGCCAGGGATGCAGAGGAAAATGACTTAGCGATAGTACATGTTATGTGGGGTCCTGGCAGTGCTTAAAGTGGGCCGGGGTGTGCCGGGGCCGGGCCCTGGCAGTCTCCAAAAAGTGGGACTGAGACAGGGCCCTGCCGGGGCCCCCGTCCTACCGCAACATTGGCGGGATGCATTATCCTGTTGTGGCCGCAGCTGTGACGGGAGATGCGCCTGCAATGAAGTCAGGCAAGCTGACAGAAATGGCAGCCAGCCACAGCGACGCTGTGACTGGCTGCCACTTCCGTCAGTCATAGTAACTGCATCTGGGGACCCCTCGCGCGAGAGGTCACCGGAGGCAGTTACTGTCCCTTTGTTTCCCCAGGTCGCCGAGGCATCTTTAACCCTCGGCGAACCTGGGGATTTCTCGACATATTTCGAGGTTTATAAAAGATGGCTTTGAAAGTACACTTTTCAAGCCATCTTTTATAAAGCTTTGCCGACGGACAATTTTGTCCGTAGTCAAAGCTTTATAAAAGACGGCTTGAACTGTGTACTTTCAAAGCCATCTTTTATAAACCTGAAATGTTTAAAAAAGATGGCCTGAAAACTAGGCAAACCGTAGGGTATGCACACAAACATATATAAATGTTATATATTTGTGTGCGTACCTTACTATGGTTTGTGTACTTTGCAAGCCATCTTTTATAAACGTAGAAATATGTTACATATTTCTATGTTTAGAAAAGATGGCTTGCATAGTACACAAACCATAGTAAGGTACGCACACAAATATATAACATTTATATATATTTGTGTGTATACCCTACGATTTGCGTACTTTTTAGGCCACGCCCCTCCCACAAGCCACGCCCCCAAATGAGGGCCCCCCCCCCCTCGATTTCTTACCCCACTTAAAGCCCTGGGTCCTGGAGACCTAAGAAATCTGATCAAAGAATTACTGAATGTTAGAGAGGAACCACAAGGATATGTCGAGGATATCTAGACGGTAGTGCAATGTTATAATCCTGCCTGGGCTGGCTAAAATGAATCAACTCATGGGGGTGATAATATCCCCCGATATCAGGCAGAGACTCACCCATTAGTCCTAAGGACACCAGAACCGGGAGGAGGGAATTAATTGGGACAAGAACAAAACAGTCTTCTGGCATCAACCTTTGAGGTATGCCCCCAGAGGACCAATTGGGGCAAGACCAACAACTGCAAACAAAATAAAGGAGAGTTGCCAGTGGACTACTTGGACCTCTCAAAGATAGAGCCTCATTACAAGTTTGCCAGTCAAGAATTAACGTGCCATAGTTCCATTTGCCAGCATGTTTCTGGACTGGCAAACCACTCGTTTGCCGATGGGGTGTCCTGCTTTACCTCCAGCCGGTGCCCATAATACAACTGGTGCAGATAATACCGGCAAACCACCCATGAAGTCCTCTGGGACTCCTTGGAATGGGGATTTACATGCCCTTACTGGCATCTGTAATCTGCCAGTAATTGTAACTGTATTACCGTCTGGTGGTATCCCGTTGGATTTACCAGTGGGATACCACCAGGCATGTAATGAGGCCCATAGTGCTTACCCAACAAACCCTGAAGGCAAAGCCTAAGGAATGGTAGCGCAAACTTCAATCTCAGTTGAATATGATGTGTAAGGGGTGGCAAAATCAACCCATACTGTAACACGTGACAGTTACAAACCATTATGTAGTGTGTCAAGGGCAGAACATAGAAAATACAGAAAGCAGGCTCATTGCACTGCAGTTGCAGAGCCTGCACAGACAGGAGCCCCCAGCAAGGAGTGAGTCTTTCAGGGGACAGGGGGAGTGCAGGGGAAGAAGATTGGGTTGGGGTGTCCCACTGGAGGCCCATCCAGGGAAACCAGGGGAGTCCCCATACCCGTCAGCAGGTTGGTGACTCAACAAGATGAGCATCCATAAAGATCCCAGCTCAATAATCCCCCTACTCCCGAGGGCTGGGTACTTTTACCCAATCCAAATGCTCCTAAATGTGCACCACACAAGCCAGCACATATGCAGACAGATGAAGACAAATCCTGCGATAGCCTAAGAGAAGACCTTGCATTAATCTCTTGAAACTTATAGATCAGGAAGAGCGGTATGTCCAATAGAAGGTTAATGGACAATCTTCAGGTTTAATTAATAGGGCAACACATGATTCAGGGCAATTTAACAACCCACCCAAATAAGATGTGCACAATTATCAACTTTAATTTAGGTTCTCAAGCCCTAATCTTATGTGTTAATGCACACAAATGTCGCTCCCAAACAATGGAGCAAGAAACACTCTGGTTTGCAATAACAATTTATTTCATTTAAACTATAGAAAGATGGAATTTACCATTGATGCCCACTCACAATGTCAGAGATTTACACCTGAAACTGTTGACAATCCAACCACACCATAATATGTAAATGATTAATGCAGTCGGTAATGTATTTCTTATCAACTAATAGGACGAACACTTTAACTGAATTAACATAATTTATTTCAAACAAGCGACACCCCCTTATTTTTGCACCTTGAAACACTTGTGTATAGGTGTGTTATAAATGCCATATCATATCATATCATTATAATTCACTGGTGGATGATTGTTCAGACTGATAAATTCAAAAATGACGAGAATAGGAAAAAATACTAACTCCCTTTTGGATTATATACATGTCTCCCATACAATAATACCCAGAATCGAAGATTTTGAAGTCATAGAAACTCAACATAGTGACCATAAAAAAGTAATCATGAGATGGTCTCAAGCAACCGAACAACTGGAAAATAGGAAATTGCATGTGACAATAGCAGATGAAGCAGGGACCAGATTAAGGTTGAATGAAAAAAATGCACAATGCATAAGAAAGAGCTTTGAAGATCCAAATGTAAAAACTGAAAACAAAGTGAATTATTTAGGCTTATTAATTCCTTTTAAAAGGAAGATGAAGAACTCAAATTTGCAAAAAAGAATCACAAACATCAATATGGCGAGATGATTGTACAGTTGAAGAATTGTCAGGAAAAAATGGCTCAAGCAAAAAAGCTTTTGTTTACCCAAAGCAATGATGAACTTCGCAAAATTAGAACTAACTACAGAAACTGGATTTGCTCACAACAAGCGATGTTGAATAAAAATGACGCAGAAGAAATTCGAAAAACTATGAAGCAAAGAAATACAAGAGAATTATGGCCTTCATTAATTAATAATAATAATAATTTAGCATTTATACAGCGCTACAAACCCTCAGGCATCTGAGCGCTGCTTATTATTACCCAGGTGTGTGGTGCTCATTTATCGACCTCGGAAGGATGAAAGGCTGAGTTTGGCCTTGCCGGGATTCGCACCTGCGTCAGCAGGCTCTGCACAGATACCAAAGCGAGCGCTCTACTCGCTGTGCTATTTGACCAGAAGACAGGTTAATAATCCAAATTGGCCGTGTATCACATGAAAATTGGAAAAAACATTTAGTTGAATTATACGGGAATACAGAAATTACAACTGAAGCGTTGCCCAACCGTTCTCACCAGAGCTGGCAAAGAAAGTGGAACATTGGTGAATTAACTCATCATATTAAAAATTGAAATCCATCCAGAGCCCCCGGGCCTGATGGCATGTGTAACGAGACCCTGAAAAAAATCCAGAAATATGGGCTAGTATCTGCCACGAATTCTTTAATATCATAGGAAAAACATAAAGAATACCTAATACTTGGAGATTAGCCATAATCTTTCCATATGTAAAAAAGGACCCAGAGACAAGCCTGCTAATTACCGTCCATTAGCTCTTCTGGACCCTTTGGGTAAAATGTTTGCGGGTTTCTTGGAAAAAACAGTTAAATACCTGGGCAAAAAACAAAGAGCTTTTTGACAAAAGACAAACGGGCTTCACAAAAAATATAGCAACAAACCTAAATATATTTTTATTAAATTGTCTAAAACAAGAAGCAATGAAAAATAACATCTCACTTTTTGCCACCTTTGTGGATTTAAAGCTAGCTTTTGGTTCTGTTAAAAGAGACAAATTATGGAAGAAGCTAGAAGATTGGAAGTGCCCGAGCAATATATTTGAACGAATCAAAGCGCTGTGTACGCAAACTTCCATCAAGATACGATTAACATGGGACGGTACTCTATCAGAAGTAATACCTACAGAAAATGTCTTAAAACAAGGATGCCCATTATCGGCCGCAGCTCTGTACATCTCTGACTTAAAATATCTGATGTAACCAAGGTGGGCAATCCCCCCCATATTGAATGCGACCAATATACCATACATTTTGTTTGCAGATGATGTCGTGCTATTTGATAAGACACAAAAAGGATTGCAGCAGAGAATGAATGCTTTCCTTCAATATAGAGAGAACAACTTAAAAATAAGCATTGAAAAAACTGAAACGATGGCACTGACAACCAGACCCAGTCCTGCGAAAAGATCTTTAAGGATATATATAAAGGGCGAAAGGATACAAGATGTGAAATCTGTAAAATATTTAGGAATCTGGGTAAACCAGTTGACAGAAACACCAATGGAGTGAAATATAAATAACTAAAGCTGAATCCTTAGCACGGCAGGGTCTAGTCATACACAGGAAATATGGCAAATGTTCAATTATCCATGTATGGACATACTACAAGCAAAAAGCAGTAGCTATATTAACATATGGGAGTGAGGCCATGATAAATACACCAATGGTGAATTGGACAAGAAGCAACGGTATATTCTGGAGGAAGATTCTTAGCCTTCCTAAATCATATCCAATGCCCAGAATTAGATTTGAGTTGGGCTTACAATCTTTAGCCCCTATAGTGATGTGGAGAACCCTTGATTTATACAGGAAAACGTTAACTAAAGGAAACACACCAGCAGTGATCATTCTACAAGAAAAACCCCTTGCAATTAATGCGACTTTAATGAATATGTGGAAAAAATACTGTAATCACCTTCTACAAACTTTCGATATAAATGAAGAAATGTTAATAAATAGACCCCAAAAGGTGAAACTGAAAATCAAAAGAGATGATTGGATTCTCACACAACAAATGAAGGGTGAATATAAATTGAACATCCAAGTAGACCAAGATATCAGAACCTTAAAAGAAGTACCATCATATCTGAATAAATTCCCAAACAAGTTGACTAGAGATACTTTTTTAAGGTTAAACATATTACCAACAAGAGAACACCTAGCCCATACTCACCAGATTGAGAAACAAATGAATGTATGTAGATTTTGTGAGCAAAAGAAACTAGAAGAAACAATATATCATTTAATAATGGAATCTAAAGCATTAACAGCTAAGCGTCAATTATTCACTCAAATGCTTCCAAGAGATAAAAGAAACTTGAATGAGCAAGAAAGGTGGACTTATTTCATGTTAGGTCAAGACAATAGATGGACTATGAGAGTCGTACAATTCTGGAACTCATTACATTTGGGGAAAAATGAGATAGACACAAGATTGATTGTGAATGAACATAACGAAGAATATAAGAGGAAATAATTACATTGTTATATGAATTCAATAAAAAAAATGTATTTTATGAAAAGATGATATGGAAATTGAAAAATGAAATTTCTCTCTTTCTCTCTTTGTTTTAACTGAAATGAAATAATCTAAAGTTTGCTTGCAAACTAATCATTAATTAAAAAAAATATATACATTCTATTTGGAAAAAGGCAATGATCATAAGATTAATAATGTGAATTTGGATATACAAACCGTAGTAGATTAAAAATAATAACGATTCATGAGAAATGGCTAAATCCAGGTGCCTATGACTTAGCAAATGAACATAGAATCTACTTTAATTATTCAGTAGCAGTGTTAACATAAGGTCTACATCTTTCTTTCTGGGCTGCTTCATAATACAAAATAATCTAAGTACAGTGTATTAAATGACAATGTCTTCCTATTCGCTAACTCAATAATTCTTCTGTGTATTTTCTAAAATGTTGGACTGTTAAAAAACAAACTCACTCTGTTATGCTTTTAACATCAGCACTCCCAATTTGATTGGCTTGTTAAGGAAATATGACTCATTTGCTTTATTGGTTATGCTAGTACACTACATCAGATCTCTAAGTACCACATTCAATCTGTATGATCCATAGCTACTGGATATCACAGAGCGCAGACTCAGATTCACCTCAACTTTTACACTATTTTATTTATTCAAGTTCAACGAAGAACACACATTGTACTATATTCTGGTTCCCAGTGATATACATGTAATAAGGGTCCTCCAAATATGCATATAAATATAAATGAGCTATGGGATTTCTTTCAATTATACACAACTCTGTTGTGCCCTGGGATCCTTTCTAAAATCAGTCCCTGTGGATAAGGCCTTGGATTCAATCCAATGTGCCAACCCCCACAGCTATGCCCTCTGTAATTAATTCAGTTAGCTCCCTGTTTTTAGTTGACTCTCCTCTTTTCCCAAGGGGGTTCAACTTAAATAGTCCCAAAAAACAAGTTAAAGAGGTTTGGGCTCAGAGCTAATTCCCAATGGTTAACCCTTCTGATATATTACTATCCTAGTGATGACAAAACTATTGAAACATCCCCTTAATGTCAAAGGCTGGCAGGGGCAGTTCCCAAATGTGAGGTTCAATAATACTTAAAACTACCCCTACCACTCTCCTGACATCATCCAGATTCAAAATGGTATCAAATATGTTGGTTTTGTGGAAATCTGTGTTGCATTCTCTTAAAAGGGGGCAAACTGTATATTCATATGTTGTTCAGTATGGGTTATTAAATGCTATTTGTCTAGTTTTTTCGCATGTCAAATGACAGATATGGATTTTGCTCATCGTATAACTTGAGATGATGTTTAATGTAAATTAAAATGATATATTTAAATCATGCTACTCTCTGAGAATACCTTCATGTTCCTATGTGAGTATAAGAACAGATGTTATAGTGGATTTTCATACGCCATGTTTTCTAATATTCTAAAACCACCTCATTGGAATGGACGTGCATCTTTTTCATTCAATTATGAAACCATTTAACTGTACGAGTTCCTATCCACCCTCCACACCTCCAGTTCTGAAGCTACATACCAATAGAAATCTGGATTCTTTATCAATTTGTTTGGAGATCCATGACCTCTTCCATCCATTTAATGTATGGGGTTATGGTTTAGCAATTCTGATCCTTTTGTTTTGCAGGTAGCTGCTTATAATGGGCTAAGCTGTATCTGGCAAAATCGGACTTGACCTTTCAAGTCACTTTATACAATGGTCACTGGTTCTTAAAAGGCACTTGAGGAATGGGGAGATGTCTGCTATCAGAAGGAATGGGTTGTTTTTTGCCAGCCTTGAAAACGTCATCATAAAAACCATAATCGTGGGTATATTTTTTTTCTTCGTTTCAGTGAGTTAAACACCAGAGATACAAACTATTATGATGCTCTGGTCTCAGACTGACTGATTCGTAGCCACATAATTGCTTGTTTGTTTCCCAGGGCTTAGTAATTTTTGTCCCTGTTTTGCACAACTTGTAAAATCAGTATTCTTCTAATGAGGTTGTAAGGAGGAACAGAAACATTCTTTAGGCAAAACAGCCTTCAATGTGGTATCCATTTCCTTGTGGAATATATACATTCAAACAAATGATACATGATACATGTTCCTGAAGTTACTAAATTCTACATTCTGTTCATTATAAGTGTGTTGCATCTAAAAGCATGAGACTAGATAAATACCTCTGTGAGTTATCTAATTTAGACATAAAGTCACGTCCCCTAAGGCCCACCCACTGGCCTCAGCCTACTTAACATCAAGTCCTGGGCAAAGCTCAGGGGAAGCTTGGCAAAGGTGGGACACTGCTGTTGGCAGCTGAGTGCCTCGTTCCCAGCTGCACTGTGTTTGGAAGTTTCCCCTGTCTGCGTAGTACATCTGCTGCTGTGCCGGGTTTATGAAGACAGATGAAGTTACCAGCTGCAGGTCCCTCTCACTCACTCGTTTGCTCTACCTGGCTGCTGGATGTCAGCTGGGCTGCTTGTTTCATCAGCTCCATACACTGTGCTTGGCCACGCCCCCTCAGGCCCACCCACCAGCCTCTGCCTACTTAACATCACATCCTGGGCAGAGCCCAGGCGAAGTCTAGCAATGTTGAGACACTGCTGTCTGCAGCTGTTCACAGTTGGCTGCCACTATTAAACTGTCTACTTTCCTCTTTTTTATTTTGTTCTTTTTTTCTTAGGTTCAATGTGGCAGTTAAGACCTCTCCATCTGCTTTGATAATTTGGGATCCGGGAATCTCCAAACACTGCACACTCAGCCTATTAATTTGCTGGTTTAAGACTCAGTGCAGGCTATATCATTACTCCTTCAATCTGACATCAGCCTTTCTGTGGCTATGGCTGACATGGCTGTTCTTATTCCTTCTCTTTGTACTTTGCATCCACCAACCAACTCCTTGCTTTTCCTCGCAAAACTTAACCAATCATATTTATACTCCTTACGTCTCTTACCCTCCTCCTATCAATCCTCCCGCTGGAATGATTGTTCACTCTATAATACATTTGAATCTTCATTTCTTGTCTATTACTGAAATGTGGCTTTCATCTTCTGTTATACCTATTCCTGCTTCTCTTTCTACCTCTGCCAGTGCTTTTCTTCACACTCCTCGTCCTGTGCCTCATGTGGGTGGTACTGATATTCTTTATCACTCATCCTTTGTGATATCTTTCTTCATCTCTTCCTACTTCTTCCTCATTTGAATATTCTCTAACTAGCTATTCTAAACCGTATTCTCTGACTTTGTTATATGTTTATCGACCTCCTGGTTCTGCTGTGACGTTTTGTGATGATATTGATACTTTGCTTTCTGTAGTTCTACTGTGTTCTACTCCATTTTTACTTATAGGCGACTTTGATCTTCATCTCTCTTCTACTCATTCCTCACTTCCATTCCTTTCTATTCTTCATTCCTATCATCACTCTGCTCTTTCAACTCACCCGTCTCACGTTTCTAGTTCTAGTTTGGATCTTATTTTTGTGTCATCTGTCTCTGCTCCACCTATTCATTCATCAGATCACCAGCCCCTTTTTCTATCAATTTGTCCTCCACCTCTCGCAACTAAACCAGCCTTTTCTGAGTCACCTACTTATCTGCCTTGTGATCCTCGTGTTTTTAATACTTCTCTCTTTGTTTCTTCTTGTATATCTGATGTTCTATCTCATTCTGTATTTGCTGCTCTTTCTGTGTATGATGCCGCCTCTATTATTTCTTCTTCTCTTTTCTCGTCTCTTGATATTCTCTATCCTGCTTCTTCATTTTCTCCCTCTCGTAAACCATCTCAACCCTGGCTTGCTCCCCATCTTCATTCAATGTGGCGGGGCAACGTTGAAGCCATTACTGGTCTATCCAATGGGAAACTCTTCAACTGCCTGGACACTAGGGAAGAATCTGCCGGAGAAAATCCTGACAAGCCTCGAAAAGGTCTAATGGCTGTCCACTGAGTCCTAAAGATGGAAATAGACAAACCCAGATCAAAACCATCCTGAAGGAACTGGAGCACCTCCAAGCTTGGCAGCTGATAGCAAGAAACTCACGCCTCAGGCACCAAAACTGAAATACCCTCCCGTGTCTGGAAACATATTTTAAGGTGGAGGACGTTCATCCCTCTGGTTAGACTCTGCTACAGTCTCCTCCCCTGAAGCCTCTGTCGTTAAACTTCCAGACCTCCCCAAGACTTTACTAGGCCCTGAGCTTGAGAGACCGGACCCGGAAGTCTTGGCAGGAGAAAAACTGGGGAGACCGCTAACTCTAAAAGAAGAGGAAACAACCTTTGCATGGCCAAAATGGATCTACCAGAAGGACTACCAACTTGGCCTCCCTGAATTTCATCAATATTCTCGGGATCAGGAGGAGAGGAGGAAAGGCATATAGGAGGCCATTCGGCCAGGAGAGAATCATCGCATCGATCCCCCATACCCCTGGACAAGGAAACTGGGAACAGAACCTGATGGTCTTCATGTTCTGGGGCGAGGTGAACTGATCCAGCCAAGGAGTCCCGGACTTGTTGCACATGGAGACGAAGGCTTCCTCCTAACGCTGCCATTCCCCTGATAGAAAGACCCTGTTGAGCCTGCCCACTATTGTGTTGTCCCATCCCCATATGTGGACAACCCTGAGAGACAATAGATTCCTTTTTGTCCAAAAACCCAACTGTTCTGCAGTGTCCAGAATCATGCACCAATAAACAGAAAATTCTAAGACTGGGCTAAATGGAGTTTGCCCAAACTTATCAGAAACCCCATCTCCTCCAGGTTCTGCAAGTCAGCTGGACATGGCGGCATAACATTTCTCGGAAAGATGCCTTTCTTCATCAGTCGGCCAGGTAGGGGAATACCTGGACACCTTGAAGGTGAAGATATGCCACTACTGGCCCCAAGATCTTTCTAAACTTATCTTGGAGCAGTCTTCAGCCTGAATCGGAGGGCTCTGAACTAACTGTTAGTGTCTCCCAGTTACCGAGAACCTCAGGAACTGCTGATGACTCTTCCATATTAGGACATGGCTATATGCATCCTGTAGGTGCAAGGAGGCTGAATCAGTGGAATCACCATCTGGAGATATTCCTCCTTGAGGTGATGAGTTATGATGGAGAGGTTCAGGATTTTCAGATCTATAAACGGCTGGAACTTTCCCTGCTGCTTGGGCACTGGAAAAACAATCAAGTAGATTCCTTCCCATGATTCCTTTCCAGGAACCAACTGTATGGCTCTTTTTCCAGAGAAGATCCTGAATGGCCAGATGCATCACAGATCTGTCAGCCCTATGTCTGTGTAGGGAAGTCCGGATCACAGCTAAAAGGGCTGGGATGTCCTTGAACTTGATACAGTAGCCCCATCTAACTGTTCCATTTGCACAGCAATCCATGGTCTTGTGGATCCACAAACACCATAATCACTGCAGGCGACAACCAACTGGCCTGGTGCCAGGACGTCTGCTGCTTCTGTGGAGAAGCCAGATCCCTATTTCTTGGAACCCATCTAGTTCTGTCTCCACTCTGTTTGCATGTTGCAGAACTGTAAACATTAAGCTTGCCCCTAGAGGAGGACTGTGGCTGAGGTTTCAAATCCAGTTTCCTCGTCCGCTTGTCAGCATGTTTGTCCACCCGGAATACCTTGTGGACTTTCTCCCCTGACTTCTGGTGAGAGTCCATATGCCACTCCTTAATATGCAGATGATGCCTGCCAGCAACAATAGAAACCATGGCCATAGCAGAGGCTTGGACCCCATCATAAGCCAAATCGGCAAATAATTTGACTTGAGTCTTATCAAATTGTAGAATAGGTGCAGGATCTGACCACTCTTGTATTGCTTTTGAAATGACTGCAAACCTCCCAGCGCCATCTCAGAACTGTACAATGAATATGTCATAGCTCTGATAGAAAGGTGTACACCACCATACGTTTTCCTTACAGCCACATAAGACTTTCTATCTTTCATTGCTTCATCTGGAGCCATGGAGGAACGACCCATCAGATTTGGAAGAATAGTGTCAATTTGAATAGTCTGAGGCAAAAACTGAGGCAAAAGATTCTCTCCCCCCTGTAATGGATACCACTTAGGGGGGCTGTGACCCTGACAGGTTCCCTACATTCAAATAGTATCTCCTCCTTCAACTCTGTTGACAGGGGTAGGCCTATCTTCAAAGCCTTCTTTAAGTGGGGAGGAAGAATCCTGGTGGTGGAGTTTGTAGGTGGGGGGGAGGGGAGTCTGGTTGAGCGAATCCCATATAATGAGCCACCTGGATGAGAACTGAGGTCATGCGTCCTCGTCCAGATATTTTCCCCTTCCTTCACATTCTCTGGAGCCAATTGATTCTGACAATGAAGACTTTAAGGAAGAAGAGGAGGTAGATTCTGGAGAGAGAGGGGAGGAGCTATGCTTCTTATGCGCCTTCCCATTCTCTTCCTGAATAGCTCTCTTGATAATCTGCATCATCCTCTTTTCAGAAAACCCAGACACCTTCTTCCTAGCTATTTCTGTAGACGAGGAACTGGAGGAGGTAGGCTCCACGTGTTTTCTTTTCTCTGTGTGCTTCCCCATGCTTAAGGTACAGAGGACTGCACAGAGCACCTAGAAACAACTTACAATAAATGTTGAAGCCTGAGCCCACCAACAGCCCAGCTCCAGTAACCAAGGCAACCAACCCGATGTGCCAGTCAATGCTTTGGCATCCCAAACCGCCAATATGATGAGCATAGTGGATGACTTGCCTACTTAAGAAAGAAAACCTTGCCTCAGCTCCCCCCAGCTCCTTACCCATGTCCTGGTGTAACCAGGCCCAAGCATCCTGGAGGGGCACAGCCACTTTACAGGCTCTGTCAGCAGTACAGAATGCAGCTATGTTGGTCCACCTTCCACAACATCATTTCCAGTGTCAGAGTGCTGTGCCGAGAGCTCAGCATGGATGTGGCCCAAAGATCCCCTTGTTAGGAAAGATTTCGTAATTGTAGGTAATTTTCCTTCCATGTGGCAACCCCTAAACTTTTTGCTGTTGTTTTTCACCTTGTTCTTGACTTTTCCAGAGAAGTGCAGCCTTCTGCCGCACTCCTCTGGGCTTTCGCTCCTTTCTTACGGGGAAACTGACATGCCCTTAAGACAGTCAGTACCGGGGAACTCTGTTTCCCGTAGTTTCTTTTATCATGTTGCGGCTTTCGTGCAACATGGCACAAGAGGGCACTGTAAGCTAAGTTACAGCTCTCTTGGGTCTCTAGCCTTCTACAGGCCCTAGATACTCGTTTAGGATTGTATCTGATCGGTGCAAGTGATTCAGGGACGGGAATGGTGGCAGCGATCGTTTCTTGTGTTTTGAGCTCCTTTTGGCGTTCTAAGCGCGTTTTCCGCGCTTAACCCAAAATGGTGGCCTGGCTCCCAAAATGGCCAGACCACGAGGCTCCTTTGTCCTGTCCGCTGACCGTCTTGCTCCCTTCACCTTCCCCAGGTCGAGCCGACCCGGGGCCTTCCTTATTTGGGCATGTACTTTCCCGCGAAACACGGATGCTTTCGCGGGCTTCTACATGTCTTGTGTGTGCCTCCAGGATGTGGGCTGGGATGTCTGGTCCCAATACACATCCTGGGTGCCAGAGAGTCTAGGGTGGTGTGAATGCCTGGGACCACCGTGGCCCGCGATTGGTCCACGAATGGTGTGAGTGTTAATGAGCGGATCTCCCATTGGGTCCCCTCCGTTTTGGCGCGAAGGGAACCGTGGATAAGAGGGGGCTGGAAACACCACTACCATGTCGATCTCCTGAGTTCTCACGAACAAAGGAATACAGCAGCCAAGTATCCTGCAACCAAGAGGCTGGACCGAGGAATCGCTGGTGACCCGCTGAAGGACTTCTCCTCTGCACTGCTGTCGCCTTGTGAAACCCTTTTCTCCTTTGATCGAACCAGAAGGCCTGTACTGGTACTTCGACCCTTGGAATAGCGGGAACAGCTATTCTCGGCATCTTCACCATCTCCTGCCAGTAAGCCTTCGGAAGGCTTTCCCAGGTCTGAAGTGAGTAGTGTACATTTGGCTCAGATACACACGGCCGCTCCGTTGCCCTGCTGTGGTAACAAACTGTGCGGGTTTCTTCGATTGGGACGTCTTTTTACTCAACACGACGACGAGGCGTTCCCTGCTCTTCTGAACCTGCCAGCTACTGAAACGGACGCGGAGAAGCCTGGGTCTGCTTGCATCGGGGACCGGTGAGTAGCATAGCTAGGATCTGGTCGCCCTCCTGCAGGAGCCCATTGCTTTTCCCCGCTGTGTCAAACAGCACCCTTTTCCGTACTCGCGCTCTGCTTCTGCCCACTGTGGAGGCTGCGCTTGAGTCGCGGAACTTGTTGTTCTTCTTTTGTGCACTAAACTGAACAGCCTGATTTCCCTCGAAGAGCTTCTCCTTTTGCCCGTTGGCCCCAGCGCGTGCAGGTACTTTTGAGCACAAGGCTCCACTCTTCGCAGGGCTCAGACTTCCATCTAGTTAGGTGCCTCTGAAGGCGAACTGGGTCTAAGCATTATTTCGCACTGCCTGTCTTCCTTCCCTTTTAGGTGGACTACCTGTCATGATGCCTACCTCCAAGGAGCCAGGCCGGGCCCAGCAACCCCAGAGGCAGACATCATTTTCCCCAGGGAAGTCTCAGCGGGCCCAAGTCGGGGCCCTTTGGACTCAGTCCTGGCGCCAGGCTCATAGCGGACCCCAGTCCTGGCGCCTTAGGCGCCAGGCTCATAGAAGAGGATATGTGTTTAAGTGCTTGGGTGCACACTTACCTGATGCAGACCTTGCTGCTTCATCCAGGCCCTCTTGAGGCCCGAATGGGACTACTTTACCTGTAGGACTACTTCACCACCCGGGTGTGGTCGGGGAAGGATACATACCTGATTGGTGGAAGGATACATACCAGGAACTTCTTCCAAGGCTATTTAAACCCCACCCAAACAGCCACACATGCTTCGCGTTGTTCTGCACCTAGCAGCTGGACGCTCACCGTGTCAGCTCCTGCATCCTGACTTCAGCCACGCCTGCCAGCACCCTGGAACACCTGCAAGGGGAGAAAGGAAGAGAATAGGAGAAGAAAAGCCCTTACCTGCTAAATCTGCATCCCGGAGTCATTTCTCCAATGGCCCTGAAAAGGAAGACATCATTTTAAAGGCATTTTGTTTCGATCGCTGCAGCGCTGCATTTTACTCACCTTTGCAAGGCGCTTCCATCTTCAGCAGCGATCTTCCGGATTCAGCTACGCCCCGGCGCCTAGAGGAAAAAAGACAAGAACAAAGGTGAGAGGGAGAAAAGGAATAAGGAAAGCTCAGTTTCCTTTTAAGTCTTACCTGTTGGATTATTCCCACTGCATTTCGGGTCCTGCCGCTTCCTGGCATCTCCGGACCCCGGCCCCTATGGGGAAAAAAGACAAAGACATTGAATGAGCGAATGCAAAGACATTACCTGAGCGCTCATCCAGAACTGTTTCACTTCGGGTCGGCGCCATATCTCCGTCACTCCGAACCCCGGCCCCTAAGGGGAAAAAGACATAAGCATTAGCGCTTGCTGCAATTAGACAACGAACATTATTATTAAGCTTGAACTTTTGAACAGAACTTTTACAGCGCCTTACCTGAACAGTCAAGCTTACCTGAACTCCCATCAATCCTCAATCCAGTGAAGTAACTGGGTTTCAACGCGCCCCTGCATCAGAAGCAGGATGGAGAGCTCATCCTTCCAAACCCTAAGGTGAGGCTTCACGGGGAATCGTGGAGGAGGTATCGTGGAGGGTTGGAAGGGAGTGGGAGGCTTGAGCATTGTTCCACAGTTGGTAATACTCCCTTTTCACGCACAGGAGGGTATCCAACGAGCCAGGGAAGCCAGAATAGAGGGGCCCTTCCTGTCCATCTTCAGAGTTCTGCGCCTTCGACGCCGCGCCTCCGTGGGAACCAGGTGAGCGTTACACTACCCATTTCGTGCATCTAACACTTGAGACTGTCGTATTTGTATATATATTGTGTTGATATGGTATGTGTTGGTTTACTATCGTTATATTGTGATTTTCTCGCTACGGTCATTGTTTTAAAGGCCTTGAAATAAAGGTGTATATATTTTTAATATAACAACTGTTTGGAGCAGTTTGTAAGTGATCTTGCTTTGTGTGCTCATTGCGGGCTTTCAGTCACCCTCACCCCTCTTGAGACCTAGTCTTGACCGCTGTGATCGCTACCTTGATTGGTCTGGCTCGTCCAGAGGTTACCCTGTTCCAAGTAATTAGGTTGGCCTTCTGAACTTCTGCGCCACCAGGACAGAGTTCAGAAATCCGTCTTAACAAATTGGTGTACAGCGGTGGGATATGACTGAAGGTATCCAGTGTTGCGCACGAACTAAGGCATTTCAGGTTATTCCAACCAGGACACGTAGTGAATTGTTGTAGTATAACTTTAAAAAGGCCATAGTCCTATCTAACAGTATGGAAACAAATACCTTGTTAACTTTAAATGCTTCCAAATCAGAAACATTGAAAAAGATGTGTGCGGAGAGAGTTGTTTCCCTCTCAAGGCACGAAATTGGAAATGATCCAAAGAATCGTGGCGTGGCAAGAAGCGCAGCTTGACGCTATAACTTCTGAGGACAGTGCGGAAGGAGGTGGGGCTGCTCTCACTGGTAGAACCGACGGTTCTGCCGCTGCACTGATCCATCGCGACCACGAGGACAGGGAGGACGAGATGTCTAATGTTTCCTCTGCCAGTGCTGATGGGGAGGCTATGCTTGAATTCAAGAAGCAAGAGCTGGGTTTAGGCAGCAGGAGCTTGAATTCAGCATAGCCAAACTAAAAATCGAACAGGCAGAAAAACAAAAAGACAGGGATCACCAGTTGGAACTGGCCAAGCTTCAGGTTGCAGATGGGTCCAAGGGTCCTGGACATGGGTCTGGGGCCTCCTCTCATCCACGGTTTCCGAAAGATCTGCTCAGTGTGTATGAAGAAAGGAATGATATTATGGACTGGCTGAATGCGTTTGAGTATGCATGCGAAGTTCAACAAGTTGACAATGCTGATAAGATTGCCTGGTTACTCAGCAGACTGCTCCATTCTGGCTGTAGTGCCATTATGGAAATGTCGAAGGCTGAGCGAGCTGATTTCGCAATGTTAAAGCAAACTCTCATTTTAAAGTTTGGGAAGACTCCGGCCCAATATTTGAAACGTTTCAGAGAGTATAAGAAAAAGGAAGGTGGTACTTGGGTATCTTATGTCACTGAATCCTTCAAAAACTTAACTGGCTGGGTCGAAGGTTATAAGGTTTCTACCTTCGAAGGCATGATAAATCTTGTCATTCTGGAACACATTTTTGCATCTTCTTCCCCGGAGCTTAAGCAGCATTTGGCCGATTCGAAGGAGATAGATCCTAAGAAGCTGGCCATTGCAGCAGACTTATGGGTGTCACATTGAGTGTCCCATAAGGACAAAACTCATCCTGGTAAGCAGGAGGAAGGGAAAAAGTCCAAAGATATGGAGGGTGGAGAATCTGATAAATCTTCTTCTCATAAGGGCCACAAAAAGAAAAATAAGGGTAAGACACGAGAACTCACAGGGTAGTGGAGGTCAGCCTCCGAAACAGAACTTTGGTTACAATAAGCCTCCCTAGTCTCCCGGAGTCTGCTGCAGAGTCTTGTGGTCTGTGTCAGTGGAAGACTCTACAGCTTCGTTCCAGTACCTGCCTGAGGATTTGAGTTTTTTTTTTTTTTTTGTCCTCTTTCTACTGCTAACACTACCAAGGATAAAATACCCAGCAAGCCGCGGAGCGGCCGCGGAGTCTGCTGCAGAGTCTTGTGGTCTTTGGGCTCTGTGGGCTCTGCGGGCTCCGCGGCCCTCTTGAACCTTGTTAAATCCAACCTAAGCAAGTTAGCTTACTCGGAAGAGATACTCCTGGATTCCCGCTTCACGACACACTGCTGGAAAACCGTAAGCTGAACTCACCGCGCCCTCAGGACTTGGCTCGGGGCCAAAGCACATAACAACAGATGTACTTAAAACCGTGAGTTCGTTCTTTCAAATCACCTTACGTATTGTCCAACTGCCTGCGCACACCAGATTGAGCGCGTCAGCGAATTCTACCCTTAGCGAGGCGTATCTACAGCGACCAAGCGTCTTGGTGTCTGACTTTCGCTCTGTGTCTACCTCACTTCTTCGCCTTTCAGCGCGAGCCCATATCAGTCTGCTGCGACAGTGTCCCCACAGCAAACAAACATAGCCCACTTCTCCACCCTCCAGTGCAAGCCCCTGTCAGACTGCTGTTCCTGCGTATCAACATCAAACGAGTACAGTTTATAGACTCACAGCGATCCCGTGTCTGTCGCACATTCAGCTGTCCGAACTTAGGATCCCGGACTCAGTGCGACAAACAACCTTACCTGCAACGACACACGCTCCCCGCCAGCAACCTTCCGGACGATCGGGCTCCACCCGGAGATTATTTAACCCCTTCGCCTTCTTGAGCAAGCCCTCGCCTGCATGCTGAGGCAACAGACACTAACTTAGATCTCAACACCACGACCCAAAGAGAAAACGCTGAGCGACCATCTGCCTGCCTGCTTTGACAACGGACCCTACCTTGGACCCCAGCACTACTAGCTAAAGAGATACAGACCACTCTAATTGAACTCCACCACGAGAAAGCCACCTATATTTTAAGAGCCCGCACGGTTTATCTTATTTTATTGGATATTGTGGAGACAAACCACTAGACCGAAAGGACTCACACTCACTGCTGTGAGTCCGTTAGGGTTCCTCCCTTGGACCACAACAGCATCACAGAAAAATTGAGTAAGAGCAAGACTGAAACGACCACATCACCATAAGCCTCCCTATGTAAACAGACCCAATGGATCTTGTTTTGCTTGTGGAGCAACTGACCACATGAAGGGGGATCCCCGGTGTAAGGTTAGACCTTTGGGGGTCCACTCCGCTAATCTGGCCTTCTCCTCCTACGCGGAAGAAGAGATTACAGGAGCATCCTTCTCCTCAGACTCATTTCCCAGCGGGATAGAGGCTGAGGTAGTTTTAGTTTCCCTGGGTTCCTGGGAGCCTAAAGTCGCAGAGGCTTATGCTAGGATTCCGGATAATACCAAGCACTACTTTAAAGACAGTGTGCTGATCAATGGAGTAGATACTCCAGCTCTTAGGGATAGTGGGTGCAGTCGCACTGTAGTGGATTCTACCTTGGTAGACTCAGAGGAAGTTGCCAGAGCTACTCTGATGCCCACTAAGTTGGCTGACGGCCCACTCCGTATGTTCCCAGTAATACCTGTAAATCTTACTTTAAAATGGTACAGCAGTCAGGATTCCAGTGAGCATTCAGAGAAACGTCCCGGGAAAGGTCTTGTTAGGTAATGATCTCAGAGCTTTAGGGCTCGTAGGAGACACTGCCGAAAGACCCTACACACGGTCTCAAGCACGGGCAGCATTGGCCAAGACCAATACGCTGCCCCAGCCGAAGGGGAAACCCAAGGCGAAAGGAGTCGACAAGTCAAGACGAGGGAAAGAGAATATTCCCCCGAGCTCGCCTACCACTGCGGTGGAGGAAGTTGGTCAATCGCCCGGGCCTGACGAGGAGGTGGCGATGCCTGAAGTATTTGACCCCAACGATCATCCTGAACTAAAAGACTTGTTAGTTGAAGGAGGTCCTGATAGGGACGAATTCAGTAAATGCCAACGTGAGTGCCCATCTCTGGAAGGCCTAAGGAGACAGGCCTGCTCCCAGCTTGAGGGTGAACCTCCTGGGACGCATAGGATTTATTGGGAAGGTGGACTCCTGTATAGTGAGCCCACAGAGTCTACAGAAGGAGACCATAGGAGGTTGGTGGTTCCCCTTGCTGTTAGGCCCTTCCTCCTGCAGTTGGCACATGAAGTTCCCCTTGCTGGTCACCTTGGTATGAAGAGGACCAAGCAAAGGTTATCCATGCACTTCTACTGGCCCAAGATGGGGGTGCAAGTAGAAAGTCACTGCAGGAGTTGTGCCTCCTGCCAGTTGTCTGGTAAGGTTGGCGCGACAATCCAAGCTCCGTTGGTACCGCTCCCAGTTGTGGGGGTACCATTTGAAAGGGTAGGGATCGACATCGTTGGTCCCCTTGACCCGCAAACATCCTCGGGCAATAGGTTTATCCTGGTGCTGGTCGACCATGCAACCAGATATCCTGAGGCCATCCCATTGAAAACTGTAACTGCCAAGTCAGTTGCAAAAGCTTTACTTGGCATATTTACTAGGGTTGGCTTCCCTAAAGAGGTTGTGTCGGATCGTGGCAGCAACTTTATGTTGAAGTATATGCAGGCTATGTGGAAAGAATGTGGGGTCACCTACAAGTTCTCTTCTGCATACCACCCCCCGACCAATGGTCTGGTGGAACGTTTCAACAGAACGTTAAAGAGCATGATTGGGGCTCTGGAGGAACCTCAGAGAAGAAAATGGGATCTTCTTTTACCATGCTTACTGTTTGCCTACCGAGAGGTACCACAGGAGGGTGTTGGCTTCAGCCCCTTCGAACTTCTGTTCGGTCATCCCGTACGGGGACCCTTAGCCATCGTCAAAGAGGGATGGGAGATGCCCACTCCACCTGTTACTACCAACGTAGTTGATTATGTGCTAGGGCTCAGAAAACGGATGGTACTTCTGATGGGCTTGGCTAGTGATAAATTGAAGGCAGGACAAGCGCTGGTGAAACATTGGTACGACCATAAAGCTTCCCTCATCAACTTTACACCTGGTCAGCAAGTCCTGATCATGAATCCCATAAGGCCTCGAGCTTTACAGGACAAATGGTCAGGCCCTTACACAGTGGTGGAGCCCCTGGGTAAGGTTAACTATTTAGTGGACCTTGGAAGGCCTGGACAGGCTCCAAAAGTGTTTCACGTGAATAGGCTGAAGGCTTTCGTCCCAAGAGTCGAAATCGCAGCACTGCTACTGGCTTCAGATGTTGAGGAAGAGGAGTCTGAACCTCTCCCCGACCTGTTCCAAAGCGGTCCTTCAGATAGCTCCTTTGAGGGTGTCCGAGTGGCCCCTCACCTGACTTCTGATCAGCAGGCTGAGGTGAAAAGTTTGCTTAGGCAGTTTTCCCCCCTGTTTTCACAGTCGCCTGGTTTTACACCTTGGTGCAAACATAACATTGACACTGGAGACAGTGTACCTACCAAACGTAGGGGATACAGGATGTCAGACAAAGTACGGTCTTATATTAAGACCGAGGTCAACAAGATGTTAGACCTTGGGGTGATTGAACCCTCTAGTAGTCCTTGGTCCAGCCCTGTGGTTTTGGTTCCAAAGGCAGGCACTTCTGAATTGAGGTTCTGCATGGATTACAGGGCTCTGAATGCTGTCACCAAGACAGATGCACACCCCTTGCCTCGAACAGATGAGCTGGTGGATACTTTGGGTGCCTCCAAGTACCTCAGCACGTTTGACCTCACTGCTGGCTATTGGCAAATAGCTTTAGCAGAACATGCCAAGGAGAAGACAGCATTTTCTACTCCAGACGGCCTTTACCAATTCCGGGTAATGCCGTTCGGGTTGAAGAATGCACCTGCCACTTTCCAGAGGCTTGTGAATCATGTGTTGAATGGGTTGGACGAATTCTGTCTTGCATATCTGGACGATATAGCAGTTTTCAGTGCCACCTGGGAAGACCATGTGAAACACCTCGGGATTGTGCTCCAGGCTCTTCAGAAAGCACACCTGACCATAAAGGCTAGTAAATGCCAGATTGGACAAGGCTCAGTGGTTTACCTTGGAAATGAAGTGGGTGGAGGGAGGATACAGCCTCTTCCCAGTAAAGTACAAGCAGTACAAGACTGGCCTACCCCCACTATGCAAACCCAAGTGAGAGCCTTCTTAGGGCTCACAGGGTATTACCGCAATTTTGTGTCAGACTATGGCACCATAGCTGCCCCTCTGACTGCCCTCACAACTCCGAAGAAACCCAAGAAGGTAACTTGGACCGACGAGTGTGAGAAGGCCTTCAATGGCTTAAAAGACTCCTTGTGCCAGGCCCCTGTCCTCAGGGCTCCTGATTATCAAAGACCTTTTATCGTGCAGACGGACGCCTCTGACACTGGGATACGAGCTGTACTATCACAAGTAGATGAGAAGGGTAAGGAACACCCTATTGGTTTTATTAGCCGCCAGCTTAAGGACAGAGAGCTCAGATGGTCCACGGTAGAGAAAGAATGTTTCTCTGTTGTGTGGGCCCTAAGGAAGCTGAGGCCCTACCTCTATGGGACCCACTTCACTGTGCAAACTGACCATAAGCCCTTTAAGTGGCTAATGAACATGAAGGGGGAGAATCCAAAGTTGCTTAGGTGGTCCATAAGTCTACAAGGCTTCGACTTCACTATTGAGCATAGGCCAGGTGTCCAACATAGCAATGCTGATGGGTTGTCCAGAATGTTTAACCGACCTAAACAAGAGACTCATCCAGGGGTGGATTAGTTCCCCCTGTCCATAGTCTGGGAGGGGCGAGTGTTAGGAAAGATTTCGTAATTGTAGGTAATTTTCCTTCCATGTGGCAACCCCTAAACTTTTTGCTGTTGTTTTTCACCTTGTTCTTGACTTTGCCAGAGAAGTGCAGCCTTCTGCCGCACTCCTCTGGGCTTTCGCTCCTTTCTTACGGGGAAACTGACATGCCCTTAAGACAGTCAGTACCGGGGAACGCTGTTTCCTGTAGTTTCTTTTATCATGTTGCGGCTTTCGTGCAACATGACACAAGAGGGCACTGTAAACTAAGTTACAGCTATCTTGGGTCTCTAGCCTTCTACAGGCCCTAGATACTCGTTTAGGATTGTATCTGATCGGTGCAAGTGATTCAGGGACGGGAATGGTGGCAGCGATCGTTTCTTGTGTTTTGAGCTCCTTTTGGCGTTCTAAGCGCGTTTTCCGTGCTTAACCCAAAATGGTGGCCTGGCTCCCAAAATGGCCAGACCACAAGGCTCCTTTGTCCTGTCCGCTGACCGTCTTGCTCCCTTCACCTTCCCCAGGTCGAGCCGACCCCGGGCCTTCCTTATTTGGGCATGTACTTTCCGGCGAAACACGGATGCTTTCGCAGGCTTCTACATGTCTTGTGTGTGCCTCCAGGATGTGGGCTGGGATGTCTGGTCCCAATACACATCCTGGGTGCCAGAGAGTCTAGGGTGGTGTGAATGCCTGGGACCACTGTGGTCCGTGATTGGTCCACGAATGGTGTGAGTGTTAATGAGCGGATCTCCCATTGGGTCCCCTCCGTTTTGGCGCAAAGGGAACCGTGGATAAGAGGGGGCTGGAAACACCACTACCATGTCGATCTCCTGAGTTCTCACGAACGAAGGAATACAGGAGCCAGGTATCCTGCAACCAAGAGGCTGGACCGAGGAATCGCTGGTGACCCGCTGAAGGACTTCTCCTCTGCACTGCTGTCGCCTTGTGAAACCCTTTTCACCTTTGATCGAACCAGAAGGCCTGTACTGGTACTTCGACCCTTGGAATAGCGGGAACAGCTATTCTCGGCATCTTCACCATCTCCTGCCAGTAAGCCTTCGGAAGCGTCTCTGGGCCATCCAGCTGACTGACCAGCTTACACGGGAGTCTTGCTCTGTAACCACCGCCAGGTTGTGTAGTATTTCGAGTCCTTGTCACTCTCACACGCTTCGTACACTTGGCGTTCCCAGGTCTGAAGTGAGTAGTGTACATTTGGCTCAGATACACACGGCCGCCCCGTTGCCCTGCTGTGGTAACAAACTGTGCGGGTTTCTTCGATTGGGACGTCTTTTTACTCAACACGACGACGAGGCGTTCCCTGCTCTTCTGAACCTACCAGCTACTGAAACGGATGCGGAGAAGCCTGGGTCTGTTTGCATCGGGGACCGGTGAGTAGCATAGCTAGGATCTGGTCGCCCTCCTGCAGGAGCCCATTGCTTTTCCCCGCTGTGTCAAACAGCACCCTTTTCCGTACTCGCGCTCTGCTTCTGCCCACTGTGGAGGCTGCGCTTGAGTCGCAGAACTTGTTCTTCTTCTTTTGTGCACTAAACTGAACTGCCTGATTTCCCTCGAAGAGCTTCTCCTTTTGCCCGTTGGCCCCAGCGCGTGCAGGTACTTTTGAGCACAAGGCTCCACTCTTCGCAGGGCTCGGACTTCCATCTAGTTAGGTGCCTCTGAAGGCGAACTGGGTATAAGCATTATTTCGCACTGCCTGTCTTCCTTCCCTTTTAGGTGGACTACCCATTTCGTGCATCTAACGCTTGAGACTGTCGTATTTGTATATATATTGTGTTGATATGGTATGTGTTGGTTTACTATCGTTATATTGTGATTTTCTCGCTACGGTCATTGTTTTAAAGGCCTTGAAATAAAGGTGTATTTATTTTTAATATAACAACTGTTTGGAGTAGTTTGTAAGTGATCTTGCTTTGTGTGCTCATTGCGGGCTTTCAGTCACCGTCACCCCTCTTGAGACCTAGTCTTGACCGCCGCGATCGCTACCTTGATTGGTCTGGCTCGTCCAGAGGTTACCCTGTTCCAAGTAATTAGGTTGGCCTTCTGAACTTCTGCGCCACCAGGACAGAGTTCAGAAATCCGTCTGAACACCCCTCAACAGGGGTCCCTCGCTTTGCAGAGATTCCAGAAGCAACAACCTGGAGAGGGACTACAAGACTGACCTGGGAGGCTGGCAGGATGAGACTCTGTCAGTGGCAGAAATAGTAAAAACTGAGGTCAGGCAGGTGACATGGGAGTTCTATCCCCAGGGGAGGGGTGGGACACATGTGGTCAGGGGTAAATAAGAAATAGAAAAGGGGTTCCTGAGGGAGGCGGGACACCTCAAGATAGGTACTGGGACGAGGAAGGAAGACGTGGAGGGAATGGTGCAGGAATCTGGCACCCAGGCCTTTCACTGCTACATGAAGTGTATCTGGCAAACCTGTCAGCAGTTATTCGGCTATATTCCAACAACTGTATTCTTTTTCCTGATGCAGGAAAAGTGTGCACAATCATCTCTGCAGAGATCAGAATACAGATCCTAACTGACCAGGTTTAGGATTCCCTCATGAAGAAACACTGCTTGTAGTTTTTTTAAAGCTTTCCCTTACAGTGCAGGGAATTATATTGAAGTGCCTGCCAGTGTTTTTTCAGAGCTGTCTTTGAGTTAATTACTTAAATGGGGCCGTAAATCTGCTACTGGTGTAATAAAAATGTCTTAAACAGGTCTGCCTCCGCCACTCAAATTATAAGCACTATGCATGTCTGTAGAGGGGCAGCTGTATACATCCATCTGCAGAAGATCCCACTGCCCTACCGCCCCTATATTGGAGAATTGAGATTGTGCCGTGCTTGACAGGAGCCGACGTGCCAATACTGCAGCAAGTGTTTGGAAGAAGATACCCATTAAGAGAACCTTATCTAATGTACCCCTGAAGTGACAACAACCTGCAGGAGGAACTCCCTGAAGGAATATGAGAAAGAGCAAAGAAGAGGAGCTAGTGACATCATAAAATGTGTGCACAATGTCTCGAGATACTGGCTGAAGATGATGTATAGGTCCTGAACACAAATGACGGAGTAAGGATCGAGTGAACTCTCAAGTGTAAAAGAGATTACAGGTGCACAAAGTGCTGTAGAAAACAACCGTTCAATAAATGTATAGACGCTGAAACGCAAGGTAGATTAAGTCATCATAGAAGCTAGCTATGAGTAATGAATAGAATACAGGCAAAGGGGCCATTGTATAGAATCTGCACATTGGTATCATGAATTAAGTAAGCCAGAAACCATGAAGCGGGAGAGTGGAAAACTGTGTCGCAGCAAGAATAGCAGCTTCATGGAGCTGCGTGGATAGGCTGCCTAGTCTGAAGTCAAGATTCTAGAAATCGAGGTCAGTTATCTACTCTGAAGAAGAACGAGTCTACAGAGGATGAACCTTCTCACGTTAAGGTGTAAGAAAGAACACAAAAGATGTCAAGCTTTTATTCATTTAGAGCATTTAAAAGCTGCAAAATGGTCCAAATCGTGGTCTCCTGTCACGTGAGCCAAGGATGGAAATCTCAAAACAAGCATACTCCGCAAGGCCAAGTACAAAGACAATTTCATGGTAGAAGGCATGGGTAATGAGAGATGTGGGGCTAATTGGGTGGTGAGGTAGTTTCATGTCCTATCTCATAGGGACCTGGGTCCGACTTACGTGCTGCTAAATGAACCTAATGTTCCACACATGGCACAAGCGTGCTAACCAATTATATTAGTCCATATAACGAAGGACCGTATAGTTAGAAAACCAATGAGAAACTATGTATCTAATGTTTCTAAAATTACATGTTTTTAGAGGTAGGCATAGGTTGTGCACCTGATAACGGGCAGCCAATAAAAATCCTAGCTCCTGTAGAAATGTATACTTAGATGTTTCCCTTAACCAATCCCGACCCTTGATAGGTTGTTCACTATTGCTACATGGGTATGACATCACTCTGACACATTTTGTGTATAAGAACCATATTTTGTGTGGAGATCATTGACGGACTGAGCGTATGTCTGTTGATGTTCCCCATTTTAGATAATTGTAAATAAAACAGTACTTTGCCATCTTCCTAAATTGGTTTGGTTATTTGAACTCGGAATTACTCTGGTGTAATCCCATATATTACCATATGCACGTTCCAAAGGGCCATAAGCTCATGTCCTTCACTGAAGTCTTGTTAAAAAGAAGCATTGGCAAAGCCAACAATTTTGGGTTGTGTATAAGTATCAGGCATTTGCCATGAAGTGCTACTAGATGCCCAGGTACTGACGCCATTTTGCACATGCTCCCATCAACAGTCAGTTAATAACACTATGGCAGAGGCTTGCAAGTGTCTTTCCTATGCCTACACAAAAGCTCAAATTGTCAATGTTTGTCTGTGTCTGTTCCATTTAGAATGAACGTTTTAGTATACAGTGTTAGCACTGGCTCAGCGCACTACCCTTTGTTCACTTAAACAGAAATATCTATAAAAAATGTATCTTACGTGTTGCAGTGTGGATTTACAGTGCTGCTGTCCTTATAGACAATCTTGACTAACAATAATTTTGCAAAAAATGTAATTAATAAAAAATATAAAACACATTAAAACATTCCAATGCAAGTGATAAATTGGGACCTGAATGGCTGTTTGAAGAGAGGTTGCTCTGGGATAACCAATTTTCTAAAGTGGATCAAGCAGAAAAAGTCAAGTGTTTTAAAGACCTGACAAAGCAAATGTCAGTATCAGGTGCATTGATAAGCTGCACACATGTTGCTACAGTTGTTTAATGTAGTCAACGAAAAGTGGAAGTGTTGTGCGATTTTGAGTAACTTCTGGTGTCTGTAGACATTATAAATATGCTGAATTGAGATATCAAATGTGTGTGGTTAAGTGTGAGAATAACTATGAATACACATTCACTAAATCGAAGGCAAGTCGCTAATGACAAAGTAAATCCATATTTTAATTGATTTCCTCCCCTTAATGGAGCTAATTGCCTCTACCATGTGTTCCTTAAATTCCGTCATCAACTTCTCTTTCAGATACTTACCTGTGTGTTACTAAATTCCTTCCAAAGAGTTATCACACTGTAGATTTTAATTAAGTTCATTTTACCTACATAATTGAATGAGACTTCTCACTGCCTGTCAGATTAATTCAATCTTCTTTCACAAACTCATCTATTGATAGTGCTGTTGATCAACCTAGCCAATTTTAGCTGGTTTTGGCAATTATTTGTGCACTTGTATCACATAAATGTCAAACCTTTTTTTACAGTAACAGAGGAAAATGGTGTTCTGAATGTGAGATATCTGGTTGGCATAACAACTGGCCTCATCACGGCATGAAATCATCTAAGTACTAAAGTGTATTTTACCAAACTCCACCGCCGTACTGCCCAATGATCAGTTCCTTAATGTCTGCCTCCAAATAAGAGCTTGGTGAAAAGCCAGTCAGCATCGGGCTTTGCATTTCCCAGCCACACAGTGATTTGCAGGGTTGCTAGATTGGGCTCTTTCCCACAAAATTGGGTTACCAGAAAACATTTGAGGGGGAAATTATGGGTGTGTGCGTAGTGGGCTGTTTTGGGCTACTTTCGACATCAGTTCAAGGGAAATTGGGAGCTATTTTGGGCCACTTTCAATAAGTAGTTCTTTGAAAATTAAATGTACAGTGGCTGGTTGTGTCTTGGGATGTAATTTGTTGATGTGCAGTTAGGGCCTGGCCCGTGAGCAGTGGAGCAGCCTAAAGGCAGGGTCAGTCACTTGTGGCCGAGGACAAGGAACTGAGCTGAGCCGCCTGCTTCGATCTCAGGTAAGAAGTTGGCCTCTCCAATCGATGGTGTTCACATGCTAATAAACTCTGCAAGAACAGAGGCTTATGTGCTGTGCTCTCGTTCCTGATTCACTGGCTCATACACATATGCACCCATGGCATGGTTGCATATCTGTCATTGGCAGTCTAGAGTGAGAGAGAGCACAGCACAAAAACCTATAATCTTGCAACGCGTTTATTAACGACCATATACATAACTAAACAATGTTGACCTGCCTCTCTATATCCCTCTTCTCTACACTATCCTACCCTACTCCTACTCTCTAGACGACCTATCTTATACCCTCTGTCTACCCCACCCACCACTCACCCTACCCCCTCTCTCCAGCCCACTCACTCGACCTATGCTCTCTACAACACCAAGCCACCTTCACTGTTTCTCTATCCAATCACCCACCCTCCCTTTGGTCTCTCTCCACACCACCCACTCACCCTACCCCCTATCTCTATGTCGCCTACCCACCCTACCCCCTCTGTCTACCCCATACACTCTACCCGCTCTCTCTACCACTCCCACTCCTCACTTTATCTCTCTATCTCTATCACTCTAATCCACCCACAGACCTCCATGGAACCCCATTCTCTCTGGTCCCACCCTATTCCCAACACACCCCTCCTCACTTAATTCTATCAGGATAAGATATGATATGATATGGCATTTGTAACGCGCCTATACACACGTGTTTCAAGGCGCGAGACATCATGACCCATCTCTCCATTCACTCAATCTCCAACCTCATCCATTCCTATCACCAATCGAAACTCACCCCTCACTGAACCTAACCCCTCTGGACGAAGACCACATCTCTCACTTTCCTCCACCTACTTCATCCGACCTCTCTCCATCCGTTCATCCTCCTTAAATCACACATGCATACCATGCTTACCCCTGCCTACTTCTTCTACCCTATCCCACCCCTTCTCCCGCCCACCATAGCTCACCTTGCACCTCAAACCTAGCAGCTTCCCACCATAGCTCATCCCTGCCCCGCAACCCTGGCTCGCCCCTGAACATACCATGCTGACTTTCAGAGTTCTACAGATGTTTGAAAGTTAGTGTTCACTGACACATAACATTAGTACTAGCCATAGCAAAAAGACGTTGGTACACAGCAGCGAAGAGATTTCCTTTCTACTTAAGCACTAAATCCTGGCGGCGGGGGATTTACTGGGCCAGATAATGCCCACGCCAGTTACAAGCCTGAGTGGAGCAAGGGCTTTAAGGATAGACCGGGTATTGCGTATACTGGTAACGTCCCCCACCCAGAGGGGTTTATTGCTATTAGCATCCTGCATAATATTTCGGAATGCTAATCATTTGTTTTTCAAGCTGAGATACAGCGTGTTTGCCGTTTCTTAACTTGAAAAAAACTAAAAACCAATATGGCTGCTATGGACTAGGGAGTAGGGAACAATGCATAGTCCCTTCTCCCTTTCCATGACAGCCATTTCCACAATGGGGATGCGCTTGGAATACCGATTCCTGGCGCCAATGAGGGGCATGGGTACCCCAGGTACTTGGGGCAAGCGCGGGGGTGGGTGAGGGATGTGAAATTGGGAGTGGATGCACAGGGGTGCCCTTACCTTCATCCTTGTGAGGAATATGGCGGCCTCCCGCTTCCAAGGAGACATGAGGGAAAGACCCCATTGCAAGCTGCCTGATTGGTTAGGAGATCGACCTCCACCCTGCCAGGTGCTAATATGTCTATAACTAGTTGCATGTGTTTGCAAACATAAACTTGATGACTTGTTTGGAATTTTCAGGTTAATAGAGACCAAACAGTTACTGCATTCTTACTTATAAATGTTAAATGCAAAAGACAACTGCAAACGTAAACACTATTGGACTTGTCAATGCTTGCTTACAATCGCTGTGTTTGTACTCTCACATTTTCAGTTTTCACTGAAGTGGTCAGAAACGTAGCCCTTTTTCAGATGATTAGTTTAAATCGAATGAGATATTCCTACATTATTTCACACGTCTTTATTAACGAACCCCATATTAAAGTGAAATGTAATTCTGTCCATTGTGGCACTAAATGTTGTAGCAACTAATTAACATCCGGACAATGAATCAATTCAGGTTTATTTGAATTTACAAAATTCTTTCATATTATCATATTATCACAAAATATATTCACTCTTCATTATTTCATCCCAAAGAAAAATTCAATTTTCAAACAGGTTGAGAAGTAAAACAGAAAATCAATGTTAAAAATAAAAGATCACTTTTAACTCTGAATAATATTTGCTAGGTTGTGACATCATTAAGGCACAAGTAATGTGGCATCACCAGAAATTACCATAACAAGGTTCCCTCTTAAAAAGTGGGGACACTCCATCCACCCGCATCTACCCTCGACTTGAGCCCTGCTGACAGGAGAGATGACAGAGGTGGTGATAGACTGTGATGCTGGTCACACACATGCACACATTCTAAGCTGTAAAACTGGTGGCCTACGTGGGGTTTCTGGTTGAATGGTAACTACTTTCTTTTTACAGAGCAGGCGGCCTTGAACGACACCAACTGCTCTAGAGCAGCCATGGAATCCACCCTGAGGCAAGAGTAGTGTGCCCAATCCTCCTTAATCATCGTTTTGAGCTTTTAGAAGTTTACATATTGTTTTGGTTTGAAGGCCTCTGCATACTCCTGTCTGGTACTGTCTGAAGAACATGCTTGTGGTAATGTATGCAGGACATGGTCAGTCCAACAATGACAGCAGTCCAGTTAGAAAGTACTGGCAGTAGTATCAGGGGCGCCGGAACGAAGCATTGCTGGTACAGTAACATTGATGACCTGTGCCAGGAAGTTGTGGGGAGGAAAGAGGGCACTGATGCTAAGAATCACGATCTTCATTGCGTGGCATTATTAGTAATGTCTTTAGGGGGCTGATAACAGAATGTTACAATAATTGAGTTTAGATGACACAATGGCCCTGCCAAAGCTTGCCCTGTCCTTGTTCTCAGAAAGGGCTGAACACAGCACTGAATGCATAGTACTCGATGTGGTCTAGTTCTTGAGTTGTTAAACGTAACATTTGGAGAGCTGCATTCTGATGAAGCCTTCAGAAGTCAACCGTAATTGTATGGTTTTGGGCAAAGCTCCTTAATTCCCTGTTTTCCAAATTGTACATATATGTATTATAATGCAATAGGTTAAAAAAATGCAGAGTGTGTTGTTTGATATTGTTCCAATTACATTTCCCACCCTCATCAAAGCATTAGGGACACAAGTGAATCCTAGATTATTTCAACCCCCTCCTCAGCAACTGGCCGGTAGCTTATATTTCTGTGCACCTTGTCACAGGATGGTCTTTGATTTTGTATGCCAGCCTGGTTCTGTTTCTGGTCGAAGAAGAGTGATGATTCCTAATCAACAAAAGCAAAAATTGCAATCCTACTGCTCCATTCTAAGCACTCATGGGCAAGGTGACCCAGATGCACTAAATGATGTGGTACGGTGCTCAGCTGCTCATTGTAGCAATGCCTGCATGATACCAAATAGCTAAGCAAAGTTATCAAAGACCACAAGGAAGGCTTTAACTGTTTCTCACCAAGTGGATGGGTGTCTCACGGTATTAATGCGCCACATGGGAGTAACAATACTGAACTATTTTATAGGGCGCATTTCAGAGCTAGCTCTCTGTTATCATTGAGAGTCCGCTATTTTCTGGCCCATCCAGGCTGTTCTGGGTGGAGGTTGTCATTTAATGTCATTGGAGTGTGTGGGAGATCACCTGAGGCTTTACAGATCACCTGAGGCTTTACAGAACTGCAGCAGGGCATCCAGGTCAGGATGAAACTCAGCAGAGCTCAGCAGAAGTACTGTGGGGGAAGGGGCTTAGTAGAGAAGTTTCACGCACTTTGGAGTGGGCCAATCTCAGATGCGCTCCACATTTACACAATATTGTGGTTTTGCCCGGCCCGCTGATCGTTTTAAAGGGGGAGACATGACTGCTGTTTATAAGCCCCTTAAGAGTAACCCCCTCATGTCTATCAAATGTATGAGCTTGATCACCAGACGGCTATTCACTGAATCCAGAATAATCGTGGACTCCATGCAGCCCATAAGTGTTTGGACAGATACTTGAGAGGAGGAAGACACACCTTCTTTTGAGAGGGTTTATTGCCCATTTTATTTTTGGCTGTTAGAAACTAAAGTTCCTGCGTGGGCTTCAGCATCAGACTAATGCTGGAGAGGTAGCATGGACAGGAAACTCTTCCACCCTTCAGTGCTTGCACAGTACACATTTATTTGCAATTAGATATTGCAGGCAATTGTTTCACGCTGCCCCTGGCCCTTTTTCAGGGCTCTCTGAAAGTTAGACGGATTTCATATTCTTGATAGGTATCAGCATAAGAAATGGGGCGATGTTTTGAGGGGTGTCTTGCCCGGTGATCGTGATTTCAGCCCACCGCCCACCATTTAGGGACAGAAGGGAAAAACGAGCCAGCAGTGCAGCGTTCTCAGTAAAATCTGTCTTTCGCAAGCAATAAACCTTCTGCATTCTCGTGTTAAGTAGTGCAAGCCCATGGCCATATTGCATGACTTGAGCACCAAAGTTATATTAAAATACCGGTTTCTTGTTGTAATAGCTTCACGGTTATAGCTTTCCAAGTCATGCTACCGGGACGTTTTAAATGATATAGCAGGTTTTTCAGCCACTCGCCATTTTGACGGAGTCATACAAGGTTGCATAGTCCCCATCTTCCATGTTTAAAAGTAGACGCTTAAGGACTCTGTCTTAAAGGCGAGTAAGGGCCTGTTTACGAATATTGCGTTAGAGGTAAAATATGTAGTGTGTCTGAATACTGGGTGTTTTACAGTACTGCCAAATTATGAGTTTCCTTTTGGAAAATCTTCATTTTCTCTTGCTTTGGTGTCAGTGATTACTGGTTATCCCGGAGTTTAAATATAATCGATGGGGCGGAGACTCCTTTGCCATGCTGGCCTCACGTCGGAGTTCTTCTGAGGATCATCTTGAAGTTAGGCCTAGTTGGAAAACCTTCCTCTTCCCTAAATAATTGCTTCATTGCTGTCTTGGGGTGGCACTGATATTAAGACTGTAGTGGCATGACGTCGCTTATGAGGTGATTTGTCACGCTTTAAACATGGCGATCTACCTACGTAACTCCTCATAAAAGCATTGGTATTATAGAATTTCACCACTGAGTCATTGAGTTCCTTCAGAGTCCAAAATGGGGAAAAACCTAAGGGTCTGCATGATGCAGAATCATGCGGACCCTACAAGTCACTGCATGCTTAACACATGCCGTAACAGTAATACCGTTTGGTGATATTTCTGAGGAAATACCACCAGACTTGTAATCAGGCCCTAAGCCTCAGGGGCTTTTACTTAGAGTAACTGGAAGGGGAGCTTCCTGTTCAGTTTTCACTGGCATAGGGGCACCCGAAGTTGACCAAACCTGAGCTTAGTCGTTGGAACTCATGTTTTCATTTTTCATACTAATCTACATACTCTACCCTAAACCGCTTGCATCTGATAGCTCAAAACAGGCATGTAACAAGAGCATGTGGAGCAGTTGCAAGTGTATCCAAAAAGTGAGATTGCCCCATTACAGTTTTGCTGGTATCCTGCTGGTAATTCCGGTGGGATTCCAGCAAAACTGCCATATCGTCCCCGCTGCACGATATCCCGGTATTACTGGGATATTGCCGGTGACATAGATGCCGCCAAGTTCCCATTCCATGGAGTTCGATAGTGATTGCCAGAAATTATTGGCACTGTTAGTACCAGTGCCAGTGATTGCGGCATTTATTTGCTGGTAGGGGCCTGTACTCCTGGCTGGTCAGGCCTGCCAGTAGATCACTGCCCGCACCAGCAAACATGTGTTTCTCCGGTTTGTAAAAAATGACGGTGCTGGAATTACGGCCATTTTTTCCAGACCTGGAATCTTATAATGAACCCCTAAAACCCAGTCTTGGGAGCCTATATCTAAACCACAGGATCTTGTATTCAACAACGATTCGAAAAGTAGAAATACAGTCAAGTCAAGTGGTTGAGCCATATTCTGATTCTGAAGGCAAGAGGCTGAGATTCAATTATATCTGCAAGACACAGCACTCCAACGGCTGCATATAATTAGTCGTGCCTGGTCCAAATACGGACTTGAAGATTTATATTCCATGGTTCCAGGGACATGATCCATTGTCCTGCCACACACAGTGTGGCAGCCATCGACATGGTACTATATGCAGTAATCCCTGACTTAACTAAAGAGGCATCCTAGCCCTAATTAAGTAAAAACAGTGTACACTTGCTTTGAAGCATTGGTTGCTAATTTTTGTAGGACAAATGCTGTCCCAGGACGACTGCGCAGCTGCTTAAGTGGTGATCGCAGCAACAGAAGGATGCCTGCATTGTGCAGTCATTGTTAGAGGAAGACATCTCCCTAGGTCTGGTGGTCACAAACAACAACAGAATGAAGGTGGTGACTCCAAGCAATGACTGCAGCAAGGCTCCAACCTAAAATACAACCGGGTGGGGATCACACACACATCACACACATCACACACGGCAACAATAGGATGGGTTGGATGAGAACTGGATGGTGCAGCAGGGAAGCAAATATTTGGCCTGGTGGTAATCACACACATTGACAGCAGGAGGCCTTCAGCATGGCATCTTTCCTGTACAGCAATCACAGGCACCGGCAGCAGGAGGGCTTGGGCGAGCAGTCGGAGTTACAGCAGGGCTCCAGCTTGGGGTCCCGCCCCTTGTTGTACTGACTCTCAGCGAAGTCCATCTGCGCCTCGAAGCGTGCCTTCTCCAGCCAGATCTCTTTCAAGAGGTGAACATAGTCATGCCTCTGGCTGCCAACCAGCAGGTTGTAGTTCTCAGAGGGGTCTGCATCCAAGTCGTAGAGGAGTGGGGGGTCATGGGCGGTGAGATTGGCCGTTCGATAGCAGTCCTGGTCTGGTGGGCCTTCGCTGTTCATGGCCCCTAAACCAAAACGAGAAGGAACAATAAACAAAGAGTTTGCTAATCACAATCAAATACTGCAAATCAATGCTATCACCAGTCGTTGGCAATCACTTATTTCACCAAAGTAAGATAGCAAAGCAAAAACTTTATTAAAGGACAAGCAGGTAATGTGCATAAAAACATGCATGAACTAGTCAATGGCTGTACTGTAATGGCATTTATTTATTTGCACATGAAAGTTCTTCAGTAGTGTCCTCAGTCTATATACTCTATACAATGGTGCTAGCAAAGCTCCTGAACTACACCTCTTTTAGCAGTAAATCCACATCGATTGTCACTTCAGTCTCTCCAGCTCACTTCATGTACTTGACTGGCGACTTCGAATCCACCTCCATTTTCCTGCAAAAGGTTATCTGGTTTGACCCTGTCCATCGTCTGTTAAAACTACAAAATGTTTGAGGTCGACTATACTTATAGTCACTTGTATTTCTTATCCCTGTCAACAAACTCCTATTGCTTATTCTCTTTACTCTCTACCAGCATCAGATATTTCATTTACGGGTTCCTGTAATCAGTTAGGACTAGCTCAAGACCTAGTTACAAACAGAGGAGCAGTTACTGGCCAGTAACACTTTGCATTCGTGGAGGCCAGAGGCACAGAAGGGAACAGCCTAGGGGCAATGCAACAGTGCTCAGCGGCCCATAACAATGTAATCTCACAGCCAGAATTGCTTGAAGGCTATGTGAAAGGCTATCTACTAGCAAAGTGAAACATCAGAAAGTACCAAGGTCTAAGCCAAGTGTGCAACTAGTTAGAAAACATATAAGTAAGCAGACTAGAAGTTGTCAGGCTACGACAAAGTGGCAATGTCACAATTATGCTGTTAGGTAAAGTTTCACTTACTGCTATTTTACCTTTATATTTGTGGACTGGCCAACTTTTTGCTTTTGTTTCAGCCTCCTGTCCTGACTTTCTGCCAGTGAAGCACAGCCTTGAGCTGTGCTCCACTGGGCTTTTGCTCATCATTCTGGAGAAACTGACTTGTTCTTCTGACAGTCAGGACTGGGAAACATCGTTTCTCTTAGCCTCATGACTTTGTTGCCACTTTTGGCAACTGTATTTTAGTGAGCAAAGTACATTACAGTACCGTGCACTGAGTTTTTGTGCCCTAGACATCCCTTAAGGATTTTTTGGTAACTGGACAAAACCAGTCCGATAGCACAGAAAGTAGAGCGCTCGCTTTGACATCTGTGCAGAGCCTGCTGATGCAGGTTTGAATCCTGGCAGGGCCAAACTCAGCCTTTCATCCTTCTGAGGTCGATAAATAAGCACCACACACCGTGGGTAATAATAAGTAGCACTCAGATGCCTGAGGGATCGTAGCGCTATATAAATGCTAAATTATTATTATTATTATTATTATTATTATTACCTAGGAGTAGATTGGTGGCAGCAGAAGCTTTTTCATGTATTCTTATTAACTTTTACAGAGCCATACTGCGCTTACCGCGTGTGGCTCATGACTGTGGCTAGTGTCGGTCATGGCCGTGCCACAAGGTCTTTTGTCTTTTCCTTTGGCCATTTTGTGCGTTGGCCTTCCCCTTGCTCTTTGTGACCCGTGGAGTCCTCATTTGGGCATGCATTCTCCCACGAAAGCCGGTGCTTTTGTTGGCCTAATGCCTGGCATGTGTGTGGGTACCCAGCAAATGGGCTGGGACTGTCTGGTCCCAATCCACACTACTGGTGCCAGGATGTCTGGTATGCACGTGAGCATGAGCGCCACAGTGGTCCCTGATTGGACCACTGCTGGCATGCATGAGTGAAGCAGATCTCCTCATTGGCAAGCTGGGTGCAAGCACTCACTGGACTTTGGGATAGGAGGAGGGGCTCTGAGTGCCGACCCGCAGATCACCCTGGAGGTCCAAATAGATCTCTACACTGAGACAAGTATCGTGAGAAGCAAAGCAAATCCAAGGACTGTCCGGAACCACTGAGAGAACATTTGGCACCCTGAGCCCACTGTAGTCCCGGTAGAAACGTGCTTTGCACTTGATCTCCAAAGACCTGTAAAGGTGCATTAACCCTTTTCAGTTGTGGGACCAATCACTCTCAACGCCTACTTGGTGCCCTGCAAACAAGCCTTTTCAGAAGTGTCCCTGGGCCCTCCAGTGGACTGACCAGCTTGTACCTTGGCACCAGTGCTGGAGCGTTGCTACACTGCATGTTGGCTTGACATTTGGGAGAGCCCTAGTTCCCACTGCAAAGCATCTTCTTGCCATATCTCGTTGTTGTCCCTACTGCTTTGGGCCACAAGAGAGAAATGTGCATTGGTCTGCGAATCTTGGGTGCTCCTGCGTCACTGTGCAACAGTGGCGATCACTGCTGGTGACTTTACTGCCGTTCTTCAAGTGTCCTGAGACCAGCTGCATCAGTGCTTTCTTTGTCCTCCATTCACGACGACGGATCCAGCTCCAGATGTAAATCGGACCTGTATCTGCACCTGCAGCGCCTCTGTACTTTGAAGCGTAACCAAGGAGGGGATGCCATAGTCCAGGTAACCATCAAACCTGTCAAGTTTGAACCTGGAGTGAGCTAAGGGCGGTGAGTAATCATACCACTTACCGGTGGCCCCTAGTTCCTCTGTATCGTTTTTACGGAAAAAGGATCCCTTGTGGTCCTTGCCTCGATTTGGATGGCTTTTTTGCTTTCTATATTCTTCCGAAAATTGAGGATAGCTTTGTTCTCCATAGCAGACCAGCCTCTGACTCTTGGAACCAAATTCTTCACACTCCAGTGTCCTCTTCTAACTTTGCACATCGACGAGTGCTTTTACGCATGAATATAACATTGAGCACAAGGCTCCAATCTTCTTAGGGCTGGACTTCTTAAGTTCTGAATATCCATTTCTGGAGTTGGGCACTGTGATAAAGTTCTTTTGCTTTCCCTCCTTACAGGTTCTGGAGGGAATCTGCACTTTATCACATTGATCGAAGTGACTGTATGTATATTTTACCTAGTATGTGTTTCAATAGTAGTATTATTGTGTTCTTTAGTATTCACCTGTTTGTTCTGGGCCTAATAAATGGTACATTGTTGATATACTACTGTCTAAGAGTAATTCTTGTCGTCCTACTGTGTGTGCTCATCCAAGACCTCAGATCACCCCACTACTCCTGAGACTTAGCCTTGACAGCTCTCCAAGCAACCTTGAATTGTCCTGGCTAACCTTGCAAAAGTGTTCCCTGTTTCACTAAACAAGGGTGGCGTCCTGAACATCTGTTCACCAGAGCAGAGTTCGGAAATCTATTCTAACATATGCGCTAAATAATTTCATAATAAATATTTGTATGTGTTAAATTTCTAGTAATTAATAGTTGCAGGTCAGTAATAGGGCACAATATCATCCATCAGAGGATACGTCAGAGTGAAAAAACGAGGGAAAATAATAACAGGTCACACTGGACAGGATTAGACATGCAGTATGCATGCTGAACCATAAAACAGAAACAGAGCAGAAAATAGATATCTTGCTGTTAGAATGTTTTGTAGATATTCAGTATAGACTGAAAAACGTAATGCCAGTATTGCAGCTCTAGGAACACACTTATGAAGGCTTTGAATATTTCCAGTATTTGCCCATATAAGAATACAACTGCGATGGATTTGCCCAAATATTGACAACATTTGCGACTATAATGCACATTGGTGATGGCTTGCCCAGATACTTCCAGCATTTGCCCCTTTAAGTACACACCCGTGATGTCTTTGCACACGTTACCATAGTTTGCCATTGTAAGGACATACATGTGATGACTTTGCCGCAAAATGACAGTACCTGACCCTTAAAGGACACACCTTTGATGGCTTTGACCAAATTAGGGCAGCATTTACCCCAGTAAGGACACACCTGTCATGGCATTTCACCAAAATGACACAATGTTCCCCCATAAGGACACACATGTGATGGTGTTGCCCTAAAATACCAGCATTTTCCCTTTTAATTACACACCTCTAATGGCTTTGACCCAACATGCCAGTTTTCAACCCTGAACCGGCATGTCTGCAATGGTTTTGCCACAACATGTCAGCTTTTTTTTTATCAGTAAAAGATGCACCTGTGATGACTTTGACCCACATTCCTCCCATTAGCCCTTTTAAGGACACATCAGTGATGACTTTGTCCCATCATGTCTGTAGTTTCCCCAAAAAAAGAGTATACCTGTGAACGCTTTGCCCCTGATCTGGGCCACATTGTAGCTTGGCTGTCTTTGCCATAGGTGGAAAGGTACCTTTGCACAACATGCCAGCATTTGCCCATGTAACAATATACACTGGATTACACTAAGCATACACATAGTAGAAAGACTTATGTTCCCCTCAAAGAACAGAAGTCTTTCTACCATGTCTGTATAATGCAGTAGTGTGCCGACATTAACTTGCCCACATTTTCACCATTAAAGGTAATTTACTGAGTATACAAGCTTTATTAAGGTACTCTTTGTCGAATTACAGCACTTTCTGATATGATGACATCACAATCTCAAAATGTTCTCTAACTTTACAACGCTAACATTTCTGCCTAATGCCCATATACCTAGTAAATACATTTCAATGCTCAAAACTATGTTCCTGGCAACCCAGCAGCCAAGTCAATGAAGGAATATCTCCACTGCCTACTGACACTCTGAACCTCATGCAGCACATCAAAGACCCAACTTGCAGGAAAGGTAATATACTCGACCTCATCATCATCACCACCCTGCCCACCATGCAGCCCAACTCTTCAATCCTGCTCGACTGGCCACACCATCTGGCAATCCCCTTTGAAATTAATCACACCACACCAGTCAAGCAAACCCTCAGAAACCCAGAAAGCAGATGTTCAGATCATTCAAGAACTTCTCAGAGGAGACTCTCAAGGAAGACCTCGCCAAATTCCACCTCACATGAGCTGATCACCGCTGACGAACTGTCAGGTTTTATGCACCTGACATCAAGAAGAGGTCTCCTGTCAGCCGCCTGCTGCCCAGAAGGCTATGGCCAATATAGAATCTGCCAAGCCGCTCCAGGGGTGTTCAACACTTAGAAATGTCGGCTCCAGCTACCTCAGTTCCTTTCCCAAAATGGTAGCATTCCCTGAAATAGATGCAGGCGATGTTACTATTTAAACCTTGCTTAGTGGTACGCGCGCGTCTTGCAAACAGATTATTCCACCCCATGTCCAAAAATGTATGTTGGTAGTACATTTGAATCAGATATGATAGAACATTGTAAATAGCAATGTTGTTTTAACACAGGACTATATTATTTGAAATACAACCTCATTGCTGTCAAGAAGTGTTTGGTGACTAATAGTCTTCCTAATTAATATTGTACTTTCTCTGACCTGAACTCTTTGGAGTGATGAGTTCACTGGTGCCAATAGAAATCTGTATAATACAAAACAATCTTCTAATGCAATGGGCTCACAAAAAAAAGCTACTGCATATCAGGCCGCATGCAAAGTTGTTTCAGTAACGTTGCCATTTCACCCTGTAGCTGCTGGTATATCTACGGACTGCACATGGCATACGTTTACATATATCCATGATGGATGCCTGTGATTTAGTTACTCTAGGCATGGCACAGACGTCAGCCTGGGTGTAAACACCGACACCACTTTTTAACAACAGAACATATGTGGAAAGTGAGTTTCTTTGACAACGATCACTTCCCCGATTACACCTTTCCAAGAATTACCTTCAATTTGGTCATATAATTAAAAAATAAACTCAAGCGAATTCAGCTCGCAGAAGCCATTCTGCCGCAATAACATATCCAATCAACAAGAAACATTAAACTCTTCTTATGCCTCTTATTACCTTGGTGATTAGCAATGGAAACACGTCAGACTGGGGTGCAGCATGTGCTTTAGGCGACCCCCGTTCTACTGTCGCTCTATGAATGGGAAGGCTAGTATTGTGCAGAGAAAACCGATCACAGCACGAGGTGAGATGTCAAGGTATGCTGCATGTTTCAGTAGATATCATGTGAAATGAGCAACTTGCGCCATACCTGTGTGTGGCAGAAGTCAGGGACGTGTTCCGAAAGTGCATCAGGACTTCTGACGTACTTTTGAAAGCTTCTCAGACCTACTGCATCTAGATGTGTGCCATGTTCTATCTTTTATATGAAACTAATGTAAGAGACTGTGCACATGGGCCAAAGTGCAGGCTTTCATTAACACAGTAGGACCACTATCTATCTATCCTAAGGAAACAGCTCCCTCTAGCAGTGACAACAGGTGAAGCAGTCAAACATACAGGGACAAACATACATGTGGCCTTTTATTATATTGTTAAATATAGTGTACCATGCAGAATACTTTGTCCTTTGTTGTATTGCTTTGATCCATTTCAAGCAACGTCACACAACTGGTAACATTGTTAAATCAGGGAAAAACAGCTGTAAAAGTGAAGTAGCTTAATAACAATACTGAATTGTTAAATTGGTGCCACGCAGCTTGCCAGCTGACTATCATGGATGCAATAGCATTTGGTGAAGGGAAAAAAATAATGCACCGAACAATACTGATGAGACATAAACATAGCATGCCTGTGTATCTACGCTGCTTTTATCCACACAATAGAACGGCACATTTAGAGATGTTCTGTTGAGCAACGTCAAAGCGTATTCCTTTCTCATACATATATGCACCCTTCTAGCTGTGCCTGATACAAATAGGCACCCTTCTTTGACGGTGGGATCCTAGCAGGGATGTCATTTAAGGGTCACCAGGGGTTGCAACTGCGACCCCCGAGGTCCCTCTTGATACCCCTAAAAAAATATTTGTTTTTAAAAATTGTTTTTTAAATGGAAGCTCCTGGACTGTGACCAAGGCCATGTGGCTCTTTGCTTCTGGAGTGGCTGGCTTTCTTATTCAGGTCTCTTAAAAATGCTTTTTTTAAAAAGAACAGTGGTTCCACAAGTCCTTTCAGCAGTGAACCCAAAGAAGGGGTTTTCGTTCCTTCCCCTCCCTCCTCCCTCCTCCCGCCTCCCAGCCCTCCCTCCACTGACCACTGGCCTGATCACTGTTCTTAAACAGACCTCCCAGGGCACCTCTCTGTCTGTGCAGCCCCTGCGGCTAAGGGCGGCTCCTACATAGGCGGCTCCAGCTGGTGTCTGCAGGTGTCAGCAGGGGAAGCCAGTGGCCAGCCGTCAACCAGCAGTGACCAAGCAAGGTAGGAGTGGCCTGGATTAGGACTAGAGCCTGCACCCTACCCTGCCACATAGCAGACTCTCAGACTTATGTGTGTTTTTCTCCGGAATTTAAAATTGCATTGTGTAAGTATTTAAAATTGCATTGTGAAACCTAGGCCTTTTCCACCTTTTACAGGACTCTCAGACATAGGTGTGTTTACCTACAGGATTTAAAATTGCATTGTGAAACTCAGGCCCTTTTCCCCTTATACAGGACTCTCAGACATAGGTGTGTTTTTTTCTCCGGTATTTAAAATTGCATTGTGTAAGTATGTAATATTGCATGTGAAACCTAGACCTTTTCCCCTTATATAGGACTCTCAGACCTAGGTGTGTTGTCTCTGGTGTTAAACTATATTGTGTAAGTAGTGCTGCCTTTGGTTTTGCCTTTTTAGCAAAGCATTCATCTAGCAAACTGTTCCACTATTGTCTGGGCTCTTGTTTTGTTAATTTAAATGCAAGTGCGGGGTGGCAGAGAGGAAATGGCGTGCTTGCAGTACATCCTCTGACAAACTGGCCTGCCGCCAGCTCCAGAGGCAATACCGGCTCTCTGCCTGCACCAAGAAGAGAGCCCACATCACAGCCTGCGTCTCTGCGGCATCTAACAACTCAGCCGAACTCTTTAAAATCTGCAAGGAGCTGGCCAATCCTGCTGCAGTCTCTACCTCTCATGACCCCTTCCAGACACTCTGCACAGCTTTGTCTTCTCACATCATCTCTAAAATTCAGGACACCCTGTCCACTCTCTATTTCTCTCCCCCTCCTCCCTCTTCTCCCTGCTCTTCCTCTGGCCTTTCCTTGGCCACCTCTCATCCCTCCTTCTCTGCCTTTCCCCTGTTCTCCCCAGATGAGGTTTCTAGGCAAGTTCAATATATGAACGTCTCATCAAAACAGGTTCACCCCTGTTGGTCCAAAACCAAGGACCACATTGACACCCTGGCTCCTGCTCTGGCTGACTTCTGCAACCACTCCTTCGCCACTGGAGTCTTCCCTTCCCCCCTGAAGCACTCCCTTGTGCACCCTCTTCTTAAGAAACCCTCTGCCGACCCGTCCTGCCCGGCTAACTATCCCCCAATCTCCATCACTCCTTTTCTTGGCAAACTCCTGGAAAAGCTGCCCATCTCCCAGCTTAATCTTCACACTGAATCGGTTGGTTGTCTCCATGACCATCAGTCTGGCTTCAGAGCTGCCAGAAGCACGGAAACTGCTCTCCTGAACATCCGTGAAGACCTTCTCTCCAACCTCGATTCCAACACGCCCTGTGGCCTCATCTTACTTGATCTATCTTCTGCCTTTGACAAGGTCAGCCATGCCATCCTGCTCAACTGTCTCCATGATAACCTGGGTATCACCGATGAGGCCCTGGATTGGCTGACTTCTTTCCTCTCCGATCGACCCTCCAAGGTTCAACTTGGGTCCTTCCTCTCCTCTATTCCTATCTCTACCTGTGGTGTTCCCCAGGGGTCTAACCTCTCTCTCTGGGTGTTCGACCAATACCCGGCACTTCTTGCCCACCACTTTGCCACTTTCTGCCCCAACTTTCAGTGCTATGCGGATGACGCTCGGCTCATTTTCAGGCTCCCTTCAGCCACCTCTTCTCCTTCTTTCCTCTCTGACTGTCTTTCTGCTATCCAGGAGTGGTGTGCCGCCAATGAGCTCTGCCTTAATGCCAGTAAGACTGAGATTCCCCTCTTCGCCACACCTGCTCCCTCCTTTCCTGTCACTCTCTGGCCGGTCTCTCTTGGCCCTCTTCCTGTTCCCACCTGTGAGGCTAAAATCCTCGGGGTAAACTTCGACTCCACACTCTCCTTCTCTCCTCACATCTCTGATGTCTCTAAGAAGTCACACTACCAGCTGCACCTCCTCAGAGGTATTCTTCCTTTCCTCTCCTCCCCCCAGAAGCTCACTGTCTCCAGAGCTCTGGTACACTCTAGGCTGGACTACTGCAACAGCCTCTTTCTAAATCTGCCTGCCTCTACTCTCCGCCCTCTGCAACTCAAAACAGGACTGCAAGACTTGTCCTTGGCCTCAAGCCCAGGGATTGTATCTCTCCAGAACTGAAATCTCTGCACTGGCTCCCAGTGGCTGCGAGAATTAAGTTCAAAACCGTCTGCATTGTCCACAAGGCCTTCTGGGGTCTGGGGCCTCAATACCTTCAAGTCTTTCTTTCTAAACATCTTCCTTCTCGAGCCCTTTGCTCATCCGCCTCCAACTCCCTCAGGGTCAGTCGCTTCTCCAAGCAACGAGTTGGTGGCAGATCTCTTTCTTCGGCTGGGGTCTGCCTCTGGAACAGCCTCCCTGCCTCTCTGAAACTTGAGGAGAACCATCTCTGGTTCCGGAAGCACCTCAAGACGGTCCTCTTTGCTTCTGCTTTCTCTCCTCCTCTCCCCTGCTGAACTCCTGGCTAAATCTGTAACTGCACTGGTCACCTGGCTACCCTCTGTTCTCGGGCTCAGGTCCCCTTCCCACAAGTTGCACACCTGCGCTGCCCCCCTGGCAACTCTTGCACTCGGGGGGCTGTTTTCTGTATCCCTACAGCCCCCTGCACTTACCCTCGCACTTGCCACCAGCTGGCCGCACTTCTTATTTATTGTTTTATTTATTTGCTGTTTATCCTATGCACTGCACTGCCCCTCCCTCTTTCCCCTTGCACCTTTCCCCTTCCCCCCTCCCTCACACTTGCACAATCTCAATGTCTCCTGGCCTAGTAAGATCGTTGTCTCGGTCTTCCCTCTGTTCCCCTACCTTGCCTCATCGCACATTGAAACACTTGTGTATAGGCACGTTATAAATGCCATACCATATCAAGAAAGAATAGGAATGCCAAATAACGTGTCTTTCTGGATTTCTATACAATAATTGCTAGACTCAAAGGTTTATTTCAGACACTCTTCAGGGGGTGAGTCATTGATTTAGTCTGTTCTTAAACACCACAAATTTTCATCCTTCTGAGGTGGTTGATAAATGAGTACCAACACAGATTGGGTGATATTGTAGGTATATTTTTTCTATATAAAGTGCTTAAGCGTAAGTGCTATATAATAACACATCATTATCATTTGGCCATGGACGTCTGTTGCATTCACAGTAATTTGGTAATATGTGCCTGTATGGTATCCAGTGATTCCCTCGAAATCAAAGCATCAAATGCAAAAGCCTCGAAAAAAAATGCATCAAAAAAATGCATTTTTTGTAGGTAAAAGTTTTTTTTTAAATAAAAAGGGTTTTAAGGGGTAAATAAACAGGGGTTGGGGGGGGACCCCCCATTAAAATAAATGGAAAAAAAAAATGCATTTTTTCAATGCATTTTTTTTTCGAGGCTTTTGCATTCGATGCTTTGGATATTGAGGCTATCACTAGGAACCGCCTATATACACTGATCTTAATGATCCATATGGCGATCCATTATTATATGAAATGTAGATCACATTATAGTGATATCGTCTACCATATTTTTCATAGTGTACTTAGGAACAATTGTGGGGATGGCAAACTATGGATCAGTTAGGCGCTGGTAGGGTATGATGGTCCAGTGGTCGCTGTGAGCAAATTAATCAAATATATGGTCCAGTCAGGTCTTTGTCATTAATTTGGTTGTTTTGGTTGCGCTGCACGGCTTTCCGAGAACGCTTGCACGCAACGAACTCGCCGGACCCGGCCAACGAACCGCTATCCAGCCCCCCTGGCGCCCTTATCTGGGAGGACCAGCCTACAGCATCTCGAAGCCCACCCCCTAACTCAATTGGCGTTGAAAAAGACTTAGGTTGAAACGCGCGTCGGCTGTGTAGCGATTTACCATGTCAAAAATTGTCATTCATTTCTACAATGATGTTTTCTTTGGTGCTAACTAACCAAAAATAAACAACCAAATTAATGACAAAGACTTGACTGGACTGGACCATATATTTGATTAATTCGCTCAACAGCGACCACTGGACCATCATACCCTACCAGCGCCCAACTGATCCATAGTTTGTCATCCCCACAAATCTTCTAAATAAATGGGAACCCCGGAGTTGGTTCCCTGACAAACCAGGATCCAGGCTGCTGGTCTGATTCAGAAACAAGAAAAGAGGAGGTGCGCAGGAGAAAGGGAGTCCCGCCACTAATAACTCCACCAATGCCAAAACTGTACTTAGGAACAATGCTATGTGATGCTACTTCCTGTTTTGTCAAGGGGTGAAAGGTGTTAGCCTGCAAATCTTTGGCACGCCAAATAAATAATTTTTTAAAGCATTCTGCATTACTTAAGATTTTGAAATTTCAAGATTTGCTTATATATATCAAATTCACACAGAAATTTTGAGAAACATTACATAAATAGCTCACTTGTGGTTAATTAAGCACTATAACCCAAGGAGGAGGGATAGCAGTCACAAGGGCTTTAACATGAGCCCCGGCCATTACTCACTGGTAATGCCCCCTCCGAGGGTTATATCACTATTAGTACCCAGGCACGCTGTACAGGGTACTAATCATTATTGTTCTCGAGTTGAGAAACAGCGTGTTAACCATTTGTCAACTCGAGAAAAAACGACAGAAAAAGATGGCTGCCATGGATCGGGGAGAAGGGAACTACTGGTAGCTCCTTCTCAATTTCCATGACAATTTGGGAGCTGAAGATGCACCCGGTACTGGTGAGGAAGAAGGAAACACAAGGGAAATGGGGTGGAGGATCGGCAGAGGGAGGCGCAGGGGAGCGCACTTACGTGATTCCCGGTGTGGGAACATGGGAGCCTCCCGCTCTGAGGAGACTCGGAACAGGGTCTATATCATGTGATAAAGACCACGTTCTGAGCCTCCTCGTTGGCTGGGAGGCCACCGCCCCATCCCCCCCCGCCAGATACTCAACAAAAGAAATAACAGTCAACAAAGGACTTGAAAGTGAATGCTGTTCTTCACAATTAAATTACACCAACTTGCAAACAAGCCTCAGGGCTTTGAAACCACTACAATGGGGAATTGGCATATTATAAAATCCTAACTGTGCCTGCCGTATCTTAGGCTGATCTAGATTTCTCTTTCTGCACTCTTTTCTCTCTCTGCTACTCTATCTCTCTGTCTCACTCTGTGTCTCTTGCTATGTAGATGAGAGTTACGTTGTAAATTGTTTGTATGCTCAAGCTTCATCATTGGTTACTTAGGCAATATAACCCGAGGAAGGGGGGCATTACCGGTCGAGTAATGCCCCAGGGCCACAGTTAGAAGCCTGAGTGAAGTGAGGGCTTTAGCAGAGCCACTGGGGCTTTCTTGAATGGTATTGCCCCCCCTCCGCGGGTTATAGTGCCATTAGTACCCCTTGGGGTACTAATGATGTCTTTTTTAGGTTGCGAGACACTTCGCGTTTCGCTACTGAAAATAAAATGAAAAGAAATGCCTGCTGTGGACTGGGAAACGTAGTCCATTCTCCTTTTCTGTGGCGGCCATGGTAAACAAAGGAAATGGCATCCATGGAACATGGGAGAACGGACTACATAGTCTATTCTCCCTTTCCATGGCGTCCATTAAAACAAATGAAAAAAAAGTAAACATAACAAATACCTGCCATGGGACAGGGAGAAGGGACTAAGGCATGAGTGAGTTGGTCAGGAACGGAAAGGAATGCTGGGGACCGGCGAGGGGGAGACGCAGGAACGTGTTGTGTTTTACCTATCCTCACTATGTGGCCATTCCCTGTATGTATGTGTGCCTGAGTCTGGAATGTTTGGTATGGAGTGTTCTGGTTGGAATGTTTTGATGTGAGTGCCTGTGTTCCTATATTGCCAGTTGGAAACTTAAGCTTGGCACAGGGGGACCGGTGGATGCTTCTATCCGATGTACTTATCCTATATTATACCTAATGTACTTACCTGTGTTTCTGTGAACCTACTAAATCTACCTATACTAAACAAGGCTCCTGAGTGGTTATTTCTAACCCCAAACCCACAACCTAACATTGGCGACGAGGATCTTGGAAACTGAAGGGAGCAGGAACATAAAAGGAGCAAGGACGCAGGTTGTACAAATAAAGACTGGTACCAGGAGACAAAGGGGACAAGGAAGTTGCCCACCAGGAAGAAGCAGGAACAACGGAGGCATCCACCGGGCCCCCCCGGCCCCTAGGTAAGCGCGCCCCACACCTGCATTATTTAAGGCAGGCCCAGAACTTTCATAGGGGGGCTGCGCTGCGCGGCTGTATCATTATGGAAATGGCCAAGAGGTGTGCAGTAGCCAGTAGTTACAGCGCGTAAAAGGGCCGGGGGAGAGTTCATGAATAAAAGTGCCCAGCATTGCAGAAGAGCAGCGGAATAGGCGGTTGGAGTGACACGAAACACTTTGGAATTTGTTTAAGTGTCTTACCGTACTGGCATTTCTCTCTTGAAGCGCCGTGTGAGAGGGCAGTCTGTGTGGTCTGGTATGGAGTGCAGCCATGACGAGGTGACGGTTGGCCCAGAGAGCTCCGTTTGTGGCTCTGCTCATCGTTAAAGTGGTGACGTCACGGGGTGGCTGAAGGTATCAGTGATGATTGCTGGCACAGAATGTTCGTGCCAACGTTTTGGGACTCTGCAATGGAGAACGTCTCATCATAGAAGGCGGATGGAAGTTTTGAAAAGCGCACCTTTCGACGTGCTCGAAGCGTGTGTTATTTCCGGGTCTGAGGCTTCATTTCATCTGCGTGCTAAGAACTATTCATCAGGGAAGAGTACGGCAACAATGGCAATACGTCGGACGGCGCAGGTTGTACTATTATGGTGTGGAAATGACATCGGGATCAGAGTACTCGTTTGTGGCATCGTATGGAATGGATATTATTCAAGTGCATCAACTGAACAGGCTGCTGAATCGGATCAGTTTGTTTTGTTTTGCTTAGTACATATTGTGTCATTGCTGTTTCGTGGACATCAGGTACTGTACTAACGTTTTCTTTTAATGGATATGGAAAGCGATTTGTACGGCGGGATAGTAATTACATCCAGTCTCACCTGACATTGACCTTCTGAGTGGTCGAGTATTTAAATTGACTGAGAGTAACATGTTATTAGCTGTGCAATTTTTATAGGAAACCAGAGGTCAATACATGCTAAAAAAAATGTTTTTTGGGAAGTGCGCTAATATTGGAAAAGTTGTAGTGCATAATGTGACATTTCAATGAATAACAATGTTTTTGTGGTGGGTCACTTATGTTTGACCGTCAAGTGGTGATCTCAGTTCTGCTGTAACATATGAGTGTGGTGCTGTCACAGGGATGTGTGTGTGTGTGTGTGTGTGTCTGGAAACATGGTGATTGCAAAGTGGCCACAGTTTTATTCCATGTAGTGGAAGTTTGTTCCCAGTCTAGTCTAGGCAGAGCTTTGTTATTTGGCATATGATGGCTCCATGGTGGGCAAGTTATTATGTTGGAGCCATTTACTGGTTTGGTGCCAAGTTAAGTGGTGTTTTGTGTTGACAAAATGTGATTTTTGGGCGTTTCATGGTGCCAATGTGTTTATGGCAAGTTGTGAATATTGATTGGTCCTACTGCTTTTAGAAGAAATGTTCAGTAATGTTTAAGTTGCAGTAACGTGACCATTTCCCCACAGGCATTTATTTTTCGACATATGCTCTGATGGCATGTGTGAGAGTGCTAAAAAAAAAAAAATGTTTAGAAATGTTTTGTTATATTTGGGTCTACTGCATTCCTGGGAAATGTTCAGTCATGCTATGTCTTACATTAATGTAACACATTTTTCCCACAGGTGAAAGACCTTGAAAGAGGTTGCAAGTGTTAAATATTGGACTCAAGTGTAGGATTATCATTTGATTACCATATTTTATGCCAAATGATTCTAAATGTATTGTTTGGGGAATGTGTGTGAGGTTCCAACTGTTATGTAGCAAGCAATGTATAAGTGCAATGCTAAATGTTAATTCATATTGCCCATGAGTGCGCAAAGTGTTGCGGGATGCATTTGGCGGTGTTTTGGAGCAAAGAGTTTTACGAATGTGGTAGTATGTTCTATGGTGAGCATGGGATGCTCAATGGTGAGCATTTAGTTGCTCAGGCATGGTGCCTGGAGTGGTGGAGTGGAGGTTACTAGTGCAAGTTTTGGTTGCTCTATGGTGAGCAATGGGATGCTCAATGGGTGAGCATTTGGTAGCTCAGGTTAGGTGCCTGGAGTGGTGGAGTGGAGGTTACTAGTGCAAGTTTTGGTTGCTCTATGGTGAGCAATGGGATGCTCAATGGTGAGCATTTGGTAGCTCAGGCATGTGCCTGGAGTGCTGGAGTGGTGGTGATATTATTGCGTGTTTTAGTTGCTCTATGGTGAGCATGGGATGCTCATTTGGTGAGCATTAATTAGCTCAGACATGTGCCTGGAGTGGTGGTGTGGTGGTGATATTATTGCGTGTTTTAGTTGCTCTATGGTGAGCATGGGATGCTCATTTGGTGAGCATTAATTAGCTCAGGCATGTGCCTGGAGTGGTGGAGTGGTGGTGATATTATTGAGTGTTTTAGTTGCTCTATGGTGAGCATGGGATGCTCATTTGGTGAGCATTAATTAGCTCAGGCATGGTGCCTGGAGTGGTGGAGTGGTGGAGTGGTGGTGATATTATTGCGTGTTTTAGTTGCTCTATGGTGAGCATGGGATGCTCATTTGGTGAGCATTAATTAGCTTAGGTATGGTGCCCAGTGATGTGAGCATTTGTTTCGCTAGTAGAATTAAAATATGCTTTAGGCAGACAAAGGGGTAATCCCTGTAGGTTGTGGTAGCACAACCTGTGGTAAGTGAATGATGATGTAGGGTTTTTGTTGTGTGGTTGGTGGAAATGGTTGTGTATTAAATTGCGGGCTGGTTCCCTGGAAGTTGAGTCCATAATAAAGGCCCGTTATGGTTCTGGTGATTGTAGGGAGTGGTTTAGCTATTTTTAGCTTCCAAAGGATTTGGTAGGGGATAGCTTTATGCTAGGAGCAGTTTGCTGGATGGGTATTCAGAAAGATAGTTTTTTATATATATTTGTTAGTAATGCTGTTCCTTCTGTTTCTTCCCTTGATTGCATGGTTATGTAAGGGGGGAGATGTGTTGTGTTTTACCTATCCTCACTATGTGGCCATTCCCTTTATGTAAGGGGGGAGATGTGTTGTGTTTTACCTATCCTCACTATGTGGCCATTCCCTGTATGCATGTGTGCCTGAGTCTGGAATGTTTGGTATGGAGTGTTCTGGTTGGAATGTTTTGACGTGAGTGCCTGTGTTCCTATATTGCCAGTTGGAAACTTAAGCTTGGCACAGGGGGACCGGTGGATGCTTCTATCCGATGTACTTATCCTATATTATACCTAATGTACTTACCTGTGTTTCTGTGAACCTACTAAATCTACCTATAATAAACAAGGCTCCCGAGTGGTTATTTCTAACCCCAAACCCATAACCTAACAGAACACCAGTGGGAATACCGGCAGGTAAGGCTCGGAAATGCACCAATCGGTGCATTTGTTTCATTCTCATTTTGGTGCACCGGATACTGATGACAGCTATGCAACCAGAGGAAATGAACAGATATTTTGCAAGGGTGGTGTGGGTGATGGAAGGGTGCATAATCAGCTCATCAAAAACAAGCACTGGCAAAGCCAATAGTTTGGGTGTTTACTGCTGTTCTTTTCATTTTGCATAAATAGGCACCATTGTGCAAGGAGTTGAACTGATGGCGCACAAAGGGAAATCTGCAAGGGTGCCAGAAAGCGAGGAGAAAGGGCAAAGAGAGTGACAGCAGAGAGGGGGATAGGCAGAGAGTGACAGCACATAGATGGAGAGGGGCAGCGAGTGACAGAACATACAGAGAGGCAGAAAGTGACAGTGCACAGAAAGACTGGCAGATAATGACAGCACACAGAGAGAGTGGCAGGGAGTGACAGTGCATAGAGAGAGGGAGACAGCTGAAAGAAAGAGTGACAGTGCAGAGAGAGAGAAAATGACAGCACATAGAGGGAGAGAGGGACAGCACATAGAAAGGCAGAAAGTGACAGCACAGAGAGAGAGGCAGAGAGTGACAGCACAAAGAGAGGCAGAGAGTGACAGCACAAAGAGAGGCAGAGAGTGAGTGACAGGGAGAGGGACAGAGAGTGACAGGGAGAGGGGCAGAGAGTGACAGCACACAGAGAGTGGTAGACTGACAGCACACTGAGAAAGAGAGAGTGTCAGTGCACAGAGTGAGAGTGACAGAAGAGAGACAAAGCGAATGACACTGCACTGAGAGAGAGAGAGTGACAGCGCATAGAGCGAGAAGCAGAGAATGACAACATGGAAAGAGAGATGCAGAGAGTGACAGCACACAGAGAACGAGTCAGAATGTGACAGCACACGGAGTCACAGCACACAGAGAGTGAGAGAACAACATCACACAGAGAGAGTGCCAGTGCACAGAGAGAGGGAGAAAGGGTGACAGCGCAAAGAAGGAGGGAGTGACAGTGCATGAGAGAGTGACAGCACAGAGAGTGAGAGAGAGAGAAAGAGTGACAGCACACAAAGTCAGTGACAGCACAGGGAGAGAGAGGGTGACAGTGCTCAGAGAGAGGGTCCCAACGGCCTTCACAACATACAAGCACGGCTCTGTATTGAAGCCCCTACTGTTAAGGGTGAAATGACTAACGAGGCCCATGACAGCTGTGTTCTATCAACATGTACAGAGCCCCCACAGTCCTCATTTATCCTACAGCAAGGGCACCACCTGCACGGCTTTCAAAATTACACAAGCACTGCCAAACAACCTCTACTACTGTGGGAGAAACAAGGCCTGTGAGGGCTCTGCTATATCAGCTTGAACAGAGCTCTCACGGCCCACATTTGTATTACTGCAGGGATGGCACCAGTACACCTTGGAAAGGCACATGTGCAGGGTCTGCATTCAAGCCTCTGCTGCTGTGGGAGAAACCAGGCCCATGAGGGCTCTGTTCTATCAGTTTAAACAGAGCCCAGCGTGCCTTGCAAGGCACTCAAGCAGGCTGAGTACAAGCCCCTGCTGCTGTGAGGAAACAAGGCCAGTGAAGATTCTGTTCTATCAGCTTGAACAGAGCCCACGTGGCACTGGTTTTCCCACAACAGTGGCACCGGGCGCAAAAGCAAGCAGAGTCAGCTTAAGTGTTTTTTTTCTTACCTTTAGGATGCAATAGGCAACAGGCAGGCAGACAGAAACTGGCTGGGGTACAAGTCCGGATCCCGGCAGTGGCATAGGCAGTGTTGGGGGTCTGTCAGCACCCCCGTGCGTGCCCGTGAGCCCCTCAACCCACAGATCTCACTCGGCACACGTCTGTGTAGTTCGGGCTCCCCGGTCGCTCTGTTGCGGCCGGGAACGCCCCGTTTATTTAAGCCGCACGTGGCGGCGTGCAACGTCACGCCGCCGCGTGCGCAGACCCTCACGGGGCAATGCCACACTCCTCCTTTTCCGGGAGGAACAACAATACCACACATTTCTAAATGTTACACCGCACACAAAACAACAACTAAAACTCAGAGCCCATGCCCCTTTAATATCAGCCACCCGGGTCCCCTCACTCCGGGAGGCACTCAACCGGTCCTAGTACATAGTCACCGAGGTAGGCAGGTTTCCCTCGCCCAGCCCTCTGGGGGTACCTCCCGCCTACCTCCACCGCAGGACTCCCCATCGTCCCAGTCCCTCGATGTGGCGACACCGGGATTTCCCCCCGGGGTGTGTCTTCATCCGGGAGGTCCACCTCATCGGGGTCCGGCGGGAGCTCCGCTCGAGAGTCACCCAGCTTCTTGAAGAAACTCACATTTCGAGTGACGGCCGATTTCCCATCCGAGGCCGTCACCATTGACCCTTTTACGGCTACCACGTCCAGTGGCTCCGGTTCATACGGGAGCGAGAGCTTGCCATGAGGATGTCGATTCCGGATCAGTACCTCGTCACCCGGCTCTAGCCGCTGCGGACGGAGGCCCTGCTGCAGATTCTCCTGATTTGTCCGTGTCTGTCGCTCAGCCTCCACCCGTTGATCGTCTATCACGCAGGGCTCCTTTTCTTGTACCTCCGGCAGGAGGCCTCGGGGGCATCGTCGGAATAGGACCTCAGCTGGGGCAACCCCAGTCGAGGCGTGTGGGGTGGTGCGGTATACCCTCAGGAATTGATACAATGCCCACTGGAGGGGCTGGCCCTGCCCTTGGGCTATCCGGAATGTTTTATTCAGTGTTCTCATCAGCCGTTCCGCGTCCCCGTTTGCACGGGGCCACAACGGGGAGACCTTCCTGTGTATCACTCCGCAGCTCTCCAGGAACTCCGAGAACCGTGCACTCTGGAACGGGGACCCATTGTCCGAGCACAGAGTCACCGGAAAACCATGGGTGGCAAAGATCTTCTCCACTGCTCCCACCACGTGCTCAAACGCCACTGACTCAACGAACTCTACTTCGGGGTACCGGGAGTACTCGTCCACTATGGCCAGGAAGTGGGTGCCCACTGCCGTGGACCCAAAGTCCGCATGTACGATCTCCCACGGCTGGGTCCCTCGTGGCATCATCTCGATTTCAGGTTCACGCTGCACCAGGGAGGCCGCCTGGCACCACACGCAGGCCGCCACGAAGTCGTCCACCTTCCGCTCTAGCTCGGGGAACCACACCTTCAGCCTCAGCCTCGCCTTTGTCTTGGCGGCTCCCTGGTGCCCCTGGTGTGCCAGATTGATGACCTCATTGATTTTGGAACCAGGCACCACCAGGCGATCGCCCCGCAGCAGAAGGCCTGACTCCGAGAAGGACAACTCGTCCTTCACTTTCCAGAGCTGTTCTAGGGTCACTTTGGCCTCTTGAGTGCGCCCCGCCACCATCTCCAGCACGGACTTCCAGGATCCCGACCGCATCGAGCTCTTCAATATTCGGAAGCACTCGTCGTCGGCCGCAGCTGCCTCCAGTTCTGGTAGCGGCATCGCGTTGGGGGTGGCACCCTCTACCACCATTCAGATGTGATCATCGGCCTCTTCGGCACAGATGTCCTGCACTGGATCTCCACGCCCTCCCGTGTGTCGGGACAGGTAGTCAGCCGCGTTGTTGGCACCCGGCCGGTATATCAGGGTGACTCCATATTCCAAAAGAGCAAGCATCCACCTCTCGATTCTGGCCGGAGGCTTCGATGATGATCCAGCCATGATCGGGAGCAGCGGCTTATGGTCAGTCACCACCGTTACAGGTCTTCCCAGCACATACAGACGAAAATGCCTACAGCCCCAAAGGACAGCCAGGGCTTCACGTTCTATTTGGGAATACCTCTGTTCTGTTTCTGAGAGGGCTTTGCTAGCGTAGGCCACTGGTCTGATCCTTCCATCTCGGCCCACCTGAGTAAGCACTGCTCCCAGACCGAATGGGCTTGCGTCCACAACAATTTCCGACTCGAGAGCCGGGTCGAAGAAAGCCATGGTGTCCTCTGCCGTCAGGGCACCCTTAATGTCCTCAAACGCCGCCTGCTCCAACGGACCTCACTGCCAAGCTGTTTCCTTCTTCGTCAGGGCCCTGAGCGGCTCCGACCTCGAGGCCAGGTTCTGGATGAAGTGCCCGCAGTATGTCACCATACCCAGGAAGCTTCGCACGTCCGATGCCGATTCAGGCGGTTGTGCCGTCTTGATGTCACGGACTTTCCTCGGGTCCGGCGACACACCGCCCTCCTTAAACACGAACCCAAAGAACTCAATGGTCGGGCGCAGGAACTCGCACTTGTCCTTGTGGAGGGTGAGTCCCAGCGACTGCAGCCTCTCGAGGGTCCTGGCAAGGCGTTTCAGATGGTCCAGCTCAGCCTTAGCGAAGACCAGAATATCGTCACTAATGTTGAGGACACCCTCCAGATCTGCGAGCGCGCCTCGAATTATGTTCTGAAACACTTCGGCTGCTGACGATACTCCGAAGCTCAGCCGCTTGTACCGATAGAGTCCCCTGTGAGTGGTGAAGGTCGTGATGTAGCGGGACTCTGGGTGGAGGACAACTTGATGGTATCCTGCTCGTAGGTCCAATTTGGAGAAGAACCTTGCCCCTTGAACTTCTGCAATTATGTCGTCAATGGTCGGGGTCAGGTGCCGCTCCCTCCTGATGGCCTTGTTGGGCAACCTCATGTCCACACAGATCCGGACAGAGTCTGGCTGTTTCGGTTTCCTCGCAACCACGATTATGTCCAGGTTCACCAGGTTGTCTAGTTCCTTGTCAACGTGGTCCCTCAGGTGGAAAGGGACCCTTCTGTGCTTCAAAGCCACCGGCTGCACCGACTCATCAATGTGAAGCCTCACTGGGTCGCCATTCATTCTTCCAATGCCCTTAAAGATGGCAGCGTACTTATCCAACAGGTCGTTTATGTCTTCTAAGTAAACTGAGTACGCGAAACTCACGATGCCAAGAGCCTCTGCCGCCGCACAACTCAAGAGGGTGTTGCTGCTCACTGGAGTCACGTAGAAACGGGCCTTGATCATGGACCCGTCATGCTCTACCTTTGCAACGAATGCGCCGTCCAGTGGCAAGGGCTCCCGCCCATCAAACGCAAAGATGCGGGCCCTCGGCATCGCCAGACTCGGTGGTGGTTTGAGCGCGGCATAGTGTCCCCTCGCCATTACGTTGACTGATGCCCCAGTGTCGACCAGCACCGGGACAGGCGAGCAGTTCACTTCCACCACGCATCTCGGCTGTCTCCTGCTCTTCCCCTTGAGGACTTCCATGCTGGAGACAAAGAAGATGTTCTCCTCGTCCTCCTCCTCAGCGTCCTCTGCCGGAGCATCTTCTTCCGCGTGGTCTACTTGAGCCACATTGGGCGGCCGATTCTGGCGAGGAGCCCAAAGCCGGGGTTGTCCTCTCGGAGTCAGTACGGGTAGGGCCGCCCTACATACCCTCGAGAAATGGTCGGGTACCCCACATCGGCCACAGATCTTCCCTATTGCCATGCATTCAGATGAGTGGGGGAGGTCATAGCCGCACTTCTGGCAGGACTCCACAGGCTTTCCCGCTCTGTCTCTGGCTGTTCCACTGGGCCTTCGCACCCCTCTACCGCCCCGCCAGACGGTGCACACCTCTTCAGGCCGGTGCGGGATCCGGCTTCCATTTTGTTGGCTCGGGCCTCGGCTACCTCATGACATCGCCCCAGCTCAAGAATGCGGGGTAGAGTGAAGCCGGGCTCTCACAGGACCTGTCGCCTCAACTTGCCAGATGAACAAGCCTGGATTAGCATGGTCCGCATCATGTCCTCAGCATCTCCCCACGCACACCCTTGGGAGAGGCGGCGCAGGCGACCATAGAAGGTGTCAAGAGTCTCATCGTCCTTCTGCCTGGCCGACAGCATAACAAATCTCTCGTAGTCCACGTTGGCAAGGGGAAGGAAGTGTGCGAGGAGAGCGGCTTTGGCCTGGTCGTAGGAGTTATCCACTAGAGTCAATGATTCAAATATCTCCTGGACAGAGGCTCCCGCTGAGTATAACATAGTGGCTATCTTACTGTCATTGTCCGTCACTTGGGCGGCCCTGAAGTACATGTCCAGGCGTCCAATCCATCTTCTCCACCGGGGGTCCAGGCTGGACGGGGGACCCGTGGTGTCAAATTCTGGAATGGGCTGCAGGGCTGCTTGCGCCCTGGCTTGGGCCATGGCCGGAGGAGTTGGCTGAGCGCCCTGCAAAACCCCAGGTCCTGGCTGATTCGGGGGAGCGGTGGCACCTACCGCGGGACTCGGCAGTCCAGATGTTGCAGGTGGCTGCTGGGGAGTTTGCCGAAATAGATCTGCCAAGCCTTCGTCCTGTGAGTCCTCCGAGGTTGTGGCAGACGCACCCTCCAGGGCGCCGATGTCACTCATAGGACCGAGCGCACAGGCACCCTCCTTCCAGTTCTGAGGGCCGCAACTCAGTCCCCTCCCCACACCAAGACTTGTCAGCAGACCGTGCCACGTGGGCCCACCAGACCCCTTACTGCCACCACCCTCGTGATGATGAAGGGGTTGAAGAAGATGCGACAGACGAAGGCCGCCGCAGACCTCCTTGATGTGGATGTCCCAAAAATTGAGCTCGAAATATTGGAGTGGGCTGAGAAGGCCCAGCCACCTCAGTCCTTCTCCGAGCTATCACACGACGTAGGGGACCCAAAACAGGTCAAAACGTCAAAACCCAGGCATGGGTCTGCAGGTTAGGCTGCCCACACTCAGCATTTCCAAAAATTTGGCTCGGATCACCTTCCGACTCCAAACCGGAGCTCCTGGAAGTTCCGCAACCACGTGTGCAAAATGGCCGCCAGCCGCGTGTATGGTCCGCGGCCACGGCGTGAGACGAAACATCCGCGGATGTTCCGACACAGGAAGAAAAATTCCGGGATGGCTCTCACCGCCGGGCCTGGGCATCCAATACCTTCGTCGCCACTGTTGGGGGTCTGTCAGCACCCCCGTGCGTGCCCGTGAGCCCCTCAACCCACAGATCTCACTCAGCACACGTCTGTGTAGTTCGGGCTCCCCGGTCGCTCTGTTGCGGCCGGGAACGCCCCGTTTATTTAAGCCGCACGCGGCGACGTGCAACGTCACGCCGCCGCGTGCGCAGACCCTCACGGGGCAACGCCACAGGCAGGTGGTAGCAGGGGCAGGATCCGTCAGAGCGAGAAGATGCAGCAGTTTCTGGTGTCAAGGTAAGGTGGCAAATTTTGGGGGACATTTGAAACCCTTATTTATCTGTGCAAGCAAGGGGCATATTGGCACCTTACTCCCTGATTGGCTGTCAATCAGCCAGAGTTAGCTGGCAGCAGTGAATGTGATATGATGCAAAGCACTTGCCTCAGAGAAGCTGCCTGCAAACTGATTGGGCTGAGCCGCCCACCCCCATCAGAAAGTAGCACAGGGCACTGTGAGGCAGGACACAGATGCTAGGCCCTCTATCCCTTATATGAAGGCATCGCAAGTGACGAAACCTCTGACCCAAATGCCAGGAAAAGGCTTTTATATCATGTCCCACTACACAGCCATGCAGAGTACCCCAAAGTAGTCCAAACAATCACAATCCACATAACCCCGTAATTCCCCGCAAAAATGGGAGGGAGTTGATAGACAAATGAGGGGTGGGCAGGCAAAGGAAGGATGTGCTTTCCAATGAGACTCCTGATTGGAAGAATCATTGTAAAAAGAAACACTCATTGTTTAAATGACCCATGGGCACAAAAAATAACATTTTCTGATTCAGCATATTCGTGCCTGAGCATTTTCAGTTACCATGTCAAACAGATATCTGCCTTTGATCACACATGCCTCTCTCTAGTGTTAGGAATGCTTTGGCACATAGGTGGCGCTATCGCCATCACATTCCTTTTGTACTTTTTTAAAATACACCTTTGAGAATGGGGAAGGGAAACAACAGCACAAGCAATGGTTCCAGAGAGCTTTTTATAAAATTAAAAAAAAATATTTTAGGGATGTATGAATGAACATAAAAGCATATTTGTGACAAATATGTCTGTGTTGAAAGGGTTGCATTCTTGAATCACTAAGTACATAATGCACATTGGGCTTGGTGAACACTCACCATAAAACATGTTTGTAACATTGACACATGTTAGGCAAAGTTTGTATGCAGTACCCTCTGGGAACACTACAAACAACTATGACTACAGGTATAGGCAATCCAACCTTTGGTATAAGCTTGTACTACACAGTTTTGGTAGCGTGTTGAGCAGCCAGGCTTATCTCAAGAGGGGAAATGTGAGCAGTAGTGGAGTTACACAAAGATTCACAGTTACAGGTATTCAAACAAACTCTTACACTCAAGGTTTCTTGCATAAACAATTAATAATGTATTTATCAGTCAGTTATAAAGCCTTCTTCAGAAGGGAGCAATAGAATAGTAACACACAAATATACTTCAATACTGTACACTTTGAGTTTCTGAATCAGACAAGGCCCTTTTGGGATGGCCCACAGACACAACCTACACTCACAGGTGACTTCAGTAACAAGGGTGCTGGGGACATTAATACCTTACTGTTGACATTCAGAATACCCTTTAAAAAGTAAGTAAAAGCCAAAGGTTATTAGAACACAAGAACTTACAAATATTCGTATGCAGGGCAAATACTTTCAGATAGCACTTAGAAGAGTCATTCAATTCAATAGGCTAAGCCAAAGTCAACAGGCAAAAGTCTTTGTATAGGATGCAGCACTTCAGTAAGTAAATGGAAAAGTCTTTGCCCTAGTTCTTAGGAGTCATTGGTAAAAAGAAGAATCAAATGTAGGGCCAGAAGCTGATTAGACTTGTGAGTTGCAGAAGTTACAATCACTTCCACAGTAAGAGGTAAATTCTCTTAGGCTAGTTGTACAGTACCTTAGTAAAGAAGAAAAAGATGCAGCTGAAGACTTCTGTTCCTGTGCAGCTCTGCAGATCTCACTTTTCCGGGGCCTCAGTCGTGGGGACAAGAGGGAGGACGTTGGGGTACTCCTGCACTGTATTGGCACCGTCAAAGCTGGCAACTGGCAAACTTTACTTTCAGTGGCTGTTTTGAGTTTCAGCTCTTGCGGTTTCCTGCAGCAACTCTGAGGACATTTAACCATCTCTGAGATGGGTGTCCAGGTGGCTTACTTGGGAGTTGATTGGTCCCACCAACTCAAATGGAGAAGTCGTCCTTACAGGGCTTCTCTTTCGATTCAAACTTGGTGATTCGGGCCTGCATACGGCTTCACTGGGCAAACCAATGGTCAACGAGTTGCAGCAGCCGTCTTCTTCAAGCTCTTCTTTGGTCCCCCCAGTACAGTGGTCGACTCTGCCTTCCAAGCCAAGAGACTGACCTTTTATTCAGTTCTCTCCCATTCATTGCAGCCTAACTGCCACTCACCCAGCAGGGTGGCTGTTCTTGCCAGACAATCAGCCAGCCAATCGTCACAGAGTGTATTCAGATCTCTTAGAAGAATAAGCACAGGGAGTTTCGGGCACCTCCCTCACTTCCTGCCTACCCCAGACACCCTGGAGCCAGTGGCAGGTTTCACTCCTGAAGCCTGAAAAAAGGTGAATAAACAAAGACCTGGCAAAAAAAGAAGACCGGGCACCATTTTAACAACGATGGCTCAGCGCCATTTTCAAAACAAATCTAAAAGACTTCCCTGTCACTGCACTGAAGGTGCTGTGTGACACAAATGAAAAAGATGATGCCTATGGAGTTTGTTAGACTCCATAACCAAAAAGACACACAGAGTTAAAATGCACACAAAAATACATGAAAGTGTGGGAAAAAGGCTCACACTCTCTCCAGGTTAAAAAATCAAGTCCTCAAAATCCAGCAAAGTTTCTGGGGGTCTCTAAGGTGAAGGGAATTGGCACATTTTTGAGAATTCTCCCTAACAACCCATATACAAGGATTTAAGCAGCCTTAGATTTGAACGTGAGCATAGAATATGGCTACAACTTCAGAAAGCCCACTAAGTTTCAAGGCCATCAGGAGAGGAAGTTTTCATTAATTTAGCCTGGTCTTAGCCTAAAGATGGCTGTGCAGCAGATCAGTTTCCTATGAACAGACATCATGAGAGAATTATATATATATATATATATATATATATATATATATATATAGGATGCCTAACACTAATAAAGGTCATATTTAGATCACTTAGTAACAGACTGTGCAAACTGTAGCCCCTGTGGCTCACTATGGTCTGACTGCAGTCACCTGGACCTTTAAATGGGAGGCCATAAAACATCCCTCTCTATCCACAGAAAGGTCATCTTGCTCTTCCAGGCAGTCCTTGACCTCACACATGTTTTGGTGCAGTCTCGTCTGCATAACTATGGCTTCCTTTAAATCTGCCTGAGCGCTTCCGGAGCAAGGTTGCAAAGTGTCAAATGAGCCCTTATCTGGCGGGCAGCCTTGACCGGAACCTCAGAAAATTCTTCACACAACCGCAACTCCGAAATAGCTCAAATCAAATGAAAAATGCACCATTTAGAGTGCAACAGGGATATTTGGCAATGGTTCAGGACATATACAGAAGCTGGAACCCAATTTTCTCCCTAGTCCCCTCCTCCCCGACTGGACACACATCTGCAGCAACAACCTCTTGGACTAGGCTCAATAGAATCACAACCAACCTAGGAAAAGAGTTGCAAACTCGGCTCTTCTCGAAATATCTTGCTTGTGAAGCGGAGGGCTCCATTGTATTTTCAGCTAATGTGGGTCACGACACACGCGACCCGTTCTATCCGGTTTGCAAAGAGGCTACAAAGGCCAACAAGCTCTTCGTTTCTGTTATTGGAAGAAGTGTGCGTGGGAGTATTGTCTGAGTAATGACCATACCAGTCAGTGCCAAACCCTAAATGTCAACTCCTCTCTACCCTTGCACAAACAGAGACTAATCCGATGTTAAACAGGAATATGCGATTGAGCCAAATGCCCTTAGGTGCTGCATCAGCTAACAGCACAGTCCCTCATTCAGGTTCCTTGAAGCAAACCCTGCAGCCGCAGGTTTGCAAAGCTGCAAAGAAGAAGCAAAGGCAGGCAACATAGATGTTTCTCATGTGTCTGGAGGACATGTTAGCGAACATGAGAAATGGATCCTGTTACAGACACTGACGCCATACTCAAATCCCCAAGCATTAATACGGAGCTTCCAGGGTTATGTATCCCTGGGACAGGTAGCATCCCACCTGTGCACCCTTGCTTATGTCAGCGCAGTCTTCACTTTCATCTGAGCTCAGACCAGAGAACCTCACCACTTGTCCCTGCCTTGTCCAAAGGCATGCAAATGCATGCGGGGCAGCCTATTACCCGGATAGCTATATTTCATGAAAGACATGCACCAAAGCTTTCCTGTTCATTATCCAATCTTCCTAGGATGTTGGGAACAGGAAACATCCATCTGCCTCTCTTCAATCCATCCCTGGGTCGCTGTACCGTTATCTTCCCTAGGGATTCATGGATTAAGGCGCAGGCTCATTATAAGGAAAGCAAAAGGTAGCTCACCTGCTAAACAGAGGAGGTTCCTTGCAGAAGGGGAGATGGAAGGGGGGTAGGAGTGGGGATAGGAAAGGTATGATGTGCTTGCATGATTTATGTCTCTTGTTCACTCTGTATGGTGCACCCCCTCATCTCTGCGTACTCTGCCACTAAAATGTTCATTCCCCTCCAGTTGTGCGTGCCAAGCTCAGTAATTGTCTCACTTTCCTGTCCTGCCCTCACACAGACTGAGATTCATCATAAAACGAAACAGGCAGTGTTCTCGCATTCTCTACCTACAGGATGAAAAACTCAACAGGATCTCTCGTCTAGCCTAGGCCTCACTGCCCAAAGACAAAGACAGCTTCAGCACAGCAGCCACCAAATCTGCTTGTGGACAGGCCTGAGGCACGGAAGCTTGGACCTGGCTTCTGTTGGCTAGACAGTTGCCTTGCGCAGTCTCTTAGAGCCCCAGGGACATGATATGGTATGATAGGTTATTTATAATGTGCTTATTACACAGAGGTTTCTAACCACGGACCTGGGGATCGAACCTGTGTTGCTCCGTGTTGTCTTGCTTCCAAGGCGAGCACGTTGCCTCTGAGCTATACTCTTGGGATAGCGACTACATTGGTATTCTCAGAAGCCTTCGGTTCCTTTCGTGATGAAAATGGGGCACATGGCAGTATCCCCAGAACTCCACCGTCCTCTCCAAACCACTCAGAGATTTCTAGATGCAGGCATACATTAAGGAGACAGAAAGGGATGGGGCTGTTCAGTCTGCAGACACTGTGGCGGTTGGAGGGAGGGAACTGCTTCACTGGGGCCTCTCTTTTCCAGACATTTTCTCACTACGATCCATGACTTTCTATTCGCAGTCAGGTCTTGTTTCTATTCATTGCCAACACTATATATTTCTTACAATCTCATCCTTTCCTTCTTCCCGCTCCAGTTGTCTCTTCAAGTCTTATTGCCTCCTCCCTGTAGCACTTTGGACCAGACTCATGGTGAGTTTAGATACAAATACCGATATGCCCTGGCAATACCCTCCCTTACATGGCATGATATGAGCATATTCCCATGTGATACCTGGATTGCCGATTGCCATATGCATTACCCTATATTTCACTTCTGTCATGCATGTCATTTTGTAACATGTGACGGATGATACTAGAAATACTGCTTGAACATTTTCATCACTTGACTTGGGGACGAGAAAAAAGTGTGTAAAGTTCAATAATTCGTGTATTTTTGTACCTGCTAGTAGATCGTGTGTCTGCAGCCTGTGGCTCTTCAGATGTTTTGGAACTCGATTCCTATGATCCCACATAACTGATTATGCTTGCTAAGGCTGATGGGTGTTGTAGTGCACCACATCTGGAGATTGCAGACGTCCGTACAAAAGGAATTATACCATAATATCCCATTCCTGTCATTCTCTTCTTCCCTCCTGCCCCACAGCTACTAAGTTTTCTCCTGCCTGCCTGTTACAGTGGAAACGCACTGCATTCTGATTGGCCTGATCATTTCATATGTACCTGCCCTATGAGTGTATTAGATCTGTTAGGACACAGGGATGACTCTGCATGGCCCACAGAGTTCTTATGAGCAGGTCAGCAGATGATATTACAAAGCTTGAGAAGGCCTAGTTTAGGCTGGATGACAAGTATGATGTGATTTTGGGTAACATATGTAGACTTTTATTCTGACACTTGGGTGATCTCCAATGGGTTTTTGCTCTCATTTGTACTGTTTAGGTGTTCACACAGACTTTCTACAAGCCTCTTTACTACAACATTCCGTGTGGCTCCGCCTTCTCTTTCCCGTCTTCTGGCATTTAGTACCAATATTCTGACTATATTAGCATACCATGTAATGATTTGTGATGCTATTGATTTATTATTACACAGCACGTAAAAAATTATGAATAAAGATTAGCATGACACCCTAACTGGTCACCTACATTGAGATCAGGTAGGTGTTTCAGTTGTTATGCTCTGTGTTTACCCATCTTATGTGCTTTGCGCACCAGTCCCCTTTGACCCTTGCATTAAACATGTGCTTACATACTCTCATTCTCCCGCTCATGGCCCCGGCCCCTAGCTACACTTCACTACCACCTCTCTAGCTCCCTTCCCTATCCTATTCCATCACTGTGCTATGTATCAACTAAAAAAGGCCTCCTGATCCGGTTTCTTACTTCCACCTAATCTTAACCTCGTACCTCCACATTCTATCCCTCCTTTCCCCTCTCCTCTCCATCAATAACAAGATTTCCTTTCCCATTGATCATTTAAATTCTTAATCCCAGGTTGCTTTCCTGACCATCAATATGATGTGGATCACCCTCCCGGATCCAGACACACTTGCTGCCCTACGCTTCGCGATCTGAGAAGCCTGGCAGTGGAGTGTAGAGGAGGTTCCAGACATGACCTGCACCCCTGCCTCTCATTTCGATCTGTCATCAAGGTACTTGCCAAGGTGCATGACGTATGAAGAGCAAATGAACCAACAGAGAGCCGCACTGGGACTCTGCCCAGTGTACATTAGAAGATCTGTGCCTGTTGAAGTGCCCATAACCAGACAACCCTGGGCAGCACGGTACCCTATCAGACAACCATACCAACCTCTGACACGGAATGAGGAGTACCTTCATGCGGTCCATGAAGAGACCCCAAGAGCCTTAATGGAAGGCCAGTAGAAATGACAAGGGCCTGAACAGACTCGCAAAATGAACAAGACGGCTAACGAAGATAACGCGCCAGCACGAGCAGTTATGAAAACAGATGTAATGGACACAGGAGAGAGATGATGCTAAAACGTAGGGAAACGTATTACAAGACAGAATGGAAGTAACCGACTAGTCAAACGTGTGCAAATAGACTTGGAAAGCAAGAAGCAAAGAAAACTATATTGCTTGCTATGCTTAGTAGAATAATAGAAGCGGCATGCGCCAACTATATATATACCTCAAGGAGTACATTATACAAGTGCAACTCCATTTTGTAAAGCAGAAGTGTGCCCAGGCTGCCCGAGGCCTTCCAGGCCAAGTTTCACAACCCAGCCAGAACAGAGAGGAAGAGCGGAATCGAAACTCAACAGAGAGCGGCTCATGCTCGGGATATCAAGGTCACCCAGAGGAGGGGAGCAGAGCGTCAACTCGCAAGAATCAGGCTTTGGAGCGTACCAGCTCGCCCGAGAAGGTCAAGATAAGAGAGGCCCAGGCAGGTGGCAGAGCCGAAGCAGAATTAAATACAATAAAAGCTTGAAACTGAAGCAGATTCATATTGAACAGACACGTGACCAGCCAGGCGCGAAGAAGTACCACCGCCTGATGTCATCCAGAACCCGAGGATGCCATAACTTCTCCTGATAAGAAACTACAGTTCAGAGGCCATACCCAGCCAACCAATTGACACATAGCCCTAAGATACTGATTGATGGAGGGGAGGCAGGGTGAAACTTGGGACACCAGGCACCTGGCTTTCCATTCTGCATGCTACTAATTAAAATGGGGAATTTTTGTCCAGGGGTGTAACCCGCCCAATCACAACGAACCAATTAATCTAGGGTCCTATAGCCAGTAGAACCAATGAGACGTCGTACTTGTAGTGACGTCTACCACGAGTGATGTAGAGGGTTGGACGTAGACGCCCACCCTATAAGAGTTATCCAATCTGCATGCTCTGTTACCATATACAGATATTGCACCTATACTTAAGTTACCTTTCCTAACGAATTATATTGCATGATGATTTTTGCAAAGTTAGACGTCAATGATGACTCATTTTATGCATAAAAGTTGCTGTTCAGCTGAAGTTTGAGGAAGTCGGAATGAGACAGGTGATCACAATGCTGCTGATTTCCATTTGTTTCTCTGTTTGATTTACTTGTCATTAAACAGACTTCCCTTTGCCAATTTACTGAGTCCTCATTATTGAGTTGTGCTGGAGTATGTGAATCCTGCACCCCCTGTCCTCACAAGGTGCAGCTATCTTGTCTTACAAGTTCTGGAGGGTGAGCACTGACCTATGGGCCCGTCAGTAACTTCCGCTCCTCCTGAACACTTGGTAGCGTGAGGATGGTTTCGGCCATCAATTATTGATTATCGATTGATAGTTATAAGACACCTTTAGACCGACGGCACGAAGTAACTCTAGGCCTTCGGTAAAATCACGAGTCATTTCGTCATTCCGGCTGAGTAGACTGAGAAGCTCCCCGTTAACAATGATAGAGTAATAATCCAAAAATCTGCAGTGGGTCTGAAGGAACCCGCCTTTCCAAGCATAACCCTTCTCATTCCCACGGGCAGCGGATCAGACCAAAACCTTAAAAGCAGGAAGAGGAAGGGGCGGTGATCCCAAAGTTCCAGAGAGGAAAAGATGCGATTGGTGAGTGAAACAACAAACCCGTTACTTTGGCAAATGTTGTGTAGGCATTAGAGTAAGTCAGGGAAAGGTAACGGAGGGTGGCGGAGAAAAATAAATAAAGTAGTTAGCAGTAGAGAAGACTGTATATATCTAGGGGGTTAGTGACTCGAGTATAAGAAATAAAGAAGAATACCGGGGGGACACCCGAGACAAAACATAAGGATTACCAGGGGGGGCACCTGAGATAAAACGTAAGGAATACCAGGGGGGCACCTGAGACAAAACGTAAGGATTCGCCTTGTTCCTGCGCTTTAAAGAGTGGTCAGAAGGAACGTGAACCCAGAGCCCACAGTGGGGGGGACAATTTAGGCTACGGTGATGATTAAAGACGGCACAAAAGGGGTTCGTTCACATCCTATGACGGGGTATTAATTAGAAGGCAGGTATATGTATGACCAGCTGGTGTCAGTCTAGTCTGTCAAATGTCTGTCATATATGTCCTGTTTATGTCAAATGTGAAATAACTGTATTGATGATTGATCGAAATGTATTTTGGCTTTACGCAGTTTCGTAACTAAGAGGGAATTGCCTTTGAATTGATGGGTTTTGAGTAAATTGTTGGTACAAAATTTGGCGGGAAAAAATTGGATTGGAGCTTGCGCATTTGGTGCTCGCTCATACTAGTGGAAGATTAAAGAACTGTATTAATACTGTTGGTGATGAAATTAAGAATGGAGGAGGTTACCCCACTTACACATTTATGCAAGCAACTGCCCAAGCATGCAATAAAACTGAAGAAATACAGCCAGGAGTGGGTTAAGGGTACCGCCAATAATGTTTATGCCTTGGCCCCAGAACAGGTCACTTTCTAAGGCTGTTTTACAGCACATGACCACCTTCCTACACGCCACATATACAGGCAAGAAACTAGAGAAACTTCTTGCTGTTCTTGAGCTGTGGAAAATGTTTGAAGAAACAAAGGTGGAAGAACCACCCACAGACTGGATACTAAATGTATGTACAGAGGGGGGTGAGACGCCTACCGCGCCACCAGCCCCGCCTGAGCCAGTCATTGAAGGGAGTAAAACAGAGAGGCTTTACCCACTAAGAGAACTCAAGCCGGCTGCGGGATATAGAAACCCTGCATGTGAGTCCCCTATGTGCAGCAGTGATGAGGTCAAGGAGAGGGAGCAGGAGAATAATCTTGCCTCTGCAGTCCCGAGGGACAAGATGAGACGCGATGGTGGAAAAAAGGATCAGGCACAGACTAGTGCATCTCTCGAGAAAGAGAGAGAGGGAAAGAAACAGAAAGGAAGTGATGAGTTAGCATTCGCAAAAGACGAATGGATGGGAGGGCAGATGCTATTGAAATTAGATGGCAAGGGAAGCGATGAGGTAAGGCCGAGAGAAAGGACTGATGAAGCGCAACGAAGGGAGAAGGAAAAGGAGAAGGAAGTAAGGGATGAAAGGACAAGAAGTAAAGATAGGCTAAGGTGAGAACAATTATATCACGAAGAGCAAGGAATACCGCTCAGTCGCGCACAATATGCAGCTTATGAAAAGTACAGGCAGAACATGCTAAAGTTAGAGGAAGAAAGGAGAGGGCACGAAAGGAAGGTTAAAAAGCGGGAAGATGAGGAGATTAGAAGGGCAAAGGAACGCAGGAATGAACGGATGAGGGAAGTAGATAAGGCTAGAGAAGAAGTGAAGAAACAAAAGGAAATAGATGTGGACATAGAGCGCAAGCACAGACAGAGGGCATGAGATCTTGAATATTTGGAGCGGGAAGTGATTAAACCCAATCCTACAGTAGAATGGGAAGACATAGAAGAATTCTTTCCTGCAAGCGATACGGTACCAGGTACAAGCGGGACAAATATTGAAGATGACTTCGACACCAGAAGCATCGGGGAAACGATTGATAAAACGTATGACGAGATGGGGCTGGAACTAATTTACCAAGGGGGAAGGGAAGTTGAGTGCTTAGAGAGCACTCAGCTATATGACACTGAGGATGTCACCCAAAGTAGTGGGAGCAGGGGAATGTCCCTTGACAGGCTGGAGATCAGGCAGAACGAAGAGGATGCACAGAGTTGTGTGAACTGGGATCATTCAGAAACCGACTCCGGTGGGGAAACGGAGGACGTGGCACAAGAGGAAGGGAGACAGTGCGAGAAGCGGCTCCTGAAGGGCCAGGGGGTACGATGGTCTAATGCTAGCAAATCTGAGCCCAGTACATCGAAGCCTGCCACAGTGCAAGGTCAATATGAGGGAACTCCCCACGGACAGAGGGGGGAGCCAGCATCTATTTATACAGGCAGATTAAGGGCACTGCCGGGTAGACGGCAAGATGGGAATACTGCCCCGACAGTAGACAGGAGAGCGGTGAGAAAAGAGAAGGAAGACTGTGCGTTCCAGTTCCCACTGCTAGAAAAAGGGGGAGCAAGACCACAATATATTCCATGGCCACATATGGACTGAGAGAACCTGAAAAATAAGCTTCCAATGTTGACATCGGGAGCTGGGAAGTGGATACACGAATTAGAGAAAATGAAGGGGGGAGTTACCTTAGCCATAGGGGACATTAATGGCCTCCTAATTTCTATACTTGGTGAAAGAGCAGATGATGTATGGAAGCGGGCAGGCTACCCTAGGGTAACCTTAACCGATACCTCCCATGATAGAGCACCGTTTAATAACTGTAGAACAGCAGTATGGAAAGCGCTGCGTACGCTATTTCCAGACACGTCTGATATGGGAGCTATAATGACTTGAAAAATGAAAGTCAGAGGATCCGTTGATTTATATCCAAAATTTTCAAGACGCATGGGTGCTCGAAACGCATGAGTCTTGGATGAAGTCCACGCCTGTATTCTACCATATATTGTGCCAAGGGTTACCAGAACCAGTGCAAAAACAGCTCAAGAAATTGGTAGGAATAGAAGCTAAACCATGGGCCGAAATACAGTTGACAATTGCACACTATTGTAGATTGTTGTAAGAAAAGAATCGGAAAAAGGAGGCAACTCGTAAGGGAGAGGAGGCAAAGCTAGTGCAAAAGAAACTCTCGAAGTATGCTCTCGAGGGAGCCATGCTCACCAGCCCGACCGAGCCAAGCGCACAACAAGCGACTAACCCATTGCAGAATAATCAAGGTAACACAGGATTTTACCCGAGGGGAAGGGGTTTTGGAGGAAGAGGATAATCAGGGAGGGTTTCGAGGTAACCAAGGAGGTTTTCAGAATGTTCAATGGGGCTTCCAGAATGGCATGTGGCAAAATAGCCAAGGGATGGGGGCAGGCATGATGAATCAACCTGCCATCCCGCAACAGGGCGGTGCACAAAATTACACCGTGCAGCAGCAGGCGTCATGCTTGCTGCAAGGTGCACAGCAAGTAGTTCAACCACCGAACATGGGGAATTTTGACACGGACAGCCCCAACAGGCACCGCCACAAATGGCACAGGGTATTAACTCCGGAGGGGGAGTTAACCCTGGAAATGGAGAGAACTCACAAGTATACAGTGGGCCAAACCTATATATGAAATAGGACAGCTCATGAGGGACTCTGATGTGTTCTATCCTATCAGTGACACCAGACCCTAACAGGGAACCCAGGGTAAATGTCACCATAGGGGGTAAAGAATATTCCTTCCTAGTTTACACGGGTGCAATGCGTTTGTGCATACGAGAAGGCAAGTTTTCCTTGTCCGGCAAGGCTATAGATACTCAGAGTTTCACTGGAGCTCATAGTAGAGTTCCCTTTAGAGACGCACTCCCAGTCTCAGTGGGAGAGCGCGAAATGAATGTACCCCTATTATATTCACGTCAGACTCCAGTAAATATTCTGGGTCGGGACCGGATGACTAAATTGAACATGACCATCTCATTTACCGAGAATGGTATAGTGTGTTCCACCCCAGGAATGCACTATTCAAACGTGTGCAAAATGATCAGAGCATACTCAGGACGTGTAGCAATGAGGGCTGTACAGTTGGAACCAGAAGTTTTTGCATATGGCGTGTGGGTGCTTATGGCGGGATTACCAGGCCTCGTGGACAAAACTATGAGAACCCCTGATGAGTTTCTATTCAGTCCAAGAATACCCATGCACGAAGAGGAGGGACAAGTATTTACCTTAATGATGCAATCTGCCGCAGTGCGAGGGAAAGTGGTACTGGTCGACGGATATGACGATGAGGGCAGACAATGGTGTGCGATCATCGCCATTGAAGAAGGGTATCGAGTGACTGACGTTACCGATGACGATCTGTTCGAAGAACACCCTGACCTAGAAGAGACAAGAGAGAAAGTGAGTCTCATATTTTGGGTCAAAATGATCAGACGGGAGGTGCCACAGAGAATGATGTTGGCACCGATACATCCAGAATACTTTGATAACGACATGGCCCAAGTGCCTGCCGCAGTATGGACTACAGGGCCCTATGACGTAGGCCTCCTGAAGGGGGCAGGTGAAGTGAAGATTAAACTGAAACCAGGAGCAATTCTACCACAAGCGCAACAATATTCCATATCCAGAGAGGCAGATGAAGGGATCGCAAAGACAATCTCCGCCATGATGGAGCAGGACATCCTAGTGACGTCAGAATCACCTTGCAACACAGTGATTTACCCAGTCAAGAAATCAAAGGGAGGGTCTTGGTGTCTAATCCAAGATTTAAGGGCATTAAACGATATTATTGAAGCCGAGTTCCCTCTAGTCCTGAACCCCTCTACAATTTTATGCAATATACCCACTGAGGCAAAATATTTCACGGTGATCGATTTGAAAAATGCATTTTTCTCGATTCCGTTGCACCGAGACTCACAAGACCTGACGTCATTCACTTTCAGACAGATGCGCCTGAAAAGCATGAGGTTGCCACAGGGGTACTGCGAGTCCCTGTCTATTTTCAACAGAGTCCTGCAAATGGACCTAAGCAATATCGCGGTGGACAGTGTTGTTTTGCAGTATGTGGATGATATTCTAATCTGCAGCACCACTGAAGAGAAATGCAGGCAAGACTCTGTCCAGCTACTAACTATACTGGCTGAGAAGGGATACAAAGTTGATAAGGAGAAGTTGCAGTACTGTCAGCCAGAAGTATTGTACATAGGGCCACTGATTTCACATGAGGGGAAGAAGGGAACCCAGGGATACAAAGTTGATAAGGAGAAGTTGCAGTACTGTCAGCCAGAAGTATTGTACATAGGGCCACTGATTTCACATGAGGGGAAGAAGGGAACCCCAGAGAGGGTTGAAGCTATCATGAACACAGCCAAGCCGCGCACGATAAAACAAATGCAAAGCTTCTTAGGCCTGTGCAATTACGTCAGAGCATGGGTCTTCGACTACAGCTCATACACAAAGCCCTTGCTTCAGGCCCTAAAAAAGGCTCAGGCGACAAGGAAAGATATCGAGTGGACTGAGGCAATGGAAAAGGGGTTTACAGAACTCAAGGGGTCAACTTGTAAGGCCCCAGTTCTCGGGATTCCTAATTATGCAGTGGAGTTCTACCTGTTCTCACATACCGATGGTAATTTCATGACGGCAGTGCTCGTGCAGCGAACCTCGCTGGGGTACAAGCCCCTAGCATATTACAGCGGGAGTCTGGACCCGGTCATGAAGGGCCACTTCCCATGCGAACAAAACCTAGCTGCTGCCGCATTCGTTATCGAAAAGGCATCATCCATTGTGATGGGGAGCTCCATGACATTGTATGTTGAGCACTCACTGTTCGCCATACTAGAGAAGCCAAAGGGCACACTGACATCTCAAAGAGCATCCGCCTATGAGGTGATTATCTCTAATCCATCGATCAAGTGTGATGTAAAACTGTAAATCCTGCTATGTTCATAGTTGAGCCAGTCACAGAGGGAGAACCTATACATGACTGTGCAAACTATGAGGAATTCTATGATGAGATCCCCAGGGTAAAGGAAAATGCCCTGGCGAGTGTAGAGATCGTCTTCATTGACGGGTCTTTGAGAATAGACCAAGAAGATGGACAAAGGTATACAGGCGTGGCTGCGGTGACTGGCGAATGGGGAGTTTTGAGTACTCGTTAGTGCACGAATACCATCCCACTATTTTGCGCAAGCTGCAGAACTGCTGGCACTGATAGTCGCCATTGAGAATCATGCAGACCAGGAAGTAACTGTGTACAGTGACTCAGCCTATGTGACGTTTACAGTACATGCAGGACTAGCATGTTGGAAAAGGAGGGGCTACCTCCGAGCAGACGGCACGCCAGTGCAACATGCAGCCTTATTGAACAGGCCGATAAAAGCACTACAGCTCCCAGTGGGCACAGCAGTCGTGAAATGCGCAGCTCATACCAAGGGCACAGATTTCGTGTCACGTGGAAATCATGAAGCGGACACGGAAGCCAAGCGCATGGCATCCAAAACTGAAACAATCATGGACGTGGAGGTGGCACGTACCAATGAGAGGATGATGGTAGCGCGAGCCACACCAGAAGCCTATAGCAATATGGGGCAGACTCAGCTAATGGAGCTCCAGGGGGAGGCACCTCAGGAGGAGAAAAATCTGTGGAAGCGTCAAGGGTGTTCTTTAAACCCCTCTGACTGATTGTGGAGGCAAGAAAGTACTGGTAAACCAGTAATGCCTGTCGCCCTCCTAAAGGTAGCGTTAGAACAACTTCACTACCCCCTTCACATGACAAAAGAAAACCTAGCTGCAACGCTCGCAGAAGACTGGTTCACACCGAATTTAGCAGAGCATGTTGCATTTTTCATGGTGAACTGCATTATCTGCCAGCAGTTCACCGCTGGGCACACATTAAAAGTAGTGAGAGGAATCATTCCCAGACCAAATGGACCGTTTCAGCACTTACACATCGGTTATGTCGATATGATTCAAGTGTGCAATGGGTACAGGTATTTAATTGTGGTGGTGTGTCCATTCTCTAGATGGATAGAAGCAGGTCCCTGCACACACCCCTACCTATACTGCCAAGTTCCTGGTGAGGGAAGTGTTCCCTAGATGGGGGGTGTGCGAGGTAATGAGATCAGACAACGGGGCTCACTTTGTCAACACAGTTTTCGAGCAGATCAGCGTGTTGCTTGGTATAAAGCACAAGTTCTCATCAGCGTATCATCCAGAGGGAAATGGCATTTGTGAGTGGCTCAACAGCCTGTTGAAGGAAAGGATAGCCAAATTGAAGCTCACACTAAAGAAGGGATGGCTGCACTGTCTACCACTGGCACTGTATGCTCTTCGGAACCAACCCGGCTCCGACCATCATCTCACAACGCACGAGATAGTTACAGGCAGAAGGATGAGGACCCCTCTTACCCCCCCGAGATAGAGCTAGATGTGATGCCCAGCCAACTAGGGAGGTTCTGGGAGCAGAGATGAAAGACTATCTTAACTGTATGACATCCAGTGCCTCTGTCATTACAGACCAGCTACAGTGACGGTGAAAGGGGGACAGCACAGCACAAAACACAACAGGAAGTGCTGATGCAGGCGCAGCTCAAATCCTTTGTGCGCCCTTCGTCTTCCCTGGTGATGCAGTATTGGTGAGAAACCACACAAGAAAAAGGTGGACGAGCCAAGATTCAATGGCCCCTTCATCGTAGAGGACTGCACCCCGTCAGCTGTCAAGCTCAAGGGCAGAAGAGCCTGGATCTTCCTAAACATTAAACCCTACATAGGGCAGAGCCCTCCAGCTGCGAAGAATCTACAGACAACGGGGAAGAACCTCAGCACGTGCAGACAAGATCCATGACGAGGAAGAAGGACGCATGAGCAGAAAAGACAAGACGAAAGAGCTCCTTGTGAAAATCTTGGCGTGCACTGAACTTCTCCTCTAAGCACTGAAAGGACAAAAGCAATAAAGCGAACACTCTGTGCAGCCAAAGGTGCAGGGTAAAGAAGAGAATCGTGTACCCAAAGCCGCAGTAATGCTACTCATATGAACATTTAAAGCCACATTAAGCATTGAAAAGGCCCTAAGACTCTGATAAGTGGAAAATAAGACATTCCTGAGAACCAAAAAGCGATATCCTGAAGCAACCAGTACCAAGACTTTGTCACAAAACTCATGGTCTCACCCAGTAGAAATATTACAAAAGATGTGCTTTCCTGTTTTCGATTAGTATTAGAGCCATATCCATCACTCATAGGGAGAGACACCAGTATCCCAGATTTTATCCAAAATCCAGTCAACATAATACGGCAACTACTGACTGTCCTCGCAGAGGCTTTTGCCAAAGTGCCAGAGTACTGGGAATAAGGACAAATGCTACCACCTCAAGTGATCATCGATGAACTGACATACACCTTATTTTTCCTAATCATAGAGGAGTGCCCAGGAGCTGTTGGGAGAACCACAGATACCCTAACCTTCATCAGAGAACTAAGAAACAACGAATTCCTAAACCAAGTGTGGTACAAACTGAATTACATGGTCGCATTCCACGCAGCAGGAAAGTGCAAAAACTGCTCACGTCACAAGAAAGGCCTGTGATCTAGAGACTAGAAAATAAGAGCGAATGTCGTTGTCACCAGAAGACAGCAGATATGCATATCAAGTCTTCTTCCACCTCATTGAGAACTTTCCAGAACTAGTGGGTAGACCCAAAAATGTTGACGTATCCACATTCCTCAGAGACCCAGTAAAAAATGCACAATTAAACAGGCTCCAGAGAGCTATCATAGCACAACTAAGAAGCAATTATGGACATCCACTGCTGAGGAGAGCCTTAGAAGGAGGAGATCCAATGTAGAATTTTTCGTCATCCTTCCGCCGTGAAGCAGATAGAGGAAAGAGACACTGTTCTTTAACTTGTCACCAAGAGACTGAACGAAAGGAGAGGACACAAGAACTTCACCATCTTATTTTTCTTTTTCTTCATCCCTCTCATTTTTCTATTTTGTCATATGTTCACCTTTGTTTTTATTTTTACAACACCTTATTTTGTGATTTTTAGCTTGTTTTTCTATTTTTTGATACGTTCACTTTTTTAAATGTTTGTCCTATTTTTACAACTTTATTTGTGTGAGTTTAGCTCATTTTTCCTATTTATGTCACACGTTCACTTTTATTTTTTTAATATTTTTTATTATTATTCTTCAGCATTCTATTTTTGTGTGATTTTTAGCAGTCCCATCGTTTTATTCTTCCGGATTGAACTGTCACCAGCATGTCCTCAGGACCAAGGCAAATTCGAGGCGTCCACTGGGACCTCACCTACTATAGATACGCATGAATAAATATGATGTACCAGAACTGATAGCCTAACCTTTTTCCATAGTCTAGCGAACAGAACCGTGCTGCATACCCAGAGATTATCATCATCACCCGCAAGAGGGGGGACACTTAAAGGCCCTCGGGACTTTAGTAAATAATAAACTTATGAACTGTGAGCTCAGAGCAAGAAGAGAACAAGTAATTGACTATGGACTCGATCGAAATGGGGGCCCAGAACAGTAACATAGTTCTACCCCCAGCAGAAGGGCGCCGCCACATCCCTGGAAAAAAATGCTGCAAACTGTCGTTCTGAATGATAATGTGCATATGTATAGTGATTATTGTTGTTTTTCTATTATTAACAATCAGAACTGCTTTCTTTATTGGCGAACGAAGTGTCCCACTATCAGTGCAACCACAGGGTAATGAGCGTCAGGGTCCCACAAAAGCACCCAGACCCTATATAGTGATTCCAGTTCCAGGAAAAGCTAATGATAAAGCAAATGATTTGAAATTGAATGTAATTAGCAGTGATATGTATACACAAGGTAATGAATGGGGAGAAAAGCATAAGACAGGGTCAGCACAAAATGAATGATAATGTAGCACTGACAACGGCACGCACACACACACAGAATGCGCACAAACAAGGGCAAGTGTCAATGGCTACAAGGCCTCTCACGAAGGCAGCAGAGAAGGAGAGACTGCCTCCGGAACAATCGGTTCCAGAAAACAGTGGAAATGACCAGGAAAAGCCAAGTGAAATACCAAAGACGGAGGGAATAGCAAAATCCCTCAAGAGAACAGAAATGGCCACGAAGGAATTCACAAAGAAGACACAAATGCTAATAAATTATTTGTTCCCATTCATAGCCCAAGCAAAAAAACTGCATGAGGAGCTGAGGAACAGGTCTATAAAATCTATGACAGCAGGCACACCTGCCCTAAAGCAAGAAACAAGCCGCAAGCCTACAACACAGCCTCGCGTTGGGAAATTGGCAAACAAATGGTGGTCAGGGGAAACTGACGACAGACTACAAGAGGGAAGGAAAGGAAGCACAAAACCTTCCCCCACCACAGCGGTGCAGTTGAGGCAGCCTGCTCCACCTAGATACCCGAAGTGGAAAAGCAGCACAGATGCATTTAGAGACATAGTCATAGCAAACTACAGAAGAACACTGAGAATCATGAGAAGCCCTCACGAAGATACCAATGAACTTAACGACTACCTGGACAGCACAGCCCATCTTGGAAACAACATATAGTACCAGCACATGAAGGAAGTAGGACGTAGGAAATCAGAAGGAGAATGCTTTGTCTGTGCACTCCTGCCCTACAGTATGGGAAAAGCCAAGATCTTTGTGGCTCTAGAAATTGATGTGCAGACAGCACACTGTATGTCACACGTAGCAATGTGCAAGACCAGAGGCCAGTTCATGGGCAGTGATGCCTCCCTGAAATGGGCAACAGAAGCAACTGACCATGACAAGGGTGATTATGTTCAGGACATAAAGACAAGAAACAGAGCCCACACTAAGAATCATGTAATCAGATACGAGAACCCTGGAGTAAAGGGAGCTGGAATTAGATGGGAAGTGAATCAGAAGCTAAACGTTCAAGGAAAAACTCCAGAGGAGGCTCGAAGTTGGAAGAACAGAGGCCAAATGCAGATTTGGGGGACAGTGCTTTTACCAGATGGATGGGAGAAGGGAGTGGTGATCTGCAGAGCCTGGATGGTCATTGGTCAATACGAACCTACCATCAACATAGTACGGAACGGATGCAAGCCATTATGGCCAAAACTCGCAAAACTACTCACATGGGTCGAGGACAGAGGGGGACCCCTGCAGATAGTACCACTGGAAAACCCAAGGTTTTGCTTCAGAACCAATGGTACGGGGAAGATGGGAGAGAATCAGAACTGTGGATGAGTCTTTGACACCCCAGGTATGGTACATGGAACCGCAGTGATTATGGACCATTACTGAGTGTGTGGATCCAAAGCATATATAAGACTACCGAAGAACTGGGGAGGCATATGCACGATAGTAAAGGTCCACGTTCCTGCGCTAGTGATCCCAAAAAGTGACCCGAGTATTGACAGTTTCCCGAAAGCAGATGCTCACCTGAGGAAAAGGAGATCTGCAGAGCTGGTATCCCAAAATGAAGAGAGAGAACTACTTTTCTGCCAAATCAGAAGAAGCATTTTATGCAATCCCATACGAACACAGGCTGTTTAGCCTCACCTCATCAGTATTCACAACAATACTCCTGCCACACATCCAAGTTGGAGCAAATACTAAATGGTTGCAGATAACCAGATGGAAATTACTGCAGACCATCAACACCACTGTAAAAGGATTCAACGCGATCAAGGAAGAACTGAGAGCAATCAGACTGATGACCCTCCAAAACAGATATGTGCTTGACATGATCACTGCAATGGATGGAGGTGTTGGTGCAAAAATCGGAGAATTATGTTGCACAATACCATCACATGATGAAGAAAATGGAACCCTCACAGAGGCCATAAGCATGTTGACAGATCTAAAGAATCAAATGATTGGTGAAACGGATGAAGTGGACGATGACAGCTGGTTTGGGAACCTGTTCTCATGGGTCCCACAATGGATGGCTGATATATTCAAGCTTCTGGGAGCCTTGGTAGTAATGATATTATTGGGATTCTGTGTGATCAAAATAATCATCACCCAGTGCCAGAAAACTGCAAAGAAAGCCATTGGAATGAAAATCATGGTCGATGTCGAGCCAGGCTGGAAGCCCAGAGACCTAACTGACGAAGAGATAAAGGATTTTGTAAAAGCCAGTGAGTTTGCGCCAGAAGAAACCAAGTTTGCATCTCCTAAGAAACGAAGAAGGTATGAAGGAAAATGGATTTACTGCAGTCCAAATGGACAATGCCAGCTAATGACCTGGAACAAGGACGAACATGTCAAAACAGCAGGGAGTTTGAAAGGTGTGATAAAAATATGGACTCCGAAGACGCATATGTTCACGCCATCCTGTACCAACCCAGAAGACGATGAACAAACCACTGAAGAATCAAGAGAAATGAAGACAAAAATTGAAGCAGAAGTGGTCGATGAACCGACCAGAGTGGGGAGTGTAGAGTAGGTTCCAGACATGACCTGCACCCCTGCCTCTCATTTTGATCTGTCAGGAAGGTACTCGCCAAGATGCGTGACATATGAACAACAAATGAACCAACAGAGAGCTGCACTGGGACTCTGCCCAGTGTACATTAGAAGATCCGTGCTTGTTGAAGTGCCCATAACCAGACAACCCTGGGCAGCACGGTACCCTATCAGACAACCATACCAGCCGCTGACACGGAATGAGGAGTACCTTCATGCGGTCCATGAAGGACCCCAAGAGCCTTAATGGAAGGCCAGTAGAAATGACAAGGGCCTGAACAGACTCGCAAAATGAACAAGACGGCTAACGAAGATAACGCGCCAGCACGAGCAGTTATGAAAACAGATCTAATGGATACAGGAGAGAGATGATGCTAAAATGTAGGGAAACGTGTTACAAGACAGAATGGAAGTAACCGACTAGTCAAACGTGTGTAAATAGGCTTGGAACGCAAGAAGCAAAGAAAACGATAATGCTTGCTATGCTTAGTAGAATAATGGAAGCGGCATGCGCCAACTATATGTATACCTCAAGGAGTACATTATACAAGTGCGACTCAATTTTGTAAAGCAGAAGTGTGTGCAGGCTGCCCGAGGCCTTACAGGCCAAGTTTCACAACCCAGCCAGAACAGAGAGGAAGAGCGGAATCGAAACTCAACAGAGAGCAGCAGAGGAGGGGAGGAGAGCGTCAATTCGCAAGAATCAGGCTTTGGAGCATACCAGCTCCCCCGTGAAGCTCAAGATATGAGAGGCCCAGGTAGGTGGCAGAGCCGAAGCAGAATTAAATACAATAAAATCTGGAAACTGAAGCAGATTCATGGTGAACAGACACGAAGAAGTACCACCGCCTGATGTCATCCAGAACCCGAGGATGCCATAACTTCTCCTGATAAGAGACTACAGTTCCGAGGCCATACCCAGCCAACTAATTGACACATAGCCCTAAGATACTGATTGATGGAAGGGAGGCAGGGAGAAACTTGGGACACCAGGCACCTGGGTTTCAATTCTGCATGCTGCTAATTAAAATGGGGGGTTATTTATTTATTTAAATTTATATAGCGCGCAAACAGCCCAAGGGCATTGAGGCGCTGTTACTTGTAAGAGCTTAGTTACAGATACAGGAATGGTAGCAGTCGTTGGTACATTAGAAATACTACAGACATAATTATGTCTAGGGGTGTAACCCGCCCAATCACAATGGACCAAGTAATCTAGGGTCCTATAGCCAGTAGAACCAATGAGACATCCTACTTGTAGTGATGTCTATCACGAGTGATGTAGAGGGTTGGACGTAGACGCCCACCCGATAAGAGTTATCCAATCCGCATGCTCTGTTACCATATACAGATATAGCACCTATACTTAAGTTACCTTTCCTAACCAATTATATTGCATGATGATTTTTGTAAAGTTAGACGTCAATGATGACAAGTTTTATTTATAAAAGTTGCTGTTCAACTGAAGTTCAAGAAAGTCGGAGCGAGACAGGTGATCGCAATGCTGCCGATTTCCATTTGTTTCTCTGTTTGATGTACTTGTCAATAAACGGACTTCCCTTTGCCGACTTACTGAGTCCTCATTATTGAGTTGTGCTGGAGTATGTGAATCCTGCACCCCCTGTCCTCACAAGGTGCAGCTATCTTGTTTTACAGGTTCTGGAGGGTGAGCACTGACCTATGGGCCCGTCAGTAACTTCCTCTCCTCCTGAACAGGAGGTTGCATTTATGACCAACATTTTCGCCCCCCTTCCTCCATCACAGTTTCACATTATCTTTTAATACACTCTGTGAGGGGTCAAAAATATGACAGACCACGTTGTAACATTTTTTCAACAAATGCCATTTTATCCCCACCCGAGGATTTCCCTGCCTAAAATGAACTTAACGAAACACCCTAACAAGGGATATCTGTCCCTCACACTTATACATATGTATACATATATAAGTATAAGTATATATATAAGTATAGAGGCAGCTCCAGAAAGTGTCTGCAGGTGTCAGCAGGGGAAGCCAGTGTCCAGCCGTCAACCAGCAACGACTAGTACAGTAGGAGTGGCCTGGGTGGGGAGTAGAGCAGTTACTCAACCCTCTAAACCCAGCCTCTTAGCAAACTTACCTACAGCTGTACAATAGCTGTGTTTACTCTTGTACTCAAATCTATCTATGTTTATCCTTGTACAGAATTTGCATTGTTGGTATAGGGCTCTCTCTCCCGCTATACAGGACTCTCAAATCTAGCTGTGTTTAGCCTTGTACTCAATTTGCATTGTTGGTATAGGCCTCTCTCCCACTATACAGGACTCTCAAATCTAGCTGTGTTTAGCCTTGTACCCACATCTCACTGTGTTTAGTCTTGTACTCAAGCCTAGCTGTGTTTAGCCTTGTACACAAATTGCATTGTTGGTGTAGGTCTCTCTCCCATTATACAGGACTCTCAAATCTAGCTGTGTTTACTCTTGTGCTCAAATCTAGCTATGTTTAGCCTTGTACGGAATTTGCATTGTTGGTATAGGGCTCTCTCCCGCTATACAGGACTCTCAAATCTAGCTGTGTTTAGTCTTGTACTCAAATTGCATTGTTAGGTCTAGGCCTCTCTCCCACTATACAGGACTCTCAAATCTAGCTGTGTGTCGTCTTGTACCCAAATCTCACGGTGTTTAGCCTTGTGCTCAAATCTCACTGTGATTAGTCTTGTACTCAAATCTAGCTGTGTTTAGCCTTGTACACAAATTGCATTGTTGGTATAGGCCTCTCTTCCACTATGCAAGTCTCTCAAATCTAGCTGTGTTTAGTCTTGTACTCAAATCGCAGTGTTAGGTGTAGGCCTCTCTCCCACTATACAGGACTCTCAAATCTAGCGGTGTTTAGTCTTGTACACAAATCTAGCTGTGTTTAGCCGTGTAATCAAACTGCATTGTTGGTATAGGCCAGTCTTCCACTATACAGGACTCTAAAATCTAGCTGTGTTTAGTCTTGTACTCAAATCGCATCGTTAGGTGTAGGCCTCTCTCCCACTATACAACACTCTCAAATCTAGCAGTGTTTAGTCTTGTACTCAAATTGCATTGTTAGGTGTAGGCCTCTCTCCCACTATACAGGACTCTCAAATCTAGCAGTGTTTAGTCTTGTACTCAAATCTAGCAGTGTTTAGTTGTGCAACACAGTCAAGTAGGCGCCATGCCACTCACAGGCTACAACAATGCAGCTCGCTGGGGCACCACCAGCCCAAACGAGACCCACTGCAGTCTTTCATACCCCACCATCACTCAGCCCACTACCCTCCCGCAGCACACCTTTAACCTGCATCATTCACCCGCCTTTTCCCCCGTCCTCACCACACCTACCCTGCTCAAATTGTTACACTCTCCCCACCCGTAGATCCTACTCAGCACAAATAAGAGCTGCAAGATGGAAAGACGGATTAGAGAGCATCCACCCACGGAACACACTAGAGAACGCAGTAAGACACCTAACATGCCTTTCACATTCCAACCGCACCAGCAACCGACCCCCGACACCTCCCGTGCACATGCCCCCAACCAACTACACACCACCCTGCACTCACACTTCCCCCCCACCCTTCACGCAGCAAGGGAAGCCCTAGTTAATACCCCATCCACCAGAGAACCACCCACTCTCCCATACACCTATGACTGCTAATAATGCAAGGAAAGGGCGAGACCGCAGACACCAAATGCCCCCCCAGCGTCAACCATTCTCCGATACAGTTCGCAACCACTGCCACTGCAATATAGGAGCGAAACCTCCCTGTCTGTGCCCAACCTAGTCCTAGCTCTTTTCCCCCATCCCCTGCCCCGCCAATCCAACTGTTCCCTCATCACCACACACCATCGCCCTATTGCCAATCCCCTGTCCCCCATCCCAACCATTCACTCATCCCCATACTCCACCTCCTCCCTACTCATCCACCCCCCACTCCCAGTCCCCTCATCAGACCCCGCCCCCCCCCCCTTACCCACACACCCTCTACCCACAAAGGCATCCCACTAAATATCTTGCACCTTCATCAACGCCAGATCAGTTTTCAAAAACAAACTCCACACCTATGACCTCATCACAGAAGAAAACCCAGACATTCTATTCATTACGGAGACCTGGTTCTCGGATGACTATGAACCCCTTGCGCATAAGACCTTCCCACCTTGTTACATTCTCACCATCCGGAACAGATCACGAAGGGGAGGAGGGCTTGCAATATTACACAAAGACCATTTCAAGTTAATAACCAAGGACACATTCAACAGCACCGCAGAATATGAATCCCTCAACTTGTGCCATCCGCCTTACACAGCTTCCTACTCATCTACAGACACCCCAGCTATAACAAAAACTTCACAGACACATTTTGTAAAGCCCTGGCCACCAACCTCATCCTACATCCAACCCTAACCTTCCTAGGAGATTTCAATATATGGTTCGACTCCCCATTAAACCCTATGACTAGAGCACTCACAGACAGTCTAGATCCACTCAATCTGAAACACCACACCTCCGCTTCCACCCACACGAGAGGCCACACCCTTGATGTAATATTCAGCACCGCAAACATATCTACCCAGCCCCCACAACCCCTATCATGGATGGATCACTCAGCACTCTGTTTCACCATACCACTCAACACTGTGGTCAGCGGCCAACACACCACACGTCCACCACCAACAGCCCCCTCCACTTTCCCACTATGGAACAAAGTGTTAATCACCCCATATCTTGAATTCTCTCGTCGCAACTCCCTCAACTCACTCTCCCTCGCAGAAGGACCCCCAGCAATAGACTAATTCGACCTCTGGCTTACCAATGCCCTCAAACCCCTCACCCTGTCAAAACATACCACGCAGAGATCTTGACCAATGCCGAGGTGATTCACCCCCAAACTTAAACCTCTCAAAACTCTCGCACACCATCTGGAATGGGCCTGGAGAGCCGACCCTTCAGCCCAAAACAAAACTGCCCTAGCAAGGACAACCAGATTTTACAGATCGGAAATCAGAAAAAGCAAGAAATTTTTCTATGGTAACCAAATCCAAAATTCTCGCAACCCAATTAAGGAACTACAGAAAATCATAGGAGAATTGAAACCCCCTCATGCTCTCGCCTGTACATTCCAAGCTCTCAAGCCTTATGTGACACCGTCTTGCTCCACTTCTACAATGCCGCCAAAGAAAGACTCAACACCATCATCCCCAAACTAAAAATCCGATCACCACCACCAACTCGTCCGCAACCCCCCCACCCAAAGACTCCCACGATCACAATCTTCTTTTGACTCTTTCTCCCCCATCACACACCAAGAATTCCTCTTGCTGTTAGCAGTCAGCTGCCCATCAGGCTCCCCGGAAGACCCGGTCCCACCCTCAATGCTCAAAAAAATACTAACCTCCACCTCTACGGGTAACGTCACACATACAAACCGTAATCACTCACTCATATCAGGATCATTCCCAAAAGCCCTAAAAACATCCTACACCAAACCCATTCTCAAAAAACAGACACTTCACCCACTCCTCCCCCAAAACTACTGATCTATCTCCAACAGGCGTTTCATCGCAAAACTGATTGACCGCGCGGCTTACACACAGCTTGGCCATTTTGCCAATAACTTCCTAGACCCAGAGCAATCAGATTTCAGACCATTAAGGGGAACAGAATCCTCCCTAGTCTCATTCTGGGATGACCTAAAAAGAACAGCCGATGCAGATGGCTGTGCGGGTTGCATCCTGTTAGATCTTTCCACAGCCTTCGATACCATCGATCACCCGATTCTATTAGCCAGACTACAAACACTAGGAATCACAAGCACAGCCCTCTTGTGGATCTCCTCCTTTATCTCTAATCATGCATCTCGACCAGTTCACATCCATATCACGCCCAGTTTGTAAAGGTGTCCCCCAAGGAGCGTCCATGTCACCGCTAATTTGCAATTTCTACACACAATCCATTCCCGCAATCATTTGCTCGTACAACCTTACCTGCAACAACTATGCAGACGATACCGAGATCGTCCTCAAAATCCCAAACTCCGAAGGCTCTGCCAGCCTGGACCTATCATCATGCCTCTCTGACATCTATCACTGAATGACGACCAACCACCTCATCCTTAACCCTGTGAAAACTGAAATCCTAGTCTGCGGGAAAACATCACTCATCCCCCAACCAATCCTGTGGCTCAATTCACTACGACAAGTACCTGCACCCTCTAATGTGGTTAAAAACCTTGGATGCAAATTTGACTCAGATTTATCCATCTCCAAACACACCACTAGCGTATCCAAAACCTGTTTCTTCCACCTATGTATCCACAGGCGGATTTTCCCCTACCTCACATATCTCCATCGTTTCTCGGCCATCAACTCCCTCATCCTTTCCCGCCTAGACTACACAAACTGCCTCTACCTAGCAGCCCCAGCATCCCAACTAAGGAAACTCCAAAGAATCCAAAACACGGCAGCACACCTACTCATTAATCTGCCCGCCAGAGAACATATTAGCCCTACCCTGAGAATCCTCCACTGGCTCCCTATTGCTCGACGCATCACATTCAAAGCCATGTGTACCACCCATTATGCAGTCCACAACACCGGCCCTGAATTCCTCCGAGACAAAATTGTCCCCTACCAAGCTTCCAGGAACCTCCGATCTTTCACTGCATTTCACCTAGTGATCCCACCCTATAGCTCCATTGGAATTGGGGGTTCCTCCATCTGCGTCCAAGTGCCAATCATCTGGAATTCCCTTCCATTACACATTCACAACACAGAAAACCACCTGAAATTCAGGAAGGCCCTCAAAACCTGGCTCTTCCCAATACTCTCCTAATCCCCTGCTCCCCGTGAATACACCACTAATAAACGCCCCTGCATCAATCACATGTCAGGAGCAGGAAGCTTTCACAGCGGTTTCTACTGACACACCACCACATATTGCTCAGCAACATTCCCAGCTGACTGCTGCTCCAGTTAAGCCAGTAGCTTTCTCTGTGGCACACCTGATCCACCATCAACCCACCTACAACAACACTCCCACCGTACAAGCACTCTAGGTAAACCAGCAGCTTTCGCTGTGGCACACTTACAACACTCACAACTTTCTCACTGTGCCCCCGCCCCCAGCCCACATGAGAGGTGACTAACAATGAAATAAGCAACACAGGGTAGCACAAGCCCATCAGTAAGTAATTCACTCCCACTCTTAACCTGCATCGCTCACTCGGGGATGCTTTCAACACTAGCAATCTCCTACTACTAAGGTATTCCCAAATCTAGTTAAAACAAACCATCAATCTGTTACATTAAGGAAACCTACCGTACTATAGGCTGAAAGCTACGGCACTGTGAAGCCTAGGTGCCCTCGACCTACCAACCATGCAGCATTCTCAAATCTAGGTGTAGCCTCCTCTCTTGCCTATTATATTATGAGACCTACTGCATTTTGGGACACAGGCTCGCTGCACACTATACAGGATTCCCAAATATAGGTGTAGCCTCCACCTTTGTTTTCTGTAAGATTAAACCTACTGCATTGTGATACCTAGGCTTCTCTCCCACTGTAAAGGATTCTCAGATCTAGGCGTAGCCTCCGCCTTTGTTTACCAAATACCTAAACCTACTACACTGTGAAACATAGGCCATTCTCCCACTATACAGGATCCACAAATCTAGGTGTAGCCATCATCTCTGTTTAATATATGCAGATACGTGCTACAGTATGAAAGCTAGGCCCATTGGTATAGGACTCTCAATTCTTGACCTGGACATATGTTGCCCCCGCCGAGAAATATCACAGCCTACGGTATGTATATCTTCACACCACTAGTGTCGACACAGGCCGCAGGCACGGCCAAGCATCCATGCACGATAGAATACAGCTATGGCCAAGCACATCTGGTCTAGTGCACACATAGCCATCCAGACTGAAACACCTGACGTACATCAACACCTCTGCCACTAGCATACAGCGACCACCGCCTGAAAGGAAACCTTTATAGCTGGCTTCACATAGACTCTCTCAACAATGGCAATCTATGTCTAACCCTCAACAGTACCCACCCATGTGTCTGACTTTGCTTGGGCTGCTTAGTCGAGCCTTGCCAGCCACCCAAGTCCTAGAATGGCAAACATGCACACATGCATCTCATAGGCTAAACTCCCTAAAATTTCCAACCACACCGACTATGGTCAGCAAGGGTGCTCAACCGAGGAAAAAGCACATTGAGGCCACTCAAGTGGGGAACGAGCCATATATAAATAACCAAATACAATACAATACAACAAATGAATAAGGAAATGCATAGAAGTTCAAAATAACAAAAACTTGAATTGTAATCACAGGCTCTCTTCACAACCTGGGTTAATTCCTCTTCCACAGATTTAAATGAGTTTCTGTGCCACAGCTCTAGAAAAGAACACAAGGAAATCCTGGATTTCCACAAAAGTTCCAACTCCCTCTAATGCCACTTCAACGTGTAAGCGGAAAGTTCCAACACAAAAAGTGCGAGGCTTCTCCTCCTCCTTGAACAAGTTCTCAGTTCATAAATAACTGCAATAAGTGTCTTGGTGAGGATAATTTTTGTCACAACAAATACATTCCAAAGAAATATATATAGTTCTTTTGCAGCACCTTTCTTCAGCTTTTCTTTTAGCGCCACAGTAACATAAATTGTCTCTATCAGAACCACTCTGTTACACTTCTTCAACTTTTACCTGGTTTACTCCCATGCCAGGCCTACTTCTCCAATGGTTTGTCATCCGGGTATATAGTGCTATTGTGCTTTAGGTCAACTGACAAGAGGTTGACAACAACTTCACACAGTATTCAACACATTGTAGCTTCAGTATTTGCAACAACTCTTCAGGGAAAAGAAGATTCACATTGGTGCTCTTTAAAATTATTTTACCAATGATGCTCCACTTCCTCTGGATATCTCTTCCTCCAGAAGGTCAGCCTTTTGACACTCTTGTTTCCACACCGCACCAGTAAACAATGACTGCCAAGTATAGGATTTCTTTCTGCTTCTCCCTTGGCTTTGCCAATGTGAGTTTATATCAGCTTTCCCCAAATATTGGACAGTGTATGGGTAATACGTATCCCAGCTTGTGGACCTTTCATTAGACCCTTTCTACTGTTGGCAAATTTGATTAAATGGTGCTTGCCTAGATTTCAGCTTCTCTTGGCTTGGACAATGCTTGTAGGTTTTAGCTTTTATTAATAGTCTCTACTGGCTTGTGCAATGCTTATAGGTTTCAACTTTTCACAATATTGTGCACTTGGTCTGCTGGGTTTTCCACAGACTCACACTTTTAACATTACAGTAATTTGCCTTGGTTACAAAATGTTGCTTTAGAGATTTGAAAATCACCTTGGGAATCACTTTCACTTCTACATGAGTGCTAAGTCTGCTGTTGTTCAATAGTTCAGTATTCAAAATTCAGTTCTGCTCTTCTGTCACTTCTATGTGAGCATTGTTCACTCGACAAGCGCCTGTCTGAGCCACGCAAGAGGAGATCCGGGGTCATTACAAACCTGTGAACTCACCAGGTAAGACATACGCCTCCATGTCCCTCGCAGGACTTCTGCTTTGGTGGCTTCTCGCTTTTTGGAAAACTGCTTCCTTTAGTCCGCCTTCATCCACGCCACCTGTATTTGGAGCTTCTCTTGCTCTGGAGATCTTCTGATGCACGCTAGCCACCATCACTCTGATCCCACCCCAGCAAATTCCCCATTACCCTTCAAGCCATGCTGGACGTTAATCCTTGATTTAACACCTCTCAGTCTGTTAACAACTTCACCCTCTATTTCTCAACCTAAAACTCTAGGATCTGAGATTCCATAGATTCCTCTTTCCCCAACCTTGTAAGGCCCTCTCTTGCCTCCACTTTGTCCTCTCGTCTCCTCCACCAGCCCATCTCTCGCTCCAAGGGCCATTTTGCTCACCAAACACACAAGACCCTGGTACTCATCAGCTGATCCCATCTCCCCTACCTCTTTAATATTTCTCTTAATCGTGGGATCTTCCATAATAGCTTTGAAATAGCCATAGAACTACCCAAATTCACAAGGCCTCCTCCCCCAAACCTAAGAACTTGGCCAACTATTATCCTGTCTCCTTACACCCCACTACTCCAAGTCCTTTGACAAATGACTTTTAACCATATCACTAACTACCTTGAAGTAAACAATCACTGTGATTCCCTTTCAAAGTGGGTGCTAGGGCTGTCAATCCACAGAAACAGCTCTGACCCACGTCTTCAATGTTCATATCTCGGTCTATCACACCAAACCCTTCCCCATTTACATAATTTTCGATCTTACATCAGTATGACACTGTTAATCAACCCTCTCTTCTCCAATCTCTCTCTTACCTCTCCATAAAGAATCTGTACTTGCCTCAATGGAGTCTTACCTTTCTTACTATCCATGCTCCACCTGCCAGAATACAAACACTTAAGATCACACCCACCTCCCAGTGGGAGTCTCTGAACATTTAGTCTGTAACCCACTACTCTTACCACTCTGCACCTCCTCTCTTGTAATTATCAGCTCCTACTTTCGGTTCTCCTACTTCCTTTTCACTAATTATATTGAGACTCCTCCTTTCCTACCTTTAGCCCACCCACTCCTCTTGATCTCTTGATGTCTTAATTGTCTTTGGCCAATTGTCTTTGGCTGCAATGGCACATCTTTGTCTTAAAACCAAAAAACCATGGAAATTTGCCAGTTATGGTAAGCTAAGCAACCATAACTCACGCCACCACCGTGCACTACGAAAACTAACACCCATGACATCATAGATGACATTATAATATACAATCTTACTGGTGAGAGATTGTTGAAGAATAAGCGTTTGGTGTAATATATAATATGTCAAAAATCATGTCATTAATAATGTTCCCTATCACTGTCGGTCTTGTACCTGTCCCCCTTGTCCCCAGCAATCACCCCCATCAAATTCCCAAAATTTAAATCAAACACTTTCTCCCCATAACATTATTGTACAGAGATTCCTAATTCTCCCATTTACGTTTCCCATTCCGGTACCCCATCCCTTTCATGAATAAACACATGTTTGTACTATAAATGTGTGGTATATTGTTGTGTAATATTTCTTTCAAATCCCAATTATGAGTTTGCAGACACTATGACTGTTCGGGTGTCTGCACTCAAAATGGAGGTGTCACTGGACGGGCGATATGTCCAGACATGTCCGGTTTCACATGAGGCACTTTTAATTAGTCTGCGGACACCACGCCTGTTCTATGGACACCCATGCACAGGCACTCTTTGTTTCCTGCCCAAAGGGTGCCCATGGACAGCCATCAGGGCAGAGGATGTCCCTGGACATCGTCATGTGACCGCACCCGTGCGCATGACAGCCTGTTCACAAATGGCGTCCGTGCTCTTCAAGCAGTTTAAAAGTGCATTTTATGCCAATCTATGCTGTTTCAACTGAAGCATTACCCTTCCACAGCTCCCAGACCCATTCTTGGTTGATCTTGCAATTTTGAACAACTTTGCCAGGCCTATTGTGACTTGCTAGTCTGCAGGCAGCACGGCCGTCTGCAGACGGTTCCTCTGAAGGGACCCACCCATTACTTTACCTCATTCACAATCTGACTTTCCAGAAGAGAGAACCAGGACACACCCACTGTGGAAATTACCAGCAATCCTGCGTTAATGGCATTTGCCATGTCCATTCCTCCTCCCCACCCACCATCACCATCACCATCTGGAGGGCCTGGACAGGGGAGCAGGCGCAGTGATACAGATAGTACGGATCAAAGGAAGATGAAGATGAGGCAGAAGAAGTCCTGATCTCCAGTACCTAGACTCATGGGTGTGGTGATTTTTCACCACCATTGGAAATTTGCTGAAGGCTGCAGCCAAGGTTAGATGCACTGAGTGCACTCAGTTGTGGGTGGAAAACCAGGGCTGTATTGCTATGGCACCCCCTCCATGTGGCACCACACCAAGTGCAACCACCCAGGTGCTCTGAGGAAGGCGTTACCTTTCTCAGGGAAAAGTAGGTTGTCACCCTCTACCCTCATTTTCTTCATCTACTCCTGTTACCACAAAAAATACTGTTTTGGGCAGAGGATCCCAGTGGTGGCCTCATAGGCCATACATAATGTTGTTTACCCTTACCTTTTGAGGGTCACAGTGCTATGTTTGTACTGTGAAGCACCGATCTGTATGGGGAAGTTTTGGAGTGCTTTCAAGGCCGTGGTCAAAGAGCACGAGAAATACTGGCACTTACCTTGATTAAGGCTGACGCAACATCTTCCTCTGTCCACCTGCCCCTTCACCTGTGTGGTTGGTGCCTCTTCCCTCCAGTCCCTTCCCCTCCATAAAAACACACACACAAAATCAAACCACAAAATAATTGGTTCCTTTAGGAGCCACCTTTCCCAGTTAAAAAATAGAAGTGATAAAAAAAAGTCACAAGTGCCTTTGCAGCCTGCATAGTCCGCGGACAGCACAGATGGCGCTGTAGTCCATGAAACCTGAAAAATTCCAGGCGTGGGGTGGAAGCATGACAATCATTTCAATTGTTTTTCACAAATAAAATGTTGGCTCTTAAAATAACTTTTTTGTCTTTTTGAATTGTAAATATTTATTTGATTATTTTGTTTTATATACTAAACTACACACCTTAATTATTATGTTTTGACAAAAACTGCTTCAATGCATCCTGAACATTTTCCAGAAAACTCTGGCTGCCCACATCAGTTAGATGCACTCAATTTCTCCGACAAATTTTGACAAAATCAAATGTAATGTTCTCATTATGAAAATATGTTATGCCAACATCTCGCAGAAAAGCACACACAGCTTTATTCACGGTCAGCCCTGCTTTTTCCATTTGCAGACAAAATAAATTTGAACGCATCCAAATATGTCTCTGAGCAATATGAGAACATTTTTTGGAGGAATTGGGAAACATTTCCATTAAATTTCCAAATGTCTCCTTCATTGAAAACGGCAATGAAATTCCAGTAACGTACCCCAAACTGTTCCCTCCACAATGAAGAACAATGATGTCTGAATGCTTTAAATGAATCATATTTTCACAAAACAGGAGCAAGTCCACCCACTTCATCCCTCGCACTCCATCCCCTGCCACTTCAAAATTATGGAATCCAAGATTGTCGCCCAATATACCTTCAGCCAATGGATCCAAGAGTCCCCCCAAAATCCATACACTCTGCCTCCTCAAAGACATAGCCATAGCCATTTTTAAAATCCCTGCAAACAAAACTCCTGCTACCTTCTTTTCTTGTACACCACACCCAGTAATCCTGATTGGTTTAAACTGACAGCCCCCTTTCCATGCCAGGCATCCTTAAAAGACCCAGTTGTGCATGCGCTGTCCGTGGACTATCGTGTTGACCATGGACATCACAACCACTCAAAGTGGGGGGGGACTTTAAATTACATTTCACTTACTTATTCTTTAGTGATGGCTATGAAAAGAACATTCTTTTGGGAAGGGTTGTTACCAAACACCTTTTTTTTTGTAACTGTTTTTTGCTTTTATGTACAGTAGCACTACATTGTACATCTTCCCTTAGAATTTTCTTACAGGAACTTTTGCAATGCATTCCTAATATTGTAAAGAAAAATCACATTTCCAATATCTGTAAAATGAACTCCATCTTCATGAAAGAAATTCACACCATCAGAACTTATATTGTCATTCTCACAAGATGACATTCCTGCAGCATATACAAAATCAGATACAGCTTTATTGACAAGTGGCCTCAATTCTTCCATTTCTGAACTGAAAAGGTTTGGACATCTCCATGGTTGCAGAAAAAAGAACCTTTGCAGCAGGAAACAGTTCCATTAGCCTTTTCAAGAAATCGGTCAAAAAACTGCAAATACATTGGAGTCACATACCCCAAACTATCCCCTTCACAATGCACAGTTACAATGTCTGGACATTTAAAGTGAGCCATACTCTCACAGAGTGAGAACAAGCTTGCCGACAAACTGCATGCCACAAAGCTTCCACTTCTGCCAACCCAATACTTCCGAAGATGCCATAATTTTCAGCATTCACCTTTAATGACTGAATTGAAGAATCTTCCAAAGTCCACACACTCTGCTTCTTAATAACTTTAGACACATCCATCTTCAACTGCACAGAATAAACTAAACATCTGCTACCCTGTCTTCCAGTAAACCACGAACAAAACACATCATTGGCTAATCCCTGCAGTCCCTTTTCCATGGCTGGCATCCTCAAAAGACCAAAATGTGGCAAATGCCATCCACGGACAAACACAATGTCCACAGACCTTGAAGCACAGGGGCAACCCTTCTACCCTGTCCATGTTCATGTTCATGTTCTCAGCACACCCTTTTTGGCTGCTTTCAAAGAGTCACACATCCATTCACCAATCACATCCAAAAACTCTACACCTACACCTGTCATCTCAGTTCAACACTTCATTTCAAATGTACACTTGAACTCAGAGTTCATATCTCCTGTTAATGAAAGTCATCTGCATCAAAAACTACTTTGAAAGTGTCCAACATTTATATTCCCAGATTCAACAAGCTCTGCATCTAACAAGACATAGTACAGGTATGCTTAGATTTAGAGAGAGTTCCTGCTACCTACTATGTAATAAGCTTCTCAATAAGCATATTCTATTTTTTAACCACTCTAGAAAATGCCATGCATTGCAGCATTGAGCACCTGTTCACATGAAGCAGCGCATAATTACAATGCTCTGCATTTCAAAATGTTTCTTTTTAAGAGCGATTTCATGAAAGTAAAAAAAAAATGCATATGCGCATTTACAGCAGCACTGTGTCACTTTCATAAAAGAAAGGAAAAGCAGATAACAGATTTGTAGACCATTTTTAAATGGCACTTAGTGTATGCCACTTTAATGTGCTGGCAGCATATGCATACATTCCAGCATCACCCATTGCAATCTGTAGGTGCTTATTAAGTCTTCATTTTTTCCTTTGCATTCTGTGACTTCCAATTCCACTTCTCCAATTACAAAACTCAAACTACAAGTCCCAGAATGCGAAGAAAAAAACAGGACTGGACTTGAAGTTTTCAAAACTTTGACATTTACATCAAATGACAAAACAAAGAAAGATACAAAAATGACTATTATTTTAATTCTGTATAGGCGGGTATCAATAACTAATATCCTGATCTTGCAACTGGCATAACTCTCCAAAGCACATCTGTGGTAATTCAAAACTATATTTATTAATAATCACATACCTATGGGTTTAACACACATGAAATTATAACAATGTATAACCCTTTCTCAAAGATGAAGGAAAACAAAATTCATAGAATCTAAGCTTAACACAAAGGGAGTCAATGTGAGTAGTCCACATAGTGTGGGTGGACTCATGCTTGGTGTATGTTCAGTTAGGGCTACTGTAGTTTTTTCAAAGTAGGTAAAAAAGACAGACTAAACAGTAAAGGGAAAGTGAAACAATAAGAATAAATGTACCACTTGTTCTATAGTGGTGTTCAAATGGGCAAATAAATCTATTTCTTTCTTTCTCAATTATCCCATTCTAACAATTATTCCATTCTGAACTTCTATAACTCAAATTGTTTTTTCTTATTCCTATTAGGTAGAAGTGTGCCACTTTTGTGTCCAAACTTTCAGAGTCTAGAGTTCGTTTTCTAGATTAGGGTCTGATAGGACACAAAAGTGGCAAACTTCTATCTAATAATAATAAGACTAAGAAAAAGAAAAAAAACATTTTGAGTTATACAAGTACAGAATGGAATAGTTGTTAGAATAGAATAATTGAGAAAGTAAGAAATATATGTACATGCACATCTGCCCACCTCTATAGAAAAAGTGGTACATGTATTCTTTGTGTTTTCCTTTCCTCTTTTACAAACAATTACACACAGAGCTTCTATAAATGCAGATATGCATTTCTTAACTTTCATGTAAATGCTCCTAAAACAAAAATGTTTAAACGTCCAGCAATTTCATTAACTCCTATTCCCAACAACTCCTCCTAACTTCATAAATAACAACCTTCCTTAATAAAAGTACATCACCATCACCACATATCCCCACTAACTTTCTTTTTACAATTACAGGAAAGAAGCACATTGCCAGAGACAAGTACCGAAAAAGGAATACCCTTCATATCCTATAGAGTAAGTAAATTAATGTACATTGTATATGTATATAATTGCAATAGTACAGTTCCATTATATATTACCCCAGACTACTCTTTTCAAACCAACATTTCTTTCACTCCAACTCATTATATTGCACCATTCACACTCTTTATATTCCCATCTAAACACCACTATTTCAACACCCACTGCAAAGCAGACCTACTAATGAACCTAAAGCTGTATCTACCAGTGTTAAAATAGTCAAGGTAAAGAAATCACAGAAATCAATGTTACAAAAAATGTTCCATCATAGAGTCCTTCACAATCTTATAAAAACAGCTTAAAAGTCACAATCTACCCTTAAAAACGACCACAGGAGAATAATCCTCAAAGCTCTAATTGACAGCTGTTTTCTACTAAAGAAAACATTGATTATATTAATTTTAAACAGAATAAAACCACTAACTAAATTAATCAATCCATTACAGAAAGTATGTCTAAACATGCGCAATGTCAATATAGATACCTTTTCAAACTTCCATGAAGGTAGATGGATTCACACAAGCCACATAGAACCACATTTCAATGAAGAGGCTTATAAACAAGAATAACAAAAACAATTACCATAGACCGTAATGGTTGAGGGCATGAAATGATAGGAGACACCAATATGGCAAAAGAAAACCTTATAGAAAAAACGTCCCCAACAAACTTTCAAACAAATATTCCTTTCAACCAAGCAAACCGCTCAGTGTACAAATGGACATGCAGCCCAATTTGTAACGTACATCAACAATTCTTTAAATCTTTACAACAATTCTTGAATCACTATGTGAAACTAACAGACAAAAGTTAAATGACAACTTTATAAACAATGGACTCTTGTCCAGTGCAGAGCCGCATTGGACTTCGAGGACATGTATTAGCCTGTATTTTAGAAACTAGTTGCAAAATCACCTTCCACCACATTCAAATGTTAGCAACACACCATTCCGCTATAGGGAATCTTGTGTATAGACCATATTATGGTAAAAGTCCTGCTTTACAACTATAACATTTAAATAACATTCTCCTACACGGAACAGTCGAAGAAATGCTTCAAGAAATAGATCACATCCAAAGTAAATACTTTGGAACGGAAGTAACTTCAGAAAACAATACCAAAAACATCACAAATGCAAACCTCCAAAGAAACACATACAAAAAAGAAATAGCTACATGTCAAAACACATCTGCTGAAATACCAGACCAAGTAGGTGTCTGTTGTCGCAGAACTTTTTATGAAAAAAAAAAAAATCACAAAAATAGTAGACATAGCCTACAAAATAGAGGACAATGAGGAATCCCAATGGTTCCAATTAATTTTATATCTAACACAAGAAGCTAAATATAAAATAACTGACCCCTGAATAGTTTTCACGTACTGCAACACAAAGCATGACAATAACCAAATGCCATCACTTGCCATCACTAATAAACAGCACACACATTTCAACCTATAATATGCCTTCAACCAAAACCAGCCACATTATCTCCATTCAAGTTACTAAAGGGACTCCATGGCAAAGCAGTGTATTTGCCATTAGATCTGAAAGAAAATGTAGAAACTCTAGGAGTACAACTACCATTAGATCAATCTTTGATTGTACTAGTTAATGGTGCACCAAGAAAAGACAAAATAATGTGGTAACTAGTCGACTTAAAGTTAGACAAGCCCTACAATATCTAAAAGAAAACGATGAATACTACAAAAATATGAACATTGAGGAACTGTTAAGAGAAACCACCCAAATAGTTCAAGATTCACCAGCAACTTGCCAATTTGAATGTGTAGATCCTGTTACTGCAGCCAACATTTTAGACCAGTATAAGATTCACCCACTCCACTCCAAAGACAACATTGAAGATGCATTAGAAAAATATAAAATACATCAAGCAAAAGGATCCCCAATAAGCATTTAGGAAGAAAGTGTAGAAGCACATTCTTCTCCTCTTTTCTTTCCTACAGGCAAAGGAGGAAGATATTATGAAAGGTCCACAAAAATTAGTGCATCAGAATATCGCTCTTTACAAATGTATTCTGAAGACCCCATATTCAGACAAAATGTAAAATACATTTTTCGCCTCCTGTTCGAAAGTGAACTAGCATCTCTATTTTATGGAGGTGCACACACATTAAAAACAGGCTCTAATGTTTTAAACATTTCTTCTGCTTAAAAACATAAAAGAAAAAGATGAGGTTTTGCAGTCAAGTATCACAAATCTCTTGGCAAACGTGTGGTAAAAAAGAATACTGGTTCCAATGTCACGTTCTTGTATGTTGTTTGCTAAAGAACCTAGGCCCACCCACATGGTTTGTTAATTTAAGTTGTGCAGAGTACGCATATTGCATGACTTGCATGACTTCTTACGTACTGCAAACCAAAATAAAGAGGGAATAGATATAAAAACACCAGGAGAACTCTGTTCTCTTGGCATTGTCCATGTATTAAGGTACATTCACCATCGCTTTACTACTATGCTGCACTTTAACTGCAATAAAAATAGCCCTATGCTCAGAGAACTACAACACTTCTTTTGGAGAAAAGAATATCAATCCAGAGAAGCACCACACATCCACATGTTTTTGTGGATAAAAGATGCTCCTGAATTTGGCCATGACAGTGACGCCACTGTTTTATTGTTTATTGAAAAATACATTACCTGCGAAATCCCTTCAGAAACCACAGATAGTGACCTATGTACACAAATCGTACGCTTTCAAAAAAATAAGTGTGGCAAATACTGCCGATGCATATATAAAAACAAAGGTAAATACTATACCAAATGTCGCTTTGGCTTCCCTAGACCAGTTTGCAAAAAAGGACACGTAAATAGCTTGATGTCTTTGGTTATACACATTGTGAAAGGCAAATCCCCTAACAACACATACAACATTAAAAAGGACGAAGCATCCAAGTACATCAATGATTACAATGCAAACATAGACATACAATACATTGTAGACAATTCCACTGCAGTTACAAGATATCTGACACCAAAGCTGAGAAAACCGAGATAAAAGACCTCTTGGATGACATATCCTCCCAAACAGAAATTGTACAACAACCAAGGCAAGACACGTTAAGGGCAATTGCCCTTCAAATCACTGTGACAACCACAATAAGGTCAGTGGAACAGTAAAAGCAGAGAAACTAACATAAGAGCAACTACTAGCTCGTATTAAGTATGCCACTATGCATGCCGCTACGTCATTAGAAACCATCACTAACTTACTTTGCAGTGAGACATATAAGCTCACATGACCGCATATACGCGGCTTCCGTCAGAAATGGCTACTTTTAGATCTGTAGCCCGTAAAGGAAAAATCTGTTAAGCTACTGACAGATGAAACTCTTAACTTCCAACCACATCAAGCCGACACCTGAGGTCTAACTACTATAAATAATACTGAATTAGCAGTTTTTTAAAATCATAGTGTGCAAAAGCATTGTTATAACAATATTGTCTTTAACAATAATTGTAAGAGGATTACTACTGGTTGGTCTCTAATCGCGCCCTTGTCCTCTAGATACTACTTTTGATGCCACCCACGTAAAACAGCCTCCATGCGTTTACAATCCATCAAGTGGTCCAGTAGTAGAGAATACTGAAGATTCACCTACATCTAGAAGCTCATTGTAAATTGCTTTCCGAATTTTGAAAATGAAAATTTTCTTCTTCTCACGTGTTGACTCAAGTACACAAGCAGGGTAGTAATTCTCCCTATAAATGTTCCCTTTTAATAGGGCTCCTGACAAGGGGTAAAATAGAAGATACCCTACAACTTAAGCTCCGTGGTCCAGAATAAAACATTTCGACCACAGGTAGGTGCCTCGTTCTTGGCAAAGTAATTTGGCCATTACCTTAAAAACAACTAAATGAGTACAGACCGTTCAACAAAGTAATACTAGTATTATTTGTGTTTTTAGATTGGGCTTTTCATATGGAAAAGAAAAAGAGGTGAAGACGTGAAGCTTCTAAAAATTATTATTGTCCTGAAGATGGCCCATTAACAATTCTTTAGACTACCGTAGACAACGGCGGTACTAGTATAAGGGGCCGAAACATATGTCGACCTATAGAAAAACAAAATGTTTTTTCTGATGTCATGTATATTATTAACAACTAATATGCCAAAACAAAATTTAAATTGTTAAACCCTTATGTCACAGTATGAATGAATAGTCATGAAAGGTATGAGTGATGTATGAAAAAGCCCACACATGCACAATTTATATGTGGTTTTTAACCAATTATTAAAATGATTTATACCTTTATAAATTAACGGTCTGTGGAAGAAAAACATTTTTTCCTTGCATTAATGTTTTTTTGCAAAAAGTATTCACTATATTGATGTGACAGTACTTTAACACCTACATCTGTGTTGTCGAAAGACCTAAGAGAGAGGGGTAGTCAGTCTGTCGTGTTTCCTTGTCTCTCAAGAATCTCCCTGTTCACAGACTAGACCCCCCCCGATAACAAAAAATTTGGGAGTACCCATTGGTATAACTGACATATCATCTGACAGAACACCGTCACAAAAACGGTACAGCTTTGGTATAAAAATGCTCTCCTATAGAGAATGCAGGTGCTACAAAGCTGCAGACCGTTTAACAGGTACAGCCGTATATGGCCAATTGGAACAAATTGTCTGGCTACAAAATGGCCCAGCTTCATCCCGAAAAAGAGTACTAAAATCTGACCAAGAGATAGAAACAATAGGCACCAATAGTCCCAACAGCCAAGACATTTTAAAAAAACAATGTAATTGATACATACCACCGAAACAAAAGTATTGCTTTGGAAAACATGTGCTTGAGCGCCATAGCCCAAAACTACTCCTACAAAAACAATGTCACACCAGATGAGACATCTGGCAAATATTCATTATTTACTTGTGAAGGAAGCCTAGTAAAACCTACCAAATTGGGCCTAATTAATCATATAAAGTAATCGTTTAAATCTCAACACCATAGAGAACTGTATTACATGGCCCTACTACATGTTTTTAAACCTCAGAGAAAAGATGAAGAATTTTTAGGTGACTATGCGCCTCATCGCGAGTTCGGGCAGTAGCCTGTAAATGCTGTGGTAAATGTATTACCGCCACATTTAAGGGCTGGCCATATCACGAGTCTGGCTAATTTACCCCCAGCTCTGAGCTGGAGTATATTCGCCCAAATAATTCCCATTTATGGTGCAATTACCGCTGACGCTATAACCATGCAGTAATTGCACCGAATATTCCCCATTGGGTCCAATGGACTCAATTGGGAATGGGGATTAACAGTTTGTGCCCAACCCATGATCCGGCCCTATGACTCATTTGAAACTGCATTCGGTATCAGGTAATATTATACCCACCAATAATACCATGGAGGTCATTAAGACCTTGGCGGTAAGGGGTTAACAGCGACGGTAAAGGTGCCGGAGCCGTCAACCCTTTACCGCCCCATTACGAGTCTGTTCGTGGGAACCTGCTAAGGACTCCTGGTTTTACCAGGCGTCCTTAGCGGGTCCCGCGAGCTGATCAGCATGCTAACAGGCCCATCATTAATGGGCCTGTTGTTAGCATGCTCCCCATTCCCATTGAGCCCTATGGGGGCTGGAATGGGGATGGGTTCCCGGAATGGGGAAATACCGGGCCCTTCAAGGTCGGAATGGCCCGGTATTTCCCCATTCCAGGAACCCGGACCCAGTACCCCGAATGGGGGTAGCCATGCCGCAAATAGTGGCATGGCTACCTCTAATATTGTAATGAGCCCCTTTGTGTCAGTATATAAACAATTTGAAGAACACTTGTCCATACTCAAATCACAGATAAATAATGAACTCATAATTTATCTAGAAGCCACTAAGAAATTGAACAGGGTTTTAAACATGAAACTAAAACATGTAGTTGTAAAAAGTTATAAACCTCTGCTCTTGTTTGTAATTGGTGAAGCTGGTTGTGGTGAAACATTCTTAATTAAAATAATAAGCACATTTCTACAAACCTTAAGAAACAACTACCTTTCGGCTGTTGTAAGAGCCCCAACAGGTTTAGCTGCCTACAACATAGGAGGAGTAACATTACACTGACTACTCCTCCATCTAGTGGAACACCAAAATAAATTAGAATTCTACAAATTATCAGCAGCGGCTGCCACTGAAGTATGGAGAATTCTGAAACAAATGAAAGTGCTCCTAATTAGATGAGGCAAGCATGGTTTCCACCCTCATGTTGGCCTTAATTCATCTCAGAATGCAAGAAGTCTTAAAAACCGACTACGAACAACTGTTTGGAGGAAACATTTAATTGTTTTCATTTTTACAGTTAACACCAGTAAAAGGTCAACCTATTTCAAAACATTAGGACACGTACAATGCCACAACACACTTGGCAGCATTGGAAATGTAAATCTGTGGAAACATTTTTAATACAGAGAACTAACTCAAAACATGCGTCACTCTACAGACCTCAACTATGCTAACATTTTAAAAAGCTTTACAACTTGTCTACTTACCAAAGGTGCAAAATCCATTTTAAATGCTAGACTAATCCATGACCCATATGCACAAAACACATTTCCTCCTGATGTCATGGAAAAATTAACTCACCAAAATCTAAAATGTATGTCGTTACTGTCACCCCTTTTAAGCTGTAGTCACTTCAATGAGAAAATGTTAAAAAACAAATGCAACCCATACTGCATATCAGCTCCACAGACAAACTAGAAGCGCATGGCATGACATTCCCTATGTGTCAACTAGGAACAGCACAACTAAATACCTTAGAAAAATCTATCTCCAACACAGCTGGATTGGAGAAAATATTAACTTTGTGTCTAAACAGCAGAGTAATTCTAAAACGTAACCATGATTTCCCTCATCCCGTAAATCTACCCCCTCCTTACACCTTATCTTACCTCCTTCTTCAACATTTGCCTCTCAACTTCCACTTTTCCTACCCCATTCAAGCACGCGACTATCATCCCTATTCTCAAAAAACCCTTTGCTAACCCCCATCTTGCTTCCAACTATCGCCCCATCTCTCTCCTACCCTCCCTCTCCAAACTTCTTGAACGCATTGTCCATTCTCAACTTTATTCCTTCATCTCCAACCATTCCCTCCTTCCCGATTCCCAATCTGGCTTCCGCCCTCTGCACTCCACTGAAACTGCACTCACCTCTGTTCTTAACTCTCTCCTCTCTGCACGTTACTCAAAACACTCCTCCATTCTGATTCTCCTTGATCTTTCCGCAGCTTTTGATACTGTCGACCATCATCTTCTTCACAATTCCCTCTCCTCATTTGGCTTCAAGGACTCTGTTCTTAACTGGCTCTCCTCTTATCTCTCTAACCGCTCTTTTTCTGTCTCCTGGGGTGGCTCCTCCTCTCCCACATATCCTCTTAATCACAGAGTTCCCCAAGGTTCTGTCCTTGTCCCCTTTCTTTTCTCCCTCTACACCTCCTTCTTAGCTCCTTAAATCTCCTCCTTTGGTATCTCGCACCATTTCTATGCTAATGATACTCAGCTTTTCCTCTCCTTCTCCTCTTTCTCTCCTGACAATCATGATAAACTATCTTCCTGCCTTCCCGCTATCAAATCCTGGAAGTCCTCTCACTTCCTTACTCAACGCTGAAAAAACTGAACTCCTCTTCTTCCCTGCCAATACTCTTCCTCCACCCCTCCCCTCCCACCATCATTCTCTTTCCCCCCTCCCAGCTCTCCTTCTCCCCAAATGCCCGTAATCTTGGTTTCCACATTGACTCTCTCCTTTCTCTATCTCACCACGTCCTGTCGCTTTCACCTCTACAACATACGTAAAATGTGACCCCTCTATACCTTTCACGCTACTAAACTTTTAATTACCTCCCTCATCTTCTCCAGACTCTTCTACTGTTCCTCCCTTCTCTTTGGTCTCCCCTATCATCTCACCCCACTCAAATCCATCTACCACTCAGCCATCCACTCCCTTTGCCTTCTCTCACCTCTTGATTCTATCTCCTCTTCTCTCACATCCTTAGGCTGGCTCTCTTTTCACTCCCAGCTGAAATTCAAGTTCCTCTCTCTTGTTTTCAAATCCCTCAATGGTCTTGCCCCCCCACCTCTCCTCCCTTCTCACTTTCTATACCCCTTCTCGCTCTCTCTGCTCTGCTAATCTCTTCCTACTCTCTCCTCCTCCCCCTCCCTGCGCCCCCTCCTGCTTCCGATCTGTCCAACTCCTTGCTCCCTTCCACTGGAACCTCCTCCCCCTTCACATCCGCTCTTCCCCTTCCTTCCGTTCGCTCTTCTCTCAAATCTTATCTTTTCCACTCATCTCCCTAACCCCTTTCGTTTCCTCTTGCTCTTCTCCCTCCTCTTCATTCCTCACCTCCTACCACTACTCTCCCTATACCTCCCTACCTCCTCCCCCCACTCCCTGCTCTCTTCTAGTCCTACTTTTTTCTCTCCTCTTCCTCTCACAATCATACATTCCCTCTTACTCCTGCTCTTACCTCCACTAACATCTCCCTTTCCCTCACTCACCTCTGTCCCTCCCTACTCCCTCTTCACCTCTGCAATATCGTAAATTGTTCTTTACACTGTTTTCAAGTTATGATTCAATTATCATATTATGCTTGATGTATTATGCGTGTTCTCGTGTAAAGCACTTTGGATTAAAGGGCTATATAAATTCAATAAAATACAAATACAAAATACAAACAAGGTTTAATTAATGAAGCAATTGGTACAGTTGTTGGCTTCCAAACATGTCCACATGACAACAATATTCGGTTTGTCAACATCCACCTTGACAAACCTGCAGAAGTTAAAAAATTGCCTGTACAATAGCACATTTCCTTCTTTACAAAGACATGTACGTATGCAGAGAACAATGTTCTCTATCTCTTGCATATGCTGCAGCTATACACAAATTGCAATGTCTAACCCTTTGATTGATATTGGCAGCACAGTCTTTAAGGCAGGTATGAGTTATGTAGCACATTCATGTCTACATACACTCAATGCTCTATTCCTAGTTAACTTTGATGCAAACAAAGTCAACACTGACATTCCTTGCATCCTAGAATATAACAGGCTATGTGCACTGTACACCCTCATCTAGATATGTACCCTGTACCTCAACAAATAAAACCTTTAAAAGGAAAAGTAATGCAAACAGAATCTACAACAGATCTCCCAATAATACCACTAAAGAAACAATGACCAACTCCTTCTCAATCAAATAATACAACCACAGGGGGTGCTAAAGAGCCTGAGCAAGATGGCGGCTGGCTGACAGAGCTCCTGCCAGCAATGGCAAAGAGCATTGAATTAAATCCTTCCAAAATGAGTTAACCGCCTGTGTATGGAGGTATATGCAGCCTGCAATGGTCAAGGTCGAGGAGATAGAACGCAAGTATTGAACCACACAGAGGAACCTAAAGAATAAGCAGGTGGCCTGAATCGGAGTCCTCACAGAGAATGAAGCCCACCAAAACCGCAGACACCTCGGGCGGGAGGAGAGATCCCCACATAAAGGCACCAGCACCAGACAACTCGCCCATAACAGTGGTGGGGAACCACCAGCCAAAGCCAGAAAAACAGTGTGCCAGAGGCAACCGGTGGCCTCCCCACCGCAGCATCAGACAAAGACGCTAGCCCAGGTGTAAGCGTAGGAGAGAGGGTCAGCCGCACCCCAGCTGGCACCGGCCCAAGGATGAAATGCCGGCAGCGAAGTGAAGAGCACAGAGGGAGCAGCCGTGCCGGCTAGACAACATCAGCCAAGGAGGGACACAGTGTCACCCAACATGGAGCTCAGCAAAGCACGAGCGGAAAACGCCCATGCACAGAACCCCCGACAGGGAAGCTCAACCGCTGTGGGTGGGACCCGTACCTCACCCCGGTGAAGCCCAGAAAAGAGGGTCAGCATCGCGCATGGAGAGAACCCTCTAGGTGGAACTGCACCTAGGCCCCTGCCGGAATCTTGCCACCAATACAGACACCCCTGGATCGGTTGGCTCAACATAAACACACCTTAACAAGTGAAAAAATCACAGGGGGGTGAGCAGCGACCCGGCGGGGCAGCAGCAATACAACGCAACCGCCATCTGGGTGCCGCTGAAGCCTTGTCCACAGACACTTTGTTCGGACTAATCTAGACCTCACACCACCCCACCAGAGGCCAAATAGCATAACACAAAAAGGCACCAGAAGGGCGGGCTGAACAAGGAGAGCCGGTGAGACCCCGGCACAAGCAGCACTTAAAAGCACCCAGTGATGCCTCACACCCATAAAGGTGCTGTACCCCGGTGACAGCACATAGGATTCCCCTCCTACCCTGGATGGCCCAGCGACCACCGCTAGGCAAGGCATTGGCAGGAACAGAGTCCTAAGGACTGAGTGCTCCAACAAGACCCATAGCTCACGGAAAGTGCACGCATTCCCAGGCGCCAACACACCCTACAAGAGAGCACAACTCTCAAACAGAGTGCAACCACCCCGATTTGAAGGGGCCAGCTTTATTAGCCACTGGGGACCCAAGCACATGGCAACCCCTGAAGAAGGCCCGCACTGGCCGATAAGAGATCCGCTACAACCTAGCACAAAGAAGGAGACACCATAGCAAAGATCAAGCGGGAAGAACCTCCACCATCGGGAAGAGCACACCAAGACCTGCACAGAAAGAATGGCTGCAGGGGCATCCAACAGAGTGACCAAGTCCCTGCTCTGGAGGACAACCTCAGAGCCACACAACACAGCCTACCAAGAAGATCCAATCAGAACAAAATAGAGATGGACGTCCAAATGCAGCTCCAGACTCTACTGGCTGAAATGAGGATAAAAGGCCAGAGGACCCAGGAAACAAATTCAACAGTGCTGGATAAAAAACAGGACCTACAAGACATTCAGACCCGCCTCACTGCCCAAGCGGAGAGAGTACCAGACAACTAACAGCGAATTAGCGCAATTGAAGAGAATCAAACAACCATGGCGACAGACTTCGACAGGGCCATCCGTGAAGTACAAAGACTGGGGGAAAAGATTGATGATCAGGAGAACAGGTCCCGGTGAAACAACCTAATGGATGTCGGCCTTCCTGAGAACACTGAGGGAATGGACCTAGAGGCATATGTGTATGATTTCTTCCGAGACATCCTGCGCATGGACAACGTACGAGACCTCACGATCGAGATGGTGCACAAAGTACCAATCCTGAAGCCATCACCAAACGAGCGCCCTAGGATCATAACCATGCGCCTCCTCAATTTCCAGCATAGACGTCTGCGTGCCCAATCCGAGTCGTAGAAGCAGAAATAAGCATCTACAATGACTATTCAATGGAAGTCTCCAGGCGATACAAGAGCTTCAACCCAATTTTTTCGAGGCACTCAAATCCTCACACCACAGACACTACCTGAAATTCCCAGAAATGTGGTGTACACAGCTAGACAAACAGTGGCATTCATTTGATGACACACAAATGGCATGGCGCTTTCTTCAGCAACGCGACATGGTCACATCGGACTTTGAAAAGATGCCAAGGGAGGCCCAGCAAGCGGACCATCTCCCTTCGACAAGCCAAGAGAGCCAACAAATGAATGGGAAGTGGCACAAAGTAAACAAAACAGAAGGCCCGATGGGATGCGATCCCAACCACAGGAAATAGCAGAGTAAGCCCAGAGGCCGCACAGCACCACCAATCCACATTGAATGAATATTCCTCTGTGCTCCTAACTGAAAGATACACCCGGCAAACTGATGACTGAAGCCCCGACCCAAAGAAACACGCCTCCATACATTCAAATCTTACAAGAAGACCGGACTCCACAGCAGCAAACTCCATGCCACCCGAGGCACCTCGACTGGAGTATATGGCTGTGAAACGTGCCACACATGGGGTACGATATGTGGAGAAGGGTGCCAACCCACGGACTGGTACCCACAACCCCCATATATGGGCAGAATGGCCAGGTATTGGGCATAGGCCAATTGGCACGCCAACCCAATGTTTATGTTTTGGTTTATGTTCAAGGTTTAGGTTAGGCTCATGTTTGAGCCTGTGATGGAAACTGTTGCGGGATCTCTCCTGCAGGTTGAACGCTCAGGGGAATGAACAAAGGTTGTGCTCAACCTCCACTGACACAGTCACAGTATCACTACCATATGTCCCGAAAAGGCAGTGCATCAGTCCAGCCCAAACAAGCATACAATGGCCCAAATCACCTTAGTGACACTCAACATCCAAGGGCAGGGACACCCTATCAAACAAAGGAGAATGCTAAACAACATGAGAGACCTTCAAGGAGATATAATATTCCTCCAGGAAACCCATTTGGGGAAAGCAGAGTTGGAGAAGCTGAAACATGGGTGGGTAGGTACAGCAGCACTCTCCCCACATCCCAGGAATCAGGGAGATTGTATCCTCATTAACAGACAGGTCCCTTTCCAGATTAGGCACACTTGCGTGGGTAAGGAGGATACATATATACTCGTTCAGGGTCAAATCCACCAACACCATATTACACTGCTAAACGTGTATGCCCCCCACAAATGACACCCCATCCTTCCTTACACATACATTTTCAGCATGCGCCCAATATATGGGCAATATCACCATAATAGAGGGAGATCTCAAAATAGCCCTTGACCCAATCCTCCACCGACAGGGCACATCCCTGGGAAACCCCACTAGTCTAAGGAAATGGGCAACCATCCAAACCGTCTAATAGATATCTGGAGAAGCACCCACGGGCAGCTCCAACACTTTATGTTCTATTCTCACCGGCAGGATAGCTACTCCTGGCTGGATTACTGGCTAGTTCTGGCAAACACACACCACCTAGCCACTGACTGCACAATCTTGCCGACCACCCTCTCGGATCACACTCCGGTATCACTGCGCATCATCCTCCCCGACACAGGGTGCAGGCCCCCCACATGGCACCTAAATTTACACATCTTACAATATCCCGATCTCACAGAGCGGCTAATGGATGACATCGATAGGTTTTGGGAACTCAACCTGGGGCCGAGTTCCACAGAAAATGCGTGCTGGGACACCTTCAAAGCCTTCTTGCAGGGACAATGTATCTTGGACTGGGCATACAAGCGAAAACCTGGGGGGAGGCTGGAACCCAGCTGACAGAAGAACTTAAAATCGTAGAAAAACACCATAAAGAGTCCTGAAACAAGCAAGTAGGGCTGGAACTACACAAGCTGAGAGCAAAGATCAGACAAATACCAACAGATAGGGCCCAGAAATCATTTACCAGCTAGCCAGAAACATATTATCTCGAGAGTGACAGGCCGTTGCGGATGATGGCGCTAGCCCTAAAGCAGAGACAAGCCGCACAAATGGCCACTTCTATCAGGGATGCTGTAGGCAACCTAAAGGTCAGAGATGATCGCATCAACGCCCAATTTGCACATTTCTATCGAGATCTATATACATCATCAGACGCTTGCACAGCTCAGGACATGGAATAATTTTTGGACTCCATAGTAATACCAACGATCCCAGCCAACCAAAGCGGTGCATTAGATGCTCATATCACGGCCACCGAGATCGCAAGTGCCATAACTGCGCTCTCTCCCAGTAAAGCATCCGGCCCAGACGGAATCCCCGTAGATCTATATAAAAGTATGGGAGACGAGCTAAGTCCCAGACTTGAGGAGGTATTCAATGAGGCGGTAACACAGGGTCGACTCCCGCAATCAATGCTCGCAGCAAATATCAGTCTTCCACAAGGGCGGGAGGGACCCCAAACTATGCGGCTAGTACACGCCGAACTCTTTGATAAACGCAGATGCCAAAATACTGGGGAAATGCCTGGCACCGCATATTGGAAAGAGTCTCCCATTCATAATTCATAAAGATCAAATGGGCTTTATCCCTAACAGACACTCAAGTGACAATATCCACAGGCTACTGCATATTATCGCCGGAGATAGAGACCCAGAGGATATAATATTATCAGTTAACGCAGAAAAGGCATTCAACAAGGTGCAATGGGAATTTATCTTTCGGGTCCTACGCCGGTTTCGGCTTCCCCCCACGCCTCATCCAACTGATTAAATTGCTGTACACAGGCTCGACTGCTTCTGTAGTCACCAATGGCATAGCCTCCCCTGTATTCGAGCTACAATCAGGCACATGGCAGGGGTGCCCAGTTTCGCCCCTGCTCTATGCCTTGTCCATAGAGTCAATAGCGATTAAACTCTGTACTGACTCAGGCTGGACGGGCTTACACCAGGGCGGGGAGGAGCACCAAGTCTCCCTTTACGCCAACAGCATGCTGCTCTACTTAAGCAAAGGCCCCTCATCCCGTCCGCATATTCGGACGATACTACAGGAGGCCAGCCCGATGGCAGGATATAAAATTCATTGGCGCAAATCCAAAGTCATGCCCTTACGACAAGACATCCCTTGGGATCCCAGTGGGGTAGCTCCATTCACACTCCAAACGCATCATATGAAATACTTAGGAAAAAACATAAGCGCCTCGTTAGACAACCTACAAAACTATGAAGAACATCAGCTTAGATCGTGGTAGATGGGATGCACTAGCCCTCTCCCTGACAGTGAGGATAAACGCGCTAAAAAATATCTCATTCCCCAAACTGACATACATAGGCATGATGATACCAACCAGCCCGACACCCAAAATGTTTAAAGAACTGGACAAGCTATGGCTAAATTTATATGGAAAGGGAAGAAGGCGTGAATACGCCTCCCTGTACTACAGACGGGCAAGACAAATGGTGTCGTAGCAGTGCCTTCACTGAGAGCCCACCATCAGGCTGCCCAGATATGCTGGATGAAACGTTGGCTAGATGTGACCTATGACACCAGCTAGAGGGCCATGGAGTTGGCCCTGCTGACCCCGGTTTTCCCTATTGAAATGATGGCCATACCCCAAATAAACTCCCGGCGAACATCAAACGGCACCCCATTATAGGACCAACGATCAACCAATGGCACAAACTCTGTACTACAGAGGGGGTACCAACCCAGAAAGAACCAGTATGGTTGAGTATAAGGACAATACTTTCATACGGGCTAACTCAGAAAGCACCCCGCAAACAAGATAAGGACTGAGCGAACATTCGGGTGATGGAAATTAGGGAGGAGGGGATACTACTGCAATTCCAAGTGGCACACACAATCTTGGGACTAGACCAGGGAGAATAGCTCCTATATTGCACTATACAGGCCACCAGCTCCGGCGCCATGCGAGAAAGAGATGGAACATCATCTAAATGTCTTCCTGCCCCTCTGCCCCTTTTTTCCTGATGGCAATCCCCAGCAACCTGGGCAGAACCCACACATTAGTGAGGGCATGGACCGAAGACCTATGGGTCTAAATTGGCATTCCAGACATCATAGTAAATTTCACAACCCTACCGTTAGTCTCCCTGAATCTCAAGAACAGAGAAATCCAATGTAAAATCCTACAGCAACTTTATTACGCCCCGGCCAAGCTCTTCAAGATGAGAATTGGCCCCACTGCAATATGCTGAAGAGGTTGCAAAACCCTGGGAACAATGGGCCACATAATGTGGAACTGCCCCGCCATTACCCCTACTGGGCCGGAGTGCATAAAAAAATTACAGACATTGATGGGGCAGACATCGCCTTCACACAGGAGGTAATGCTATTGAATTATCGTCCGCGGACACCGAAATTGACTGCGGACTTAGCGGCACCTGCAAACCCTATTTTCACCTACAAAAACAGCTCAATATCATCTTTATTGCACTCCCTTACCCCTTCTATACCCTCTTTCAGCCATCTAATAACCTCAAATGTCCTTTCCAAGCTGCTCGTTCACAGCGCTGTCCACAGACTACCACAGTGTCTGCAGAGCGGGCGGCTCCTGCACCCACCTTTTTCACCTACAAAACAGCCCCATCTCATCTTCATTCCACTAACCCACCCATACCAGACCCTCTTTCGGCCATCAAATAACCCAAAATGTATTTCCCAGACTTTTCCCCTAGCTTGCTGTCGCGGACACCGGCCACTGTCTGAGGATCCAACATGCTGGGGGTTTACAAAAATATGACGCACCTCACACTTTTTACCATCCAATCAGAGGGTGCGCCCGATGTCTGAGGACATCACATCACACCTTGATGAGTCAAGGGGAGTGCCCACAGACCGAATACGGAAGTGAGTCTGTGGACCGAACCAGATATCACCATTTTTTACCTACGTTTTGGGCGTTTTCTAAATAACTACTGGATGGATTTACACAAAATGTACAAAGGCACGCTTTCAGGACCAAGCCGCCACTCCTGCTGCAAATTTCATGAAAATCTGTCCAGCCGTTTGGGCTGTAGGTGTGAGCAAACCTTTATTTCCATTACATCAATGAGGAAAACCACACATTTTGGGACAACCTATAGCTTTGCCCCCCTGGACGAAACCTCACCAAACTACACAGAATCAATCGGCGGGGGCCATATAGTAGTTCTGCTAAATTTGGTAAGGATTCGTCCAGGAGAGGCAAAATTATACAACACTCTGTTGTGAGTCTGTGCTGTCCCCAGTCCCCAGTCTTAACATAACCCCACCCTACATCCCCTAGCTAATTATCTGCTCAGTTATCACTTTGATCTTTTGTAAAGTACCCAGCAGAGGGATCGGTCCACTCTTTGTTATACAGCATTTTCATTCTCGTAAAGCATTTCTGATCGAAGCGCTCTTGTCAAAAATGGCAAACACAAATCAGTCGACTGTATGTCTTGATGGCTGTATTTTTTCTAATTGTAAATTAATTGAAATTGCCTGGTTATTCTCTTTCTGCCGATTGGTTTTGGCATATGGTTACAAATTACCTTTTTTTCATTGTCCTTTGTACGGAAATATAATTTATTTAAGAAAGCATATGCAGTATTGTAGCAACAATGGTACCTCCTATGAAGTACATTTCGAAATATGTACAGTGTTTACATGCCTCATAGAAAAAGGATTCTGCTTGAAAGGCCTTTGGCGCAGACATTCTATCGCCCAGTTACAAAGTATGTTACAAGTGACAATGTATATATTTAATAACGGGAGTATATCTGCTCAGGCATGTATGACTTGAGCCCCGGCAGCCTCCAGATCATATATGCTCCCTGTGTACTCCTAATAATGGTACATTGGTCTAGCAGAACAAACAGGGGCATATAATTGTTTCTAGATTTGTCTGCTTCCTCCTTATGTGTATCAGAAGCAACATTTAAACATTGGCACACTAATTCAATCTGGATGGCTGGCTAGAAAGATTAATTGAGCCTAAACCATTTAAATCTTCTTACAAAGCAGTCATATTCACTTGTGAAAGTGCAGTTGTATTCCATGGTACTTGTGTTTTAAAGTAATGTTCTCATGGTAAATAATCAATACCTTTTTCAGCATTGCACTCTGTATTTAGACTAATAGAATGTATGTGTTGCCTCTGCTAGTGACACAAATAGTGTAGATTTATATTTTTATGGATTCATTTGTTGTAAGGGTCCAGGTTCAATACAGAAAGGTGGTGCTGGTATCATTTACGCAAGTAACGTGGTGACGTAAAGGTCACATGGTGAATGGCAGCAGAAGTGGTGATGTCACTGAGCGCAGCGCAGGTAGCATAGATTTAGTTTGGTAAGACAGGAGCTGGTGCAGCAGTAGAAGTTCCACGTGGTTATGGAATGTAGGGCAAGTAATTTGGTTTGTGATGGAGTAGCTGGTGCAGCGCGGTATAGGGGTGGAGTTGTAAGGGCTCTTTGAGGGTATAGGGGTAGGGGGCTTCTGAGCAATATGTGAACATTAGAGAAGCCATGTTTAGTAGGCCCACTGTAGGGAAGCATTTTTGCAGACAGGGCATAATAAAGGGGAGCAAGCTTTTGTGACAGCAATGGTAATTTCTTCATTATTCAGCAGAAACAGTTCACAGAAATGTTGCAAGACTGATGCTTTCCATGAGAACACAGTCCCATCAAAGTCACTCCAGGAGATACTTTCGAGGCCACTGAGCTAGGCAGCTATGTTTATGTCCTACTAAGCCTAGAACACACCTTTATAGTCAGAAAGTAAGATAGTTAGTGGGGTGCCAGGGAGAAAACCAACCCTGACACTGGGTTGTACTAACAAATGTAAAAACAGATGTCCACAAACTTGTACATGACAAGAGGATTACGCTCAAACAAGACCAACACCTAACAGATGACCTCCATCTAATCCAAAGACACCAGGGCAAGAAACAAGTGACCCAAGTAGTGAAGCACCCACAAGTTGGGAAAAAGGAACAAATACAGGAAACCTTCAACCTAGACCCCCAGTACTACATGCATCACAGAAGGCTTCCACAACTAATGAACAAACTGCACCTTTTTTAGAAAAAAGACGAGACAAAGCAACAAGAAAACTAAGGTCGAGAAACAAGCAGAACAACCAGAGGTTAACATCTCTACTAAACATCTATCTAAAGATCAATTGGACACGTTGAATATGGGTCTGTCATTCATACCAACCCAAAATTCAAATTTACTTTAAGAGAAAATTGAGACTCAAGGTCTTTTTTTGATTCACAAGTCGAACTAGAGGCACAAGGGGATGAATATAAACACCTGTAAATCAAACCTGAAAGTAATTTTGACCCTCAAATAAACAATATAGTGATTAAGATGTTAGAGGAACAAATGATAAAGGATTTGAAGAAAGTACATTTTTCAAAGTCCAAAAGCTATAACATCAGGAGAAGACAAAATGAGATTATCAAAGACTTAGCGGATGATCGAAGCCTAACCCTGAAACCATCCGAAAAGGGGGGAGGAGGGGCATTGTCATAATGAACACCATATATTATGACAATAAGATCAACAAACTACTGGAAGACGAGAGTAGTTATATTAAGATTGACCAGGTCGCTGAAATTGTAAAAAGTACTCTTAACAAAGCAACAGAAAGGGGTTGGATATCAAAGAAAACTAAGCAATATTTGACGAATGATCATCCAATCACACCTATTTCCTATGGGTTAACAAAAATTCATAAAAATTTGAGACCACCACAGTTAAGACACATAGTTGCAGGTACCGACAGTATCTTTCATCCCCAGGCAATATATGTCAATAAAGCACTTCAACCACTGGTACTGGAAACATGTACTCACCTGAAAGATACCACAGACTTTCTAAACCATTTGAATACATTAACAGTTGTCAATGAAAATGATCTTTTGGTTTCGTTTGATGTACAGAGTCTGTATACATCGATTCCACATCAAGATGGATGAGAGGCACTTGAGTGTGTACTGTTAAAGAACAATTGAGAAGCTAACAACATTTGTGTTTTGGGATTGAGCTAAATTATATTAGTGAACAACTATTTCAGAAACAAAACACAGTTTTTTCTACAAGCTGCAGGAATATGCATGGGCTCCTCGATAGCCCCACTTTACACGAATCTCTTCATGTTTCACCTAGAGAGCAATCGGATTCTAACAGAACCCAGATGGAAGACACATCTAATAACAGTTTTGTCGTCTGGAGAGGAACTCGACCAGAACTGGACAGATTCCTGGAATGCATTAAATCTGTACATGAACAAGTCAATTGTACGATGGAGGTGGGGACTCCAAAATTACATTTCTTAGATGTTGAATTGGAGATTGGACCCAAAGGTATCATCACCAATATCTACCATAAATGGACAGATGTTAATACTTCCTTACATTACTTGAGCCACCATCCGAAACCTTTGAGAAAAAAGCTTACTTTACAGCCAATTTTACGATTCAAGAGAGTAATATCATCAACTGACACATTGAGCGAAGAAAATCTGTTGATTTCTGAGAAATATAGAACAAGAATATATCCAGAAGATATCATAGAAAAAGCCAAAGAGAAAGTAGAAAAACTGGACAGAAAGGAACTTTTTATTTCCAGAAAGAAATCTAAGGAAATTCCATTCTTATATTCATTGAGATACTCGGCACAGAGTCACCTTATAACGGGAATAATAAAGAAGAACTGGCATATCATCAAACTGGACCCACAACTGAAGAAACTATTTCCAAAACCCCCCATTATTTCATATAAAAGGAGCCGTAATTTTAAGGACCAGTTAGTCAAGGCACAGAGACCACAGATTGACAAACAACAGACGCTTAAGAAGAATGAAACAGCCACATTTGCTTGCTTAAATTGTTGTAATTGTAATAACATTATGACAGGAGGCTTTGTAAGACATCCTAACAATGGAAACAAAATTAAGCTACATGACTATGCTACATGTGATAACAAGTCGTTCATTTATGGGTTGAGTAGCCCTTGCGTTATTTTCTTTGTTGAACAAACCAGCAGGAAGGCAAAAGAATGTTGGAACGAACACAAGAGCAATATCAGGACAAACAATGTGAGGTCCCCAGTAGCATGACATTTCACTCAGCACAAACATAACATTGCTTAATTAAAAGTTGTGATATTGGAAATAGTAAAAAAAATAATTGCCAGGTGAGAAATTGAATAGTTTGACACCCAATGGGATGAACGAGGAATACAGCCTAGGGTCCTTCATACGAGTCAACATATGTCACAACTGTACATATTCATTGTTTTTGATTGGATTTGTTTGAACTGTGTTGAATTTATTGTACACTTCCGAGTCTTATAAATCCTTAAACTGTATGTTGTCCAGAACTAGTGACTATCATCTATAGTCTCCATAGAGCATAAGAATGTGAGCATGATTCTGAGAAGATAAACATCTGGATGTACTACTGTACATCACACGTGGGATTACTACTGTACATCACACTTGGGATTATGGATTAAACAAAATAATCACACTTGGAATATGGAATAACAAAAATAATATAATCAGAACAATGATAAGAATGCATGGTACATTACGCAGTTAACATTTACTTAGAGAGGTTTTCATCATTGAAAACCACTCGATTTTCACCAAATATTAAGATGATCCATCTAACACGGGACCTCTTAAATCTAAGAATGAAGGCTAGATGCCTAAATTACAGAGCCCAATCGTAAGCCTCTTAACTGTGTCCTCTTTTATATAAAAAATAAGATCTATAGGCACCGCAAGAATTATATGCGTCTTAAGGATCAACATGGTAGGGACTCATATTCTCCATACTGACACCAGGAGATATTGAAATTTGATATTTAAATTTGATATTCATACTGAATACTGAATGCTTCGATTGAATTCAGTAAAAAGAGATAAGGGACATAATTTACACAGGACCACTCAAGATTTATAGTGAGGGCTAGACACCTAGAATACAGAGACCCATCCTAACCGTTTTAAAGAAACGAGATTTTCAATCATAATATGAGTCATAAGCATCAATAGGTTAGGATTTCGGATTTTCCTTCCCAACAACATGAAATATTTAATTTTGATGTTGATCTTGAACACTCCAATTGAACTGGATAAAGCGATATGGGACATAAGATAGTGACTATAAGTTGTTATCTTCTCAGTCCCGCGGCACGGCCGAAACTACAATATGACGCATATAAACAGCATGATGTCACCACGCCACATTGGGATGATGTACATCAATAAATGACGCTGATTTTGTATAGTCGTGGTTTCTCCCAGCGTGGAGGACACAATACTACTCCATGTAAAAACTAGTTTGAAACAGTATAGACTAGAATTACTAGGGAATTATATTGATTGAATTTGATAAGATATGGGTTTACTACACACTGCTCTCCATTTACAAGCAGAGATTTAACTGAAAATCACCCATGCATATGGATATGCTAGAATTCAGGTGAACCACACACGAATCACATAAGCTCCACCTACAAACTATGGGGTAAGAATACCTCATCATGGTATGAAATGATTTCATTTTTAAACGTATTGTGAAAACACTCAAGATAAGGATGAGCTCTTAAGCCATTATATTCCATCTTTACCTAAAGATACAGCATATGAGGAGGATAACTTCTATATAGAGTCTGGAACAATTGATCACCATTTGTTGGCATGGACTCCAATTGAGCTCACTAACATGAGATAGACACAAAGATGATTAGCTTTTTACATATAGTTTTCTAGGGAGATCTACATCTTAAAGCATAAGAATCAGATGGACAAATAATTTTGGAATACTGTATTTATGGAAGGAAGCATCACTCGATGGACACCACATACAGGTGATTATTGACTATTGATCTAGGCATCATGACAGAATATTAATATAAATGTATTGCAAGACTAAAATGTGATTATTAATGATTAATCCTAGATATGTTAAAAGACACAGAGAAGTGGGTAAACAACTCCTGAAGAAGGGGGATTCATCACCCCGAAACGCATTGAGTGCAACACATAAGGACTAACTAGCCTACATATGAATACATGATTGTTTACTTTACCATATGTGAAAATTGATGAGAATCCATTATGTGAAATTGTTGGTTGCCAGACATTTCGTCGAAAAAAAATCGTCGACAGGACATTTGGTCGAAACCATTTGGTCGAATTTTTTTATTTTCACTATTTTTTTTTTTGGGGGGGGGGAGTCCCCCCACCCCCTTTTTTTTCTAAAAAAACTCTTTTTTTCCCTAAACTACAACCTAAAAATATATATAATAAAAAAAAAATTCGACCATTTGGTTTTCGACGAAATTACGTCGACCAAATGTCTTTCGACGAAATGACATTCGACGAAATGTCCGGACACCAAATTGTTTACATATGGTTAATTCAGACTGAAATACATTATGAGTGTTTGAAAGAGGTTGAGATTTAGCCATTGAAAACTTAACCCGATGTACAATTACGAATGAATTACGATTTATTAAATATGACATTTTGATTTAGTGGAAAACAAATTGAAATTTGAATAAGTTTATACAATTGAAGTAAAATCATCTTTTTAAAGACAAATTGATTCAGATACTACATTATTGAATATGTTTTATTAATCATTGAAATATTGTTTGTGTATACAGTTACAATTCGGTGTACAGGCGATAGGAGAGTTCCACAGGTTTGTGGACATCTGCTGTTTTTACACTAGGCATCTAGGTGTCCAAGAAGAGTTGGCAGAGAAATAGAAATAAAATACAGCTAAATAAAATCCAGCCACGTTTCAGTACAGTTTTTCAAAGTACACTTGGCAGCATGCAGTGAGAAGTGAGCTAGGGGTCAGAGCTATGGGGTGTGGGTTGTAGGGTGCATGATAGAAAGAGAGCCAGTCAGTGGAGAAATGTTTTGCCCAATATGTGTCGACTAAGGCATAACTTGATATAGGGGTCTGACGTAGTTCCACCAATCAGCTCTTGTGACCTGTTCAAAAATGTAACTAAAACTTTGTATTTTAATTCTGTAATTTGTGCATAAAAGGCCCAGCCACAGTGAGCGGTTTTCGAGAGCTTATTTCATTCAGTTCAGTTCCACTGGGCTGTCTAAACCGTGTCTCACAAATGTTTTGGGTCCAATAAATCTGCATTACTTCTTGCATGGTATACGCTCCTTTCTTGGATTACTTTATCTTCCTTGGGATTACTTTTGATGGAGATCCCCTGGTACAAATTATTTGTAGGATTGTTATTATATACCATTTATTTAATATCCCTTCTCAGTGATGAAAAAGCGATGACAAATACTTTTAAGTTGGTTTCTCTTCAGTGAGAAAGAGTGGCAATCAGTGCTTGACACAGAATTTAAGCATTTGTGACCACACCCTCTTCTGTTTACCACTTTCTCATGGTCAAATAGTGGTTCTGTAATGCCCCACATGTTTCCTCTTAGAACATGTCAGTCCTGCTCCGTTATCCTTTATCTAGGCATGGTATCAGCCCTGTCCCACGTACTCATTTCTTGCCTCATGTCAGTCCTGTCCCACTCCTACTTCTTGGATTCATACTAGTTTGGACCCATCATTCCAACCAGTTGTATGCCCTGACTCACGGCCACTTTGTAGTCAATAACCAGCTAGGCCCATCACAGCCACTAAATCTGTACATTTCCCTTGACACAAGCCACAGACAATGTGAACAAAGAACGACAAAGAATGTCAAACAAAATTTAGACTAAGATGCATTCAATTTACCAGACTAGGCCACCCCATAAACCAATAATGTTGAAGACCCTCCTACACCAATAGTTGGTGCCTTTCCAGCACTGCACCTAATCCCCATATACCTCTGTGAAATACAACTAACATTCAAACACAACATTTTCATGATAATTTGGAGGTCTTGAACAGTCCTCTGTCCCCTTGTGTCTGCACCCATGCACTTTGAAGAGACGAGGTGTAGAATTTACAAAACACCAACACAATATTTCAAGTAAAAAAATGTAATGGCTTTGATTAAATGATTTGCTAGCACTATACATGACTTGGCCAATATTTAACAAAGATCATAAATTAATACAATGAAGTCTATAAAACAAAATGGTACAATACAATAAACTTACAGAACAGAAATTGACTTACCTTTTGTAAAGAAGTGAGCCTTGTACTTCCCATACCGGACAGCATAAGCTCCCAAGACTTCATCTGGAGAGACTGGATAGTAGAACATTGTGTTTCTCTTACTCTGAAAATAAAATATAAATCGTTTGTATTCCTGTCATAATCATCAGATCACAGTTAAAATTACTAAAATGCGTACACCATAACACTATTTTCTGGCAACTAGAAGAAGCATTAGTGGATTGTGTGAAATGATTCCACTCCTTCCTGTCATATTCATTTTATTTTTTCTATTTTATATGTTTCAGCAGTGTTTATGAGCATACAGTAGGATACGGGTTGTTCATTTAAAAAATGATTTCCATTCTTATACATCTAAAAAGATAAAGTACACACACACAATGAAAAGTAATAGCAGTGAAAAAATACCTGGATTAGAGCATGGATAAACATTAGTTTAAACATAAATACACCCTGTAAAGATTAGTGCAATGCTAACATTACAAACCCTCTCATTCAGACACTGTGCACTTTGTGTACTAGAAACACATATGTGGCACACATTTTTAACTTATCATATTTAAGAAATACAGTCATATATTCCACTTCCAAAGAAACAGAATAATTACTCCACTACACATCATATAATGAGGAGGTGGTCCCTGGCCTCTAGAGATGATCACACATAGTTCCTCCACATTCAAAAAGAAACACTACAGAAGAGGTGAATAGTTACGGTAGTAAATATCTCAAAGGTGTAGTCAGTTTGTCTTAACAGGTAGAAATGGCACATAAGAATTTTGTTACAAATGACAACTTTGGTGTATAAGCATTATGAATCCAACATGTATGCATGTTAGCTTCTTCATCAAACAGATGATGAACTTTACTAAATCATTGTTCATGGGGGTCTTTTTGAGATTTATTTCAACAAGTGGCCGATATAACACTACCAGAAAGCATTTAATCTTTGGTGACAAACTAGGCTTGTTCACTAATAAGCAGGTATACCTTTTTAGTAGAGATTATGGACCAAGCCATATGTTGGGTAGGTTTTCAATCTAATGTATAAAACTTTCTTTCAGTGCGTTTGAATATACAAATAGAAACAAAATATGAATGCATGTTCGGTTTTCGCCAAAAAGCCCCTATCTGTCAGCAGTGCTTAGTAGAGGAGTATATGTTAGAATGTGCATTTGGGGTATAGTACAGAATTTTAAATATATATTTTGTAAGTGAGATTGGGATTGAAGATTCATTGTTTGAGTGCAGAGACTGGCATCCAGTATAGAACTCATGGATTATAAAAATGGAAACTGAGGGAGCACCTTCAATTTAACCATGGTCGTCAACTGACCAAATCAAGAGTTAGCGACACACAATCAATCAATTCCACCTGCTCTTTTCATTCCATTGATTCTTAGCTGTTCTGATCAGTCTAGAAAACAAAGGTTCATTTACAAATTGCCATTAAAGAAATGGTTAAAGATACACATGTTAAATATTGGTTAATATTAATATTAATTGGTTAAAAAGGCTCTGAGACGTAGGTTTTGAGAAGATGTGTTCACATGTGTAAATTAAAATATGAGGTCAAACTCGCAGTTAATTCCCTACCACAGCAAATACAGATCATTAAACCTCAACTATAGCAGATCCAACAAATAAGAAAATCAATATCTTCAGTGCCTTTAAACAGTGCATCAACAACAACCAGAACATACTATACCTCATCCCACTGAAAAGTACAACACTATTAGCAGGTTCTTGAGTGATAAGATAGACAGTCAGAGAACACCTAAACAAATTCATGGCAGAAAAAGCTCCAAGCAGGACACTAAGATGGTCCAAGTTCATTACATTAGAATACCTAATCCTGATCACGTCAGACTGGAAGGCCACCCAGGTCATTGTCTTGACATCTCCATAGACTCTTTCAAGAAAAACAATCTCCAGGAAAACAGTGACTCCACTCTTAAAAAATTTCAAGATTTCTGTCAAGGCATTTTCCCTGAAACACTGATGACCAGCTCCCCTTTGCGAAGAAACACATCTTTGAGACTAATGAGCTTGTATACTACCACCTAATCACTCATCTACCTTTTGGTGAGAGAATCATTCTGAAGACTGTTGTGATGCAGCTTCATGAGTGAATCACACAATGCAAAATATGCAGGAATTACTAGTCTGGCTTTCATCTATGACAAAGCACCGGGCGCTGTTGTGTGGCTAATCAAGATGGCCACTGCCTGAGAGCCTCCAGCAGAGTCATTAATATCCTGTAGAAAATCCTCCTTTTAATGGACCCGTTTTCACCCCACAACCCGCAGGTTTGAATAGGAAAATGTGGGGCACCGCCTGAGCGGAAAAAATAAAAGCTAAGAAGCGAAATACCCACGGAACCAATATACAATAAAATAAAAAAAAATAAAAAATACCCCCGGAACTGTGGACGAGTGGAGCGGACTAGTAGGCTGTCCCGCCGCGGCCTGGCCAAAGTCACCAGAACTGAGGTGAGCTGCTGCCGGAAATCTGGAGGAACATCCCAGCACTAGCAGTGAGGCCTAATCTTGCAGAGGAGCAGGGAGACATATTAGCTGACTTGGGACCCCTTGGAGGAAAGATGAAATCCTTGACTGCCCCCACTGACTGCCCCCACTAGCTGTCCCAGCAGTGGTGCTCTGACGCTCCCTGATGTCCAGTACAGACCTCTCCTGTAAGTAAACTAAACCACAGAAACCATAGAGTGTGTAGGCCCAGTATTCTTGTAGCAATGCATTAGATAATTCCCCCATTCAATATCCCCATTTGCCTGTATCTCAGTCATTGCCCCATTGAAGAATCCCCATTTGCCTGTATAAATCCTTAGTGTATTTTTCTAAGCAAATCAATTAATTTCCCCATTAATGTCACAGGATTTGTATTGGTTGGAATACCTTCATATGTGTCAAAGTATGGAGATTAAGGGTACTTGTCATGCAGTGAGATTTCTATGTCCCCAAACCAGACCAAGCCCCCCTGTCGAAGTAAGATGATGAGTGGTCTCCTCCCCTGGTGTCCCAAAGCCCTCCCACATTTTCTGGATCTATCAGAACACAGATGGGAGGTTGTCCCTCCTGACAGCGAGCGGGGCGACTGGGCGATTTCTGGGTCCTCGCCTGAAGCACCGGATCCATATAGCTGGCGGGCCCCCGATGCTGTCATACCAAGAACTGTGTGAAGACCTCCAGGCTCCTGCTCCTTACAGAACTGACCGATGCGGCTTCTGCTGGCTTCACCAAATACAGGGCTGAGATCCGCCATGGGAGCCCTCTGTCCACCTTGTCTGACGTCCCGGCGATCCGTACACTCCAGCAGTGGATATTCAGTGCTGGACCCAGCCCCTCCTAAGCCCGGGTCGCAATCCTCACTGAACCCTGGTGGAGAGCGGCGGATTTGCTGACTGCCATCTGTGGTGATAACCTCACTCACGCACAGCCATAGCGGGGCGCCCCTAACAACAGTCCCAGCTGTCCGGGGCACGCTGTGGGTCCCACCTTACTATCCGACCGAAAGGGGGGGATGAGAAGCCGTGGACACCATACGCCTGCTTCCCCCGCTGGGCTGCCCCCGTGGTCTGTGGCAGCAGGGCGTCCTGTCACTGTGACACATCCTGAATCCCTGGTGGACCTCTCATGGTCCTCACCGCTGCACACTGATGCTCCGGCACAGCACTAGAGGGCCCGCCCGACCTGCCTTCACAACAACGGAATGGTAAGACTGCTAGGGGAGACCCTGGAATCAACCCTGCTCGCCATGAACTGAATTCTACCATTGCAACCTGCCTATGGGGAACTCCCAAACTACATCCTCCACCTAACCAAGACGTTATGTGGCCCCCTCCACATCCACATACTGTGAATTCTGTAATGTTGCGAGTTCGAAGTGTGGGAGGGCTAACAGGTTGTGGGTAAATGGGCAACTGTTGATTTCTTGTTACCAAATCCAAGACAAAGCAACAAAACTGCTGCCATCATAGACATTCACAATGCCTCAACATATAGGCCTTAAAGCCATTCTCAACATCTTTGCCTCCTGCATGTGGTTCTATGTTGTCGTCCTGGACTGGTTGCCCTCATACCCTATAGAAAGCAGATGAAGACCAACAGATCCTAATGCCACCCTCTCATCTGAGGAGCCCCAAAAGGATCCATTATCTCCTCAATATTCTTACAATTAATGTTGTTCTAAACAGTTATCTGGGAAATAAGGATCAAACAAAAATGCTTAACAGTTCATTTTACTCCTCTATTTAGAAAATTAACCTATTACTTCGATCCTGGAGACTGGAAGAGGCGGACTCCTGGGAGCACACCTGGCACCCTGAATAGGAACCAAGGAAAATAAAAAGGAGGGGTCATTTCTGTACACCTAGAATTCAAAATTAGGAGGTGGAGACCAGATTACCCACTCCCAGAGGAAGAAAAGAGAGTGAGGCGTGCTCCATTAAAGAATTTGACTTGTGAGAAAAACTTCATTCTCCCCTGCCCACCATGAGAACAAAAGACGGGGTGGGATTTGTGGGGTTTAAATACAGTCCCAAGTGACAAATCCTCTCCCCCTGGCCACGTTGGGCCTAAAAGTACAGAATTACTTTCTGGCAATTGGCAAGCACACTGGGAACTGGCAGAGAAAAGGCGAGAAGTTCATTTAAACTGAAAAAGCTTGAAAATGCGGATTCATTTGCTAAAATAGAAAGAGACCACGGAAATGTGTGCAAACCTGTGATTCTAACGTGCAATATTGTGCTGCAATAAGACGCATTTCACAAAGTGTGGCATGATTAGAACATTTCAGAAACATATCATTTGGAACGCATCTTCGTAAATTAAAAACATTTGCCATGTTGTAGTTTTAAAGATCATAATTGAAGTGGTGGAAATGTAATTTCAAAAGGGGTGGAGTCATAACTCTCAAGGGATGGAGCCTTGTAATTAAAAGGGAATAATCCGAGAAAAGGGGAGGACAGTAAATGTCAAATCCAGATCCAGAGCGTATCAGCTGGCACTTAATAATTTAGATAATTTGGGGAGCGGTTAAAGATGTATAAGGAGAAGCACAATGGGAAAAGGGGGTAAAATGGGAAAAAGGGGGAGCTGTTTGATATGATCTGATTGGGACTACTGAAAAATTGCTGGAGAACCAACTTTAACCGGGAGGTGGATTAGACCAGGAGGAAGACAAAAAATTGGTGGGAATTTGGAGAGGCAAATAAAGGGATGTGCTGAACCTGGAGAAGCCATCTAACCAAGTCCCTATGCGGCCCATGAAATGATTCAGGAGCCGTGATGACTTTCCTGAGCACAAAACCCAGAGATATTCTATAGAATTAACCTTTCAAACCAAGCCATGTTTTTTGAGGATCTGTTTGATTTAACATCTTACCATTATTGATTAGAGGGTGGGGGGCAGGCCAAGTAGATCCTTAGCATTTTCTTACCAAGTAATCATTTAATTAATGTAATTAGGTACTCCTATTTCTTTTTGCCAGCCCCAAAATTCCCTAAAGGAAGAGGGGCTTAGAAAAATGAAATTCCCAACTGCTCCCTATTCCACAGACGCTGCCTTCAAGCAGAGGGGTTTCCGTAGTAAACTTAATATCTTGGTTTGTGGCATAGGAAAAGTGTCTTCCCAAAGTTGAACAGAGTGACATCACTGATTTAAAGCTTTAATCAAGTCTATGCAAAAAGGACGAGCATCCTCGTCCTTAGCACTTAAGGAGTTAAACGCAAACTCTCTACAGAGAATGAGAAAGTGACCCCTGATAGAAGAGAGATTCTTCATTGCATCGCCTGGGAGGAAAAAGGGTTCCATATATATTATATAAAGTGTTTTCCTTTTAAAAAAGTCTGTTGTGCTATTACATTGCAAGCATTTCCAAGTGCGCATGAAGATTAAAACAAAAGAGCGCTGCACAAGACATTTCTTTTTACCAACAGAAAAGTGGTGCATGTTATTTAAAGTAAATCCCGTGCAAAGTATATTGTGAAGTTAAATTGTTGCGTCATGTCCAGGGTTCTGCACGATTCAGTACATTAAGAGTATTTTGTGAGTGACAAAGGTATCTGAAATATTCTATAGACCTGTGTTTCTATGTAACCAGGGTAGAAATAACCAAAGAAGGGAAACAGTACTTGTGGGGTTAAAGGGTATGTGCTATGTGTGATTCTAAAGCACCTGGTGTTTTTTCAATTGTTAGGAGAGAAAAGCAGTTGGGCAACGGAGTGAAGTGGCGTGTCTTGTGATCTGTGCAAATATTAAGTTTTCCTATACATTAATACATATATATTCTTTGTACACACCAGCCCGATTCTTAGTTTATCTATTACTAAATGGTGAGGGATCTTCAAGGTATGATATGGTTCATAGACAGGACTAGATTGAATTATAGAAACTGGTATGTTGGTGTGGTGCTTTTCATTGGGAGGACAACAAACTCCATGCATTAATTGTGACCCTATAAATATCCCCCACATCTACACTTGGCTAACTCAGCATTTTGGCAACCTTTGCTGTGATTAAACTGCCAACTGGGCAGAAATCTGTGCTGATGGCCCCATAGGAAGGTACCTCATACTTATATGTCCTAACTCTTGTCCTGTGCAGTTGTGACTACATCACACATTAGATGGTTTTAAGTTCACACCACTCTCAGCCAATCATCTGTATGCACGGGGCCAACACTATGGATAAAACACTTACCTTTCCACCCTTGAAAAGCTGCTCACTCATGTCATATCCATCCAAGGTCACATTGGGGAGCGGCACGCCAGCCAAAGCGCAAAGCGTTGGTAAGATGTCCAAAGTGCTGGCAAGCTCATGGGTCAATCCTTACGGAAAATGAGGGAGACTTTAAACCTGGCAGAGAAAGTCAGTGCAAGTAGCATACATTTAAGGTATATAGTATAAAAAACACTGCCATTAACCACATTTTAAGCAACTTGGAACGGTTAACAGATTGCTGGCTGAATGTCTAATACATCAGGTTGTCGGGTTAGAACACCTTGATGCGCCCTAAACTTAGAAACATGGGAAAACCTTTGTGTTTGTTCCCTGAGAACTGACCCCACTACAACAGATTAAAGAAATACTAAAATCAATTTTGTTCAAAGAAGCATTCGCATCAAAATGGAGTGGCTCGGGGTTATTTGTGGACTGGACTAGATATCCCATAAGATTCTTACATTGTATTCCGTGAATGACATATTTTTCCCGCAGATATCATCCGTACAACTGAACATGTGTGGCAAGGTCCTACAGCTCTTTGTCCCCGGTACATCTTAATGTGCCTACATATTGGTAAAAGAAGTTTCACTTATTTCCTTATCTGTTCTCAAAATTGATTGCACACTACTCTCTACTGTGCCATGATTGTAGATTTCTATCACCTATTGCCCACCCATTGCACTTTGCAATAATATTGTGCTAAGTGCATTATAGACACAAATAAAATAAAAAGAATTAAAACATTTCCATCTGGATGGGTAGACCTTTGTTTGCGTTTTCAGCCTTCTCCCAAGTGGTAATTATGTTTTACTTATTAGGCAGGTGGATATCCTTCCTGGTGCCATTAGCCAGTAATAGTGCAGGTTTATTAACTGAGGGGTTTGGAGCTTGATTCAAGAAACTTTGTACTTGCTTTTCCCTGTGAATCTCTGTCTATCAGACCTGTACCTCTACAGACCTCTATCTTTATTGATCCCTGTTCCCCTTTTTATTTCTTTGTACTGGTATATGTATATGTACTTTATTTTTATAGAACACAATGTTCACCGAGTGGCATCTTCCCACTGTAGAATGAAGGACAAAACAGTGATAGCTGAAGGAAATGTAGCTTTCGTTAAAAAGCCAGCTCTTTTATTTTTTTCCTGAATATCAAAAGCTATCTCTGTGTGTAGATTTGCTATGAGTGCGTTTAATCTTTTTGTGGCTTAAACCACAAAAGATCTTCCTCCTCCTGAATTTGCTCTTTTAAATCTGTGAACGTTCATTAAACAGGTTATTTGTGATCTTGATCAGTAGGGAAAAAAAACACTACGGTCATTGTGCCATAATTGATCGTCTCATGCCATAAATAGCTTTATAAATCAATCACATTTATTCAATAGGGGGGCACAGGGGGTGTGCGCAAACGTTTCCACCCAGGGTGTTTTTGGGAGCTGCACAGTCCAGTGAGCTGGCCTGGGGATAGTTTGCCCCTTTCCTGGGGGTTTAAAAGGGGCAGGGAAGGTTTGGGAGCAAACTACAGTTGGTGGCGTTTCACGCGTCTTGTCGCTGTGCCTGATCCTTCCCAGTCATGCTGGGCCTGGTGTTGTTAGTCGGGTTGGGGACGCTGTGGGGTGAGGTCAGTAGGCAGTTTTCTGGGGTGCGGAGCGTGTATGTCTTTTTGTTGAAAAAATGTTTTAAAAAATAAAGAAGGAAGCAATTTTAATATATAGCAGGTGGATTTGTACATAAATCTCCATCACCCTCGTTTCCTGTTGGGTGAGCCCGGTTTCCACCGGGAGCTGTGCCTCTGCCTGGCTGCGTGTCTCCACCTGTGGACGATGAAGAAGGCTGTGTCTTTGAGCACGTTTGCTCGGGTCCCAAGCCGGGCAGGGCAACGCTTCACCCCGTCCCTGTGCACAGGGGTTTAAGAAGGGCCGCAGTTGGTGGGCAGAATGCCTTGGGCAGGGGTGTGGGGGCCAGGGAGTCTGCGCTGCTGGACCAAAGGGGAGGGCTGGTAGTGCGGTGCTCATAGCAGCCGACATGGGGCAGTGTGGTGCGCGGCCTATCAGTGTGCTTCGCAGCAGGAGCACAAACGGGAGAGCTGCAGGGGCCGTGGCAGGGGTGAGATAAACAAAAGAAATATTAATAAAGAGTGGAGGGAAAGGAAAGGAAGTGGGATTGACATATTATGTTAGCAAGCCCCGTGTTGGGTCCCTGCTGTGATATTGTGGGGCGATGTCAGGCCCCACACGCAGGAAAACACACACGCATCCAGCACTCGCACAGAGAGACACGCCGGAGACGTGTTGCTGCTGTGGTCTCCGGCGCGAACTGCCGGCCGGGACCGTCTTTATTGACAACGCGCATGCGTGAGCCTCGTTGTGGCCCGCGCATGCGCAGTACTGCGTATTAACTACGCAACATCCCTCCTTTTTCCCCAAACAATGAACATTAATTAACAGTGTAACTTAACAACTTGTTCTTCAAACATAAACGTTCCAGCACGACCACGATTACGAAGCAGGGTCCATAATAAAGTCTTGGAACCTCTGCGGCGGCTTGCGCCCCTCCCGGCTCGGGTACCTGTGTGCCTCGGCCTGAGGCACCTCTTGTGTCCATTGAGTCTCAACCAGTCCATCGTGTCTCAGTGGCGGTCCATCGCTTGGCTCAGGTGCCGGAGTGTCGACTTCATCCGTGCCGGCAGGCACCACGCGCTTGAAAAACGAGATGTTCCTGGTGACAGTTCCACGTGCATTGGCAGCTGTGACCATCGCGCCATTTACATGTGTCACCCCCAGGGGCTGTGTTTCGTAGGTTAACGATAACTTCCCTTCTGCTCTCCTGTTTCGCACCAGCACGGTATCCCCCACCGCAATCGGCCTCTCCGAGAGCTTCCTCCTGATCGTCTCATTTTCGTTCCACGCCGCCCTCTCCGTTCGCACGGGACCATTTTCAATCTCCCCCGGCTGGACGCCTTCCGTTTCCGGCAGGAGCCCTCTTGGTACACGCTTGAAGAGTGCTTCGGCTGGGGCGACCCCGGTTGATTGATGGGGGGGGGGGTCGAGCAATACTCTCGAAAGAAGTCAACTAAGTTGCGTTGGAGGTCTGCGCCTCCATCTGCTGATATGCGGAACACTTTGTTAAGCGTTCGCATGAAGCGCTCTTCCTCCCCATTTGCCCTTGGCCAGAGAGGTGTGATTTTCCTATGGCGTATTCCCCTCTCCTCACAATATTGAGCAAAACGTTGCCCCCGAAACGGTGCCCCATTGTCTGAGCATACCTCCACCGGAAATCCATGCGTGGCGAACATCTTCTCCAGCGCCATGATGGTGTGGTCACTTGCCGTCGATTCCACCAGTTCAACCTCCGGATGGCGGCACCACTGGTCTGTCACCACTAGAAAATGGAGCCCTCAGCCGGTGGATCCAAAATCGGCATGGACCGTCCCCCAAGGCTGGTCACTTCTCTCCATGGTTTGGATTGGCGGGGCCCTCTCCACCGGGTGTGCGGCTTGGCAGGATATGCACCTTCTCACAAACTCCTCCACTCTACTTTCCAGGTGAGGGAACCAGACCTTGAGTCTCAGTCTTGCTTTCATCTTGGCCATCCCTTGGTGCCCATTGTGTGCGAGCTGCAGAACCTTGTAAACTAGTGTTCTCGGGATGACAATCTGGTGACCCCTTAGCAGGAGGCCATCCTCGGCTACCGAGAGCTCATGGCGCGCCTTCCAGAGGGCCTGCAGGTCTTTCTGAGCCCCTGCGTTCCTTCGGGAGTTGTCCTGGAGGACCTCTCGCCATTCTCCATTTGCCATTGCAAGCTTGATCTTTGTGAACGTCTCGTCCATGTTGGAGTCTTCCGCGATCTCCTGGCGGGATAGGGCAACGGGCAGCGCCGATTCGACCGCGAGATGTATTGCTTCAATACCCTCTGCTACTTCCACTGTGTCCTTTGGCCTCCCCGCACCTGGATGCGGGACAGGTAGTCTGCCGGGTTGTCAGGGCCTGGTCGATACAGCAGTTTGACCTCCTACTCCATTAACGACAGCATCCATCTCTCTATTCTCGGCGGTGGTTTGGATGAAGTTCCGGACAAAATCGGGATGAGAGGCTTGTGGTCTGTTATCACCACGACCGGTTTACCCAAAATGTATATCCGGAAATGCCTGCAACCCCATAGGATGGCCAGAGCTTCCCGTTCGATCTGAGAGTATCGTCTCTCCGTCTCTGTTAGCGCTTTGCTGGCATAAGCGATGGGCCTCATTGTTCCTTGATTGTTGGCCTGCATGAGGACAGCCCCCAGTCCTACGGGGCTGGCATCGACCACAATTTCAGACTCCCGATCCGGATTAAAGTATGCCATCGTTTCCTGTTCCGATAGGGCATTTTTGATGGTGTCGAAAGCCCTCTGTTCTTTATCCCCCCCAGTTCCAGGCGATGTCGTTTCTGGTGAGCGTTCTCAGGGGTTCCGACAGGGAGGCTAGATCGCGGATGAAGCGACCACAATACGTCACCATACCCAGGAAGCTTCTGATTTCAGATGGTGAGGTTGGCGAGGTCGCTTCCCGGATGTCTTTCACTTTTTCGGGATCAGGTGATATGCCAGCCGCATGGAAGACGAACCCGAAAAATTCCAGCCTGTCTCTCAGGAACTCACACTTCTCTTTGTGCAGTGTCAACCCTAGGTCGCGCAGCCTCACCAGTGTGCTTTCCAGGCGCTTTAGGTGTTCAGCCTCGGAACGGGCAAAGACCAGAATGTCATCCGACATGTTTATGACTCCCTTGAGTCCAGACAGGGCTCCCCTGATGGTATTCTGGAAGACCTCTGCCGCGGAAGAAATACCAAAACTGAGTCTTTTATATTGGTATAACCCCTCGTGAGTCGTAAACGTTGTAATGTATCTTGACTCGGGGTGGAGCTCCAACTGATGGTACCCAGATCTCAAATCCAGTTTTGAGAACACTTTCGCCCCTTGAAGCTCCCCAATGATGTCGTCCAGGGTGGGTGTTATGTGGCGCTCTCTTTTGATCGCTAGGTTGGGAAGCCTCATGTCCATGCAAATGCGTACCGCACCCGGCTGTTTGGGCTTTGGGGCTACCACGATCGGGGAGACCCACGGGGTGGGGCCCTCTACCTTCTCAATGATGTCCTTGTTTATCAGGGATTGCAGCTCGCGTTCCACCTGTGTCCTCAGATGGAAAGGGACGCGGCGGTGTTTGAGAGCCTTTGGTCTCACAGACCCATCGATGTGGAGGCGTATTGGGTCAGCCTTTAGTTTCCCTACCCCTCGGAATATCGTCTCGAAACGACTCAACAAATTTTCCAAGTCAGTGTGGTAGACCGCAAACGAGAAGTGAACAATGTCCAATGCCTCAGCCGCAGCACAACTCAGAAGGGAATGCGGGCTCACATCTGTGACAAAGAACCTCGCCCTTATTCGATTTTGTCCGTGAGTGACTGGGGCCACGAATACTCCTTGGATGGGGAGCGGTGTGTGTCCTCCGAAAGCGTATATACGTGCTGTGGACTCGGCTAGGCTTGGTGGACCAGGGAGTGCGTTGTAGTGTTCCGTCGCCAGCACACAGACGGACGCTCCAGTGTCTATCAAGACCGGTGTGGGTGTTTCCCCAATGTTAACTGTGCACTTGGGTTGTCTTCTGCCGGGGCCTTCAGCTATACTTGAGATGAAGAAGATTTCATCTTCCTCCTCCTCCTCCTCCTCCTCCTCGGCGATGTTTAGGTCCTGCATACCTTGTTCAATGGACGATACACCCCTCACTCTCCGAGTGCTGCCTCTGGCAACCCTTTCGGGGCCCTCTCAATACTGCGACAGGTGCTGTTGCTCTACACAACCTCGCATAATGTCCTGGTGTGTTACACCGGCCACAGGTTCTCGATTTGGCTGGACAGTCACCCATGTGTGGCAGGTCGTACCCACAATATTGGCATGAGGGAGCATTTCTATGCCCCCCGGGGCTATCACCTCCTCTTGATGTCCACCTTGACTTTCCTGGGGTAGTGCGGCCAATTGCAAAAGCCTCGCCTTCCTTTCTCGCATGCGTGACTGCATCCATTTTCGCACCCCTCGCATCAGCCAGCTCATAGGCCCTCCCCGTGTCCAGGATCTGTTGTAGGGTCAAACCAGGTTCCCTCAATACCTGCCTCCTCAGTTTACCGGAGCTGCAGCCCTGCAACAACTGGTTCCAAACCATCTCCTCTTCATTTCCCCCATCTACAGGAGCTTGCCAGAACTCTGAGTCGTGCACAAAATTGATACAATGACTCTTCCTCTCGTTGTCTTTCCGCACTCATGACGAACCTATCAAAGTCTACATTCGCCATTGGCAGAAAGTGATCTCGGAGCGCCTGCTTCACTGCAGCATATGTCGCAACCGGAATGTTCAGAGAGTCATATCTTGTGAACCTCGGCCCCTGCCGACTACACCATGATTGCTATTCTTTCTTCGTCCTCCGTGATCCCCGAGGCCGTGAAGAACATCTCCAACCTCTTCACCCATAGGAGCCATTTAGGCCCCAACTTGGAAGGTGGGCCCGTGGTATCAAATTCGGGCATGGGGGCTAGTGTGCTGTTCACCCTGCGAGGGATGGGGACAGGAGCGCCATCCTGTTCTTCTTCCTCCCCCATTTTTCTGCGTGGTACTCACAGGTATGCGTTGAACTGCTTTGAAGATAGGGCCCCGGATCACCCTTGGCGCAATCTTTTCTTCAGTGCTACTCTTCTCTCCTCTTTTTTTAAATTTTTTTTCAAAATGCCACAACCTTGCGGCTGCATAGGCTGTGGAGGGTCCAAAAATTGATGGGTTTTTTTGCGCAAATCGCAGGTGGCGCACGAGCACCCCCACGGGCCGCAACCACTGCGTTCCACGCACAATCCAAAATGGCCGCCTGCCACACGTGTGGGCCCGTGCCGACACAGAGCAGCGTTCTCCTCCCTGGACGCTACCGGAGCGGAGGACAGCTCCCGCGCCGTCCTCGTCGCCAGTGTGATATTGTGGGGTGATGTCAGGCCCCACACGCAGGCACACACACACGCATCCAGCACTCACACAGAGAGACACGCCGGAGACGTGTTGCTGCTGTGGTCTCCGGCGCGAACTGCCGGCCAGGACCCAGTTTATTGACAACGCGCATGCACGAGCCTCGTTGTGGCCCACGCATGCGCAGTTCCGCGTATTAACTATGCAACACCTGTTGTGGTGGTATAGGTCCATCTGTGGGTTGGGGGCAGGTAGCGTGCCTGGTGGGCAGCTAAACGGGGGCGCGGAGCAACGATATATAAAAAATTAAAAAGTGAATAAAAATATATATATATATATTTATATAGGATATTACATCCTCCAGGGAGCAGAGAGGGTCAGCAGCTTGGGGTGGGGAGGGTTATCAGCAGGGTGTCTAAAGCCCAGCTAGAAGGGGCAGTGCAGAAAGTTACAGGGGGAGTAGGGGCCCGGCGTTGGGAGGTCACAGTGCAGAGCAGCTTCGGATGGGGCTCTTGCAGTGGTGATGGTTTGAACCTCGTCGGCAGGGGGGCGGGGGGAGGCTTGTGATAAAGGGGGTGGGAGGGGCAGGGTGGATATGCCTAGGAGGGGTGGGGAGGATCAGGGGAGCAGATGGAGGGTCAAGATGTCGGCCTGGAGCAGCGGGTGTGGTGGGGGTGCGAACGAGAGAAAAGGGGGTTTAGGGCAGAAGAGGGTGTGGGACGTGTTGTTGAGGATGGTAGGGAGAGGGTGGATTGAGTGGGGGCGTAGTAAAGAGGGGACAAGGAAGGAAATGCTTGCAGAAGAGTGCAAGGGAGAGGAGGAGGACACACTCCCCGGTAGATGGCGTTGACAGGGAAAGGTATGGAACGACCTCCCTGCATGAAAATGGAGGAGGTGGAAGGAGAAGACTTCAGAGGGGTCCCTCTGGTGAGAATTGATATTGATATTTTATTTCTATTGCGCTCATACACAAGTGTTTCAGAGCACGACAACGCAAGGGAGGGGAACAGGGCAGAACAAAACAGCGATCTTACTAGGCCCAGTGAAATTGAGAACGCGCAAGTGCATGGGAGAGGGGGAGGGGAAAGTGCGAAGCAGAGGAGAAACAGATAAATAACAATAAATAAATAATAAAGGCAACAAACAGTAGTAGTGCAGCCAGCAATTTGCAAGTGCTAGGTTTAAGGCAGCAGACAGGGTAGGTCTGATAAGTGCAGGAAGAAAAGACGGGGGCTGTATGGGTACAGATACAGACCCCAGTGCAAGGGGTGGTTCGGACCCAGTGCGGGAGGGTGGCAGGGTCAGCAGGTACCTGGGCCCGGAGGACAGAGGGTGGCCAGGTGCACGGTGCCAAGAGAGAACAGATTAACAGGGGAGAGGGGAAACAAAGGCAGAAGAAAAGAGGAAGGTCTTGAGGTGCTTCCGGAACCGGAGATGGTTCTCCTCAAGTTTTAGAGAGGCAGGGAGGCTGTTCCAGAGCGAGGCCCCAGCCGAAGACAGAGATCTACCCCAGCTCGTTTCTTTGAAAAACGACTGACCCTGAGGGAGTTGGAGGTAGAGGAGCGAAGAGCTCGAGAGGGGAGGTATTTGCGGAGGAATAGCTGAAGGTATTTTGGACCCAGGCCCCAGAAAGCTTTGTGGACAATGCAGAGGGTTTTGAATTGAATCCTTGCATTCAATGGGAGCCAATGGAGAGATTTCAGGGCTGGAGAGATACGATCCCAGGGCTTGAGGCCAAGGACAAGTCTCGCAGACCTGTTCTGGATTAATTGCAGAGGGCAGAGAGTAGAGGCAGGTAGATTTAGAAAGAGGCTGTTACAATAGTCCAACCTAGAGAGAACCAGAGCTTGGGATACCATGAGCTTCTGGGGAAAGGAGAGGAAAGGCAGAGTACCTCTGAGGAGGTGCAGTAGGAAATTTGACTTTTTAGAGACCTCAGAGATGTGGGCGGAGAAGAAAAGGGTGGAGTCAAAGATGACCCTGAGGTTCTTAGCCTTGCAGGTAGGGGTAGAAGGAGGGCCACGGGAGGCCGGCCAGAGAGTGAGGGGAAAGGATGGTGAAGGTGTGTGGATGAGGAGGATCTCCCTCTTGCTGGCATTCAAAGATCATTGGCGGCACACCAATCTTGAATGGCAGTTAGGCAATCAGAGATGAGAGAGGGAGAGAGGGAGAGGAGGTGGCAGAGGGCAGCCTGAAAATGAGTTGAGTGTCGTCTGCGTAGCACTGGAAATTTGAGCAGAAAGTGGCTATGCAGTGGGTGAGAGTTGCCAGGTATTGGTTGAAAAGCCAGGGCGAGAGGTTAGACCCCTGGGGAACACCGCAGGTAGAGAGGAAGATTGATGAAAGGAAGGACCCAAGTTGGACCTGGGAGGATCGATCTGAGAGGAAAGAGGTCAGCGAGGCCAGAGCCTGATCAGTGATACCCAGGCTTTCATGGAGACAGTTGAGCAGGATGGTAAGGTTGACAGTGTCGAAGGCAGAAGAGCGATCGAGGAGGATGAGAACAGAGGGAATGTTAGAGTCAAGGTTGGAGAGAAGATCTTCTCGGATGTTCAGGAGAGCTGTTTCCGTGCTTCTGGCAGCTCTGAAGCCAGACTGGTGGTCATGGAGACAGTCAACAGAATTGGAATGAAGGTTAAGCTGAGAGATGGCCAACTTTTCCAGGAGTTTGCCCAGAAAGGGAGTAATGGAAAGTGGAGAAGAAGTGGGCAGCCTAGAGGATGCAGTATGGCCCCTAGCACGACTGAAAGGAGGGCGAAGGAGTGAATGCCTCACCCATGAACAGAAGAGGAGCAGGAAGAGCCTGGTGTGGCCCTGCTCAAAAGACGACACAGGAGCATCAGGGTGGACACCCTGTGTTGCCCCCAGGAGGATCTGTCCGGCCGAGAGGGCATACACAACATGACTGGTATATGGCTGGGGAAGATGAAGTGGGTGAGGAGTATTGGTTGGTGTGGGAGGAAAGGAGCCAAGGGGAGTGGGTTGGAAGAGAAAGGGGACGAAGTGGTGAGAGGTTTGAAGGAGAGGGCAGGCCTGGGGGAAAGGGGAGTATGGGGAGAATGCAGGGAAGATGGGCTGGAGACTCTGCTGATGTTTTTGTTCTAGCAATAGGAGCCTGTTGAGTAAAGAAATGAGGAGTAGCAGCGTGAAGGCCAGGATGACACAGCTGGGAGAGGACAGGGCGGCAAGAGGTGAGCAGGGCCGGGAATGGTCTGCGGCATGGGTCAGGTTGGGGGCACAAAAAAGGGGGCATCGGGGCAACTTTGGCATGGAGGGAAGACAGGGGTGCAAGAGGTGGGGCCTTGGTGAAGGCAGAAGGGAGAGGTGTAGCCTTGGTGAATGTACATAGAGATAAGGTCTCGGATCCTGTGGTGCAGAGGGTGGTGGAGGCGCCTACTGAATGTACGGGAGAGAGCACAGGAAAGGCTAAGAAGCTACCCTATATGGGTATTACAAAGCAGTTGAGTGTGCATTTGAAGGTGGCTACAAAGGAGAAAATGTGGGCCGTAGAGTTTGCAGACATGTTCAAGCTTTTACATAGGGAAGTGAGAGCTAAAGGAGGGGCGGTGGAAGATGAGCGGGAGCTGGCAGCAATGCTGTGGGTACGGGTTTTGATCGACAATTGGAAGTCAGAGTTTATAATATACGCTAGTGTTTACTGTGAGAAGTACCCGGGGATGTGTAGCTTTGTTGAAATATATGGATGTGATTAGGAAAGCTTTTACAAGTTTTGGAGGTTTTGCTTGAGTGAGGTACGACGAGGAGTTGAGGGCAAGGATGCGTGAGGACAAGAAGGTGGTGTGGTGGGAAATTGATATGAACTTGTGGTTGCAGTGGATGGCGCCCATGTGCCCAGCCCCAACACTTCATACAGCGAGCGGTTTACTCGTGCCTTATCGGCCCTCTCCTGGTCCCGCCCCCCCTTGATGGAGGCAGGGGACAGATGTCAGCGCCATGCTGGGCCTTTAACAAAGAGGGTTGCTCTAGGCGGGTGTGCAAATTCAGACATGAGTGCAGCAGATGCACAGGACTGCATCCCGTTACACAATGTTTTGCAACAGGAGAGGGACGGAGGGGGCAGGGCGAGGGGTTGTGGGGTAAGGCCTATACTCCAGTTAAGGTGGATGTGCTGGAGGAATGGCTGTTTTACCTGGATAGGGAAGGTGACTGGATTTTGGGTGTGGGTTTCTGAGACGGCTTTAAGTTAGGGTCCCAGGGGCTGAGGATGCGGCAGTGGGCAGAAAATCTCAACTCGGCACAAGAGAATCGGAGGTGGTAAGGGTGAAGCTGCAAAAGGAGGTGGCTGAAGGAAGGTTGGTTGGGCCATTTCTGGATTTGTTTGGTGATCTGGTGGTGTCCCCCTTAGGGGTGGTATCTAAAAATGTAGCCAGTGAGTTCAGGTTGATTCACCACTTATCATGGCCAGAGGGCATGTCTGTGAATGATTTAATTGCCTCCGAGGATTGTGGGGTGTCCTATGCAAGTGTGGACCAGGCGGTGGGTTTGATGAGGAAGAAAGGGTGTGTTGCTTTTATGGCCAAGTGTGACATCAAGGCGGCTTTTTGGTTGTTGCCAGTGTATACAGAGGATTTTTGATTGCCGAGGATGCAGTTTGAGGGTCAAATGTACATGGACAAAGCATTACATGTGTCATGTGTTTTGTTTGAGAATTTTAGCTCCTTCATGCAGTGGGTTTTCAATTACAGTTCTGGTTTTGGGGGAGTTTTGCACTATTTGGATGATTTCTTGTACATCGGTGGGGTGGGTGAACAGGTGTGCCAGTGGATGCTGGAGGTTTTTCAGTTGTTGCTGCTCGAGTTGGGAGTGCCATTGGTGGAGGATAAGACTGAGGGGTTGGGGGTGGTTCTTAATTTTCTGGGTATTGAGCTGGATTCTGTGGCTATGACCTCACGCTTGCTGGATAACAAGGTGAGCAAGCTGGTACAGTTGCTGCAGAGGGCGATAGCGGCGCATAAAATGACGCTGGTGGACATGCAGAGACAGTTAGGGCATCTCAATTTTGTGTGTTCGGTTATGGCTCTGGATCGCACTTTTTGTAGAAATGTTGCCCATTCTATGGTGGGGGCGAGGCACTCACATCACAGGGTGAGGGCTTCAGGGGCTGCCAGAGAGGATTGTAGGGGTTGGCTGAGATCTCTGGAGGAATTCAATGGTGTGCCTATGTGGAGCTCTGGTGGCTAGAAGATTGAGATCCTTGCATTAAGTAGAGAGTTCACTAGCCCCAGCATCTCAGGCTGCATACAGGAGAGCATGGTTGGAGTTTCTGAGGGGGGGGACGTGTAGTCGCAAGAGGATGGAGGAAGCAGAGGAGAGAAGGAGGGAGGATGTGATCGACTTTATATTGAGCTTTGTGGGTAGGGGTTGGTCTAGGGCAATGATAGTGGGAAAGCTGGTGGCATTGCTATTTATGGGAAGTGGTTCTGGGGCCTTCATCCTAGTGGGGGGGGGTGGGAACAGCACGTAGGATGTTGGAAGGATGAGCATGGGATAAAGAGGAAGGGGAAGGACGGTAGGAGGCCATTGTCAGCGGTCCTGTTAAGGAGGTTGTCCCAGGTTCTTGAGGGCATATGCTGGTCGCCATGGGAAAGAGACATGTTTTCGGCGTATTTATGTGGTTGTTTTTGGGGCATTTCGGGTGTCAGAGTTGGTACTGGGGGGTGAAGGGATGGAGGTCTGATATTGAGGGATGTCTGTCTGTCAGTGGACATTGTAGTTGTCAAAATGTGTAAATCAAAGACAGATTAGTTGGTCAGGGATTTTTGGGTACATTTGAATAGGAGTAGTAGGGAGTTGTGTCCGGTGAGAGAGGGAGTACTATGGCGGGAGAGATGTAGGGGAAGGGAGGGTTTTGTTTTTCAGCATCAAAACAGGAAGGGGTGATGGCTGTTCAGGTTTTGGGGTGATGAGGAGGGCTCTGTTGGCGGTGGGTGAGAAAGTAGAGGATTTTGGGACTCATTCGTTCAGGAAGGGGGGCAGCGTCAAAAGGGAGCAGGCTGGGCTTGTCTGAAGAGAAGCTGGAGAGCCTGGGGTGCTGGAGATTGGCAAAGTATAAAGGATACATCAGAGATCTTAGTAAAAGGAACTCTTAGGAAACAAAGGGCTGGGGTGGTGGGGGGATCATCAGAGGGGAGGCTCTTTGTCTTTTCTTTTTCAGATTAGGCTCGGATGAGTGGTGAATTGCCTCAAATATGAATATGCGGACATTCCATACTGAAACGGGAAAGATGTGGCAAAAAGAGTTTATGGTACCAAGTTAGGGTGTAGTATGATTTGGCTTTGTTGAGATGGTCTACGGTGGGGGGCTTTGGTGGGACCAACTGTTGCATATGCTGGTGGGTATGAGAGAGCTTCATGGGGTGCTGGCGGCTCTGGTGTTACATGCGGGGGAGAACAATCAGGTTAAGGGGACATGTGTTGCACTGTTAAAAAACATGAAGAGGGACATTGGTTGAGGGGGATTTGGCCAGGGGTTGTTGTGGTTTGGACTGAGTTGATGCCAAGGAGGGTATGGAGGGAGCTGTGAAGGAGGGGGCTGTGGAACGGACGAGACAGAAGATTAACAGGGAGATGTTAAAGTTCTGCAGGTCCTGGGGGGTGCAGATGCTCGCACAACCTGGAGAAAAAAATCAGAGGCTTTTGATTTGCTTAGGGAGGATTTGCTTAGGGAGGATTGAGTTTATTTGTCACATATGGGGAACTAGTACTATTTCATGGGTGTTAGATTGGCGGTTGAAGCTATCATAAAAGTGTGGAGGCAGAAGGAATTGGGGGTGTGGGGCAGAAAGAACACCCGAGGAGAGGGTGTTTCTTCTGCCGGTGACATGGCCATTTGGATGATGGTCGGGGAAGAACAAAGGGGTAGTAGCGTGGTAAAGGAGGATGGTGGCGCTGTTTGCACAAACAGGCTTACAAAGAGGGGGAATAGGTATTGAATAAGGAGGGGTGTGGCCTTGGGGAGAAGATGGGGGGGATAAAGCTTGAATGAAGGTTGAGGGGAATTGAGGGGGAGCGGAGGGAGTAAGGGGCAGGAAGTGATGAATTGTTTAATGGTTTAATTAATTAATTGTTTTGGTGATTGTTTTTTATCTGTAGTATGTAAGGGCAGGGAGCCAGGTTAGCGTGTATTTCTAAGCGGTGGCCTGTCACATTAAAGCAACTTTTTCCACTTCTAGCAAGTCTGGGATTTTCGTTCAGTGAGCCCTAAATCCCGCTAGCGCTGCCTGCCAGCGCAGTGAGGCCATCCAGGGCATGTTCTTATTTGTGAACCTTCTGTAACATTCTCACTGGAGCACTCGGCACCCTTTCAAAATGTGCCATACATTTTTCTAGAAGGCAACATCAAATACTATTCCCACAGCCGAATCTAGAAGATGGAAAGGTGTTTACAGCCATAGTCCACAGAAAGAAGGATGCCGAGCCTGTGAGTCCCAAGTACAAAGAGGGAAGAGATAGTGCAAACCCACTCGCGCCACCCCCGAGGGTAGCTCCAACTGACACTGGGGCAACACTCAGCGCATAATATTTCATACATTCCAATACAGGCATCAGCCACACATGACCTAATACACACACAGACAGGGACCAGATCGACACAAATCTACCCGAGAGAAAGAAAATAAGACACAGACACAGACACACACACACCCATCATGGAGGGACACCCACTGCAGCCCCATACAAAGAGGTACGAAAGGGAAGTCCCCATTCAGCCACAGCAGAGACTACTACTCTCTACTGCCCCGTCACAACTGCCAAACCACCATATAGAGTTCCAGGCACATACGTACACTACCACTCAGACCACTAATGCACTTTGAGGAAGAAGGAGGGGCAGTGAAGTGCACAAACGGAAACCTAACTCATGCCCAACGTACAACCTTAAGAACATCAATAACCACGGGAGTGAGAGAGTGTAAGCAATCAGTGCAAGCTTCAACACCAAGAAAAGGAATGTTAAAAACACACCCACAAAAAAATGAGAATATACACAACAAAGCACACGTGGCTACCACACCGGTAACGCATGATATCGGGAAACACACTTTAATAAGCACAACTGCAGGCCACATCCACACCAGCACTGCATGTTAACCGGAAATAAACTGTAATAAGCACAACGACATGCTGCAACCAACCCAGCGCCGCGTTCAAACCAAAACATCATGAGGCAACCACACAAGTGCCACAGGCAAACTAATTCATACACCGCCTTTTATCATAATGTATAATAAACGCACCACCTGCACACAACAACAATAATACTGATGCCAACGGGGTACGATGATCGTACACCTACTCGTATTATTAGTAAGAATACTTTTTGGAATGCTCCTACCACATTTAGTGCTAATGGCTTTATCATGCTGCAATAACGTAGACAATAACACGGAACACTGTGCACAAGCCCGAGAGGATATGTTTGCCCCGTGTGATAAAACTACAACAACCCGTAAATGCTAACCTAAACTGACAACTCCCCAAAATGTTCCCAGCACTACTGCAAAAAACTTCATCGCCTAAAATTAAGTTACCCAACATAGTGCAGTTAATAATAAAAATGAATCTTCACCAGTTTGAGGTGATGTGATTTCTCATAAAAGGAATACGCAGCCAGGGTGCAACTCTTGAATGACACCTGTGAGAGTGGGGCAGTCTTCTGCTTTTGCTGCCCCACAGATGGCCAGTGGCGTAGCCGGGATGGTACAACAAGTGGGGCCTAAAGCTAATGTAGTTGGACCCTCCACAAGGGGAGCATGCCGAGGGCTAAAGGGTTTGTTCTGCCCCTGGACCAAAGCGCAGAAGCGACCGAGCATCGAGAGGGAGCCCGAACCAACCAAGTGGGTTTCTCCTTCCCGGGAACATTTTATAAATAATGGGTAAAAATGGTGGATTTTGCAGTACACTTTTTGTGACAAATTAGGTAGAGAGTCACACAGTTTACAATAGGTTGTGTAGAGTAAGGCATGACAAAATCGATTAGATGCCAAGCCACCAACAAAGGACCGGACCATTTTCCAATGCATTTTCATAATTCCTTTGCCCACTATTTGCCAGTCCTTTGCCAGTGCGCACACATTCTGCATAATGATTGTGCCCATATATGCCCATGCTGGTGCACCTCTATATGCCAGTATTCCTACATAAGAATACACTAATGCTTGATTTTCCCATAGTACAATTAATAATACTATAACAAAATATGTTCATGCTGGCTCTGCCAATATATTCCAGTAGTCCCACAAACAAACATACTTCTGTTGGCGTTGCCTTAATGCCAGCATAAAAAGGACATGCCACAGTAAGAAAATATGGTGTTGCTGGCTGCATAAATGTGCCATACACTGCCGGTAAGATTTCCCATCGGTTGAGAGCTTGCTGCTCTGATCTGCAACTTGCAGGTTCTAAACCCAGCAAGGCCACCTCAGCCTTTCATCCTTCAGAGGTTTATAAATGAGTACCAACTACGGTTGGGTGATATTAGGTGTAAATATGTTATATGTAAAGCGCTTAGGTGAAAGCACTATATAAATACCACCTCATTATATTAGATCGCTCATCATGTTGTATTTGCCCACTCACACCAGTAAAAAATAAATGCAAAATCACAGTAATAAAAAATTGCCTTACGGGCGGCACCCATGCCTGCAATGTAAGAACACTCATAATGTTTTCTTTGACCTTGACACCAGTAAATAAAAAGGCATGTCACAATAAGGAAACCTACTCTATCCTCCCCAGTATAAGAATACTAATCATGTTAGCTTTGCCCTTAATGAGAGTACAACATTCCATACCACAGTTTGAAAGGATCTAGGCTACCACCCCCATTGTAGCATGTTTTTTTTCCATTACCGGTTTCCCTCCAGACTCAACAGGACACTGCCTCCTTAGTTACTCTATAGGCCTCGAGCTCCCGCTCTCCCCACAAACAGAAACCAGGAAACACTGAGAGCTTCCTGGCTCCTGGCATGCGCTGAGAAGCCGGAGAGAAAATCCAGCTAGTTTGCTTGTTCTTAAATCCTCTCTATTTTATGAAATGTGGTTTAAAAGAAACCATTTGGCCATTATGTTTGCAAATATTCTTAGAGGAAAAGTATTATTAATATTCATAGGAAACCAACAAATGTATTAGGTGTTTTATCTCACTATATGGCAAAGTATTTAACAGTGATCTCAACTTATATCTCCCTTTTCTCTTTTCTTGTTTTACCACTGATCAAGACCCCCCAAAAATAAACCTCTGGATACCGGCCTGATATTAAACCGATAAAGCTAAATTCTATCCTAAATAACATCTCGATGAAGGATTGAAAATAAATCCGCAGCTGATTGGAAATCCTCCTTCTCACAAATGTCCAACTCCATTCCATTTGTGTACATGCACACCATGTATTCCTTCAATCACGCATAGACAGATTCCTGCCCTCATAGATTTGAAGATTATAAATTACAAGTGCTGAGTGATCAGCAGGATTGACATATAGAAATGCTCAGCTGCTGAGTGACTTTGGGTTGTCCTTGCCTGCTCAGGCCCTACCTTTGCCTAGGCCTCTGTAGACAAGGCCTCTTTCCCACATAGCCACTAGGAAGCATTAATTCACAGTGCAGTTAAGGTTTACGCAGCAGTCTGCGCATCTCTTGGATGACTGAGGAGGGCATCTCTCCAAAGTGATACCCACATTTTCTTTTTTATTTATTAGTGTATATAGTTATTAAACTTTTACGCAAATTCAGTAATAACTTCTTAAGATAATACAATTCATTAAAGAGCACAATTCATAATTCATCATTCATAGTTCACATTCATAATTTCAAATTTGCATCATCAAGATCAAGTTTGGGTTAATATCACAATCCTTAAAAAAAAAAATATCACAATTCTTTAAATATATACAGACAGCCAGCAAACAAGCTTGATATTATTTCATAAGCAATATTATTATACCCACATTGTTTATTCCACCTCCTTCAGCGTTCAATACAGGAACATAGTTTTGTATACAAATAATTTGGATCGGAAAGCTGGTTGGGGCTCTGTGTTTGATATGCTTTTGCAGGTTCTAAGACATTTGCTGGAGAAGAGGCCTATTTGTGCACAAACCTTTTTTTGTATCACATTTCCTCACAGAAATCCAGGGGGAGACCCCCCGCAACCCACCCATATCGCCCACCATAATTAAATACCTAAACCCAACGCCCCATCTATATTTGCAAGGGAATGTGTTAAAAAAGGAGAACAAATGGGCCTGCGAGCAAATGGGCTAAATCGGCTTAAGCCTGCTCTTCTTGTTGTTAAGAGCACCGTTCGAGATCCGTACTAGTGCCGCTCACATCATTTGGTCTGCACGGGGCCAGCACCCCCACCAGAACACAGTGCTCTTGTCCCATAAATGAGGTAGGCATCGCCTCCAACCGTGCTTCTCTTTACACTATGTAATACGATCACACCATGGACACTCACGCTGTCTGCAGCGTTATATAATGCGTCTACCTTAGAAGTCCATGATGTCAAGGAGTGGTGAGAAAGCAACTCTGGCCACAATGGTTTGTTGACCGACCCTTCGCCCGCAGCACCGTGGACCATGGCACCTCTCAGCTCAATTCACTCTCACATGGAGGACCTTCTCCTGCCCCACCCCACAGGACTTCCTGTTAGGATTGTCCACCACTGCCATTCTGGGGCCCCTCCGTTTGTTCCTGTGGTAGTTCCTCACAGTCACTAAATACAATCTACAATCTGCCAAAGGCCTTCACCACCTGCACCGGGTGGGAACAGTACCAGTAGCTACACCCCTCCTGACCGCTCCATACCCGTGTGGCAAAACGCAGATCACATGGGTGCATGACAGCATGTACAGTGGCCCCACTGAGCAACATACTCGCTCCATAAGCCCTGGGTGGTGGACCATCGTTTGGGGATAAGGGGGCTCCCAAAGCGTACTGCTCCACCTACCACAGCTCTGAAAGGTCCAGTATACACTGAGAGGGTCGCCAAATAATGTAATCTAGTCAAGTAAATCCAAAGGAAGACGGATGCCAAGAGCGTAAGTTTCAGGTAAACCTATTTTATTAATGAAAGTGCACAAATACAGAAAGGGGGAAACATAGGGGCAACCCACCAGGGCCCACTACCCAGGCTAACCGCAACTGACACAGGGAAAAACCCCGAGCATATAACATGCCATACATTCCACTAAAGACAGCACTCACACCCCTGACCTAACACACGCACACGCACCACCACAGACACACACATACACACACACGCACACATCACCACAAACCAGAAATGCACATCTTCCTCCCGCCCCCCCCATTTTCCCCAAAGGGTCAGAAGAAAATAAATAAGCTTACACCGGGAGGAAAGCTCAGGGGCAACGCGTTCGTCTTAGAAGCAAGACCACTCGGAGCAATATAGGTTCAAATGACAGACTGTGCTTAGGGGGTTGTTTCTGGTATTAGGCACGTAATGGAAGGTTAATTAATTAATTACACCCATGACCTTGCACACCCACAGAGATTGTCACAATCTCCTTTGGAGTGACACCAGGCAGAAGTAGAGGCAGGACTAATGCCAACTCTGAGGACTATTACCAATTCCAAGGGGCCAAAGAGGCTTCCTCCTATGAGTTTTGGAATTAGCTTTGAAAAGTGTGAACGTCCAAAAAATACACAAAGTAAAACACTAGCCCTCACCTTCCAAATCACAAGCAATCTGTTCCTAAGCCCGTTGCAAACAGGATAAGGCAAGAACCTTCCTTTTAAGAAAAAACAAAATGCAATTGAATTAATCAGGATTATCAACATCAGTAAAAGTCCTCGGTGTTTAAATGTGTCGCTTTCTGCTTCCTTCATATCTATGTCCCAATGGATGCACGGGTTTGCTAATTGTATGAGTATCTATCCACTATCAATTTCCTATGGGTGCTACATCCAATGGATCTTTATCCCTGAGGAAATGAATGGTCTATGGATCTCTGTACCACGAGCACCTCTATGACAATGGATATTGAACTTCCATGGATCTCTATCTAATAAGTATCATTATTTTGATGGCTGCCCCTACCCTATGGATCTTTCTTCAGTAAGGAGACAGTCAGTCTAGAGATCAACCGCAACCAACCTCTATATCTGGTGGATCACAACAGCAACAATGCAATGTAAAATAAATTGGTATAATTTAATATGAAAGGAAACATATGACTCTAAGAAACATAATTATTTGGCAAAAGAATGTACTGTGCATTACATATAAAAAGGAACAACTAAATGAAATACAACCAACAGTTAAAATACATTGAAACTAAATCCCACTAAGTTCAAGGTCATTATTTTCGGTCCCCATTCCAGTTCATGGACTGCATCACCTCCACCATTAATTCTCAATGACCCTGTCCAACCAGCATTATTAAGTACTGCCCTATCTCCATTACCCACTTCCTACAGACGGCTATGCAGACTATGTGGTGGTAATCATATTGAATCCATGGAACATTTGTCACTAGCACATGAAAGTTTAACAGATATACGGTGGCAACATCTGAAAGCCTATAAAAATAAGTTTAACTTTGACGAATTACCTAAGATTTGGTCTGAATTTTATAAAAGATGAGATAAAAATGTAATCTTTCATATTGTTAGATTTTATTGGAAGTGTGTCGAAATCATGACAATATTAGACATTAACACATGAAATGCCAATTTTTATACTGAATTAATTGAAAGTGCTTAATGTAGGAACAATGTTTCCGGTTGAACACAAGCAGTTTTAACAATGGCTCATTGGAAATGTTTTAATGTTGGGCGATTTATGTTGTATATGCAAAACAATTGTTAAATAAAAATAAATTATTACCCACTTCCTGGGCAAACTCATTGAGAAGCTGGTCATCTCCCAACTGATCCAACACTGAATCTCTTGGTCGTCCGCACAACCACCAGTCTGGCTTCCGAGCAGACAGAGGCACGGAAACTGGTCTACTGAACATCGGTGAAGACTTGCTCTGAAATCTCGTTTGCAACTCTCCATCTGTTCCTATCCTTCTGGATCTTTCCTCTGCCTTTGACACGGTTAATCATGCCACCTGGACAAATCGGCTCTGTGACACCTTTGGCATCACGGGCCTGGCACTGGGCTGGTTGACCTCATTCCTCTCTAACCGGCCTTCCCACCCTCAACTGGACCCTTTTCTCTCCCCTATCACACTCTCCACCTGCAGCATCCCTCAAGGCTCTATCCTTATTGCCATGGCTCTTCACCATCTAGCCTCTAGCCCACCTGATCTCCTCCTCTCCTTACTTCCAGTGTTACGCAGACAACAGGCGGCTCTCCATCAATTTTCGCTATACTGCGTCCTCTTCCTCCTCTCTCGTCCATGACTACCTGACTAATGTTAAAGAAATGGTGTGTTGCCAATGATCTCTGCCTTCATGCCAGTAAGAGCCTAGCTCCCTACTTCCCTCTGGCTACCCTATATGGATCCCCTCCCCCTCTTGTGAGGCAAAAAACCATGGTGTCATCTTTGACGCCTCTCTCTCTCTCCTTTTCTCCTCACATCTCCGATGTTTCTAAGAATTCACACTACCAACTGCACCTCCTCAGAGGAATTCTCCCTTTCCTCACCTTCCCCAGAAACTCAATGTCTCCAGAGCTCTGGTCCTTTCTAGGCTGGACTACTACAACAGCCAGTTTCTCAATTTTCCTTTATCCTCCCTTCGCCCCCTTCAACTAATCCAGAATAGGACTGTGAAACATATCCTTGGCCTCAAGCCCAAAGACTGCATCTCTCCAGTCCGAAATTCTATCCACTGGGTCCCGTGGCTGCTAGGATCAAGTTCAAGATACTCTGCATCATCCACAAGACCTTTGTGAGCCTGGGACCCTGCTACATCCAACTCTCTCTCCACAAATACCTCCCTGCTTTGGCCTTTCAGTCATCTAGTACCAACTCTTTGCAGATTGAACGCTTCTCTAAGAAGAGAGTGGGGGTACATCTCCCTTCTCCGCAGGAGCCTCCTTCTGGAATAGTCTCCCTGCCCCTTTCGGGCTCGAGCTGGATCTCCATAAGTTCTAGAAGCTCCTCAAGACACTCCTTTTCTCTTCTTCCTTCCATCTCCCTTTTCCCCTCTCCTGCTAACACCCCAGCTGCTGCAGTGACTGCCTGGTTCGCTTTGGGTTCTACAGGGCATACGCCCCGCCTCCGTCCAGTCTATCCCACCTCTCACACTTAGCATGTGGACGCTCACCCCTGCACACCTTGCAATCCCTAGCACTTACCCTTCTGGCATCCCCTTAGCACCTGCTTGGCCAGTGTGGCCCTCTCCACACCCCTCCTCCACCTCCCCTTTTCACTTGCACTTTCTCCTCTTTACCCTGAACTTCCCTTCCCGCCCTAACACTTTGCATTTTGCCCAGAACGGCACTCCCCACAACCCCTGCAATTCTGGTTACTGTACTTGCATGTCACAAGGCCTAGTAGGTCCATTATTGCTATTATTGCTATCTTTCTTCCTTGCCCCCCCCCCTTTTTGTATGGTGGCATCTTGAACACCATTTGTTGTATAGGCACCTTACAAATATCCAATAAAATTAAAATGAATAAAATGATGTGCGAAGCGTCTGTAAAAAGATCATCTAACTCATCCGAAAGGCATTGGATAACATGAAGGCTATGCAGAAACTGATCATATTATGCTTTGTTCAAAAAGGCATGCCTAACTGGTTGTAGTCCAGCCAGGGGTTCTACATGATGGATCATGTAAAGCACAGGACCTTTGGGGACAAGACAACTGGCTCTCTGACTGTTAATAAAAATGTAAGTGAGGTTTCCTAAATGGCCAGCAAAACCTTTGTCTTGCCTCCCTGTGTTGGCAAGACAAAGATGGCATTGCCATCTTCAGCTCCAGCTGGAATAAGAATTTGAACGACAACATGTTGAGAGCCCTTCTGTTTGTGAACAATCCTTTATTCAGAGTAATACTGTGTTATCCTGCATTCTTGCTTCTCTTGCTGCCCTCCTAAGAGCTAGACTGGATTGCTCAAGACAGCTACCACTGGGTGACTCAACGAAAGTTGAAAGATAACCTGTTTGGCAAGTACGGTAACGCTAGCACTCAGAGCACCGGATATTTATTGTGCTCCCCCACGCTGGGTTGTTTTGAGAAAGGTCAGTCTGTTTTTTAGAGCATATAGCCAGAAAATGTAGCAGTGGTTGGTGGAGGATAGATTTTTAAAGTCAGCTATTTGGAAGATGTTGCAAGTTTTATTTCGGAACCATTGCAAGATATTTATGCGGATCTGGGACATTACACCACGTGGCCATTTTACTGCATTGTTTGCGTTATTTGAATATGCTGGCAAGCCCCCCCATAACCCAGGGATGTCATTTCACCAAACTGCCAGGTGAAGCGGGTGTGACATCACACAACCCTTGACCTCTGATGACATCACAGGATGTGACACGGGAAGCGATGGAACGCAACCTGTCACCCCTTGACAAAACAGAAAGTGGCATCACATAGCATTGTTCCTCTGTACACTATGAAAATATGGTTACTATATCACTATAATGTGATATACATTTCATATAAGAATGGATCACCATATGTATCGTTAATATGAGTGTGTATAGGCCCATATTACCAAATTACTGTGAATGCAAGCAGAAGTGCAAAATGATAATGTTGTGTTTTATATAGCACTTATGCTTAAGTGCTTTATATAGAACAAATAAACATAATATCACCCAACTTGTGTTGGTATCTGTGAAGATACTGGTGGGGGGTGCCTGTACTTCCGCTCTCTATATGGTAGAGGAGAGGCACAGAGGACCCCAGCCAAGATTCTCAATTGGTAGCAGTGGACGAGCAATCAAGGCCTAGCTTTTCGGTAGGTGATGCAGACTGGTTCTTAAGTACAGTGTAGTCCCCGAACCCCCACAAAGGAATGTCCACACACTCCTTTGTGGGGGTTCGGGGACTACACTGAAAACACAGTCTTTATATAATTAATATTCAAAGGTATGTAAACGATCACAATAACGCACTTTGTACTCGGAAATCCACAATGATAAATATATACAATTCTAAAGTGGTACCACCAATGTTATCAAATCTCATTAAAGTACATCAACTGTACGGTTAAAATGTCAAACAGATCAAATCTCATTAAAGTACATCAACTGTACGGTTAAAATGTCAAACAGATCAATAACGAGGAAACCAGCAATAGAGATAGGAAGGAACGCAAGATGGTTGAATCAATAGGCAGATTTCTGACCCATACCCTTAGGCACAGTTCTGTGTGGAGATACCTCCACCTGGGCAACCTGTAAATAAAGATATATAGCACAAGCCCAGTCCATATATTGTTCAATAGTCTTATTTCCTCCTATTAAGGTTTTACCCCCCAATGTACCTGGTGGAGTAGAATTCTCCGAAGATGCGTCGACCGATCCTTCTTGAGTGACTCCCTTTAAAGCAGGAGCCATGGATCGTCGAGGCGTCAAGGAACTCGGCGCACAGTGTCGGGGAATCGACGGCCCTTCTTGAGTGCCCTCCCTTTAAGGCAGGAGTCACGGGTCATCGAACGTCCGATGGTGAACAGGTTGAACTACGGCGGTGAAGTGGCAGCTTCATTCCTAGCGGTGCTCGTCGACGGCGGAGCGTTGGCGTCCTGCAAGGAAGAGGCGTGCGGGGCACCTCGGTGACGATAGTTCTGGAACCCAAAGAGAGGATGAAGAACTGTGGCCCAGCAAGGGCATTGAGTCGTCGGTATCTCTGTGGTCTTTAGGTGGCGGGAAACCCACCGGCGGATGCTCCTCGGCGCGTCGACGGTCGGGCCTTCTCCAGCGGGATAAAGCAGGCGACGATGCAGACGAGAGCGTCCGATGATCAAAGGAAGTTCTTAGGCAAATGGGGGAATGGCGGCTCCGGTCAGCGATGGCGGTCGTCGACAGTGGCGGACAACAGTCCGGATGCTTCCCTTTGGGATTCCGCGGCAGTCCCCGTCTCGGGTCGGCAGCCTGTCGTACGTCTGTCTACCAGGGAGCTTTGGCAAAGATCAGCTGGTGCACGATGGTAAGCTCGGGAAGAGGGCGCCTTACCAGGTCCTCTCTGGATCGGTCCTTGGAGACACAGCAGCTTTCAGACTGTGAAGGAGAGCAACAGCACTTCTTCTCGTCCAGCGGGGCTTCAAGGTCAAGCTTCAGTTACTCCAGTTACTTGTCGTAGTGGACTTCAGCTTCTGAACAATTTCCAGTGGTGAGAGGTCCCCAGATATACTATTCTGTCTCTCATCCACAGTGCTAGGTCACACTCAGCAGCCAATCATCCAGAAGGGCATTCATGCAGTCAGTCAGCCAATCAGACACGCAGTGTATTCAGGCCATCCTCCTCCCTCTCAGACACTCACAACAAGGAATGTGGATTGGGACAAGTACCCAGCCATCCAACACTACACACTGCATTCAGGCCAGTTGCGGGCAGGGCTGTCTCAGTCTTTGTCTCTCATGCCAGAAACCAGACAACCACAACAAGAAGTGCATATTGGCGAGTGCTTCCCTGAGAAGGACTACTGGTTACTTACCTGCTGCATCCCGAACGCTTCTTGTGAGCGAACCCGCATCGGACCGCTCTTCGCTTCCTGGAGGAGGCGGAGCTACGGACGACCACGTGATCTCTCACGTGACCTTACCAACTCCATTTACAGCCGGCAGAATCGGCCGAGCGGTGCGAGTGCTTCCCTGAGGACTACTGGTTACTTACCTGCTGCATCCCGAACGCTTCTTGTGAGCGAACCCGCATCGGACCGCTCTTCGCTTCCTGGAGTAGGCGGAGCTACGGACGACCACGTGATCTCTCACGTGACCTTACCAACTCCATTTACAGCCGGCAGAATCGGCCGAGCGGTGCGAGTGCTTCCCTGAGAAGGACTACTGGTTACTTACCTGCTGCATCCCGAACGCTTCTTGTGAGCGAACCCGCATCGGACCGCTCTTCGCTTCCTGGAGGAGGCGGAGCTACGGACGACCACGTGATCTCTCACGTGACCTTACCAACTCCATTTACAGCCGGCAGAATCGGCCGAGCGGTGCGAGTGCTTCCCTGAGAAGGACTACTGGTTACTTACCTGCTGCATCCCGAACGCTTCTTGTGAGCGAACCCGCATCGGACCGCTCTTCGCTTCCTGGAGGAGGCGGAGCTACGGACGACCACGTGATCTCTCACGTGACCTTACCAACTCCATTTACAGCCGGCAGAACCACCCTTGCGGCGTAAGCCCTGGTGGCAGAAGGGCAGGTGCTGTTAGGCTGTTCGGCGTGGACGGCTGTCTGCTGAACGAAATATTGTGCTCTCGTCTTAATTTACTTCTTTGCTTCCACTCCGCTCACCGATAAAAAGGTCTTGCTGGCGTGGTTTTCGGCGACGAATCCAGCTTGCATTAGTTCGCAACCGGGAGCCCTCGAGCTATTGCTACGCAATCCTAGCATCGATGACGTTAACGCCAGAAGGGCCCCAGACTCGGAAGAAAACGCTTCAACACCGACGAATGCTCAACCCTTGGACTGCGATGAAAGCAGCACCCGGAACAAAGGTAAGCAAACCTGCTGCACGAGCTTTGCTCGCATCGCTCACCTTACCTACAGCCTTACCGATACCCCTATCAAATGATCACTCTGACCACTCAGAGCAGCCTCTCGTCCATCATCATCCTAATTTATGTTCTGAAGCCCTGAGCCATGAACATCCAATCGAAGCACCTACAATTTTCCGCCTCAGTTCTAATGATTACATACCGCCTACAACGTCAGCGACAGCTTTGGTTACACACTCACTTGTAGATCAAAATCACCAGGAAAATCTTGGGGGATCTGTACCACTTTTGAGCCGGGATTTGCTAGACACCTCCAATGACGACGCCCCTGAACTTCAAGCGATCACAGTCCCTCTCTCTATCTCTGTCAATCCTCCCCTGACTTTCAAATTATGCAATAATACTGAAGAAGTTCCAGCAGCGCAGAATGCCAGCTCGCTTGCTGCTGCGCCAACGGACCTCCTGTTGAGAGCTACCACGGCAGCTGCTTCTCTGGACATAACACATGATATCACGACCCACCTGGGCCCTTCAGTGCCTGATGATCAGGCTCCCCAACCTAGACCACCAGTCCAATCTTTGTGCCATATTAACCACGTTGCCTCTTCCCTGATGATAAGCGACGACGAACTGTTAAATCTGCCAAATGATGAGGAATTGGAGTGTGCTTTTAACTGTGCACAAATAGTACCATCTCCACAGCTGAAATCAACTTCAAAGGATCCTCAAAAAAATGTATTACCAAACCTACATCTTTTAGGACCTACGTCCTGTCATAAATCCTCTACTCTTCCGTCTGTCCTGGCAGCAATGACCGCGGAACGGCCACCAGAATACAATCATGTAGGCCCTCAAAGCGAAGGAACCATCGAAAAAATTCACGGTCCTTCCATGCGCCTAAGAGGACGCCCAGTAACAGAGTGTGCCAACAATCCCATCCCAAATTACACACCTGAGCGCTCGGACAATGGCAACCGCAGCAGCTATGCGTGTCAAGCACCAGAGGAATCAGCACCTACAAGAGCCCTGCGCTGTCACTCCTCAAAATTGCCCGAGATATCAGCTCTAAATAAGAAATCCGATCTGGATTCCAGTTCTTTCGCAAGGGCTAGACGCTTACAAAGAATAGCAGAGCTAAAATCAAATCTTCAAAATGTCCCAAAAGCTCAAGACCACCAATTGGCCCAAGCAAGCTCCCCGTTTTCTTTAAACAAGTCCTCTCATGGTGATTTTCCGCCGTCCAACCTACCACGAACCCTGTCGCCTATCAAGTCCAAGTTTCATTTGGACTGCTCAATCCCATCTTCAAATGAACAAGACCTAATATCTGCTAATTTTTTCCAGGCAAATGTCTCAACCGAAGTTATCACGCAAATTCATAACAATGTTCTCGCGGCATCTGCAGTCGCATTGGCACCCTTTACTAAACTTTACGAAGCTCTACAAACTCAAATATCTGATCAAGGAGCAATAATGCTGACTCTGGTTCAGAAAATAGACAAAATTGATCTCTTCACAGATTTTCTGCAAAAACAAATTGAAAAAAACGCTGACCAGGCAATTAGATGGCAAGAACGTTTAGGCGATTTGGCCGCAAGACACCACTGTCAAAACGATACACTAACAGAAGGGCTGCTAGATGCTGTAAAATGGATGAGGAAAAATGCTAATCCTAATACTCAAAAATATGCGGCGCCATCAATCATAAAAAGTAATTCAGCAGCTCCAACCAGAAACGAGCAAGCGCCAAATGAGACATCTCTTGCAGCATTCAATGTCCGGTCCTCTGCAAACCATGATACTAGCGTTCCAGCTCCTATCCATGTGATCCAATCTGATTCTGAGATCCCCTGCGACTCTTTAAGACACATAGCAACTGCTGCTCCTTTAGAAAAGGATGCTCTCCTCTTGTCGGAGAAATCTGCGGAAGCTCTAGGTCAAACAAGTATGCAACCGACCACTTTTAATATATTTAGTGGCCCAGCCAAAACTTTTGCAATATCTAAAAAGACCAAGAAGGGCCCTAACATTGTCCAAAAGAAACTTTCCGACACCTGCCACAATGCATTGCCACAAAAAAACACTCGTCAGAAAGTTAAAAAATTTATAAGAATCCTAACTACTCCAAAGAAAACTGGTCTGTTTGAAAGAACATTGGAACAATCAAAAGCAAGCTTATTACAAACTCAAAGGTCTCCCCAACCGAAAGGCCAGAATAATGGTATGTCTAAACAATCGGCAAAACGCCGACGCATAGACTCTGACATCCAAAATCTGTCTAGCTCGGCGGAAGTAGACTCTGCTGACCTATGTAATCTATCCACATACTCAATTGGAAGCGAAACACACAATGCGTCTTCCCTTGAAGCAACCCCAATGAACGTGTTTGATAAACTTGCAGAAAAGTCAATCCCGCTGAACGAAAATCTCCTCAAACGACGCTCTGGCGAAGCTTCAACAAACAAAAACACAACCATTGCAAAGGTCTCACTCTCACCTGTCAACTCAAAACTAAATCCTAAGCTAACTCTGAATCAGAGGAAAACTGAAGTCCATCTTCGCTCTAGAGCACATGGCGATACTATCTCAGAATTTGAAACAACTTCATGGAAACTACGACTGCAGAACATACACGCAGATGAACACGATTTAAATTTAAACAGATCAAATGTTCTAAAATTATTCGCCTCTGTCCCTCAACTTCGGACAATTACGACCGACGATATAAAAATCGTAGAGTATGCAACAGAAAAATCCACAGACCAAGTGCTGCTACATATAACCTCACGTGCTGTGAAAAACATTTTATTACAAGCAGTCGAAGAGCTTCTCGTCTTCGGCTTGGATATCACCTTAGAACCTGATTTGTCAAACCAAAAAAGAATTATGACCAGGAAGATAAATACAAATAATTCCGAAGGCACGATTTGCCGGACGTCCTTACGGAAATCCTTAGTATACCCACAAAAATCACGATACGACTTGGACCACTCAGTCGGAAGAGATGGATGCAGACCCGCAGCTAACAGAAGAACCGACCAACACCATTAACAAGGAGTGACTAGGAAGAACCTTACCTTGATGTCCTGGAACACCCGTGGCTTCATGCATCTGTTCGACAATTTCACAGAACCTTGCGATGATGTCTTCATAATCTGCCTCCAAGAAACATGGCTTCGTGAAGTGCCCACCCGAGATGGATACAGCATCTTCCTAAATCCGGCCAAAAAAAACCTCAAAGGTCGTCCCTATTCAGGTTTACTAACCATGGTGAAAATTTACAACTGGATGACCCCCATTGTTGTAGTCAACCCGAATCCATTTGTGCAGTGCACGATTATCCGAATTGACATGACGAACCTCAAGACCCACAGCCACCTACTTGTAATTAATTGTTACTGGAATCCAGCAATGATCCACACCTTCGATTTCATCGATAAGGTAACAACTTTAATGGATGACGCCTTCATTAAGTATACCAACTTAGCAGTGATTGTTTGTGGCGATCTGAACTGCAGTTGGTTTCGATTCAATCCCCAGACAATGGAAAACAAGCAGATCCCGGAGTCTGAGGTCTCTGAACGAGGCCAATCCTGGTCTCGAGCCCTTGCATCACGTAATTGTCAGATGGTAAATGGCAATACTAAAGGCGACCAACCCTGCAAGACAACCTGGAAGCGACTACAATGCAGAAATACCTTAGACTATATCTGGACCTCTAGAAATTTGTTCGAGAGGGTCGTGTCACTAAAGGTCGTTCAGAAGGCCGAAAGTGATCATGACATGCTATGCCTATCACTAGATCACGAAATCCATCCGCAGCCTGAGACGTACGACATACCGCTATCAATAAATGCTGCTGGAAATAGGCTTAAAACCAATGGCCCGCAAATCCTGAAACTAGCATTAAATCTTGCTAACTCAAAGGATGTCGAATACGTTCCTTTGCTCGCGGCATTCTTGCCAAAATATGTAAATTCAAGAATATATGGCCATAGCCCAAAACATCTATTCAGCAATGAAATCGCTGCAGCAAAAAAAGAACTGAGGAAAGACTTACGCCTGATAAGAAAATCCCAACATGATCAAAAAACCATACAAAAAGACATAAAAGATCGACGTCGGGCATACAGAAACTGGCTCAAATCTCACTCGATGAAAATTGAACAAGACCAAGCTGAAACAATGCTCAAGTTAATAATCACCAAAAACACGCGTGAAATATGGGCTCTACTAAATAGAGGAATTTCAAAAACAATCCCAAACATCTCAAACGAAATTTCGAGCGCGAATTGGGTCGAATACTTTACAAAGGCATATGAACAGCGGCGCCAAGACCCACAAGCCCCTTCGTTCATTTCCTCTGGAGCTTGGGATATAACTCCGTCCCAAGAAGACTTAGTACTGGCAATTCAAAAACTCAAGAATTCAAGAGCAGCCGGGCCAGACCAAATCTCGAATATCACGTTAAAAAAACACAAGCATCATTGGGCCAAATTTATGGAAAATCTGTTTTTTCAAATTTCAACGTCAAGACAAATACCTGCTTCATGGTCCAAAGCTATAGTGGTACCAATCTATAAGAAGGGTAGTCGAGACGATCCTTCTAACTATCGGCCAATTGCCTTGCTGGACACGATGGGAAAAATATTTGGATCATTTCTCCGACAAAAGCTGACAGCATGGGCGGCCAAGAAAAATCAAACAGACTGCCGACAAACAGGATTTGTCGAACAAGTAGGTGTTGATGCAAACCTAACTCTACTAACTATTCTAAAATTAGAAGCCCTAAAAGCAAAGAATAAAATCTTTTTCGCATTTGTCGATCTTAGACAAGCATTCGATACAATAAATCGAGACAAACTCTGGTCTAAATTACGGGCGTGGAACTGTCCAATGTCAATTTTGGAGCCCCTTATAGCTCTGCATACTAACACCACAATACAAGTGAAAGTGAATTCACAAGGAGAACTGACGGAGCCAATCCCAACGTATAAAGGCGTAAAGCAAGGATGTTCACTTGCTGCTGAATTATTCAAACTATTCATTTCGGATTTACCGAATTGGCTGGATTCTGCGCACTGTTTCCCTCCAAAGATAAATGGAACTCCGATCAAATACCTTGTATATGCCGATGATATCGTGCTAATTGATCAAACGCAAACTGGACTGCAACACCTATTGATCTCCTTAAACGAATATCTAATAGCTAACGACTTACAACTAAATACAGGAAAAACGAAGATCATGTGTATTAGAAAAAGCGCATCAAGAAAAGACCAACATTTTAAATGGGCTATTGGAAAAGAAATTCTAAGCAGCGTAACTGCAATCCGATACCTGGGCATCATGGTTAACAACTCTCGCTGCGAAGCTGCATGGTCATTTGACCTGTTGGAAAAAGCAACGAAATTAGGTCTACAAGGAGCGAAAATCAATAAAGACTTTGGAAAATTTTCAATAACGCCTTTAATTTCATTCTATCTCCAGAAGTTCATCCCCACCATAACTTTTGGTGGAGCGACTGGGTGGAATCTTGACCACTCCCTGTGGCAGAAACTTGAAGGGAGGTTTTGGAGACGAGCATTAGGACTTCCCAAATATATCTCAATGGCGGCTCTGAGATATGAACTGACCCAGAACTCAATTTATATGACAGTACTATGGCAATCCCTATCGCTGCTGAGGAAAATGATGCTAGGATCACAAATCCCAGCATATGAAATTTTCGTAAATGAAAAAGAAAACTCACAGTCGAGCTTACTCCAAACATGGAAGTCCAAAATAAAAACCATCATGGATGCCGCCAATATATCTACCAACGAGTTGATTGATCGTCCACAGCACGCAAAAAAATAACTTGAGGCCTGGGATTGGATAACATCATACGAACACCGAGCAATGCTTAAATCCACTTTATCAGACTCGACGAGTATGCTGAAACTACACTCCTTACCGAAATATCTCACAACTTGCCCCTCACGCCACCACAGGACCCAATTCCTGAAACTCAGATTGAATGCCCTGAATACTAGAGAATCATTATGGCAACGTCGATCCAAAACCATTTCTTCAAACAAATGCAGATTTTGCAACTTAGGAGAAGTGGAAACACTAAAACACTTAATAACAGCTTGCCCTCAGCTTATCATTCCCAGAGAGCTACACTTGCTCTCTTATAAACCCATCCTATATGATGCGGATGAATGGTGGGATACAATCTTGGCTGGGAGAAATATTAAGCTTACCTGCAATATAATCAACTTCTTAGATGCGATACTGCGCACAGACCAAACTTGAAGAAGCGATCCAAGACTCGATTCATGTGAGAGGATCGATTGATAATACATAAAGATCTAGCTCGGGAGAGAATACTCTTAACTAACCGCTTGAGTTTGCGCCATGTAACAAAAGTTTGATATTATTATTGAACTGCAGTCTTACAATAAAATAAAAAAAAAATAATAAAAAAAAAAATATTGGTCACACACTCCGTTCACCCAGGTCCCACCCACAGGAGGTACCCACAACATACATCACTGGGAAGGCTCCAGCTAGTCTGGCCGGGCCTTCACAACAACACCATATATGGCACTTCCACCCAACAGCCAGTCAGGGGACAAGGGGGGACAGAGTCAGGGCTTCCCACGACTTTGGCAAAACAAGGTAATAGGTAATAGAAAGCAGGAGGCCACAGGGTAATTTTGTTTTCCATCAGGAATCAACTGATTCCAATGGCAGGGTCGGGGTATCCCAAAATGGATGATACTCCGTGCACCTGTCAAATACCCTGCTCTGCGGGCCACCCACGGGTCCATTCACCAAACCAAAAGAGAGACCTGCACCGCCAGGAGTCCCACATGAACTCCTGCGTGGAAAACACGACAGAACACACGATAAAAAGCAGTAAAGGACAAGGATACGGAGGCCCTGTCCCTCTGATGCATTTCCAGCATCACAGTCGCCCCCCAGACTGAGGTGGAGGGTGCCTAATTTCCCACGGGATAGACACCCTCATCCAGACGGTCAACATGCCTTCTGGAAAGGCCATCTGCATTATCGTGACTCTTCCTTGGTCTGTGCTCTATGGTGAAGTCTAGCCCTTGCAGGCTAATGGACCACCTGAGCAGTTTCGGGTTCTCACCCTTCATCTGCATAAGCCACTTCAGGGGTTTATGATCTGTTTGGACCTTGAAGGTAGACCCCGTAGGTAGGGCCTAAAACGCCTAAGGCTCCAAACTATACTAAAACATTCCTTTTCAACAGTAGCCCACCTACGTTCTCTACCCTTGAGTTGTCTACTGATGAATATGATAGGATGTTCTCTCCTTTTGTCATCTAACTGGGACAAGACTGCTCCAATTCCTGTGTCGCAGGCATCCGTCTGGACGATAAAGGGTCAGCTGTGTCAGGCGCACACAACACAGGTGCCCTACACAGACTTTCTTTCAAGCCATCAAAGGCCCTCTGACAGTCTTCAGTCCAATTAACCTTCCTAGGCTGTTTGGGTGAATTCAGAGCTGTCAGTGGTGCAGCTATGGTTCCATAGTCCGCCATGAAATTGCAATAATACCCAGTGAGGCCCAAAAAGGCTCTCACCTGGGTTTGAGTAGTGGGAGTCTCCCAGTCCTGTACATCCTGTACCTTAATGGGGAGAGGTTGGATTTGACCCCCTCCTAACTCATGACCAGGAGACGTGACTTTCCCCTGAGCTATCTGGCACTTGGTGGCCTTGATAGTGAGGTTAGCCCTTTTCAAGGCCTGCAACACCTTAACCAGATGTGTCAAGTGCTCTTCCCAAGTGGAACTGTAGACGGCGATGTCGTCTAAATAAGCCACACAAAAGGCTTCCAGCCCACTGAGAGCACGATTGACCAATCTCTGGAAGGTGGCAGGGGCATTCTTCAACCCAAAAGGCATGACCCTAAAATGGTAGAGTCCCTCTGGTGTCGAGAACGCCGTCTTTTCCTTGGCATGGTCTGTCAGAGCTATTTGCCAATAGCCTGAGGTGAGGTCAAAGGTGCTCACAAATTTGGCAGCACCTATAGTGTCCACGAGCTCATCAGCCCGGGGCAGTGGGCGCGCGTCAGTTTTGGTGACGGCATGGACTCCTCGGTAGTCCACACATAACCTCCAATCCTTGGTACCTGCCTGGGGACCACAGGACTGGACCAGGGACTGGTTGAGGTTTCAATAACACCGAGATCCAACATCTTGGCGACCTCAGCCTGGATGTGGTTCTTAACCATATCTGACATTCGGTAGCTCCTGCTCTTGACAGGAACGCTGTCACCAGTGTCAATCTCGTGCTTACACCACGGTGTAAGGCCTGGCGTCAGCGAAAACAGAGAGGCATACTGCTGGAGCAAAGTCCTGCAGGCCCTCTGCTGCTCTGTTGTCAAATCTGGAGAGAGATGCACTCCCTCCACTGAGCCATCCTGAGGGTTGCTATGCAGCAAATCAGGCAGGGGCTCACTCTCATCCTCTTCTTGCTCTGAAGCCAGCAAGAGACATGAGAATTCGGCTCGCCTGTGGAAAGGCTTGAGCCTATTAACATAGAAACCTGAGGGGCTAGCCCTGGGATTCCCATGTCAACCAGATAATTGACCTCGCCCATCTTGGAGAATATCCTGAAGGGTCCAGACCATTTATCGGCCAATGCTTGAGGCTTGGCAGGCTCCATCACGATGACTTCCTGTCCCGGAGTCCAATCCACTTGCGATGCTTTAAGGTCATGCCAGTATTTGTTCAATTCCTGGCTGGCCTTGAGATTCGCTGTTGCCTGACCCATTATTTGTGTCATCCTCCATCTGAGGACTAACACATAGTCCCCCACTTGCTTGGCAGGACCTGGAGGGGTGGCTTCCAAACCTTCTCTGATCAAGGCAAGGGGCCCCCTCACGGGATGTCCAAAGAGTAACTCAAAGGGGCTGAAACCAACACCCTCTTGAGGTACCTCTCTGTAAGCAAACAGCAGGCATGGTAGGAGGAGATCCCATTTCCTCCGTAGGGGCTCTTCCAAAGCACCTATCATGCCCTTGAGAGTTTTATTAAAATCTCTCAACCAGACCTTTGGTCTGGGGGTGGTAAGAGGTGGAGAACATATAGGTTACTCCGCACTCCTTCCACATGGTCTTCATGTAACTAGACATGAAGTTGGATCCTCTGTCAGAGACAACCTCCCTGGGGAATCCAACACGGGTGAAAATGCCCAGGAGAGCCCTGGCAACCACCTTGGCGGTTACAGTCCGAAGGGGTATAGCCTCAGGGTACCTGGTGGCATGATCTACCAAAACCAGGATGAACCGATGTCCACCTGACGTGGGAGGGTCCAGGGGACCGACGATGTCGATGCCCACCCTCTCAAATGGTGTGCCAACCACTGGCAATGGCTGCAGTGGGGCAATGACACCGCCTCCAGTCTTGCCAGACAACTGACAAGTTGGGCAGGTGGTGCAGTGGGACTCCAATTCTACTCCCATCCGAGGCCAGTAGAAATGAGGCGCCAACTGCAGTAGGAAGGGCCTGTAAACCCTGGGTACCAACAACCTCTTGAGGGCATCAGGTTCAGGCTTAGTGGGCTCACTAACAAGGAGCTCACCCTCCCAATCTATCCGGAATGTCCTAGGCACTTCTCCTTGTGCCTGGGACAGGGCCTGTTTCCTCAGACCCTCGAGAGAGTGACACTCTCTCTGTCCTTTACAGAAGTCTGCCCGGGAGGGTCCCCCTTCAGCTAACAAGCATTGAAGATCGGGATGATCCTCCGCGCTGAGAACCTCTCCCACAGGAGAGTCTTCTGGCTCTTCTCCCACAGGAGTTGAGACGGGGTGTACCACTGGACCCAGACCGTCCGGAGCATGGATCCCAATGGGTGCTGTAGGAACAGCAGGAAGAGAAGGAGCTCCCTCCATAGAGGTGGCCTTCTTGTTCTTCCTTCGTCTTGCCTTAGGCTGCGCCTTCGGCTCGGGTACCTGACTCACAGCCAGACCCGGGGTCACCTGTGACCTAGTGACCGCAGCAGCAGTCATGGGAAGACCATCCGCGATCAATCCCAACTCTACTAGATCATTTCCTAACAGAATGTTAGCAGGAACATTGTCCTGAACCAGGACAGGAAGCTTTGCTGTCTTGTCTCCAATTACGAGCATGACCCGGGCTACAGGCGATAATTTGGGAGGCCCACCAGTTAACCTGGTGGTTCTCAGAGGAGCACCTACATAGTCCTCTGGCTTGAGCAGGGTCCTGTCCACCACTGTCATGCTTACCCCAGTGTCTCTCAAACCAGTAGAAGGCTGGCCATTCAGGAGGACACTTCTCAAAAATCTACGGGTGTTCTGCGGGATAGTCGCCAGTACTTCCGCGTACTGGTCCCAGGCCCCAAGGGACACTAAGGAAATCTCTACAGGAGCATCAAATGTGATCCCTGTAGAGGAGGGGAGGACAGTGGCCTCCACCTCAGACACGAGGTAAGGGTAGGTCAGGCTGACAGCCTGTACTCCAAGTGCCTTACCTTTACACTTGGAGTCACCCCTCTTGTGATCCAGAGCCCCACAGTCCCAACAAGTGCCGGGCGTGCGGGGTACGGTACTGGAACCACTGGGAGCCTGCTTTGCAGCAGGTGGACCACTACTCTTATTCCCACCCACAGATGACTTATCCCCACTAGATTTTTGGGTCTTAGGAGAGGAGGGTTTAGGTTTATTCGACTGTGACTGCTTTTGGGACTCCTCAGCTTTCTGAGAGGCCCCCTTTTCTTTGTCCTTGTCCTTCCCACTGGAGTCCTTAGGGGACACCCGGTGGGAGACCCACTTGTCAGCCAGCCTAGCCAGCTTAAAGGGATCCAAAATGTTCTGGTCAGCAACATACTGACGCAGCTCCGGTGAACAGGCTTCAGAAAAATGCTCAAAAAACAACAGGTGGGACAATTCAACAAAGGTTTTCACCTTGTAACCATCAATCCACCCCATCATATTCATGTGCGCAGCACTCACCCAGTCAACCCAAGACACATTCTCTCTTTTCTTAAAATCCCTGAACCTTTTAAGGTATTGGGTAGGTATCATGCCAAACTTGGCAATCAAAGCAGATTTCATACACTCATACTGACCCCTGTCTTCCACACTCAGTTCCAGAATACAGTCATACCCAGTCTGAGGCACTCTGCTTAGCAAACACTTAGCCCAATCTCTTTGTCAACATCATGAATTGCACAAACCATTTCAAACGCTTCAATCCATTGGAGGATGTCAGAACCCTCCACAAACACACCAACCAAATCCTTCATAAATTTGGTGGCTGGGGACCTGCCACTCTCAACTGGTTTAGCTGAAGTCTCCACTCTAACTTTCTCTAGCTGGATTCTTTGGTGCTCAGTGTCCCTATCTTTGAGTATCACTTGCTGTGACAACTCCTCTTTCTTCAACTCAGCTTCGGTTGCCAACTTTTTGTATTGAAAGGCTAACTGTTCCCGTTGTAGCTCCAATTTTAAAAGTTCAATCTTCAGGGCTTTCCGCTGAAGCACAGTGCTGGGGTTCGGAACAGAGGCAGCAGGTATGGTGGCATTCCCAGAAACAGATTCAGTAGAAACCCCAGGGGCAGAGTCCTCCTTGGTTGCATTCCCCCCCTCATCAAGAGTTTCACCATTGGTCTGCTAGTCCGCCAGGGCAGCTATCAGCTCCGCCCTAGACTTATCCACAAAGTCTACCTCCCTGGCTTCACAAGCACTCTGGAGAGCCTCTAAGCTCATCCGAGTCAATTTACCATTTGCAATAGACTCCATTGCTTGTAATGCAGTTATTTTGTACACAACCAAACCTTAATTTAATAAAGTGCAGATATTTTGTAAGTGGCACGGTTATACACTGATTCTTAAAACCATAAGCATCCCACCGCTGCCACCAGTGTAAAGATACTGGTGGGGGGGTGCCTGTACTTCCGCTCTCTCTATGGTAGAGGAGAGGCACAGAGGACCCCAGCCAAGATTCTCAATTGGTAGCAATGGACAAGCAATCAAGGCGTAGCTTTTCGGGAGGTGATGCAGGCTGGGTCTTAAGTACAGTGTAGTCCCTGAACCCCCACAAAGGAATGTCCACACACTGTATTACTGAAAACACAGTCTTTATATAATTAATATTCAAAGGTATGTACACAATCACAATAACGCTCTTTGTACTCGGAAATCCACAATGATGAATATATACAATTCTAAAGTGGTACCACCAATGTTATCAAATCTCATTAAAGTGCATCAACTGTATGGTTAAAATGTCACATAGATCAGTAACGAGGAAACCAGCAATAGAGATAGGAAGGAACGCAAGATGGTAGAAACAATAGGCAGATTTCTGACCCCTACCCTTAGGCACAATTCTGTGTGGAGATCCCCACACCTGGGCAACCTGTAAATAAAGATATATAGCACAAGCCCAGTCCATATATTGTTCAATAGTCTTATTTCCTCCTATTAAGGTTTTACCCCCCCCAATGTACCTGGTGGAGTAGAGATCTCCGAAGATGCATCGACTGATCCTTCTTGAGTGACTCCCTTTAAAGCAGGAGCCAGGGATCGTCGAGAGGCGTCGAGGAACTCGGCGTTCGGTGTCGGGGAATAGACGGCCCTTCTTGAGTGCCCTCCCTTTAAGGCAGGAGTCACGGGTCGTCGAACGTCCGACGGAGAACAGGTTGAACTACGGTGGTGAAGTGGCAGACAACAGTCCGGGTGCTTCCCTTTGGGATTCCGCGGCAGTCCCCATCTCGGGTCGGCAGCCTGTCGTAGGTCTGTCTCCAAGGGAGCTTAGGCAAAGATCAGCTGGTGCACGATGGTCCCTCGTAGCTCGGGAAGAGGGCGCCTTACCAGGTCCTCTCTGGGTCAGTCCTTGGAGACACAGCAGCTTTCAGATTGTGAAGGAGAGCAACAGCACTTCTTCTCGTCCAGCGGGGCTTCAAGGTCAGGCTTCAGTTACTCCAGTTACTCGTCGTAGTGGACTTCAGCTTCTTAACAATTTCCAGTGGTGAGAGGTCCCCAGATATACTATTCTGTCTCTCATCCACACTGCTAGGTCACACTCAGTAGCCAATCATCCAGAAGGGCATTCATGCAGTCAGTCAGCCAATCAGACACGCAGTGCATTCAGGCCATCCTCCTCCCTCTCAGACACTCACAACAAGGAATGTGGATTGGGACAAGTACCCAGCCATTCAACACTACACACAGGCCAGTTTCGGGCAGGGCTGTCTCAATCTTTGTCTCTCATGCCAGAAACCAGACAACCACAACAAGAAGTGCATATTGGTCACACACTCCATTCACCCAGGTCCCACCCACAGGAGGTACCCACAACATACATCACTGGGAAGGCTCCAGCTAGTCTGGCCGGGCCTTCACAACAACACCATATATGGCACTTCCACCCAACAGCCAGTCAAGGGGGAAGGGACAGAGTCAGGGCTTCCCAGGACTTTGGGAAACAAGGTAATAGGTAATAGAAAGCAAGAGGCCACAGGGGCCATTTTGTTTTCCATCAGGAATCAACTGAGTCCAATGGCAGGGCCGGGGTATCCCAAAATGGAGGATTCTCCGCACACCTGTCAAATTCAGCATGGAGCAGCCACCAGCCCATACCCTGCGGGCCACCCACAGGTGCCCAAAAACATACACTAGGGGCACAGGGTTGTACCCCCCACCGATGGGTGCCATACGGGTATCCCACGGGTCCGTTCACCAAACCAAAAGAGAGCTGCACCGCCAGGAGTCCCACATGAACTCCTGCGTGGAAAACACGACAGAACACACGATAAAAAGCAGTAAAGCACAAGGATACGGAGGCCCTGTCCCTCCAATGCATTTCGAGCATCACAGTATCCTTTTATCAACCTCAGAATGATGAAGGGCTGAGTTGAGGTGTTTAAAGACTAAATCAGTGACTCACCCCTGAAGTGTGCCTGAAATAAACCTTTCATGAGTCTAGCAATTATTACATAGAATTCCAGAAAGTTATTCCTATTTAGCATCACTGCTCTAAGTGTTACACTTGTGGAACCCCCTGTTTTTTTTTAATTTTATTTGCCTGAACAAGAAAGCCAGCCACTCCAGAAACAAAGCGCCAATTCTTTTTTTAGGGATTGCAAGGGAGACCACAGGGGTAGCATGCGAGACCTCAGGGGTCACAGCTGCAACCCCTGTCAAGTCCCAAATGACATCCCTGCCATAACCTCCTCCCACACCCCAATCTACTCGCCTCTAAAGACCAATAATATATTTTCCGTTAGCCCGCCTCCATTAAAAAATGCTGTGAAAAATACAGGGTGAAACGGCCACAACGAGATGGGTGGTTACAGATTAGGGTGGAGTAATGTGGTTATGATGGAGTGCAATTAAAACACATCATGCATTGGCATGCTCAATAGCATTCATTGCTAACAGCTGACTTACTCTGTGCCAGGCAGTATCAAGTGGTCACAATCCAGTCCAGATAGAATGTGTGTGGGGAGAACTGTGCGGAGATCAGTTTCTGTGTTTGAATCTAAGTTATGCCATTGCTGCCTATAAATATGTATTTCAATGTACCCAATATTTGCTTGGGAAATAGGCATTTGTTTGGGAAATATGGCCTGATATTTAAAAAAATATTACAAATGTCAAGGCCAACCAGTGACTAGAAGACTATCTTGACTTCTGGGAAGAGAAACAGACTGTAGTCTCAAGGCACTGGATACAGCCATTACTGTTGCTCAAGGTGGTACCATGAGCTCAGAAAAGTCCCAGCCACGGGTGTTGCTAGGTCTGGAAAAGATCCAGGGCTACACTAATGCCTGTATTGTCGGGACTCGGGGCTAGCTAGCCTTTTGGTTGTAGCCCCTGAGCTTCTATCAGGGGCTACTACTAAAATTCCTGGGTCTAACACCCCCCCTGGCAACCCCATCTAGCAATGACTACCAGGTGCAGAGATCATGTACAGTGCAGTTCACTGGCATGAATTCCAGTGCGTCTGCTCCACCTTTCACTTGTGAATTAGGTACAGCCAGCCTCAAGAGTGTGGGGTGCACTGAGTTGTCAACATTCCTTCCTCTCCTCTATCTCTAGCTCTACCTGTGGTGTTCCCCACAGGTCTAACCTCTCTCCCTGGCTGTTCAACCAATACCTGGCACTTCTTGCCGACCACATTGCCGCTCTCTGCCCCGACTTTCAGTGTTATGCGGATGACACAATTCATTTTCAGGCTCCCTTCCGCCACTTCTTCTCCTTCTCTCATCTCCGACTGTCTGTCTGCTATTCAGGAGTGGTGTGCCGCCAATGATCTCTGCCTTAATGCCAGTAAGACTGAGATTCTCCTCATCGGCACACCTACTCCCTCCTTTCATTTTTTGGATGTTAAGTTTTTATTTTCACAATACAAATACAATTAAACTCACCCATATTCAATCAAAGTCAAAACATAGTAACCAATTCAACACAAACCAATTCTAAATATTATAAATAAGAAAAAGAATAAGGTGGATGAAGAGGAGAAAAGGAAGAAAATAAAAGAGAAAACATAGGAGCCAAGGACTGAAAATTACAATTGCAAGAAACTAAACAACAGACACAAAACCATTACATTCCTGTCACTCTCTGGCCGGCCTCTCTTGGCCCTCTTCCTGCTCCCACCTTTGAGGCTAAAAACCTCGGGGTCATCTTCGACTCCACACTCTCCTTCTCTCCTCAAGTCGCACTACGAGCTGCACCTCCTCAGAGGTATTCTTCGTTTCCTCTCCTTCCTCCAGAAGCTCACTGTCTCCAGAGCTATGGTTCTCTCTAGGCTGGATTACTGCAACAGCCTCTTTCTAGATCTGCCTGCTTCTACTCTCCGCCCTCTGCAACTCATCTAGAACAGTACCGCAAGACTTGTCCTTGGCCTCAAGCCCAGGGATCGTATCCCTCCAGGACTGAAATCTCTGCACTGGCTTCCTGTGGCTGCGAGGATTAAGTTCAAGACCCTCTGCATTGTCCACAAGACCTTCTGGGGCCTGGGTGCTCAATACCTCCAACTCTCTCTTCCTAAATATCTTCCTTCTCAAGCTCTTCGCTCATCTGCCTCCAACTCCCTTAGGGTCAGTCGCTTCTCCAAGCAACAAGTTGGTGGTAGATCTCTTTCTTCGGCTGGGGCCTCCCTCTGGAACAGCCTTCCATCCTCCCTGAAACTGGAGGAGAATCATCTCCGGTTCTGGAAGCACCTTAAAACCTTGCTTTTTGCTTCTGCTTTCTCTTCTCCTCTCCCCTGCTGAACTCCTGGCTGAAACTGAATCTGCATTGGTCTCCTGGCCACCTCTTGGTCTCAGGCCCAGGTCCCCTCCCCCGCCAGTTGCACCCCTGCACTGCCTCCCTGGAGACCTCCGCACTTGGGTACTGTATTCTGTATCCCTACAGTCCCCTATCAGCACTTGACACCTGATGTCTGTACTTACCCTTGCACTTTGCACAGCTGGCCGCACTTTTTACTTATTGCTTTATTTATTCTATTTATTTTTCTTACTGTCGATCCCATGTACTGCACTGTCCCTCCCCCTTGTTCCCCGCACTTTCCCCTTCCCCCTTCCCCTGAACTTGTGCAATCTCAATTTCACCTGGCCTAGTAAGATCGTTGTCTCTGTCTTCCCTCTGTTCCCCCTCCCTTGTCTCATCGCGCCTTGAAACACTTGTGTATAGGCGTGTTATAAATGTCATATCATATAAATAGTGAAATATTAATGTGACTTATTTAGCATCAGAATGATGAAAGACTGAGTAAGCCCTCTCAGAGTGTGAACTCAGAAGCATTCCACGAGCACATTTGCCAGCATATCAACACCATTCAGAGCAGATATATGCATTAGCAATGATGTACATACCAGGTTTGATTCGACCCGGCCAGTAGGCTATGGCGGGCTCTCTCACACCACCCTCATAGGTCGTGGCTTTCCCACATTTCAAAAGTCCTGAGTTGCCCCCACGGGACTTGCGCATGGTCTCTGGCCTGGATGGAAGAAACAGAGAAAGAGGGAGTGACAACAATGCACACATTTTTATGCACTAATACCTTGCCTATTATTTGACTAACTGATGTGACTATGAAAAAAAGGCATCTATGAACCAATATCCTCAAATGATGCTTGAAATGGATCCCTTATAGTTTTCAGCTTGCTATTTCATGTTTGTCGTGCCAGATTTCTCCTTCTTCTAAGCACTGTAATAACAAGTGTTATTATCACCCAATTTAATGGTACTCAATATACCGACATCAGAAGGTTGAAGGTATGAATCAGGCCGAACAAGGTGAGAGCTTGTCTTGTTAGATGCCACCCCTCTCATTGCATATAATGTATCCCGCAGAATTACTGCCAGAACTGATCCTGTAAGAGACAGTGAATGACAGAGCCGAGGGGGCGAATCACTGAAGTTAATGGAGATGGAGATAAGAGTGAAGGCTCAAGAAGTATGAGGAAATGTTAGGGCATAGAGTAAAAGAAGCTAAAAGAAGAAGCGGGATGGAGGAGTCAATCCAAGGGCAGGGGAAAGAAAGACATTGGTATTACCGGTGCCAGTGATTCAGGCAACTATCTGCCTGAAGGGGCCTGATCTATCGGTAGGTCAGGCCTGCCGGGAGATCTGTGGCCTCCACCGGCAGACTTGTGCTTTGCCGGTCCCGAAGAAATGCTGGTGCCGGAATATCAGCATTTTCTCTAGACCTGCAAAGTTGTAATGAGGCCCATTATCTCCAATGTGAAGAGGAGGGAATTAGAGGAGATTGGGAGTAGAGGGGAATGGGGGTTGCAGGAGTGCAGTGCAATGAATTGACGATAGGTAGAAGGAAGCCAGTACACTACAGGAAAGGACTGAAGATAAACTGGATAAAAACGAGGCAGGTGGATAAAGTATTGGACGGAGAATTGCCAGGGTCACTTCTCAGATATTTTAGATGTGCAATAATTTCAGACCCATCCCTAAAAGCACTGGAGTGATTGACACTGAGCATTTACTGGAACAAGGCTTCACCAGCACGAGCTTCTCTGAGAAAAAGAGTGTGTAGGGTTTACAGAAACCAGGAGGCGACAGGGAGTGGCGTGAAACATGCCACGGCAACAGTAGACTTAGTTACACAAAACTGATTATAAGTCAAATATTTACAATGTGAAGCACAGGAAGACAAACTGGACTGACAAGAAACACAGGATTTCCTTGGTTAAGTGCAAAGTCCGCCTGAAAACCCAAGTCTGCAGGGTTCATGGCCAGCTCTATTGCCAGTCGGCCACATTGCCTAAACGCATGGTCAGATGCTGCTGGGCAGCTGCGTGTCCCGGGGGGCGGCCATACAATTGGGCAATCGTCATAAAGGGAATCATCAGGGCAATTCAGGTCTGGAAAAGATCTGGGGCTATGCTAATGTCAGGACTGTCAGGACTCGGGGCTAGCTAGCCGTTTGGTTGTAGCCCCTGAGCTCCTATCAAAGACTACAACCAAAACATCCGGGGCCAACGCCCCACCCCCACCCAGCTGTCCCCTAGCGATGCATAGGAATTCGTGCAATTGTACTTCGTAAACCGTTTGGGAGATACCCTCATCTGAGTTGCATCCATCAAGTATTTTAAACTACTAGGCGACCCCCCTCTGAGCTGCACCCGACACATTATTTTCACGTTATGATGCTCCCATATAAGTGGGCTCGCCCGTTGAGCTGGGCTGCTTCTTTAGGGCGGTTGTCAGACTGATTTGCATATATATGGCTGCCGCTCTGGTAGAATGCATTATTAATGTGTGCCATCAAACACTAATTTGCAGACATGTTTGGAACTTGTACATTAAACACGGTGACTTCACAGGTGAGCTAGGGCGTGGGGATAGAGGTAAGCTAGGGTGGAAGAAAGAAGGGGTGAGCTCATTTGGAAGGCAGTAGGTAAGAGTGGGAATGGTAGCAATGGGTGAGCCAGGGTGAGCGGGGGTAGGGAGGGCTGATGTAGGATGTGTAGATTGGGGGAAAGGTGGGGGAAATCGCTCAGGTGAGCGGGTGTGCGTGGGAAGTGGTGCGGTATGGGGGATGGAGGAGGACAGGTAGGGTGGGCATAGGATAGGTGGGCACCTGTGAGGTAGGGATGTTAGGGATAGAATGGAGTGGGGTGGGATAGAGAGGGTGGGTGTGGTTAGGCTGGGTGGTGTGGTAGAGAGAGATTGAGGGGAGAGGGAGAGTGTGTAGAGAGGGGTGACATATAGGGAGAAGTGGGGTATAGTGGATGTTTGGAGTGTGATGGGGAAGAGTGCATTCAGAGTAGAGATGGGTGCATAAGGGTGGCGGGTAGAGTGAGGTGAGGAAGGGTGGGGATTCATTGGGACTTTTAGAAATCCAGCTCGCACTTTGTCGTTTTGCTCTGAGACATAAGAACATGAAGGCGAATCTACCTCTCTTTTTTGACAAACAATTTTACTAGTTTTGTCATGGAGTTGGTTTACTCACAAAATGTTAAGCATGACTTCCTAAAATATGGAATGACAGCCACGTTTTGGAGTTGGGATTGTGTGGGTTCCTCTCCCAAAATGTTGGCACTCCCGCTCTCCATCTAGGAATGATCAAGAGCTAAATGGGTGCTACTGGGTTTCAAACCTGCGACTGAAGGCTATTCACAGATCTCGGAGGCAAAGGCTTTACTCACTGAGCTATCTTAGCAGCCTGATCGGGTGTGTGGTGCATTCGGTTGATTCCTTTCGCTGTGTTTCCCTGCCCAAATGAGCTGCAGGGGTGACGTATGCTCCGGAGATACAGGATCTCAAGGGGGCAATCCCGGCATACTGCTACAATCCCGGCATACTGCTACAATCCCGGCATACTGCTACAATCCGGGCATACTGCTAGCTTTTTCTCCCCATGCCAAAATACGGTACAGTCGATGCTTCTCCTTTAACTATAGTTGCTTCTGGCCAGAGGCCCAATCCACGCTTTTCAAAGTGCACCTCCCCCTCCCTTATATGTATCTGCTGTTGTCCAGTGATTGTTGTTAATAACACTCAGGTAATGATCTGATGCAATGCAAAGTGCTAGCATAGATCAGGAATCTGCTCTCCTGACACCACCCGACACAAAATGTGCAATGGGAACTCACCAACTCACTTGGAGCCTCTGCATAACTGGTGATGTACCCTGCCACCACCCTGGCGAGGTTCACAGGGTTGGCAATACCAAAACTCATTCTATGTAAGGGGAGAGATACCACCGGAGACTTCTATTGCCCAGCCGTACCCATCAATTGGCAGACTGGCTATATTGCGCAATAAGTCTCCAGGTCTCTGGTACATGTGGGGCAAACGAATCGATTCCAGGCTTAGTCTTCGGTCTTAAAGACCCCTCGGTGCCCTACCCATGGGCATGCTCCCTATATGTGTTGGGTCTCACCAACCTCTTTTGAGGCCATGTGAGTGGCCCTGTTTTAGTTTCCGTACAGTTAGGGACAAACGTTTTGGGGTGCAATTGATGAGCTATGCCTGAGCATCTCGCCATTTGCACCCAAAAGATGCTCTGTTTGAATGGGGCATCATAGAGATGCGCAATCAAATGCCCTCATGTCCCCTTTTTACTATATGGGGCATTTCGACACATTTTAAAGTGCTTCACTTATTCAAAAAGGTCCCCTATGCCTGTTTGGAACAGGTGTATAGAAAAAAACATTCCAAGACAGGGTAATTTCATACGCTGTCGTGCATTTTGCAAGCGTGAAAGTGTGGTATGAGCTGCTCCTGTTTTACTTGCATTTCTATCCCTGATACAGGGATAGACATGTTTAATCTTACTTTTTTAGCATTTCACAGTGGCAGCCCATTTTTTGGGCTTGCCACTGTGAAATGTACTCCCAGATTCCACGTCGTCATCGGGACCCTATAATACATTGGTGTTGGGAGGAAGCTCCAGACACTAATTCATGTAAGGGGGCTGGCCCGTGCATATTTTACACTGCTGTCCAGCCCCACAGGCCAGCTCTGAGAATAGCTGGAAATTGAAAAAGTGCCTTTTCTGGGCTTTTTTGATTAGCAATCTGCCTCTTACTGTCCTTCCTTCCCCAGGGAAAGTGTGTTAGTTTCTTTTCTGTTTACACGCCCATTTTGTGTATATCATGTACAAGTGGATGGTTTCCCTCAAAGCTATGCAGCCTTATAGTTCTAGGGTCCACTGGGTCAATGCATCCTCCCCTCTCTTGGTGATCTTCATGGAACCGGCCTTCTGACCCATCATTGGCCTCCTGCTTGCACACATGTCTGGACCTTCCCAAAGGTAATACTGGATATCACCCTTGTCTTGTCTAGATATTTGCAATCCAGCAAATATTATTTCTCTCTCATAGTTTCACTAAACCAGCAACGCCCGATCCTCACCTAGCCAGACACAAAAGGCATAGTCACCAGAAAATGGCTTAATTAAATTCAGCATCTCCCTCTTAGACTTAAAAACAGGAGCCATCTTCCCCTTGCAAGTCCCACGTGCCTGCAGAATCCTCTCCATGTGTGCTGGTGTTCAAGGGCTGCTATCCTCTTGTCATGAAGGCTGATCATTTGCACCTGTCTGGTCTTTCTCCAAAGACTCTAGCTTTCCTCCGCTTTCACAATGCTCTCATGATATTATTATTGTATATCTTTTGATAGATTTTAATCTCTCCAACCGATTTAATTGAAGCTATTCCATGTGCTTGCTGGCATTTCAATGAGGATTTGTATCCTAATGTTACGTCATTGACTACTCTTCTGCCGAATCTGCATGTGTCTAGTGTGTAACAATCATACGACCTGCAAGGCCATTATTCAGCAATACATTTAGGGATGAAAATGAGACACGTTCTTCTGTTCATCGCCCATAAGACTCACCCATTATCAGAAGTGAAGAAAACAAGTGTGTCATTTGCAACTCCAAGGTCCTGGATGGTGGCCATTATTCCACCAATAGAGCCATCAAATTCCATCAGGGCATCTCCGAAGGGGCCTCGCAGGGACTTTCCAGTGTACTCCTTGCTTGCAAACTGTGGGTAGTGTGTGTGCTGGAAAGGGATGCAGTTCAGAACATATGGTTAACTAGCGCAACATACAACAGAAAAAGCTAGGCCATGGCTCAATGTCACACCTACATGTGAAGCGTAGTAGAGGAAGAAAGGTTGCTTCTGCTTGACTGCATTCGCTATGAAGTTCTTGGAAAAGGCATTGTAGCGTGGCACCAGCCCTGGGAAGTCCACCGGCTGCTCGATGATCTCCCCGTTCAGGAATACTGGGAGAAGGACCACGTCCTGGTCACAAGTACCAAAACACTTTGTATCTGGTGGGAAGCAGGTGAGATTCTGGCAAGGCCCCTTGGAATAATAACAAACAATGAGATTAAAAGATAGGCCAGGGAAATAGAAATAGTGAGCTCTGCACAGTGAAGGGTCTTTCTTTAATTCTTGGTAGCACCAGCAGGATGGCAAAATGTTCAGCCATCTTGCAACATCTTCGCATTTGTTTTGTTTTCTTTTAGCAGGAATTATTACAAGTATTCGTTGTGATACACACGGCGAATTGAATACATTGGTAGTTGATTTGCACGTATTTTCTTCTGGGGTAGAGTATGCTCTTTCATGAGGCCCCAGGCATTTTGGTGAATTCAAAGCATTGTGCAAAGAGAACAATGCAGATTGAGCAAGGGCCAAGAAAAGAACACATTCAGAAACTTGCACGTCTATTTTAGAATAGTTTTTCAGGCTAAGCTTTCCTGATAGTGTGTTCTAGATTCACACAATGGTGCAAGATTCCTCAGAGGCCGCTGTGATGTGCAGCGAGGAGGCATGCAGGAGTCGGTATGCGGACTGCTCTCACATCATAGAGATTCCCTGGATTCTGCAAGTGTGCATGGAAGGACTTGGGCAGCCATTGGTCGAGTTCAGGATCATAATGCCCATCTTTCTTATAAAATGAATGATATCCTAACAATTGTTACCTTAACCAAAGGAATTAACTATTGCTGATCCATGATTTAAAGGATGCTCACAAATTACTTTTTTCCTTGCTCTGCTCATGTCTCACTTCTGATCTCTTTGTTTTCCCATCTCTGTCTTAACCCCAAGAGCCAGTGCCACTAGTATACAGTCCTGGTTATCTATATTCAGCAGTCAATATCCTCTACTTTAATGCTACTTCCATCAGAAATGACCCTTAATGATTCCGATGTGTGTCCTTAAAAGAGACCTCCCATCAATGCTTCTAAGATCCTAGTTCTGTCACACCTGCCTCAATTTCATTCAAGGTCTTGCCTCCTTGTAGTGAGTAGCATTGCTCCTAGTTTCTCGCTTTGCATGAGGCATCTTCCCTGTGAATTTGGCAATGTACCCCACCCCACACGTCTAGCGCTTGCTCGGCAGCAAGACATGCCAGACCGACTTACTCAGGCACGAGCTTCCAACACAGGACTTTTCAATAGTCGCAGGTTGGAAAATCACATTATTTGCCCACTATATGCCAAAACAACATGACCCCCCAGCCCCCGGTGCTATTAGTCCATCCCACTCCACCCATCCCCTTCACACATGAACTCCCTCGGCCTTACCTGATCATGGGAGTAAGGAACTCCAAGGAACTCATCAAAGCCCTGATGTATGGGAAGGAATGTTCCATTGGCACCGAGGCCAAGGTGCCATTTCCCCACCATTGCAGTCACATAGCCACGGGTCTTCAGCAGCTCGGCAATAGTAATCTCAGTAAGTGGCAGACCGCCGATGGAGCCAGGGTCAAACACACTGGGGTAGACCCCAGAGCGCATCTGATACCGGCCGGTTAATAGGGCTGCCCTGAAAGAAAGAACAACATATTTCATGTTTGTCATTATGTTATGCTATGCTATGTTGATTTATACTATGCGCCGAAACCACTTGCAGGGTCTCCAGGTGCTCGCGTGGCTCTGTAAGAAAGTGGGTGGGGTCGATTAGTGGGGGAAGAGGGATAGGATCGAGGTTGTGCTCTTCCGTTAGTGCTTGCAGAACCAGGAGAAACTGGCGTCTGTGCGGGTCAGCTTCCTGAGCAGTATGATTTGACTGTGTACGCTGGGGTTATTGTTTCCGGAGGGGCGGCGTACACAGTCTGGGTTGTTTGTTATTTGTGGTAGTTTGTTGGATGTGCGCCTTGGGTATTTTGTGTGTAGCAAGGCTAGCCCATTTGGGTGCGTGTGGTACATGGGAGGTATGCGGGAAAGGAGAGAGGAGCAGGGGGAGGTTAGTAGTTAGTAGCATGTGTTTGTTTTACTGTCGGTTCCATTATCAAGTTGATACGTTTCTATTTTTTTTTTAAAAAATCGTTATTTATCATTTGCATAGTACAACATTAAACAGAACATAAACAGACTCAGAAACAATAGGAATTACAATTAATCTAGTCATCATCTCATTAAGGGAGTAACGTGAACTTGTCCTGGCCATACTCACAAAATTGCTTGTTTTATGGCTATCGTAAACTACCGAGCCCATACCTTGTTATTAAACAAAACCAAGAGCATAAAATACGAACATCAGTCACGCCACACACATACATCACAAGCACCCCATCTGTTTTTGGACTATGCTTTTCACTTGCTGGCAAACACCGAAGGAATGGTAATATACACAGTGGTTTCATCGCTTATATGCTTTTGGCCATTTGGCAGCATTATATTCTCCTCGGTGCCATCCTTAATGTAGTAATGATCCCTCCCATGGGCGCTGGCACCTACTAGTTCTTCCCCTCCTTACTGAATTAGAACGCCTGCTTGGCCGATGAAAAGGACTGCATGGTGTGATGAACAGCTCGCCCAACATGCTCTTATCATTGCTCTGCGAACATTGGGCCTCATTACACGGTAGGCGGTAAGGGTTTACCGGTACCGGTATTTTCTCAGTACCGGTAAATCCTTACCGCCTTACTACGAGGTCCCTTTGCGGTTTGGGGAATTTAACGCCTGCTTTTTGCAGGCGTTAAAAATCCAACCCGCAAAGGGACCAGGGAGCCAATTTGCGGTACCGTAATTAGCGCCTTCCCCATTCCCATTATGTCCTATGGGGCAAAAATGGGAATGGGGACGGGCAATGGAGGAAGGAGGAATTACTGCCTTCCCAACCTTGGAATAGGGCGATAATTCCCCTTTCCTCCAAGGCGGTACCGGTAATTTACCGGCATGAACCATGGCGCTAATAGCGCCATGGTTTACCGCCTACCGTGTAATGAGGCCCATTGTGTGCATGAATCACAGCAGTTCATTGCTGCATACATCTTCTGTTGCCTAACTGTATATGCAATTCGTGATGCATGTGTGTACAAGTTGTGTCCCGCGGTGTAGCTTTTTCACTTAAAAGTAAAGTTCATAAAAATGTCCTGCCTCCTTGAATTTCTAGAAATATCTGTTGGTGATCTGAGTAAAATGTGTCAGCATAAGTGTGCCCGTTTTGACTTCATTTGCATCAGAACAATTAAAAGCTGGGGCCAGATATATGAATTTACTTGTATTTATAAAGGCAGCTGTGCACAAAGTGCCTCGCATTGCACGCCCAAAAAACAATTTCTGCTCTTAGATTGCCTACTTCACAATGAGCCAATCACTGTAGTATTGTGACAGTAGCTCCTTTTCAGGACAGGGTTCGAAATGCGAGTGCATTGCAAAGTTGAACGTGGAGACACGGGTCCATATAATGGCTGCCATCTCTGGTTCAGCTGGTAAGCACAATGAAGGAAAGAGTCAAAACATGTTTCATGAATATTCATTATGTGGGCATTGTGCAAATCTTTGAGGTTCACTGTGTTTCCCTTTGCTTTGCAAAGAGTCTGGCTGTGCCTCAGCACTGCGATACAGAAGCACAGTGCAGAGTCCGACACAGCCAGTTCCATACATCTAGTTCTGTGGGTTTTTTTTAAGCACGTCAATGGATGGGTCCCCTTTCCAATCTCACGTGTATTATAAATAAGTAATGTATATGTAAAATAAATAAACAAAAAAATGTGCTCACTCTATTGTTAATCAGCAGAGCAACTAACCACAAGAGGGTTCTGATTGGACTAATGCATCCAGACTTTCACTCCTGGACTGGAGCACAGCCCTTGAATAGAGTGTGCAAACACTAGAAAACGAGTGCACTGCAATACACGGCATTCACGTCCACATCTCCCACTATGTGCAACTTGTTTCTGTTGCTGCCATCGCCTTAATCGTCTATTTAGGTAAAGTGCTGTGGCAGAGTTGCGCAACAACAATAAACACTATTTAGGAAGACAGTGTATACTTGAGAACATTACAGGAGTTCAGAGAACCATAAAATAAAGCCAACACCTGCTGGATAAGTCTGTGAAAAACAAATATTTAGTCCATCCACACTCAACTGGCCACTGTTGTCGGATGATCAAAGATCATTAGTTGCCCAAAATGAAGAGTAATATAAGAATTCCTCCACTAATGCAGTGCAAGTCCCATGCGAGTAGTGGTCATCTAGGCAGGATGGAACCGGGACATTATTTGAATGTAGATCACTGATGACCTTCTCTGACTACACCAGTTCCTCTCCAGGGTTGTCCAACACCAGGCCTCGAGGGCCGGGCTCTTGGTGGGTTTTTAGGATATCCCTCATCAATATTCATGAGGAAAAATGTCCATACAATTAGAATCATTGTATGCAAATTTACCTCATTAATGTTCATGAGGGGTATCCTGAAAACCCGACATGGATCTGGCCCTCGAAGCCTGGAGTTGGACAACCCTATCCAAGTATGCCCTTAACTTTCGCCTGTACATTTGCGGTTCATTGATGATAACTTTAAATGGGCTGAACCAATTAATTAACCAGACTAAAATAGTCATTCATAAAGAGCATCACTGATGTTGAGTTTTATCTTGGGAAAGTGCATTTCAAATACCCCTTAATCAGGTCAATTATTAACGAATAATCAGCAGAGTAAACAAATCCCTGTCTAAATGCAATTGGTAAATGGCTTACATAATCTTTAAGAAATAAAAGACGAAGAACCCAGCATTCTTGGCTGCCAGCTTCTCACCTGGGAATGATTCTAATCTTTAATTCACAAATGCAGTGGCACGTGAGGGCTTGTTGGGCAGAAACCTGTGCAGTTCCCTTAGGGACCACTGAAAAAAGTTTAAGACTACAGGTGTTAGCAGTAAACCCAATTGGTAGCAGTCTGCACCACCCAGATTTACCTGGTAGCTGTGGCTGAGCAGTCAGACAGTATATAGGGTATACACAATAGGGCTAAAAATACAGTAGCACAAGCAGACACTGACCAGAGCTTTGGTATAAATGTATTTAATTATTTATTTAAAAACACACTTGTAAAAATACACTGGCACTAATATGTCAAGCAAGTTCAAACACAGTCACTAGAAGTATATACACCTCCCTAATTAGTTATTTGACAAGTCTAGGTTAAGACACCACTTATTTAGCAAAACAGAGGTGAGCACGTAACCATAGATGGCACTCCAATAATTTGTTAGAAAAGGGAGAGAAAGGCAGAATAGGAAAATCACACAGTACCAACACTTTTAAGAAACCACAGCAAGTCAAGAAAGGCAGGGTCTACTGTAGAGCAAAAGGCCAGGCCCACTCTTGGAGAGAGCAAGGTGGAATGTGCCCAAGATCACACAGTGGAAATGCACTCAAAGTCTTTGCAGCTAAGTCAAAAAGAGGTTGGATCAAGTTAGAAAGGTAATGTTAACAGGTCCGAGGTCACCCCAGGATAGAGAGTCAAGGATTTACGGAACACCTTGGACAGTCTGTTGCAAGGGAGACCAGGCGGCACACAGTACCTGAAATGGTGAGAAAGCTCCAGCGGGGGCAGTTGTTCCTGGCAGCAGATGCAAGTCGGGGCTTCGTCCAGGGGAAGAGAAGATCTCGACATGGAGGAAAGCTGGAGGTAGTTGCACTGCCAGGGAAGAAACCAGCCGCAGTGTTTCCCAGTTAAAAGGTACTACCATTTTATTCACAGTAGTTGTGAAGCATGGCTATCCGGCCGCCGGGGTGCTTGGCACGGGCGATTTGACCACAAGACGATCCAGGAAGACGAAAAAGGCCAACTGGTTGGTCCCACCAGCTCAAAGGGAAGAAGACTCTCCTGGAAGAAGATCTTCTCTGTCGTCGGGAAAGTGGTGAGTTTCGTACAGCAGGGCTCCACCTGTGGTGTTGTCGTTGTAGATGGCTCAGCTTCTCCCCTCTTTGGATTATTTAGGTCCTGTGGCGACTTCTGAAGTTCCAGTCCCCAAAGCCCTGCTTTTATGCAGAAAACCCCCATTCATCAGCCTAGCTGTCAATCAAACATGCTAAGTGGTGAGCCGGGCGGCTCACCACTGGGCCAATGACACAAGAGTGCGACTTGAGTTGCCAAGGCAACTCAGTCCAGGGTGCCTATTCCCCCCTCCCACACATCATGTAGACCCAGACAGAGTGGCACCACTTTTGGAGGCTTCTGTGCAGAAGCCCGCCAAAAGTGGAACAAAGGGCTCGACTTGGGTTAGGGTTTCAGAGGCGAACACAAACGCCATTTTAAAACCGAGTCCTGGCAAAAAGACCCAACCGGGGAATAAATATTAAATAAATAACCCGGCGGTATCTTTAACATTGCACCAAAAAGTGGTGCGTTTAAAATGAATGGGAAAATCCCATAGGAAATATTCCCGTGGAATATTTCGCGTGGTATCCACTGCCACCAGCCAGAAATTCGACAAGGGGGGGGGGGGGGGGACTGGACAGTGCCCACTGGAAAACAGACCCAGGGGTAATCGGATTACCCCTACCAGTACTTCCACAATATGATGGTTTGTACTGGTTCTGTTCACAATTTGAGACTAATAAAGCCAATGGTGACTTTACATGCCCTGGGAGACAGTAGTCAGTCCCAGGGTATGGAGCCTATGTTCGGGGGTAACTATGACACCCCTGTGTTACTGCACTGAGGGTGCTGTGTAAGACACATACCAAAAACACATGAAGCCCTATAGAGTAAAAGACCCCATAGCCCATAAAAAACATTACAAAGTCAAAGGACATACTCAAATCATGCCTAAGAGTGGGAGAAAAAGAGTCTCACTCTTATCAGGAGAAAAAAATAAACCCCAAAAATCCAGCAAAGCTGCTGGGAGACTCCCTAGGTTTGGGAAATTAGCCTTAACAAAGAATTCTCCCTAACAGGGTTTACAATATGTTCCTAGGAACGATGCACCTGTGTGCACTGTGGAAAGGGGATACACTTTCAGGCACCTAGACACCGGTTTATTTTTTTTTATTGCACAAAGTATAAACTCCACAACAGGGAAGTCTCCATGCATTATATGCATTTCATCAAGATTATACATCCAATAATTATTAGACAAAAATGATACAGTATAGATCAGGGGTCTTCAGCCTGTGGCTCGCCAGGTGTTTTGAACTATGAATTCCATGATCTCTATCCATTGTGTATGATGGCTAGGGCTGATGGGAGTTGTAGTTGAAACATCTGGAGGGCCAAAGGTTGCAGACCCCTGGTATACATGATACGCAATAACAGAAACTGATCAAACAGCAAGCACACAGAGTAGAATAATAAATCAAGCCAGTGCCCAGCTAACATCCCAGCACATCGCAGCATTTCTTCCATTACTTCATAAAGTGCATGTGTCTAAATAACCACCGTCATTTTGTAACTGTCCCCTTACCAACTTGTAAACCACACGACCTCTGGCTAGAACGTGCACAAGAACACTTAAGTGCCTGAGAATGGTTTGCCTGTGTGCACCAGTGTACATTGTGAACAGAACAATGTGAACCGGAGCCCCTGTGAAAAACTCCATAATGCTTCACACAGACTCACTCTGCAATAATGAAGGAACAAAGGGCCTAACTGTTCCCCATGATGTCGCGATTTATAGTGTTTGGTACAGGTGTGTACGGACGACCATGCACGCACGACCTCTAGTCCACCCCGTCCTGCCGATGTAAGCCAGCCCTCTGTCTCTGTGTGCCCCTTTGTGCCCTATGTGTCTGTGTACCCAAGCCGTCCTGTTCCCGTGTTGTCACTATGTATCGCTCCGTATTGCCCTCCCCTCTAGTCCCTGTGATGTTGCTGTGTGCCCCATTGTTCCCGTGTGTCGCTGTGTACCCTGCCTTCTTGTTCCCCATGATGTCACTATGTATCCCTCTGCCCCATCCTGACACTGTAAGCCCAGCCCTCTGTCACTGTGTCTCCCTTTGTGCTTGTGTGTCGCTGTGTACCCCTGCCCTCCTGTTCCCATGATGTCTCTATGAATCCCTCTGTATTGCCCTCCCCTCTAGTCCCTGTGAAGTCGCCCCCTGCCCCACTGTGCTTGTGTGTCGATTGTACCCCCGTCTTCTTTTTCCCCATGACATTGCTATGTATGCCTCTGGCCCTCCGTCCTTCGCTATAAGCCCATCCCTCTAGTTGCTATGTATCCCTCTGGCACCCCGTCCTGTCGCTGTATGCCCAGCATTCTAGTGCCCCTGCTCCCTCCAGCTTCCGTGTTGTCGCTGCGTACACCTGCCCCTCTGGCCCCCTGCCCATACCCCTCTGGCCCCTGTCGCTGTATACCCAGTCCGCTAGTCCCGGTAATGTCCCTATTGTGCCCTACCACTCCAGCCCCTGTGCTGTCGATGCATACCCTGCCCCTGGTCCCCGTGATGTCACTGTTACCCAGCCCCTCATTCCCCTCGAAGTCACTGTGTACACACTACCCCCTAGATCCCCACGTTTCACTGTTGCCCAGACCATCTCGGCACTACGGCAATCCGCTGGTCCAATTTGACGCTGATGTGTGCACAGCCCCTTGCTTCCCCGCGGTAACGCTATGCGCCTGCAGCTTCTCACCTGGTCCCCTAAGATATTGCAGTACACCCATGCCCCTCTCGTGTCCCACGTAGAGACTGTGTGCCCAGCCCCCTCCGGTTCCCCTTGATGTTGCTGTATACCCCAGCCCCTCTGGTCCTGTAATGACTCTCTGGCCCGTGCATGCTTGCTGTTTGCCCCTACCCCAGTCCCCCGTGTGGTCACTGTGTACCCAGCCCTTCCGGCCCTCATGTACCGCTCCCTGGAATGCCTCCTGGCTGTACCTCACCACTTGCACAGTCTGGGTGTGTCTAGAACGAGTGCAGTAGCTATTCTTCACATTCGCGCTGCTCATGGCCTGTGGGAGTGTCTCTGCGTCATCCCACGTTGCCTCCCTTGTCATTGCGCGCTTTCGAAGAGCAATATGCTTAAGCGCTTTATGGATGAACCATCATATCATATCACTACGCTTACTCTCTACTCTACACTATAACTCAATAGAGTACAGCTATACCCCTCGATAAATTCAGCCTAGATGCTCTCATACGCACACTAACCCATGAACAACTCATAATTCTAATAAAACGCAGCTATACCCCATGAAAAACCGACCTAGCAGCACACATAAGAGTCCCACCGCCTAACGCAGCCAGAACCCAGCCTTGCAGTCAACCCGCCTGACTGCACACATTGAATCGATACCACCACATCTAACGCTAGAATTCAGCTAACATCAAGCAATTACATCACCTGCACACTAACTGGTGCACCCAAGCACCCTTCGACACCCTTCTACTTCAACTGATCTGGACTACGGTCCACGAGGGCATTCAACCCACCAGCGCTTTGAGGTCAAACCAATGATATATAGAGCGCTATATAAATGCCAAATAACACAACATAACAGAGTTAAGTGAATTCAATAACTACTTAAAATGACAATAAATACATACAAATACTTCACACATATGTACAGTAGTATTTATACTTGCATGAAACAACGTACTGAACCCACAACTCCTGGAGGTTCCCAGGCAAGGGACCTAGACGGTGTCCCACCAGCACTTTGGCAATGATGCATGTTTTTGTACCTCGCTCACGGTCGTTGATATTCCCACATCACCTGCAAATGCAGGGATTTTTTGAGGGAACAATAGTGATTATATTTGTTGCTGCAATCGCCATTTTGGGTGACCAAATAGAGCAATATGTCGAAATGTCACTTTCAAGTACAGTATGTTAACACACTGTCTGGCAACGAGATCTCAGCATTGATCACAGTTGTTGGGGGGCTGCTCCGGATCACCGGGCAGCCCCCATACTCATGTCGGGATCACCAGACGGGCATCAGTCGTGCGGGGATCACACCAGACTCATGGGTGGGTGTCACCCCACCCGCTCCGGATCACCGAGCTACACACGTGGCCGGGGCCACCCGGCGCACAGTGGCCCCGGCTCTGGGGGCACCCAGGACAGGGTCGCCACAGCAGCCATGATCACATGGCTGAGGGATCACCCTAGAACGGCGTTGCCCTGCAGGGGCGCCGTCCTCAAGCTGGGCCCCGTCATTGGGCCCAGCACATGCGGTATGGCACCAGCATGGTGAGAACACAAACACACACCGGAGTCGTAGATGGTCTGACTGACAAGCCGGAAGCAGCTCGTGTATTTTATTAACTTGGTCACATGGGGAACCATGTGACCACACCAGACACACTGGGAGATACCATGCCCCCTCACAGGGGTGCCATGCAACAACAGTGGCAATGGAGGCGACATACCGCAAAGGCTAGATATCGCTGGCAGGGTGGTATGGTGAATTGGCGAGGCTAGCGGATATACCAAGCAGGCCCTCTGCATAAAGCGCCATCCTCTCTAAACGCCACGAGACCGTGCCACAATCGTTGTCCTGCAGCTGCGGGGATTAAGATGAACAATTGCACTATGTATGGGGTATTGGCACTGGGGTGTTAACATTCAGGCGGAGGAGGCACAAACCGACAGCGACATTATGATAAATCATAGCAGTCCAGCACGAGACTGTAGTGAGGGCAGAGGGCGCTCGGCTCTGTTGACAGCAAAAGGGGTGCCATCCCCCACTCCCTTGGCTACTGAACTACTAGTGGATGGCCTCTCTGATAAATTGCGCACTGCAGCGGGGTACGATGCAAGGGAAATACAAAGGAATTTAGGATTTATACTTTGGAATATCGTACATTACAGTTTTTTTTTTTAACGGTTGGCTCAGCACTAGATGTCTATTAGCAATCGGTATACTGTTCAAGACAGTGGTGGAAATGGAAAGAAATTGCTGAGGGATCCCACAGGGCCGGGGTGGGATTTTGAGGGGGCAGAGCTGGCAGTTGACCTCCGATCAAATTAATCTTTGGGCCTAATTCACAGAGGGTGTCCCACAGGGATTTTCATTATAAAACGCTTCTGTGAATCGGGCCATTTATTTGGTTTATAACTGTTCTGATGAAGAGTTGTTCATCAGCCATGGCCAGGACCCTCTGTCTGTGAGGAAGGACAGATCTCTGAATGGAGTCTTAAGTACCCAACAAAAAAAAATCTAAGTAGACAAAACAAAAACAGACCTCAATATTTAAAAACAGTTGCAGAGACCTAGCAAAGCTTACTGTGTCAGCCAGCGACGCAAAGAACAGGAAGAGTTGTGATTAGTTTTGTTTTCTACCAGTCACTTCTTTTGTTCTCTTCTAAGATTTGGCACACGACTCAAAATGTTAGCTTAGAACCTGAAAAATGCAAAGCAGTGTGACAGAAATAGCCTTTGCATCCAGCATCCGAATCAAGCCACTGCGAGATTATTCATTGTATATTCCTTTCAGTTGTACATGTAGTGAGCATTGTGCATTCCACACCAGTGCCAAAGCCGGCGGTAAAAGGCAATGCAGCGAAAAATAATAAGAGCAACCGTGTACTGCGGACACAGGATGTGAGAAATGGAGGTCTGCGTTCTTTACGGAGTACAAAACAGGGGAGTTTTTCATGTATTTTCTTTTTTTGGTTACGTTTGAGGGACCGTGATTTTGTTTACTTCTTCCCGATACCGTGCTGTCCTGCTGTGTACACGTAGGGGGGCAGAGCCAGAAAGCGCTCATGGCGGCAATGTGCTGCTCCACCCCCCTACTCCTTGCCGTCGCGCTAGCTTTTTTTTTTTTTTTCTTTTTTTTTTTTTTAAGCATTCCAGCGCAGAGCATGGGCTGGGGGCGGCTGACTCTGGCCGGATACCGAGATCTATCTCCACATCTGGTGCCGTTCGCGGATCCGGCCTGAGCCGGCCCAATGACCAGCGCTCATTCAAGAGGATTACTTTAGCATTTGACAAACTGTTCACGTTGGTATTTCAACAGCATGTGTTCAGCCGAAAGCTAGGTATATTAGCCGTGCCCCTGTTGTTAAGGACAGTATCTTGGGAGTGGAGTCTGTGGGTTGTTAAGGTTGGTATAGCACTAGCAGGGGTGTCATGTTAAGTGGGTAGTAGGTTGTTTATGGCTTTATTTTGGCTGCGAAAATACAGAGAGAGAACGGTGTGTGCACTATTCTAAGCAGAAATGAGCCTTCTCAGAAAACACTGCTGCTAAGCTCCTTGCATGTACATGGGCCTTTTCCAGTCATATGGGGCCTGGTATGTTCTTGCTATCCCCAGTGCAATACTGCCGTTTCTAGCGTAATGTCCCTGGAACGGGACAAGGACCCTCTCTGCGCCATGGTGCAGACAGACGCACACGCACAATGGGCCTGTGCCACCCACCTGTGGGCCATTGTCCCATCTCTGCTGCAGACAGGGCGTAATCCTCCGCCCGGTGTTGTCCTGGTAAGGATGCCTGCTGCTCTCACAGCTCTGCAGAAAAAGGGGCGCTTTGATGGGCCAACTTTCTGAAACCTAACTGCCCCCATCCACACCCCTGCACCACCCATTCAGCTGGCCGGCCGACTCAAAACAGAAAAACTCCTTTCTAAAGCAAGCCACATGTGTAGCAGATACATTTTTGGGAATCAACTGGATCAGGAATAAGGACCAATGAAGATTCACAAAGCGGGATGTTGGGTGCAGTGACGGGCAACCTCAAAGTACTTCAACTACCAGTTAAAACGCGAAAGTAATCCCAAGACACCACTACGAATGGGGAGGGGGCTGGTGAGAAAGCGATGAAACGAAGGGGTGGCCGCTGCCCGCTTATTTTAAATCACTGTGCAAGCCTATGAGTGTGCCCTTGTACCCAAATTGCACCATTCTAATTTATGTTGGTGTCGCCTTTGTGACACTGTACAGGGACGCGGCACCTCAGCCCCCTTAACCCTCTCCCCCCTGACACCCCACCCACCCATAACTGGGAGACTCCGCATTTCGGAGTTAGAAACAGTCAACTTGCGCTCGATGGCAACATTGTATCATTACTCGCGCCTTTGATACGCCCTGCACTCACCCCCTAATGCGATACCCGCAGTCCATGGTGCAATCTCGGCACAGCAGCGGGGGGTGGGGGGGTGAGGGCTTTCGGGGAGGGTTAGCAGAAGAGCTACCGGCCCCAAGGCATAGCGGGAGGGAGTGGAAGGTGGAATCCAGTGTTACAAGCTAAAAGGGACATGGTCCCCTTATGGGGAACGAACAGAGGACTGGGGGGACGGACCTGGGGAGGGAAGGTGAGGGGAGGAGAAGGAAGGCACAAGAACAAGTCAGTAAGAGTTAGAGAATAAAAGAAGTAAGAAGTACGTCCGTCTCTCTGTGTAATTTAATATAGGCCCGCGCAAGAACTAACATCCAGCAGGCAGGGAAAGGGGACGTGCTGCTGGGGGCAGTTAATATGGAGCACATGCCAAAAGACAACAGCAGGCAGCACCCAACACCCTTTACAGAGCTGGCAGAGTTGCACAGACCCTCGGCAGGTGGGGGCTCTGTGCCCAATCACCACTCCTTTCAGCTGCCAGAATACCTAACCCTGTTATCACATCTCCCTCCCTGGTAACTCCCATCAGCCTGCTCCTCCACCGTGTGGCCGAACCCAATGTCTACGCAAAGCAGACCAGAGATCACTCATTTGGACTTTAAACATAGTCCGACAGGAGTTCATCTAACAAAAAGTATTGGTGCATACAAATGAAAATCTAACGTGCATCTACTTTGGTGAAGTCATTTTGCTCCTACTTTGGCAGCCTGTTCAGTTTCCCAGCAACAGCAGCAGGCCAGCAGATGTGGGCGAAAGGGTGAAGGCCCAGCTGGTGCTTCCGCCATTTCATAGCCAAGCATCAGCAAGTTACCAGGCCAACGACATACAGTGCTCCGAACTGCCCTTTCTCCTTTTCTTTTACATTTACAGTACCAATGGTTCAGCTATTAGGTGGCTTACGCCACCAAAGCGCCTACACCAAAAATAATGCTTAAGTGAACAAAAGTGCTGCTGCCATCTTGAGGAGATAAAGTGAAGTGGCAACTGCCGATAAGGCACACACTGTTTAGGGAGAGCACTGTCCGGTGTGGAATCGTGTAAATGATTGCTTGCATGCAACATGCCATACAATATGCACTATACTCATCAGAACAAATCGGGGCACAAATTCTGCAGAGCTGAGCTCTGCAACACAAGCAAAACTGCAGTTACATTCATTGCATGGCACACAGCTTTCTACCATCTGCAGAAAGAGGAACATTGCGGTGCTCCCAATGGTCTTTTCCATAAAAAGAACCCCCTCTTTGAGAGACATATGATCAGACTGATAACACTGAGCTACCAAAGACATGATTGCACAGACTACTGAAATGAAGCATCCCACACTGAAAGAACTTGCCCAGAGCAAATAAAATGACACTGGGCAGAGTAGACACTGTCCACCTTGAACCATATATCATGAAGCAAGGCGAGACATCAAACAGCCTTGTTGATGACTCCTAGCCAATTTTATGATATTCCAGATCATTGTAAAGTAAGGTAATATTTTCATCAGATTTCTGGGGCACAAAGAACTGGAAACCATGCGACTACCCTCTCTGCGGAAGCTGAGCCATGGAGGCTCTGTGTGGACTTGACATCCACAGAGGACCCCTCTGTAAACGCCTGCAACACTGCTTAAGACATGCTGCCAACCGGACCGACAGGCACTCGGAGTAAACCAGCAGCTATTGCAGAGCATGCCATGTCCATGACTGTCCAAAAACACCAGCACAGATACCAAACCCCAGAGAAATACCCGTAGAGGCATAGCAGCACAGTTAGGGCCCCAACGTGCAGAGGGGCCAGCAAATGGCAGACTTCCGCAAAGCGGAAATGTAAATACAGGGCAGAGAAGTACAATCTCACGGTGCGTTGCTTTACCTCAGACAAGAGAAACCAGCACCTATAGAAAGGTATGAGGTAAAACAGCCTCTGCACTTTTCCACACAGACCGTGGCTCCCAGGGGTCTTGCACAACTCAAAACGAAATACTGCTAGATGCGCCTAGCCATCAAGCATTGCATGGAGGTGAGGAGCAAACACATGTTCACTACAGGTGGCGTAACAGACATCATGCGAAAGAAAGGAATGGAAAGACATTGTCATCATTGGACTCACCAATGAACAGGCCTCATGAGTGGCACAAGAAGGAAGGGATGAAAAGGGTAAGTTTCATCACACACTTTTTTGAAGCCCTGAATGGGGAAATGTATGTCACTGTAAAAGAACCAGGGTGAGGGTGGATTGTACAGAGGAAAGGGTGAACGGGGTGTAATCAGGCACATAGTTTGCTATGCACCACATGCAGGACACAAAATGTGCACTCCTCACGAGCCAACGAGCCATTGGCTGGTGATATTTATATCTTGGCGAGTAAGAAATGGTGTGCTGTGTGTATGTATAGAATTGCGATGGCAAGTAACTTTTTATGGCTGCCTAGTAGCTTGCAACTTTAGTTTTTTGCCCCCTGACTACATGCAATGCTGAGCCAAATCCATCCTTGCACATCTATGCCATTATGTGTCATTTCACAATACAGTGTGGTCAGCGTGGTGCATGTATCCGGGAATTCGCCTAATAAATCAACAGGTACTGGCACTGAGGGACATGTCCTGAGAAGTGCCCATAGTCTTTCCAACCATCACCTTACATGTTGCCTCTGACATGCATCTTACAGGAAGGGTACATGCTGTCCAGGAAGTGCTACAATGCCACTGATGTCTCACCGAAAGAACTCCTCGATAGTGAAGTGTTGCAGTCCTCTACTGATAGGCCAAGCACCATTGCGGACCAGCAAAGGCAAGGAGCCCCATCTTTTGATGACATAGCACCTAAGGCGAGAGGCAATGATGGTGATGCCATGAGGGGTAATGTTCTTGTAGAGGGCGGGAGATGGATGTTGAGTGAGGTGGGGACCTTTTGCCTACAGAACTTGTGCGACAGGCAGTGTTCAAGAGATGGGTAACAGTGGGACATGGGAGAAGCAGAAAGGTCCCATTGGGAAATCAGGGAAACGCTCACCCAGACAAGGCAGACCATAGCTACCAACACGCTGGTCGTGTCCCACATCTTGTCTGTACAGAGGGAAAGTCTGTCTGTGTAGCAAGATGAGAAGAGCTTATTGCATGTGGCGCAGACACCAGGGGGCTGAGTTACGGGTTCCTACATGCCAATCTAATCCTATGGGGACCTCCATCTGTAGCAAAGGATTCCACAGCGGTTACAACAAGCGGTCTTGCCCATGCCACCATTTCATTTATATTAGCCAAGGGACTAAAAGCTCGAGGTCATTCTCACAATACTGGGCCACGAGTGGAAATAATAGGTGGCCCACTATTTCTCTTCTTGTAGGCTTGTTTTATAGTCTCATGAACCATGTCTTCAGTGGCCATCCTCGCTTACATGTCCCTCCTGAAATGTAACAATTTAATGTATTTCTTATATAGCGCCACACACACTCATAGGTCTCAGAGCGCTGAAAAAACAGAAGTCATTATTGTGGTACTCAATGTATCGACTTCAGAAGGATGAAAGGCTGAGTTGACCCTGTCGGGAATCAAACCTGCCACAGCAGGCTGCGCACAGATATCAAGGCCAAGCACTTAGCTCACTGTGCTATCTGACTGTGCCACCCTGGATGGTTGATAACGTAATTGTATTTATTTAAGTAGTACTTCTCTTAACTTTGAAGCACTTGCCCCTTAGGTTAATGTTACCTTTGTAAGTCACCTGTCTACATATATTTTTAATATTTTTTTGGGGGGTTTTGCGATTTTACCTGTAACCATAACGTTCCTGTAACAAAGTTTTTCCATTGAAATTCAAAGGTTTTGACCATAACTTCTCTTTAACAATGTTTTTTGTTGGTTTATTTCATAGGTTTTTAGTAGGGCAGTGGAACTAGAAGGTTCCTTCAGTATAATTTTGAAGTGAAGGTGGTAGGTTTTTAGTAGTGCAACTTAACCAAAACGTCCATTTAACAATGTCTTTTGTTGGTTTATTTCATAGGTTTTTAGAATTTTAGTAGGGCAGTGGATCCAGAAAGTTCCTGTAGCATAGTTTTTTTTCAGTGAAGGGGATATGTTTTGAGTAGCGCAATGGAACCATAATGCCCAGTTAGCAGTGTTTTTTGTTAGTGAATCTGATAGGTCTTTAGTAGGGCACTGTAACCAGAATGTTGCTTTAGCATAGTGTTTTCTGTGAAGGGGAAATGTTTGTTTTAGAGCAACTGAACCATAACGTGTCGTGAACAACATTTGTGCATGGAATCCTTGGCTGCACTCATGACAAACTCGTTGAAATGGCAAATTCCCCTGTGTATGTTTCCAATTGTGCTACCCCTTCCCTTTGCTAATTGTGTCTGTGTATTTTAGAAATTGAAGGTGTACATGTTAAATGTTGGGGAGCGTGTGAGTGGTTTTTCTTTTTCTGTTGACAATGCATGGTGAGTCTGTTGCGTGTAATACTGTATCAGATGGCTGCAGGGGAGTAATATGGAGGTTTCCTATGGAGACCGCACCTGGCTGGCGTATGTGCAATCACAATGCAACTTTCCGTAGGACTCCAGTACTGACCGCATCTTCCAATGCACGTTTCAGTAGTTGTGGGAGCGCACGTCTGTCTGTTGCACAGCTATTCACATGCCTAGGGCATCCTCTGTGTACTGGTAACACCGCCCCTGTCGCCGTTCCTATGGATTCACACGGTAGGCTACGGCATTTCAAGCAGTCATGGGGACCACATGGGTTGCTGTGCAGACCTATCAATGCAAGGCTGCAGCACACCTGGCTCTTTGAGTCTCACTGGAAAACAAGGAATAGCAACCTACAATGTACGGTGGGCGGGTTAAATGTTGCATTAATTTGATTTATGTGCTGCTTGCCTTTCCATGACCCATGAAACAGACACACCGTCTCTGCAGTGAGCACTGTGACGGAAAGTGTCAAGGGGTCACCGGGCGGGTCATAAAGTTGGACTAAACATTTAATTACAGGTGTAACAGTCAGCAGTGAGTCTGCAAAATGGCAAAGCTGGTGCGCCTTGTTCACTCACATACAAGTGTAGGTAAAGAGAAGTAAACAAACAGCACATTCTTCGGAGTGCAAAGAATATTAGTGGTGGTAAGAAAAGTAGTGTAGCTGCATGGGTCTCACTGAATACTTCTCTTCCGGCTCCACGTAAAGAAGTTGCATTTCATCTTGTTGTAAGCATTCTTTTATTTCAGAATGTATTCATGTTCGTGAATACTAGTGCTAGGGCTAATGGCATATCAGGAAGTGTCTGTACTGCATGTGACGAGAACTGAAATCGAAGCACAAGGCACCTATGGGCAAGGTACTGCCCTTCCAACAGTGCACTAGGATAATTTCATGTACAGCAATCTGCTCAGCTGCTCCGATCACCAACAGGTCGTGTATAGCAGCGGATCCTTAAAACATCCTTGCACACCATAGGATGCGCTGCAGACCCTTATCTGGTAAAGGGCATTGTATTGCGCATGTATTGCGATGCGCGACTCTACAAAGGGAAAGTACTTGGAAGTGCTTGGGAAAGGTCGGTCCGGGAGCATGACAATGACTGACGGCTAATTAAGTGAGAACCACCCAACATTTCCCTCTCTTTGTGCACTTCCCCTATGCTATCCGTGTAGGTGGTGCCCCTTCCGTATGGGCCTTGCTTTCCTTTCCTTCTGTGTCATGCGTTACAAGATCAAAATAAATGGAAAGCAACTGAAAGAGGAAAAAAGTTCAATGAAAAAAGCTGCTTTCAGAGTTGGAAAGGCACAAATAGACGTCTTCACAATGTACCGTGCTTTCTCCATTCCCAGACGAAATGAAAAGTAACGCAGCCACATCTGTGTCTGCGTAATGTGATAAATAATTATGCATTAGATTGGGAACATGCACATGACCTACGCAAGTGCCTCCTTCATAGCAAACAGTATGGGAACTCTGGTAACATATTGTGCACTTTTCCTTCCACAAAGAACAATAATGGCGGCGTGATCACGCGTCACCAAAGTCTCACAAACACAAACCAAAAGCAGTCACTGCATTGCAGGTACTCCATACCAGTTCAAATCCACATAGTAGAATCCAAAATGAGCAACCAACGCACAGTGTGTTCCATTCACTTTCAATCAATATATTCCAAACTCCACCAAAAACCGTACACTGTGGCTCGTGAAGTACACAGCCATAACCGCAACTTCTGCATTTGTAACGACAATACACAGTGTATCACAGTTTGTGTGTAAAAACCACACCCAGAAATGTTATTCAGCAATGCCGTAGCGTGCACAGGGACATGGCTATGGCCGCCATCTGCATAAGGGCCGGATGTGGCACATGCAACCTTGCCTCTATGGCGATGTCCGTGGACTTATCTTGCTGTGCGCGCCGGATTGGGGGGGAAGAAGGTCATCCAGAGTAGGGGATTTTGTTTGCAGTGGTGGCTCTTAAAAAAGCTGTTTTGTATGTTTTTTTTTTAAAGCTGCTTCCATAGAAACAATTTTTTCTTTCAGGTTTTTTTGTTTGTTGTACTTCGCCTCACGTTCTTACAATAGCGTCTTCAGAGCTGCCTGTAGATTGGAAAACAAAATGTAATTGCCACTGGGCGACAAATAAATGCCATTTCCATTAAGAAGGTGCACATATAGATAACCAATGTTGTCATTCTCACAGGAGTACATCCCAGCAGCATGCAAGAAGTTACACAGGCTTCTGTTGATAAGACGCCTTCTGACTGACGACAACATTCATTGGAATAGTTATATATTGGACTTGTGGTATACATCAGAAAAGCGCCTTTGCAGTGGGAAAAATGCTCTTCACTGCTTTCATCATCTTTTTGAGTTGAGGGTACACACGTGAACAAGCCATAGAACCCAAAAGCAAGGCTCCATAGTGTACGACCACAACCTGTACACTAGCGCATGTGGCCACTCGTCGACATTCTGCAAGCAAGTGTCCGAAACTATGCACATCGACACCGCAACAAAAAGCCTCCACTTCCTCCAAATTCAAATTGCCATTAAAGCCTCTTCCCACAGCTGGAGCAGATCTAGCACAAAGCGATCACCCTCTATGAAAATTGTGCGTCTCGCCATCTCTAACAGCCTCACTAAACAGAGTAATGAAACAAACTATGGCCACCCTTTCCTGTGACACACACCCTGATTGGACAATTTCCAGAGTCGCATTTCCATTGGCCAGCATGGTGAGAAGCGCAGATTGTGGCATGTGTCCTCTCCATGTAACAGTCCCCTACATACACACCACACCCAGAAACGTTGTTGCGCAATTCCTCAGCCTCCACAGTCCCATTTCCATGCCGACCGTTCTGAAAATCCCCGGATGCAGCTTTCGTGCTGCGTGCGTGCGTGGGGGGAAAAATATCAACTATGGTAAGGGCTTGTGACAGTAGGGTTGGCTCTGAAAAGAGCGGTTGTGTTTTTTAAATTTTTTTTTTTATTATCTGCTTCCACACAAAGGGCTCATTTTCAGTTTCATCGAGTTGTGAGTTTTCTTTTCGTCCTCAGATTCTTACAGGAACCTTCTGAGTGCATCTTGGAGATGAGCAAACAAAACACCATTACCAATGGACGACAACGAAATGCCATTCGATTGGAAGACATCCTCATTTGCAGAACTAATGATGTAATTGTTACAGAAAAACATGCCACGAGCGCACAGAAATTCAGACATGCTTCTGTTATTCAGACACCTTCCAGCCTCTGGTTGGGTACAACAGACAATATAAGTGGTCCATACTCTTCTTGGTGGTATGGTGGAGAAAACCACACCGCCAGTGGGAAAAAGCCTCTTCACTGCATTCATCGGCCTCTTGAGTCGACGGAGCAAATGTAAACAAGACACGTAACCCAAATGCAAGCCGCCATAGTGCATGACGACAACATGCACAGTAGCGGAACTGGCCAGGTCACTGCAAAGTGCATGCATATCGGCTAAGGTCATCGATAGATCATCAATAGTACACCACAATGCATCCACTGCTTCCAAACCGAAATTGACATGAAAGTGTCTTTCCTGGGCATACTTGTGCAGATCTATCACAATGGCATCACCCAAAGTGAACACAATGCGTTTCTCCATGTCCGCCAGCGTCACTACGCACAGTAATGAATACCAGTATTACCGCCCCTTCCTGTGACCCACACCCTCAGTACCTGATTGGATAATCCCCACAGTGCCATTTCCATTGGCCAGCATGGTAAGAAGCACAGAATGTGACACGTGCGCTTCCCCATGCCCCAGTAAAGCACGAAGAGTCCTTCTGCCCTTTCCACTGTCCGCTTCCCACCACACCCTAATTGGGTATTGTTAAGCAGTCACACACGTATCCACCAATGCCATCCAAGATGTCAGCATCTAACACTGTCAGTTCTCCACAAGACGTCATATGTACCGTTATAAATTCAGCCTGCAAGTGTGCTGTTATTGGAAAGCATGTCCAGTGGAAAGTTCAGTGAAACATTGCAGGATTTGTGCATGCACATTCATCCACATGAGCACCCACCACCACAAAATAAAGGTAGGGAGATTTTTTTGGTAGTATGTTCACAACTCTGTTATAAGTGCTTCTGCGCATGATATCTGCCACTAAGTGTCCATTATGTTTCTAAAAAGCATAGTGGTTTTTCCCCCCATCTCCTACCATGAAGTGGCACTTCTATGGTATCTGCTTGCAACATTTTCATTTAGCCCTGTCATACAGTGTATTAGCGAAATAGAAACTCTCTTCTTTCCTTCTGACAATGCTACGAATTATGTTGCCACTAACCCATCTCCTGCATAAATCATAAAAATATGGCACCAAAGCCACCACTAGGCAGTTCCCAAAAGATCAGTGTATGCACGGCTGTGGTTCTTTGTACGCTGCACTATTGCCACAGACTCTTTTTTAAATCTGCCAGCTTCTACTCTCCGCCCTCAAGAACTCATGCATTTGAAGGCCAGGGATTGTATCTCTACTGGACTAAATTGTCTGTAATAGCTCCCAGTGGCTGCGAAGAATAAAATGAAAATCCTGTGCATATTGCAAAAGGCCTTCTGGTCCCTGGGACCTCAATACATTCCACTCTCACTTCCTAAATATCTGCTTGCTCGAGCTCTTGCCTCATCCGCCTCCTACTCCCTCAGGGTCAGTTGCTTCTGCACGCAAGCAGTTGAAGGTAGATGTCTTTCTTCTGCTGGGGCCTCCCTCTGGAACAGGCTCTCTGCCTTCCTGGAACTTGCGGAGAACTATTTTAGGGTCTGGAAGCACCTCAAAACCTTTCCATTTGCATCTTCTTTTTCCCCTCCTCTCCCCTGCTCACTTCCTGCCTAAAACTGATTGTGCACCAGTTTCCTACCCACCCTCTAATCTGTGCCCCAGGTCACCTCCCTCCAGATAGTGCTTTCTGCCAACCCCCGCACTTGGGGACTATTTTCTGTAACCCTAACAGTCCAACCACCACTTGATGTCTACACTTATCCTTGCACTTGCTAGCACCCGCCGTAGTGGCACTTATTGCTATTTTTTGTTGTTCCCATGTACTCCACTTTGCCCTCCCCCTTCCCATTCACTTGCACACTCTCAGTGTCACCTGGCCTAGTGGGATCAATGTCTCTGTGTGGCGTCTGTTCCGTCTCCCTTTCCTCGCCGCGCCTTCACTCACTTGTGTGTAGGCACGGTACAAATGCCACAGCATACCATGTCACAGCATATAATATGATACACACACTGCATTCAACACAACAGGATGCCTGCCACATACCTTGTAGACTTCACAGAATGGTCTTTCCATTGTAATGCATGTACTACAAATGTTGAAAAAGTGCTCCAGCAAAAGCAGCACGGAATGTATATTAGCAATGTTAAGCAAATGCGTGCAGTGCATGCATACAAACAGGATGCCTGCCACTTCCCTTGCACACTTTCACCATAGCCTCCTACATTCTCAGTACAAACATATCTTCTGCCACAGTGTTTGTGTGCACACCACAACCAGCAACCGTATTGCGCAATGCCTTAGCCTCCACAGTGCCAATACCATAGCTGCCATCCTGAAAAGAGCCATATGTGGCATGTCTAATCCTCAAAGTACCACGGAACCTGCAGAGTTACCGTGCTAGGAACAGGAGGGGTAAGGGATGGAGGGGTTGGATGTTAAACAGGGTTGGGGATTGTGTCTTTAGTACTGTCTCTGAAAATACATTTTTTCATGTTTTTATTATGTACGTGCATGCGTGCATACTTTTTTTTGTGTTTTCTCTCTTTCGCTGACTGTCTGTTTGCTTCTCCCCCTGACATTTCTATCGACTGAAGGTCAACGCTTCTCTGACATTTCTACAGGATTCTCTGCAACGCTTCATGCAGAGTGGCAAACAAAACAACATTGCCAATGGAGGTAAAAAAATGCCATTTCCTTGTAACCACAGGAAATCTTGCTGGTTATTAATGTTTTCATAGGCAGTGCAGAACACCCCAGCACTGCACACAAAGTCACACATGCTTCGATTTATCCAACACCTCCTGACCTCTGGCTGTGAACCAATTACACGGGCATGGTCCCATGCTCCTCTTGGTGTTATCGATGAGAAAATCACCTTGGCAGTTGGAAACATCTGCATTACTGATGTCATCAACTTCTTTAGGCGAGCGAGCAAACGCGAGCACAACATGTACCCCAAATGTAGTGCTCCAAAATGCACAACCAACACATCAACAGTACCGACAGAGGCCACACATGTGCAAAGGAGACCCATTCACCCGAAACCCCACTCATAGGCTGTGCACCAAAAAGCCTCCACTCCTTCCAACTGAAAGTTAGCAGCAAAGCCTCTTTCCACGACATACATGTGTAGATCTTGCACAAAGGTATCAACCATGATTAGCATTCTGTGTCTCACCATCTCTGCCAACGGCACTGCATTGGGTTTTGGGTGAAAATGTTACCGCCCTTCCTGTGAACCACACCCTCCACACCTGATTGCATAATCCCCACAGTTCCATTAGCAAGGCCAACATGCTCAGAAGGGCAGAATGTACCATGTGCTTCTTCCCAGCTAAAGCGAGGGCCGCACCACAGAAAAGCAGACAGTCCTTCTTCCGTTTCCCCTATTACATTTGCAACACTCCCTCATTAGGTAGTATGAAATAGGCACACAAGCATGTAGCAATCATATGCAAGACCACTGCAATGAACACTATCATTTCCGTACAGCACTCCAGACGTCCCGTTACACACTCACAGTATACGTGTAGTTAGTGATGCTGACGAGTTCTTCTCAAGGTGCAATGTGTTAAGACATTTCTTCAAGCAAGTGTCCTGTACAGGGCAACCCATAGCAAACGGAAATATTAAGAAATTGGTCCCTAATGTACAACGTGTTCACTGACCTATACCATGTGCTAATGAATGCATATTACCCCCCTTTGCTTTCTCCACCAAGTGTAAAATGTTCTCAACAACCACTCTTCAAAGGTCACCATCCTCAGAGAGATGCAGAGTTAACCCTGTATTGCGGCTTTATGTGGTGCTGGGTGTGCCCAAGGCCTACTCTCTTGGGTGCATGGCCAACGGCCTACGGCCTTGGGTCATGTACCCAAAAGTGTACGCGTTGCCCAGACCCCGCAGAACATATTGGCGCCAGGAATGGGAACATTTGCTGTGTGCCGCAATCCACAAATATACCATATGATGGGTGGTATAAAGGGCAACCCATACCAAAGGCAAATGACATGTGGTTCCTTACTGTGCAATATGTGCAATAATGTACAGCATATGGTACTGTATGCATATCAGTTTACTTGTGCTCTTCAACCACGTTTACAATTTTCTGCCCTACCATTCTTTAAACGTCACCTCCCTCAGAGACATGCATACTTTAAACTGCATGCCTGCATTATGGTGCTGTGGCTATGGTAAAGGCCTCGGCTCTTCTGTGCCTGGCCTACAGCCTTTCGCCATGCACCCACCAGTGTAGGTCTTGCCCACACCCAGCAGAACATAACAGAGTCATGCAGGTGAACAAATGGCCAGGTATGTACCGTGCAACCCTACCACTTCTAAGCACCCAGTACTTCACCACTGCACCCAGTGGACACACTACATGACGGGTCCATGAGGACCAGGCATGCAGTAAAACACTGTATGATGTGCTACCAATCCCCACACCCATGGAACCAACATTGTATACATTGCTGTGCCATCAGTGACCACAGAAACAGGACACCTCACCAGCTACTGTGCTGTCACGCAGACTGCCTGCAGTTCCCACACAATGTAGTTGCCTGTGGAGGCAGCCGTGAATTGGCGCAATAAGCACGGATACTGCAGACACACAACCGTCTACTTCCACCTACTGACATAGTTCACATGAACCACTTTTCATTCCCCCACCCTCTCCTTCCCTTCTTCCCACCACCACATGACGTAAAGTATGTTTGTCAGTCCCTTTCGGCGCCGCACTGTCCTTCGATACACCATGGCCGTGTTTCCCAAAAACCTTTGATGCACAGCACGTTTCCCTCTAGCCAACCACCGGTCGTGTCCAATGTTCGCCGACAGCACGGCATACCGCAGGCCAATGAGACTTCGGTCCACGGAGCGAACAGGGAAATGGGTCCTAATTTTTTGGGACGTGCATTTCCGTTCTTTTCAACAAAAGTGTTGGTCTGAAGTCCACCAAACACACAAAAGCACGCTTTCTGACCCAAACCCCCGCTCCTGCCGCAGATTTGGTGAACATCCGTCCAACTGTTCAGCCTGTAGCTGTGCGCAAAGTTTTTCCCCCATTCAGTCTATGGAACAAAAAAAAAATGGGGCACCGTCCCCCTATAACTTTGCCCTCCCATGCACGAAACCTCACCCAACTTGGCAAGAAAATGAACTCCCGGCCATATACTTTTATTTGCAAAGTTTGGTGAGGATTCCTCCAGGCGGAGGGAGTTTATAAGCCACCGAAAAACTGCTCTTCCTATGGATTTAGCAACTTAACCATAACTACACGCCCGGTACCGCGGGCCGTGTGTGATATATATATATATATATATATATATATATATATATATGTGTATATATATATATATATATATATATATTTCAGCATGCAAAATTTGCACTCGCCACTAGCCATTGGCTGGTAAAATTTGACCATTGAGAGTAATATTTGTTTGTTTGTTTTGTTATGCCCTTGGTATAGTGTCGGTAGTGATTCGCATCCCCAAAATGGAGTAGGTAGGTACCTGGTGACAGAGGTTGGTGAACTCTACCCACATTTGTAGATTGGCTTACCTAATTGGACGCAGGACATGTTTTAATAATGTCATCTGTGCCTTGACATTTTAATTGCTTTCAAGATTCATGTGTTAAGCTATGATTCTGGAAATCATTTTGAGTAGTCAATGAGCCTTACTCAGCTCTATATTGGGGCTGGTGTAGCCTTTCCTGGTGCAGTAGGTGAATGCCCTGGTGACATGCTTTTTGATCGGCATGTGTGATCTCAACATCATGGATGAGCATGCAGATCTTGGAATTGTCATAGAAGGTGTCCTTGACAGCGTGGATCTCATGTGGGGAGAGTGGGTAGCGCCTCTCTTGACTTCCCATGACTTTGACTGCCCCATACTGCTTTGCTAATGGAAGATTGGGAAAGGTCCAGGGCATCTTCTGAGACTCCTTGCAGTGCACCTGCTGCATAATAAGATACGAACACTGAGCATGTTCAGCTCCGGTGACAAGGCATGTGGGGTTGTATTTTGGGGGATGGCCAGCTCTTTTCAAAGTTTTTCATTGCTACAAGACTGCCTGGCCCACTCAGTACACTGCCCAGCTCTTTTGGGTTGAAGGCTACTAGAAGCTGTTGGGTCCTGGACCATCGCCATACCACTTAAAGGTCAGATGTGCCCTAGTCACTTAGGTCTAAAGGATCCCATCCAAGCCACGGCCCGCTCACACGAAACTGACAACTCATCTATTGGATACTGCTGCGCCCTAATCACCCACTCACCAACTTCAGATTAGGAAGGCCATTAGAAAGACCCCAAAGATGGTGGTTGGAGTTTTAAAAACATGTATCCACTGACACGTTTCTATGGAAACAGTGGCAATCCAGAAAACTTTTTTAGAGTTCAGATCATGCTTGTAGGACGTGCGATTAATTGAAACAGCCCCTACAAGAACCATCTACAACGAGCACCTGCCTCTAAGGCATCTGCAAATCCTTTTATAGATCTGGAAAGTCTCTGCCACTGTCCGGCCCCTAATAACCTGGATGCTATGAAAATGCCAACATGAAAAGGTTTGGGTCATTCAGATAAGTCCAGGCGGTATTCAAGATTACCTATTCCAGCTGATGACCAGATATTCATGGAGCTGTACGTGGGATAAACCCTCTCAACGTTGCTGTACTGTTCATGTGTATGCTTATTGACTCTTAGATTGTGCATCCATCTCCAAACAGGGTTGGGATCTGCTTTTGACTTGTCGTCCTATTAGTAAGGCTCATGTTTTGTCTAAGTACATCTTTTAAGCATGTAATGAGGCATTCTTCCGGTGCCTATGCTGCCTGGGTGCCTTTCAACTCACTTTGATGTTGCTTCCCATGTGGGGAGACTGTTGTGTGTTTTTCTCTTTTTCAGTGTCACAGGAATTGTCCTCTCATCAGATGTACTTCAGAAGAGAGGTGATGGGTTTGGGTAGAGATGGAACAGGGTAGGTGCATGGTGGTGGAGTACCATTTATGTTTCAGACACTGAAAATGGCAGGGTCAGATAGCCTCCAAACACTCTCACAAAATACCAATGGCCTCAGGCTTCCAGGCAAGGGAGGAAATATTCAGATTCATTTTAAAGGGAAAATAGCAGAGTGATTATGATCCAAGAAACACATGCAAAGACAAGTCAGTTTAGTAGACTAAAAAGAAGTGTATTGATCTAGTTGTGAAAAGCCAATCCCTTGGTCAGAAACGTAGGGATAGCTATACATTCTATTTTAAAACATTATGTGAAGGTCCTGCCATGCAGTAAAGGCAAGGGACATGGGCTACACTTGTAGTCAGAGGGTCTACCATTCATTTTATATGTCTGCATTGCTGGAAAGTTAAATAATCAACATTATGGGCCGAGATGACAACTAAAGTGCTTGAAACTCTTTCCAAACCACTCAGCAGTGTTGGGTAGAAATTTAATTTTGTCGTAGATCCCATCCTAGACAAAGGAGCTCATTAAAGTTTTGCTGGTCTGGAATAAATGCCAGAAAAACAACTGGTAATTCCTGCACCAGCATTTATTCCAGACCAGCAAAATACAAGTTTGCTGGTGGGGGCTGTGATCTACCAGCAGCCCTGACCTGTCGGTAGATCTGGCCCCTGCTGGCAAATAAAGGCCGGAATCACTGGCACCGGTACTACCGGTGATGGCGATTCCGGCAATCCCATCCCATGGAGTCCTCTGGAACTCCATGGGATGGGACCTTACCGGTTCTCTGCCAACTGTAATATCCCAGTGATACCAGGATTTCGGGCAGTAGAGACGGTAAGTGCAGTTTGCCGGTATCCCACTGGGTTTAACTGTGGGATTCCGGCAAACTCCCAATGAGGGCCAACGTGTCCAATAAAATGCTTGAAACCCCTACATGTTTCTTTAACAATTTCTCAAGCCGCTCATCGAGCTGGTGTGCCCATTGAGGATTTTTGTTTTCCTGCCTTGTTTCTTTTTGTAGTTGATTGTCCTTCTGATGATGATCCAATGGAGCATCAAAACCTATTGAGGGAGAGTACTAAACAAACTTTTGAATTTGATAGGACATTTGAACAAATCAATGGGCCTCATTACAAGTGAGCCGGAACGGGTTAATGGGACACGCTAAAGGAGACGGACCCATTCAACCCGTTCCGTCTAATTACAAGCTCCCCTCGCGGGACCCGGTAAGTAATGTCTGGTCAAACCAGGCATGCTTACCGGGTCCCGCGAGGGAAAGAGGGAGCAAACAACGGGCCGCTCGTAATCGGCCCGTTGTTTGCTCCCTCCCCCATCCCCATTGAGCCCTATAGGGCCTGAAATGGGGAAGGTCCGGGCCCGGGTTCCTGGGAGGAGGAATTATCGGGCCCTCCGAACTCGGAATGTCCCGGTAATTCCCCATTCTGGGAACCCGGACCCGATTTTGGCGGCTGTCATGCCGCCAACATGGCTACCGCCAATATCGTAATGAGGCCCAATATGTTTTCAACGGGTACACAAATTTGAAATAAATTATAAAGATAATATATTACACATTTTATCAACTTTGTGACACTGCAGGGTTTGGTGAAAGACTGACGTCTTCCGGCTTTATACCCTTTGCACACCAGATATGTTAAGGGAGTCAGAGCTTCAGTGTTGCAGGGAGAACATCAATACCTGGGTGTGCTGTTGTTGATCCCCTCAAACTCAAATTGTCTTTGAGGTCTGGTGTCAGCAACCTAAAGATGTTTGCCATTATAGGCCATTTAGCAGTTCCAAGCTCTTCACATATACCGTACTCTTATGTCCTCATCAAGCGTCTGAGGGTAATGGTAAGAATGGGTAGCATTTCAAATTGTCCGCCATGTTATGGAGCTGCACGTATTTACTTCATACAGCATTCCTTGTGTATACTGCACATGGTAGCACCTGATTTTGAGTTTGAACAGCTTTAAAACAATCTGCACAATTTTAGCCACATCAAACAGGTGGAAGAAAACATTGAAAAAGCTCCCTAACATTTCAAAAACGTGTTTTCGCTTATGCTAAAGGTTGGGTAAGCGTATCCCTGCACATAGGTGAAGAACATATGTTGCAGGGTGACAAATCGGTCATCTTAGCTGCCTTATCAACTACTTTCTAACTGAACGTACAGGAGGGTCATTCCAACCCTACCTTATATTACTATGAATGGTGAAGTAATGACACAATATGCTACTTTACCTAACCCATTTCAATCCACGTCAGGGTGTACCACGGCGCTTTATCAACCAGGCAGGGTCTATTGGTTGACAGAGCCACATATTAAGTGGCTGCTACTGGAGAAGTCCCATGCACCCATCAGTCCTTGAGATAGCCTAACAAGCCCCCCGGGGCTTTTGGATGACCAAAGAAGCCCTTTTGGAGTGTGATAAAGTCTTCTCTGGTTCGTAAGGTGAGGCATACAATACATATCTACATTTGTAATCTCGGCTGACACACAAAGTGCCCTTTGCTCTGATATGATATGCTATGCTACATCTTAGCAATCAACCTCTAACATGTTTATCTAATTTTCCCCATCTACAACATGCCAAGTAGAACCCACGCTAGGCCTCTCCACTCATGCCGCAGTGTACCATTGATGAAAACTGCACTGCCATGCGCCTAGCTTACCCAGCATGCCACAGCATCTATCGACTGTGCTCAAGTGTAAGAAATGAATGCCATTCCCAAAATGCAAACTCATAATTCTGCAAAGACCCAGTGGTTCCGATGTGTGTTAGCGGCAATTAATGCATGCAGAAATTCAGGTAGAGACCGTGGTCTTCCCTAAATCCCAATGTATTAATCCTTCTTTAATCAGACTAATAGCTCGAAATAAATTGACTTTATCTGGAACGGGTGATGCACAGAGTGGCCTTGAGAGAATTGAAGACCATAGAAATTGTACAAAATGTCCAATTTCAGATTTTACCATTTCTATTTTAAGTTAGGCAAGGGTTATTGTTAGACAGAGCCATTGATTAAATCATACTCAATATGGTTGCTATTGGAGGTGTCTCGTGCAGCCAAGCAGGCCTTGTGATATTGTATTGTATTGCATTGTTTATTTGTATAGGGCGCCAAACCCTCAGGTTTCTGGGCGCATTATTCCAGTTACATTTGCACATGATATAGTTGCAGGTTACAAAAAGTACATAAAAATATAATATTTACAACATTGGCACTTTAAATTAACAGGAAGTACTACATGACATTATTTATTTATTTTTGGATTTGTATAGCGCACTACAACCCATGGGCAATGAGGCGCTGTAAGAAGATGAAAGTAGGCTTGCTTCGGGGTTACAGGCGAGCGTCCCCAGTTAGATACAATTGCTTAGTTACAGAGAGTCCGTAGTGTGTACAAGCATGCGGGAAGAGACAGGCAGATCCATTATAGGTTAGCTGGTTTCAAGGGTGGTTTCAAGGTTATCCTATCAACATCACCATTCTATACATTCACTACCTACTTGGGCTTTTATATGATCAAAAAGGCACTTTTTGAGTTTGATAAAGTCCTCTCTGGTAACATTTGCAAATCCTCTTTAGGAGGGTAATGGAGCGAATCCATGCCCCAGTGAGTATGCAACCAGTATGTGGGCGCAGCTGGGGGCCACAACAAGGCATCCAGTACTTTTCATCTACAACCGAAATCTCCCAAAATGCAATGTGCCCTTTGCCACAATGCAATATCCTGCTTCTCACGGGACCACCTCCCACACATTTATTTACATCCTCAGCACCCAATCGTCAATACACCAAAAAGAAAACTAACCTCAATTCCCCCATGTGGCACTAGATACAAACAGCGCTGTCATATTCTAGGTTTAGCCATACCCAATATGCTACATATCTACTATCCTCCAGTGCAGGTAGAAATTCACATTCCCAAAATGGTGTCCAACTCATAGTGGCATGTCCTGCTGTGTTCAAGCTTAAATACCCGTGCACGCACTACTTAATCAGAGCATTAATAGTGTAAAGGATCAAACATTCGACTTTGAAAAAATGCAGCACGCTTGTGAACAGGGTTGTAAACCTATCTGGCAGTGTTCTGCCATTTATTTTTATTTTCAAATGTAAACTGTCAAGACGTACAATGGCCCTCACTTAAGACATGCTGGATGACTGAAATGCACAATGAATATTTGGGTCGATTGGGTGAGGAAAAGAGGATTGGCCGCTCAGTCGATAGTGACCAAAAGTGATGTTTGAGTTTTTATATGGCACTCATTATGAGTTTGGCCATATTCGGTTACTATTACTGCTACTTGGTCTGGCGGAATTACTGCCGGATTACAAGTGGTGGTATGGCCATATTAGTCTCCATTTATAGGATTGCATGGGGATTTCAGTGGAATTACCAACGGTGGTAATTCCATTGATTTGGCTGGTTTTTGTCACTAAGTCAGCAGATTTATTCCTCCGCCTCACCTCAAAACTTGTAGTACTGCAGTGAGGTAATGCGGCAGCATTATGTTACCACTGAATTAGTGCCATTCTTTACCACAGCGCTGGACTTGTAATGAGGCCCAAGTCTGAATGAGCTTCTCCAAAGTCCAAATATTGATGGGACAAAGAGCCAGAGGTTTTGCTTCCCACAGATACTCATGGGTAACTTTTGGGAGGGCTTCAAGGAGGAACTGAACTTGCTACATTTTTTTATTTAGGCTCATGTTGACCTTTTACTGCCAAATCTAGTTCCCCAAGGCTACTAATGCACTGTCTGAATGTTTCTGAATGCTAAAACTAACCGAAAGCATCAGTGATAAAGAACATTACAGATACCCTCAAATTAAGTTATATTAATTAGGTAGGACACCATGTCATGCATGATTGGTTAGTGCGTGTTTTCTCGGGGGTGGGTATCTTTGCAGTGATGTATTTCTCTCATTATATTGTATCCCAGACGGATCTACATTAAATAAACGAGCACAAAAAGTCGAATTACAAAATTGGGAAGCCCACTTGTTCGCATTTTGTAATTCAAGCTTTTCCGATTTTGGTTGTTTGTCCCCCGCTGGGCATCTAATGTATGCGGGGGACACCCACGCCACCCCCACGGCGCATAATACCAAACTAGAGGAGTAGAGGAGCGGGGGACACCCCCACAAACCCTGCTCCCCTTTTTCGATATCATAGGATTCAATCTTTTGTACAGTTACAAGGCACTGGCGCTTTAAGACAGAGTCAGTAGCCATTGCCGGAGATAACGAGGGGAGGGGAGGAGTGAAGGGGGAGAAAGTGAAAGCAGATAGTTAGTATGTAATGGAAGGTGAATAAAGTGAGACGTATAACGACCCCGGTGTCCTTTCTTGTAGTGAAGCCACTCCGGCGCAACAACTGGAGACGAGGCTAGTCCTCTCGTGCACCGGGTCCTCGTGCTTCCTGTGAGCCGGTGATCCCACCGCGCTGCGCCCCGTGGCTGCAATCCGCTCCTGCCTGCTCCCGCTCGAGACTCTGACAGAGACGGTGATCCTGACAACAGTGACGTGCCTAATCCCAGGCCTCCTCCTCCTCCTCCTCCTCCCTGCCAACACTGCCCTCCAGCTCCTCGTGACGGCGAGTGGATCGAAAAGGGAAACCTCCAGTTTCCCCACAGTGCAGTAGTCCGCCAGCGACTCCCTGCCCTACACGTGCTGGAGCACGTCCACCAGAGCACCCAACAGGTAGGTGCACCCGCTGGGCTAGCCGTTCAGAGGCTGCCCAGTGAGAATCCTCGCTGCCTCACACCACAGAAGCAGCTGGGGGCACACCCATACGTAACAGCAAAGACTGAAACAAAACAAAAAAATAAAGTGGGGGACAGAAAACACTGATAAGAAGCATAACAGTGGCAAAACACCAAAAGGATTCCTGCCTCCCCCAGAGGCACAGAGATACTCACATACCCAGTGCAAGGCCACTGACCACAGTCCTCATGCCCCACCCAAAGGGACAGTCCATCACCACGGACAGTGTACACCACACACAGTGCATGAACTCAACGAAACTGTAAGAGACATCGCTGTGCAACATCACCCCACGCAGTCCCCACCATGAGCGCGAATGGCGCTCCCATACCTCCGCCTCCTGCGGTTCTGCCTCCTGCCATGCCAGACCAACCCATAAATCCACTGCCACAGCATGGCGCATGCTACCTCTGTTCTCAATGGCCCCGCAATTGGATAAGGGCCCACGATGGGTGGAATGGATGGACGATTTCCACAATTTCATCAAAGCCGCAGGGGAAGAAAAGTCACCAAATCTGCACAATATGTTCCTCAACATCGCCGGCAGCAAGGTGAAGACACTCATTAAAACCATTCCACCTGCAGAGCAAACACATTTTGACCGCTCATAGTCACCCTCAACAAAAGGCTTGTCAGGGGGATGAGACGGTTGACGAGTTCATCACCCGGCTATGAATCAAGGGTGCACACTGCCAGTTCCATGCATTCTCACTTGAAGAAGCCATCAGGCTACGGGTAATTGAGGGCTGCCTATCCCAGACACTAAAAAAGCATCTTCTCAAGAAGCCACTCTCCATCGACGAGGTCAGTGAAATGGCCCACATCTTTGAGAGGGTAGATGCGCTAGCCACCCAAATGTCAGGGGGCACCCCCACCAAAGCAGACAAGTGTGAATTGATCACAGCAATATAGCCAACTAGCAACAGAACCAGTGACAGGGGCACCACTGGAGGTTACCAGTCAACTCTCAGGATGCAGCGGCAGTGCTACTGCTGCAGGATGGTGTTGCCCCACTCAGGAACATGCCCGCCCTCTCACAAAGATGCAGCAACTGCGGCAGCAAAGGACACTTCAGGCAGTCTGCAGGGAAGGCAGGCCCTTCCCCTCTCCGAGACCACCGCCTCCACCACAATACAGGACATTCAGCCGGACCCCCCAAACTCCAGCATACCAGATGCGCCCATACCAGCCAGGACCCAGGTGATATGTGAGGGCAATTGAAGACCACTATCCTGAAAACGACCCACACGACTTTGAAATATACGACCACAATACTCCCCTGAGAGATGAATATGACAGACCACCGCAAACACGGGCTCACCCGTATGCCACTGCCTCACAAGGACACACATATGAAGGAGAATACTACGACCAATATGACTACGTCAACCTCATCCAGGATGACAAAGAAGCAAGAGAAACATCCAGGATTCCCGTCAATATCTGTGGCAAGCAACTCTGGTTCCTAGTCGATTTGGGAGCCACCGTCAATATCATAGGCAAAAAGGAATTTCTCCAGATACCCGACAGACCAAGACTGACCCAGACTGTCTCCAAAATGTTCCAGTGGGGAGCAGACCTTCCCCTCCAGTCCATAGGGCATTTTGGACGACGGCTCATGCACAAAGGGCTGTCCACTACCCAAATCCTCCATGTGATAAGAAGTCCAACCAAAGGGAGATGCCTCCTAAGTTTCCACACGCCGTCCTGCCTGGTAATGATCGACACACATGTCCGCAAGGTGCACACAAATTGTGCATTCAGTCTTTTGTCCCCAATATTTTGGGTTAAACCCTCCCAGAAACCCCTTCCTCCCCTTATATGGACTCAACGATTAGCCACCTGGAAATGGCAGGGCAGCACATTGAATCAACACAATTGTGCACCTTGCACGGTGGAATCGCACCTTCTATTTTAAATGTCACCAAGGTGATCTTCACAGAGGGTATTGCAATGTGCTCTTTGGTAAGCAGTACAGAAAATAGGGCACTGGTGGCTGCAAGCAGTGGCACCATGGATAGGTGTGCGGGAAAGCTGCAGCTCAGCAGACACGTTATTGACGGTCTACAAGTTCTTACAGGTTCTTACTAGAGGGCTCTCCCACTGGTGGCTCGCTTTCACGAAAGTAACAGTAACATTTACAAATAAAAAGTAATACGAAATAATGAACAGGACGCCCGTGCTCTTTATATCCAGCTGGGATTGTACCGTTACTGATCACAGAGCGTATCCTGTGGATCAATGCTGCCACCTGACTGAGTGACGTCCATGTATTGCTAGGTAGTCGAATGAAGCAACACAGGACACCGACTCACAAAACGGCATTGATGGAAAGACTTCAGAGGAGGACAGCAACGTGCACCATGCTTCTTCATGCGCTCATTCACAGTGCACGGAGGACAGATGAGGGGCAACCGGCAGTAGCCAACATTGAGTAACTGGAGTTAGGGAGGATTGTGGAGAAAGCGGGCTGGGCTGAAGAACAGCATCTGGTCATTCTACACCCGGGCAACTACCAGAAGCAGGCAGGGCGTGGCGGATGCTTATTGGCACAGCAACAGAACTGTGCTAATAACTGCCCATTCTGCTCGAAGGAGAAACATACCCTTTGCAATGGGATCATACTTTGCACCAGGTCATAACTTAGAGACACAAGTTCGGATTGTGCCAGGATATAGGGGAATACATTCTGATCAATACTTTGGCTGGCAGACATTTTGTTGACTGACTCCTTTGTTGGGTCGTGCAAGGCTATTCTCTCCTGCCCACTTTGTAACAGAGGGTAAATCTTTATGTCAACGATGGTCACCTTCGGGGGAGTGATATCTGACAGAGTGAGGGAGTACAAGAACCTTCACCAGTTCCTCCAAGAACATTGGCAGTTACAAAGGCATCACAGTGGGTCAATCTCCAAATTCAAGTCAATGATGGCGTTCTATTGCAGCAAACCAATTCCCTTAGACTACCAGCACCTGACCCGAATCTGTGTGTCAGGTTTTAAGATTGGGTGCTTGCTGGGAGTTTCTAGGTAGTCCAGGATTACTGTACCGTACACTAATCACTTGATTCTAAAGATTTCTGAGCACCTCTGGAGATTGTGTATAGGACTAATATTCTAAACAACAAAAATAGCAATAATAGGCAAAGGAAAATGTCCTAAAATTAAAATAATAGGAAATCATTTGTGGGGATGATTACATTAGCATGAAACTTAATTGTGTGTGATTTCCAGAATTAAATGAAAAATAGAGAATCTAGTATTTCCATACATGACAACTAAGCTGAGCCTGGCATGTGGCGTGTTCATCTAAGTGGAATGGTATGGTGTAGTAAGCAGCCCTTTATAGCGCACATTGTTCACCTTAAAAAAGAGTCATGGCGCTTAAAACCTTAGCGGCCTATAACAAGAGAAAAAAATGAGGGCACGACCAAAGGAACGCAAGTAACACACACTATTGGCAGGTGCATGCCTCATGTTGTCATGTGCTTAGATGTGAAGTAATGTCCCTTTTGTTCTGACGGTAGCTGTTCGTTTCTTTGCTTTCCTTCCTCCTTACACCCCTCTCAGGCTCTCCCTTGATTGAGTACCCCATGGCGTATCGATGACATGGGTCATTGCTCGATTATGACATTATTGTCCTGGGCAAATAATTGAACAAAACATGCTCTTCGGTAGGGCGAGTCGTGGATCCGGGTTCCTAGATGCAATAATCACCATCGTATTTAAAACATAAACACCTGGGTTCACTACAACAATTAAACAGTATTAATAGACGGTGTAACTAATTGGCAACACGTGATTGGGTTTAAGGGCGGATTCTGGGCCCAATGCACTGCCTGGACTTGGCCATGGGAACCTGCCTCCTTGGCTGGTGGCGCTTACCTGGAGGGGCTGCACGCGGGGCAGCTGGAATAGAAGTCTGTGAAGCGGAGGCCTCCTCTGGCCAGCTTGTCCAAGGTCGGCGTCAGTGATGTTGGGTGGCCGTAGCACCCCAGGTCCCCGTACCCCAAATCATCTGCGAAGATTAGCAGGATGTTCGGGGGTCCGCTGCGCACGCAAAGCGCTAAGGGAGCCAGAAGGAGCCCCAAAGTGGCTGGCAGGAAAGTCATTGCTGAGTGTCTTGCCCCCCTGTTCTCTCTTGCTCTCTGTACTGTACCACGCAGATGCTGCACCACGCGGAGTCACCCACACTGCCCCCTACTGGATCAATAGCCTTAGTAAGTGTGAGCAGCTAAAGGGGTGCCCTCTCCACCCGGTGACTTGATCCTCTCGCTCTCCCGTTCGCATTCTTTCTCCCTGCTCAACCCCGCTTTCTCTTTCATTTTCCCATCTCCCGTGGGCCGCTCCGTGAAGGATACCCCTCCCCCTCACCTCTCGGTCTTGTGTGCGTCTCTCTGTTCAGGTAGATGTCCACCGCTTCTCTGTCTCTCTCTCTCTCTCTCGTAATCCCTCCCCATATCCTGTAGTTCGTTATAGGCACCGCTGTCCGCACCCGTTAATCCTGTTTTGTTTTGCTCTCTTGTCCTGCTTCTATTCCTTGGAATTCCCCTGCTCTCTGCGCCCCAAGTCTCCGCAATTCCAGTGTGTGTGTGCCCCCACCCTGCTAGTTCCTTCTACGCATTTAAGATAAATAAAGGAACTGCTGTCATTTTTACCACTTCCTCGAAAACCGTCTGCACCACCGGCGCGTATGAGGTGGGCATTATTAATGCTGGATAACAGGAAAGTGTGGTGTGATTGTGGCTGTCTCTGGGGTGTCTGCAGTCAGCCCCTCGGGCTGCAGCTACGGAAGACTTCCTCGAAGGTACTTCCTGCCTGCTCTAATGAGTGCTCTCGGGTACTGTAGAAGCACTACGACTGGTTTCGTTTTTGTAAATCCAGCGTCGTTGTATTGGCCAAATCAATCCAGCTATACACGGGGACTGTCTCATAGGCTTCAGGAGGGAGTTTGCGTATTTCAGATGTGAAGCGAAGAAATATGGCTGCTTTTAAAATTGAAGCTTCAAGAGAAGAGCCTAACTAAAATGTGTATAGAAGTTACATTCTCTAAGCACCACATTTGGTCAAGAATGCCCTCAGAAAGAAAGTGTCTAACAAAATAAAGGTACTTTTTTTAAAGTTGTTTGTTTATGTCCATGAGGGTTACTAGTTTAAGAAGAAAAGTAGCTTTGCATTATGGGACTTGTAGTCCACTTTTCAGGGTGCAGCAAAAGCAACTACAAAGATACTCTATTGGCTTAATATTAGGCTTATATGAATCAGAACAATTGAACCGTGATAGTGAGGCTGGATAACCACTTAACTCGTGTACTAATTATCAAAAAATATATTTATTCCATACACTGATTATTCTAAAATACATCATATCCTATAGGCAATTGAAATTCATTACCAAAGAAACACAACAAAATAACTCTTCCATCATTCATACACAGTCACACCATCAAATGTCCACTTTCACACTCGCACGAGGTAGCGGCAGGGACGGTCAGATCTCATAAAGACATAATATTAGGCTTTACATATTGTAAGATAGTGTTGGTTGATTTGTGTACTTTGCAAGTAAACTCTACTCTATAATACTGTATTAGTGTGGTTCTTCAAAGCCCATACAAATATTTGTACTAACTAGAGCTGTTAAGGTATGTGATAAGTTGCAAACATTGCTGGGTTCAAATCCTAGCATCACAGCTTCACTAAAGTGGGTTATCCTGAGCAAATATTTTGATCCATCCCAACCACAGCATTAGCATTCTGGTAAGTGCTCCAATCCTGTCACGTTTAGTGGCAGTGTCAATGGCCTGATGTGCATAGAATTATACAATTTGCTTCTAACTTGACGCTAGGTCCCTCAAAAATGCCTTGCCAAGGAACACTCCCACAAACGTACTCTTGCCCAACCCCCACAATCTCTGAAGTTAGTCACTCGCCGAACATAGTTATCCCCCTCACCAAAGTGTTACTCTACTTGTCCCCCTGCTATAGACAGAATGAAATAGCCTGTGAGTCCCACACCCAATCACGCCTGCCTTTTTCTGGTGCAGGTCCAGGGCCTCACCACCCCATGACCAGTGACCAGGTTTTTAACTCGAATACATTAGATGAGCCACTCCCGAACACCTGTCAGATTCCCACATACTGCTGGGGAATATCAATCGTGTTGGAGGCTGAGCCAGCCAGGATCCCCGGAAAACTCAGCCCAAAGGGACTTCTTGTTTGTACACGTTCTTTGAATCTTGCCCCTCCAGCTCTTTTTTATTGGTTGGGTAGTATGCAAACTGTTAAGAAAAAAACATGCATATGTCCATACAACAACCTTGATTGTACAGCATGATTCAGGTTGTTTTGGCTGACACAAAACCCAGTTTGCTTAGGTATAATGCAAGCTCTGAGCTCCCAATCTTATTTAAAATATAAGAAAATGCAATGGACCCTGCAAAAGGAACTCTCCTGTATTTAAGGCATGTTTGTTGGCCTATGCATTTATTTACAGAAATAAGCCATGGCTCAGTGGTTTGAGCTCCTGCAGCAGAGATCAGCTCGTAACACAGAGGCCAGGGTTTGGTGTGTACTGTAATATGACCCACCTAGAGTGTGTGAGTGTAAGTCTGTTCATACGTTTACATCCCAGACATTTTTTCAGGTTTCTTCCTTCTAGTCTCTATACAATGAGCACCAGTTAGGTAGTAGTTGGACCTATTGTCCAAGTACCAAGACACCATTCTGTTTTTTGTGGCCTCATGTACTGTAATGTGAAGTCGTCTTGAATAGTGCAGAGTCTGTCTGACTCTTGGCACCATTAGACAGCCAGTCCCTTGATGTCATGCCATTTTGTATCTGTCCAGTGGGGAAAAAATGCTTTCAGATGTCCTGCTGCGGAAACCCTACACAATCATATCTATCTTGGTATGTTATGTTATGTTATGTTATGTTGGTTGCTTGTATAGCACTTTACTTTGCTATCAGCAGTTAACAGTTGAGCCTGAAAGAGTTGTATGGGCTGGAGAACTGGAATTTTGTTCACCTTTGCTTAAACCATTATGTCTACTGTCATACCTTTCAGAATAGAGCGGCAACTAAAGCCAACCCATTGAGTCATTTTCTCAGGTGTCAGATATACACATTAGGAGCAGTAGGCCTGGCCAGTAGTAGAGATCCTTTGTCGCATTATTGAGACCACCCTTAACCTGGGGAGTTCCTTCGCACCCCCAACCAAGGAGCCCTGCAATACTCGCTTAAGTTTTTTAGCACTGGCCATACTGAAGTCTCTTGTAGTCGCACAAACTCCCCCACCCCCCCATGCACCTAGTGAACCAAGATCCAGGCCGGGGTATAGGAAATATGTGTATTTCTTTGAATGATAACCAATGGAGATCACACTACAGTAGCCACCTTCTTTGTGGCTCACAATTAGACTTCTTGTTACAGAAATAAATCAAAGAAATTGTTTGGGAAAAACACAAATCACAATTCTTTGTTTTAAACATATTACACTTCAAGTAATAATCAAACTGGTCAATGAACACAATCCATTTACATCTATAGTGCTGTACAATTTTGATTTGACTGCGGCTTAAAAGGCTAGCAGTTTGGTTTATAGATTGGTACAAATGCAGAATGCAATTATGATTTCACTCACACTTTTGCTTTAAAATAAACACACAGTGATTTAGCTGTTTGTTTTCATACCCCCTCACTTAAAGGTCTGTGTTGTGGAAGTTGGACAGTAACAATCGGGATGATTTAAGAAATTTTGATTTTTCAGCCCCCATCAACTTTTAAGGCCTGTGTTAGGGAGTTGGACAGTAAAAATCGGGATGATTTTAAGAATTTTTCATTTTCAGCCCTCTTCCACGTAAAAAAGGCCTGTGTTGGGGAAGCTGGTAGCAGAGGATTACCCAATTAAATTAGTCTATAGTTTTGAGTGCACACTGGAAATGAGCTTTGTTGATTTTGTATTTTAACAAAACTCATCCGTGGTGTTCTGCCAAGGTGAATGAATTAAATTGTTATTTTTTGCTAAATCGGTGAAGGATCTACACAGTTGTGTGTCCCCCTCACCCACTATAAAGGCAAAGGATTTAAGTGCAGTAGATTCCCCCACCTTTTGTTTTCAAAGTGGTCAACTTCATTTACATTTAAAATCTCAGTTTAAAATCAAAGAAAGCCAGCTGCATTGCAGGACCCTCTGGGAGGACAGGGCAGAGATCTGGTCACTCCACTCTCAAGGATGATCCCCAGCTCTTCCCCATAGGTTCCAATCAGCTTTTAGGCCTTCCCAACAATAGACTCCGCCCAGATGCAATTACAGCCAAATCTCCTTTTACTGTTTCCTTGCAGCTGTTAGATGGTACATTTCAGCAGCTTTGTCCTTCAGTCATAGTGCATCCACTTTATATACCAGTGATGACACCATCAAGATTTCAATTTTGGGCACTACCCTGCAAGAGTTCTCACAGCCAGGATTGGACAGTTACCCTTTTCTCTCCTGCCAAGTGTTGGGAAGGAGAGAGGGACGTCCCACTCCCTAGATGATTCCAAATGAGAAACAAACAAACCACACTTCGAGAGAGCATGAGAGTGCACAATTTCGGAGTGCATGCATTAGGACCTACATAGTAGAGACAAGTGTAAACGCCATCTTAGTTATTCGCAGCCATTTTGGAACGTAGCCCCAAGCACTGCAAAAGCACCAAACATTTTAGTATTAGTCTTGTATTATTGGCACAGACATAATCTACACCACGAGTGAGAGGAATGTGCTTTGCAAAGCCATGAGAAGGGGGCAGAGCACCTCTTGGCAGTTACCATCCCACGATGCAGATAGCATAGCCCCTCAGCCCCAACACCCCCTCTGCATCAATACTACAGTCTCCTATGCTTTTATCCCAAGACCCCCACATATCATGGAGCCAGCCAGACCCAGACCCCCGATCATAAAGCTGTAAGACTCCATAGTGATCAAAAAGATCAGAAAGCAAGGCTATCTTGCCTTCACATTTGGGTCACGTGATTAGTACTGCAAGGTTCCGGGGAGGGATGAAAATATAGCCTAAAATGAGGGTGGAAGACCATGGGAGGTTGATGGCGCATCTGGGAATGAGTGAAGTATGTGAGTTAGGATGACCTCAGCTCTCCCCCTGGGCCCAGGTCTGTATCTGCCAGGTGCATCCTTACAGTGCTAGAGTAGCATTATTTTTGAAGTAACTAATTGCTTATCCTACCACCCAGCCACGTGGGTTTTCACTGTATGTTATGGCATCACTGATGATGACTTGTACCTTCATAAGGTTCTGCTCATGCGGGTTTTGGCAGAACATTCAGCGGCAGCAGAGTTCTTTGCTGATGCACTTCTTTTGTGCATGAATAGAACTTGATGCAAGCAGTGTCTTCCGCCTTTGTCCAGAGTGGGTTGTATTCTTTCTGGCGTGAGCATGCAGAGGTGTGCCTTCACAAGTCCAGCCTCTTTCTAAGGATTGGTTTAGGAGGCTGGAGCCGGCATATGGCAATTCCCATTTGGAATCCCCTTTTTGTTTTCATTTCATCTTTTGACAAAATCTAGATATGTGTCAAAAACGTTGTGATTTACTAGTAACTGCCATAATATATAAATATTCTGCTTTAGCTAATCATGGGGCATTTAATAAAAACAACAGCTGGGTCTGCACCATTTTGCGCAGCTGTTTGGCAATTTACCCCATTTTTACAAAAAGCATAATCATTAGAACATGCAATTTTCCCCAGATTCCTAATTTTACCCTCCACCAGTTCGCCAACTCTCAAATTTGGAACATGTTCAGAGCAGCCAGGAACACCTTTAAGCTGATCATTACAATTCTCTAAGTCACATGAGAATGAATTTTATTTCAACAAAATCCCCTGGAAATTATCTAAAAAATGACATGAAAATGAAGGCAGTATGGCTTATGATTGCTGAGAAAAATGCCTTAATGATAATAGTCCTTTTAAACTAATAGCAAATCTGTTTTTCAAATTGTAGCTCTCTGGTATCCAGGCCATTTGCCACTCTGGCCCATGCTGTGATCAGAGTTTTTTTAAAAAAAATATTAGTCTCTTTGTTGTATGAAGTGTAGGCTGCAGATTGCAAATACCTGGAATGCACTGCCCACACAGAGATCCCCCCCCCACTGCAGACATCTGGCATACTGCCCTCTAATCTGAAGGGGACCATCATTTCGATCTAGAAAGCTTCTATTTCCTGTATTATTTTTCCCCGAGTTCAGCCTTGATTGCAGCTTCTGCTTTCACTTCTCCCCCCTACATTCCAGTCATGCACTGGCTAGGTCATCTGCCCTTAACAGAAATGAGATTTCATAGACTCTTAGTCTGGGGGAAGTTTGTTTTCAACACCCTTAATGGACACAATGTATTGCAGTTGTAAACAGCTGAGATGCAAGCCCGGCTTTCAGTGGTGGAGTCCTTTGTGACATTTGCCCCACAACAAGAAAATGGGTCTGTCTGAGACCTACAGATATCTTTCATGGAAACAAAGTGAGCTTTTCTTTTCAAATGTTTGCCAGTGTTTTGCACGTGTAGCATAATGTACATTAATCTTGTCAACACACACTATGGGTATCATTACGAGTTTGGAGGAGGGCATGGCTACCCCCAAACTTGGGTCTGGGTTCCCTGAATGGGGAAATACTGGGCCATTCTGACATTGGAGGGCCCAGTATTCCCCATTCAGGAAACCCGGACCCGGTCCATCCCCATTCCAGCCCCCATAGGGCTCAATGGGAATGGGGAGCATGCTAACAATGGGCCCGTTAATGACGGGCCCGTTGTTAGCATGCTGGGCTGCTCGCGGGTCCTGCTAAGGACGTCTGGTAAAACCAGGCGTCCTGAGCGGGTCCCGCTAGTGGACCTCGTAATAGGGTAGTAAGGGGTTAAGGGCTCCGGCACCTTTACCGGTGCCGTTAACCCCTTACCGCTCTCCTTGTAATGAGGCCCTATGTCTTTTCCCTGTCATCTATATTTTAGCAGGGAAACATTTTTTCTCATGTCTTGCTTTAATCTGCAAACAAACATGCAAAGCCGTTTTGATGTCAATGGGGGTCATTAAGAGGTTGGAGGTAAGGGATTACCGGTAAGGGTGCCGATGCCGCTAATCTCTTACCTCCGTATTCTGAGTTCCCTTTGTGGGTCCTTCCTTACCTCCTGCTTTTAGCAGGAGTTAAGTACGGGACCCGCAAAGGTACCTCAGAGGTAATTACGGTACTGTAATTTACGGTGCCGTAATTACCTCCTTCCCCATTCCCATTGAGCCCTATGGGGCAGAAATGGGAATGGGTAAGGGCAAAAGGTGAATGGGGAATTACCGGTCCCTCCAACCCTGGAATGGACCGGTAATTACTCCATTCAGCATGCCGGATTTGGGACGGTTTCGGAGGCAACTATGGAGCTAATTACTCCATGGTTGGCTCCAAACCCGGAATGAGGCCCAATGTATTAAAACTCCTGTTATTCATGTGAAAGGGACCCTTGAATTTCCTCTGACACTTGTGAATTAAAATGCTGATTTTCCTTTTTTAATGATAGGTAGGCTTTTTTTCACACAACACTTTCTTGTTTTACTTGCAGAACACCCACAGTCTGCCGTAATAGGTGCGTTTTCAGTGATTAGAGTTTTTTTTTTTATAAATATTTTTATTGATTTTATATTTTCCAAAAAACCAAACCGCACACAACACAATACGCATGTTACATAACAAAAACACAGAAAATACGAAAATACAAAAAACTCCCCCCACCCCCCATCAAGCCAGAGCCGGCTCCCTTGTATCATCAGTCGGGGCACCGTCGGGTGGAGCATTGTCCGTATGCCCATCATCCGAATTCTCAGATGCATCCAAACCCTGTTGTGGGTTGGTCATAGAGGCCACCAATTGTCGCCAGGCCAGCAAGGGCCCTATCTCCTTCTCGCCCCCTCTAGTGACCGCTTCAAACCACACCACGGATTCCGCCTCCGCCCACCTCACGAGGTCCGCCCACCATAGTTCCACTCTCAGCCTGCTGGCCGCTTTCCAGTTCATGGCAATCCTGCGTTTGGCCAGAACATAGGCCAGGTCCCTCATCTTGCTCAAGTGCCTAGAGTGTCTGGGCCTGGGGAAGATCCCAAGCATACACGACCAAGCCGATCCCACGTCCAACACCACTCCCCCACCTGCGAGCTTCATCTTAACCTCCTCCCAAAATCTGCACACTTCCGGGCAGGCCCAAAACATATGTAGCAACCCTGCATCCACCTCTCCACACCTGGGGCTTTTTTGAATGATCGAGCCTCCAAATTTTGCGATCTTCTGGGGAGTCAAGTAGGCCCTGTGAGTGATGTACAGCTGGAGTTGTTGGAGCCGTGCATTTCGGGACACCTTTTAATGATACCTCAGGACCCACTTCCACTGACCCTCTGTCATAAGTCCTCCCATCTCCTCCTCCCATTCATGCCTCAGTTGGAGCAACTCTTTCCCAGCCTTCGCTCTAAGGAGTTCGTTTATCCGTGATATTTCATGCCCGCCCTCTGAGACATCATACATAGTTTCAAGGGAGGCATCGGGGTCATCTGCCAGTGCCGTCTCCGGCCATCTCTCTCTTACTCGTTTCACAAGCCTGGCATAGGTGATATATTGGCCTCTGTGCACCCCCGTCTCATCCTGCAACTTTTGGAAATCCAATGCCTCCCCTTCCTGCCATATGTCCCCGAGCGTGGCCAGGCCCACCGGCTCCCAATATCTACGGACAGACTGAAACAGTTGGGGGTCGTTTCCGCACAGTGCCACCAACGGGGCCTGCTGTGAGAGCGGTTCCGAAACCCCCATCAATTTCCACGTTCTGTGCCAGACCTCCCATCCCAACCTCAAAAGCCGCCCTCTTCCCGTCAGTTTGTTCCGTTGTAGCCACACCACCTCTTTTAGGAAGTATGGGGCCATGTCCTCTCGCAGCAACCTAGAGTCTGCCGAATCTTCATCAGACAACCACCTGGCCACATACAACAGCTGCCCCGCCAGATAATATAGTTCGAAGTTGGGCAGGCCTATACCCCCCTGCTCGCACGGGTTCTGGAGCTTCCACAGGGCCACCCTATTCCTGGAGTTACCCCACACGAAGCCCCTACACATACTATGAAGTCGCACAAATAGGCTCTTGGGGATCAAATACGGGACGTTCACGAAGAAGTGCAAGAGTCTGAGAAGGACCACCATTTTAAGCAAGGCCGCCCTCCCCATCATGGACAGGGGCAATCTAGACCAGAATGCCATGCTGTTCCTGACCCCCTCTATGGCTCTCCCTGTGTTGTGCTTGTGTACCGCCTCAATCTGGTGGTAGATATTTACCCCCAAGTACCCGAACGTGTCGGTCCGCCATGGTATTGACAACGCAGGCAGCCTCTCCAGCGGAACATCCCTGTACCCGCCCAGAGGGAACAAGCCAGACTTCTTGGGGTTCACTGATATGCCCGAGAGGACAGCGTAATGATCCAGTACCTCCAGTACATACTGCAGGTTCTCCTCCGGATAACGCAAGTAAAGCAACATGTCATCCGCATACAGGGATATTAAGTGACTGCCGCTGGTAGTGCTAATGCCCACCTCTTCGTATTGTTGCCGCAGGCATATCGCCAGCGGCTCCAGCGCGAGTATATATAACATGGGTGACCAAGGGCATCCCTGCCTGGTCCCCCTGCTCAGTTGCCAGGCATCCGAGACTGTGGCTCCTGTCTTGACCCTCGCCACCGGGCTGCTATATAACAACTGGACCCATCTGATATACCCAGGACCCATGCCGTATCCCTGCAGGGCCGCTTTTAGCCAAGGCCATCTCACTGAATCGAAGGCCTTGACCGCATCCAGCGACACTATCACCATCTCGCCCATGTCTTCCTTAGTATGGTCGATAACATGTTGCAGCCTCCTATGGTTGTCAGTGATATTCCTGCCTGGGACATATCCCGTTTGGTCCGGGTGGATCAGCTTGCCGATCACCTTCAACCTATTGGCCAGCACCGCTGTGAGTATTTTGCTGTCCTGTTTAAGCATGGACAGAGGTCTATAAGATCCACACTCAGCAGCCGGCTTACCTGGTTTCAGTAATGGGACAATCATGGCCTCACGGAGGGACAACGGAAGTTCTCCCTGCTCGTATGCCTCGTTAAACATGGCCAGCAGTGGCTGGAGCAGCTCCTGCACGTATACCTTGTAAAACTCACTAGGCAATCCGTCCGATCCAGGCGCTTTACATGTGGGGAGGCCCCGAATCACCACCTCCAGCTCGTCTGAAGTGATAGGGGCGTCCAATTCTTCCCGCTCCAGGTCGTCTAGGGTGGGCAGACCAATATCTTCTAGTGTGTTCAGGATGTCCTGACTCCTGTCTTCCCCAGTGTCTTCATACAAACGTTTGTAGAACCTGAGGAATTCCTCGTTCACACCGTCATGGGTGTTGCGAAGACGACTGTCCTCACCACAGATCTCATGAATAACCACCCGGGGGGTCTCGCTCTTGTACAGCCAAGCCAACAGTCTGCCTGGCTTGTCGCCCCCAGCGTGCATCCTCTCGGTATATTTCTTATGGTTCAATCTGCATAATCGATCCCATAGAGCACTGCACGCCACCTGAAGGTCCCTCGCCTTAGTCTTGTCCTCATGAGTGGTGTTTTCGAGACGAGCTAGGCCCTCCAGTTCCCTTTCGGTGTCCTGGAGCTCCCTCTCGATACCCCCCTGAAGCCCTTTGGACTTAGAGATAGCCTCTCCACGCACCACTACCTTAAAGGCCTCCCACAGGGTTCCCACAGAGCGCACGCTACCCGTGTTTATCTCAAAGTATTCCCCGATGGCAACCCTCAAGTCCTCCCGGAATCCCTCATCCTGCAGTGCCTCCGACCGAAGCCTCCATGTAGGCACCCGAGGCCTAGGGGGTTGGTGCCGCCACTCTACCACCAGGGGCGAATGGTCTGATAATACTCGGGCTTTGTATTCTGCCCCCACTATTTCTCCCGCTATCTTGGCAGTCCCAAACACGTAATCCAATCTCGTGTATGAGTCATATGGTGCCGCATAGTGCGAATACTGTCTATCTGTGGGGTGGAGTTTCCTCCACACATCTACCAGTCCCAGGTCTCCCAGCAATGTCCCGAGCGCCTTGGCCGCCGGTGACATTTTGCCTTTTGTATCAGCGGACCGGTCAATTCTGGGATCCAAGACACAGTTGAAGTCCCCCCCCCCCACACCATCGCACTCCCTACCAGGGGGCCAAGTTTACCATAGAGGGATCTAAAGTAGGCTAGTGTGTCATGATTGGGGGCATACAGATTGAGGATGTGCACTTCCCTGTTTTCCAGGAGCCCTGTCACCGCCACCATTCTGCCCTCCGGGTCCACTATCGAGTCAAGCACCCGGAACGGCACGTGCGGTGCCACCCAGGTGATAACCCCCCTAGCGTACGCAGAGTACGTGGCGCCCACCACCTTGCCCTTCCACTTTCTCTTGACCACCTCCAATTTCTCCCTAGTGAGGTGGGTCTCTTGTAGCAGGGCTATATCTATCCGCATCCTTTTCAGGTATAGCATTACCTTGTTCCGCTTGAGGTAGCTATTGAGGCCTCGGACATTCCAGGTAGCTATGCGAAGATTATCCAATGCCATCAGTTCGGTCTGTACTCAACCCCTCCCTCCTTACAATGCTCCCTATGTCCAACACTCCGCCGGCTCTCCCCTCCTTAATCCCCAACCCCCTTCCCTGTTTCCCAACTACACACCACAGCAAACAACCCCTCCCACCACAACCAAAGCCCAGCTCCATCCCTGGACCCCAGGCCCACCCGCGTCTGGTCTTATCCCTTATACCAGGAGTAGGACCCCGCAGGGCGTCGCTGATCTAACAGCGACCTAACTAACTAGATATGCTACTACTGGGGTCAGAGGAAGCCTCCCGGAGCTCCTAATCATGTAACCAAAGGTAGGCACGCCCAATGGGCCAGCCAGTCAAAACCACATCACACGCACCACGTGCCGTATAAATGACTATATTCAAGTCCCAATGACTCGGCCCTATTGCTCTAGGCGACACAGCCGTAAGCTACTTATCTTCCGTAGTCTCCGTCTGGATGCCCGGTTCCTGAGGACTGCCCAGCGTGTCCAGCCAGTCCATTGCTTCAGTCGGTGTTTCGAAGAACAGGGATCTGTTTCTGTAAAAAACTTTCAGTTTGGCCGGGTAGAGCAGCATATAGCGATGGCCAGCTTCTCTCAGTATCCTTTTGACCGACCCGAAGTTCATCCGACTCCGCTGTACTTGTAATGTGTAGTCGGGGTAGGCCGTGATCCTGGCCGATCCTGTCAATCGTTCCCCCTTTTCGAAAGAATTCAAGAATCTTTTCGCGATCTCGGTAGTTCAGAATTTTTGCGATCACCGGCCTCGGGGGGACCCCAGGAGGCGGCCTCCTGGTTAGGTCCCTATGCGCCCTCTCGACTGCAAACCCCTGGGTCAGCACCCCGCCGGCGATCTCCTGCAGAAGCATGGATTCCACAAATTCCGTGGGGTCTGATCCTTCCGTTCCTTCAGGTAGGCCCACAATACGAATATTGTTGCGTCTGGCGCATCCCTCGCCTGCTCCGCTCTGTCCTCCAGGTTGCCCACCCGCTGCACAAGGGCGTGGAGCTCCCTCTTATGGGCAGCGCAGTCTGCCGTGTTCGTGGCCATCTCCTTCTCAGTGGTCCCCGTGCGCTCCGAGATCGCCCTCACATCCTGTCTTAGCAGGTTTACCTCCTCCTGGACGGCACCGATCTTGAGGTCTAGGCCTTCCTGCAGTTCTTTCATGGCAAGGCCCAACTTGGTCTCCCATGTCACTTTTAAGTCTGCAATCGCCTCCAGCACCTCCTGTATTGTGCCCGGCGACTCTGCGACCGCCACGGGGGTCTCTTTGTTCTTGCCTCCTTCCGCCCCAGAGGGGGATTTGGCGTAAGCCTCCATCGTGGGCTGTTTGGCCTTGGGTCTCACCCCTCTCGTGGTCATACTGTTGTATGACTCGGGCAGGGGCCCGTCCCGCCAGGCGCCGAAGGGGGATCACGCCACTCAGTGCGGGCGCGGAGCCTGGCTCACCATACCATGGGGCACCCAACTCTCCCAAAACACACCAGCTCTCGGGCCCACGGTCTCGTCGTCACAGCTGCATCTGATCGGCCCTCCAGCTCGCCGGACCACCGTGCGTCTCAGGCGGTGCTCGTCGTGTACTGGTACCCATAGGTCCTGCGCCCGTGATCGCGACGATGTCTTCTCGGCCTTCGAAGTTCTTAAAGTGTCGCCGCCATTTTGTCTTGTCCGCCTACGCAGGGCTCATCCCGGTCGATCGCATTTATTTCGGTTTCCGGGCCTCCCAGACATCCCAAACTTTCAGCGGGTGTGGTGGTGGCATTCCCACTCCTGGGCATCGATTTCCAGCGTCGGCCGGCCCCCGTGGACGCACCTTTCCACCAGGATCAAGACAGGATCAACGGAGCTCCTCCAGAGTGCGACCCTTTACATGGCCGTCCAAGCCACGCCCCCCCTCAGTGATTAGAGTTTGTTTTATTTTTCTTTGGTTTCTGATCAGCCTGATCACAAACCAATGAAAAATAAAACCAACTCTAATATTGAAAAACCAAAGTGATACACAACAAGTCTTTTATTCCAGTGGACTTTCAACAATCCGCGGGGGTGATTAAGAGTGCAAGTCACCTTCCCAACCCTTTGACTCTTGTTTAATTTCACATAGGCAAGTTTGATGGACTAGTAGAGAGAGAGTTTGGTAGGAGGTTGTAACTTGTCCAGAGTAGAAGGCCATGGAGTTGGGCTTGAATGTCCATTTGGTGATGAATGACGGAGGGAAAGGTGCAATCAGAGGAGTGGAGATTGTTTGTTTGTAAAATGAATGAGTGACTGTTTAGAAGGTGAAACATCAAATGTACATCAAAGCATGTGAAAGTAAGAGAGCAGGTGTGCTAGTATATGTGAGTGCATGTGTGCACATGTGTGTGCATGTTTCAGTGAAGGTGTCTGTGTGAGAATATGTGGAGGAGGAATGCATGATTATCACAAGGCAATGCTGGCATACATATTGTGGGTGGGCAGGTGAGTGAGGCAACATGACAATGTATTTCCTTGGGAATGTTGGCATTTATTGTGGGCAAGTGAAAGGGTGAGCTGGCACTGCTTAAGTACACTATCTCCCATTCTATTTTTCAAGTAATGATAAAGTCGAGGATGTATGGGGTGCAGACCCTCTCAAAAAAGTGCCTCTGCACTGGGCACTTGCATATATGTAACAACGAGACCTAGGTAAGTAAGCCAACAGTGAGGGCTGCACTCCCTTTATCTAGTCTAATGACTAGAGAACCTTCCTTAATGTATGTTCATGTAAGTATAGTGTTTATATCGTTCACAATTTGCTAAGTAAGACACGATTCCTTGTGGTTAAAAAGAAAAGCAAAACCTGGTTTTTAATCAGCTTCTTTATATTGAGGGCACATTCAACATGAACATGTGATCTTAAAGTGGCATGCTGCATACATTGTGAACAATCAGCTTGCATATCTGTTCATGCAGGGTAACTCTAGCATTTGTTGGGCACATCCAGCTTTAATGTATTCTTACAGAGGCATGCTGCATATTTTAGACACAGCCAACAGGAATGTGTCCACAAGGTGGCATGCTGACATGCATTGGGCACAATCAGAATACATATCGGTTATTGCAGGGGAATGCTGGCAAATCCTGGACACGTACAGCTTTAACATGTTCTTACAGAGGCATACTGCATATTTTAGACACATCCAGCAGGAATGTTTCCTTAAAGTGGCATACTGACATACATTGGGCACAGCCAGCATTACTTTTAATTACATTGACATTCTAGCATGTATTGGGCACAGCCTGCATGACTGTGTTCTAACAGGGACATGCTGGGATATTCTGGGCACCCCAGGAAGAAAATGGGTTCTTGCAGTGGCACACTGATATATATTGGTTGCAACCAACGTCAAAATGTGTTCTTTCAGTGACAATGCTGGGTACCATGTATGCCACTGACAGGATACAGGATAAAAATGTGTGTCAAAGGGAAATGCAGGAATATTGTTGACTTTTCTATAAAAACAACCAGCTTGAAAGGTGTTAAAAGAATGACCCCCGCCGATCCCCGCAGGATAGCAACATTGGGAGACATATGGCAAGAGGGGAAGATAAAAGAATTTGAGATGCTGGTGGAGGAAACTGGGTTACAAGTGGGACAATACATCACTTACACTAGAATGGTAAGGCGGATTAAAAAGACATGGCTAGAAATAACGCTAGAAGAACAACCTGATGAAGCCATAGAAATGATGCAAGATATGGCAGATGGGAGACATGAGATCTCCAGAATCTATGAGCTCTTAATATCCAAGATTGGGGAAGAAGTGATCCAATTAAGACTAGACTGAGAAGAAAAAGCTGGGGAACCTATGAATGACGGTCAATGGGAAAGAGCCCAAGGGTACCACAAAAAGGCGTCCAGAAACATGAGACTGCAGCAGATACAGCTGTATGTAACCCATATGGCATACTTGACCCCCCAAAGGATAGCTAGATTTGAGAATGCTGAACGGCAAACATGCCCTAGATGCAGAGAAGTTAATGCCGGAATGACACATACGTTTTGAGCATGCCCAGAAATTGGGAAGTTCTGGGAAGAGATAGCTCATCGGCTAACGGAGAAAGGGATAAAGATAAATATGGAATCTGTATGGGTATGCATGATAGGGGGGTTCCCTAGACCACGCCAATCGAGACATATAAGTAAAATGAAGGACTTGGTATGCATACCAGCCAAACGAAGAATTGCCATGGGATGGAAAGCAAACCACAGACCCAGTGTAGAGGCATGGTGGAGGGACCTACAGAAATGGACAGAAGCCTAAACAGCAGTATGGCAAGAGGCGAGTAACGGGGGAGGGGAGGAGGAAGTAGGATCTCTGATGGCATGGAGACAACTGATAGCAACATTATATGAACCCACCCAGAATAGCCTTCGCGAGAATGACCCTGCTGAGGCAGAGGATGCAGGAATACCTCAAAATGAAGCAATGGCAGAGAGCGAGGTGGGGTGGGCTTGAGTTGGGGGAGGGGGGGTTAAAAGTAAACAGCAGAGCCTAAACGTTAAGTATCAGATGTTGAAGACTCATAATGTATATTGCTGGTTTGTTGAATGTTTATAGTTTGTTGTGGAAAATTAATAAAAATTGTTTAAGAAAAAAATGAACCCCCCCCATGTACTGTTTGTTTGGTAGCCTGGTGTCTATTGGAGTTTATTATTCGTTCCCTTACAGAAGCAATTGAAAATTGTATTGCTTTTTGTACCCAATTTATTTTAAAAGTGTGCTGTAAATGCATCACTAAAACAGATCACTTTTAAAAAATCATCATCCGAGAGATTTTCATAAGACACCAGGGGTATTTACAGGGAGTAGTAGCAAAAATTGGAAAGAACATTAGGGATACTTGTAGGGCATTTGCAAAATGGCAGGACAATTTCCTGAAAATGTCAGTAATATTGATTGGGAACCTTTGGTGGATTGAAAAGGCAACATCTGAAGAGAACATCTCGGAGTAAACAGAAATTAAATATATAGCAATCAATGCATAGATTTGGGACATACAGTGCTGTGGAAGGGTCTCTGTACTGAGTTAGGCAGAACGCCTTCAGGCACAGGTACAGCCTAATGGTGGGAGTCTCCATACTTTTAATTCACATCCATTTATTTCACTTGTGCTTTTCTCCATTCCCATTAATCTATGTATCCATGGGATTTATAAAGCACAATCCCAGCTCATAAGCAACAATCAGTGTCCATAAGGGGTATACCTTTGAGGTAACACGTAGGGTGCAGATGTTGCAGAGGTTGCTGGAAAAGATAAGGGGGGCATCTAATGGTCTGGAGGGGGGGACGTAGGTTTTGAGTGGAACAATCAATAGTTGGTGAGATGTTCTTTAAAGGATACGGTTTTTAGTTCCTTCCTGAAGTCTAGGGTAGAGGGGGCCAGTATGATATGCATTGATAACTTGTTCCAGAGACAAGGTGAACATTAGGAAAATAATGTTTCCTATTTCTTTTCCCTCGTGGAGGTATTTCAAGTCTAGTAATATATTGGCTTCTGGTGGTGTTTTGGCCTCTGGTGTATTTTTTGGTCATGTAGATTGGTGTTTGGTTGTGATATTGCATTGATGGTGATGCAGGCAATCTTGAACATGATGAATCCTTTGAAGGGTAGCCAGTGATGCTGTTTGTGGATCGAGTGACGTGATCCAGTTTTTCTAGACCTGTGATGGAGTGTGCTGTAGTATGCTGGACAGTTTTCAAAGGGACCACAGTGGCATCTGGGATTCCAGCAAGTAGAGTATAGCCAACATGTATGTGGAAAAAGACACATGCTTGGCCTTAATAGACTGTTTTGAAAATTGGGGCAAGAATTAAGTGCCTGATTTGTGGAGAAGCTAAGACTGTAACCAATGTTGTTTGGGTTTTCTTGATGATGTGTTTTGACTAAGGTCACAGTGGCTGGTAAAGCCAGAATATGTTGCACTGGGTGAACTGTTGAGATGTGAATCCGCCAATCTTAATTTATTTCTGTCAATTCTTAATCTGGGCTTGTTTAGTGGGGTTTCCTAGGTAAACACATTTCATATTTGTCAGGCTGAGCCTCAGGTAGGAACCTTATACCATTCCTGGATAAGGTACAGACAGTGCTTGAGTCCAAGAATGTAATTGATTCAATTGCTCTTTCAGTAAAGATACGTGTTATCTGCATATAGTTGTGTATTTTGATGTCTATTTTGATGAGGAATACCCCCAGAGGTGAAGTGTAGAGGTTGAAGGCGACAGGGGACAGGGTGACGTTTTGTGGTGTTGCGATTAATTGGGGTACATCTGGAAAAGTTGGTGTCTTTGGGTGAAGTAGGAGTCAAACCATTGTGTTTTGTCAAAGCCCATGCGGGAGGAGAGAATGTTGAGGAGGGCTTCATGGTAAAAAAAGGTTTATCTGGTGAAACAGTCACCAGACCTGGTGATGCCAAATGGGCCAGAATATACTACGATCCGAAATGTATGCTATCTCATAATTGATCTACATTTTGAGTGTAAAACAATGAATTTCCAGAAAACAAATATTTAAGATAAAACAAATCTTCCTTTTAATCTTCTTTTGCTCTAATGAAGAGTATAAAGGCCCACGTCGCTGATGCATTTCAGAACACTTTCCATCATTGGGGCGATTTCTCTTGGTTGATGGAAGATTCTGGGAAGGTCTATGATTCTGAGCTGCAATACAAGGAAAACATGCTGTGCAATCGCGAAATCGCAATAGTGGCAAGGCTCAAGGTGAGCGTGGGACTGCTAATTGAAAATGCCACATATGATATGTTGCTCACCGCACTGTCGGGTGAAACACAAGGCTCATAACGTTGCTTTGTCTGTGATGGCCATGAAAATGCTATGGTGCTGGCCCGTTCAAGAGAGATGGTGAGCTGATGATTCACAAAATAATGGTCTGGGTCTGCAATGCGCAGAGTGTCATGTCTGAGGCAGAACAACATGGAAAGTGGCAGGAAGGTTAAGTGGGATTAGCAGGCGCAAGTCCCTGTTGTCCCAAAAGTGGGGAGCATCTCTGATAAATTAAATGGTGGCGGTCTCTCTGCTGCAGCTTTGTTCCGAATCTGGATTGTTAGTCCTGTAGTGGGTTGATTTGGATGTTCCTTTTATGCTACTGGATAATGAGAGTAGACGCAAGATGGGGCGATAGTTGTCCAGGTCATCCATGTTGAGTTTGGCTTTCTGCAGGAGCAGGAGGATCTGTCCTGTTTTCAGTGCATCTGGGAAGGTTCTTTGCATGAAGCATGCAGTGTTGATGTTGAGGAGGAGTGTGAATGTTTCTTCTGTTATGACCGTCACAATGGAGGAGGGGAAGATGTCATCTTTGTTGGTGGTGAGTTTGAGGGCTGAAACTGTGTTCATCAGTTCTTCCAGAGTAACTGTCATGAATTCGGACCATCTTGGTATGTTTCGGGCTGTTATAGGCAAAATGCCTATGGTGTGTTTGGAGTCATGTTTCCTTATCTTGTCTATCTTCTCTGTGAGGAAATTGTTTAAGCCATTGCATTTGTTTGTAGATTTCAGAATTGTAGGGCCAGGAGTGGGTTGTTGAGCGCTTTCTGGCTTGGAAGATCACTTTGCTAACTTTCATGATGGCTGTTGTGTAATAGCTTATTTTGGCTCGGGTGATGAGGAATAATGTGGGTTGATAGTGTTAGGAGGTATTCTGGTTTGTGGGATTTCTTCCAGAAATATTCTTGTATGCAGACTGTGTGCTTGTTGTCAATGTTTTATTGTGTGTTCCAAGGTGGGGAGGGCTTATGCCTATTGAGGTACAATTTCAGTGGTACACAGGTGTGGTTGAGTACACTGAGAAGGTCATTGACTTTTCGCAGAGGGGTCGGGTGAGGAGGCCAAGATGATGAGGTTTCCTTCTAGTGTGTCTATGAATAGGTTTTTGAATGAAATGAGGAGTGTATTCGTGTAGCTACCTATGCACATTATCATGACGCGCCTGCAATCAATACAGATACTCCACTCTTTTCCCACATATGCTTTCTGCAGCAAACCATCAAGATTTTTCACTCAAAAATCTGGCACAGGGCTGTACCCACATATTTGCATTCACTAAGAATAATTAAAAGAACCACCAGGGAGATATGTAGAGAAGATTTGGCTACCATATTTGGGAGATTAACACAAAATATTTTAGAGAATAATAGGGAGAATTTCAAAGCACATCGGGGATACTAGGTAAAGCTCTTTAGGCACATTTAGTGCATACACCTGAGATTTGGAGGGAAATGTGAGGAATTATATGTGTGAGTGTGCACGCACAGCCAGTGTCGCAATTTTGGATGTCAAAAGGACAAAAGGCTAGGCTTTGCATTTTCTCCTTAACAAGTCTGATACATGTGAGTGCCATTTAGTTGGGTAACATGTTTATTTTGCTATATGAAGTTCTTCTAGGCTTGGAACCTGTACTGAGTGACACAGGATTCATTCAAGGATAGGTGGCCCTTTTGATGAAGGCTCTGAACTGCATAAGGCAGTGTATTTTGGACAGGCAGTCTAATGGAGGAATATATTCTTAGTGATACAATGGACATTTTGTGGCACGTAGTCCTTTTGAGGAATTGAGACTTTGTGAAGCAGTCAGAGTACTTTCATAACAGTCACATATAGTGGTGTGTGACTCTGCTACATTTCACCCTGTGGCGTTAAAGTGCGAAATCAGCAACATTTTGCTGTGCTCCATCATTACACTCAGGGACGTCATTTCACCAAAATGCCAGGGGTAGCGGAAGTGACATCACCCAACCCTTGACCGCTGATGACATCGCAGGTAGTGATATTTGACCCCACCCTCAAGTGCCATCACAGGAAGTAATGGCACACAACCTTTCACCCCTTGACAAAACAGGAAGCAGCATCACATAGCATTGTTCCTCAGTACTATAAGAAAAATATGGTTACGATATCACTATAATATCATATACATTCATAAAAGAATGGATCACAATATACAGCGTTAATATCAGTGTGTATAGGCCCACATTACCAAATGACTGTGCATGTAGGCAGACGTCCAACACAAAACCTTGGACTATTGTACATCACTCAGGCTAAACTGTAAACGGACAGAGAATCTCTAAGAGGCCTAAACCCCAAAGCACAGACATCCAGTGCCTGCTAAGTGTCTGGTCACAGACTGGAAACAGCAACTGACCAACACAAGTCCAACCAGAAAAATGATGGTCTGGTGGGTTGCCCATAGCTGTGCCAGCGGTTATGAATTATTTGAAATCTTCCAGCCATCACCTTTCTGTTTTGCTTATCTGGTAAGCAACTCATCGTTTTTTTGTTAGATGGGAGATACAGGGGAAAGAAGTGTTGCAGGTCAGAGTAATTGCAGTTTTTTTTTAATTTTAAAATGTCAACAGCAGCAGTAGGTCCATGATATTGTACAGGAGGGCAGAGCGAACTCTGACGGGCCCATGGGATTAGAGCTCGCCCTCAAGTACTTTTAAGACGAGATAGCTGCACCTTGAGGAGGATGGGGTGCAGGATTCTCTTACTCCAACACCAATCAATAAGGACAAGTCAATGGTTTGGCAAAGGGAAGTCCGTTTAATGACAAGTACAAAAAACGGGGAAACAAATGGAAAGGAACACTGATGCGATCGCCTGTCTCGCTTCAACTTCCTTCTTCATTCAGACAGCAATTCTTATAGGCAAAACTCGTTGTCATTGACATGTAACACTCAAAGTTTGTCATGCAATTCTATTGGTCGGGAAAGGTAACTTAAGTATAGGTGCTATATCTGTATATGGCAACAGAGTGTGAGGATTGGATAACTCTTATTGGGTGGGCGTCTACGCCCATCCCTCTACATGACTCATGATAGACGTCACTACAAGTACAACGTCTTATTGGTTCTACTAGCTATAGGACCCTAGATTATTTGGTCCATTGTGATTAGGTGGGTTACACCCCTAGGCATAAATCTCCAATTTAATTAGAAGCATGCAGAATGGACACCCAGATGCGGTGTGCCCCAAGATTCACCCTGCCTCCCTTCCATCAATCAGTACTTTAGGGCTATGAGTCAATTAGTTGGCTAAGGGTGGCCTTGAATCTGTAGCTTCTTATCAGGAAAAGTTATGGCGTCCTCGGGTTCTGGGTGACATCAGACGTTGGTACCTCTTTGCGATTGGCTGGTCACGTGTCCGTTCATTGTGAATATGCTTCATTTTTCCTTCTTTTCATGTATTTGATTCTTCCTTCGCCTTGCCACCTGCCTGGGGCCTCCTTATCTCGACCTTCACGGGCTGGCTGCTATGCTCTTAAGTTTCATTTCTTCAAAGTTGCCGCTCTCCTCCCTTCCCGGATTTGACCTCGAATTCTCAGGCATGAGCTGCTTTGTGCCCAGTTTCGATTCCGCTCCTTCCTTCTGGCTTTAGCTGGAATATAAATCTCGGCCTGGTTTGCCCCTTACAGTCTGGGCTTGAGTCTGCTTTTGTAAAATGGAGTCACACTTGTATAATGTGCGTTTGAGGTAGATATATAGTTGGCGCTTGCCGCTCTATCCTTCTACTAAGCATTGCAAGCAGTATCGTTTCCTTAGCTTGTTGCGTTCCAAGCCTATTTACAGGCATTTGTTAGTTGCATATTTTCATCTCACTTCATGCTTACGTTTCTTTATATATCAACATTGTTTCTTCTTAAAGTCCGTTACATCATTATTCTTTACATTTTGTCCTTGTGTGTCATCTTTCGATTGTCGTTTATGTTTATCTGTATGTCTGTCCAGGCTCTTATGCCATCACCATTCACCTTCCATTAAGGCTCTTTGGGTCTCTTCGGGGACAGTCTGTAGGTACTCTTCATTTTGTGTCAGCTGCTGGTACGGTTGTCTCAGCAGGTACCGAGCTGCCCATGGTTGTCTGGTTATAGGCACTTCAACAGGTATTACTCTTCTGATGGGCACTGGGCAGAGTCCTAGTGCTGCTCTCTGTTTTATTTGTTCCTCATATGTCACATTTCTTGACGAGTATGTTCCTAGTACCTCAAAATGGTTGGCTGGAATGCAGGCCATATCTGGGACCTCCTCTACACTCCCCCCCTCTGGTCGGTTCATCGACCACTTCTGCTTCCTCCTTTGGATTCATCTTACTTGGTTCTTCTATATCTTGTTCATCGTCTTCTAGGTTCGTACATGATGGTGTGAATGTGTGTTTCTGTGGAGTCCATATCTTTATCACTCCTTTCAGACTTCCTGCTGTTTTTACATGTTCGTCTTTGTTCCAGGCCATCAGCTGACATTGTCCATATGGGCTGCAATAGATCGATTTTCCTTCATACTTTCTTCGTTTCCTGGGATACACAAACTTTGTTCCTTCTGGCACAAATTCACTGGCCTTCACAAAGTCTCTTATTTCTTCATCTGTCAGGTCTCTCAGCTTCCATCCTGGTTTGACGTTGATCATGATCTTCATCCCAATGGCTTTCTTCGCAGTTTTCTGACATTGTGTGATGATTGTCTTGATACCACAAAATCCTAGTAGTATCATCAATAGCAGGGCTCCCAGAAACTTGAATATATCTGCCATCCATTTTGGGACCCATGAGAATATAGTTCCAAACCAGCTGTCATCATCCACTTCGTCAGTTTCATCAATCATCTGGTTCTGTAGGTTTGTCAGCATACTTATGGCTTCTGTTAGGGTTCCATTTTCTTCATCATGCCAGGCTATAAATGTGCAACATCATTCTCCGATTTTTGCGCAAACACCTCCATCCATTGCTGTGATCATGTCAAGTACATATCTGTTCTGGAGGGTCATCAATTGGATTGCTCTTAGTTCTTCTTTAATAGTGTTGAATCCCTCTTTGGTTGTGTTGATGGTCTGCATTAACTCCCATCTGGTTATCTATAACCATTTGGTATTTACTCCAACTTGGATTCTTGGCATGAAGATTGTTGTGAATACTGATGAAGTGAGGCTAAAGAGCCTGTGTTCATACAGGATTGCATGAAATTCTTCTTCTGATTTGGCAGAAAAGTAATTCTCTCTCTTCATTCGGGTTACCAGTTCCACCGATCTCCTCTTCCTCAGGTGAGCATCTGCTTTTTGGAAACTGTTAATATTCAGGTCACTTTTCCGGATCACTAGTGCAGGAATGTTGACGTTCACTATTGTGCATATGCCTCCCCAGTCTCTTGGCAGTCTGATGTATGCTCTGGATCCACACACCCAATAATGATCCATAATCACTGCGATTCCGTGCCTCATTCCTGGGGCCTCGAAGATTCGTCCGCAGTTCTGATTCTCTCCCATCTTCCTTGTGCCGTTGTTCCTGAAGTACAATTTTGGGCTTTCCAGTGGCACTATCTGCAAGGGTCCTCCTCTGTCTTTGACCCAGGTTAGTAACTTTACCAACTTCAACCATAGAGGTTTGCACAGTTGTTGTGAGTTTTCTATCGCTTCTTTGCAGGCTCCAAGGACCATCCAAGCTCGGCAGATCACCACTCCTTCCCATCCATTTGGGGAAACCACTGTCCCCCAAATCTGCATTTGGTCTCTGTTCTTCAAAATGTAAGCCTCTTCTGGAGTCTTGCCTTGGACGTGCAGCCTCAGGTTTATTTCCCATCTTGTTCCTGCTCCTTTAACTTCAGGCTTCTCATACCTGATCACATGATTCTTAGTATGCACTCTGTTTCTTGTATTGATGTCCTGGACGTAACAGTTTTCATCGGGATACTCTGTTTCAGTCGCCCATATTAATGAGGCGTCTCTCCACATAAATTGTCCTCTGGTGTTGCACATTGCTACGTGTGAAAGGCGGTGTGCTGTAGGGACATCAATTTCTACTGCCACAAAGATTTTGGATTTTCCCATGCTGTACGGTAATATCATAGCTATATGATCAATAGCTATAACTATATCTCTAAATGCGTCTGTGTGACTTTTCCTTGCTGGGGGTCTCTCGGGCATTCTGGTCGGTGAAGCGGTTTTCATTATCTGCATCAATGTGATAGGAGGAGATGTTGCGATTCTCTTCCTCTCCTCTTGTATTCTTTCGATGAGTGTCTTTATCCACCATTCGTCTGTCCTCGGCCCAATGTAAGGGTGCATCGTGGGCCTGGTGCTTGTTCCTTGTGTTGGAACTGGTGTGCTTGTCACTAAAGTCTCTGTGGTTCTAATTTTCAGTTCCTCATGTAGTTTCTTCGCTCTGGCTATAAATGGGAATAAATGTTCTATCAACTTTTGTGTCTTTGCAGTGAATTCTCCTGTAGCCGCTTCTGTCTTCTTGAGGGCTTTTGCCATGTCTGCTTTAGTTGGTCTTTCACTGGATTCTTTTTGATCACTTTTATGATTTTCTGGGACTGTTTGTTCGGTAGGCAGTCTCGTACTTTTTGTTGCCTTCGTTCGAGGTTCTGTAGCCATCGACACTTGCCCTGGTTTGTGTGCATTCAGTGTGTGTGGGCGTGTAGTGGTCAGTGCTACGTTTTCATTCATTCCGCGCTGACCCTGTCTCCAGATTTTTTCTTCATTTGTTACCTCAAGTGTATATGCATCACTACTAATTACATTCAATTTTAGTTTGTTTACCTTACCATCAGATTTTCTTGTAACTGGAATAACTATATAGGGGCTGGGTTCTTTCGTGGGACTCATGCATACATTATCTGGTGGGTGCACTGAAATTGGAACGCTTCATGCACCAATAAAGAATGCAGTTCTGATTGTTAATGACAGAAAGACAATGATAATCACTATACATATACACATAATCGTTCGGTATGACAATTGGCAGCATTTCCTTCCAGGAAAGCGGGGACGCCCCTCTGTTTGTGGGAGGACCAGGTTACTGTTTTGGGCCCCCATTTCAATCATAGCAACTATTAAGGTTCAATTTTTTTTCACTTACTCCATTATTGTTTCGCAGAAAGTTTGTATCATAAAATGTCTTGTGCTTCGCAAGTGTCCCCCCCCCTCCTCTTGCAGGTGGTGATTGTCTCTGGTTATGGGATAAAGTTCCCTTGCTAGACTATGGAAAAAGGTTAGACTAACACCTTTGGTGAGGCACGGTCATTGTGCATATTCAAAATAGGTCAGTTCCCAGTCCACCCCCCAAATTTGCTTCAGTCCTGAGAACATGCTGGAACCTGTTAAATGCGAGGAAATGGAAAAAATAGCAATCAATCAAAGTTAAAAAATAAAATCAAATAAAATGGTGAAGTTCTCGTCTCTACTCCCACGAGCTGTCCCATGGCGGAAAGATGAAGAGCTTTGTCTCTGTCTTCTGGATCTGTCCCTCGGTGGAAAGGTGAAGAGCTGCCTTGGCTTCCTCGATCTGTCCCTCGGCGGAAGGTTTCACTGGAATCTTCTCAGATACTCTCTTTGCAAGTTGAACAGTTCCACTTGGAGCATAATGCCATGTAGGAGCGTTCCCATATGCGCAACATTAGCTGGATTTCTGATGAAGGTGATGATGTCAACCTTGGCAGGTCTCCCCACCATTTCTGGAAGTCAGTGACTAGACGAAACAGGACGTTGTGCGCCAGTCGGCTGTCATCGGGAGACAGGGATATTTGTCCTGCTTTGGGTTCTGGATCACAGGCCTTTCTTTTGACGTGAACGGTCTCTACACTTTCCTGCTGCGTGGATTGCGACCAGGTAGCTGAGCTTAGCTCACAGCTGGTGCAAATGTTCAGTATTTCTTGGATCTCTAATGTACGTAAGAGTGTCAGTGGTCCTCCCGACGAGTGCTGGGCACTCCTCTATGATACAAAAGAAAAGCGTATTTGTGAGTTCATCTACTATCGCTTGTGGTGGAAGCATTTGTGTCCTTATCACTGTATTCTGGCACCAGAGCGAAGGCTTCCGAGATGACAGTCAGCAGTTGCCAGATTACTTTCTTGTTGGCAGGATCTTGAATAAAGTCTGTGACACCGGTGACTCTCCCTACTCTGTCTCTAGTACTAATTGAAAACAGGACTGCACATCCCTTGTGAAATTTCTGCTGGGGGATACCATAAGTTCTGCAAAACAAAGTCTTAGTGTTGGTTGCTTCAGGATACTGTGTTAGCTCCTTTGGGCAAAAGTCCTTGATCACAGTCTGTTTGAGTTTTGTTGTTCAACAATGCTTAAGTGAGGCTTGGTTCAAAAGTTTGTATCAACAACTGTGTTGTGGCTTAAATGCGCAATTTTCTTCTTCACCCTGCAACTGGGATGCACACAGTGTCTGTTATTGTCCTTATCCCCTTTTTTGCTTAGAGGAAATGTTTAGTTCAAGCCACAACTTCCAACCTTGTTCTTTGTCTTGGCTTTGCTGCTCATGCATCCTTCTTCCTTGTCATGGATCTCGTCTGCATGTGCTGAGGCTCTTCCCCGTTGCCTGTAATTTCTTCACGGTGGTGTGCAGCTTGAGGGCTTTCTCCGATATAGGGCTTAATGTCATTTAGAAAAATCCATGCTCTCCTGCTCTGCAGTTTAACAGCTGTCGGAATGCAGTCCTCTACGATGAAAGGGCCATTGAATCTTGGCTCGTCCCACCTTTTCCTCGTGTGGTTTTTTACCAACACAGTGTCACCAGGGAAGATGAGTGGCGTACGTAGACTTTGAACTGCATCTGTTTCAGCATCTCCTGCTGTGTTTTGTGCTGCGCTCCACCCTTTTCGTCATCGCTGCAGTTGGTCTGAAGTTACAGTAAGGCTGGATGTCATGTAGTTCAAGTACTCTTTCATTTCGGATCCTAGGACCTCTCAGGTTGCCTGGGCATCACATCTAGCTCTGTCTCCGGGGTAAAGGGGGTGTTCATTCTCCTTCCTGTGACTATCTCGTGCGGCGTAAGATGATGGTCGAAGCCTGGTTGGTTCTGAAGAGCATACAATGCCAGTGAAAGGCAGTGCAACCGTCCCCTCTTCAGAGTAAGCTTCAACTTGGCTATCCTTTCCTTTAACAAGCCGTTGAGCCTCTCACAGATACCATTACCTTCCGGATGATACGCCGACGAGAACTTGTGCTTTATACCAAGCAGCAAGCTGATCTGCTCAAAAACTGCATTAACAAAATGAGCCCCGTTGTCTGACCTCATCACCTCACAAACCCCCATCTAGGGTGTCATGATCCATCGAGCATGCCCCTTTTGGTCCTCCTGGTCCCTGGCACGTCGGGGGTTACTCACTGTAGTACACCCAACATGGCCGTATTCGCAGAACACGGTCTATTGACCTTTACGTCCATGCAGCACATTCCATAAATTAACCACACCCTGCGGCTCCGTGCGTCTCAATGCTATCATTAGCTGAGGCTAGACGTGCGTCGCGTCGTGCTCCTGGAACTGAGTTGCTGCTCGAATTCCCGGACCCGCTTCTTCTCCTTCCCTTTCCTTTGTACCTGTATCTGTCCGCGTTCCGCGCAGACCGCCCCCGTGTGCGGCCTTCCTTCCTGGTCTTCCTGGAGTTTCCTTGATCCCGGGTGAGGAAGCTGAACGAATCTTGGAATCCAACGATGGCCGAGCGGGCTTATACAAGACCCAAACAGCACGGAAGAAAACCCTGGCGAAGGATCCCACAAGGCAGCATAAACAGTTGAGAAAAAAGGAAACCTGTGACAGATTGAGACGCCACCTGATTGAATTCGACACAGACCTGGAAGCGGCCATCCAGGACCTTATGCGTGGCATGCAAGAGCTGATGACCGAAGTGCAAAATTTAAAGGCAGAGAACGCCGCCTTACAGCAATTGGCGTTGTCCCGTGAATCCGCTACGAACGAGAGTGTAATACTGGGCGGCGTTGTTGATAAATATGATGGTTCCGTAAAGAGCCTTCGTGGATTCCTTGACTCATGTTTGGTCCACTTTACTTTCAAGCCTTATTTTTCTACGCCCAGGGCTAAGGTGGGCTTTATTATTTCGCATCTTTCCGGCAATGCCTTGATCTGGGCCACCCCACCGGTTAACTCTGGGGATTCTCTCCTGGATGATTACGATGGCTTCATACAGGCCCTTAAGACCATGTTTGACCGCCCAGAGCAGGTCTACAGTGCCCAGGAACGTCTACTCGACCCAGGATAGGCTTACGTATGTCACATGCTTCAAACAGCTGTCTAAAGAAGCGGATTGGTCCTCTGAAGCTTGTTTTACCCTATTTCGAAGAGGGCTAAACGAAGACATCAAGGATGAACTAGCCAGAGTGGCGCGCCCAAGTTCTTATCAGGCCCTGATGGATCTTGCCCTGCAGATTGACTTTCACATTCAGGAGAGAAAGGCAGAGAAAAAGAAAAGCAAGTCGCCACTCCAGAAGAACCCCATTGGGATACTCTCGAACCCCGAAGGTATTTCCACTTCAAGTAACGAGCCTGAACCTATGCAGCTAGGGGCATTCCGTGGAACCATATCCTCCCAAGAAAGAATGCGTAGGATCCATACCGGGTTGTGTATGTATTGTGCATCAGACAAACATTTAGTGAGAGAGTGCCCAATAGCCCCCCCCACGGCGCTCGGGAAACGCCAGCTCCCGATCCTAAATGGAGCACAGGTTCGGGTGAGAGATGCCTGCTCCACATCAATTCCATCCTTGAACTCTCCTGGACAAAATTCTTTGGCGATTTTACAGGCCTTATCACCATCCAAGAAGGAAACTCATCCCATCCTAGCACTGGTGGACTGTGGAGCTATGGGGATTTTCATAGACCAAGAATGGGTTCTCAAACACCATATTCCTTGTGAATCTCGGACTATCATGCAACCTGTAGAAGCTATTGATGGAAGACCCCTTTCTTCAGGACCCATAACCCTTCAGACCAAGGACGCCGAACTTGCCATAAACCACCATCGAGAAATGATAAAATTTGACATCATCAAGTCGGCCCACTACCCAATGGTTTTGGGAATGCCCTGGCTTCAAAAATACAATCCATACATCAATTGGGCAGCGGGTTCCTTGTTCCTGGGCTCAGAATTTTGTATGTCCCACTGTTTATTGTCAGACCTTGCTCCGACACCATCAGAAGGACCTCCTACGAATCACCAAGGGACAAGCTCTGTCTCAAACATTATTTGGGTTCCGGAGATATACCAGGAATATTCTGATGTCTTCTCCTCTGCCATTGTCCAGGCGTTACCTCCCCATAGACCAGAAGACTATGCTATAGAAACAGACCCTTCCGCTGTAATTCCCTTTGGAATCTTATCCGAACCTGAAAAGAAAGCCCTTCGAGAATACCTGGATACTAATCTTGCAAATGGAACCATACGACCCTCTAAATCCCCAGCAGGGGCCTCACTGTTTTTTGCTCCCAAGAAAGACACCAAAGAACTCAGACCGTGTCTGGACTATCGAGGTTTAAATCAATGCACCCTTAAGGATCGCTATCCGTTACCCTTGATCTCGGACATTCTGAGGCAGTAAGGGGCGCAGTTGTTTTCACCAAGTTGGATCTCAGGGGTGCCTACCATCTGATTCGCATTAGGGCAGGAGACCAGTGGAAAACGGCCTTTAGAACACCCTTTGGTCATTATGAATACTTTTTCATGCCCTTTGGACTTGCTAATGCCCCGGCGGTCTTCCAACGCTTCACGGATAGGGTGTTCTCAGACATGCTATTCCTTTTCGTGATTGACTATCTGGACGATATCCTAATATTCTCGAAGGACATTTCCAAGCACGAAGAACATGTAAAGGCAGTGTTACAACGACTACGCGAAAACAAGCTCCTGCAAAGCCCGAGAAATGCATCTTCCATGCTTCTACTATACATTACCTAGGATTTGTCCTTAGTCCAGAAGGCATCGGAATGGATCAATCCAAGGTTAAGGCTATATTATCCTGGCCAAGCCCCACCTCTGTGAAACAAATCCAGTCTTTCCTGGGCTTAGCTAATTTCTACAGGAAATTCATAACTTCCTTTTCCGAGATAGTCAAACCGATCGTAGCCCTGTTAAAGGAAGACGTTCCCTTCCTTTGGACCACAGCTCAAGAGGAAGCCTTCCAACGGTTGAAGACTGAGTTTACACAAGCTCCTATCCTGGCTCAACCTGGTGTCAACCGACCATTCATAGTGGAGACAGATGCCTCCAGCTACGCTATTGGAACCGTCCTCAAACCGCTGTTCGGGGACAGGATGGAACACATCATCGCTTACCTTTCTCGGACGTTAACTCCCAGTGAAACCCATTACTCATTCTTGGGAAAGGAACTGCTGGCCATCCGTCAAGCCTTCACCAAGTGGCATCATATACTCCTCGGAGCGAAAACATCCTGTCCAGGTCCGCACGGACCATCGAAACCTACAAGTACTGCAGGCCTTGGAATGTAGGAACAGCCGTCAAGCTCGGTGGGCCTTCTTCTTTGCCCAATACCAGTTCCAGATTCACCACGTTCCCGGAACACAAAATCTAATAGCTAACGCCCTCTCTCGATGTCCACACTACGAACCTCCGGAGATCGGGCTTATCCCAAGATGTTTCCCCATACAATATTTGCAGCTCAAGCAAACAATCTCCTGGAAGACATTCGTATGCAAACTCAGACTTCGGAACTCTGGAAGGATCTTTCGAAAAGGACACAATGGGATCTGAGAACCCAGGACGGGTATCTGTTTAAAAATAACCTGGTCATTCCCACACAGAAACTACAACAAAAGATAAAAAACCTCTTCTATGATACCCTTCACTCCGGTCATCGTGCCATTTCCAACACCCTCCGTCTAATACAAAGACAATTCTGGTGGTCCAGAATGAAGGCTGACGTTCAACTGTACGTTCAATCTTCTTCTGTCTGTAATCAAAACAAACATGACAACCAGAAACAAGCAGGACTCTTATTACAGCCTACACCACCAACAAGACCATGGGAAGTCATCGCTACAGACTTTATTGTAGAATTACCGCCATCCAGAGGGTACACCACTATCATGGTCACCATTGACTTGTTCACTCATATGGCCCATTTTACACCTCTGTATAAGTTACCATCCTCGTCAGAACTTGCTGGAATCTTCCTGGAACACATCTTCCGACTGCATGGACTTCCTTCCAAGATTATATCGGACAGAGGACCACAGTATATCTCTCAATTTTGGAAATACCTCTGCAGGATACTAGGAATCCAACAAGCCCTCTCCTCAGGATATCATCCCCAAACCAATGGAGTCGCAGAACGAGTGAATCAAACCCTTGAACAATACCTTCGTTGTTTCTCTACTAAGGTGCAGGAGATTGGTCGCTTCTGATACCAGTGGCCGAATTCACCTACAACAATTCGGACCATTCGGCTGTTAAAACCAGCCCCTTTTTTTTGCAGCCATGGATTCCACCCTGCGGTATTACCTTCAGTCCTTCCGCACCCTACACCAGTTCCAACAGTCGATTCCTGGATTGAATCACTCATCAATGTACAGAGAGAAGCCAACGAACATCTAGAAAGAGCACAGGTCCAAACTAAGCACTATACAGATTCCAGGAGAAGATCAGGGCCTTCTTACACCATTGGGGATAAAGTATGGCTATCCCCGAAGCTACTGCCCCGACATCTCAGACCGAATAAGTTGGCTCCTCGATATTATGGGCCTTTTCCTATAAAAGAAGTCATTAACCCTGTGGCCTTTCGACTTAAACTACCAGACTCCTGGAAGAGAATCCATCCAGTTTTTCACAAATCTCTATTGAAGCCTTACATCCAAACCACCCGGACTAATCTTAGACCCAGTCCTGTGGTTGTCAATGACCAGCTAGAATATGAAGTGTCTCAAATATGTGACTCCAGATATAGACGAGGACAACTTCAATACCTGGTGGAATGGAAGGGCTATCCACCCAGTGAACGTACCTGGGAACCAGTCTCAAACCTAAACTCTGCCAGATTACTCAGAAAGTTCCATCTAATACATCCAGGCAAACCCGGTGGAATGAGTTTTAGAAGGGGACATGCTGTCATGATCCATCGATCACGCCCCTTTTGGTCCTCCTGGTCCCTAGCACGTTGGGGGGTTACTCGCTGTAGTACACCCAACATGGCCGTATTCACAGAACGCGGTCTATCGACCTTTACGTCCATGCAGCACGTTCCATAAATTAACCACGCCCCTGCGGCTCCGCGCGTCTCAACGCTATCGTTAGCTGAGGCTAGACGTGCGTCGCGTCATGCTCCTGGAACTGAGTTGCTGCTCGAATTCCTGGACCCACTCCTCCTTCCCTTTCCTTTGTACCTGTATCCTTCCGCGTTACGCGCAGACCACCCCCGTGTGTGGCCTTCCTTCCTGGTCTTCTGGAGTTTCCTTGATCCCTGACAAAGAAGCTGAACGAATCCTGGAATCCGACGACGGCCGAGCGGGCTTATATAAGACCCGAACAGCACGGAAGAAAACCCTGGCGAAGGATCCCGCAAGGCAGCATAAACGGATGAGAAAAAAGGAAACCTGTGACATAGGGAACACTTCCCTCACCAGGAATTTGGCTGCACAGATTGAGTCTGGGTGTGTACCGGGACCTGCTTCTATCCATCTGGAGAATGGACATATCACTACAATTAAGTACCTGTACCCGTTACACACTTGAATCATGTCGACATAGTCTGCGTAAGTGCTAAAAAGGCCCATTTGGCCGGGGGATGACTCCTCTCACTACTTTTAATGTGTTCCCAGTGGCGAATTGCTGGCAGATTAAGCAGTTCACCATAAAGAATGCAACATGCTCAGCTAAATTCGGTATAAACCAGTCTTCTGCGAGCGTTGCTGCTAGATTCTCTTTTGACATGTGAAATGGGTAATGCAACTGTTCCAATGCTATTTTTAGTAGGGCTACAGGCATTACTGGTTTACCAGTGCTGTCTTGCCGCCACTGTCTTGCCGCCACAATCCGTCAGATGGGTTTAAAGAACACCCTCGACGTTTCCATAGGTTCTTTTCGTCCTGAGGGGCCTCCCCTTGGATCTCCATCAGTTGGGTCTGCCCCGCATTACTATAGTCTTCTGGTGTGGCTTGTACTATCATCATTCGTTCATGGGTGCACGCCACTTCTACTTCCATTATCGTTTCACTCTTGGATGCCATACGCTTGGCTTCCGTGTCTGCTGCATGGTTTCCGCATGACACGAAATCTGTCCCTTTGGTGAGGGCGGCGCATTTCACGACCGCTATGCCCACTGGGAGCTGTAGTGCCTTAATCAGCCTGCCCAATAAGGCTGCATGTTGCACTGGCGTGCCGTCCGCTTGGAGGTAGCCCCTCCTTTTCCAGCGCGCTAGGCCTGCGTGCACTCTGGATGTCACATAGGCGGAGTCACTGTACACCGTTACTTCCTGGTCTGCGTGATTCTCAATGGCGAGTATCAGTGGCAGTAATTCTGCAGCCTGTGCTGAATAATGAGATGGTATTCGTGCACGGACAAGTACTTGAAATTCTCCGTTTGCTATGTGTTTCATTACGGCACCGCCTGTATATCTTTGTCCGTCTTCTTGGTCGATTCTCGAAGAACCATCAATGAAAACAATCTCCCCTCCCGCCAGGGCATTTTCTTTCACCCTGGGGATTTCATCATTGAACTCTTCATAGTTTGCACAGTCATGTATCGGCTCTCCTTCAGTGACTGGCTCAGCTATGAACGTAGCTGGGCTTACTGTTTTACATTGAACTATTTTGATCGATGGATTAGATATGATCACCTTATAGGCAGAGGCTCTTTGAGATGTCAACGTACCCTTTGGTTTCTCTAAGATGGCAAATGAGTGCTCGACGTATAATGTCATGGAATATCCCATCAAAATGGTTGTCGCTTTCTCTATGGTGAAGGCTGCGGTAGCTAAACTTTATTTGCATGGGAAGTGGCCTCTCATTACTGGGTCCAGATTCCCACTGTAATACGCCAGGGGCTTGTACCCCAACGAGGTTCTTTGGGCAAGCACTGCTGTCATAACGCTGCCATTCGTGTGCGAGAACAGGTAGAATTCCTCTGCATAATTAGGAATCCCGAGAACTGGAGCTGTACAAATTGCTCTCTTGAGTTCTGTAAATCCTTTTTCCATTGTCTCAGCACATTCAATCTTTTCCTTTGTTGCCTGGGCTTGGAACAAGGGCTTGGTATACGAGCTGAAATCAAAGACCCATGCTCTAACATAATTGCACAGGCCCAGAAAGCTCTGCATTTGCTTTACCATGAGTTACTTCGCCGTGTTCACGATAGCTTCAGCCCTTTCTGGGGTTACCTTTCTTACCCTCATGTGAAATTAACTTGCATAGGCAAGTACAGCACCTCCTATTGACAATATTGCAGTTTTTCCTTGTCAACCTTTTAGCCTTTCTCAGCCATTATATTCAGTAGCTGCACAGAATCTCGCCTGCATTGCTCTTCTGTGGTGCTACAGATCAGAATGTCATCCACATACTGCAAGACAACACTTTCTACTGCAATATTGCTCAGGTCCATCTGAAGCACTCTATTAAAGATGGACGGGGACTCACAGTACCCGTGTGGCAACCCTGTGCTTTTCAGACGCATTTGTCTGAATGTGAATGACGTCAGATCTTGTGAATCACGGTGCAACAGGATTGAGAAAAAGGCATTTTTCAAGTCAATCATCGTGAAGTATTTTGCTTCGACAGGTATATTACACAAAATTGTAGATGGATTAGGGACTAGAGGGAACTCAGCTTCAACAATATCGTTTAATGTTCTTAAATCTTGTATTAAACTCCAAGACCCTCCCTTTGATTTCTTGATGGGGTAAATCACCGTATTACAGGGTGATTTTGACGTCACTAGGATTCCCTGATCCATCATGGCGGAAATTGTCTTCACAATCCCTTCATCCGCCTCTCTGGACATGGGGATATTGTCGCGCTCTTGGTAAAATTGCTCCTGGTTTCAGTTTAATTTTCACTTCTCCCACCCCCTTCAGGAGGCCTACGTCATAAGGTCCTGTAGTCCATACTGAGACAGGCACCTGGGCCATGTCATCATCAAAGTATTCTGGACCTATCGGTGCCAACATCATTCTCTGAGGCACTTCTCTTTTAATCATTTTTATCCAAAATATGAGACTCACTTCCACCCTCTTCTCTTCTGAGTCAGGTTGTTCTTCAAACAGATCATCATCAGTGACGTCAGTCACTCTATCCTTCTTCAATGGCGATAATCGCACACCATTGTCTGCCTTCATATTCGTACCCTTCGACCAATGCTACTTTCCCTCGCACTGCTGCAGTTTGTACCTTCAAGGGAAATACTTGTCCCTCTTCTTCATACAGAGGTATTCTTGGTCTGAATAGATACTCGTCAGGGGTTCTCATGGTCCTATCTGCAAGGACTGGCAATCCCGCCATAAGCACACGCATACCATATGTGGTGACGTCTGGTTCTAATGGTAGGGCTCTCATGGCTATGCGTCCTGAGTATGCTCTGATCATTTCGCATACCATTGAATAATGCATTCCTGGAGTGGAGCATACTATGCCCTCCTCCGTGAACGAGATTGTCATGTTCAATTGTGTCATTAAGTCTCGACCCAAAATGTTTACTGGGGTCTGACGCGAATACAATAAAGGTACATTCATTTTGCACTCTCCTTTGGAGACTGGGAGTGCGTCTGTAAAGGGAACTCGACTGTGAGCTCCTGTAAAACTCAGAGTATCTATGGCCTCGCCGGACAAGGTAAACTTGCCCTCCCGTATGCATGAGCGCGTTGTACCCGTGTCAACAAGGAAGGAATATTATTTTCCCCCTATGACGACATTCACCCTTGGTTCCCTGTTAGGGTCTGGTGTCACTGATGGGATAGAGCACGTCTGGGTTCCCAGTGAGCTGTCCTAGTTCATATATAAGTTTGGTCCACTGTACACATGTGGAGTTTCTCCATTCCCAGGGTTGCCTCCCCTTCCAGAGTTTGTGCCCTAAGATATTTGCTGTGGTGCCTGTTGGAATTGCCCTTGTGGCAAGTTCCCCATGCTCGGGGGTTGACCCCCCCCCCTTCTGCGCACCCTGCTGCATGCCTGGTGCTTGCTGCTGCACTGTGTGATTCTGTCCACCGCCCTGTTTGGAGTTAGCAGGCAGATTCACTGTGCCTGCTCCCATTCCTTGACCATTTTGCAACGCGCCTTGGCTTCTGCATGAGCGCGCCAAATGCCCTGTCATTCCACACAGCCAACACACTGGAGGTGGTCAGGCTATTTGTCCATTTGACATATCTGCATTGCCCAACTGCATGTTTTGAAAGCCTCCTTGTTTTCTCTGATAACCTCCCTGATTAATCTGCCATCCTCCTCCTCTAAATCCCCTTCCCCTCAGGTGCAATCCTGCGTTACCCTGGTTGTTCTGTTGCGGGTTAGCCACCTGTTGTATGTTCGTTTCAGCTGGGATTGTCAGCATGGCTCCTTCGAGAACAAACTTGGATAATTTCTTTTGCACCAGCTTCGCTTATTCACCCTTACGGTTGCCACCTTTTTTCGATTCTTTTCTTGCACCAATCTACAGTAGTGTGCGATAGTCAGCTGTATTTCAGCCCAAGGTTTGGCCTCAACTCCTACCAATTTCTTGAGTTGCTTCTGCACTGGTTCTGGCACCCCTTGGCCCAATATGTAGTAGAATACAGGTATAGATTTCGTCCAAGATTCATGCGTTTCGAGCACCCAAGCATCTTGGAAATTCTGGATATAAATCAACGGATCTTCTGACTCCTTCATTTTTCGAGTCATAGCTCCCATAATGGAAGTGTATGGGTAAAGCACTCGTAGCACTTTCCATACTGCTGCTCTGCAATTATTAAATGGCGCTCCATCGTTGGCAGGTTTAATTATGGTAACACTCTGGTACCCAGCCTGTGCCCATACATCATCTGCTCTCCCACCGAGTATGGCAATCAGGAGACCTTTGATGTCCCCTATAGATAATGTGACACCCCCTGTCATTTTTTCTAACTCATGTATCCATTTCCCGGCTCCCGATGTCAGCATTGGAAGGTTGTTTTTCAAGTTTGCTCGATCCATGTGTGGCAATGGTATATATTGTGGTCTTACTCCCCCCTTTTCTAGCAGCGGAAATTGAAATGCACAATCTTCCTTCTCTTTCCCCATACCTCTCCTGTCTATCGCTGGGGTAATATTCCTGTATCGACGTCTGCCTGGCAATGTCGTCAGCCTGTCTGCATAGGCGGATGCTGACACCACCATCTGACCCTGGGATGTTCCTTCGTGTCGGTCAGACTGTGCGGTAGACTCTGATGTCCTTGGTGCGGACTCGGTAGCATCTGACCATCGTACCCAGTGTTAGGGAGAATTCTCTTATAAGGCTAATTTCCCAAACCTAGTGAGTCCCCCAACAGCTTTGCTGGCTTTTTGGGGTTTGTTTTTGTCTCCTGCTAAGAGTGGGACTCTTTTTCTCCCCCTCTTAGGCATGATTTGAGGTATGTCTTTGACTTATTGTGGGGTCTTTTACTCCATAGGGTATCATCTGTTTTAGTGTATGTGTTACACAGCACCCTCAGTGCAGTAACACAGGGGTGTCATAGTGACCCCCAAACATAGACTCCATACCCTGGGACTGACTGTCTCCCAGGGCATGTAAAGTCACCATTGGCTTTACTAGTCCAAAATTGTGAACCAAACCAGTACAAACCATCATATTGTGGAAGTACTGGAAGGGGTTAATTAGATTGCCGCCTGGGTCTGTTTTCAAGGGGGCACTGTCCCGTGCCCCCTTGTCGAGTTTCTGGCTGGTGGTAGTGGTTACCACGCAAAATATTCCACTGGAATATTTCCGATGGGATTTTCCCATTTATTTTAAACGCACCACTTTTTGGTGCAATGTTAAAGATACCGCTGGTTTATTTATTTAATATAAAATCACCGGTTGGGTCTTTTTGCCAGAACTCTTTTCTAAAATGGCGTTCGTGTCTGTCTCTGTAACTCCAACCAAGGTTGGGCCCTTTGTTCCACTTTTTGGCGGGATTCTCCACAGAAGCCCTCCAACTGGTGGGTTCCACAGGATGTGTGGGTGGGGGAATTGGCACCCTGGACTGCATTGCCTTAGCAACTCAAGTCACACTCTGTTCTGATTGGCCCAGTGGTGAGCCGCCCGGCTCACCACTTGGCATGTATGAGTGACAGCTAGGCTGTTGAATGGGGGGGGGGGTTCTGCATAAAAGCAGGGCTTTTGGGACTGGAACTTCAGAAGTCACCACTCACCTTAGAAATCCGAAGAGGGGAGAAGCTGAGCCATCCGCAACAACGACACCACCGGTGGAGCCCTGCTGCAATGACCTCACCACTTTCCCAACGACAAGAGAAGATCATCTGCTGGAAGAGTCTTCTTCCTCTGAGCTGGTGGGATCAACCAGTTCGCCATTTTGCCTTCCAGGATGTCTCTTGGTCGCCCGTGCCAAGCACCCCGGCGGCTGGATACCCATCTTCACCGCTGTGACCGCGAATACCAAGAACGCACCTTTTAACCGACGAACTCCGCGGCTGGTTTCTTCCCTGGGCGGTGCAACGACTCCAAGTTTCCTCCTCGATGAGATCCTCTCTTCCCCTGGTCGAAACCACAAACTGCACGCGGTGCCAGCAACAACTGCCACGGCTGGAGCTTCCTCAACTTTAAAGGTACCGTGTTCCACCTGGCCTCCCTTTCTACGGTTTGCTAAAGGTGACCCTTAAATCCTTGGATTTCCAACTGGGTTAGCCCCCAGACCTTCTAACTTTACCTTCTGAATCAACCCAACCTCTTTTGAACATTTCTACAAAGACTTGAATGCATTTCTCAACTGTGTGATCTTGGGCACATTTCACCTTGCTCCTTTTAAAGTGGGCCTGGCCTATGAACTTTGGCTCTACAGTAGACTCTGTCTTCATTAACTTGTTTTGGTCTTATAAAAGTGTTGGGAACTGTTTTATTTTCATGACCTGCCCTTTTCTCTCCCTTCTACTTAATTATTGGAGTGCCATCTAAGTTACACGCTCACATCTGTTTTGAAAAAAAAGTGGTGTTTTGACTTAGACTTGTCTAATAATTCTTAAGGGAGGTGTGTATACTTTTCTGATTGCGTTTGAACTTGCTTTTGATAGTGGTAGTGTATATTCTAAGTGTGTGTTAAATAAATAATTATATTCTTTTGATAACAAGCTCTGGTCAGTGTTTGCTTGCTCTACTGTGTTTTTAGCCCTATTGTGTATCCTCTGTATACTGCCCTACTCTTCTTGAGAGAGGTCTGACTGCTCAGCCACAACTACCAGGTAAATCTGGGTGGTACAGACTGCTATCAATTGGGTTTACTGCTTACTCCTGTAGTCTTAATCTTTTTGCAGTGTTCCGCAAGGGAACTGCACAGGATTCTGCCTAACACCTCTTTGCCCCTTGGGAGCTGCTGTTCGTGCCGTCTCCCTTCTTCATTTGCTTCGCGCTCAGTCCCCTCTCCGGAGTCAGACATTGATTGTTCCCAATTTGCGCAACTCCTCACGTCATTATCACTCTTACTAATTTCTAGGCTGCCCAGGGACAGTCTCCTGCTCCCACTACTTCGGGTGACATCCTCATTGTCATATAGCTGAGTGCTTTCCAAGCGCTCGTCTTCCCTTTCCCTTTGGGAGATTGGTTCCAACCCTATTTCATCATATATTTTATTGATTGTTCCCCCGATGCTTCTGGTATGGAAGTCATCTTCAATATTTGCCCCACTCGTGCTTGGTACTGAATCGTACGCAGGGAAACATTCTTCCAAGTCTTCCAATTCTACAACAGGATTGGGTTTTTTAACTTCCCGCTCCAAATATTCGAGATCGTGTGCTCTCTGTCTACGCTTACGTTCAGTATCCTCATCGAATTCCTTACGCTTCCTGGCCTCTTCTCTGACCTTATCTTCTTCTCTTCTCCTTTCATTTCTACGTTCAACTTCCTCATCTTCTCATCTCTTTACTCTTTTTTCACGTGCTCTTTGCTCTTCTTCCAACCTTTGCAGGTTCTGCTTGTACTGATCATAGGCTGCACTCTGTTTGCTACTGAGCTGCTTTCCTTGCTCTTCGCAATATAGCTGTTCTCGCCTCAGTCTATCCTTCCTTTTTATTCTCTCGTCCCTTATTTCTTTATCCTTCTCCTTCTCCTTTCTCTGTGTCTCATCAGACTTCTCTCTTGGTCTCACATCATCACTTCCTTTTCCATCGAGTTTCAACAATATCTGTCCTCCCATCCATTTGTCTTTCGCGAATGCTATCCCATCAGTTCTGTCTTCACTTCCTTTCCGTTTTGTCCCCTCTCTCTCTTTATTGAGAGGTGCACTTGTCTGTGTCTGATCCTTCCTCTCATCATCTCGTCTCTCCTTGTCTCTTGGGACTGTAGAGGCAAGATTTTTGTCCTGATCCTTTCCCTTAATTTCATCACTACTGTACGTAGGTGACTCATATGCGGGGTTGCTACACCCTGTAGCTGCCCTGAGCTCTCTTAATGGGTAGAGTCCCTCTGACTTACTTCCCTCGGTTTGTATTTCAGGCGGGGCTGGTGGCGCGGTAGGCGTCTCACCCCCCTCCGTGCATAAATTTAATATCCAGTCTGTAGGTGGCTCTTCCCCTTTCGACTGTTCGAACATTTTCCAAAGTTCTAGAACAGCGAGGCGTTTCTCTAGTTTTTTGCCTGTATCTGTGGCATGCAAATAAGTCGTCATATGTTGTAAAACGGCTTTAGATAAGGACCCGTTCTGTGGCCACGGCATAAACATCTTGTGGGCGGTACCCTTAACCCACTCTGTTCTGTATTTCTTAAGCTTGGGTGCATGTTAAGTGAGCTAGTGGAGTAATACCTTCCATGCTTGAATTCTGTTTCTAACAATATTTTCATGCAATTTTACCACTCCTCACAATATGAGTGAGCACAAAATACCGCAAGCTCCAATCCAATCTTTTCCCGCCAAAATGTTATATCACCAATCTACTCAAGAACATCAATTCAGGTGCGATTCCCTCTCAACTATAGAATCGCTTAAAACCCCTAATCAATTTCAAACATCAAGGAGGCAAATTTCCGTACATATGACACATAAATAAGACATGTATGACAAATGTTAAACAGACTAGGCAGACACCAGCTGCACACAGATATCTCTGCCTTCTAATCAATACCCCGACATAGAGTTTAAACAAACTCCTTTTACGACGTCTTTAATCGTCGTAGTAGCCTAATTTTTCCCTACTATGTGGGACTGAGTTCACGTTTCTTCTGACCGCTATATTAAAGCGCAGGAACAAGGCGTATCCTCTCTTCTCATGTTTCCGCCCCAGTATCCTCTCTCTCGGTGTCTACCCCGGTATACTCTCCCTTTATCTCAGGGGTTTACCCCGGTATACTCTTTGTATATTCAGTTATTCTAGAGTCATTACCCCTTTTTATATATATATATATATATATATATATATATATATTCTTCTCTACTTCTGACTATTTTGTTTTTCTCCACCTCCCTCCGTTACCTTTCCCTTACTTGTTCTAATGCCGAAGGACATTTGCCAAAGCATCAATTTTTGTTTCACTCACCGGTCGCATCGTTCCTCTCTGAACCTTTGGGATCACTGCCTCCTTTACCGCCTCCTTCAGTCTTTTCGTCCGATCGGCTGCCTGTAGGAATGAGAAGGGTTATGCTTTGTAACGCAGGTTCCTTCAGACCCAGTGCAGTTTTTTCTTGATGGACTTACACTATCATTGTCCACGGGAAGCTTCTGAGTCTACTCAGCCGAATGGCGAAGGTCTCGTGATATTGCCGAAGACCTAGAGTTACTTCGTGTCGACGGTCAATAGGTGTATTATCAATAATGAAAATTTATGGTCAAAACTGTCCTCTGCTACCAAGTGTACAGGAGGGCAGAGCGATCTCTGACGGGCCCATGGGATCGGGAGGATAGGGTGCAGGATTCTCCTACTCCAACACCAATCAATAAGGACAAGTCAATGGTTTGGCAAAGGGAAGTCCGTTTTAATAACAAGTCCTGATCTAGAGGCACCTTGTTTAATAACAAGTACAAAAAACGGGGAAACAAATGGAAATCAACAGTGATGCGATTGTCTGTCTCGCTTCATTCAGACAGCAATTCTTATAGGCAAAACTCGTCATTATTGACGTGTAACACTCAAAGTTTGTCATGCAATTCTATTGGTCGGGAAAGGTAACTTAAGTATAGGTGCTATATCTGTATATGGTAACAGAGTGTGAGGATTGGATAACACTTATTGGGTGGGCGTCTACGCCCATCCCTCTACATCACTCGTGATAGACGTCACTACAAGTACGACGTCTTATTGGTTCTACTAGCTATAGGACCCTAGATTATTTGGTCCATTGTGATTGGGTGGTTTACACCCCTAGGCATAAATCTCCACTTTAATTAGAAGCATGCAGAATGGACACCCAGATGCGGTGTGCCCCAAGATTCACCCTGCCTCCCTTCCATCAATCAGTACTTTAGGGCTATGTGTCAATCAGTTGGCTGAGGATGGCCTCGAAACTGTAGTTTCTTATCAGGAAAAGTTATGGCGTCCTAGGGTTTTGGGTGACATCAGACATTGGTACCTCTTCGCACTTGGCTGGTCACGTGTCTATTCACTGTGAATCTGCTTCATTTTTCCTTCTCTTCGTGTATTTGATTCTTCCTTCGCCTTGCCACCTGCCTGGGGCCTCCTTATCTCGACCTTCACGGGCTGGCTGCTAGGCTCTTAAGTTTCGTTTCTTCGAGGTTGCCGCTCTCCTCCCTTCTTGGATTTGACCTCGAATTCTCAGGCATGAGCTGCTTTGTGCTCAGTTTCGATTCCGCACCTTCCTTCTGGCTTTAGCTGGAATATGAATCTCGGCCTGGTTGGTCCCTTGCAGCCTCGGCTTGATTCTGCTTTTGTAAAATGGAGTCGCACTTGTATAATGTGCGTTTGAGGTAGATATATAGTTGGTTCTTGCCGCTCTATCCTTCTACTAAGCATTGCAAGCAGTATTGTTTCCTTAGCTTCTTGCGTTCCAAGCCTATTTACAGGTATTTGTTAGTTGCATATTTTCATCTTACTTCATGGTTACGTTTCTTTATATATCAACATTGTTTCTTCTTACAAGTCCATTACATCATTATTCTTTACATTTCGTCCTTGTGTGTCATCTTTCGATTGTCGTTTATGTTTATCTGTACGTCTGTCCGGGCTCTTATGTCGTTACCATTCACCTCCCATTAAGGCTCTTTGGGTCTCTTCGGGGACAGTCTGTAGGTAGTCTTCATTTGTGTCAGCTGCTGGTACGGTTGTCTGAGCGGGTACCGAGCTGCCCATGGTTGTCTGGTTATATGCACTTCAACAGGTATTGCTCGTCTGATGGGCACTGGGCAGAGTCCTAGTGCCGCTATCTGTTGGTTTATTTGTTCCTCATATGTCACATATTTTGGCGAGTGTGTTCTGGTACCTCAAAATGGTTGGCTGGAGTGCAGACCATATCTGGGACCTTCTCTACAATATCATCCCTAGAAATGACCGATTTTATTACTGATGAGATTTGCATTCATGGTGTGCTGTCACTGAGTACTAAAGGCTGCTCTTGCCCATTTCCAACTAGCTAGACCTACCCCCCCATAACCTTCCTGTACTGAGTATGAGCTGCACAGACAGTCCAGCCTCTGAACCCAACCGTTCAGGCATTCTTCACTAATGGACTGCCAACCTGTTAGTGACGGCAGCTTCATGGATTTTCCTGCATCCCTGTTATTTCTTCAGCTAATATAAAGATTCCAGGTGAAAAAAGCTGTGACACGTGTAGCTGCATTTACAACCACCTTTTTCCGGTGCAACACAGATATCTGTCCTTTGCACTGCCTCTTTGTTCAGAGGCCCAGGGGTAGCAAGCACAGGTCTAGGGGTAGCAGAGGGGAGGCAAATGACATCCTTGATTACACTTGCAGGGACGAAATGCAGCACGATACATTTTACTGCATAAGTGCATGCACAAATTTCTTATTTTTTACCTACGCACTTCATACAATGCTTTGCTTTGGCTGAAGCAAAGAGCACCTTTCTTATTCTTACGCATGAACCAAAGTCTTACACAGGCTTGACTTCAGGTGAAGTGAAGATGTATTGCTCTTTTGTGCACATGCGCATTATACCATGATTCACATGGAGGGAATCAAAGCCTCCACTTCTCCTTTGTACAAATGCAACGTAAACTACGATGTGTTTTGGGTGAAGCAAAGTGCGCATTTCTCTTTCGTAGGCTTGTGCTTCAGCCACTCGCTGATTCGGGTGAAGTGAAGCATACATTTGTCTTGCGTGCGCATGCTTCATCTCAGGTGAAGTGAAGCAGTCAATTCTCTTGTGTGCACCTTACTTTGTCTGATTACAGTCAGCGAACGCGAAATGTGAAATGAAGCAAATGGATAGCTTGTGCATGGCGCTGATTATACAAGTAATTGTTACCTCCATTCTCCACAACACCTCTTCAGTTGGGGAGAGGAGCCAGACAGATGCAGTAGGAGCAGAAGGAGCAACATCAGCAACAGGATTGCCAGTAGCACCAAAATCACACCCAACACCACCAATGAAGATTACCCCTGCTAGCTGCGCAGGGAGTATTAATTCTACTAAAGACTAAGGAGGCGAGCATTATGCATTATGCTTCATCTTCATTTATTTCTACTCTTCAGCAGTTCAACAAAACATATATAAAACCATGAAAAGTGTAGAACAGAACTTTTCTCTTTTCAAAACTACAATATCCATGAGTCTCTGTAGTCCATGCCCTTTCCACCAGTCACATCCCATTTCCTGTGCTTGGGCTCCTCCTCTGCTTTTACTCGCTCTGACAGTCACTCATGTTCTTTAACTGATCCTCGCCAACGGTGCAGAGTGTCTTCTGAACTTTAAACTCAACTGCCGATGCTCTCCCGGACTCTTGATACCTTCAGCTACGACACTGCCTTCAGCTATTCTTCTGATCTTCCCCTATGAAAACATAATAAGAGATCTTAGGGTGGTGTGTATATAATGTCCTCACTCATATAATGCATCAACATTTATATACATTACAGTACTCGGGTGGGAATCGAATGCTCGCCTCCTTAGTCTTTAATAAAATTAATACTCCCTGCGCAGCTAGCAGAGTTAATCTTCATTCTATGACAAAACTGGAGGCGAGCATTATGCTTGTTGAAAGCTTCCCCAGCACCGCACCAGCCAAACCCTCTGCTGGCTTAAAGTAAAAATCTTTAAAAGTATGATCGCTTGACCAGTCTGCTGCTAGCATTATTTCACTCAAAGGCACTCCCGCTCTTGCGGCTGACGATGCCATTGCTCCTCTCACTGAATGAGCTCCATACATGTCCACATTCACACCTGCTGCCTGCATGACCTCTTTGACCCATATAGCTATGGTAGCAGATGCCACTGCGTGGTAAGGTTTCCTGCGCGCTATTAATAACTGAGTAGTATTTACTGCTCTATTCTCTCTAATACACCGTGCAACGCACCATTTTGAATTGTTCGGAAAATACGGATAATACACTGTGGAGGTGCCTATCTTGGTCCTCCTGGCTATGGAGAATGTGACTCCCTCCGGACCGAAGGTCCATCTGTTAATTTCTAGCGCTCTAACATCTGACACTCGTTTGCATGAAATCAGACATAATAACATAGCTAGTTTACCTGATAGCTGTTTAAGAGAAAGGTATTTATCTGATGGCCAATCTGATAATAATCGCAATACCGTTGTCACGTCTCATGTTGTACTATATTTGGGCCCTGGCGGCACTCTGAATCTCGCTCCTCTCCTCTCCTCTCCTCTCTACCGCGGAATGCTCCCCTGCCGGTACCCCTTCTATTTGCATATGCCCTGCTGATATGGCTGATCTGTATACTCCTATTGTCCGGAAAGCTTTCCTGTTCTGCAATAAGTGCGCCAGGAAATTCAGTATTTCCACTACAGGTGCTGAAACGGGATGAACACTTCTGTTCTTGCACCAGCGTAGCTCCTCCTAGTGGATGGAGCCCAGGACTCCGCGATAAGCTGAGCAGCCTGCGCCGAAATTCCTGGCAGTGCCCAGCGTCTCCTGATATCCTGCACGCGACTAGCGGGAGTGTCCCTCTCACTCTCAGAGGATGACACGACCCAACTGGGTCTGTGAGCAGTCGCTCTCCTTCGGGGAGGACTCTGGGAACGTCCACTACTAGCTCCATTAGTGTTGGAAACCACACTTGTGACTTCCACAAAGGTGCTACTAATAAGAGTTTCGCTTTCTCCCTCCGACACTTCGCTAGCGCTCTGCTCAACCTCGCGAAGGGAGGGAAAGCGTAATGCGGGCCTCCTTCCCGTTCCTGCAGGAAAGCATCCATTCCTTGCGCTCCCGGGTCAGCCTCCAGCTGAAATGGAGGCTTGTCTATGTGTTGAGCCGAGAGGCGAAGAGATCCATATGTAATGGTCCCCATCTCCTGTCCAGCTTCTGAAACACTGCTGGATCCAGCTTCCAATCGCTGGAGTCTGTCAGGTAACGAGAGTTCCAGTCTGCTACCACATTCAGCGAGCCTGGTAGGTACTCTGCAGTCACTGACATTTCTGTCCGTAGGCAAAAGTGCCAGAAGTCCTTCGCTAGCTCTGCTAGCATCTTGGACCTTTTACCGTCTAGGTGGTTTATGTACCTTACTGCTGATATGTTGTCCATCTTCAGCAGTACACAAGATTTCACCGTTCCTCTTGTGAAGGCTTTGATCGCGAATGATCCTGCCAGGAGCTCTAGACAGTTTATGTGGAGACGGAGCTCCTCTTCGCTCCACTTGCCTCCGGTCTGTAGGATCCCACATCTGGCTCCCCAGCCCTTCCGGCTGGCATCGGATTCTATTATCAGATCCGGCTTGTCTCCGAATATGGCTCGCCCATTCCAAGCTTCCATATTCTTTAACCACCACTCTAGTTCTGTAATGGAGTCCTGATCTAGAGGCACCTGTTGGTGATACTTCAGACTCTGTTATAGATGTTTTATCTTCAACCTCTGTAAAGCCCGGTAGTGCAGGGGCCCTGGGAATATGGCTTGAATAGATGCTGCTAACAGCCCAACTATCCTCGCTAATGTCCTGAGGGATATTTGTTGTTTCTCTAAACATAACCTGATCTCCCTCTTTATATCTTTGAGCTTTCGGGCTGTCAGCGCCAGAGTCGCTTTCTTTGTGTCTAGTACGAACCCCAGAAAGTCTCATCTCTGTGCTGGAATGGTATCTCATTTGGTATACTAACACCTCTCGAACATTAGCCCTGATTTGAAAAAGGCGATGGTTTCGCCGAAACACGTGTTATCATAGGGGGCAATTCAACAAACATAACAATATGTTTGAATAAAAGATATCTATTTATTACAAAATCAAGAAAAAATGTTGGTATACATATTTTTTCTTTCCATAAGTTTTGAATCTATCTTGAGCAAAAGGCCCTTCCTCCTCTCCGAAGCGATGGCGCAATTGGCGTTCCCAAGGAGACCTACTGCTCTCTGGGCCCATCCCGCGAGAGCTTCGGGGTCCACTTCTTCTCCTGTGTCCCTAGCTCTCTCTTTGCGAGGTCCATGATTTTCGCGAGAGGGCCTGCCGAATCTAAAACCTTTTCCTGGCAACTTTTCCAGGACCTATCAATACCCTTACGGGGGTCTTTATTGGTTTTTGACACGAAGGTCAGCATCTTCGGATTGAGCTCTGGGGCTTCCGCTACTTTCCCCGGGAGATCTGGACGCGGGCATTCTGCTCGGAGTCGTTGTCTCACCTCGTAGTCTTGCTGTCATATACTGTGCCACACGGGGGGGGGGGGCTTGGCTGCCATTCGGTGGACCTCGTGTTCCGGATGCTCTCCGGGTCAAACATATATCATCCTGAGGTTCCAGAAGGTGCTTCTCCTTCCGTGCGCTCTTGCCCCCACTGGGTTTCGCCCACTCGTCTTCCTCGACCTCTTCGTCTTCCTGCAAATTTTGATCGTTAGCCTGCTCATCTTCCGAGCCGGGGTCATCTCCTGTATTTTCATCCCCTGGAGAGTGGGTCATGAGGTTCTGCACCGCCTGCCGTTGCATATAAGCTTCCTTCAGCTTAGCAAACGCGTTAGGCACCTCTGGGGCCCTATTCGCTGCCCCTTCCAAAGCACCCTGGGGGTCGTCCGAGGCTTTCCTCTTGAGGGCTGTTTTACTCCCCTTGAGTTCCCATTTTAAGGGGTCTGCGGGCGTGCGCTTCCAGTCCTTGGTGCTGCTACTAGGCTGCGAAAACAGAACCTCCAGTGTCTCCGGCCTCTCATGTAGGGGCCTGACGCCCTCTGCCACTGCATCAACCAGAGGGCTCCCCTGCACTTGCTTAAAGCTGGCAGCGAGGTCCTGCGACTGCTCCTCCTCGCTCCACTGGAACTCTGACATTTTCTGAAGTGCTGTGTGCCTAATATGCCTGAGACGGGTCTCTTAGCACGCCCACTGCTCCTGATTGATAAATCAGAGTCAGTAAAAGTCCTTTTTACTTCTTAACTCTGTTCTCTTTTTTTTTTTTATTTATTTTTTTTTTTCTTTCAGTGGCTGCACCGATGTCCTTAGCTCTGAGGCTCTAGTAAGCCTTTGTCTCTAAGGCGCCAATCTTCTGTTGAGTAACAGTATAGGGGATCTGCAGTGTCTTAGCTCAGCAGCTCTCTCCACGTGGACCTGCAGTCTCCTAATATGCTCTCCTGGAGCAACGGCGCTCACGATTGTATGATCGCTGGTATCAGGGCCTTGATCAAGCCAATGTAAGCTATTCACTCTTCCAAGCGCTCTGCTGCTAGTGTGTAAGGAAAACTCTCACGTCGCACAAATGCCGCGTCCTGATGCGCGAGTAACGCGCCTAACTCCTCCCACCCGCAGGTGGGAGCTAACGCTTCAGAGCGTAGAGCCTACACATGGCTCGCGGTAGCTCCGCCCACCCGCGGGTGGGGGCTGCCAGCTCGCGAGCTCTCCGGCCACGCTCTGAGCTGCGCGGGTGCTGGCTCCGCCTCCCAAGGGTGGGGGCCGGCTCGCGGATGCCAGCGCAGCCGGCGCTGTGTGTCTTCGCGAGGCCGACTAAACCCCTGGAGTGCCGGTCTTACGACACGGGCCGTCAGCCTCGCGAACAAAATCTCTGCCTCACGAAAACTTCACAGAATCTACTCCGACGCGTAGCTATGATAAAACACTTAATCTTGCAAGAGCACACATCCATGTTTCTAGACTACGCGCCTATAACACTCTGGATAAATTATTACAGAAATTATTATTTTGTTTTAATTTTTTTTTTATATGCTACATAAACAAATCTTCTCTTTCACACACATACTGTGCTAGGCATAATCTTAATCTTCCACTCAAACCCAGTCATTCTAACCTTGACATGCGGAGAGGGAAGAAATGGTACTTATCTGCTTGAAGAGCAGTAAAAGAAGAGGAGGAGCCCAGGCACAGGAAGTGGGTTGTGACTGGTGGAAAGGGCATGGACTACAGAGACTCATGGATATTGTAGTTTTGAAAAGAGAAAAGTTCTGTTCTACACTTTTCATGGTTTTATATATGTTTTGTTGAACTGCTGAAGAGTAGAAATAAATGAAGATGAAGCATAATGCACAATGCTCGCCTCCAGTTTTGTCATAGAATGAATTGCTCCCTTCCCTTTACCTTCATTTTCCCTCTTTTCTTTGCCCTTCTCCTCATTTTTCACATACCATAGGTCTTCTCAGCCTTGGATGTCACATGCACTTCATTCCACTCGTCGCCTGCTGTGACAGGCTGAGCAGCATTGGCATAAGTCTGAGGCAGCAACTGACTTGTCCCTTCTTTCCCCTCTCCACTCTACCTATGACTTTCTCCTCCTCTCCGCTAAGCAACAATATGTCCGTTCTTTCATTAGCTCACTTGCCTCTCACCTTTTCCAGAATTTAAACCTTAGTCTTTTCCCTGCTCCTCCTGATCCTGCATCATCTTCTCTCCTCTCTGCATCTGACTTTGCCAACTACTTTACTTCTAAAATCTCCCTTCTTCGTTCCTTCTAAAATCTCCCTTCTTCGTTCTTCTATTCCCCATCTCTTCTGCTCCCTCTTCTCCTTAAAGCTGTTATATTTCTTCTTACTCTCTGGGGTATATATTTCAACCCCTCACTGATGCAGATAATTCCTCTGTCATGGGTAGGGCTCATTTTACCTCCTCCCCTGACGATCCTCTTCCTTCCTCTGTAATCCTGCCGGTTTATTTGACACTTCTTTCCTATGTCACTACCCTCTTAAACACCTCACTTTCCTCTTCCCTTCCGATTCTAGCAGGCCTTTATTCTCCCTATTTTGAAAAAGCGTGCTCTTCTTACTGTCTAATTTGCGCCCCATTTCTTTTCCCCTCTTTCTCTCAAAGCTTCTGGGCTCTCCTTTGAAAGTCGTTTGCTCTTCAATGTCCTTTTGTATTCTTTTCAAGTGCCTCTATGGTCTTGCTCTTATCTATTATCTCCTTCTATTCTCCAGCTCTTTTGCTCCATTACCAATTCTCTTAGCTGTCCCCATTCCACATGTAAACCATCCCATTACTGTTCCTTTGCTTTACTTGCGCCCACATTTGGAACTCTCTCCCCCTCTATTTACGTTCCATATCCTCTTTTTCCTTGTTTAAGACCTGCCTTAAAACTCATCTTCTCTCTCACTGATCTATTAGTTGTTTTTTTGACATGCTTATTTTATTGTATTTTTGTTTATTCTGTTCAGCACTTAGGAGTCAAGTGCTATAAAAATTCAATAAAACACTAAATAAAAATTGTTCTCCCTTCTCTATCCTTTCTGCTGCCATTTCCCCTTCATTCCCATTACAAGTCGCGGTGGAGCGGGAAGTCAGGCTGGGGATTCGGTAAGTTCCTGTGGAGTCCCATGGGGACTTGGAAGCAACGGCACCCTTGCTAAAGGTGCCAGTGCTTCCATGGCAACTCTGCCTACTGGGCCCATTGCACCCAGCAGGGTCAGCACTACCGGGCACGGCAGCCCCGGCAGGCAGACTTGTAGTGTGGCGGTCCGGAATCAAAGGTGCCGGTAAGCTTACCGCCACCCTTGTTTCCGGACCGTCACACTCGTACTGAGGCCCATCATCTCATTACAAAACTGGATTTGCTAATGTGCAACTTTAAAAGACATAGGCCACATATGTGCAGCGTATTAAAAAAATATACCGACGCATCACATGTCCTTCTTGCAATTTCAAAAGACAAACATCAACACAGGTTTGCACAGCCAGACTGGATTTTAAACTGCAGTTCAAAAATAAAGAAAACTACACCATACTGTACAGAGAGGTACAGCCAGAAACTTTCCAAAATTCTATACCAGATGACCGGGAATCCTGCTATCTACCCCAGCACCCTTTCACACTGCACCCAAACCCTTCCCCGAACTTCATTGGAGAATACACCAAAACACAAAAGGCCAAAACACAGAAAATCCTCAAACTCATCCCTCCCAGCACTCACTCACCCCGCCAGCCTAACACATTATTGTGTAGCTAGATTTAATTTTCATATATGCAATTTTTAATTACATGTTTTATTTGCAGTGTATTAAACAACACAGCAACACATCCCACACACATTACCTAACGTGCCATTTCAAATAACACACATCACAGCTTCACAGTGTATTAAAAATACAGCAAAACATTATACTTATTAACCAAATTTGACATTAAAAAAAACCACACAGGCGATTCGATTACTGGTAATCTTTAGAGACAACTTCCTGACTCACACACCACAGAAATAGTAAAGCAAGTAACTAAATGTGATTGCGAATGTGAGTGTTCAAAACAAATACTTTACTCTTGTAAAAGAACTTACAGAAAAATCACACACGCAAAATTCAAAAAGCTACTTTGGTATTTAAAGCACAATAACATTGTACAAATAAACAGAATGAAACGTTCTACCATGCGAATATCGCCTTTCACATCCATTGTCATATATGCCTCAGAGTGCTTGCAGCACACACAATTATCTAGCCTTGGACGTTCCAACGAACACACACACACACACACTTCTCCCTCTCCCTCTCTCATTCTCTCATTCTCATTCTCACACAAATGCCTCCAATGTTTGTATTCTCGGTATACCTGTACCGTTGGGGAAGAGTGGACTCATCAAATCCCCTTAACACAACAGCAGACACACATGTCATCCTGCCAAATAGAATTGTATAATGACCCCCCAAACACACCTCCAGCCCTGAAAATAATACAATTCTAGGCCTGCTAGCAACCTCCCAATACACGCTCAGACAACTCATACACCCAGAGGAGGACAAAATAATGTCAAACCCCCTTTTCCCTAACAAGGACACAATTCAAAACAAACAAAATAAATACCGACAAGTAGACATACATTGCCTAAGGTGTATCAAATGATTGTATTTCTATCGCGCTCGTACACAAGTGTTTCAGAGCGCGACAAGGCAAGGGAGGGGAACAGGGGAGAACAAAACAGCGATCTTACAAATGCATTGTTGTGGCTGAGACCAATTTAGAGATATGGCAAAATGAATGCAGAAACACCATTTGAAATGTTAAATAATAAAACATACAATCATGATTTAAATTAGAAAAACTGCACAAAGTCATTGCAGGATGACAGAAATTAAATAATAGCTATTTAAAATGAAGGCCCACATCCGCGTATTGCCAGACTAAGGTGAGATATCTGTTTTTGGAAGTATTTTGCAGTAAACTGAAGGAGCTAAATAAACAGATTGGACTGCTCTTTTAAAAAATGGTGATAACGTACTGAAGTATTTTGAAAACCTGTATGCAAGTGCTATATTTACCTCACCTCCTTAGAAAATGTAATTTCATAGTCCCTTGATAACAGGTATTGCATCCGGTCAACATGATTTGGTCATTAGGCTCAGAGTCCACATGTAATATGGGCCACATGAAACTTTTCTGTGATCTCATCGCATAAAACGTGGGTCATCATTGAACACAGTTGTTTTCTGCTGATCTATCTTTGTAAAAAAAATATAGGCATATCCAATACTTATGCATCAAAGGAAGAATGGAAAAGATGTATTTTTAAATGGGGCTTCATAGTTATCCATGCATTTTAAAAGAAGCCAATGGGCCTCATCACAAGTTGGGCAGTAGCCCTTAAATGCAGAGGTAACGCTATAACTGCTGTATTGGCTGAAAGTTGGAGTTTTACCTCCTGCTTTTTGCTGGAGGTAAAAATCTCCCCTTTCAGCCTGGTTTCGGCCAATGAACCCAATGGGGAATGGGGATTTAGCACCTTGCCGCTACTTGTGATCCGGTGCTAATAGTGCTGGACCAAGTAGTGGTAATGCTATTTGTATTGGCGGTATCCCGGCGCAATTACAGCCGGAATACCGCCGACCTCGTGATGGAGCCCGATATCTTTTCGAGTGAACATGTATTGAAAGGAACATTCTTAATATTAAGCTGACACCTATCTGCTAGCAAACAGGGCAAATTTACTTTTATATTTCATGTCATCTCACCAGTCAGCAGAGTGGGTGGCCAGTTAAAGCTTCGAAAACAAAAGGATCGAATGCCAAAGGTGAGAGTGCATTCGACCGAAAACAAAAGGATCGACATTTTTTTAAAAATGTATCTTTTTTTTTTTGTGCTCTAGTTTAGCTTAAAAAAGGTGTTTTTACACCAAAAACGGTGGTTTGGGGGGGGAGAGGGCCCAAAGAAAAAAAGTCGATCCTTTTTTTCGGTCAAATTGACTCGACCCTTTTGTCATTCAACCTTTTTGAGTCGATACTATAACCTATAACCAGCAGAGTGCATAGCTGATTACATGGATACCAAATTCGGTAATTTACAATGATACCATTGCAATTGATAGACTCTTTCTGTGTCCATGCCTTGGGCAGACTAAGGGCTGCAGAATTTGGCTTCTTGGTGTTTCTTCATGCAACACATGTACTAATGGGTGTTGCCCAATGATTTCCAGAGGGCCACCCAGTCACATGATCACATTGCGAGCAACCGTATATGCTCTCACAGTTTGATATTACTTATAATAATGGTGCCACACATTGAAGTACTGTATTTTAATTCAAAATATAAAAGATGTATCAACAGACACTATTCTCTTTTTTCATTGTGTTCTTTTTTCCGAGACGGCTTACTTGTGGTTGTTGCTGATTCTCTGTTTCCCTAATTTTACCACTTTACTAGGATAGCCATTCGATTTCATTTTCATACTTAAACTCTTAGCTTCTTTCTCAAAATTAGCTTTATTGGTACTGGTACTATACAGTCTGAGATACTGTCCATTTGGCAAATTGATTCTAAGGGACCTAGGGAGAAATGGTGTGTAGCTTAGCAGAAATATCGCACCTGTTGGTTTGTTAAAAGGCTTTACCCTTGGGGTGTCATCGGCATTTAATATTGTGATGCCATCCTCTTTACTCATTACAGGCATGAATTTTAAATGGCGATGTAATTGATCCTTCCAAATAGTGAATTTTATAGTTTTTTTTCAATAAACCAATTATATATTTTTTTCGGATAAAAGAAAATATCCATAAAAACAGTAATACATTGCTTCATAAAAGCATACAATAAATGAACCTATTAAATAAATATTTTTGTTCCCTCATTGGCTCCCCAAATCACAAACTGGGAATCAATGCATCTTTTCCATGTTAAAGAATGCTGTCTGTTCCGATTGGTGGCATTATTTTAAATGTATGTTTCTCAACGGCCCTTTGTCGTTTTTCATGTGCTGTTTTTCCCGTTCGTTTTGCTTCCTGTTTCCCTCCTCCGATCCCATCACGTGACCAATATTTGAAAATAATGTGCGTACCGGAGCGCTTAATAAACTCAAGCAGCAGCTCATCTGCCCCACTAGGCTCTAGTGGGGCCAGATTGCAAGCTGATGATCCTGAATTTCGTTCTGTTTGGCCCGTTTTTCGTTTGTTTTTGTGTGCTGTAACCCACGTTTGTTTTGCTTCCTGTTTCCGACTTCCCCTCCCTCCCAGCACTCCATTGGTTTGCTGGTCCACCGCGAGAGCAATATTTGAAAATAGTGTGTGCACCGGAGCGCTCAATAAACTCGAGCAGGTGCTCCTTTGCCCGACAAGCACTTCGCTCCAACACCAGATTGCAAGCATGTGATCCTGAAATGTATTGCACTTAGATTTTTGGGGACATCAAAGGTATTACACATAAATAGATTGTTGGAGGTAGGATTGTATCACACCCAGATAGATTTTGGGGGTAGAAATGAATCACACTGGGAATCGACAGAGGATGAAACTAACTGATCAAATGGGTGCATCCACAACAAATATCCATCAGAGTTTCTAGGTAAGTATAAATGCATCACTCCAGGGGCGTTGCTAGGGGGGGGCTGAGGGGGCTATAGCCCCTGATCTTTTGGTTGTAGCCCCGGGTAGAATCTCAGGAGCTACAGCCAAAAGACTAGCTAGCCCCAGTTCCAACAGTTCCGACATCAGCTTAGCCCCGGGTCTTTTCCAGACCTAGCAACTCCCCTGCATCACTCCAGTGGAAGTGGCCTCAGGCATGGCAACCATTGCACATTAGAATAAAGCAACGACAATGAAAAATCCTGCCTCGCTGGTCACATAATTGCTCTGCCTACTTACACCAGACTACGCCTCAGCACCTTTGCCATCAGTATGCAGCAAAGACCTATGACAAATTCGGGCCAGCTGAACACATAACGAGTCTCTTGCACTCACGCTTTCGGCTGCCCTCTTTCATCACCCATTCACATGCCTGAACTCGTGCGTTGCATTTACCGGAGCCTGGCCAGCCATCCTAAGCCTTATCGTGGCCAAATGCGCACACGCATTCTATTCCTACTCTGTGATTTCCCAAATTTTGGACTTCAGTCCCCAAGGGCGCTCCCACCGCTAGCGCATTGTGACTATAATACTGGTAAAAGGCAATATATACATGACCTCTACAATACAATGGCTTCCACATATACATTTGCCTTAGGGAGCTCCTGGCCATTCCCCCAATTTGATGAAATAGCTGCCCATAAAATTTAAATAAAAATATCGTAAGGTCATATGAGTGCACAAATAGATGGGTTCATTGAAAGCATCGGATGGGGGATTTTCATGGAGGACATTAGCTAACATTGCAAGTGTCTGAGCTTGTGGAATTTCATTTATAAGGATTCAATGTCCATAATGTTGAGCAGTGTTCCTGTATTATGTCGGTGCCACTGCTCTGATCATGTCTGAGCTATATTCCACATGAGAACTCATAATGGGTGCATACCTTTTAAAAAGATAGATGAGAAATGTGCATATTTAGTTAGGAGTTCTATGACAGACGTATTTAGTAATATTAAAATGCCTACCAGAGCGATATTCCCGGCTTTTATGATTCTTTGCTGAATTTAAAACAAAACAGACTGCATGGTTTGTTTGGTGTAAGGGATTCACTCTCCATTTTACCAGTCCGACCCTCATCTGTGGCATGCCCTATTCTTTCCCTATATGCCTTCTTTAAACAAGGTGCAGGATATCGCTGAATAGGTTCAAAGCTGTTCCTGTCACCCAGTAATATTAAATATCCATCGATTATATTTGGGCCTATCCATAATAACTATGGCACACAACTTGTCAGCATTTCTTCTTATTGGAATCTGAGTGTTAGCCTTGTGTTCCTCTAAAGCTTTTCTTTCTGCTTTGCTGCAGTTGGGAAACCATTTGTTGGCTTGTTTTTACTCCATTTCCTGATGTTTTAGGACTTTGTTTTCCAACTTTGTTTTGATCTAGACTTCATAGCTATTACAGAGACCTGGCTCCATGCAGCATCAGGCCCCGCCTTAGCGCTAGCCATACCTAATGACTACAACATCTACCGCACAGACAGACAAACAGCCAAAGGTGGCGGTGTAGCCATTATTGCAAGAAGCTCCCTCAACATAAGACGCATACAAAACCAATCACTCCCATTTGCGGAATTACTTACCATCAAACTATCCACAACCAACACAAGCACAATCACCACCCATCTTATCCATAGACTGCCAGGCCCCATATCCTCATTCAACGGCGATATAGCTCTCCTGCTCTCTAACAACACCAAACCCAATTCACGATTACTTATTCTAGGTGACTTCAACCTCAGGCTCAATGACGAGAAAGATGACAAAGCAAGCACCATCGCTAACACTATCTCAGAATTAGGACTCACCCACCACATCTCTCAACCCACACATAACAAAGGCTGCATCCTCGACTGGATAGCTGACCTCAACTGCAATACCACCATCCTCTTCAACACACCATGCGCCTGGAATGACCACCACCTCATCACTTTCTCCATCAATAAAGACACCCAAACACCTGCTCCCCTTCCCAACACTCCACCCACACTCCCAAGAAACAGCAAAAATATCACAGTTGAGAAACTCCTCCCTCTACTCCAACCTATCATCGACTTCTCACCCACCATTACCAGCCCCACTGAATTAGTAGAACTCTATAACACCACCATTCTCAAGGCCATAAATACTGTAGCACGACTCGAACTACAGAAAGCCAAACCACACACGCATCTCAACTCCTGGTTCACTCCTGAACTAAAAACTCTCTGCAAAAACAAAAGACAAGCTGAATTAGCATGTAAACAATCTCCCTCCACTAACAATAAAACATCGTACACACTATCCTCCAATACGTACAAGTCAGCAATCATCCAAACAAAAAAAAAACACGTACAAAGAGAATCTGCAATGCCAAATCCAACACCAAAGAGCTCTTCAATATCCTGAGAGACCTCGAGTCCCCATTCACCCATCCCAGACACATGTACCAAAGACATCTCTTGGTGTACCAACATACAAGAAGCACTCCTTGGCAAAATTGCTATGTTACAAGCCAAAATTGAGTCCAAGAAAGAAAGTCTCTCCTTCACAGACATTCCTATCCGTTCCACCCACACCTCACGAATGGACGTCAACAACCTATTCTATTTCTCCACTATCACTACCAAAGAGGTTGAAGACATAATTAACTCTCCGAAACCCTCCAAATGCCAAGGTGACTTCTGCCCGGCGCAAGTCATCAAAGACGCGGCCAGACATCTTGCTCCTTTCATCACATCCCTTATAAACTCATATTTCACATCCAGCATAGTACCAAACAACCTAAAGGATTCCTGGGTTTTACCCCTACTCAAGAAACCCTCCGTAGACCCTAGTGTTCCCACGAATTACAGACCTATTACGACTGTGCCCTTCCTCCCAAAAATCCTTGACAAAGCTGCCCACCTGCAGATTCAGAACCACCTTGAGAAAAATAACTTACTAGGACTAAGACAATCAGGCTTCCGCCCCAAACATGGCACCAAGACAGCCTTGATAGACCTCAAGACACAAATGGACAACATCAAAGACAACGGCAAACTAGCCCTTGTTCTCCTCCTTAACTTGTCGGCCGCCTTTGACTTGGTTAATCATGACATCCTCTGCAAACATCTAATCTCAGCAGCTAAATTCTCTGACAAGGCTAATGCCTGGATTCAGTCCTTCCTGAACAACAGATCCATGAGGGTCTTTGCTCCCACAGCCTCTGCCAAACCGACCCCTCTCACATGCGGCGTCCCTCAGGGTTCCTGCGTTTCCCACACACTATACAATGTGTTTACAAAACCCTCTTCGACATACTGGACCCACTTGGGTGTTATCTACACGAACTACGCAGATGACACTCAAATACTCATCCCACTAACAGGCGACTATTCCACCGATAACACAGTACTCAACAACATTTATTCCATTATCCAAGAATGGATGGCCAAACACGGCCTCTGCCTCAACGATGACAAGACCGAGCTTCTTCTCCTAGTCTCCCAATCCAGACTCAATAAACTCGCCAAAATTTACCAGACATTCACCATTGACGGCAACAACATTTCCGTCTCCAACAGCATCAAAACTCTTGGGATTTACCTTGACTCCTCCCTTACACTGACAAGACAAACCAACGCCATCTCTAACGCCTCTGCTTACACATGTAAGATCATCAATGCCAGCAGACCTTTCCTCTCATCCTCCAACTGCACCACCTTAGCCAGAGCACTAGTTCTCTCATAAGTCGACTATTGCAACACCTTCTACTTGGGCACCAGCCAAAAGAATATCAACAAGCTGCAAGTTATCCAAAATAACGCACTAAGAGCAGCGTTGAACATACCCAAACACGAACACATCTCTGACACCAGACGATCCTGTTAATGGCTATCCATACCTCAGAGAATCAAATACAAAACACTCTCTCTCACTCACAAATGTTTATCCAACCAAGCACCTAGATACCTCTCAGACAACGTCACACACCACACCCCATCTCGCCCAACTAGATCAGCCCAAACACATTGCCTAAATATCCGCAGATTCAAACTCCAAAATGCAGGAGATTCAAGCTTCCCTGTGCTTGCCGCTAAACTCTGGAACTCACTACCAGTCGATCTTAGATCCGAACCATACTTTGACCGATTCAGACACAGTGCCAAAACTTGGCTACTGGCCAAAGAAGCCTAAAACGCCAATTATTACTTCACAAATGTACCTACTACCTGCACAACCTGTACAATCCCAATTCTTGTAAATTATGTCATATTATGTACATCAGCTGTAACGGTTTTATAATGTCTAGACTACCTGTATTGTTTACCTACTGACCATTCTTGTAATATATTGGCTACGCTGTAACCATGCCAAGCACCTGGATGCCCCAGGGCCAGGCAGCACTATACATAAATAATAAACTAAACTAAACTAAACACAGTCGATGTAGGTGTTCAAAAGTAGATGGCATTCAAATGCCTGTCACATTGTCTCTTCCCCTATATTTGATTTTCTTTCTCCAAAATATGCATGTCATCTGATTTTCCTCATTAATGCATTGGATTCTACATAGAACTTAAAAGGCTTATGATGGCTGGCCAAAACAAACCTTGGACCTACATTCAAAACTGTTTCTTCTGTTGGATCTAATGGATGGATTGAAATAGTAATCACCATTACACTCCAATGTATGTTGATTTAAATCTCTGATCTCCCCAGTTCTGGTCACCCCCTCTACCTTGTATCCAAAAATGCTGTCTGTCTTGACATTGCCCTTAATGCTCAGAATTGTTGATATCTTTTCTGAGCTTTGTCACCCATTCTGCACATCTAAAGTCCTTAAAATCCTGAATTTCTTGAGTGTATTTTTTATATGTATTCAGACACATTAAACTGCCTTCCAATTTCTCCATATCTTCTCCCAATGTTATAGCAACTTCACTAGCAGTTTTAATGATAAGGGCAAACCAGTCTCTGCCACACTTATTTAAAATGTGGCTCAATTTGTCAATTAATTCCTTGCAATCTAGCAATATTCTTGGCATTTGACAACCATACCTTGTGTTAATATTTTCCTACTCAAATATCCAGACATCAATGTACCATGCAATTCTGTTCTAATTAATCTGTTTTTGATTTTCATTATCTCATCCCATTTTGTGAGGCTTGCCCCAAGTGCCCTACCTTCACTAAGGATTGCCAAAGATGATAAAGGTTCTTCAATGTATGTTTCTGTGAAGGATACAAATATTTAATTCCTCATAATGTGGATGTAGCAGACAGAATATAACACAGAATGTTCCTGATTGGCCCACTCCACTCCGTTATCCAAATATTCTTTCACAACTCCCTCACAACCTTAGCATAACATGTTTGATATCCTCAGGTCTTGCAAGAAGTACTCTTAGCCCCGGAATAAAGATAAATGCTCTAAAAAAAGAAAATATGAAAATGTAACACAAAAAATGAATTTGGACATTGGAAAAAAGTTAAAAGAAATTAATCAAAGAATGATTTTCACTGTGTTAAAACACACACACACACGTCTCCCCTGCCTATTTCCATTCCAAACTTAATTATTTTTATTTCAAAATAATATCTCTGCCAGAGGCATCTAACAGATCTGACTCTTAGAATACCACAAGATGCTTATTCCTTTAGACTTATATGTTGTTTAATGGTCCTGTCACGTGTCTCTGTTGTATTCGAGCCTGGCATGTTTTGTTTCTGGCTGGTACACTTTCAACTTCTTCTGGTAGCATGCAGGCACAATGGGGAAGTAGGCACACTAACCTACAAAATGAAAACAAAGAGTGTTTATAACACCTGGGCAGGCTATATTAATATGGTCCACTGTTAAGTGACTGGTAAGAGGATAGAAGGGTGTAATACTTCTCTACCTTAGTCTTCTGCCATAGACCCATATATGCCAACATTTTAGATCTCCTAACGGGTACGTGTTTACATGGAAATTGTGAGAATTTAGTTTGCCCATTAACTTGCATTGGGGTGAAGGACATTTTAGGGGGGATAGAGTAATGACCTATCAAAAAAACAGGCAACACCCTCCAAAGTAAGGAGGGCTGGCATGTATGTAAACCTCCCCTGATTATGCCCTTGTTGCAAATCTAATATTCACAGTCTTGGATCTTAGCAAGTCACAATGTATTTCATTATTAGACTGGCATCTGAAGATGAGAAAGGGACATATAGACACATTCTCAAGTTACCTATTAAACGTTTTAAGTATTGACATCTAATCAAGTGGGATACATATCATGCACTACGTTACAGACTTTAGAAGGGTCATATTACTTTAAGGTGTTTCTTCAACTCCAACTCCAATGTCATTTTCATTCATAAATCCGACTTATCATAAAAGCTCAATGGGGAATATACTAATTTTTAAAAGTAAAAATAAAAAGCAAACACAGGACTGAAAAAAAATAAATAATATAGACACACATAGGAAAATGCATACATTGTAGTAAACTTGCCCATTCCCATAAACGTGTCAAAACAATCATCATGTGTAACTCTGCATACTGCTGGGGGTTAGGCAAGTGCCCTCCTATTGTAATGGCCTGTCAGAGATTGTTGGTAGAGAATAATTATAAAGTTTATTGATTTATAGGTATTTACTAACAATTACAAGAAAAAAGAATGGGTTGTCCGTCGTGTATTCCGTTTTATGTCAACACCTTCAGAGAAAGCTGTCCCCTTTCTATGTCTCTCATGCTCTTCTTCTATGCCACCATCTGGGGTGCTGTGGCCTCTGCATGGTGGGGAATGGTTTGACCCCGCCATGGACGGGAGGAGCAGGTGTGTTGGTGAGGTGATTTTGCTTCAGTAGGCCAGTGAGCTCCCCCATCAGGAGGAGGAGTGGAAATTTCGGCGAGAGGGTAAGGCGAGCTGTGGACGGGAGAGAAGAGAGAGGTGGGGGATTGCGTCTGTGAAGGAGAGAGAGGGGAACCTTTCAGCTTCTGAGGGCCATTCTGGTTCTTACAGGCCAACCCGTCTTGTTTCAGGGTTATTTTCCACTCAGGGAGCGAGTCCTCTGGCAATTCCGGCCAGTGTTGCGGGCCCCAGCATTACTCTCTTGTTAAGGAGTGTAATCTGCTGTGTAAGTGTCTCCGCTCAGTGAAGCCCCTGAGGTTGTGCGCTCCGGCAAAGTGCGCAGTTGTTTTATATTCCATGGCCTATGAGGACGAGTAGCCCACTCTCTCGTGTGCCTCCACTGTCCCAGACCGTGTTCCACTCTGGTATATTTCGGGTACCAGGAAGGTAGGAAGGGGAGGGAGAACCATGTGAAAGGAGGGATAGAGAAGCACTTTGTGACATGCTTTTTCAGAGGATATTTGTTTTGAAGTTTCGTGTCGTGTGTTCCACTACCCGTGACAGGTACCCAGATTATATACCGGCTGCCCTTTCACCCACCGGACCTTCTCTTGTTGGTCAGTAACTGCTGGACCCATATGCATGCAACTTCTGTGTCCGCCCACCCTCCCTGTAGCAAGAAGAGTTAGACCACACAGGTTACAAGTGTTGGCAATAAAAGGCCGTAGGGTTTTATTTTGCAGATATGGTTATGAAAACAATAACAATAATCACATATCCATCCAATATCATATTTTATGGCACCGGGTCCAGAGGTAAAACCCTCTGGCCCGTGCCGCCACACAAGGGCAGGTTGATGGCTGGCGTGTTCCCCCAAAAGTGGTTATTTGCAGCCCCTAGGGGCTAAGGTGTTGGAGATTTCCCTGAAGAAATGTTCCATGCCGGGTCCTGATAGATGTGTGCCATCTTTGAGAACAAGGTCGGGATCTCCTACTGTAATAGCCGGGTGTTTTATGAAACCCAGGCCTCTGGTTATGCATACTTTTTCTATCCCTCTGTTGAGTTTCCTCCTGGAGATGTCTACAGGTTTGTAACAGGAGGTCCCTTGCCATCTTCTTCTGGGCAGGATGGCTGAAAAATAGATTTCAGTATCTCTCCAGTTGTGGTAGATGCCTGCTAATGAGGCGCACATTTCTTTGACTAAGCTTCGTCTTCCTGTTGACACCAAATCGCTGCCACCTAGATGTATAATCGGGAATTCTGGTGGGTCCCTGTATGCAACCAGGTCCACTAGTTTGTCGTGGATGTTGGGCCAAAGGAGGCCTCTGTAATCCCACCAGGATGCAATGGTGTTCCTGAATGGTGGGCTCTCCTTGGTTTCTTCCGCCCATCGCCCTGTCCTAAAAACAAATGAGTGGCTGACTATGCATGCTGATCGGAGGGGGGCATTCCAAAAACGGGGGGGAGGCGTGATAAACTATATTAATGTTGGTCTGATGTTGGTCTGATGTATCTTTTTTAACAATGTGACTTCCATCCCCCTATGTTTTTTACTTTCTGGTGGCCAAGTCCCCCTTGCCATGCTGAGGTTGCGACCCCAATTCTGAACGAGTGGGTGCCGAACTGTTTGGGATCCCAGCCTGCTTTGCTGATGGCTTTGGTCAGCACCCATTTAAACTGATAGCGGCTTAATGCCGAGGCATTCCTGTGAATTAGGAACCTCCCCCCTACCTTGGGCCTTTGTGCATAGTACAGGTTGGTGATGCACACTGGGCAGTTTGTTGCATCATCGATGCAGCAAATGATTATGGTTCTTTTGGCCCCTGTTTTGGACTGGTGTTTGTCAATGGTGGCACTGTCCCATCTAACTCTGGTTTCCATAATCCCTAAACCATTACTGGCTTTGTTGGTGGAAGCTATGAGTTCTCCGATACGAAATGCCCCGAAGTATGCCAGAAAAAATGCCGTTTTGAATAATAAGCCCTCATTTGGGTGGTAGCATAGATTTCCTAAATGGCTTGTTATTTTTATTAATTTGCCAAAATCAAGCGGGCGGCGGGTGTCTACCTGAGGTCCCTCTACTTTTCCCCTGCCCTTCATGGCGTACGCCATAAGGGCGCTCTGGGTGGGGTCTGTGTCCCCTCGGAGTTTGGAGTAATATGATATTGCTACTAGGTGTCTTTTTGCCCAGTCCCTCTTGTAGCCTTGCTCATGAGCCTACTTTAAAAACATTTCTATCTATTTTACTGTTATTAATTCTATGTGGTTTAAACCTGTTGTTTTAAAGACATTTTGTAAGCACTTACTGTACTGTGCTGTGGTAGTGCTTGCCAGTGCTTTCTCTGCCATCTGTGTAAGGAACCCTGTGCCAGGGGTCGCAATCTCTGTAGGCCACGTGTTTTTGGCACCCGTTTTTGAGGTGCCCATTTCATGTTGAGCATCCCGGCCTTGGCTCTGTGACGGCGGCGTTATAATATAAAAATATTCTTTATTGGTTTTTTAACAAAGTATAACAAATAATCATCGGTTTATCATTGCAATATGCTTACTTCCAAAGAACATCCCCCCCCTCCCTCCGAGACCACAGTTGAATCCTCAGTCCTCTTTGGACCATGTGCTGGGCCGGGACTATCTGTACTGTCCGAGGCGTTGTCTGGCGCTGCTGGGTGGAGCAAAGGTACAGTTAACGCTACCTAACGGAGTAGTTTCTCACTGGAGTCCAGTCTCTGCACCTGAATTGCTGTTTCCCATGCAGTCTCAGCGGCTATCCATCTTTTGAGGTCTCCCCACCAAAGGGCCTCGCTCAGGCCTCTGGCGCTTTTCCATCCCATGGCTATGCGTCTTTTCACCGTTATGTATATCAAGTCTTTAAGTTTCTTTAGGGGCTTGTTCTTGCTGCTTCGCTTGTATCTCCACAATATGCAGGCAGCTGGTTTGTGAACTTCCACTTCAATCTCCGCGTTTGCCACCCTTTCCTTCAACTGGGCCCAAAACCCTCGAATCACCGGACAGCCCCAAAACATGTGGGTCATTCCCACCTTCAGCTGTTGCATTTGGGGCAAGTCTGGATCGCAGCGCCCTTGAACCTTGATATGGCTTCTGGCATTAGGTAAGCCCTGTTGGTGATATATAGCTGGATGAGTTGTAGGCGGGCATTTCTGGACATTTTCTTGTGATAATGGGTTATCTCCTCCCATGCTTTGTCTTCGAATTCAAGGCCTAGTTCAATCTCCCACCTCCCCTTTCAGATGAGTTTGTTCCTGGTCGTACCTAGCATCACGGCTTTGTATAGTCGGGAGGTTTCGTGGCCTCCCTCAGCAGTTTCTAGCATTGTCTCAATGATCTCGTTCTTTATGACCTGGTCGGCAGCCTTCGGCCATCTAATCTTTATGGCCTGTATTACTGCTCTGTGGAGGAGAAACGGGCCCGTGGGTAGGCCTGTGGCCTCGCTGAGTTTAGTGAATGACATAAGCTCCTGTTCCTGAGTAAGGTCTCACAGTACTGCCACACCGCAGGGTTCTCACTGCGTACGTGTTTCTATTTGGCCCCATGAAAGATTTGCCATAATTGCCACGATGGGAATCTGTGGAGAGAATGGATCTGTCGACCCCACCGTTCTGCAGGCCCGCTTCCAGAGCTGGGTCCCAAGCTTAACCGGGAATGGGAAGTGTCGCAGAGCCCCCTTCTCGACCCATAGTAAGTCTCAGAGTAACAGTCGGGGCAAGGCTGGTTGGAGAAGTCAGGTGTCTGTGGTGGTCTCATCGGCCATCCATTGCATCACATGTCTCAGCTGACTTGCCAGTTAGGGACTTTCAATCCACCCCTCTCGTAGGGTCTTTGGAGAATTTCTAGTGCCACCCTATGCCTATCTCCCTGCCATAGGAATCCCCTACAGAGTTTGTTTAAGTCTCTGAAGAATGAGGGGGGGGGGGGTGTTAAAGGGGAAGTTGGTAAAGTAGTGCAGTAATCGGGGTGTGCTACCATTTTGAGGAAACCCGCTTGCCCAGCCACTGAGAGAGGAAGCTTACCCCAAAATTCCATAGATTTAACAAGGGAGTCTTTGGCCCTGACCGTGTTGAGAATGTGTTTAGTGCTAGGATTTCGGTGTATGGTGATACCCAAGTATCCAAAGGATATTGCCTGCCATTTAAGTTCTAAGGGGGGTAGGGATCCGTGTTCATCACTGTACAATGCAGCTAGGGGGTAGAGGCAAGACTTGTCTTTGTTAATCAGGATCCCTGTATGTCTATGGAAGCCATCTAAAGTCTCTAAAATCTAGGTCAAAAGGTGTTCGGTATTGTTCAGGTGCAGCAGCGTGTCATCTGCATACATGGAAACGAGGTGAGTCACCCTGTCTATTTCAATGCCCCGTTCTCCGTATTCCTGTCGGAGATATGTGGCTACGGGCTCTGTGGTGATAATATATAACATTGGGGACAGTGGGCATCCCTGCCGGGCGCCTCTATGGAGATACCACTTATCAGAATATGTTTTGTTAGTGCGCACCCTAGCGGTGGGGTTTGTATAGATCAGTTGGGTCCATTTTAGGAAGGCGGGTCCAATCCCCATCTTGACCATGGTGGCATATAACCATTCACATCTCACCGAATCAAAGGCCTTGGTGGCGTCTAGTGACACGACTGCATATTTCTGAGGCCCTCGCTCCGTGCTGTATATGACGTGATGTAACCTGCGCAGGTTCTCAGTGATGGAGCGCCCCGGCACATAGCCGGTCTGATCTTGGTGGATCAGCAGTGGGATTACTCTGCGCAATCTATTTGCAAGGAGGGCAGTTAATATCTTGCTATCTACGTTTAACATGGAAAGTGGCCTATATGACCCACAGTCCGCCCCATCCTTCCCAGGCTTCAGTGAGGGAATTATTTTGGCTTCTCTCATGGAGTCTGGAAGGGTACCATGCTCATAAGCCTTGTTGAATACATTTGCTAGCAGTGGGGCAAGGGTTTCCTCATATGACTTATAGAATTCCCCGCGTAGGCCATCCGTGCCCAGCTCTTTACCAGATGGTAAGGATCTAATTATTGCCTTTACTTCGTGAGGGGTAATTGGGTCGTCTAGGGCTTTGGCCAACTGCATCTAATTTGGGTAGCTCTATGATGTCCAGGACATCTTCAGTCTCGGTGTCCGTGGAGGACGGGGTCTTGGAATAGAGGCCACGATAGAACTCGGAGAAGACCGAGTTGATCTCTGCTTGGGTATGTGCGGTGGTGCCATCAGGTTTAAGTATGTGGCAAATGGGTCTCCTGGGGGTTTCCCTCTTATAGAGCCAAGCTAAAAGCCTGCTGGGTTTATCACCCAGAGCGTGGGTTCTTTCAATGTGCTTAGCATAACTCCATTTCCCCAAGGATTCCCAGTGTGATAGACAGGATTGTCGCAGTTTGGTTATTTTTTGTATATGTTCTGGGGCCGAGTCAGCTCTGCTCTCAAGCTCTTCTAGCTCTTTTTCCGCACCCTCTAAGGAAGTTATGATGGATTTTTGGGCACCCCCCACCGCAGCAATCATCTCTCCTCTCATAACTACCTTGTACACCTCCCATGCTGTGCTGATATGTTCTACGCTGTTTAGGTTGTTCTGCCAATATTCTTCAGTACTGTCCCTTATATGTTCGCGAAAGTCTGTATCAAGCAGGGCATCAGCCCTAAGTCTCCACGTAGGTACCGGGGGTCTAGGCGGGTATACTTCCCAGGTGGCCAACATGGGGGAGTGGTCTGACAGCACTCTAGGCAAAAAGTGTGCGTCACTAAACATGGCTTGTTGCCCCTGACTAACAAAGATGTAATCCAACCTAGTGTGGACATTGTGTGGCGGGGAGAAGGAGTATTCGCGTTGATCAGGGTTCTGTTCCCTCCACAGGTCGCAGAGTAACAGCTGACGTACTAATTTAGACAATATTTTGGCTGGGGGGATGGGCGGCAATGCTTGGTGTCTGACCTGTCTTTGAGGGGGTCTAGGGTGCACTTGTGGTCTCCCCCCCCAAATCATAATGCTGTCTCCATGAGGGCTAAATCGAGAATATAGAGAGTGGAAGAAAACAGTGGCGTTATTGTTAGGTGCATAGGTGCTAACCAAGCATAGCTCCCTCCCTTCAATAGTACCATACACAAGTGCCATCCTGCCCTCATCATCTGTCTTGATGCTCACTACCGTGAAGGAGATGGTTGGGTCAATCCAGATCAGGACCTCTCTAGAGTAGGAGGAGTAGGAGGATCCAATCAGGGTCCCTCGCCATGTCTTGTCCAACGCTTCCAGTTTTTTCGCTGTGAGGTGTCTCCTGAAGCATAGCAATTCCGACCTTACATCTACGCAGGCATGCGTATATTCGCCGTTGTTTAACAAAGCTGTTCATGCCTCTGATGTTCCACATCATAACCTTTATTCTGTCAGCCATGGGTGTTGTGCCGTCCGTCGCTCATTCCCAGCCTCGTACGAGGTTCTGCCAGTAATGTCAAATGTGGAGTTTTCCTGTGGTCTCGGTGTCTCTCGGTCAAAGATCCCAACATTGGTGCTAACGCCCCGTTTCTCTCCCCCCCCTTTAACTGCAAACTCCCCAAACATAGAACAGGTCCAGCGAGGTTACCCTCGTTATGACAGTCCCGTTGGACCGTACATGGTCTTCGGGTGCCCTACGGGCGGGTAAACATACCCTAAAAGGAAACTCCTGGGGATGGAGAGAACTCTGGCTCCGGCGTCCCGCTAGAGAGGATCATATCAGCTGCCTCTTAGGCACAGTCCATCTACTGATAAGCAGCTGCCTTTAGGATAGGTGCTCCTGCATTCCTTGGGGGGTGGTCGGTGCGGCTTTCCCCTCTTGTCTTCGACGTCGGGGAGCTGCAGCCCATCCATCCAGTCCCAGGCCTGCGCCGGGGTGTCGAACAGGTGGGCCCTGTTGTTATGTATTACCTTTAACCATGAGGGGTACAGAAGCATGTATCGCAATCCTGCCCCTTTCAATCTGGCTTTTGTATGCATAAACTGTGCTCTGTTCATTTGAACCTAGAAGGTATAATCAGGATAAATTGCGATCTTAGCTGAGTTCCTCTGGATCTGGCCACCTGATCGTGAATAAGCTAATATGACCTCTCGGTCCCTGCAGTTCAGCACTTTTGCTATCATAGGCTTGGGTGGTACGCCTGGTAGCGGTTTCTTAGCGAGTGACCTATGGGCCCTCTCTATGGAGAAGCCTTGCAACAGCTTTTCTGCGCTGATTTCCTGCAGCAGGAGGTTCTCTACATAGTGGGGTCAGGGCCCTCAATAACCTCCGGCAGGCCAAGGAGTCGAATGTTGTTCCGGCGATCCCGCACTTCCGCCTCCTCTGCTCTATCCTCTAACTTCTTGACTCTTTGCTGGAGGCCATCCACATCGTGAAGGAGCTGGGTTTTTGCTTCTGTATTCTCTCGGACCTGGGTCTCGAGCGCTTCAGTTGTACCAGCCAAGGAGCAGACGTCCTGGCGCAGGAGGCCCAGATCCGTGGCCACGGCGTCGATTTTGTTTACCATTGTTGTTTGGAACAACTTGATGGCCTCAAGGAACTGGGAGTTGCTGGGTTCGGCCGCCGCTTCGGCGGGATCCGATCTCTTCTCTGCAGTTGCCATATCTAGGCCCTCCAGGGTCGGGGAGCCCGTTGGCCGTGAAAGCATCTATGGTAGTCTGGCGCTGCTTGGACCTAGCTCCCCTCACCATCGTTTTATCTGGTGGGGACATCTTCCCAGTCGAGGTGCAGGGGGCAGGTTCGGTGGTGCGTGCCTGTCGTCGTGGTCCTGGTTGTGATTTCGCTGCGTCGGGATGTGAGTCCCTCGGTACTGGAATTGCAGGGACCCCTGGCGCTCCTTGATCAGCTGACTGCTCCAGCCGCTGGACGGGCTAGTATGTGGTAATGCGTTGAGCAGGCGCTGTCTTGGGGATCCGGAGGGCGTATTTTGTCTACCTCCGTATTCGCATGCAGGTCGTGGCCCACGGGAGTAGTATACCCTGTGGGGTAAAGTTCAATGAATGTGCAGTTTCACTCGGCATTTCCCCACCAGTGGTAAGGCACCAAGTCTTGATTCCTGAGCCAGTTGTGTCGCTTAGGGAGCGGGGGTGTTTTGCAGGCCGGGATGCAATTTATGTATTGTCTGCCGGCAGCATCCGCAGCTCTGATGTCATCCACTGCTACGGGGACAGGAGTGCAAGGCCTGCGCCTGATTGCCGGTGTAGGGCGTGAGGGGAGAATCCTATGGAGGGCCTTTCACCGGTGTGACTTAGTGCCACGTCTCCAGACTGGTGGGGTCTCCACCTCAGCCGCCAGCTGCCCTTGTCCCTCGCTGTGTTCTATCACTGCCCTCTGCACCTCCGGGAGAAGGAGTCTGGGACCCTCCTGGAGGGGTGGCCCGCATCCCAGCCAGGGGCCCGTTCAGGTCTTGTTGTTCGTGCCACTAGTCGCAGCTCCCCCGCGCCCGCTTCCTCCTCAAGGGCTGCTAAGTTATTGTGGGTGCTCGGGCAGCGCTTGTAACACGGTCTCAGCCTAGTGGTTCGTGTCTTCTGCTCAGCGGCAGGATGTGGCTCAGGTGGAGCGGGGCAACTCGGCATTCAGACCTCTAATCAAGTACCCCCGCTCCCCGCTCACCTTGTTGGGCTGGCTTGCTTCTGATCCCAGCTCGTCTTGACTCCTCATCGCGGGGCTGGTAGGCGTCTCCCACAGCCTCCGGGCGCTCGTGTGTCCTGGCAGCCCAGCTGCGGTAGGCCGGTCACAGCGCCGCCGGTGCTCCCTCCTGCAGCTGCGCGCCCGGCCTGACAGGACCCGCTCGGGTCGGGACTTCAAGGCTCCCCCCCTCCACACACGGACAAGGCGGTCCCGCTCGATCTTGCGGGCGAATATGTGGTCAGTTGATTCGCGGTCTGTTTGGCAGGCGCTGGGCTCTGGGGGATCAATGCGCGAAAGCCGCCATCTTGGCATCCATTCAGGCAATTTTCCCGCAGGCAGCGTTGAGGGTCTTGCAGGCTTTCTCCGGCGTGTGAGAAGAGTCGTGGAGCTTCTGGTTGGCGTCAGCAGCAGGCGTAGTAGTTTTCAGGGTCTGCAGGTTTCTCAGAGCCTTAGGAGACAGCTTATGAATGGCACACCGAGCGGAGCACACCCGAAACACGTCCTCTCTACATGGCGGTTAGCCACGCCCCCCCCATGTATTCAAAGTTGTGCGCCAAAGTATGCTCCCGTTAAAATGTTTAAGGAAGTTCTCCCAGACTTTCAGGTCCTCTTTCACTTCTTTGCCTAGCCAGATGTGTAGATGGGGTTTGGTAGCTGATTTGGTTTTGAACTCTAAACTCCTAGAAAATACCTTCCTTTGAGGGATGATTCTGGCTGCAAAATTTAAGCTGCCTGCCAGTGACTGTAATTCTTTTACTGTGCCCTTGTTTTTTGTACTTGATGTTTTTATTTTCTCAAGTAGTTAAGCTATCTTTGTGCTGGGAATTCTGCACAGGCCCTTCACTGAGTCCATCTCAATCCCCAGGAAGGTTATGTTGGTAGATGGTTTGGTTGTTTTCTCTGTCTCCAGGGGGATGCCCCATAGGTTGGCCATTTGTTCTAGCTCTGCTAGTGCATTTTTGCATTCTCCCGACTCAGCTGGCCCCATGACCATGAAGTCGTCTAAGTAGTGTACTACTTTGACCCCTGGGCGTTGTTTCTGGAATGCCCATTGGAAAAAAGAGCTGAACTGCTCAAATAGGGCGCAGGAGACTGCACATCCCATGGGGAGGCATCTGTCCACGTAAAATTTGTTTTCAAAGGTGAAACCTAACCATGGTTGCGATTCTGGGTGGACTGGCAAGAGTCTGAAAGCAGATTCAATGTCTAGCTTGGCCATTAGTGCATTCTTGCCGCATTACTGTATACGCCTTACTGCTTTTTGGTAATAAGTGTAGGAGACTGCTGAATCAATGTGCAGGATGCCGTCATTCAGTGATTGTCCTTTCGGGTATGAGAGGTGAAAGGTGATGAATTAACCATTTTCCCTGGTTCCTTTTTGGGAAACGGGTCTAATGGTGATACTAGGTATTGTACAAATGGCATGGAATCCCAGGTGCCTGCTATCCTGCCTAGGTTTAGTTCTTTCTCTAATTTGGTTTTTACCATTTCTGGGTTGTCCCTGGCGGATTTCAGGGTTTTTGGGATGTTGCAAGACCAAGTTCCATTGAAGGGAATGATGAAATCTGTTTTGAAACCTTGTAGGATTGCCATGCTGGTTTTGTTATCTGGGTAGCTCAGCAATCCTTTGATAAAATTGTTGGGGTTGATGGGAGTTCTGCCTGGTTCCAAACATGGTTGGTCCATGCTGTGTCTACTTGGGTGTGATTTGGGTCGGTGCACTGATGTTGGCTGAAAGGGGTTGTTGCTAATGTTTCGCGTTTTTGGCTGGTAGTCTTGTGCACTTGCTCGCCGGATGATCACCATTGCAGTTTGTGCAGCTGTGTTTATACCAGCATTCTTTGCCTCACGTGCATACATTTTTACTAAAGTTCCTGCATGGAATGTTGGCTTTGGATGCATGGTGAGTTTTGTTCTGACTGTGGGCATTTGACTTAGCCACCCAGGGCTGGTTTTTGCGAAAGGGCTGCTTCTCATCTTTCTTATTTTTCTCATTGTCAGGGCTTCTGGCCCCTTGGGAATTTTTGTTGGTTTTGGAAGTTGTTGTGCTAACTTCTTCCTCAGCTGGGAGTTTGTTTAATATATATATATATATATATATATATATATATATATATATATATATATATATATATATATATATATATATATATATATATATAGGTCATTCTGCACCTCATCCCATTTTATGGCTGGACTCTGACATACTTAGTCTGAATCTGATATCATATGCTAACCAGGTTCTGCCTTTTGGGTGAGTTTTACTTCTCTGGCTTTGTCCATGTAGACCCAAAGCTTGGCACCGTCCCCGGGAATTTTTTCTAGATATATAGTTTCTAAAATGGTGAAAGATTTCAGCGAGTTGTCCCAGTTCTGTTCTACCTGGGAGTTTCTGGCTATCGCCTTCTCTTCTATTTTCTTGGGGTCCCTGAATGCATCTCTCCCTTTTCGTTGGGCTTCTATCAGAGAAAGGATTTCGATACATTATTTTGCCCATATGGCCTCTTTGATTACAGTGTCTATGTTCCATGCTAAACATCTTTTGTATCTATTTAGTATTTCTGTGTGAAAAGATTTTAATTATTGATCCAGCTGGGCACTGCTGATTATTACCATTTCGGCTCCACTGTTTTGCATTGTATCTAAAAGTCCTGGTGTGCTAGCATTTGGGGTTGCCCAAGCTTTCAGTGCACTGTTTGGGTCTGATGTTGTGGTTGCAGTTTCATGCACAATTGGGCTTGTGGCTGCTGGTGCTGTGCTGTGGGTAGTTGGGGGGGCAGTTGGGTTCTGTTACAGGGCTTTCTGCTATTGGTGTTATGGTGGATACGATGGGGTTTATAATAATTATGGGTTCAACCGGAATGCTGCTGCTTGGCGCCCCGTTAGTGTCTATGGGGAGCTGTTGTTTGCCCCTAATTTTGCCCAATATTTGTTGCATCTCATTCATGTTTTCGCATCATTCTGACCATTTTTTGCTACCTGTGCCTTCTGTTGACTTCCTTTTCTTTAGTGGTGAAGAGTTGTCTACTAGCCCTGGTGGGATGGGCATTCCTTCCTTTGGTAGGTCATATGGGTTTTCCCTGACCCAGGCCCCCCATAGTGTTCAGCTGCCTCGATTGCTGCTAGTTTTTGAGGCGATTTGGGTTTCTGTGGCAGTCTTGTGGGTACTCTCAATTTTCATTTGGGAGCCATTTGTTTTGCCTGTTTGTAAAAAGACACAAAACACTTTTTTTCTTTTTGTGCCTTAAGTAGCCTACTGGCTGACCTTAATGTAAAACCTATGATAAAAGAATTTTACTTGCTACCCGTTTTGGGCAACTGGGCAACTGTTTGAACTGTGTCTGTCTCAATTACAAACTATGTCTTTGTAAGGTTGTTAATAGGTAAAAATTAGTAGCTGTGATGAGCATTTGCATTTTTGGATTCTTGCAAGCTGGCTAGGTCAGCGTGGCGTGCAAGGTCTGTCTCAATACTTTTGTTGATTTCATTTGCCTTTGTCCATGCGCATGCAAAAATGGCTTATTGGTGCGGGACATGTGCGATCTGCCGTGTTTGTTTTTGGTTCCTTTCTATAATTAAAGAAAATGCTCCATGGGGGATACAGACACAGGACCTCATGATATCGGGCCCGCCCCTCTAGTAACTACGCCACTATGTCTCCCCTTGGTTTTTCCACTATGCTGTCCTATCTTTGTTTTCAAAACATTTTGATTTAGTAAATGCGATTTGAATCGACCTTTGTGCTTTAAAGAGTAAAGAAAATCCTTCGTTCATTCAGATTATGACAATTTCGTGTGTTTAAACACTTGTTTCATTTCCTTGCCACTGTAGCAATAGTCTGCACGGTGCTCCGTGCCGGCTTGCTTACAAAGGATGTTTGTTTTACAAAGAGTAGATTAGCCTAGTGCCCGCCGTTGGCCAGCGACCCGGCGCAGAGGCTCACTTACTTGAAAGAAAGTCAAAATTGACACGCCGCCTCGGTGGGGCTGCTTTGTTGCTTCCTCTCCTTCGGTCTGGTCACCGCAGTGTCCTGATCTCTGGCGTGCTGTGCGCTCCGGATGGGGCTCGCGACACGCTTCTGTTTACCGCTCTCCTGTGCTCTGGAAAGTGTTTTTCTTGAACCGTGCGATGTTCAGAGGAGAAAAAATACACAGCGAATGCAGCAAACTCTTGAAACAGAATGTGCCTGGGGAAACTATGCCAAAATGAAGATTCCGAGCAAACAGCAAACTTCAGAAAAGAAAAGGAGAAAAAAATTGGAGGACACTGAGTTAACAGTGAACTTCCTGGCTGTTTGGGTCCCCGTTCAGGGTCGACAAACAGTTTGTGTTTTCTGTTGAGCTGAGCAGCTCTTTTTATAAGAACCAGGGCAAGCCCTGGGTCTTTGAAGTGTGTCTGTGGGGGCTGAAACTCACCCCCAGGCCGGCAGCAGCCCACTGTCTAACCCACCAGGCTGAAGGGGCATGTCCTTTGCTTTGCCTGCCTGCCTGCAGTTTCCTCTGGGTGCTTAGCACCCTGCTGTTATGTGGAAGGGTGAGGTAATTTTCACACCTCGCCCTTCCTTGTTTTGTAGTATGTGAGACTGCTGTCTCTTGTGTAAGTGGAGGAGAGGGGCCAGGTATGGAGTGGGGGAGCTGCGCCTCTCTGGGCCTGCTGGATGGTACCAGCATTTCCCTGCCTCATTTTGGGAGGCACTACAGCATTGCCCAGAAGGCCTGTAGCACAGGACTGGACTGGCGCTTGGCTGGTGTGCAGCCTGTGCAGTGTTGGCGTCTATTTTGGTACACCCCTAGTCAGTAAAAGAAAAAAAAAGAAGGCTGGGTACAGAGCACAACAGGAACCACGGTAGCAGGTTTACAGCTGGGGAAAGATTGATTGGGCATTGAGGGAGTCTTCTAAGTGTGTGCTAGGCGAAGGTAGTAAGGTGTTCATTTTCATAGGCCTCCACTGTCCTTCGCGTATTCTCAGGTGGTGGCTGCAGCGGTTTTGCTTCATAGGTTAAGCGGCAGGTCAGATGTTATTTATTCTGCCTGTAGGAAGCATTTTAGTTTTCTCCCTTAGGTGGCCCTAGATTAGCGGAGGCCTGTCTGTGTCTGTGTGTATTGTTATTTGGGAGTGTGGCAGGCTGCTGCTGTCACTAGGCACGCGCTAAAACCTAGGTGTACCCCTTATCTAAACTCTCTAGCCTGAGTTGTGAGGAGTGAGGCTGGTGCCTGCCACGGAGTTGCTGTTATTTTACTGTGCATCTAAATGGTGAAAATAATGAAATGTAACTAAAGTTGGTGTTTCTAATTTACTCAGGCATTGGTCCACTCAGGATGTCAACGAGAATCTCAGGTGTAATCTCACTAATCCATAAGGTTTATCTCTTCTCCCACGTCATCTAGGGCCTCATGAGTATGTAATTAGGCCCTATTTAGGCCTTGTAGTTCCAGGCATATCAACTATTGAACCAAATTACGTTTATGACCTGAGCAAGTCACACTGCATTCATAAAGCAGATGCATAGGGATGGGTACTTCCTCTGTTTACATAATATGTTAACTGAATTGATGCTACTTATTTATATATTTATTAATTAATGGCTGGGATAAAACTGCTACCATATGTCTACGTATGAATTATTGTTACTGATATATCTTTTATTATTTGATGGCTCAGACATATATGCCACCTATCTATTATTTATGGAGTCAAGCTATGTATGTATGCATTTATTTATTTACTTATATATTGAAGCGTCATATATAAAATTAATTTAATGTTTACAAATTCATGAGTGGTGCCGTTATTTCTGGCCTATTGATTTCTGCCATAGAAACACGCTCTGAATGGTAATGGTCCACTGCATGCACTAAAACCCAGGTTAATTGTTATGGTCACACTGCGCGCCGCCTGACTCTTGTATTCACACATGGGTGCAGTAAGGGGGGTGCCTATAACATTTCTCTGGATACACACTGGTTGCTACTTAGGGGTCTGTGCACATTCTGTTTAGGGGTCCTCAGCCGCATGGGCACTCACCCCTTACACATTGGAGGCACCGCTGAGATCAGGGGGCATTCACCAGACTCTGCAAGCGCTCTTGTTTACTGACCAGGTGTGTTTCACCATATAACTTAGTCAAAATGGCGCATGAATATGTGTTGCATTGGGTACATGCAGAAGGACTCAGCCCCGAGGTCTGTTTCATAGTGGGAGAAGTTTCTGTACATATCACCACTGATGAAGTGTTGGCCATTACTGGGTCTTTGGAGCCCATCAATGGGAAAGTGAAGAGTGTGGGGCGAATCCCTGGTCAAGACATGAAATTTTATATGCTGTGCTATGGTTGTATTTCTCTTACAGGTAAAACCTGGCCATCTGAAATCAGAGGTGGGGAACCTTTGATTACTTGCCCAGTGTGGACATTAGAGACTTGGCCAGGAATGCCTCAGCGACCTGAAACCCCTGCGTCATTCAAAGAGCCCATGGTCATTGCAGCCACTGTGGCTACGGCTGTTAGAGTGGCCATGGAACGACAACCTGCATCATCCTTTGTAACTGAACACCGAATCTACACCCAACTATGTCCATTTTCAGGAGAGAGACCAGTGCCTAAAGGAGAGGAGGCCTATAAACTATGGTCGGACCTCGCTCAACTGTTGTTGCAAGACCGGAATGTTTAATAACAGGAAAAGAGACAGAGGATAGTAGAAGCCCTAAGAGGACCGGCCCTGCAGATGGTCAATTCAAGCTTTGTGCCCCGACCCTACTCCCCAGTTAGTGATGGGTGCGCTAGAAGGGGCTTTTGGAAAAACTAAGCCTGGGGAGGATCTAATGATGAGTTTCCATGCTACCACATTGAAGTCGAAATAGAAAGTCTCTGATTACTTGGTAAGGATGGAACACATTTTACGCCTGGCCCATCAAAGAGGGGGGTGGAGACTTCAAGATAGAACCGTTGTCAATTGAAACAGCTACTTGGAGAAGCTAAGGAAGCAGTTATACCATTACTAATGTTGAGACTGCAGGAAAATCTGGACAACCCACCCTCCTATGAAGTATTATTATGATCCATCAGGGGTCTTGATGAGGAAACCAGTGACATCCTTGTCCAGTGTCGCCGATACAAGGCTGGATCTCTACACCAAATCTTCCCACCTCGCAGCAGAGGCAGATAGATCAATATTTTAACCATGCCTCAACAAAGAAATCAGAGCAGGCTACCAAACAATGCATGCAAACAAAGAAGAGATGCCCCTAAGGGAGCCTGAACAAATGTAAAGCACACCACAACCTAGACACCCCCATCATCTTGTACCAAACTTAACTAAATGAACAACATCACCCTTAAAACAGATACCAAATTACCATTGAAAGGCACTCACCATATTAAGGTTGAGACAGTAAATTCAGGTTGTTTGTGGTGAAAGAAATGCTTCACACCTCCAATGTAGATGCTTTCAATTATGTTTAAAATAATGTTAAGGTGATCCACCTATTAATAAAAAAATCCATCACAAAATACAAAAACATCATCTGTCGTCTTTGCTTAAAGTTATCAATACTATATCTACATATCACTAAAAGCCCAACCCTTTCACGGTCTATTGTATTCACCACATATTCTTGGATCAGCCACACACTAGTATGCATGTACCAACAGAAAATGCTGAGCAAAGAGAAAAAATACAAATGTAATCATATTCTTGAGACCACATTTTCCAAAGTACTTCACTCAAAATGTGTACAGTACTTTCTAAATGAATAGGTAAAACACATTTTCAAAAATGAAGGTTAGTATCTATAAAACATTCTATGAAAGTTCAGAATGCCAATGTTAAGATTACATGTATAATTATACACCAAACATAAAATACGACCAACATTGACACTAAATAGAACATACAGTAAACTAAACATTGCTGGAAGCTTAAATCACCCTTGGAAATGGTATCACATCAAAAACAAACGCAGCAAACGTACAATGCAGTCTAAAACATCCCCATTACCATTTACATGAACACTTTTAACACATGCCTTACATCGTATGACCTATAAACATGAAGCCACAATCACACCTCATATGAAATGACCACAAAGTAACAGAGCACAGCTTCAACTGACTCGAACTTGCCACCTGGGATCAATGCAACTCAATGCACTAACACTCAGTTTCACCTCTCGAGGCCTGGTGCAACCATGGCAAGCCACCTTAGACCTGGAATTAGGTACTATTGAGAGCTCCTGTCCCCTTGGTCAATTTATGGGGTGCTAGTGACCGGTTAAGGCCCTGGTGCAACCTTTTCTTCAAGGAACATATCTTTTGAGCAACATTATTGCAATTCTTTCCTTTTCCTCCCTACTAGTATCCAGAGTGCCAACACATCTTTGTTCTGAATTTTCTGTCTTCTTTTGCAGGGGTGTTTTTTTTTATAGGGTCTTGATCGTTAGTTGTATAATTGATTGGTTTAATTACAGTATATATTTTTTTTAGAACTTTGATTGGACATTATCCTATTTTGGAATTGTTGCACTGTTGCTGTTGGAAGGCATAGTATCCAACAGTGAAGACAGACACAAGTGATCACAGTTCAAGGGTGTTTATTGAACTTCGGTGGGTTGGTTGAACGCCTATTTAAACCTAAATCTAAGGATTGGAGCATGCTACGACCATCAAATAATAATAATAAAAAAGTCCTAGTGGAGTCTCTGTCAAAATAAAATGGCCTATACTAATAAACCTATTGCCAATCCTTACTTCTAAATACAAAGGGTGTGGGACAACAATGTATGCAAAAAGAAAAGTGTTCAATAAATGATATGTCAGGATAGTTGAGCAGTTGGCTTCCCTTCCTCGCGTTTTCAGCATGGGACAACGCCGCACGATTGAGCTTCGCACACACTCTGGCTTCTCTAAAATGAGGATACAGTGCAAAGCAATAGGTATCAAGGCCTGCTTTGCTAAACTCTCTTTCCAAATAAAAGGTATCTTATTGTAGAGGGCCTGACGCAAAAAAACAAGCACCAAAGTTCCTTGCTTATCAGGATTTTCACATCCACAATTGGTCCCCCTCATTCGGTCTCAGACTACTTATTTCACAATGTTCACAATTGGTCTCCCTCATTCGGGTTCGGACCCCTTTGTATCAAGAATCAAAGACTTTCAATTGTGCAAAGGACTTTTGCTTGAACCGTTTCAGGACCACTTCAATTCACTTCATTCCTCATTCTCTTTCTTTTACTTTCTTTTCTGCCACTTCTTTGCTGCATACCTCACAGAGACCTTCGATTGAGCACACTTGCGGTGCAAGACCACTCTGTTACTTGTATTGTATCTTTCTTCCTTCGAGTTCAAACATCCATCAGCAATTAAGCTTTCGTTGCATCTTTCATCGCACGTGTTATCAATCTTCATTCTTGCGCTCTTTATATAATGTTGCCGCTTGCAACCTTGACTTCAACACAGACCGGTCTTGCATCAGTCTCCCCAACTCACCGGCTGTGTTGATCTCTCTGGCGCTCCTTTGTTCTTGGAGCCAAGGACAGTACCACGGTGGCTATTGCTCCTCCCCGACTTCATAAGCCATGCAGGAGGGCCCCTGGTATCTCCAACACACAATGCAGGATTCTTCAGGCTGGTGTTAAGACCAAGAGTTTTGGATTGTGTACAAGAATTAGGCATCTGACAGGCACTGCTTTTAGATGCCCGGGTACTCGCAGCATTTTGCATCTGCTACCATCGACGGCCAGTTTACTAAAGCTGTGCCTGTCAAGTGCCTTTGCCATGCTTACCCAAATGCCCATACGGTTGGCATTGTTTGTGTTGCAACTGTATCAGCTCATACACTTCCTGTAGACTACAGCCTGCCCTCGGCCTGCACTACCAAAAGAGGCATGTCTGTGATGTTCTGACTGTTTCAACTTTGCGATTGGGATCACTGCTGGTTTAGTAGTTTTGTGGGGCTGAGTAGACGTTTTAGATACTACTCAAACCTGCACTCCTGAAAAGCAGTAGTTTCATCAAACCTATAAACGTCATATTTACTATGAGGCATTCCCTGACTGAATCAATGTTGGATTTGTCCAGAGGTAGTATGGCAATGAATAAATAACACTTGCAGTGGTCTAAAAAATATCCTTTGGCCTGACCAAGATTGGGGCTTGAGTCAAAACATGATGCTTTCATAAATGAAAAGGGGAAAAGCTAATGGAAAAAAAAAATGTATTTATGTTTTGTCAAAACACACTGCATTTGGTTATCATTTCTAATGGCTGTATTTTTGGCTATTTTTATTTTTGCAAATTATGCACACCGATAATAAAGGTTAGATCATTTGCTGAAGTCTGTCCCTGTCTCTTCGATTTCTGTATTCTTACAATGGGCCTCATTCGAAGTGTGCTGGTGCCGGTAAGCATACCGGCACCGTTGTTACCGGACCGGCACACTACGACTCTGCGGGCGAGTGCCATCCTGCTCGCCAAGGTCAGACCTGGCAGGAGTTTCACGGACGTATCAGCACCATCACTAGATGGTGCCGGCGCTTCCGTGGTCCCCATTCCCATTGAGTCCGATGGCACTCAAATGGGAATGGGGATTTACATTTACCGGCGCCTGACTTCTCAACTCGCTGGTCAATCCGCTGGTAACACCGGCAGGGTTACCGCCGGACTTGTAATGAGGCCCAATGTCTTGTAGCGCATTAAAGTATCGGAAAAGTGGCAGGTTGATGCTTTATAAAATGCCCAATGAAGGTTGAAATATATGCTTAAACACTGATGCACGACGCATCTTTTCTCACCGTACATCTCTGTATACTTTTTTCAGTTATTGCATTTTGCAATATTGCATGTTTACTGATCTGATAGCTCTCAGAAGTAGATAAAGGAAGAAATGTGGGTGCTTTATATAGAACACCTATCTAAATAATACGCAAACTCTGGTTAGACGGCAGTGCAATGGCATATCTTCGATTCCCCATGAAGAGGAACGCTTAGACCTGCATTCCTGGATGGAGGGGCTAGGGGTGCCTTGTGGGGAGCAGGAACGGAGGAGAGAGGTGGGAAAAATGAGTTGAAGTGGGGGCGTAGGCGGGTTGGGTACGGAAGGCATGGCTGCAATCGGCTCAGAGCTGTCCCTGATTCGGGTGTGGGAGAGAAGAGGTGATAAGCTCAGAATGGCCTATATGGCAATAAGACAATGGCAGAACCAAAAATGCAAAATGCTGGTGTTGGACAGTTTTTTTTGGTCAAAGTGGTGCCTGAGACAATTTTATGGCCCAGTCCGACCCTGAGAGGTGAATTTTATCAAGGAAGAAACACATCTGCCATTTGGAGGAAAAACAGAGAGGTTGTTTTTGATGAGTTTGTGGGTAGTGGAAGCTCACAGCAGCAATGGAGCAGGACACTTTCTGTAGCAGAGATCTCCAGGGCTAGCAGATTTAAGCATTCATGGACCCACTTTACATCACGAGCGACATCTCCCATGATACACATGGCCCGCACTTAAAGCGGGTGGCATGAAAAGCGCTCAACCTGTTGTGTCACCAAGGCACGTGAAAGAAAAGTTGTTCATTTTCATTACAAAATAAATAACTATTGGGGAACATAAACATATAGCGGCTGCCATTTTGAAAGTAAAAATGGCTGCCAAATTCTGCACGCAATCTAAATGCAAGGAAAGAGTGCAACAGGGTGTGGTTTTGGGTGGGAAACGGTGGGAATGAGTGGAAAATCACATATATTTCACTTACTAATCGGTGTTAAATGGGTGCACACATAACCAAACAACAGCTACAGACTATGTATCCATCATCATATGCCATTTCCATTTTACAGCATTACACCAACTATCGTTCCTGAAATCTGGCGTATATAAACGCTGGCCTAAAAATGTTACCAAGAAAGTGCAGCAGTGTGCAGCATTGATAAGCATAACAAAATGTTACTTAGCATTGGTTTGGAAAGTCAAAGGTTGATTTGAAACAGTTACCTACTTAATCTTTTGAAGTGTATAATTAGTCTCTGGTCTCTTATAAACAATTTCTTCTGATGAACCTTTGTAATCGGGCCTCTATTGTACATCCAGTGTTTGTACTTTGCAGAGCACCCAGATATGCCTGTGATGTCAGGCGACTGATAAATTATGCCACTAGGGGGCACTCCTGTATATAGATATGAGAGTGAAAACGTCCATTCACTGTCCACTGACATCTCTTTTGTACAGATTATGCACTCGCACAAAACGAAGTCGTAGATTATTAGGGAAGAACCTTTCCACCCCCTGCAACAGCATTTTGTGGTTAACTGCTTCGCTATTTTGTGCAATGTTTTTCAACGGCTATTCCTCCGAATGTATATTAACCCTAACTAGTCCCCACCTGACCTAGTCAACAAACCGCAGTCCATATTCTAAAGTTAGGAGCAGGCCGCGGATTAGCATATCAACTGTGCTGGTTACATAAACATGCAGCTACACGTTTCTTGTTTTAATAACTGTAAAACATCATGGCATTTAGTATTGTTGATACACAGCAAAGCATCAGTGTAGTAACATAGCGAGAATAGCAATCCGCACAGCAATACAGTGACAATCGGGTAATAAAAAGAGAGGAAGGATGAATCAAGGGGGGGAGGGAGGGAGGTCGAGGTCTGCGATACAGGCCGAATCCCCTCGCCACACCTCAGTATGTATCTGCCCAGCCAGTGCCGGCCTTAGCAGCAGCAGCACCCCAGGCATTTAAGAAAAATGTCACGCCCCATCCGTCTCCCTGCACGCCACTGGTCAATGCGGGGGGAGAGGTGTGAGGTGGCCTGCATATTTTTTTTGTAACTCCCCACTCCAGCACCTGAGCGGGCAGGTAATCACTGGAATAGGGCTCTCATGCATTCTAATGAATACCGCCTCGCTTCTGCATCAGAGCGGGGAGTTAATGATCTCAATAGGGTGCTGATGCATATTGTTATTCAATGCGCCCCACAGCCATGGGCACATTTAATAACAAAAGGGCACCTGTTGTGCCTTATCCCATTGCGCCACCTCGGTGGAGCCCTTGAAAGACTCCCCCAAGCTTGCGTAGCAGAGCTAATGGTGCCCTGGCGGGCTATGGCACCCCTCGGCCGTCGCCCAGCCCTTCATGCCCTAACACCGGCCCTGTGCCCAGATCTTACGAAAGTCTTTAAACTCAGTCCAAACGTCTGTCGGACGTAGACCTGGAGGAGTCAGGTTCCAGTAGTTTACTTCCATGTCACTGAACCTAATAAGGTGTGTCAGCCAATCATGAGCCAGCCGAGGGGCGCCGTGTGACCATGACACGAACGATGTGCCGCTATCCAGAAGAAGACATATTGCCAGTAGTTTCTTAGAGGATTTTGCCATGGTGCGTTTCCCACTGAAAAGACACACTAGCGGCTGCCGCAAAGTTCCAACCCACTATCTTACTCGTTATTACCTACACATCAACGTAGAAGTGTTGTATACTCGGGCAGAACCACATCAAATGGTAGAAACCAGCATTGTGACAGCAACACTTCTTACAGGCATCATTGTGCGACAGGTCCAATCTTGCTTGTCGCACTGGAGTTATATATATATGCAGTGCAATATCTTAAATTGTATGAGCTTGTACCTGGCATCAAGGGAAAGCTTCTGAGTGTCATTGCAAGCTCCCTTCCATGTAGTGTCATCTATTGTTACTTGTAAATCCTTTTCCCGCCTCTCCTTGGCACCTGCTTAGGGCGGTGGTACTGAACTCTGGGCTGGTTTGGAAAGTGTGGAGACTAGGGCTTCATTTCAAGTTTGGTGGTATTTCAATGATAAATCCACAGAAATACTACCAAACAGAATTACTATGACTGTCATTTAGTCCTGTGGAGTTACATATTACTCCATGGGGATTTTTGGTAGATTTACCGCTGGCGGAATTACTGCGCAGTAAATCTATCGATTTTTGGAGGCAAGTGGAGAATTTACCTCCAGAAACAGCAAGCAGTAAATATGCCAAAAATTATAATTTGGCGGTGTGAAAAAAGTGGCGGTAACGGAATACTTGCACTTCCAAACTTGTAATGAGGCCCATATCTGTGTCTACAACCCCCTGAGACTACAATGTATTTCAAGAGGGGGATATATTACAGGCCCAGCTGGCAAGACAGGGTCCCACGCTTGAAAAGCTTAACACCTGCAGCGATATTGACATACAGGGCCAAGCTTCCCACCCACTTTTAGAATCAAGTGTTGCCTCGAGACAAATTAGCCATCGGGTTACATGTCTGCAAGGCGTGTGGGCTCCAGATTAGCCGAAGGGACGGTTATCCACTAGTCACATGTTGGCACTAGCCTCTCTACAACCCAAAGTTCCAATTCTGACGTATAGGGGAGTGTTGCGCTGGTGCCTTGATAAAGTCTCGCCAATATATCTAGAGTGCAGCTCAGCGGGTCAAATTTGCATTCATCCCTCCCACTCGGGGAGATCAACAACGATCGTGGTGTCAGAGGATGTACAGAATTGCACGCAGATGCAGATGTGGAAGAATGTTGGGAATCCAGTAAATTGCAAAGTGAGCTTGAGCAGCCACGTAACAGCTCCTTATCGGGGGCTAAAAGACCTCCTGCTCAAAGGCTCCGGCAAGCATCTCCCAACAAATGTGTTTTTTTTTTTGGGGTACCAAGTTAGCCTGACACGAAGAGACTGCAGCTGGTTGAAGAATGTCTTGACCAGATAGACCAGGATATTTTGAAAACGGTATAGTACTTTAGGGGCGATAGGCATTTTGATAAAGGACACTTTCCTCCAGACAGAAAGTGGCAGGTTCTTCAATTTTAAAACCTTGTGTCACAGTGATTCTAGTGGGGCCCATGGGTTATCTGGAATTAGTTTCTCGTGGTCGCGACTGATCACCACACCCAAATAATTTAACGAGGAATCCTCCAATCTGTATTAATGTTCGAAGGACAGATGGTATTGTCAGTAAGGGGGAACAGCTGGGATTGGGACCAATTTATTGGAAGGGCCGCGTTGAGTCCAAACTGTTTCACCTCCCCGGTGAGTGGGTCCGAGTTAGCCTGGAGATTTGTCATGCGCAAAATAACATTGTCCACGTTTAAAGAGACAATTTCTCTCTTGCCATCCATCGCTAGGCCCCTCGCCGAGTGGTTGTCTTAATCTGATAACCAGGGGTTTCATATCAATGGCAAAGAGGATCAACAACAGGGGGCAACCCAGTCTGGTTCCCCTGCCCAGTTCAAAGTGTTCCCTGGTGGTTCCCAAAGCCAAATTCGTGGTTGACGGGCTTGAATATAGGAGAAGGACATTCTTTAGAAAATATCCTCAGAGGCCCACCGCCTCCAATATAGCAAAGAGGTATTGCCAAGAGAAGGAGACTAATGCCTTTTCAGGGTCCAAAAGGGATGCAACTTCTTGGATTTTTGGGTCGATTTGAGTTAATATAGCATAAAACGTATGCTTGTTGAGTGCTGCCACCCTACCTGGAAGAAATCCAGATTCATCAAGATGTATATGGGGTGCAACATGTATAAAAATATGTGCTCAATAAATACACTAATCACAATAAAATAAGAATGTGAAGCGAGGACATTGGTGAATAATTTGGTGTCTAGGTTAAGCACAGTGAGGTGCAGTGTGTGTGTGTGGTTTTGTTCGGATTTAAGAGTAGAATAATAAGTGCCTCATTTATTATCAGGGTAATTCACCAACCGTAAGGGCCTGCACCCAGAATTTAGCTAAATGGAATTGGAGCATATTCTTTGTAAAATTCAGCACTAAGCCCATTGGAGATGGGAGACATTACCATATGCAGATCCCTAATGCCGTTGAGAATTTCCTCAGTTGAGATAGGCGAGGGTAATGCCTCTAGGGCCCTCGCTTCCAGCCTGCTGGGATGAAACCCTGAAATGTTTGACCGGAGGGCCTCCAATGGCACCTCATTGTGTGCTTATTAAAGATTGGCATTGCATTCCCAGGGCGTTAGCAGGATACGCTCAGGAGTGGTCTATGGGCCTCTTTGTGACTCCGGCGGTAGACGGGCCGGTAAAAACGGCAGGTTGCCGCTGTAGTCATGCTTTTTTTCCGTGCCTGGCAATGGGGAATCACTGGGGCTTTACAGCACCGGCGGTCCCTACGGCCAGGCGCCAGAAAAAGAAACTCCCCATTCCCATTCGAGTCCCATTGGACTCAATGGGAATGGGGAGGACAGCTGCATCGGCATTGTGTGCAACAGTGCCGGTGCATCCGTCAAAGTCTGCGGGTGGGTGCCGTTCCACCCGCCCATAAACATGTACTCTGCCGGACCGGTAACAATGCTGCCAGTAGCTCACCAGCACTGTTACCGCGACTGGCAGGGTTATAATGAGGCCCTGTGTGTGTCATCTTCACTCTCTATAGCAGCATTGTCAGTATGTTCACCGACACCTTGCACAAGCTATGGCATCCCTGGGCCTGGGCGGCTAGCCTCTCTGTACATGCAGGCCATTACTAGGCCTAGCGTGAAGAAGACTTCCCGTCGGTTGTCTGTCTGAATTCATCCAGATTGTTTTTAAGGGGAAGGAAGATCGCTCTGTCCGGCAGGTGGGCCATCTGGAGCACTCGTTGCATAACTTTGTCCTTAAGATCAGAAAGCTCACGCCTCACCATAGGCATTACCCCCATTTCTGTTCCTATGCAAATTCCACTTGTATAGGCCTTAAATGCCTCCCAGATCATAGCTATTCATTGTGTGTCAAACCCAGATTGGACTCACAGTATGTAGCGAATAACACATCTAGCTGCCCCCTCTGAATGCTACATCTAGCATCGCTTGCGGATTAAACTTCAAGAGAGGACTCCTTCGCTGTACCTCATCAAATCCAAGGGCCCATTTTATCGGGGAGTGATCTGAAAGCGTTCTGGGCAGAATGGTACAGTAAACTGTCTTTCACATTAGCCCTGCAGTGGTTAATATAAGGTCAATAAGCAAAATGTTGTGGACTGAGGAATAAAATGACTCTCTCACATCACGCCTGAGAAAAAAACTGCTCTTTAATTAAACTCTCGCTTTATCCCTCACTGTCTTCGCTCGAACCACCCTATTCATGCTGAGCTACAAACTAACTGTTCCACCATGTGTACATTATGTTTACCTGTTTTGCTATCTATGTAACTAAGATGTGACCTCTCTGTTCTGCTATCTATGTAATCAAGTTGTCACCCCTCACTGTAACAAGCGCCACAATGCTCCCGAGCTGTTGCTCGATATGCAAATCCCAATAAAAAAATAAATGTGCAAGTGACTTCATGCAGGTCAAATAAGGACATAGACCTATATGCCTCTTGTGCCGCCAATGTGAGGGACTTGGAGCACTCTGTCTCTGTCGATATCAAGATTAGTATCAAAATCACTCACCCAGACCAGTTGTGTATCAGCATATTTCAAGCATGTATGTATGCGCTACCACAGAAAATAATTGAGGGCTGTCAATGTTGGGTGCCTAGATATGGACAAAAGTGATTCTGGTACCAAAGAAGTATCTGCTCAGAATGATATAGCCACCCTTCGGGACAACCTCCGATGCTGACAGTGCAAATGGGAGTGCCCGTTCAGTAAGCGTTAGGGCGCTATGTGAGTTGAAGGAATACGTTGTATATCATAAAAGAAACATCCCCATGACTTGGCGAGTGGGATATTGCCCAGCCCTGTGAAATGGAATTCCTGGACACATATTATCTGTGCTTGTTAGCATTCACAATGAGCTTGAACCTTTCTTGCATGAATAGCATTATTTAGTCCCTGGACATTCGAATTGGATCATGTTGCATTGCTCACCCATTTTCTAACAAAACAAACAGTTGGTTCAAGACATTGCCCTTCCAAAAGTATTATGCTTAAGACATATTGCAGCTGGCGAGTCAGTACCAAATGACAAGAACATTTTGAACTTCCAATTCCCAAACAAAAGAAGAAAATATAATAACAAAACAGAACTCCTTATAAGGCCCACCACCCAAACCCACAGTACCATCCCAAGCAAGCAGTGGTATGCCCAATTCCCCAACAAACTGTGGCTACGACCTAGGGGTACAAGGAGAAACAGACTGAAAAGAAGCGTAAGACCCGGTAAGATAAGTGTTGGTCTTTATTACAGCGGGCCCTCCTCCTCACGGCTCTGTAATTGTAGTTTCCTGACTGCAACAGAGAACTGATCCTCTTCTCCTTGACCCATCTCCATGGGCTCTGCCAACCCGTCAAAGACACTACGTCCTTCAGTCCCCAAATTATGCAGCAGTACAGCCTCTTTCCTGGCTGGTGCAAACTTATCCCCCCCAATGGCCACCAAATAAGTGTTGAATAGTTTCTTCCATCTGTCCCATCTGATGAGCGGAGTACTTGGTTCTGACAGAAAAGGAGGTGGAGGGGACATACTTGCAGCTGCCATGTTTGCTTTTAGATTGCAGGTGTGGCTTTCAACTTCTTATTAGTTTATGCTAATCTGGTTAAACTGCGCACATAAACACTGTTTGTTTTGTCTGTGTATGTAGTAGAAGCAGAAGACTCAACTGTGAAGGTGATTGTATCCTTAATATATACCACTAGTGGCCTGGTGATTGCAGTCTTAATATGTGCCTCTAGTGACCTGGAAAGGTCTCTGCCCCTTTAATCAGCTGTAAAATTGATCCAAGCTATGTGCTTGCCACTATCATACAGAAGTTACGGCACTAGTGAATTCAAATTCTCTGCCCTTTGCCACCAGGTGCTACAGCACATACATTGTTCCAAACTTCCTGTTCCTTGCTACAAAGATTGTGGCCTTTGAGCTGTTTAAATGCATGGGCTAACTGCTGTATTTTGTCAATCCTGTCACTGCCTGCCAATCTATTACAGAAAATACGGTAGCAGGCCTGCAGCACTCGATATAAACACTTGGGCGGGGCTAGACAGGGGACATTGTTGCTCTACGTTGGACGCATCACGCTCAGGGGAAGATCGGAGCGGCTTGATTGGACAGGATATGATATATTTGTGCGGCGGGGCCCGCTGTTGCTTCAATTAGTCTCTTTGCCAATGAAAAGAAGCGTAAGATCCAGTAAGATAAGTGTAGGTCTTTATTACAGCGGGCCCACCTCCTCACGGCTCCGCTAACTATATACTTTCAAAGCCCGCATTCCAACCTCACGAGCCGCACAGAACGGGTCGCGTGGCTTGTGAAGTTGGAACACGGTCGACAAAGGAAACACAGATCATTACACAGACCCACCAGACTGCAATATGTAACATGCCTGCAGGGGTTACAACGCGTTTACTGTGGCAGGTACACAGGTTTTACTAGAACACAGGTATGCCATTAATTCCACATTATCCCCCCATGGCCCCACACAATCTGGGGCCCTCCTCTGTGGGCCAGGATGCAACGAGTTCCTAAGGAGTAAACCTCTTCAGGCGACATGAAGAAATGGGCCTTGTTGCTGTGGCCCTCCTGAGATTTGCCAGGAAGAGCAGGGCATATTTGATGCCTGCATCCTGAAGACACTGTTTGGCTGTGGAGAAGGTCTGACATTCTGGCAGCATTAGGTTGGGATACACTGGACCCTGGTTTCTCTGTCGCATTCATTTGACAGGCCCACAATCACTGGCCAAAGATTTTGGCTGGGTTTCGGGGAAAGACCTAGAGATCTGTGAGCTCCCTCAAATAGGAACTGATGGGGAAGAGGAGGGTCCAGGAGAATGACTATATACAATATTTCATTTAAAGTTTCCATGTTTCGCGCTGAAAGGGATTCTGGCGGCCCCGCGATACAAACATTCTCACTGTGGTATCTCACCTTCAAATGTTCACTTCTAGTCTGGACAGCTTTCATGATCGATTAGAGCTGCTGGAGCACTCACCATCTCTGTCCCTCCCCATCCTCTAGCGCATTGGTACGCATCTCGACCTCCGTTATCCATCCACTCTGCTTGATGATCCTTTGCTGCATTAGATCCACTTTGCACATGTGGCTATCTAGTTTTCTCTGGGGAATGGATCAATGTCAGATCATTGAGCTGGGTTCAGATGCGCTTGTCGTAGATATCGGAGGGGACAGAGGCTTAAATTGTGCCTTTTGGGGTCTCCTAGGGAATTTCCCTGGCAGCAGCATGAGCTACCTGCAGCTCGCCACCTCCGACTATGGAATTTGCATGTGAAACTGAGCTGGCATTGGCGTTTGTACCTCTTAGCCATGGGTGGATGAGGTCCCAGAGAGGCAGATCAGAGGGGCACAGAAGATGCAAGGTGTGTTGATAGTCTCAGATCTTGTTGTTGGTAGGAGCGCCCACCCACCGGGACTATGTAGATGTTAAAACTGTTTCCCCCAGTTTGTCGCCTCCAAAATCAGAGGTGGCCAGCCCAGTACAGAAGAGACCCCAGGATGCCAAAGTTTCCTCACTGACAATGGAACTGAAGCCACAGGAAGGTTTCTGCCCTGCGTGTGGTCGAACCGCATGGGCTGATGCACTCCGCCTTGCGGCACACCCTCCTCACCATGCCCGAGCAACCTGCGGTCCACAGCCGGGACAACCGCTCAACCAGGACACCTCCACTGCCAGTGTCAATGCTGTTGCAGTAGTCTGGTGAGTCAATTCAGGGAGACCCCAGACACACAGATGCGTAGTGCCCTCTGGAGCTACCAGGTAGATCTTGGATACATACCATGCTCAGCCACCCCAGCACAGGCTGTCAAGCCACCTTCACACATCAATGCCTGTTGAAAAGGCCTTTGCAACTTGTTGGAGGGACCTTTCTTGCTCGGGTGCAACCAACCTCTGCAGGTAGGCCACCATCTTCTCGGCAGCTCTCAAGCACCCTCCAGCTCCACGTTTCTATTCAGCGGAGCACAATAGGTTCACCTTCTAGCAAGCAACCATCATTCTCTGTGGCGACCTGTTGTAGAACCATAAACAATAATACAGAGGCCTTGTAAAGATAGATTTGGAATAAGCTTCTCTGGAAGGTCTGCAGGCAGAGCATGCAACTGTGCTACCAGGCAGACATTTCCCCCATTAGCCTGTACCTCATCAAACGGAATCCGTTAAATTAAGGGGGAAAATCAAATGGGAGAACATGTTGAAAAGGGCATTCGAAAAAAGAAAAACAAATTACAAAAATGTCAATCAAGGGTAGCAGGGTTTGCGGGGTTCCCCTTGATCGACATTCACAAGCAAACATAAACAAAAACAGGCAAGAACCCTGTGGCTCTGGTTCCCTTCCATGTGCGTGAAGGAAACCGGCCTTGGAGGTGGATTGCAGAGGCAGCGGCACATTTTGCTTTGTGTCACCAGATGGTAAGTAAAGGGGGGTTGGGTGGGTGGTCCAAAATGTTCATGGAAGACAAAACCAGCCCCACACCAGCCCAACTTTTCTCCTTTCTACCCTGCCGACTTGCTATCCTGACTCTACTCATAGAGGTTCTATTCTCTTTCATGGAACACCAGGCCCCACCCCAGTTTAGAGAATCTTGCAACCTAGGTCTGTAGCCTCAAAGATCGGTATTGGTGCACCGTCCCTTCGTTGTTGAGATCCTCGACCACGCTCTTAGCTTACATCAATGGCCTTTCAGACTTCAGTCATCCTTTCTCTGCACACGTGATCTAACATGGCGTATTTGGATAACTTGTCCACTCATGTTACCTCCTGCTTTTGCAAACATAATGTCCCTCTACACCACTCTACTGCTCTTCCCTCAGTGATATCATCTAAACCTATACTTGTGGGTTCCTTTTCGCAACACGCAACGGGCCTCTTCACCTCAGCCTACCACTTTAAAAATTACCAATCTATTCATGATTTAGTGGAAACTTGTGGATGGAAGCAATAGACATCTTTTGGAATGGCAGTCAGAGTGTTTATTGGCAGACTATCTTTTTTTTAATTATTTTCTTTTTTTATTGAATATAGCTGAAAACTCTCAATATTTAAACACAATTAAATTAAATACAATTCATCAATAAAAGATCATCATAAAATATGAAATGACTATCATTTCATAGGTAAATGCTGGAATTGTAAGCACTGGGTGTGCTCCAGATATTCTTCTTCTCCATGTTGGTGCTGAGGATCTTCAGCACATGAGGGTAAGAAAATTGTACAGGATGGTATGTCAGTAATTATTAGATTTTATGCAGCGGTACTCACCATGCCAAATACTATTTCCATGCACTGGTGCCTGCAGAAGGTGAATGGATACAATGTTTTTTAACTTCATAAGTATATTGCAACATTATATCAATTAATACATTGGCAACATGCTACATTACGTTGGTATGTCCATCATTAAATGTTATAACTTTTGAGTAAGCAATGTACATAATTATCTTGTTGAGGGAGTAAACCTATCAAAGGCCGTGATCCACATTCTTCTTACAAAAGTGAGGTTGGCGGTAACCGGCTGGTGCTACCGGTGGGTTGCAGCCGACCTCGTAACACTATTTCTGCTGCCTGATATCCCGGTGCCAATGGGATTTTGCAAGTCCCGGCAGCCCAGGATGTCAGGTGGTGGGAACTGTACGTCCCCATTCCCGTGGAGTGCCGATTGTTCCTTGAAAACCATGCCTGCAGGTCAGACCTACCAGGAGCACCGGCCCCTGCAGGCATTATTATAATTTGGTGGTCCTAAAAGGGTGCTGGTACCGCCAGACTTGTAATGAGGCCCAATGATTGTCTGTATTGTACATTTTTTAAATTGATGATAATATACACTTTACCATTGTTAATAGTCTCTGTTCTATTCTAGTATGCAGTATGTTATGCTTAGCTTTCAACAGGACATATGTCTTTGAAGTGCAATGTTTGTGCATTAGGGCAGGGTGTGTATGTCTGTTATGCATGTATCTCAAAGCACAATTCCACCACACATGTATAAACTGTAGTTAAATATAGTGAATTGTTTGTGGTATGGTGTAGGGTGTGTATGCCTGTAAAATGTGTTCCGCAAACTATGTATCCAATGCTCATCTGGATATCAAATATAGAACCATTTACTGCATTGTTTGCAATATGGTGTACAATGCGCACATCTATAATGTGTGTATCTCAAACCATGAATCCACTCTATATGTCAAGCATATAGGTGCTATTTATGGAATGTATGAAGCAAAACCTACCTGGGTTATGTACAAAGGGGTCACACCTAAGGGGTTACAAGTATGGTGCAGGGGTTCCAGGGGGATTGGAATGGGTAGGGAAGACGGGGATGGGGAACCTTAGTGGGGAGAAATAGGGTTGAGTGGAGAAATCAGTGATTGGAAAGATGTTCTTTGAAGAGTAGGGTTGTGAGGTGCTTCCTGAAGTGTAGGATGTAGGGGGCCAGTCTTATCTCATTGGTATACAGCTCCAGAGAAAAAGTGCCCAGCAGGAAAATACCTGTTTCTTGATGTTTCGCTCTTGCAGTTCATTGTTTCCAGCCTGGTGATGTTGTTGCTTCTGGTGGTGTGCTGGCCTCTGGAGATGGATAGTTTCTCTCAAGTAGAGTGGTGTTTTAGTTGTGACTGTTTTGTGGGTGAAGCAGGCATCTTGAATGTGATTTGTGCTTGAAGGCCTAGCCAGTGCAGCTCCTTAAGGATTGTGTGCATGGTTGAATGTTCTTAGTCCTGTGATGAGGCATGTTGTAGTATGCTGAATGACTTTCAGATCGGCCAAGGTGATATCTCAGACTCCTTCGTGTACCATCCAGCAGACAAAAAATGACCAGTATTTTGCAACTGTTTGTAAAACTCAGTGCAGGATGACAGGCTTGGCTTTCTGGAGGAGCACATGCTCGTACCATGCTGCTTGGGTTATTATGGCAATGTATATTTTGAATGAGAGGTCACAGTCAATATTAAAGCGATGGGATTTTGCAGTGGGTGAGAGATGAGGCATGTATATCTTGGGCTTCATGACAATCAGCCATTTATGGATTTGGGCACACTTGGTGAGGTTTTTAGGAGATGAATTTGGTCTTTGTAGGTTAAGCTCCTGGTTGGAACTTGACATCCAGGCTTGGAAGAGGCACAGACATTGTTTGAGTGGATTCATGTCTTTGATGAAATAGATCTTTAGGTAAAGCTGTGTGTCATCTGCGTATTGATGTATCTTAATTTCGGTGTTGGCTTAAGTTTGCCCAGAGGTTGCAGGGAACAGGACAGAGTGTCTTTTTTACCCCAACCTGTGTGCAAGGTCAGCCACCTGCACATTATATCAGTACCTACCGGTCTGATTCACCCTGTTTTTCTGTTTCACTTGCTCACACATTGACTTCATGATATTTATCATTGCTAAAATACATTGCCATATGTGTTTTACATACCACATTTTCCCCTAGCAGCATGCAGGCACGTGACTTGCAACTTTCACATGGGCGATTAGAGAAGGGACTTATATAAAATCAAAGAAAGAACTTACTTCAATATTGGTAGAAGAACCTGACATCTGTGATATATAAACATTTTTTCAGACTGCATTCAAAGTCCTTTAATAAGAATGGGACTAGCTGTCAGCCTTCTCACAAAATAGTAGAAGGACTATGGGATCTATGAGAACTGTTGGGGTTATTTCAAAGGGGCGGGGGGGCTCTACACAAGTATTCTTAATTGTGTTTCACTGTTTGCACACATTCTATTCACAATTTGAAAAAGCCTAACGTGTCCTTCTACTAGCAGCTCAGGGGCTCCCAAGTAGTGCTAGTATCCAGACTCTTTTGCCATGAGGTGATGCATTTTAGAAAACATTTTTAAAAAATCACATAACCCAAAATGTAGATATTTACTTTTGAAGGAAAATAAATGCATGGATATTTTTGAAGATGTGCAGTTGATGCAGCGATACAAATGAACAAAGTTTCTACAGACCAAATATTCACAGTAGCTGCAGTGTGTCAAAATAGATGAGGTTTATACCATGCAAACATAGAAGCGGCCTACCAGGAATACAAACCTGTCAAAAGCTATCAAAGGAGTGGGGGGAGCAGGCGCACATGGTGAGGGCAGGAGAGCATTTTATTTTTCATAGTTTTTTTCTGATAACTGCGGCTATAATGGCTATACAATAAATAAACAAGCAAACAATAAATATAATAACTACCAATAAACGAGGTGATTGGTAGTCCATTAAAATGGTACAAGTTGCTATAGAAAAAAAGTTCAGAAACAAATAGAGATTTATATTGCTACAGTGACATCAGGGGTGTAAAATCACTGGCCGATAGTGTTTTAAGGTGACTAGGTAGTGATTTAAAAAATACTGTGTAAAAAATACTGTGTCCATGGCCGTGCCCACTGGCCATGGCCAAAGGCCATGGCTAGTGGTCTGTTAGTGTTGGAAAATAAACAGTGGGCACTGCCAAAGGCTGTGGCGACTGGGTATGGATAGTGACAAGGTAGTGATTTAAAAAAATACTGTGGGCATGGCCAGTGTACAAATTGTAATGGTGTGGCAGCCGGTGTGTGGCTTAGCACTGATGTGAGACACTAATGAGATTCATGCAAACCAAAGAAAGGAGTGAGCAAAGTATAACATAGTATAGCATAGCATAGAATGACAGTGTAGTGTTGTGTAGGGGCTAACAATTAACCTACTAATTACTGATTACTAACCATTAACCACTCATTTTTAACAAACTAAACTGTTAATAATTAGAGGGCCTCACTGCAGGCTGTGGGTGAAAAGGCACCATTCATATAGTGATGTGAGATTAGAAATAAATGCAGAAAATTCAAAAGTTGAAGCTGAACCCCAGTGTATGTGGCAGACAGCGGAACGCATTTTGTAAAAAGACTTTATGTGTACAGGAAGCTGCAGGATGAAAATGTTGCATATTCATCCGGGCCTGGAGAATCAACGCTGTACAAAGGTGATTCTTAAAGTGCTAAATTAACAGGCTTCTGGAAATTTACTGGGGGACTGCCCACATGAGAGCAGGTGCCTGATTGATGGGTGTCCTCATGGCCAGGGATGGTGAAATCACATACTTTCTTTATGAAGGTATAAGCAAAGTGGGACAGAAAGGGAAAAGGCTTTAAAGGGACGAGAGAGTGAGAAGGAGGGGCTGCTGTTGAGAAAAGGGGAAGGAGCAAGGGATTTGAGAAAGAAGGGAAAATTGGATAGTTTCGTGGGTTGCTGTGGAAGGCATGTGCGATGAGCTGTGTGGGCTGAGAGTCTGCAGAAGGAAGGAGGGTGTGGGGTGACCTTCGCTGAACTGCCATGGATGATGGGATCACAGAGCCCAGGTGCTTCGGAAAAGTGGACTCGCTGTCAACGGCACAGACAGATCACTTCTGCAGCTCTTGGTAAGCATAAGTAACAAAATGAGAATATAACTAAAAAGAATGACCTCATGCTTATTTCCATGCAATACATTATAGAAGCTTATTCTCTGTGCAGGGTTAGTCACTTACAAGCTTGTGAAATCACCCAAAGCATTCCAAAGTTGCAAATATGCATTGACTGGAAAGCTCTCTTGTGGGAGGTTTGGTGTTAAAACAGGGGGCTTCAGAGGTCTTCACATTGCTGGGCTGTCTAGATTGAATGTGAATTGCTCCATTTTCTCCTCGGCACAAACGATTCATCTACGTTTGTGTTTTACTAATGTCTATTTTACTTGTACATGAGTATTTTATGCTGTTCTAAGTTTTTCTAACTGTGTTTTGATAAGCCGCATTTGGATTCTGTCTTAAAAAATAAAAACGTGTGACCGATCATTGTGTGCTCAGTTTATTTTTGTGATGCATTGAGTGTGAAGCCTGATGCATCTGATAATGTCAGTAGTAAAACCAGCACTGCACTAAGCCTGATAGTGGTACCCAAAGGGGACCCGGATAAAAGGTCATAATAGCGAGCTATTTCTCCATGCTTTAGATGCATGCTTCAGCAAATAATGGATAGGCACATTGTTACATGCGCGTGCAGGTGGCGGTAGCAACTTGGAGGTATAAAGAAATCCTACAGTGATTAACTGGCACACAGGAAGCCATGCACCCCTTTTATTTAGAGGCATCACATGGTGTGTGCTACATGTGCACTGCACGTCATCCTGCACGAGTCCAGGATGGGTTTAAGATACAACATCCCATGCCAAGAGTAACGACCAACAACAATGACAACAACAAAATTGTAAATGTGCCCCAGCAGGCATTTCGCATTCTAGTCCAAGGGCAGCTAGCCGTCCTCTCTTGGTCGTCCTCTTTGCATTCCCCTGGAACCTCTCTCCCTCCTTATTCATGCGGCTCTTCCAGCCTCCTCTCGGCCTGCCTCGCACTGTTCTTACACCCATTCTCCCAAGAAGAAACCATCTTCTGTGTCATAGTCCCAAGGATTTACATCAGTGAAGCTCTGGTGATCATCATCCATTCCCTCACATTCCTCTCTTGCTACTTCTTCATTGTGTGCTGTTAGCTTCACAGCAGCGGTCTTGTTCCTCTTTCCCCACTGGCTTTGTGACAGTGCCTCCACTGCTACTGACCACAGGACCCTGCATCATACGGCAACGTGCCTCATGTGGTGGCACCTCCTGCAGTGCCTTTCCGAGGCTGGACATCCTTCTTGGTATGGTAACATCCCCCTGCACTGGTAACACTGATGGCTGTATCCTTCCTTCGTCACCACCTTTGCAACGCACTGCCGTCCTCTTTCTTCCCCTCAGATTTTCGCTTGCTATGTGTGCATAACACCTGCACCTCCCCCACTTACATCCTTTGCAGCCCCTTCATGGCCCCTCCATGTGCTCAGACCTTGCTTCCGCAAGCTCATGAGCCCTTTCAGTTCAAATGCCAAGATCTTCACAAACAAATCCGGTTAGTGTTGTAATGTGCGTGCACAGTTTTCTTGAATGACACTGCTGTATCACCAGGCCTTGGAGCTCACCCTCCTAATCAGGGAAAGCACACATGACTGCTAGCTGCCGCAGCCAGTTGGCAAACCCATCGATGCTCTCATCCAGCCCCTGCCGCAGTTGAAATCTTTCATGGCGGCAAAGTTTTAAACAGTTTGTGGACACCGCTCCCAGCATAAAACAGCAGTAAAGCCTTCTTTTTCTGGTCATCCGTTACCTCGGCTGCCTGGAAAAACATAGGGAGTCTCTCAAGTCAGTGGGCCCAGGCAGGAATTAGCGATGCTGGAGTACCCTCAATGGTAAACTAAGGGATGAGGTTGCTATGAAACTGTGAAGCCCCCATGAGATTGCAGTGTGGCAATCGGGGGTTTGCTGGGATATGGTGTTGCTGGGTCAGCGCCCTGCATTCTCTCTCCCAGGCAGGAGTTGCTAGGTACTGCAGTGGCAGTGGTTGGGTAGTTAGCAGTGTAGTCAGGAATGTAACAATGTATCGGATCCAGTGGAGCCACAGTCCAGGACTCTTTCTCCCCTAGGCAGGTATTAGTTATCTTCTAAGGCAGCTGTGGATGCCCCGCACCTTCTTCCCCCAGGCAGGAGAAGTGCACTTAAGGCTGCAGCGGAGGCCACACCACTTCTGCCCCCAGCAGGAATTGGGTGCTTAATAAGGCAGCAGCAATGGCTGTGCCACTTCTATTCTCCCTCAAGCAAGAGCTCTTCTGTGACAAGGTGGCGGCAAAGGCCGCACCACCTTTATTCTCTCCCAAGCAGGAGTTAGTGAATTAATTAGAATGCAACAAATACCCTGAAATTCAGATAAAACCACCTTAACTTCACACCCGCTGTTGCACAGCCTATGGCCAAAATGATGACTTCACAGTTTACAGTCAACCCTTATTGTGTCAAAATGTACAGTGGGCATGGTCAAATGTGGTTGCCACTGCCCAGGGCCGGTTAGTGTTGTAATGTAATCAGTGATTCCATCAGTGATTTCATAGATGATGTAATTAGTGATGTCACCCGTGATGCCATCAGGAATGTCAATTGTGATGTCATCCTTTTGGGCATATTGTGGTTACATCACTAATACCATCAGGTATGACCTCACTGATGGCATTACTGATGACATCAATAATAGCATTATATATGACAACAAGGATTATTTAACTGATTGCTTCAGGCATAAGATCACTCTAGGTACTTGCACATTTTTAGACCACCGTTAAGTTTCTACATATGTGATTTTAGCATTTTAGAATAGATAACAAGAATGAGTACATTGTGAAAAATAGTCAGCAGCTACAAATACATGTGATGCTCGAGCTAAAACATGGCAGTGGTGCGCAGTGCATTCTCGGGGCACTCAGAGCCATAATGGTTATTTATCCATGCCTCACTGGAAAGCTGCACTTGCTTTGCGAAAAAACATGTTTTCAACGTTATTCGCTGCTGGGCCTGGAATGCAGGCCTTCTCAGCCAAGGACACGGCTCTGGGAAAGCTAAGATCCGCAGGTGCCGGACCCGGCAAGGTTTGGTGTGCAAGGTTTGTTGTGGTTTGCTATGCCTGTGCCAAGGTTTCGAGATGAGTTATAGAACTGTTTTCCAAGGTGTTTTTTAGGAGAGGGAAGCGCTTTGCTCCTTGAGGTTACTGTCAGTTGACCCAGCTGGCAACCAATGGTCACTCATCAATGCGCAAGCGCTATTGCCAGAAGGTTCGAGAAATTGCCACCCCTTTTTGAGGAGCGCATATATGCGGAACCCCTCAACGGTCAGATGGGATAAGCACAAAGACCTCAGTTGGAGGGGGGATGCCTTGTTCTGACATACCTGTGGCTGTTGTGCTCTCGGCCTGGCTGTTACCGGGGTCTTCCAGCCACTTCTGGCGAGATGAGGGATTCAGTTACGCCCATGGTGATGTATTCCTGCTAACTTACTATCTTATGTGATTTATCTGTGATTTATACCTGTTTTATCACTTACTGCTCATGTATATCTAATTATGAATAAATAGCGTATAAGTGCTACTTACTCTCTAAGTGTGCGTGTGGTTGTAAGTCATTGCGTCGTCTACCTGCGTTCAGAGTATTGGCTCTGCAACTGTACTGGTGATAAATGACTTTCCGTGATAAATGATTGGCGAGCAATGCAATACATCATTTCACTCATTTCACTACTTTTGCAGCTTTCATTTGTAGTAGTTTGGTAAAAGATGATATCTGAATCATAAGTGTGAAGGAGTGAGAGGTAGAGGCGACCCACTGCCCCCAGGAGTTGTATCCCACCACACAGGGCCAGATTAAAGGGAGTAGGAGAGTTTAATGATTATAGAGGACAAACTGAGTCCCGCAGCAGGGTGCAGCTGTGTTATGTCAAGGAGCAAATAGTCCAGCATAAAGACAGAACCGGCTGTTCAAGGTCAGGGTCTGTGATTGAAGGACCATTCATAAACTGGAAGAAAACTGTGTCCGTGTGCAGGAGTTCTACTCTGGCTGCCGGGGAGTGGAGAGATGATGTCACCGCTGATGTAATCAGGGATGTCATCTGTGATGTCGTCATTGTGTATATAGGCTGCACAACAGGGGGCGCAAAGTTAAGGTGGCTTTAGCTGAATTTTGGCCATGGCCAGTGGGCACGGCGTGTCCATTTTAGAACAGTACCAGACCACTACCGATGGCCACTGTATTTTTTTTTAAATCACTACCAGACCACAAGCCATGGACTTCGGTCACTCCATATTTTAAAACTCTTGCGCTTTTCCATTGTTCGCCTCTATAATACTAAATCCCCATAATGCCATTTTCTATGGCATTGTGAATCCCTTCTCTTCTAATAAATATGTCCTCTTGGGCTTTGCAACGGGAACAAGCCAAGTTAAGCTGGTCCTGAATTCCCCAATGCATTGAATTTCAGGGGTTTTGTTGTGATATAAGTTTCTTACTTTAACTGATCAGTAACTAAATTTTTTTTCATTGAATTTCAAGGGTTTTGTCATTCCATACATTTTTCTGCACAACTGCCCATGGTATTCGGCCGCCCCCACTGTATATTTTAGAACTCTTTCTGACCACCAGCTGTGGCCTTTGGCCATGGCCAAGGCCATGCCCACTATTTATTGGTTCTCGTTTATGTGCAGTACGTTGCTAAATGGGTTCTTTTTGATAACCATTGGTTGCTATTTGCATGTATTTCTAGTGGGGTTTAACGCAAGTCACCATATCTCATTATGGCAGGGTTTGACACTGTCATTTAATGAAGAGCAATTAGCAGAGGCAATCAATGCACCGTTGTTTGTTTATAACTTAAAAACTAACGCTGTGTCAGATAGCAATTCTAATGTGACTAGTGATTCTATTCTAAAACTAGGAAAGAAGAAATTTTGAGCACAGCTGCATGGTCTCTTGCTGACGGAATACTTGATAGAAAAATATTATACCGATGGGTCTATTAGTCAGGAATAAACACTGTTTATTCCTGAACGATGAAGAATATAAAGCATCCTTCTCTGGGGTTTCAACAAAATGCATTAGAGATTGGATGCTGCTGATGATAAATACTGCACAATGAAAATTCTCAAGATAGGGGGAAGAGATAGAGAAAGCTGAGTTGGCCTTTGTAGCAGATAATACACTATTAAATGCCAAGGAAAAATTGGAATCAATTGAGAAACAAGTTAGCGAATTTGTAAAAAGTACTACTAACACAAAATGCAGAAGTTAAGAAAAGAGATCCAAAATTGTACTAAGGAATCTGTAAATCCATACCTCAGTCCCGATTACACTGAACCAGTACACTTGAATGGCCACAACAGTCAGAGGTTAGGTCAAAACCAATACAGAAAGAGGGTGACTTTCTCAGATTCATCTTCTGATGAAGGAGACACAGGACATTATAGAGGGAGTAGAGGATATCATCCTAATCGTAGGCCGTGGGGGGAAGGGAATGCAAGGGGAAGAAGAAGGGGTGATTACACACAGCAGAATTATACACAGCATAATTTTCAGCCTCTGAATTATCCTCCACAGGGATATCCCCAACAGAATTATTCACCTCAGGGTCTTCCTTTACCTCCTCGAGATCAGGACCAGCCACCCATACTCCTATTTAACATTTCAGTAAAATATTGACAGCCAAAGATCTTAAGGTAATAGAAAAACCTTTCTCCATCATTCCAAAGAAGAACTCCAGTAGAATGGATGCTGAAATAGAGCTCTGACAATTTTTCATTAAGAAATGATTGAAACACTTCTTTGGCTCAGAAATTAATTAGACCACAGAGACTGCAGGTAAGACTCCTTTCAGGTCAAAGTCTACATTTACTCCGTCAATACAGATGAATTCTAAAGAGACGGCCACATTTGAGAAGGTTGTCTTAAAAGACTGTCATGCAATTTATGATCAAAACAATGATTATAAGCATCATTCTAGTTTTAATTTCACCAAGACAGAATGGGATCATCTTTTATCATTACGGGATGATCAGACTGTGGTAATTAAAAAGGAGGACAAAGGTGGAGGGGTTATTGTCTGTGATACAGCTAAATATTACTCTAATATTCTGAGGCAACTAAATATAAGAGCCTGACTTTTACTTGAAATTAAGAGGTGACAAAATGCATTAGAGATTAGTACAAAATGAGATTTTTCAAACTGCTAAAAGAGACTGTGAGGGAGGCTGCCTTACTAAAAAGGAATTTCACTTTTTTCTCCTGACAATGTCAGGACTCTCTTATTCTATACATTGTCAAAAATCCATAAGGACCCCCTCAACCCTCCCGGGAGACCCATAGTATCACTATTTGGTTCTATTTTAAAAAGTATTGGGCAATTCTTAGACTTCTTTCTGAAACTGTTAGCTTCAAAATCTTAAACATACCTTGCCGACACGAGGAATGTTATTATCAAGTGGAGGAATTATCATTTGATTCTAACACTGATGTTCTTATTACTTTGGATGTAGAATCCCTGTACTCTAACATTCCACAAAGAGAGTCTTTGACAATGACAGATATTGTGGATGAAAGAGAAGGCCTAGTTACTGTTCCCAGTGAATTTGTGGTTCAGCTACTGGAGGTAGCTTTAACCAAAAATGTATTTTGCTTTAAAACCACATACTATATGCAAATTAAAGGGATGGTGATAGGGGCAGCTTTCGGCCATATTTTTTCCACCCTTTATATGTGGAAATGTGAACAACTTTTCATTTTGGTGTATGTTAATACATTTAGACAAGCAATGGCATTTTATAAACATTATATAGATGACGTTATTATCATTTGGGACAGAAAAGAAAGAGATTATATTTTTTCTAACGTGGATTAATTCCCTTCATTCTAATCTACGGTTTACCATGGACTCTGACAATAGAGAGATAGCATTTTTGGTTTTTGGTTATCAAAGAAGACAGTGCTCATTTATTTGTAGATTTATTCTGTAAGGAATCAGTCAAGAATAACATTTTGAGGTATTATAGTTTTCATTCTGAAGACCTTCGGAAAAATATTCCATATGGCCAGTTTCTCAGGGCCTAACGGAATTGCACGAAGATTTTAGTATGCAGTCCAACACCATACATGGTCACCTATCTGAAAGGGGTTATCCTGCCAGATTACTTTGACAATCTAAAAAAAGAGCAAGAAACCAGCCTAGAGATTTTTTTTTAAATAAAAATGAAATATCAGACAGATGCAATACTCAACTAGTATGGGCCCTGGCATGTAACACACACCCTAATGAGATAAGAAAGGCAATCTCGAGACACTGGAATTAGCTTCAGTTGAATAACCCTATATTAGAATGTCTAATGTTTCCATTTAAAAAAGGAAAAAACTTAATGGAATGGTTATCATGCACAGACATTGGGTCTAAAGTGAGCGCACTGACCAGTACATCTTTGTGAGGGATGGGGCCAGTTTTGGGACATTTCCCATGGAAAATTTGTAGTAATTGTGGTTCTACATCCACATGCAATTCCACTCTAATTAATCACAAAATATGGACATTGAAAAGTCACATGACATATAACAGTGCCAATGTCATATATGATATTACATGGCCATGTAACAAGACTTACATTGTAAAAACACCCAGAGCAGTTAAACTCAGGATAACTGAATATAAATCTAGAATAAGAGCAAAGAATTTTACGTCTGTTAGTTGCACATATTTTGGCAGAAAAACATGGACATGAAGAATTCAAATGGTGTGCTTTTGACAAGGTATGCGGTAGTGATGGCCAGAATACAGCAGCTAAACATTCACAAAGAGAACAATAGTGGCTCTATCAGACACACCGTTATTTGAATGGGTTAAAAAACCAAGAGGAATGGAACCAGCACGTTTAAACATCCTTTACTGTTATGCTCACCTGGTCTCTGTGTGGGTGTTGGGGCACGGTTGCAGCCCTCCCAGGAAGAAGATCCCCTCTGTCAACCTTCTTCCTCTGCACATGGGCTGTGAGCTGCAGTGAATGGTAGCACTGCTCCTGCGTAGATATGAGAGGACGCGAGTTGGTCAATCTGTGACTGATTCCGCTCGCAAACCCTTCTTCCCATAGCGTTGTGAGCATGGATCGACCCATTAAGGCTCACCTGCTGATTCTTAATGGAAAGCTCTCCGTACTGCTACTTCTGGCAGGGGTGCTTTTATGATGAGGACCGAGTTCCTTCACTAGCCCTTCCAACGTGGTTGTCCAGTCCAGCTGCGACTACTCCACGCCTCTCTGGTAAGTGTCTTTCAGTTTTCTCTTTGTCTCTCCTTTCTCGTTACTCTTCTCTTGTCATGAAGTATTTGTATTGTTCATTCACAACCCGTTGTCCGCTTGTTGTTAATGTCTTTCTCTGCTTTGTCCCAAATTGGTGTGATTGCGGCCCAGCAGAGCTACGGAGCAAGAGGTGGCGCTGGATAAGATGGGAATGCTCCCGTGGTGGTCTGGCAGCAGGTAAGTAGGTGTTTAAGGATGAGCGCGTAGAATTGTGCAAGCGCGACCTTAAACTGAATGTTCGTTATGTCTAACCTTGCCTTTTGTCCTTTTACAGGGTCTGCCTTTGGAGATGCAGAATGCGTCGTGCTGCGGAGTCAAGAGCAGGTTTCCTGCGTTCTGGAGGAAGAAGATGATGGAAGAATAGACGTCAGGTTCGGCGAGTGCAAAAGGTAGGTGAACGCTGGTTCCAGGATGCAAGCACATAGGGAGAAGACTGGATTCCCAAGGTAAGTCTGATCCCAGGCGGCGGTAAGCAGTACGCTGCATGCGAATGCAGATTAATGCGAAGCGCTGGCCTTTGGATGGGAGCGGCTTATATAGCCGAATTTGTGAGACCATGCCCATCAGGCCTGGCTTGCCTGCTACTCCTTGCCACTCCCTCAGTTAGCACGTGCACAGGAACTCAGGGAGGCCACACCCGAACAATGTGCACATGGAGCTGCTTCAGCAAAATTAAGCTCCAGAGTAAAAGCATTCTTACACAAAATAAAGTGTTCCTGTTTACTGACTTTCATGAGCCTGGCACCAAAGGTGCCAGGACTGTGACCACCCGGGCCCCCTGTGATTGTGACCCTTTGTCCTCTTCCCCTGATGGCACGATGTCAGTGTCCTTGGGCCCATTGGACCAGTGACCATGACATTTACTGGACTTTGATGACTTTGTATTTGGGTTTGTAGATTTGGTGCATTTGAGCTTTTTATTGACTATACAAGTCCCAACAACACTAACATTCTGTATGCCGGGTTGCAGTATTACCATTTCAACTATAATTGAAGAGGTCTGATCCACAGCAGGCTTACATATGAATTCTTAAGGAATAGAGTTTGTTCATCCAGTTTCATGACTCCCAACACAGCATGCCATACACTGTCTTGTTGACAACTAATAGCTAGTTTGGTATCTTTCTAAAATAGTGTCATGATTGATTTATATGATGCTAGTCCTCTAGAATGCTAAATGGTAGTTCTAATATAATACCATTGAGCCACACGCTACAATTTCTGAATTCATATTGTTATGTGGGTGCAATTATAATGCAGGGGTGGTGCACAATATATATACTCATTTACAAACTATGAACAAGGTTAAAAGGATCACTCTGTAATTACACTGTGGTTGGAAACAAGACTAAATTAATAATACAATGGTTGACATAACTCTCTGTAAGGAAACAAGGAAGTAATATATGTGCAATACAGTTTTCAATAGAGTGTGGTACCTTATTAAGGTTGCACACAGTGAATAGCTCATTCTCTTCTATTTATACAACCAGGCCAAAAAAGCTATTCTAATATGGTGTCCGCGTTTGCAAGCAAGTTTATGGTGAAGCCCATATAGTGCTGAATATGCTCTATAATATACAAAAATGATCCCAACAACTCTGCACTGTATTGGTAAACAAATATTGAATTTATATAGACAGGTATAAAATGAATAACGTACCTGTCTATACTTAATAACAGACTCAATAAGGTTCTAAATCCAATGAGCACAACAGATTAAAGAATAGCATTTTATTAACATTCTTGATTAATAAAATCAATACAAATTAATGTATTAACTCATTAAGGTGACATGTGCAAACAATTAAAGTGACTCATGCAAAGCAACATCAATTACTAAAAACCTATACAATATCAGAGAACCTCGGCTAGTAGTGACATACTGCCCAAAATGCAAAACTGGATATCGAAGCACGTAATAGTTCTAACTCGCACTGTCCTTAGAAGGTCTTATAATACCACAGCTCTTGATATATGGCTCATACAAACATAGATGTTAGAGTGATATCACTGCTGAAAAGTGCAATAACCCAACATGTTTCGTTCTTCTCAGGGCTGCCCAACTCCAGGCCTTGAGGGCCATGATCCTGATTGGTTTTTAGGATATCCCTCATTAATATTCATGACGGAAAATGTGCATACATTTATAATCAATGATGCAAAATTCTCATTAATATCAATGTTAATATCAATGAGGGGTATCCTGAAAACCCGCCATGGATCCTGCCCGCGAAGCCTGGAGTTGGACAACCCACAACATGTATTTATACAAATAACAGAACTTTTTCACACAACCAATTCATGCTCACATTGAAATAGTTTTTAACCAAACCCAAAACCAAATAGGTTTTAACCAAATGCTCTTGACAATAGAAAGAAGAAATCCATTCCTAAATCCTGTGGTGTTGATTCACCTAAGAAACAGTGCAAAAACAACTCCAATTAGTGCTATTCATTATCTTGGTATTCCTCAAAAACATCAATAACTCGAAGAGCACTTACCACCGGATTCTCATTTTTTCAATAACTGCGTCTAATCAATAGACATATTCCTGCAGATACAGACAGACATTAGCCATGGAGTGATCAGTCATATCACCTATTCTCTAAACCAGACACAACATTTTCAATTTTAATGACCATGTCTGCCAATAGTGTAAACTACTTACTGAAAACAGAATTCAGAAATCAATTTTCTTGCAGATAAAGCTTTTAATCTCCCGCTCTTAAAACGTGAACGCTACACCAAAAGGCTGCAAAGATGCTAAATTCTGTACTCGACATCCCTATAAGTGACAAGGTGGAAAATAGATGAGAACAACACACAGAACAGCAGATCATTGTGTTTGTCAAACAATACTTCATTACTTGCTTCAGTGAGAATTTTAACATGAAGCACCTACTAGTAGCGTGGTAGAATTTCATAGAAAATGAATGAGCATGAGCGATATCACAGAGCTTCTTGTTTAACATACATCAGATTGCAAAATGCTGCATCTACCATGGATCAAAGAATAGCAAACCAAAACAAAACCAAAGACTTGTGTCACAAATCGATGTAATACGACCGACCACGAGTAAACGCTTAACACAAGCAAAGCTGCTCGAATAAGCTTGCTCCTAGCGGGAGCAGTGCACACTTACATAGTGTTTAGTAATGCTCTCCTATCTCCAACCTGTTGACTACTATCCATGCAGATTCAAACTGAATAGGGAACAGCAAAATCCTCTCTCTCGCCTGAAATGGTGTGAACCAAACACGTGTCTTCAACCAGCAACCACAACAGCAGGGGTGGGCTGGGAACTAAAAGAGGCCCTGAAAATAATGAATCAGGACTAAAAGAGGCCCTGGAAATAATGTCCAACGTGGCCCCATATGACACATTTCAGCAAGCCCAATGCTTTTCCTATGCGAAAATTTGGAAATGCCACATGAAAGAGGGCCAGAGTGCAGAGACCCAACCGGGAAATCTGCAGAGTTCTCTATAGGCCAGCCCACCCCTGCACAAAGCTTGTTCTGGTCTACAACATACTAATATGGGCAGCATTTTGGAATGGAGTAAGGCACTGCAACTCTTTAAGAACTACAATGAATGTAAAACAACACTTCAAATACGGCCAGTCTATCATCTCATTAAGACCAGTTTCTACACTTTTCACCAGAAATATGAGAAGTTGGTCCTTCTCATATAAAGCTTCTTTTTATCATTTGCCAGATTACAACTTGTAGGTACTTGCATTAGGACAGTCCAATTTAACATCTCACTTGTGTGGGCCATTGCAAGAAAATGTCCAACTAAAGGGGCACTCAACACGCTTTTAAATGTGTGCTCAGTAATTCAAATTTCAACTTTCCTTTCAGTTTTCCCTATATCAGTTTTCCCAATATATAGTTTACCACATGGACACCATATGCCGTAAATCACCATACTCAAATTACAATTAGTATATTTCCTTTGTATCCAAGGTCTAACTAGACCTATATTCACTTCTTTTTTTATTTTAGTTTGAGCACGACAGCTGCATAATCCACATGGGGTATGGCCTACAGGTTTGGCCAGGCCCTAAGTTTCATTAATACTCAGTTGATTCCCACTTGGTCTGTAGACATCATTCTTTGTCAGCAAGTCTTTTAAATGTTTATCTCATTTAAACGCACATAGGGGACGATCTAAAGTTAGGCTGCCCCCTTCTAGAATGTGCCAATTTTTCTTTGATATCATTTGGCCTTGTTGGACAAATGGTTATAAGTACACACAAACACAATGTGTTTCCGTTTTATTTGTCTTGCCTTTATATTATGTAAGCGCTTCACAAGTGTTGTTAGTAGCTCTTTTCTGTGCTTTTTTGAAGATAGGTGTAGGATATCCTCTTGCTCGTAACTTGGAGCCCAAAGTAGTGGCTTCAGTCTCGAAACCAGTTCTACTAGAACTCTTAGGTCTAAGTCTTAGGAATTGTCCTAAGGGCACATTCTCTCTCATTATGTTCAGCAGTATTGTTGTCATCGTAAATTGTTTCCTCAGCAGTTTTGACATAGGCATTATGAACGTAATCTAGTAAGCAGGGCACAAGTATAATTATGATGCAAGGTGACGGATCGTTTTTCAAATAATTTAGGAAAACAGTGTTTTTCTCAGCAATGATGGGTCCTCATGGTGGCATCTGGAAAAGTAGAAATATTGCATTAGGGCCGCAACACAGCTCCTGTCTGAGTGCTACATGCAATTAAGGCTGCACATTATGAACATTTGTAAGTTCCCTTATGTGTAAAAGCGGACTTATTGCAATTTCAACATGGCACTCGTGTCTATGGATACGCCTATGCCTAAATACAGGCAAAGGTAGTCCTTCTAATATGTGTATTTGTACTTGCGTTTTTGAGAAAAACAGCATTTATAGTTCCGAAGAAACGGCTTCCATATGCTCTGTAATGCGTGCATTCTTTAAAATACAAAAAAGTGAGACAAGGAATGAATTCCAATGGAAGGCTTCCGGTTTTATGGTATTTATTTTTCTGCCATTTCCATCTGTATTTATCCACATTTATTTTTGGGCTTTTTTGTCATATAAAAATATAATTTGCAACTAGTATTTTTCTGCATTTATTCTAATAAAAAATGCATTTATTAAAGTACACATGCAGCCTATAGGAAAGAAATGCTAGCTCAATTGTTTTCATAACAACAAAAGGTTGCTCCTGTGACTGATGCTTTCTTAAGATTTGATTTGAGGAATGTTAATGTTATTTTCATACAACGTTTGCACTCTCCATACTGCCAATCTGCAATTCGATTGGCCTGCGATGTATTTTTTTTAAAATTTTTTTAAAACCTTTATTTTTGTTTTTTTTGGAACACAAAACAACTACACACCCACATTAGGGTGGATTTAACTTTGCGCCATGTCCCACTTCCCCCCATCCTCGCCTCCCCCCCCCGTCTCCCCACTCAATTTTTTGACTCCTTTGGTTGAGCTGTCTTGTTCCGATTACTTGAGACTTGTGGGCGGTGCTGCTAGCACTGTGTCTTCACAGCTGGGCTGTTCCTGTGCCAGAGGTGTCTAGTCGGACGTCAGGTGTCTCCTCAGCTTCATTTAGCAGGAATAGTACCAGTGGGCCCCAGATGTCAGGTGGGCGGGCATGTAAGGGTAGTGATTTGATAAAGTCCGTTTCCACATCCTGGCAGTAAAGAATGTCCTTGCGCCAGGCGGAGAATGATGGAGGGGGGCCGCGACCCCAGGCCATGGCCACTCTCCTGCGGGCAAGTGTCAACAGGAGTCCTGCCAATTTCCTTGACTGGGCGGAGAGTAAGTTTGTCATACCAAGTAAGGCTGCAGTTTGGCTCGGCTGTATCTCCTCTCCAACTATTGCCGCTGTCGTCTCTAAGACTTGGCTCCAGAAAGGTGATATTTCGGGGCAGTCCCATGCGAGGTGGATGAAGTCTGCTGGTTGTGTCCCACATCTCTCGCAGTTCGCAGCCGCCTCAGGGTGGTGCCTGTTAGCTTTTGCTGGTGTGTGATAAGTCTGGTGGAGGAAGTTGAAATGAATAAGTTTAAGGCGAGAGTTGAGAGCTATTCTTTGTGTCTGTTTCAGGATGTAGGTCCAGTCTTCGTCTGGAATAGTTCTGTGGAGGGACCTTTCCCATCTGGTCTTTGCCCGGATAAGGTTAGGTGTCGTATCTATAATGATGGATTTGTAGATTTGCGACACCAACCTGCCCTCGCTCTGCGCCTGTATGGCATTGTGTAGCAGTTGCCAGGTTGGGGGTTGTCGGGGGAAGTCCGGCATGAGAGCTTGTAAAGTGTACCGGGTCCTGAAATATAGGAATACATCAAGTGCGGTGTTGCCGCCTTTCAATTTTGCTTGCTGTGGTGTTAAAAAGCCGTTCTCTGTGAAGAGGTCTCCTAGGGTCTTTATTCGTAATTTGTCAACCCACTGATGAAATACTTTCTCAGATGTCAGCGGAACCCCAGGGATGAACTTGACGGGCAATAGGGTAGAGTATCGTGTTTGTACCCCGTATTTTTGAGCTAGTCTCTTCCAGACTTTGTATGTTGAGAGCATTGCATTCATGGTGTAGTTGGGAACGGGAATTTGGCTGAAGACGACTGCTGTTAACAGGTTTGGTGTAGCCAGGGCTCGCTCCACCTGCACGTGAGGTCTGATTGTATGGGTGGCGTACCAGTGGCTGAGGAATTGTGCCTGCGCTGCCCAGAAGTACTTCTCCAGGTCTGGGAGGGCGAGACCTCCGCTCGTCACTGGGAGTGTCAGTGTTGCGTGTGCCACTCTGGCTGGCTTGTCCGCCCAAAGCAGCTCAAGAACCATGCTCTTCAGTCTTTTCAGGAAGGTGTGGGATAGCAGTATAGGGATGTTGGTGAATAGATACAGCAATTTCGGAAGAATCACCATCTTAACTAGGGAGGCTCTCCCCCAGAGCGTTAGTGGTAGGGACTTCCATCGCGTCACTTTATCCTGGAGGGACTTGACTACCTCTTCGTAGTTGTCGCGGAACACCTCGTGGTAACTCAGGGACATTTGGACTCCCAGGTATCGGACTTTGGGCCTGCGATGTATGAGTGACATCATAAAACCAGACAGAAAGACCTTTTTCAGTTTTTTCAATTTTTATAAAAATACAGACAGAAAGCAGATTGATTTCCATCTGTATTAATGTGTAAAAATCAGTATAAACGGAAAACTGGAAGCCGTAATTATAATCCTTTGGCAATTTTATCTTTTTAGATCTCATTTGCCTGTATAGAAAGCTACAGTATAGTGGCATAACACCTTGGACAAATGAATTGCCCTTGGAAATTACTCTAAAGAACTCATGCATATGCCTTATCGCTCAAAGAATTAGAATTGCGCTCGAGTTAAGAGTCCTTCATATTCCCCATTCAGAGAGAATTTAGCACCATATATGTGAATTAACCCTATTTAGGGATATATTGTTGCAGGTTGGTTCCCTGCTTTTTTTGATTGAAGACGGAGGTGTTTCCCCGCCCTGCAGTCATGAGTGAGCTAATGGTAAATGCTCCACATTATAAATTAGGGGAGCTACAAGGTAGTGAATTGGTGTGTGGACAGGCAGCATTAATTGTAATAGTTTACATATGTGTTTATGTCATTTTAGAATTCATAGAGACTATACAGGATTGTGTGATAGGATTAGAAACACACACAGAATTACTTTATGCTGCATTTAGACATCAGCTCTATTATTGAATTAGATGGTTTTCCGTTGAAACTAACAGAAAGGGAAGTTTAAATATTAGATATTGAGGAGCCCACCAATTTGGGATTTTGCTCCTCTATAATAACATTTAGTTGTCGAATGTTGAGAATAGGTCCTGTTTGCATTTTAGATGAAACGTTCATTTAACTGTTCAGTTTGGAGCAATGCATGTATCTTATTTATATGCAAATGGTGCCTTTTATTTGTTAAAATTTGAAGACGGGTAGCATATGTGATTCGTGGATTTGCACTATTTACACTGCAGATTAGTGCAATGTATACTGCTTTTTTGCATAGTACATTGATTCAGACAATTTGCACACATTTGCGAGCATTTTATATCAATTGTGAATGGTTTCATTGTATTTTTTCAATAATGTTTTAATAAACTATATCAATACATGAATTTTAATTGCAGATTTGCCTGACACAACCTGTTGTCACTTCTTGAGCCCCAACTGGAATACTTTTCTCTTTTTTTATTGTTTATATTTATTTAAGGGCATACCGTTGACAAACAACTTTTTACGCTACTAATGTTAAGAAAAGATAAGTTATTACAGTACAATTTAAAAAGAAAAACCCAAGAGAGAAAACACCCAATTAATAAGGAAACCAGTTTGCAGTGTAATCAATAGTATATAATAACTAGATTAAGGAGGTAATTCATAGAATTCCGTGCAGGAGTAGCGCACGCGGCCAACGCAGAGAGGGAGCATGCGTGAGCGTGTGACAGCCGTGTGCGCCAAACAGCATTCTGGTGCACCGCATATTCATGGATTTCCCAAGCCATTTGCACCCGTGGCGCAGCGAACATCCAGCAGCGCCAGTTACGCCCCCAAGAACGCCCCTTGCGCAAGAAAAAGCCATAGAAATCCCCAATATGGTGCAAAGGGCAGCGCTAACCCTGGACCAGCTTACAGGCCCCCTACACTGTAATTGCATGAAAAACTACACATACCCCGCTCGCGGCAGCCAAAACGCGTGAAAATATACTTGCGCACGACCTTTAATGCGCCTCCCCCGCTCGCGGCAGCCAAAACGCGAGAAAATCTCCCTGCGCACCCCCTTCAATATGCGTACCCCACTTGCGGCAGCCAAAACGCATGAAAATCAACTTGCGCACCCCCTTGAATTTGCGTACCCCGCCTGCGACAGGCAAATTGCATTGAAAAAAGTCCCCCCGTGGTGTGGGCTGCCTGCGGGTCATGGTCAGGTGTGATGGGCTGCCTGCGGGGCATGGTCAGGGGTGTAGGGTGGCCCCTGTGATGTGGGCTGCCTGCAGGGCATGGTCAGGGTGGATGGGCTGCCTATGGGGCATGATCAGGGGTTGTAGGGATGTCCCCTGTGGTGTGGGCTGCCTGCGAGGCATGGTCAGCGGTGTACGGTGGTCCCCTGTGGTGTGGGCTGCCTGCGGGGCATGGTCATGGTGGATGGGCTGCCTGCGGGGCATGGTCAGGGATGTGGGCTTCCTGCAGGGGGTGCATGTGGCACCTCAACACACAGGTGCACGAATCTAGGGGTATGCGAGTGTGCTTACCACGCAATTTTGCTGGCGCGAGCGGGGTATGTGTATTCTGGGGTACGCGAGTGCTCTCTTTACGCGATTTCGCCGGCGCGAGCGGGGTATGTGTATTCCGGGGTGAGCTCTTGTTAGGAATCCTGGGCAGTGCCCTTGGGGACCACTACACAAGATTAAGACTACAGGTGGTAGTACAATGTCACCTTTGGTACAAGCCTGTACTAAACAGTTAGAGTGGTAGCAGTAGTGGAGCAGCCAGACTTATCTCAAGAGAAAATGAGCAGTAGTAGAGATTACAGAAAGGACTACAATTACTGTGACTCAAGCAAACAATGACTCAAGGTTTCTGGTTAAAAAAATATATAGACATTTATTTTTAAACCATCTGTTCATAAAACACTTCACTTCTATTAAATTCAAACCATACTTCAATACACACACGCACACGCACACGCACACACACTTCCTCTTGTGCAGAATAATTCAAGGTAAGTACGTTGGGTTTTGACAGACCGGTGTTGTGAAACAATGACGTTACCGTGGGTTAATACGCGATCACTTTTTGACAGTAATGACAGTTCGGTCTTATTAAAGAAAGACGTACCTGCTGAAAGAAACGTTACCGAAGTAAAACACACTTAGCACATGAGTTAACACAAGAGAGTTGGGGATAAAAATCATAGGCAATACTTTTGTCAAGGCAGATGGAATCAGAGACCACTTTCTAAAACGTAGATAAAAGTCAATAGGCCTGCGCTAGTGTCAAAGGGACAGGGATCCTGTTGTTGAGGATCACAAGGTTAGAACAGTTCACGATTCGAGATTGCCAGGAGTAATTAGATATTGTCAAAAGGGAGGCAAAACTTATAAGAGGGAAGGAAGATAAGGACAAGCTTTTGGTGAGGAGAAAAGGGTTCACCCTAATTCCTCGAAGTCAGACACAGTAACTTAATCGTTTGAAGAAAAGCTGGCGCCACAGCAGTTGTTCCTGCAGACTCATGGTTCCTGGAGCTTCAGTCGTGGGGACAAGAAGGAGGACGTCTGGAGCAATCTGCACTACCCAGGGATGAAGCCAGCAGCAGCAAAGCAACGGTGAATAAAAGGTGCGCTCCTTTAAAACAGGAGAGGCTCTCCAGATGGCTATCCGGACAACTACAGCTGTGTGCAGAGATTTCGACCAAGAAGAGGATCGTCTGGCTGTAGAAGGTGAGCTGGTTGATCCCACCAGGCTCAAGGGAAGAAGACTCCGGACTGGATCTTCTCTTGTTGTTGAAGGGTAGATAGTTCAGGACTGCAGCAGGGCTTCATCGGGACTCGGGAGTTGCAACAGCCGTCTTCTTCTTCGCTTCTCTTTGGTTCCTTGCAGTTCCAGTGGCGACTATGACTCCTAGCCTAAGAGTCCTGCCTTTTATGCCAAAATCCCCCATTCACACAGCCTGGCTGTTAATCACTCAGCAGGGGGGTTGTCCAGCCCAGACAACCACCTCAGCCAATGAACACAAAGTGCAACTCTTCCCTCACATTCAGCCCACCTAGACACCCAGGCTCCAGGAGGAGTGCTTCTCTGTAGAAGCCCACCAAATGATGGTGAACAAAGAGGGCAAAACTGGTTTGCCGTGCAAAGTAAAACACAAGAAGGACTTTGACAAAAATAAATGGTGATAAATCCTGACCGGAGCCAAATTATAACCAATATGGTCAAGCGGGTTTTATGTTCGAGGCTACTATATTAGCCTAAAACATTCGTTATATAATATAAGCGCGGAAGAAAAGATACGGTAGGTACCACTGCCACCAGCCAAATCTTAGTGTTCAGGGAGCGAAACAAAGCTCCAAGAGGCACAGATAAAAAGGGATATGAATTAACCCTTTCCAATACTCCATGTAAGATGGGGTGTACTGGATCTGTGGTAAATATGACTATATAAAGTTAATTGCAACTTTACATGTTTCTGGGGGACAGTAGTCCGCCCCAGAAAAATGGAGTCATTGGAAAGTCTTAGAGACACCCTGTGTCAGTGCACTGAAGGTGCTGTGTAATGCACACAAAAAGTTGGGCTCATGGAGTGGTGTGGCTCCAGAGCTCAAGATCACACATGGAGTAGAAATACACATGGCAAAACACATGTAAGAGTGGGAAAAAGGTTCACACTCTTACCAGGTGGAAGAAATGAACCCCAGAAATCCAGCAAAGCTGCTGAGGGACTCACTAGGTAAGGGAAATTAGCCATAGAATGAAAATTCTCCCTAACACTCGCCCCCCCTCAGACCAAGGGACAGGAGGATTTAATACACTCCTGGATGGATCTCATACCTCTAGTCGGTTATAAACATCCTAGAGAGACCATCAACATTTTGGTTGCGACTTCCTGCTCTATGCTCAATGGTAAAATCAAACCCTTGCAGGCAGATTGACCATTTTAGTAGTTTAGGGTTTTCCCCTTTCATTTGCATCAGCCATCTCAAGGGTCAGTGGTCAGTCTGAATAATGTAAAGTAGATCCATACAATTATGGTCTAAACTTCTTCAGTGCCCACACAATAGCAAAACATTCACATTCTATTGTTGCCACCCTTGTCTCAGGATCTGTTAACTTCCTGCTGATGAAACAAATGGGATGTTCTCTACCTTTCAAATCCAGTTGTCTAAGGACTGCACCTATACCTGCATTAGAAGCATCAGTTTGTACAATGAAGTGTTGGTGGTAGTCAGGAGCTCTTAGGACTGGAGCTTGACAAAGGGCTTTCTTCAGGCCTTCAAAGGCTTGAGTGCACTCCTCATTCCATCTGACCTTCTTAGGAAATTTGGGAGAGGAGATGACATTCAAGGGAGAAGCTATGGTTGCATAGTTCTCTATGAAGTTCCTGTAGTTCCCAGTGAGACCTAAGGAAGGCTCTCACTTGGGTTTGAGTAGTAGGGGTGGCCCAGGTTTGTACAGCTTGTACTTTGCTAGGCAATGACCTTATTTCACCTCCTCATACCTCATGTCTAAGGTAGACCACTTTGCTCTGACCAATTTGACATTTACTTGCCTTTATGGTCAGATGGGCCTGTTCAAGAGCCTGCAAAACATACCCTAGGTGATCAATATGTTCTTTCCATGTAGGGCTGAACACTGTAATGTCATCCAAGTATGCCATGCAGAAGTCCTCCATCCCATTCAGAACTTGATTTACCATCCTCTGAAATGTAGCAGGTGCATTCTTTAGTCCAAAAGGCCTTATCTTAAACTGGTAGAGGCCTGCTGGGGTGGATAATGCAGTTTTCTCCTTGGTATGGTCCATCCAGGCTATTTGCCAATAGCCTGAGGTTAGGTCAAATGTGCTGAGGTACTTGGCTGAACCAAGTCTACCCACAAGCTCATCTGTCGTAGGTAAAGGATGGGCATCAGTCTTTGTGACTGCATTTAGAGCTCTATAGTCCACGCAGAATCTCAACTCCTTGGATCCTGCCTTTGGTACAAGCACAACTGGGCTAGACCATGGACTATTAGAGGGTTCTATAACCCCGAGATGAAGCATCTTGTTGACCTCATTCCTTATGTGGGTTCTGACATTGTCTGACATTCTGTACCCCCTGCTTTTCACAGGCAAACAGTCACCAGTGAGGATATCATGCTGGCCCCAAGGGGTCAAGCCTGGTGAAAGTGAGAACAGGGAGGCAAACTGATTTAACAGTAATTTGCACTCATCCTGCTGGTCAGATGTTAGACTGGAAGAGAGATTAACTCCATTTTGTCATATAAAGGTAAGCCTCTGAGGAGGTCAGGCAGAGGTTCACTCTCCTCCTCCTCTTGAGCTGAAGATAGAAGCAAAGCTCCTATCTCAGGTCTAGAGACATAAGCCTTTAAATGGTTGGTGTGAAAGACTCTGGGAGCCTCCTTAGGATTGCCTAAATCCACCAGATAGTTCACCTCTCCAAGTTTACCCACAACTTTGAAGGGTCCTATCCATTTGTCCTGCAAGGCCCTCTGCCTTGTAGGTACCATAACAAGAACAATCTGGTCTTGAGTGAACTCAACCATATTAGCCTTCTGGTCATGCCAATGTTTGACCAAAGCTTGACCAGCCCTCAAGTTGTCACTTGCCTCTGCCATCATGTGTGACATTCTCCTCGAGAGACCCATCACATAGTCAGTCACTCTGATTGGCTTGGGGGAAGGAGCACTCTCCAACCCCTCCTTAATCAGGGCCAATAGACCTCTGACTGGATGGCCATAGAGAAGTTCAAAGGGACTGTAACCTACTCCCTCCTGCAGAACTTCTCTATATGCAAAGAGAAGGCATGGCAGTAGAAGGTTCCACTTTCTTTTAAGGGGTTCTTCTAAAGCACCTATCTTGCTCTTCATAGTTCTGTTAAACCTCTCTACCAACCCCTTGATTTGTGGGTGGTAGGCAGTAGAGAACTTGCAAGTGACTCCACAGGTTTTCCACATGGCTTCCATGTAGTGGGACATAAAATGTGATCCCCTGTCAGATATCACTTCCTTAGGAAAACCTACTTTGGTACAAATACCAAGTAGGGCCTTAGCCACAGCCTGAGCCGTAACAGTTATCATAGGTATAGCTTCAGGATACCTAGTAGCATGGTCTACTACGATCGGGATAAACCTGTTACCTGAAGAGGTGGGACCAACAATGTCAATCCTGACCCTATCAAAAGGAACTCCCACCACTGGGAGAGGCACCAAAGGTGCCACAATATTGGCTCCACTCTTGTCAGAGGTTTGGCAAGTGTGGCAGCTCCTACAGAATTTGTCTACTTCTGTACCCATTTTAGGCCAGTAGAAATAAAGTGAGAGCCTTTCCTTGGTCTTCTTAAAACTTAAGTGACCAGCAAAGGTATCTCATGGGCTAACTGTAGGAACTGGAGTTGGTTCACTAGATGCACTACAAGTATTTTGCAGTCCTTAGGGGTTGACTCAGTTGGTTCACTGTAAAAGAGGCCATCTTCCCAGTGCAACCTATACTTCCCAGGCTCTTCCCCATCGAGCTGAGAAACTGCCTGTGGCGAAGAGCTTCAAGAGTAGGACACTCTCTTTGTCCTCTGCTGAAGTCTGCCCTGTTGGGTCCACCTTCTGCCAGTAAGGATTGCAGCTCAGGATGTTCAACAGGGTCAAGATCCCCAACCAGAGTAAGGTCTTCTCCCCAACCAGAGTAAGGTCTTCTTCCAGATCTGAGTCCTCAGTACCTGGTTGAACCATACAGGGTTGAACCTCACACTCAGCTTCAGCTGGTGGAGGAGTCACAGGTGTGACTTTGGACAGTCTTGGTGATGTCCTATTAGGCACAGGGGTGCTTGCTGTTTTCTTGCTGGTAGACTTGGGTTTCCCCTTTGTCTCTTTTTGTCTTGCAATAGCAGTAAGTCCTGTGGACTGGGGGTGATAGCTTCTTCTATCAAGTCCCCTGGAGAGCCTCTCAAGGTTCTCTCCCTAGCAGACCTTGTGATCTCCTGCTTCCTTTTACTGGGAGGCCTGGGGGCACTAGACGCAACTCCAAGAGTGTTCAGGTCATTACCCAACAGGACTCTCGCAGGTACGTCACTCTGCACACTAACAGGTATTCTGACAGTCATATCATTGCACTGGATGAAAGCTGGTAACTGGGGAACCATTTGCACAGGGCCTCCAGCTAACTTGGTTCGGTGTTTGGGTGCCTTAGCAACATCCTCTACCTTGAAAAAACATTCATCAACCACAGTTATGCTAGCTCCAGTGTCACTGATGGCAGGGATCTCCTGACCATTTACAAGACCACTATCTTTATAATACTCTTTAGTATTACCTGGGATTGAGTTATAGACATCTAAGTTCTGTTGTTCCCAAAGACCCAAGGCCACTAAGGAAACACTAGCTGAGACTATCATGGGCTCATTAGCTAGTAACTGAAAGTTTCCACTGGCTATAGGTACTTCTTCCACCTGGGAGAAGGCTAAGGAGACAGTGTGGACCATCCATCCAACCATCTAAGCTTTTCAAACATTCACACACCCAGGTAGCCCAAGGGGTACCATCATGCTTTTTGAGGGTCCTAAACCTCTTAAGGTATTGAGAAGGGGTCTTCCCAAATCTAGCTATCAAAGCTAGCTTCACACACTCATAATCCTGCTTATCCCCCCCCCCCCCACTCCATTACAGCATAACTTGCAACAGGGAGAAAAGCCAAGGAATCAACTGATTCCCTGTGATATCCCTTGATTGTACTCAAACATTGCTAACCAATCCAAAACATGAAGTCTAGTCTCATACATACCAATCATTTCCTTTGGCATACAGGGTCTCTTAGGGCTGGAAGACCTAGAAGATTCTGGGAGAGAAGCATTTTCCAAAGACAATTTCTTCATCTCTAAAGCATGAGCCATCTCCATTTCCCTGAGTCTTAACTCTTGATGTTTTATGGCAGTTTGTGCCTCAATACGTTTCACTTCTAATTCAAGTCTCATTTTCTCAAGGCCAATAAATTCAGGAGTGAGTGTAGGACCTGTTGGGGTCTCTGTGGACAGAGGATGTGGTTTCTGAGCAGGCAAGGGATTGGTAGGGCCTCCTAACAAAGAGTCATCTACTTCTTCAAATCCAACAGATTCAGAATCAGAAACGTCAGTATCCACATTTGCTGGAGGGGTAGGCCCTTCTGACCCACTCTTTTTTTCTGTATTTTTTTATTGAATTGGTTGAAACAAATCAACCTTTCAAAAATGTTTAACATTACACAAACAAACATTTATCCCATATTACAGAAGAAAACAAATATTACATTAAAAAGATTTCAACACTATACGTTTCACAGTGTGTTGATATATAATAAAAATAGACATACGTACACAAGCACTTAAAAAAATAAAAGGATTCAAATTTGTATTAAGCAAATTAAAACATGCTAAGCAGAAATACAGGTAAGGCAACACATCCTTCACACTCAACTAAAATAACTGTAATTATCCTCTCAAATTATTTAACCATAGGAAGGAAAAGGAATAGAATTAGGCTATTTATTGGCAGCAAGCTCGTTATCTAAATGCAGGCTTTCCAAAAAGCTAACTGTTGCTATTTGAATTGGTAAGTAGGAGGAATTCAGTATTACTGACCAACATCGATCAGAATCTAAATTGCCCAAATACCGGCAATGTCTTCCAAATTGCTTTGTTCTAACGGGAACTAACGCCGGACATTGTGTAAATAAGTGTTGCCATGTTTCAAGAATAGTTGCAATGCTGCAGAAGCGGCAATAGTTTTCTGGACCTAAAAGTAGCCTTTGTTTCAGCAATATTGCTCTGGTTGGCCAGATATTGAATCGTAATCGCAAAATTGCTGAGCGAATTTTAACAGCAGGGGCTCTAATGAGGTACAAAGGTAAAGTTCAAATTTTTTTTTAGGGGGAAATAGTGTTAAAACCCCATCCACATAAGTTAAGCATAGCTCACATGTTTTAATCCAGTCATTGGAGTAAATTTGGAATTTCACCTTATTCGGCTTGTTGATTAAAGTGTCAATAGAGACATTTGCAGTTCCCAAAACAAAATACACAGTATTGAGCCATAGCATAAAGAAGGAATGGGTTGTGGCAAACATATGCATGGTAAGCTCTCTTAGGAGGATTTTATGTTCAGATGATATTAGACATTTCCTAAAAAGGGAGCAGAGGCGCCAGTTAATCAAGGCTTGCAACTATATTAGACCCAACTCTTAACGGATCCAGCAAACTGGAATGGAAAGCTTTAATCTTAACATGCTTTTCCAAAATTTGCTTTCCCATTAATCAAATTTAAGATTAGTATTTGTGGATAGTGTTTCCAAGACGTTTAAAAAACCTGGAACAGCTTTCTGATTCCAGTAGGTTAGTGCTGGTTTGATTGAAAATTTCCCATATTTGAACATAATTAACCTAGTTTGTGAAATGGCCGTATCAACTTTCTTCTCCACTCTTTCTAGATGTGCCTTAGATTGGTTGACCAGTTCAAATAACATGCCCAGATATGTGTATTGTGGAACAACAGTGAGGTTTGTTTGACTAATGGTCCACAAAAACGAATTGGATTTCCTTTTTGGTGAAAACAAAACTATTTGAGTTTTATTAGTGTTAATTTTCAATTCGTTATGCACAATATAGTTATTAAATACTGTAAGAAGCTTTTGCAGGCCAATTTGAGTTTTCGACATGAGAACCATGTCGTCTGCGTACATCAAGCTTTTTACTTGCTGGTTATTTATTTTTGGAGAATCAGAGGTCACATTTTGGAATATTTGTTTTGTGTCATGAATGAAGTAGGTAAAGATCGAGGATGCCAGGAGGCAACCTTGCTTTAACCCACGAGCTGTTGGTATTGCTGATGACAAAACCCATCCAGTGAAAAACAAACATAACTAGAGGTCTCCGAGTGAATAGCAAGGATGATTTCAAATAAAATTGGCAGGCAACGGTCGCATTTCAATTTATCAAATAGCGGCACCCGTGAGATCAAATCAAATGCTGAGTGTAAATCGATGAAGGCTAAGAACAGTGCTTGTTTTGTGTATCGACATTGAGCTTTGATAAAATTTAATGTGAGCAGATTGATCTGTGTGCCCATCCCTGCAATGAACCCAGTCTGGGAAGGATCTCTTAGAGAATTTACCAGCGTCCATTTATTAAATTCTTTCAAGATAATTTTAGAAAAGATCTTACCAAGGGAATCTAGGAGCGCAATTGGGCGGTAGTTGTGAGGCTTGCATCTGTCACCCTTCTTGAAAATGGGAATAACGATTGAGGATTTCCACAATGTTGGTATGGTGCAGGAATTGACAACTGATCGGAATATGCGTTATAAGATGCAAGAACATTCCACCCAATTAGCTTTTCAACATGGCATTGGAAATGCCCTGCGGCCCTCAAGGTGCTTGCTTTTTTGATGATTTCTTCTATGTCAGTGATGGTAAATTTTTGCTGCCATTGAATAGGCCGCATGTGAAGAAATAATTTATGATCGAATTTGGGATCTGCATAAAGGTCTTGAAAGTATTCGACCCACTGTTTTTCAATGACCGAATTTAGTTGGGCATCAGCATCTCTATTGCACGCATAGTTTCCAAGAAGGTGCCACATTTGAGCAGAATTCTTATTTGACATTGCCTTGGACATTGCTTCATTATCTTTCTGAAACATTAACGATTTATGATTCTTTAACCAATTCTTAAAGCAAGGTTTGGCATTTTTTAATAATTGCCAGCAATCGTTATTGTCTGATGTGAGGATGTGTTGTTTAAATTGTCTAAACTCTGTCTTTCTATCTTTGACCACTTGGTCAGAAGTGTGACAATGCTTTATGTATTTTTTGCTTGGAATACTGATCATAAGAGCAAACGGGGCAAGTAGCTCAGTGTACTGTACACCCACATTGGACAGATTAGACATTAGCAATTTATCAAACTCAAACTCTAGCATCTGTCCGTTTCAGTCTAGACCTTGCACTGTTAATCCCAAACCCACAATTTAATGTGGTAGCTCTTATTTTGGGTAGCTGCCATGCAATGGAAAGAGTTAACATTTTATGATCACTGCATGGGTAGGCAGTGATTAGCAGCTCTTCTGTCATTCTAAACAGGCTCTGGTCAACAAAGATATAGTCAATGGTGCTTGTGCTGCAGTTACGATACCAAGTTGTCTGAGCCGGAATATCGCCCTTGATAGATCCATTGACCATAACAAAATTCCTCTCATTCATAAAGTGTAACCAATGATCACCCGCCCTGGAGTGGCGACTGGAGGAGGTACAATCCAGATTTAGATCTCCCATAATGATGGTATATGATGTAGATGCAACGATATTTACTACATCTAACAACGATGCTAGACCATTGTAAAAATCCTCATCTGAACAGGCAATGGGATTTCTGTAGACGTTCAGGACAGCCAGGGTTAATGAAGCAGTAGTGACTTTAACCAATTGCAAATGAATACTGAAAGCAGCCCATGATGTAGTAGAAAAGCCTAATTTTCAATTTGTAGCTACAAGAAGACCCGAAGAAGGTCTGCCTCTAGTCAGTAATGCAGGTAGGGGAATAACATCATAACCATCTCACACGGGAGGCGCAGTGAGCCAGGTTTCTTGTAGCGACAAAATATGGTACACATAGGGAATATTTTTAATAGAGGCTTGTAGGTGATTGTGCCCTCTTGTATTCCAGCTAGCAATTCTTAAGATAGTTGTGTTTTGTGTCGTTAATTGTTAATTCCGTGAACTGAGGGAAGACCCTTGTGTTCTTGCGCTAGTTGGATTAGCAGACTGAAAACTTTCAGATTTGAGGTGTATTCCTTTGGTTGACTTGGTGTAAATTTGGGATCCTATGCCAGCAAGAAGCCCATCTCAAAAAGAGACATTTTCGCCTGCCAGATTTTATTTGCAACTATACCTGATGGGAGCCATAGACTAATGATAGAGCTATAGGTATCAGAAACAAACTCAATATGTCGATGTCTCTAGAGCTAACGTCTTGTAACGCAACCACATCTCTAAAGATGTTCAGAACACTCCTTCTGTTTCGGTCATAAGAAGGATAAGGCCCTTCTCTGCACTTTAAGATGAAAGAGAAATTGGGAGTTTTTTGAGGCATGTGGTAGAGATTGAGGTGTTCTGGCAGATTATCCATTGGGGAAATCGGTCTTTCTAGATTGCCCCGAAATCAGTGTGTTGAATGTAGGACACTTTTTCAGTTGGCATTTGAGACTCAAATGTATAATGATAATTTCTTGTAAGTCTGCGTGCATCAGTAGTGTGAGAGTTATCGCTCACTTGAGAATGAGGGTCCAAAGGCCCATTGTGGATGGCAACCTCAAAGAACTTTTCCTGGAGACATTTATCAACTGCTTGTTTCAATTGATTCGTCACTCCATGGTTTTGTTCCATGGCAGATGAGGAAATCGATTGTTGAGTAGGACAAAACGAGACAGTTTTTTAAACAAGCCATTTTCTGAAACCAGAGGCATCCCCTGTTCTAAATGCGTTAAGGTTTCAACCAGCGCATCAAACAGTTTATATGATGTAGGTTGCATAGGAGAAGGAGAGTAATTTTTAGAAGCAGACTCTTTTGTGGGATCAGGTAAGGGAGTAGTGGTTTTTGCAGCGCAAAGGATCCCAGTAGGAGGGGTGATGCTACCGGCTGGGACCAGGACACTCTTTTCCGTTACCTTAGGGATCGAGCCTCCAATTCCTTTGAAGAAGGCATTGAGGGTGTTTTTGCTCCCTCTTTGTGCAGGCTGATTCTTTGTTTTTTTTATGATAGAGTAAGGTTTTTGGGATTTTTGTTTCAGCTGTCTTTTGCCGTGAGTGCCTAACACATGCCCCGTCGGGGGCACGGGAGGCGGAAGCTCATCCTCTCCACTGGACGAGTTCACCACAGTATGATTAGCAGGGGGTGTAAGGGGCACTGCAGGGGGTTATGACGCCTTCAATGGCTCGAATAACTTGAGAAAACTGTGGTAAATGGGTAACAGGACCCCCATTGGCCTCCTCAACCAATTTATATGGTACTGCAATTGGTGAGTGAGATTGAACAGTAAAACTACCACAGGTTATTTTAGATGCCTCCATATCCGGCGATCTCCCCCTCGAGGGGAGAATCTACCGCCCTTAAGAGGGGATCTTGAAGATGGATCCAGCGGAGAATCTCCTCCAAATGCATCCCCTGTATGTTCATTTTTTCTTGCATCATTTCAAAAATGTTGTGTAAACCAAGAACTGATGTATTAACAGCATTAAGGGCTAATTCTAGCATATTATGTGTTGAGGACGGCAAATCACAAGAAGGCGGTTTTACGGCCCTCGGTGTGGGAAGCGCAAAAGAAGCAATAGCGCAGTTCGCAGGCGTTGAGAATGATTCATGTGATATATCTGCATTTGGGACACATAAGTGCTCAGTTTGCATGGAAGTGGGAGATTCACACTGACTACCATAAATTGAGATGCTAGAACTGTCCAATGCCATTGGAGAGATTGGTGAAATGTTAGCTAAGGATTTTTTGCTAAACTTTCTTTTTACATTTCTTAGTTTCAAAGAAGCAAGAATGGATTTGTCAGAAATTGATTGCTCTATATAGGAACTCACAGGAGGTGGGCCAGGAGTCCGAAGAGCCATTTGTGCTGCAAAGTTGAGGGCCACCTCCGAGCTCTCACTAGCCAGCTCAAGCCGTGGTTTTTGCAAGTTCAGCTCGAGGTTACTTTTTTGAGACACAATCGCGCTATGAGGTACAGAGGATTGGGAGTCTGGTAATCTAGGTGAGAGAGTAAAGGGAGGTAGCTGAGACTGAACATTATTTCGGATTGTGCATGTTGCACTATGTTTTGCAGAATTATCAGGCATGTTAGTTTTTTAAAGAGTAAGGCACAAAAACCATGAACAAATTACCAGCCTTAGTCACCGAAAATCAACAACCACACAAAACTGAAAGGAATTTTCCCTCACTTCAAGCGTCTAAAGATAGACAATGATGGCGGGTTATTCAAAACCAGTCACCAGACACTCTAAGGAGGATAAGCCACGGCCGCAGCGTCAAAGCAGAACTTATCTGTGAACTTGCTCGTGCACGCGCGCTGTGCGCTTGGAGACCCTCTTTGTAGGGAAGAAAGCACGCCGTTTCCTGGGTGGACTTCAGCGAAGGTATCAATCAAAGTGGTGTAACATAGATAACAGTCCGCTCGAGCACACACCACTAGAAGCCACAAAAACAAACAAAAACAAACAGGAAGGTCAAGCTTGATGATATTACGCCCACTGAGTTCCAATAGGTTCAGTATTCCAGTTCAAGTCAATCAGGTCACCCGATTATGTAAAGCGAAGTCCTCAGAGTCCACAAAAAACACCAGATCAGATATAGCGAGCTAGCAGTCCTTTCAAGCGGCAAAGCGGAACTTATCCGTGAACTTGCTCGTGACCCACTCTCCAGACTTTGTTTTCCCATTAATTTAGCAACCAGTTTAGATTTCTTTTCTTTACCAAAGAGGCTCATCTCCCTACACATGGTTCTCAAAACCTCAGCAGTGTAGTTTGAGACTCTCTTCACTGTAGTTTTCCATATTTGACATGATTTTTCAGTTAATAGATTGTTGTGGTGTTTAGCCTTGTGGTTAGTTGACCCAAGGTAATAGCAGCACTCTTAAGTGTAATCACTATATTTAAAAATCCCACCACTGTCCACCAGTGTTAGGCAGAATCCTGGGCAGTGCCCTTGGGGACCACTACACAAGATTAAGACTACAGGTGGTAGTACAATTTCACCTCTGGTAAAAGCCTATACTACACAGTTAGAGTGGTAGCAGTAGCGGAGCAGCCAGACTTATGTCAAGAGCAAATGAGCAGTAGGAGAGATTACACAAAGGACTACAATTACTGTGACTCAAGCAAACACTGACTCAAGGTTTCTGGTAAAAAATATGTAGACATTTCTTTTTAAACCATCTGTTCATAAAACACTTCACTTCTATTAAATTCAAACCACACTTCAATACACTACACACAACTAATTCCTCTTGTGTAGAATAATTCAAGGTAAGTACATTGGCTTTTGACAGACCAGTATTGTGAGATAATGACGTTACAGTGGGTTAATACGCGATCACTTTTTGACAGTAATGACAGTTCGGTCTTAATAAAGAAAGACGTACCCGCGGAAAGAAACGTAACCGAAGTAAAACACACTTAGCACATGAGTTAACACAAGAAAGTTGGGGATAAAAATCATAGGCAATGCTTTTGTCAAGGCAGATAGATTCAGACCACTTTCTAAAACGTAGATAAAAGTCGATAGGCCTGCGCCAGTGTCAAAGGGACAGGGGTCATGTTGTCAAGGATCAAAAGGTTAGAACAGTTCACGATTTGAGATTGCCAGGAGAACTTCGATATTGTCGAAAGGGAGGCAAAAGTTATAAGAGGGAAGGAAAATAAGGACAAGCCTTTGGTGAGGAGAAAAGGGTTCACCCTAATTCCTCGAAGTGGGACACAGTACCTTATTCGTTTGAAGAAAAGCTGGTGCCCCGGCAGTTGTTCCTGGTAGTTCCTGCAGACTCATGGTTCCTGGAGCTTCAGTTGTGGGGACAAGAAGGAGGACGTCTGGAGCGATCTGCACTACCCAGGGATGAGGCCAGCAGCAGCAAAGCAACAGTGAATAAAAGGTGCGCTCCTTTTAAACAGGAGAGGCTCTTCATATGGCTAGCAGGCAGCCCACACCACAGGGGACCACCCTACACACCTGACAATGCCCTGCAGCCAGCCCATCCACCCTGACCATGTACCACCGTCAGCCCACACCACAGGGGACCATCCTACGCCCCTGACCATGCCCTGGAGCCAGCCCATCCACCCTGACCATGCCCCGCAGGTGGCCCACACCACAGGGGACCACCCTAGACCCCTGACCATGCCCCTCAGGCAGTCCACACCACAAGGGACCACCCTACAACTCTGACCATGCCCTGCCGCCTGCCCATCCACCCTGACCATTCCCTGCAAGCAGCCCACACCACAGGGGACCACCCTACACCCCTCACCATGCCCCGCAGCCAGCCCATCCACCCTGACCATGTCCTGCAGGCAGCCCAACCACAGGGGACCACCGTATGCCCCTGACCATGCCCCGCAGCCAACCCATCCACCCTGACCATACCCCGCAGGCAGTCCACACCACAGGGGACCACCCTATGCCCCTGACCATGCCCCGCAGGTAGCCATCCACCCTGACCATGCCCCTCAGGCAGCCCACACCACAGGGGGCCACCCTACTCCTCTGACCATGCCCCGCAGGCAGCCCACACCACAGGGGACCACCCTACAACCCTGACCATGCCCTGCAGCCAGCCCATCCACCCTGACCATGCCCCGCAGGCAGCCCACACCACAGGGGCCACCCTACACCCCTGACCATGCCCTGCAGCCAGCCCATCCACCCTGACCATGCCCCGCAGGCAGCCCACACCACAGGGGATCACCCTACACCCCTGACCATGCCCTGCAGCCAGCCCATCCACCCTGATCATGCCCCACAGGCAGCCCACACCACAGGGGACCACCCTACACCCCTGACCATGCCCTGCAGCCAGCCCATCCTCTCTGACCATGCCCCGCAGGCAGCCCACACCACAGGGGACCACCTTACTCCCCTGACCATGCCCCGCAGGCAGCCCATCCACCCTGACCATGCCCCGCAGGCAGCCTACACCACAGGGGACCATCCTACATCCCTGACCATGCTCCGCAGCCAGCACATCCACCCTGACCCGCAGGCAGCCCATCATCCCTGACCATGACCCGCAGGCAGCCCACATGGCACCATGCACTTGTGAGCCCCAACTCATGTACCACCCACCAGTGATGGGCACCTGCCAGCAGGCCCTGATTCATGCCCCCCCCATTGACGGCAACCTGCCAGCAGGCCGCAACTAATGTCCCCCCACCACACCCCGATTGACGGCAACCTGCCAGCAGGCCCAGACTCATGTGCCCCACACCCCACCCTCATTGACGGCAACCTGCCAGCAGGCCCCGACTCATGTCCTTCCAACCCCACCCCATTGACGGCAACCTGCCAGCAGGCCCTGACTCTTACCCACCCTATGCCCCTGACCATGCCCCGCAGGCAGCCCATCCACCCTGACCATGCCCTGCAGGCAGCCCACACCACAGGGGACCACCCTACACCACTGGCTATGCCCCGCAGGCAGCCCACACCACAGGGGACCACCCTATGCCCCTGACCATGCCCCGCAGCCAGCCCATCCACCCTGACCATGCCCTGCAGGCAGCCCACACCACAGGGGACCACCCTACACCACTGGCTATGCCCCGCAGGCAGCCCATCACCCCGACCATGACCTGCTGGCAGCCCACATGGCACCATGCACTTGTGAGCCCCAACTCATGTACCCCCCCACCAGTGACGGCCACCTACCAGCGGGCCCCAACTCATGTCCCCTCACCCAACCCCAATTGACGGCAACCTGCCAGCAGGCCCCGACTCATGTCCTCCCAGTCGGGAGGCTACTGTTTCAGCAGGGGTGGTCACAGCAACTGGACTCCTGCAGATGGCTGATGTGCAGGCACCAAATAGTAGGGCACGTGGGTAGCAGGCAGGCAGGCAGCAGCAGATGGCTCAGGGCTCGGGGGGCAGGAAAATGTTCTTCTGGGCAGGAGCGTGCTCTTCTGTGTGTTGTCACGTGGCCAGCTTGATGCAGAGTGACTCGGCACGTGAAAAATCAGCACATGTGCATGTAATTTGAAGAAAGGCCCTTAGTGCGTAAGCGCGTAAGTGAAGTGACACGCATAGGCGTTGCTATGCGCATGGGTTAAAGGTCTGCGTAGGATGCCATTTTCCTGTGCGTGCTTTTGTGGAGAGCGAGCATGTGATTCTTGTACTTCTTGCAGGTTGACACGTGATTACTTCACAACAGTTGCAGTGCGTACTCCTTGTTTACTGCAGCGGAGCTTACTTCTTTTGGCGGGGGTGTTGCCAACGCGCATACACGCATGTTTTTTCTGTTCATTTTCCAGGCAGACGGTGAGTCGCGCACATATTTGTCCACTATGTTTGCCCCTGTGTGTCGCATACTCATTCAGAGGTCATTGTAGCCTGTGTGTACCACACAAATGCATTTTTTGTGTTTCTCGGTGCCACAGCATACTGCAGGTCCTTAATTCCACGCACGTGGGCTACCCAGGGGTTGCGTGCACATTTGTTTTTGGTTTTGGAGTGCCTGAGCGCTGTGTGACCCGTCATCTTTCCCCAGGGGTCACAGACAGCCTTGCAGGAGCACAGGGGTACCTATTCCATCTAGTACCCTGCCCCCTTCACCCCAATTGCCCAGGACAATGATTTTTCCCTACCTCCCATTCGCACAAGTACATCAGTGCCATGGTTGGGAGGCAAACAAGTGGTAAGGGAGGCAAAGGTGGCCAACCTCCAAGAGGTGTCCACGGTAGGGGACGTAGCCAGGATGAGCAGGGTGGCCAGGGTGGCCAAGGTGGCAGCGGTGGGCAACGTGGGCAGGGTGGCCCAAGAGCGCAGTGTGTCCAGGACCATTCAGGGACACCTATGCCCCCCCCCCAAGTGGAATCAGGGAGATGCATCTGACACCATCCCAGCTCAGGCCCTCCTAGCCCAGCCCGGATTGGTCACTGAACAGGCACGGGATCACTCACAGGCCAACTTTTGTGTCACAAAGTCCAAGCCATGTGTGGCGGTTAAAGTCGCTGTCACCAGGCCACGTGGATCTGGGGCAGCAATGTCATCTGCTGTCCCGAGTAGCCAGGGTGAGGAGGCTGCAGGGGCAGCTGCAGTTCACTCCACCCCGGCTCTGAGTCACCCAGCCGGGACAGTGTTGGTCCCGGCCCCTCACACAAAGGCAGTTGTGCCGCTTGGTCCTGGCAACAGCACCCAGTAGCCAATGCCGGCAATGAGACCTTTGATCATTGTGTCATTGCCTGCTTCCAGTGGCCAGTCCACCTGCGCTTCTTCCCCTACAGACCGGAGCGGGGTAAGCCACTCAGGGCCCGCACCACCCCTCAAGAAGAAGAAGCGTGCTCTTGTGGAACAGGCTGGGACCCCAGACACGGCTCGCCCCTCCGGCACGTCAAGGAAGTGGAGTTTCAATAATGTGGAACTAGACACACTTGTGGGCTACGTGTCGGAACATGGCCACGACATGCTGGTGGCGGCAGGGTGAAAGACTATTCCTGCTCAGCGTAGGGCCCACTGGCAGTGCACATTAGTTCCTTGGGATTTGTGAAGCGCACAGCTGATGATTGCTCAAAGCATTGGAATGACCTCAAACGCTGAGCAAAAAACAAGCTGGCTTCTAATTACGCCTCTACCTTGGTGACTGGCAGTGGGTCGACACCAGAGGAGGATGAACTCACAGAACATGAGGCAATCGCTGGAGGGTTCATCGCAGAAGATCAGATCCAAGGTGTGGGAGACCTACCACATCTTGAGACAATGTCTGGTGAGTGCCCATGCGTGTGTGTCCAGACCATGAGTATGTTGCTTGGGTGATGTGTTCTGATCGAGTGCCAGGTCAGGCTGTGTAGTCATAACTGCCATATGTGACCCTTGTCGTGCCTCCAAGCCATCCCCCGCCCTTGGGTTTGGGGTTCAATGTATCCCTACTGACCACTGCAAACACTTTGCACATGACTGCACTTGCCCTTAAACTGCCATCATGTCAAGACATTGTTATTACAGTTTTTTTCTCTTTATCGTCATACTTCAGAGAGGGATTTTCGGCCAGAAGGTTCACAAATGTGTGTTTTTCACGCAAATGATTCCATCAATGAGGCTGATTGACTGCTGCGCACCTACACATGTACTGCACCTGCTCACTTCTGAGCCCTGTTTGAACCTTCAACATGACAATTCACTTGTGTCATGTCCAAGTGACCTACCATTGATGTATCTATGTGCCTCCCATCACTGTATTTGAATACACTGGTGTTGTTGCAGCGTGTGACACGTGTGTTTTGTCCAACTCTTTTGAATGTTCTGTTTGATGATTTGCGTTTTACATGGATGGGGGACAGTAGTGATTAACTTCCATCTGGGTGTCCTTGTCAGTTCAGCCATGGCTATGCTATGTGCCATCTGTGTGCTGGCATGTATCATGTTTGTGGATGGTCCATGCCACTCACAGGCTTATGTGTGATGCAGGCGCTATGCACCATACAGCACATGTGTTGCATTTCCATTTTGGAGTCATCAGTGTCTGCTTTCAGGGTCCCCTTCCACTTCATTGCCACTGCATGCATGGCTGAGTTTGTGTCATGTGTGACATGTCTGAATAATGTATTGGATGCGTACATTGTGATGCCTATGTGTGTCGGCTATGATGTTCATGCATGTCTTCATGACTTCTTTCATTTTGTGCAGGTGATGAGGCACTAGATGCTGTGGAGGAGGAGGAGATGGCGCAGGGGCAGGAGTACTGAGAACCCCAACCAAGCACCAGTAGAGGATGTGGGGTGGTGCCGCATGAGAATCCATTGCTCCTACAGACCGTCCGGTCCACAGGTGTCTCTGGGTACACCTCTGAGGATCTTTATGGCTCAGGTGCTGAATCAGGCATTGACACAAATATCCCGTCGCAGGTGAGTGTTCCTGGCAGGGATGCTGTTCTGTCCAATGCACCTGCACTGGGGGTAGACCCCTCAATGGCACATTCAGTGTTGGAATGTCTGCCTGTGGTGGTTACGGATTCAGGGTCACACTCTGCAATATTTGCTCCTGTTCCTGGGGCAGCAGATCAAAGGAGGAATGCAGTCCTGCAGCCTCAGGCAGCGCCAGCACAGCAAGGTGCACATGACCTTGGGGCCGATAGGTGTCATGTCCGGCAACGTGGTGGCCGTGCACCACCGGGCAATGCTGTGTGGGAGAACTTCATGTATGCAATTGCACAACAACAGGGGCATCATGTGTGATGATGGCTCAGGCCGTGGATAGGGTGGCCACTTCCATTCTCCCCGCCGAAAGGCAGTTGGAGCTCCAGCAGCAGGCAATGCGGTCCACGTGCCGCTCACACAGGCAGGACATGTTGGCTGCCAACATGGACCGACGGGCTGAACTGGGGGCTCTGTGCACAGCCATATCTGCAGAGGCACAGGCTCACAGGGATGCCCTGAGGGAAGATAACACCTCCCTCAGACCTACTATGGGGTCAGAACAGCAGCTGGAGCAGCTAACACGCACAATCTCACCTGAGCTCCAGGAAACCCATGAGGAGATCCGTGCATCATGTGAGGCCTTGCAGGCAGAACTCTGTGCTACCCATGATGTGCTGCATGGGGAGCCCCGGACCATCATCCTGTAGAACCAAACCTTTCAAACCTGCATGCTTCCTGGCATGGAGGAGCATGCCAGGGCTTTGCAGGGTCTGCTTCCCACACCATGCACACCTTCTAATGTAGCATCAGAGAGTGACGACAGCGACGGCAGTTCTCCCACTATCGGGTAGCCATGCAGGCCATGAGCCCATTGGGGGATTTCTTTTTCTCAACATCCAGTAATGTGGGTGTTGGGGTGCACCCTGCATCTCCTCCCTCCTGGGTGGTCCCCTCCCTGTTGCCCATGGCCATTTTGTCCTCTTTTTTTGTCTATTGTGCATTCATGTTACAGTGTGTTGCTTTGTGTGGAACCCGTAGGCATCCACTGTGTGTTCCAGCTGGGTGCATACAGGCTTGTCTTGTGTTTGTATTTGAAGCTTGGGGTCCAGACACATATTCCACTCCTGCTTCCCCTTTCCATGGGCTCGCAAGGGTGGCACCGTATGACAGTAACTTTCCCAGAGGCATTGGGCTTCCATCAGTTGTGTGGCCAGTCTGTAGTCCAAACTGTGTATACACCCCTAGTGGGGATTAGTGATGGTTTCTCCACTGCATAGTTGATTTGTATATTGTATTCAATATTGTTCATTATGCATATTTACATGTAACTTCTTCATGTCTTACCTTGCCTGTCTCATGCTGTATGCAGTACGCTGCCAGATTCACCTACCAGAAACAAACTGAAGATGGGAGGGGTCGATGTGCTGCCTTTGTCAGGTTGTCACACTTGGACTAGTGTGTTGGGTCCTGTATTCATGTTTTGTCATGCTGGTAAGTATATGTTCATGTGTGCAGTTTCTTTTTCATATGTGAGAGGGAATTGTCTGTGGCCTGTTTCCATTTGTGACAGTTGTGTCATGTGTTGTGCATTTATTTGGTTGCTTTCACATTGCATGCCATGCCATGGTGTCTCAGGCGGGTGACATGGGGTTTGGGAGGGGTTGGGTGACATACCAGTATTTGGGTGTGCTATTTTGCAAGGGGGTAGTCCTTTATGCAGCATGAATGTGTGCCTTTTACTGACACGGCATTGGCTCTCTTTAAGTAGCTAGGGATACACACAATGTAGCACTTCCAGGGAAACAATCTCAGGGTGCTAGGGTTGTGACAGTTGACTGTCCCTTTGTCATCATCAATTGTCACCTGATATGTGCCAGACCTGTGTGCACTCCACAGGGGTGGGATTTTAGGTGAAAAAATGTTGCCACAAGCTGGGTACGGGCTGACTCGCCACATGCCCTTTCCCCTCCCATGCGCAGCAGCCGTGCATGTGGTTGGGGATGTGGTTGGGCACGCCCCGCTGGGTTGCAACATTGTGGGGGAACGTGACTTGAGCACTCCGAATGTGCGCTCCACTATGCCCCAGGTTTCAATGTAGGTTGCGTTGTATCTTTCCTCGGGTGGTGTGGTGGGGTTCCGAATTGGCGTCATCATGAAGGAGCTCAGAGGGTAGGCACTGTCCCCTGGGGAGGTGATAATGGTTATGATTAGTTGGGTTTTGCCATTTCTCTGTGTGTGACATGCATGCGGACAGGCATTTGTACTCACCTATGAGTGCCATGCCTCCCAGCTTGTAGTTCCCAGTTTAGGGGTGGCATTCTGAATATGAAACTATCATGGGTGGCCCTGGATAGTTTGCGTACACAGAAGTGATTATTCCCTTGGCATTGCATACCACCTCCACGTTGATGGAATGCCAGTGCTTGAGGTTGCGATAGATGTGCTCAGTGGCCCTAGGAGGACGTAGAGCCACATGGGTGCAATCAATGGCACCTAGCACTTTGGGGAAGTGTGCCACCCTGTAAAAGTCCTGGACCATGGCCTGCCTTTCTGCGGGTGTTCTGGGCATGTATATGTGCCTGCGGACTGAGGGGCGTGCAGTCATGATCGCCAACACCTGGTGTAGGCAGTGTGACTGCGTGGGCTGTGAGACGCCCCCAACTATGGCACTTGTCTGCTGAAATGACCCAGTGGCCAAGAAATGCAGTACACTGAGCTCCTTTTCCAAGGGGCTCAGTGCTTGGGAGCACAGGGTGGTGGATGTGAGGTCATCCTCCCAATCAGCGACCAGGTCTAGGATGATATGGGGTGGAAACCTGTACCTGCCATAGACCTGGGCAACAGGCATCCCAAAAAGGCTGGTCCTGGGTAACAAAATGTAGGGCTGGCTATCCTCCTCCTGCGGTGTCCCACAAGCACTTCTGCGAGGAACATTACATTCATTGTAACAGTATGAGTTTTTTTGTTGTTTGCACGCACTGTTATGCTGCGCGAGGGCGCTTACGCCAGCTTTTTCCTGGCGTACGTGTTTCCGGCTTAGCGTGTCGTTTGTGGCGCGTCGGTTTCCCCTGTTCGATTCCATGAATACGTGTTGTTAGCGTGCGTGTGGGTGTTGCGAGGATTTGGCAGTGGTACTTCCCCCGTAACGCCCACATTTTCACGTGTTGTTCCCCATTCTGCATGTTACGCCCCCTTTTTAGGTGTGCGCGCTGGGCTGTGTGCACCTTCAATGGCCATCTCACGCACAGCCTTCGGGATGTCGCAATGCGTGTGTGCCACACGCGGATTCAGCGCAGATAACAGGTGAGCCACGCGCAGCGCCTTCCATGAATCGACAAACGGGCGGTTGTGCGGCTTTCGCACGCGTGCGCTGCGATTTTCAAGCTTGCGCCCCCGTTTTCAGCACACATTAATTCCATGAATTACCCTGTTTATGTGCAATTGCAGTTAATCAATATTAAACAATACAATAATACACTTAACATCAATACTACATTTAAAATCAATCATTTCAACTTCAAATTTCAATGTCAAGGCTACAGAATTTACCAGATGCATCAAATATAACTCATTTACACAACTTAAATTCCTAGAGAAGAAAAGTGCAATATGAATGGGAAAGATCATTTCAAAGATCATTTTAAATTCAGGTTCAGCCACTTTAAAAATAATGTCTTCAAAACATTGCACGGTATAAAGTCATTGCTTGGCTAGAACTAAAATTCAAAATAAAGCGTCAGGCACTATAATCAGGGAGTCGGCTTTTAACCTGCTGCCAGACTCTAAAAAGGGCAAGTTGGGCTGAGATAGAATGGGAATTCAAGCAGTAATCACAAAAAGAGTCTCAAATAATTGCCTCATAAGAATGGACCAAACTGCCCAGCATGCACATATAGATGGATCCTAATTCCTTACATTGCATTAATACATGCCGGGCTGATTCAGCCTGATCCGGCAGGGCACATATTCGACAGAACTTAAGTTCAGGGGGTACCTTTTAAAAGAGCTCTCAGCACAGTCAACACCGGGAGCTGAGGTATGCGTAACCTCAGGGTGAAGCGTAATAACCAATAATCCCAACAAGCACTTCTTATGAGTTCTCTTTCTCAATACCTCTTGTGCAAGGTTTGGGAGGGGCATGGCTCCAACTCCCAAAACAGTTCAATTTGGCTCTCTTAAGTATTCTTTCTCAGTGCCACAAGCCCGTGAAATGTTAATAAGCCATGAACTCCACTCAACCATTTTAGGTAATTGACACTTTCGCGCTCATCACCTTTTGCACCACTTGTGGGAGTGACCGGACTCTGACTTCTGATGAACAGTTGTCCTTGAGATACTGTGCTCCACCCACGCCAGTGCTATGTGACTCTGCCGCAATTCCCAGCAAGTGATTTCTATGGACACACCTTTAGTTTCTCAGCACTGCTCATGCTCTGATGTGATGTGGTGGCACCACAACTCTGAGCATGTAATTTTTCTGCGATCATCTTCAGTTTCTCATCACTGCTCGCACTCTGGAGTACTCTCACAGCCTCTTGCTCATCATCATACTCCTACTTCTTATTTGGACTATCCTTCTGGTGCCACTCACCGGACATCATTGTTCTTTCCATTCGCTCGTGCCAGTGTTCACGTGTTCCACTGCCTGGATTTGGTCACTTCTTTCCTCTCATGGATTCAGGTTCCTTATACAGCTCTAGTAAACAGTGGTTTCTGTTAGACGTTTAAATGGTAGTCAGCAGCAGAGCAGCATCCCACACTATATTCAGCTCTCTTCAGCTCAACATTTCCTTGCATGTCCTTCTCAACACATTCGAATTTGGTGTTCTCCTTCAGTTTCTGCCCAGCTTCTTTTTCTTCAGACTGCAGAGTAGCAGATGCCATCAGTTGATTAAAGACAGGGACAAAAGAGTGGGAATAGAAAAGTTAGAGTTATGATGTCCTGTTGGCAGCTTCAGTTCGGGTTGCACCGTTCGCTGAAGTTGTATCAGGTTATGTGTTGTTATTCTGTTGTTGCAGTGTGGTGAAGTGCATCACGATTACTGTGCCAAGAGGTGGTTGTGTGAGTTTCTGTAGGAGAAGTGAATACGGAAAGTTGAGAATTGGGTTAGCAGGTTTTCCTTACCTCTTTGTCTTTGCATTTCTGTGCTCAACATCTATGATTATTCTGTGTGTTTGGATTTGCAGTTTGTCCCTATTGAGGAGTGGCAGTTTTCCTCTGTGTTACTCTAGTGGTATATGTACCTGGCTTATGCCAGTGTTTTCCCCCAACCTGGCGTTGGGGATGTTTAGGTTAGAGGGTTCTAGTCCCTCTCTGACCATCCTGTGTGGGGATCCTACCTACCTACGTTTCCTCTGTGGATTAGCGGTGTGTGGACATGGGTGGTCGGAACGTGGTTCCGCCTCGCCTTCTGGTTAGGGAAGATTATGATGGCTCATTCAGACCAAAGGTATACTGTGAACTTTCTCCCTGCTAGGAAATATCACAGATCTTCTATGGCTATAGCTGGGCACGTGTTTTCAATGGTTGTATATTTTCTTATTTGAGGGAAGAGTTTCCTGCTGATAAGCAAAGTGGGTATCTATTCACAATCTTTCATTTGGAAGAATAACTGTGGTAGAATAAAGGGGTCCGCTAACCAGGGCCATCTTAGGCATTTTTGGGCCCTGGGAACGGACATCTTTGGGCCCCCCTCCACCAAACCAAAGGAATTAAGGGATCAAGAATAATGGTCACACCTCCTGCGCCCCACCCGTCGCGCTCCAAACCTATAGGTTGATATGCTGTCTTGCAGCCTAATAAGCACATTTACACTCCCTTTAAGTCCCCTTACCCTCTTCATTCTTGCTCTAATCAGAATGATAAACAAGTAGCATTTGAAGACCAACATTAGCAGTTTACGAAGAGGTTACTGTTCTAGTACATGTTATGTTATTTTGCATTTATATAGCGCCTTATATACCATTGGTATGGTCTGAAGGCGCTGGTAGGTTGAACGCCCTTGGGAACCGAAGTTCGGGTCAGTAGAGAGAGTAGGGAGAGTCAAAAGTGCGTGTGAGCACCGGGTATGTGTGCAGCTGGTGCGGAGTTCGAGTGGTAGCTGCTTCTTAGCGGTAGGGGTGGTGGTTGAGATATCAGGAGTATGTGTTTGCTCTGGCCGGCTTTATCCAGAACGAGTGTGGCTGCGTTAGGCCTGAGGAGAACGCCTGGCTGGGGGTGTGAAACCAGCAATGTTTACTTAGTGATGTGGAGTGAGTGGGAGATGTAGATATGAGAACAGTTATACCGAATGGTGTCATAGTATCTCTGTGTTCTAGTTGAGTGGTGGTGTAAGGGGGAGAGTAAGCGTGGGGTGTGGTATGATGTATTTTTTTCAAATGTTCCCTTCATTCCAAAGCATAATATCTATGTCACGCAGTTCCGTGCACATACAAAATATGTCCGTCCGTTGCACATACTCACCCATTGCACATATTCGTCCGTTCCACACACTCGTCTGCTCCATATACACTTGTCTGCTCCACACATTTGTTCAGTCCGCACCCTCGTCCAGTCCACGCACTCGTCCAGTCGACACACTCGTCCAGTCGACACACTCTGGATCACCCATTGGTTAAGGAGTGAAGGGGTGAAGGTCTGAAATTTCTGCATTTGAACACTTACTTTTCCAGTTCTTACCATGAACTAAAACATTCCCATTTTTATTAAAAAAAACGGCCTGGAAAGTACACAAATCACATTACCAAACATGACAATTTTTAAAAGAAATATTATAGAAGGGTGTTATGCAACAGTGGAATGGTTCTTGCTTCATTCTTTACATTAACAATGGAAGTATATAAGTACCAGCATACCAATCAATGTGATTTAACACATTTAATTTGGGTTTGTCGTTTGTATTTTAAAGTTTTAAATACTTCCAAAACAATGGCTTGTGACATTTTCATTTATTAACATGCATAAAATCCTTTGACTTTTACTAAAAAGCAAACTGTTTTTTGTGTCAAAGAAGGAGACCTTAAAATATGCTTGCCCGAGCCCTGCAACATATGGTCTGCTCTCTTCTGTCTAACAAACCTTCCACCCAAATGGCCTATATAAGAAGAAAGATCAAGTAATGAGCTAAACGATACCAGCAGCATGGAAGAAGGTAAACCTCATAAAGGACAGCACAGTAATGTAAGATATATTAGATGATTTGACCAGGATCACTGTATCGTCTGCTGGCAAATCCAGGATACAAGTATGAACGCTTTTGTTCCATAGTCTTGAATTTGGATGCTTATTCACCTCTTGGACTAACAGTTTATGCCATAGTTGGAGGCGATTGCCTAGGTTTTACAAAGCCCCATCTGAACAAACCAATTTCTCGATTTACACCAAGCGGATGATATTTTAGTTTTTATAGCAACCCTTATCTGGTGCAGGTATATTGCTGAAAATAGCAGATGATGTTCTGCAAGCCAAGTACATATGCAGGCAGGATTATAAACTTCAGACATAGGAAAGGCTCAGCCAGCCTTGCTGCAATGTGATAATCTAATTTGGATGTAAACACGCATCTCTGCAATTGGTGCTTCACACACTTAGCTAACTTCTGAACCATTGTGGCACTCCATTTATCAATATGCATTTCACCATTGCCTTTTGCACATGGTCAACATAATTCCCACAGGAAGGAAAGAATGCTACAGAGTTGTGCCTTGAGAAACACACAAACTATGTATACCACAGTGAACACAGAAAGCAATACATGATGAATTGATCGAGGCAGAATGTACTTGTCAAAACAGAAAGGCAATGGATTTAGAGCTTCAGCAGCACCCCATAAAATATCTTGACGTGTGCTATTTAAGACTGGTGAACAATGGAATTTTACTTCAGATCAGACCGCAGTGTGGGGCACCCTCCAAGCCAAGATGGGGTCCCTGGGCAAGTGCCCCTTTAACCCTATCATAAAAACCTCTCTGCTGCTAACTCTGGGTAATTATGACTGATGCTGAGCATGCTGTTTGCTTTAAATCTTGGAAGGCATCCTTGACCAGATTAGTTCATCTGGGCATGGCCGGATATTCTTTTTAAAAAAAAACATATCAGTCATGTTACTAGCTGTGGATGAAAACTTTGGTAGGAAACAGCACAATAGCCATTGAGGCCTAAGAATGCTTTTATGGAGTTGTGACAAATCAAATCCCAGGGTACCAGTGGTCCAGGGGTGAATATCCGTTTCTTAACCATCAATCAGCCCGACACCTCTAATACAACAGAATGGATTTGAAAAGATTGGATTAAACAAGCATACAAATCAAATTTTAAACCTCCTTGTCCAATTCTGGTAACGTGGACAGAATGGTAGGCTTATCTACTCTAAAGGTTGTGGATCTTTGGTTATATGCAACAAAGCGAAAATAGAATTATTACCCATGATAAAAGGAGTGTCCAGTCAAGGTTGTATAACAATATCTACTTTATTATTATCACAACAGACAGTCTAACGCCACTACCAAATACAACCCCCCTGTATAGGAATGCAGAGGACTGGTAGTTTCTAAGAAGGAAAAAAAGATGCACTCTGGATATTGACAGGAGGGTGGCTGGTATGGTTAATAACCACAACATTTCTTAACGGTTTCTTGGCTTCAGAAAAAGAGGGAATGGGTCTTAAAATGTCTCTAGGGGCCTTCTGCAAAGGACCAGAGGGACATAATCACAATGTACCTTTTTCTGTAGGTGTTCTTGGTGCTCAACAGGGTTGAGTCGGCTTCAGGGCACTTTGCAGGCTTCTGCGACAAAGATTGGACGGGAGTCCGCGGTGGGTATGAGGTGGCAAGATGGTTCGGCGAGCGAAACTTGATGAACGGCTGCAGACTGTGCTTCACAGTGATTTGGGGTCAAAAATCGTTGTCTCAGTGCTGATCAGCGGTTCTGAAGCACTGGTGGAGACGTATTGGGTTTCTTTCAGCGACTGTGGCTTGAAAACAGTCAGCGTTGCAGTCGGCTGTGGATCGAGGTGCTCGACTAGCTCGTAAATGTACTCTAAGGCAGATGGCTGTAGATGCTTTTAGGGACACTTCTCCCAGGTTCTTCAATGGGCTTGTGTCATCCTTTAAGGCGTACGGCCCAAGGATCGGGGGTGTGTTTCAGGCAGCTGCCTTGTACTTAGTTTCGTGATCAGAGAACTTCTAGCACTCCCTGTCCAGGGAGCATGCTGCAGACCTGGCATGGCACAGTGTGTGCTGGCTGGGTACCGGTTGTGAAGTAGCTGGAGGGTCCTCTGAGTTCTTTCTCCCTCTGTTCCCTGGGAGAAGTTAAGGGGAGGGATCTTGCTTCCCTCTTTGGATGTCCTTGCCTCCTTTTGCTGGCAGAAGCTGTAAGAAAGACTGTACCTTCAGCCTGGGGCTAAGGATGAGTTCTTCTGTCTGCTTCATGTGAAGTCTTCAGATGATCTGCCTGAAGAAGGGATCCAGCCCTCTTTTACAGCCAGGTGGACCACAGTGATTGGTGTAGGCCAAGCCTCCCTTAGTGAACCAATCCAGAGGTCCCTTCCAACAATGTTCTATATGCGTGACGTCATTACCATAGTGCTTTGCACCAGAAAAAGGTAAAGGTGAAAACAGGAACCAGGGGTGTCCCAGAATCAATATGACGGAAACCTTACCTCAAGAGAAAGAGCTCTGGCCACACTCCTTATGATACTAAGTCCCACCCATCTTCCTGTCTGTCGCTGATTAATGGATCTCTCTGTGGTTCCTGATTAAAGTGGCAGGTCTCCCTTGAAGATGCTTAGAGACCAGACTTTCTGGCTTCCGCAAACCACATTCTGGTACCTTATGAATGGGGTCTGCCTCGCAGGGGTGGCCTACTACAATAAAAGGCCCAGACATGTCAGTTCACTGTCATTGATAATGAGGGTGGGAGCTGGCATCGGGTTCACACAGTTACAAATGAAAGTTTGTTGTATTTCCTATTATCATCTGCATCCAGGCCCCATGTGGGCCTGTTTAAAGTACCCTCTATCGGTATGTTAATTGCTGCCACCAGCTGCAGGGCCTAACAAAAGAGCAGGCCGGTTCCATGGAGCCTTTGTCAGTTAATTAGGCTGACCATGGCAGGGGGAAGTTTGGGCCAAACCATACTTGGGATGACATTGTGCCTTCCTGGCTGTCACATTACAACTAAATATGACAAGGGTGGACTGTGCCTGTAGGCTGTGTCCATGCCAGAGTACACAGGACTATGCATTTGTTGCGGTGTGAGCACAGGAAAATGTGTGTGGATTAGCTTCATACATTTTCGTGAGGTCATTCTACCGTCATCTATTTAATTAAACATTTTTTTTTTAAAAAGCCCAGGTGAGTCCATGCGCACCATGCGGATGGTCGAATTCCTCACATGCCCCCCAGCCTCAACATGTGAACCACCACCCTACTGAGGATCTGGTTTGTCTTCTAGGTGAAAGAACTGGCTTAAGCCATCTGCTTTACCATGCTTGAAACCTTGCTTGTGCTGGATTTCCATGTCTAATCCCTATGGTGATTTGGCCCAGCGCAAAAGATAAGGGTTCTCCCCTTACATTGCCATTAGAAATCTAAGAGACTGGTGGTCTGTTTGGACTGTAAATTGTGACCCAAAGATGTTTGGTTTCAGCTTCTTTACTGCATACATGACCGCATAAGCTTCTTTTTCAACAATGGCCCAGTTCCTTTCCCTTTTGTGTTAATCCCCTGCTACTGCAGGCTTTTTTGAAATATAGGCAACAGATTGCTCTGCCCCTTGAGAGTTCGGCTGCGCCAACATTGCTCCGATCCCAAAATCACAAGCGTCTGTCTGGATAATTAATTCCTGTCCATAGTCTGGCACTTTGAGAACTGCAGCCAGTGGAGTAACTTAGCTGAACATTTTTGGGGGGGCATGACAACTGAAGGAGAGAGGTGGGATGGTGGCTCTGAGGGATCGTTTTGGCCAAATTGTTAAAAAGAATTTGGTCGAATGGTAGATTTCACTGAATTCGGTCACCACCATTAGTTTGAAGCCAAAGATACCGAACATGAAGAGCAGTGCTTGCAGGGGTGACCCCTTAGCCCATGTTCAGTATTTTTGGCTTCGGCGGTTGCTGGGGTGTCCCTGCTTCCTTAGCATTGGTGGCAGGGGACCCAACAAAAAAAAAGAAGAAAAGTGAGGCTGTAGCGTCAGATCCAACCCATGTTAAAGGGATGGATCTGCTGCTGCAGTTTACAGGAGAGGCAGCAGATGGAGAAAAGGTAAGTGGGGGGGGGTTGTGGGTGTACTGGCGGTTTGAGGGGACATGGGTTTGTTTTTTTGTACCGAGGTAAAAATGTATTTGCAGCGATAATGACTACGGTTAATTCCGCTGTGATTTTGTTTGTCGGTCAAACAACCTAAATCCCTGAGGGATAACATTAAACCACTACACCACAAGAGTCCATTGCTAACGCTCTGTTATAACTTTCATAAGACTGGAGGCGTATCTTTAAAATTCAATTGGGCCCCCACACATCTTCAGCCAGCCTGCCATGCACCAAGATACACAACATAACATTCACAAACTTAATTCCAGTAGAACATACAAACAATCCATTATTTATCAATTATTCAGACACAAAAGTCAACACACTGGGCCTCATCACGAGTCTGGCGGTAACCCTTAAATGTGGCTATAGCGCTATTACCGCTGCATTTAAAGGTCTGCCAGATCATGGCCATGGCGGATTTCCCCCCAGCTCAGAGCTGGGGGGAAATCCACGGCAAATTTGCCAATTTTCCACGCTATTACCGCCGGCGGTAATAGCACGAAATTTCCCCATTGGGCCCAATGGGGAATGAGGAATTCCGGAATGGGCCCAATGGGGAATGGGCACTAACCGCTCCGCCAAACCTGTGATCCGGCGCTAGTAGCACCGGGGGATTGGCAGTAGGGCTAATACTGCCAGCGGTAATACCACCGGCGTTACCGCCCAACTCATGATGAGACCCACATATGCTTGCACACACTCTCACTCACACACAAATGCAGCCAGCACCTCCACTGACATACATTGTGTGCACACAACATTTATATGTACATTTAGAATAACACATGGAAACAGTGGTGCAACATCCATTGAGCAGACCCGACTTTATCACCCCCTGATACCTGAAATTCTGGGCTATGTTGACTTGACCTGGCTGAACTATAAAGCCATGGCTAAAAGGACCAGATTCACTGGAATGTCAGCAATTTTCCTGATTTTTTTCCTTTCATTCAAAGGCAGAAAAAATTGCTTAGTGCAGTGAGTGACCAAGTATAATTGGTTTAGATTTTTAAATGCCATATATCTCCAAACTTGGGTTCTGCACAGCACCTTAGATGTCTACATGCTTATAGATGTTTTCTACAGGATTCTGACTGATTAAATGAAGGTATGTTTTCCTGTGTTCAAATGGCTCCAAGCAGAGGAATACCAAGCGGGCGAGTCGCAAGGTGGTGGTCAAGCTGCCCCCCTTGAGGCTCTTTTAAGATCCAGACCGGGACATTTGTCATTGGGACACCACTCCCATTCGGCACTTCAAAGAGGGTGCCCAACGGCAAAAGTGTCCCGCTGGCAGGACAATGGGCCACATTATAAGTTTGCTGATCCGGTAGTAGCGGCTCCGGTAAGCTAATGGCGCCATTACTACTGGACTGGCAAACTACGAGTTCTGCTCACGGGTGTCTTTTTGCCTGCCAGGTCTGACCTGGCGGCCGTACCTGCACCCACGAACAGAGCATGTCGGATGCACTCATGGCATGCTGGTGCATCCGGCTTCCCCATTCCGATTGCACTCTATGGGCTCAATGGGAATGGGGAAGAATATTTTCTAGCGCCCACGAATGGGCAATTACCTGGTCCGGCAAGGCCATAATGACCCAGTAATTGCCCATTCGCAGGTGCCGGAAAAGAAATTATACCGGCGGCGGCACGGCTACCGCCAGTATAATAATGAGGCCCAATGTGTGCTGAGCAAATACCTGCTCAGCACGCTTATTGTCCTGGCAGCAGGACACCTTACCCATTCTGAATGGTAGAGGTGTACCGCTGCCAGGACAATGTCCAAAAGAGTTCCGGGCAGCAGAGGGTCCTCACGTTCCTCTGTATCAATAGAGTATTACAATGTGAGCCATTAGGCACTGATGGGAGGGAGGAGGGTACTATTAGCAGGCACTTTTGTCCCTTTAGAAATGGGAATGTGAGGGAGCGATCAGAAGTGAGAAGGGTGATAATGTTGCATGCCTTATGAAATAATGACTATGGCTTTAAAACCCAAGAGGGATTTGTTAGGTTCACATTAATCTGAATGATGCTATTGTGACTTTGCATGCAGAATGGGGAGAAGGAAACTAAAGCCAAACTCCCATTGCTCAACATATTTCTATGACAGTGTATATAGTGTATGGTTAGTTTACTATGAAATACACGTTTATTATGTATCATGGTTTGCTTCCAATGCATTGCTATACATAAGTATATGTTATAAGTATTATATAAATAATACACACATGAAATGTAAAGCAAAACCTTAATAAATATTTCTATCAACTAAGCCTGGAAAGATGTGCACGGTCGCTTAAATTGTCCACATCCCAGTTTCAACATTTAACCAAGTGTGTGATCCTGAGCAAATTATTTAATCACATTGTGCCTTATCTGCAGCCCTGTAAGTGATTCTGATTCACTTCTAAGCTTATGTTAATATATCATGCTATTATAATGGAAAAACCTAATTACGATAGAGTTGCTCCACATATAACAATAGTGCAATTTAGGTGTTTTGCACCACAAAGTTATTTGTCACTTGATTTATGTATGGCAACTTATTCTAAAGTCACTTCCATGGTGCCTCCAAGAATCAAAGACTGATGATGCGCCTTGCAATGTCCTTTTCTGTGAAGTCACTTCTGTTGGTGCAATCCATATGCTAATTAGGAAGTTTGCATGTATTTTGACTCAGAGGGCTTGGGAAGAGCTCCTCAACAAACATACACAAACACAATAAAAAAATTATTTTAAAAATAAAATTACCTCTGCTCTGCTTCCAAATGCTGCCCGGGCCACGTCTCATGTTACACTGACCTAACCTCTTTGCACTCAGGCATCTCCAGACAGAAACCAGGAAGTTGAATGAGCTTCCAAGTTCCTGTGTGTGTGTCACATGAACACAAAGCTGGAAATCGATGCTCTATGCCACTGGCCCCCGGAAGTGCTGCTGCTAGCATGACAGCACAGGCGCCATGCCCTGCAACACCAGGTTCAGCCCCCTGGCGGCTGACTTTGAGTCAGGCCTGCCAGGGTGAGGGATCTGAGCCATGCAGGGCATCCCAGCCCTGAATGTGTTGCAGCCCGGCTTCCAGGCATCTCAGAATTATGTAATGAGACAGCAGAAGCCTTGCTGAGCACCCCATCTGGGCTTGTGCTGTCCAATTACATAATTGATGATTGCGGCCCCCTGCCCTCCTCCAAAAGATGGGGGGGACAAAAAGGCATGCCAGAGAAGTTGGGGAGGACAAAACCCCCTATGCCCCCTATAATTATGCCCATGACTGCAGCCCTGCACAATCAATCCTTCAAATCCTGAAAGGAGGTTTGACAGGTGGGAGTCCAAGTTACCTTTTTTGGCATAATTTTCGAAGCCACATCATTCAGGGGCATGGCAATGGTCCCGTACCCCTTGATGATATGACCGGTAGTACCCGGTTAGACCTAGGAAGTCTCTCACATGTGTCTGTGTGGTGGGGATGTCCCAATTCTTCACAGCCTCTACTTTGTCTTCAAGAGGTTGTTTCTTATCTCCACCAACCAGGTGTCCTAGGTAAGTCACTGTTCCCTTTGCTATCTAACACTTTGTGGCCTTGGTAGTCATACCTCCATTCTGCAGCACCTGAAATACTATTTTCGGGTGGGATAGGTGATCTTCCCAGGTGTGGCTGAACAGAGCAATGTTGTCTATATAGGCAACACTGAAGTTTCCCAGTCCACGCAACACTTTGTTAACCATCCTCTGAAAAGTGTCACTGGCATTCTTTGATCCAAAAGGCATCACAGTGAACTAATAATGTCCTTCTGGGGTTGAGGGTGCTGACCTCTCTCTCACTCTGTATGTCAAGCCGACCTGCCAGTACCCTGCCGTGAGGTCAAAGGTACTCATGTACTTGGTAGCGCCGAGCTTGTCAACAAGCTCCTCTGCCCGAGGAAAGGGGTGAGCATCTGTCTTCATGACAGAATTGAGCCCCCTGTAGTCCACAGAAAAAGAGAATTCAGTCTTCCCACACTAGCCTTTTTATGATCCAGTACAAATAGACTAGCCCAGCGGCTGTGGGATGGCTCTATTACTCCTAGAGCCAACATCTTGGAAACCTCCTCCCTGATGATTTGCCTTAACTTATCAGACATCCAGTGAATTCTGCTTTTCACCAGCTTACTGTCTCCAGTGTCCACATCATGGGTGCATCAATCTGCCCGATCTGGAGCCAGCGAAAACAGACTGGCATACTATCCCAGTAAATGGTGACAGTCTGTCAGTTAGTGTTCTGACAGGTCAGTTGCAAAGTTGACACCCTCAACTGACCGATCTGTGACTTCAGCGTGCAGAAGGTCCGGGAGGGGATCTGTCTCCTTCTCAGTCTTGCCATCTGTCACTAATGCCATGACCAAGTGATTCCGGCTATAATGGGGTTTTAGCCGGTTAACGTGAAAGACCCTGCAAATCTGTTTAGGCCCTTCCACGTCAATGAGATAATTGACCTCAATGACCTTTCCAAGCACCCAGTAAGGCCCAGTCTACTTTTCCTGATGGGCACTGGGTTTAACAGGTTCCATAATCTATACCCACTAGCCAGGAGAATAAACTGTCAATGTGGCCTTCTGGTCATGCCAGTGCTTCATCAGCTTCTGACTGTCCTTTAGATCCTTTGTCGACTGTTCCATATACTTTGTCATTTTAGACCGAAGACTGCAAGTAAATACTCCACCAAATCTCGCATGAGTGAGAAGGGTTTACCCTCCCATCCCTCTCTCACTAGACTGAGGGAACCTCTTACCGGGTGTCCAAACAGACATTCAAAGGGGCTCAACCCTACTCTGTTCTGTGGCACCTCCCTGTAGGTGAACAGTAGGCATGACAGGAGAACATTCCATTTTCTCTTCCGGTGCTCTTCCAAGCCACCTATCATACTTCTCTGGGTTTGTGGATGAAGGCTATGGAGAACCGGTAGATGACTCCACTCTCTTGCCACATAGCTTTCATATACACTGATATTAAGTTTGTTTGTTTGTTTGTTTGTTTATTTGTATAGCGCACCTGACCCAGAGGTATATGGGCGCTTGAGCATCAAGTTACAGGCATAGGTAGGATCATTTGTACAATTGTGCAATGTAAGTATAGTTACAACAACGGTTATGACAGCAGTTATAGTAGAATTAGTGACATACATACATACGGTGCTAGTTAATTGTTAAGTAACCAGGTGATGATCTTAGTTCTGAAAGGTTGAAATGTAGGGGTAGATTTGATGTCCGATGGGATAGTGTTCCATAATTGTGAAGCTAGAACTGGGAAACTGGATCCGCCGGCTCTTTTGAGGGAGTATTTGGGCACTGTCAGTTGTAGTTTGTTAGAGGATCTGGTGGTTCTAATATTCTGTCTTAAGATGAATTTATCGGTTAAATAAGGTGGGGCCAGGTGGTTAAGAGCTTTGTAGGTGAGGCAGATAGTTTTTAGGTCTATTTTTTGTTTGATGGAGAGCCATTTGCATGTGATTCTTGTGGCTGAGATGTGTTCTCTTCTGGGAATATTAAGGGCGGCACGGAGTGCATTATTTTGTAGAACTTGTAGTTTATTAACAACCATTTTATTGGCACCTACATACAGGCTGTTGCAATAATCCAGTTTGGATTGTATAAGTGCTCTGGCTAGAGTAAGGCAATTGTTGGGGGATATCAGAGGTCTGCAGGCTCTGATTAGTTTCCCAGTGTAAGCAGTGGCTGAGGCGGTCATATTAATTTGTTTGGCGAGGTTGGTGTTAGTGTCGAGATAGAAACCAAGAGTTTTTACACTTTTGGCAGTGGGAATGGTGTTGCCGTCAATGATGAAGCTAGAGTAGCTCGGGCTGAGATTCCGGATAGTGTTGGGTGAGCCGACAAGGAGCAGTTCGGTCTTGTCATCGTTCAGGCAGAGGCCATGTGTGGCCATCCATGCCTGAACGATGGAGAAGACTTCACTGATCCTGTTGGCGTCCGTGTTGTGGTTGCCTGATAAAGTGAGGAGTATCTGGGTGTCATCTGCGTAGTTAGTGTAGGTGACACCCAGATGGTCCAGTTTATCGAATAGGGGCTTTGTGAATATATTATACAAGGTGGGTGAAACACACGATCCTTGTGGGACACCGCAGGTAATGGGAATAGGGTCGGCTGCTGCAATGGGTGAGAAGACTCGCATGGTCCTATTGTCCAGGAAGGATTGGATCCAAGTGACCGCCGAGTGGGAGAAGTGTGCTGCCGATGATAGGTGGTTGCACAGGATTTTGTGGTCAACCAGGTCAAAGGCAGCGGAAAGGTCAAGGAGAAGCAGGATAGCAGCCCTCCCTTTATCTTTGATTTCGTCTATCTGGCTCTTGAGATCAACAAGGGCCGTTTCCGTCCCATGTTGGGGATGAAAGCCAGATTGGCGAGTACCTAGTAATCGTTTAGTTTGAATGTAATCATGAATTTGTAAATAGACCATTTTGTCAAGGATTTTTAGTAAAAATGGGACAGTGGTAATGGGTCTATAATTTGTGGGTATTTCTGGGTCGAGGGTCTGTTTTTTTAGCAAGGGTAGGACCCAGGATTGTTTCAGATTACTTGGGACCATATTGTTAGAAAAGGACAAGTTTATTAATTTGGTGATGAAGGGGGAGAGATCCCTGGCAGCATCCTTGATTATCTGTGCGGGGCAGCTATCCCCCTTGCAGTTTGAGGGTTTCAAGGATGCTATAATTTTTTGTACTTCAAGTGTGGTAACCTTTTTGAAGGTGAAGCCTGAGCTAGAGGCGGTGAGTGGGGGATGGGTGGGTCTGGAGGAGGGGTCGTGAGTGAGCTGTTGCCGTTTGTTTTCAATTTTAGTTTGGAGCCCTGAGATTTTGTTGGCAAGGGCGTTCTGGATCCCTGTGCACCAAGGTTTATCCTTTGTGCAGGTATCTTCAGGAGGAGTGGGGTTTTCTAATTCCTTTAAGATGTTAAAGAGCTCTTTTGTGCTGGAGCCTGCCTGTGAGATCCTGGAATTAAGAGATTCTTTCTTAGCACGCGTGATCTCATATTTGTAGTGGGTGGAGAAGTTGGTGAGGTTAGTTCTATTGTCTGCTGAAGGCACCGATTTCCATAGTGATTCCAGTTTGCTTTTTTGTAGTCAGAGAAGTTTGAGCTCTGGGGTGTACCATGTATTCAGGTGCGCTTTAGGTTTCCCTTTACGCATTTTTAGTGGGGCAATGGTGTCGATAGCTTTAGCCATGGAGTCATTATAGGCGTTGACCATCAAGTTTAAGTCAGTTGTAGTTGGTAGGGCGTTCAGAATGGGGGTCACCAGAGGCATTAAGGCTTCAGCTGTAATGTTGCTCTTTTTCCTAGTTTGGCAGGCCGGAGCAATAATAGGCTTTTTGTGCACTAGGTTGTTTATATTAATGTCAAGGGGGAGGAAGTGGTGATCCGTCCAGATGAGTTGTACAGGGTCCTTTAGAGTAATGTTGCAATTGAGGGCGGTAACCCAGTCAAGGATTCTGCCTTTCGAGTGGGTGGGTTTAGAGCAGAGTTGAAGGAGGCCATGCTCCTCTAATGCCGTGGCCAGGGCAGTGGCGGGGGAGTCATGAGGGTCATTAAACCCAAGATTGAAGTCTCCCAGTATAATTATTTGTGCTGAAGGTTTGGAGCTTTCGGCTACTAGGGAGGTGATGTCTTCCTCAAAAGAGCCAGGTGGGCCCGGGGGTCTGTAGATTATGTGCATAGTGATCGTACTCTTCGGGGAGGTTTGTAGTTTAACTGTGAGGTGTTCACATGATTTGAGTGGAGGAGAGGAGCCTAGTCTGATATCGAGTGAGGACTTGAAGATGAGGGCTACACCTCCTCGAGCGTTAGGTCTGTCTACTCTGAGGATAGTATAGTTGTCAGGGATGGCTAGGGTAAGGGATGGTCCCGCAGCCTCATGTAGCCAAGTTTCTGTCATAGCAAGGAAGTCTAGGTTGTTAGTCAGAATGATGTCGGCGACTTCTGTAGAATGGGCGACCAGGGATCTAACATTTAGAAGAGCTCCATTTAGTGTATGGGGGGTCGAGATGATGGGGGTTAAAGTGTACTTGTTGGTTTTGTTGGGAGGTTTAGGTGGGCGTTTGCTCGTTTTGTGGTGGATTCTGGCACCAAGTCTATTGTTGCGATCGGTAGGGATAAGGGTGGTTGTTTGAGAGACAGTAAGGTCAGTCATCGTGGAGGGGCTGTGATGATGGGTGGGGCAGGGTGCTCTAGTGTCTGTTGGGTTCTGCTTGGATCTATCTGCACTCTTGTTGTTTGGGACATCGTAAAATTGTGCATGGTCATAGGTAGGATAGGCAGATTGTGGGACCGGGAGGAAGGCTGGAGTAGTGGGCAGGAATGGTGTGGGGCAGACGATAGGGTAGTGTCTTGGGCAGGCGGGTCTAACTAGTCCATTTTTATGGGTTAAGTAGCTGTTACCGTTGCAGAGTATATTGCTTTGCATGACACAGAAGGGGAACATGATCGCGGTAAGGCAAAGTAGCATAATGTGTGTGCTAGGGGCAATGCGCCATGCAGAGGATAGGCAGATGAGGGACATCGGTGCGGCCATAAGGCACAACACAATAGTATGGTTTAAATACGACCATAAGGCACAACACAGTAGTGTGGTCTAAATACGACCATAAGGCACAACACAGTAGTGTGGTCTAAATACGACCATAGGGCACAACACAGTAGTGTGGTCACTATGCGACCATAGGGCACAACACAGTAGCATGGTCGCTATGCGATCATAAGGCACAACACAGTAGCGTGGTCGCTATGCGATCATAAGGCACAACACAGTAGTGTGGTCTAAATACGACCATAAGGCACAACACAGTAGTGTGGTCTAAATACGACCATAAGGCACAACACAGTAGTGTGGTCTAAATACGACCATAGGGCACAACACAGTAGTGTGGTCACTATGCGACCATAGGGCACAACACAGTAGCGTGGTCGCTATGCGATCATAAGGCACAACACAGTAGTGTGGTCTAAATACGACCATAAGGCACAACACAGTAGTGTGGTCTAAATACGACCATAGGGCACAACACAGTAGTGTGGTCTAAATACGACCATAGGGCACAACACAGTAGTGTGGTCACTATGCGACCATAGGGCACAACACAGTAGCGTGGTCTAAATACGACCATAGGGCACAACACAGTAGTGTTGTCTAAATACGACCATAGGGCACAACACAGTAGTGTGGTCACTATGCGACCATAGGGCACAACACAGTAGCGTGGTCTAAATACGACCATAGGGTATGTGAGTAGTACTAGAGACCATAGGCCCATCTGAGTGGGGGTGGCTAAGAGTCCATGCATACAGTAATGTCCCGGTACTTGCATGTACTTACAATGCGTTCTCCTTATGCGGGAGGGTTCTGGTAGTGGGTAGGTTGCAAGTTGCTCCGAGTTGATGGCCACTCCGCACTCCCATGCGCGTAACAGGCGCAGAACAGGCCTTTGTATGGCCTTAGGACTGGCCGCCGGCGATTCCGCCTGCCGGCGGTTCTTTCGTTTCAAATGTTCCCCTGTCATAAACTACTTCCTTGGGGAAACAAACATGTAAGAATATCCTGTCATGGGTTTTGACCCATGTTGAATCAATAGACTGGGTAGATGTGGGGATGAGCTGTCGCCGCCCATTATTCTATCCCAGAACAAACTAAATCAATAGACTGGGTGGATGTGGGGATGAGCTATCGCCGCCCACATTCACGCCAGAATAGGAGAACTGCGCAGTTGGCACGAGACCACTCCAAAGATACAACCTCCTTGTGGGGGGTTCCACATCACCACTCTACTGTGAGGATGCCATCAAAACAATGTTAAGCAAGGGTCCTATACTATCAAGCAAAAGACCACTCTATTGAAATGCAGTAGTTCAAGACAACTAAAAAAAAATGCATGCAGTACCCGCTTTCGACTCAAGGCGGCGCTAGCGGTCTAAACTCTGACAGGAGAACTGCTACTTCAGAAGCTAATCAGTCTTCTGTGACAATTGGGGTTTCAAAGCTTGTTAGGTAATGGAAGATCTAACCACCTGCTGTTCCCAGAGACAATCTGATTTGATTAACAGGCCAAAAGGCTGGGAAACCTTCTCACCTCAGAAAGCCCAGGATATCACATTGTCATGCTAACCAAATGCAAAGTGGCCCCCTGGTCTGTTGACCTCAGCTTGCTGGAGCCCACACAAAAGACCTTTTCCCTTGAATAGGATATGGTGATTTTGACTGTTTCCTGTCAACAAAGATCTGCCAGCCAGGAGAGACATGTGATCACTGTCATCCCCAAACTTTGGGGGCGGACTCAAACACTGCAGTACTTTGAATTGAAAGCAAATATATATTTTACAGAAATACTGATAACTCTTGGTAACCAGATGACAGAAATGTGAAATTTGGGGATCCTTAAAATTAAAACTTTGCCCACAATTCAAGCCCAAACTCCAATGTGTGTGATGTTCTGGGGCAAAACCCCGCTATTTATTGATACTACAGACTCGAACAGTGCCTACCTCATGTGATATATGATGTGTGTGGGTGATGTAAAAGCAACTGTGTATTTGGGAGAATATGTATTTGGATCAAATATAGATTTGTGTGCAATTTGACAGGGGAGTGTCCTTTCTGCAGGCCATAAAATGACATCACTCTGACACACTATCCTTCCCCCAATCAAGGGAGAAAGGAAAGATTGGCCAATGATAAATTGAGAGAGGGGCTGGCTTAGTGATGCTGCGCACACACCCACTTTCTAAACACATAAAAGCAGACAGTGCAGGACAAGTGGGAATCCCTTTTTCACTTTCCACGGGACGCTCTGCCGGGAGACTTCAGACTTCAATCCATCAATCTTCAGAGACCAAGACTTTACTTCAGAATTTGTAAAGAACAGGCCTAACCCACAAGCTGAGTTCTCTTCAGCAGGCCTCAAAATCATTTGCAGACTATTCACAGCCGGGCTGAGCTGTTGATTCTGGCCTGAAACCCTGCGCCAGAAAGATCCAGAAGCAGTGCTGTACCCAGAGAGAGCAGAGACACCCAGAAAGCAGACCAGAGAACCACAGGCCGCTGTATCCGTGGAGCTGACCCAGACGCTGTGAGTAGAACCGGTGCCTGACAGACCCAGCAGAGCGGAGCTGACCCAGGCGCTGCGCGCAGAGACCGTCCGTGGCGAGGGAACCGCAGCCAATCCTGACCCGATCCGTGGCGAGGTCCAGTCCTTTCAAAGCTAGGAGTGAGTACTTAGATCAGATTGTGACAGAAATAAGCTCTTAGTTAAAATAATTTAATCCAACTATTTTAATCGGATTAGAACTGTCTCCTAGAAATCGTGTCACCTGTCATTTTCAAAGCTGTCACCTGCCAATTTGAGTTACTTTAAATCCGAAAAACGACCTTTACAAAATCGTTCATATCTCTGAAACCGTTTATCCTAGGAACTTGGTTTAACTTCCCTCTGAAAGCTTGGAATCTCAGCTTTCCTAGAACCGACTCGCTACTTCTTATACTTTTGCCGTAATCACAATTCACGCACTCACAAATTTTGCCGGGATTTGCGATTTGGCCTGATTTCTTTACCTGTAAAAAGGTAGCAGCTTTTTGCTTTCCTGTGCTAAAAAATTGTTTGTCTCTTAATAACCATCCCTGAATCATTGCTAAAGTGAGCCTGAGCTCATCCCAAGTATCTCTCACTCACCCTGAACCTCCTAAAGGGAATTAAAAGCATTTTCAGCATATTTCTCACTTCACTGCCGCCACATTCAAAGCACTTGGGCCTGTGTTTTAAAACTCATACCTGCTTTCTCTAAGCTTGTTTGGGGGGAATTGAATTTTGTATTGTATTTGATTGCATTCCTGAGAACTGTGTGCTCCTCTTTCCATCTCCTTCCATTTCTTACATTGCATAGGGGAGGGGGGTGAATTGCCAGAGAAAAAGTGATTATCTTATCTTTTGCTAAAAATCATATCAAGTATTTCTGTACTGCATTTTATTCCCCATTGCTTTTCCCTTGAAACCATAAAAGCATTTTTGCTACTCTATCCATCCTATACTAACTCCTCATTGATTGTAAAGAAGTGTGCTAGTGTCAGATTACCCATTGTTGATTAACATTATATTTATAAGGGCGATATTGATTATTAATTTATTATAAAAGCGTGGTATCTATATTTTGTTTTATTTCTCAAATAAACCTTTTAAACTTGCACAACAGAACTACTTCTTGGCTCAGTGGTGTCAGGGGGATTCTAAGAGAGGGGTGTTATATAGGGGTAGTCATCCAGAACTCATGAACTGGACATAAAGATATATCAATAAGGGTTTCCATTCAGTATCTCAGACTAGGCATTGACTTAGCTGTAGTGTTGAATTGAATCCTCTTACAAATTGGGGGCTCGTAGCCGGGGATTCCGGATTAGATCTATCACTTGTGCAGATTAATACAGTGTGCTAACTGACAAGATACATACATCCGGTCGGATCACCACGCTGTGTTACGCTGTAAAGCACTCCTCAAAAGGACGCTCTAAGGGAAAGGTCTGTTTTGCAAAAATAAAATACTAATTTCTGTAAGTCAGGACGGAAATCAATTTCTAGAATGACGACCTTGGTAGACATGAAAATAGCGAGGGAGCACCTCTTACATAAGCTATTTGTGAGAGGTGAGTGGACTCATCAGGACCAAACGGTCTGGTTGCAGGCAATCGCGCAACAGGTCACTGAAACAGGGTCAGATATATGGAGAGATCAGGGTCCCCTACATGTGGCCCTGAGTGAACTACATATGGCCCCTAAAGCCAAAGAGGAACATAACAAGATTACCAGGATAGCGGCATACTTGTACCTGTATATGGGAGTCATACAGAATAAATGTGCTGAAGACCATGATCTGGCAAATAGGCAACAGATGGCGTTAGAGAAGGCCCAATCTGACCTGGTCTCTTCTGAGCAGAGGCTGCAGAGGAGCCAGGAGTCAGAAAATGATAGCAGGCAGTATATCATTAAAATAAAAGAGGACATGGATAGACTGCAACAGGAAAAGGCTGACCAGGATACCAGATTTCTGGCCTTGCAGAAGGAGTACCAAGAAGGTTTGGACTCCCTTCTGCAGAGCCAGAAAAAGCTGGAGCAACAACTGGACTTCAACAGGGCATGCACAGCAGGTAGCCACCCTGCAAATTCGATTAGACAGAGAGAAAGAGGAAAGCAATAAATTGATTCTGAAAGACCTGGATACCCAGGCAGTTTGATCAGGAGCGCCAGAAAGCTGGTGCTTTCCAAAGGCAAAGGGACGACCTGGCGGCACAGATGCAGGCTCTTAGTCAGGAAAGGGATACCTTAGGCCAGGAAGTCTGCCACTTAAAAAGGAAAATGGAAGAAAATCACCTGGCCCTCCAGGGACTGGGTGACCTCCAAAAAGAACACCAGAACTTGTTAGAGCACACCAGGAGGGTGGAGGATGCTCTGGCAAGAAAGGAGCAGGCCAATAGGGACACAGCTCAGGAGGTAACCCTCCTGCAGCAGAGACTGGCCCAGTACTCCAGGACCAATCAGGAGGCACAGAGAGAAAATGAGGCTCTCTGTCAGCACAATGATAGGCTCCAGCAACAGGTAGCCATGCAGGAGAGACTGATAGAGTCTAGTAAGCCCTTAACTGAGGAACTGAAAGTGCAGGCTCTTGCATTGCAACAGGAAGCAGGGGCGGATAGAGAGGAGGTTCGCTGGGAAAGAGAAACTCCTGAGCATAACCTCAGGAGCCCTGGTACCATAGGCCTTCATCTCTCCCAGTCCCTGGACTCTGCCACCCCCATGTCCCCTCGCGCACATGAGCCCAGGGCCACGGGGATGGCAGATTGCTATCCAGCTAGAAGTATGGGGCTCATAGGCCAGTACCTCTCAGGAATGGATGGGCGGGCATCCGGGTATGGGCACCCAAGCACAGTGCAATTTAGTGGGGAACCCCAGGAGAGTAGGCCCATTAAGGGCATCCTGAAAATCTCTGCCCAGTTAGGTCAGTGGGGGGATACCCAGCAAATCCTGGTAGCAAGGAGGGATCTGAAGACTCCTCTGAGTGTCACAGGACACAGGAGACCAGGTCCCCACATTCTGCCAGCCATTCCCAGGCTCGCAGAATCCGGGAAAACCTGGAAGATCAGACGGGCAACTCTGGGAGCAGCGCTTCTGAGTCGGAGGATGAATGGACCAGGGTTACCCAAACCAAAAAGGCCAATAAGGCAAAAAGGGCCTTGCTTAAGGACCCATTGAAACAAATGAAGGCAATAAGGAGTGTCATCACACCTTATCATAAGAACGCCAAGTATTCTGTTTGGGAACACTTGGAGCTCTATGAGCAAATGATGGAGACTTTCCTTTTGAAGGACAGCCAAAGCTGTATTCAATATGTAAAGTGGACCTTCTCACCAGAATACTCCAGTTTCTTTGCGGGGCTGGAGGATCGAAACTATTCAAGGTGGTCCACATACAGGGCGGCCATCTTGAAACATTTTTCTGTGCACAGAAATCCTCAAGAGGTTCGCAAGGCAGCCTACAATTTGCAATGTGGGGAGGATCAGGCCCCACAAGAGTTTGTGCAAGAATTAAAGCGTGCTTTTGCGCAGACCACCAGAAGGGTGCGCACGGATAGCAGAGAATTTATCAATACGTTTTTCCATACCTTACCCAAATACATAATGACCCAGCTCGTGAGAGATTTTCATGAGAAAAGATCTTTAGACTGGGTCATTGAACAGGCTACCCGGATCTATGAGGTGCAGAAGCCCATCGAAAATAAAAATAATGCGCCGAAAAACCCCAAAACCAACAGCACCCCTGCTGCTGCCAAGGTGGCAGAGGTAAAGGTTGCCCCTGTTTTAGATTTGGAGATGGGGGGGCCTAAAAACCTGCATGCACCAAATAATTCACAGCCCAGAAGGCCCTCGGGCCAGTCACAGACAGGGAGTCGAGGAGGTAGTCCCACAAATGGGGTCACCCGCCCCCCTGACTATGTAAGTCCCCGCAACAAGGGAAACCGACCCATCCTGGGTTATGTGTGGACTCCTCCAGCCCAAGGGGGGGATCCAGCCAAGCACCTGGCCCAGGGAACTTCCCTCCTAACGTCCCCCAGGAGGGCAGAAATTCACCAAATCCTGGCCAGAATTTTTTCCCCAGGTATCCACCCAATTTCCAGCCCCAAAATCATCCATCCTTCTTTCCCCAATTCCCTGAGCGCAGACAACCTAATCCGTGAGAGGGGAGGCCAAGGGTGGAGGGGTACCAAAATCTTCCCAACCAGGGGTACTCCCAGAGAAGGGATAGCTACCCTTCCTGGGATCAGCCCAGGGGAGAAAATAGAGCCCCGTTTCAGCCTGAGCGGGTTTCACAACTTGAGCGCCAGGTCCAAAATAGGGCACGGGATCTGGGTCACATACTGAGGGCTCAACAGAACCCTCAGATGAGCATGCCACCGCAGAATGCCCCAAACTCTGGACCTGGTGCTCCAGAACAATGACGGGGGCAGCACCCCGATAACCCACCGGTTCCCAGGGAGGAGGCACAAGGGGAAGGTGGGTGTAAAGCCTTGGAGGAAGCTTCCTTCCCAACTTGTAAACAGCCCCTGGAAAACCAGGAACTGGAAAAAAAATCTCCTGCCCCTGAAAGCCTGCCTCCGAAGGAGCAGAGGGGGGTAGGAGAAACAAAGGACCCAAACAGACCCACTTTGTGGAGGAGGTACAGGTCTTCCAATTTGAGGGAGAGGGATCCTCAGAAGATCCTGGGAAAAGCATCTTCTCCTTCAGAGATGGGGGATCTCCTCCCAAGGAAAAATGGGTCCCAAGGGATTCCAATCCAGACTGGGGAGATGTGGAGACTGAGCTACCGCGCCCATCATCTCATCCCAGAATTGACAATACCAAAATCCCCTGGTTCAAACCCATCCTGGTGACTGCCTCCAAAAAGGGGGGGGGGGCGGCCCAGGACCGGAACCAGGGGAACCCACAATGGCTCTGATCTCCAGTTGCCAACTTTTTCTTTCAGATTCCCAAGGCTCTCCACAGAATTCTGCCCAAATCTCTTCGCTAGCAATGTCCAAAACCAGAAAGTTAGCCTACCAGTTGTCCAAAAAATGTGCATTATCTGTGCCCCCTTGAGGAGAAGGAGGGAAGATACTATGCCCCAGTACAAGTACAGGGGCACGGTACAATTTTGGCACTGGTGGACACTGGATCCCAAGCTACCCTTCTATCCAAAAGGGCCTTTGAGGAACTAAATGCAGGAAGGGGGGAGAATTACCAAATTCCTTTCACCTCTCTTCCTGGACAACTGCAGAACTTTGACGGGAAGGAAATTCCCGTTGAGGGGACTGCAGACTTGGACATTAAAATGGGCGACACAAGGTGAAACACCCGGTCATAGTTGTGACTCCAGAGGGCACCCCTTGTTTACTAGGGAATGACCTCCTGAGAAGGTTGTCACCCCTAATAGATTGTGTAAACAAGGTCCTCTGGACCCAGACTAGCCGACCCATAAAATTAAAACAGAGTGTCAACCATGTTAGTTTAAACGGCACCTGCCACATGGTTGAACAAAAATCTGACCAAGTAGAATTTCACTTCCAGAACAACCAAACTCCAGACTTGACAGTAATAGCAGTAGGACAACAGATTGGTGATGGGGGGTCCTCTCTATTTCTGAAAATCAACCTTCCTTTCAGTTTAAGGTGGTATTCCACACTAGAAGGAAATACTCTGAAATTCTTCACCAATCCACAATCAGAAACTCCCACTCGTATAGTCCAGAAAGATGTGAAATCAGCTCAGAGCCTGGCTGATATTCAGCAAATTGGAGATCAGTTGTTCATCCCTGTTCAGTTAAATTATGGGAAGGACTCTGTTCTCACTCGAGTGTGTGTGAACAACGGTAAGAGCTTCATCAGCGAAGCCATGTCCCGGCAACTCCCAAAAGATCCAGCAATTCCCACATTAAAACTGATAGACAAATGGGAAATGGACCTGGAAGCACCTAATTCCAAACCTCTCCTGCCAAGCAGGTGTATGCTCAAAATCTCCATTGGCAACAAGAGCATAGTCCATAATTGTTGGGTCGTGCGAGACGTCACTGCCGCCTTTTACTTAGGCAGTGACATTCTCAATCGCTTTGCCATTAGTTTGGACCTAATAAACTTCAAAGCTTGGTCCCGATTAGCGGATAATCCCATGGGCTTTGATGATCCAGAAAAAGCATTTAGGTCAGCTCAATTGCTACCTTATGCTGTTGAAATTCAGAGTAAAGAGGAAGTCACCATCCCAGAAAGGACCCGACAATTCTCCCTGGAAGTGAAAGTTAAAAGAGGACAACATTTGAAAAACCCTGATGCTTACATACATCTAAATGCTTCTCTCCAACAGCAAGAGTTAGGGGTAAACCCAACACCATTAGTCAACATAGAACATGACACCATTCCAATAGAGGTGGATAACAGCGACTTAAAGAGTATTACTCTAGCCGCAGGCACCATTATTGGAATGACGGTTGATGACCGACATTTTTCCATTGATCTAGGAAATGAACTGTTAGGACCAATCCCCAAGGACTGTTTTGACAGTGACAGTGAGGACAATCCAACACCAGACAGGATTTTCACCCGGCATGGGGGAACATCCTGGGGTACACCTTTTGCCCTTATGGTAAGGAAGATGTGACTTGTGACTTCAGGTGGGATGAGGTGATTTTCCAGGTCCATGAGGGCTGCCTTTCCCACCTGAAGCCTCCAGTCCAAATCAGCACTCTGGCCAGGGACTTCTCCACCCAGCTGGAGGAGGCCGCTGAGATAGCCAAACCAGAAGTCTTTCCAGGCTTCAGGCAGATGGTGGAAGAGAGAGTCAACCTAGCTGATGCCTGTGTGACTCTGGAACAGAAGCAAAAGTTGAAACAAGTTGTCTTGGATTTCCAAGATCTCTTTGCGGTAGACTCATATGACTGTGGTCGCACCGACATCCACACAACAACAATTCCCACGGACCCTGGAATGACTCCAGTGTTTGTGAAGCAATATCGTCTGCCTCTCGCATCCATGGAGTCCCTTACTGAAATAATTAAGAATCTTGGGTCCCGGGGAACAATACGTCCAGTACACAGCACCTTCAATAATCCGGTGCTGGGAATATTGAAGCCAAACGGCCAGTGGAGACTCTGCGCCGACCTTAGGGAGCCCAACAAATGGGTCCATACTTCCCGATGGCCTCTGCCCTACATTGACCAAGGGCTGGCCCAGATTCAGGGGTCACAGGTATTCACAGCAATAGACCTGACCAATGGATACTGGACCGTGCCTATCAGTAGGGAGGACCAATACAAACTGGCTTTTACCTTTGGGGGCCAGCAGTACACATGGACCCAGACTCCCTTCGGATACCTCCACTCCGGCAATGAATTCAACATTTTCCTACATAAGGCCATGCCCAACCTGGGTGCGAGGGGTAACCTGGCTTATGTAGATGATGTCCTCATCAAAAGTTCATCTGTGAAGGAACACATAGCGGAGATCCGTTATGTTCTGACACAGTTGAGGGCCGCCGGAGCAAAACTTTCCTTTCAGAAAGCACAGTGGTGTAGAACCCGTGTTAATTTCTTGGGGCATGAGATTACTCCTCAGGGTCTCTGTCCCCAAGAAAAGAAAGTGGAAGCACTCCAGAAACTGAAAGACCCCACAACTCTGCAGGAACTAAAGAGCCTCCTTGGACTGACTAATTACAGCAGAAAGTTCATTGAAGGCTACGCAGAGATCACTAGACCCCTGATTCATCTCTTGAAGCGGGGGGTCAAGTGGGAATGGGGTCCAGAACAATCCGAGGCAGTAAGATAACTCAAAAGAAGCCTCTCACAAGCGCCTTGCCTAGCTTACCGTGTCAGAAACAAGGAGTTCGTCCTGGAGACAGGGTTCTCTAATACATGCTTGACGGCAGTATTATACCAAAAGCATGACAAGGTCAATAAAGTAATCTCCTATGCGAGCAAAACTTTATCCTCTGTGGAGGAAAAATTCAACGATTGTGAGAAGGCACTCCTGGCAACGGTGTGGGCATTGAAGAATTACCACCCGTTTATCCAGGGGGAACACATCATAGTGGAGACTCCACACCAGCCTCTGCAATATCTCCAAAGTGACAGAATCCGGGGTGGAAATGTGAGTAATTCCCAGATTACTTCCTGGATTCTGTCAATGCAAGGCTTTCCTGTGGAGGTCAGATATGGCCAAAACAAGAAGAGTCCCCTCGCGCAAGGTCTGGCTGACTTGCATGATTGTGCCAGAGAAAACTGTCTCGAGGACGAAAGTCTAAAAATCAAGGACAACATGGAGGCATACCTTAATTCCCCACACAAAGTCTTTGAAGAAGACAAGTGTGAGGGAATGCCCACTGTCTATGTGGATGGATGCTCTTGCCATGCTGACAACGACGGGGAGAAAGAACTGGTGGCTGGCGTAGGGAATGCATGGGTGAAGGAGTTCCCGGAACCCTCCGCTGGATACAAAATTGGTCCCCGAAGTAGTCAGGTGGCAGAATTGATGGCTGTGCATCAGGCCATCCTCACTGCTGTCCAACATCAACTCCACGAACTGGTCATAATTACAGATTCGGATTATGTACGGAACGGGTTCGTGGAGCACCTGGTTAATTGGAAAACCAGAGGCATGTTATGTGATAATAAACCCTTGAAACATGGGAAGTTAATCCAAAACATTGATGATCTGGTCACATCGAATGGGATGACCATCTACTGGAAAAAGATCAAGGGTCATTCCAAAGTAGAGGGACCAGACAAAACTGGAAATGACTTAGCTGATCAGCTGGCCAAAACCGGGACCATCCAGGGGGATCTAATAGAAATAGAGTCCCTGTTGGGGGAAATCCAGGTCACTGCTATCACTAGGTCCCACACAAATGCTCACAATGATCTTTCAACTGCACAATGGAGTAAGGAGACCCCTGATGCTGATTTAATTACAGCTCAGAAGGGGGATCCAATTATTGGTAAGTTTTACCAACACCTTGAGGACCCTGAGAACTTTCCCCTGACGGATACCGATTACATTGGGAAAGAGGACCTAAGAGTGTTGATGAAATGTCCAAAAATGTTCCGAATCCAAGACGGTTTGTTGGTAAAGAAATCCCAAGCTGGCCATGATCAGTGGGTGGTTCCTACCTCATTCCGAAGCCTGATGTTAAGTCACGCCCATGATGCGACCACCGCCGGTCATAGGGGGTTTCACACAACACTGGAAATCTTAAGAGAGGTTGCATACTGGCCACACATGGGGCAGGACCTCGACCAATACTTGAAGGGGTGTCTTGTGTGTGCACAATTTCAGCCATCATCCCTCACACACCGTGCGCCTCTCCAAAAGAGGGGGATGACTCTGCCATGGTCCGATTTGCAAATCGACTTTGTAGGCCCTGTGATTCGCTCGTCTAGAGGAAACAAGTACATGTTGACCGTTACATGCTTGTTTACCAAGTGGGTGGAATGTCTCCCAGCCCCAAACTGCAAGGCAGAAACAGCAGCTGCCCTGATGATTAACCACATCTTTTCCCGTTTTGGTCTACCTCAAAGGATTGAGTTAGACAGGGGTAGCCACTTCACCAGTGAAGTAATGACAAAGATGTGGGAGATACTGGGGGTTAAAAGGAAGCTACACATTGCTTACAGGCCAGCTTCTTCTGGGGCAGTAGAGAGATATAACCGAACCATTGTGAGCATCTTAAAAAAGTTTGTGGCAGATTCTGGGCCAAGTTGGGATATCCAATTACCTCTTGTCCTAATGGCCATCAGATCTACCCCTTCATCTGCAACCAAAATGTCACCATTTGAGTTGATGACTGGACGCAAGATGGTGCTTCCCCAGCATTTGCTCTACAGGACTCAAGAGCAGACACTGATAAATGCCTCCACAACTCATGAGTATGTGGAGAATTTAAGGAAACACCTTCAACATGCTTTTGCCTATGCTCAGCGGAATCTAGAAAGATCAGCCGAGAGCATGAAGACCCACTATGATTTAAAAACTACCCGAAAGGAATATAAGGTGGGTGATCGGGTCTATCTATACAATTTCCAAAGGAACCAGGCCAAACAGCGAAAATTCTTGCCTACATGGAAGGGACTGTTTGAAATTATAGGAAAAATCTCCCCTGTGGCCTACAAGATCTGCATCCCCAAAGGCAGTCTGGCGGAAGGGGAAGACAAGTGGGTACATATAAATCAGCTAAAGTGTTGCGATCCCAGGCACACTCTGCAACAACTGGAGGAATCCACTGGAATCCCAGAGGGGGCCGCTCCAGAGTAATTCAGTTCCAACCCTAAAATATCCCACATATAGTCTCTAAAATATTATACTCTTGTAAGCCACTGTCTTTGAATGATAACTTGTATCTCAAAAGTAAAATGTTAGGTATGTTAAAGTATAAAATGTATATGTCTGCCACACCATTAGTAGTGATGGAAAAATGTCTACGAATAGGTATTGCCGCTTTTCCTTTGTCGTCCTAGGAGAAAGAAAACCTGGAGACTGGCCAAGGAGGACGACCGGGGACCGAGGGCAGAGACCCGAGGGGCCCGGGGTACCGCCCAATCCTCCCATCGGGACCGGCGAGGAGAACCCATCGATCCAACTGGGTGGAGGAAAAGATGCTGAACTGTGCCACCTATAGGATTGTAAGAAGATAATGGTGACATACCAGCGCAAGTGCTCAAAACCTCCTTTGCACCCGACTTCCCCTCGACTTGAATCAAAGCGCAGTCGGGCAGGGGGATTTGTCATGGGTTTTGACCCATGTTGAATCAATAGACTGGGTAGATGTGGGGATGAGCTGTAGCCGCCCATTATTCTATCCCAGAACAAACTAAATCAATAGACTGGGTGGATGTGGGGATGAGCTATCGCCGCCCACATTCACGCCAGAATAGGAGAACTGCGCAGTTGGCACGAGACCACTCCAAAGATACAACCTTCCTGTGGGGGGTTCCACATCACCACTCTACTGTGAGGATGCCATCAAAACAAAGTTAAGCAAGGATCCTATACTATCAAGCAAAAGACCACTCTATTGAAATGCAGTAGTTCAAGACAACTAAAAAAAAATGCATGCAGTACCCGCTTTGGACTTAAGGCGGCGCTAGCGGTCTAAACTCTGACAGGAGAACTACTACTTCCGAAGCTCATCAGCCTTCTGTGACAATTGGGACTGGGAATGGAAGATCTAACCACCTGCTGTTCCCAGAGACAATCTGATTTGATTAACAGGCCAAAAGGCTGGGAAACCTTCTCACCTCAGAAAGCCCAGGATATCACATGGTCATGCTAACCAAATGCAAAGTGGCCCCCTGGTCTGTTGACCTCAGCTTGCTGGAGCCCACACAAAAGACCTTTTCCCTTGAATAGGATATGGTGATTTTGACTGTTTCCTGTCAACAAAGATCTGCCAGCCAGGAGAGACATGTGATCACTGTCATCCCCAAACTTTGGGGGTGGACTCAAACACTGCAGTACTTTGAATTGAAAGCAAATATATATTTTACAGAAATACTGATAACTCTTGGTAACCAGATGACAGAAATGTGAAATTTGGGAATCCTTAAAATTAAAACTTTGCCCACAATTCAAGCCCAAACTCCAATTTGTGTGATGTTCTGGGGCAAAACCCCGCTATTTATTGATACTACAGACTCTGTGTTTAAGCTAGAGACATGGGAATTTACTGGAGTATGTATGGCTAGGCCGTGTATATGTGTATAATTTTTAATGAAAAACCAATGTTGCATAACCCACTAAAATCGAAAATAAGTTGCCATTTCTTTACCCAAGCTCCTAGAAACGCCAGAGTCGGAACAGTGCCTATCTCATGTGATATATGATGTGTGTAGGTGATGTAAAAGCAACTGTGTATTTGGGAGAATATGTATTTGGATCAAATATAGATTTGTGTGCAATTTGACAGGGGAGTGTCCTTTCTGCAGGCCATAAAATGACATCACTCTGACACACTATCCTTCCCCCAATCAAGGGAGAAAGGAAAGCTTGGCCAATGATAAATTGAGAGAGGGGCTGGCTTAGTGATGCTGCGCACACACCCACTTTCTAAACACATAAAAGCAGACAGTGCAGGACAAGTGGGAATCCCTTTTTCACTTTCCGCGGGACGCTCTGCCAGGAGACTTCAGACTTCAATCCATCAATCTTCAGAGACCAAGACTTTACTTCAGAATTTGTAAAGAACAGGCCTAACCCACAAGCTGAGTTCTCTTCAGCAGGCCTCAAAATCATTTGCAGACTATTCACAGCCAGACTGAACTGTTGATTCTGGCCTGAAACCCTGCGCCAGAAAGATCCAGAAGCAGTTCTGTACCCAGAGAAAGCAGAGACACCCAGAAAGCAGACCAGAGATCCAGAGAACCACAGGCCGCTGTATCCGGGGAGCTGACCCAGACGCTGTGAGCAGAACCGGTGGCTGACAGACCCAGCAGAGTGGAGCTGACCCAGGCGCTGCGCGCAGAGACCGTCCGTGGCGAGGGAACCACAGCCAATCCTGACCCGATCCGTGGCGAGGTCCAGTCCTTTCAAAGCTAGGAGTGAGTACTTCGATCAGATTGTGACAGAAATAAGCTCTTAGTTAAAATAATTTAATCCAACTATTTTAATCTGATTAGAACTGTCTCCTAGAAATCGTGTCACCTGTCATTTTCAAAGCTGTCACCTGCCAATTTGAGTTACTTTAAATCCGAAAAACGACCTTTACAAAATCGTTCATATCTCTGGAACCGTTTGTCCTAGGAACTTGGTTTAACTTCCCTCTGAAAGCTCGGAATCTCAGCTTTACAACAAACCTAGAACCGACTTGCCGTAATCACGATTCACGCACTCACGAATTTTGCCGCGATTTGCGATTTGGCCTGATTTCTTTACCTGTAGAAAGATAGCAGCTTTTTGCTTTCCTGTGCTAAAAATTCGTTTGTCTCTTAATAACTATCCCTGAATCATTGCTAAAGTGGAGCCTGAGCTCATCTCAAATATCTCACTCACCCTGAACCTCCTAAAGGGAATTAAAAGCATTTTCAGCATATTTCTCACTTGACTGCCGCCACATTCAAAGCACTTGGGCCTGTGTTTTAAAACTCATGCCTGTTTTCTCTAAGCTTGCTGGGGGGGAGGATTGAATTTCGTATTGTATTTGATTGCATTCCTGAGAACTGTGTGCTCCTCTTTCCATCTCCTTCCATTTCTTACATTGCATAGGGGAGGGGGATGAATTGCCAGAGAAAAAGTGATTATCTTATCTTTTGCTAAAAATCATATCAAGTATTTCTGTACTGCATTTTATTCCCCATTGCTTTTCCCTTGAAACCATAAAAGCATGTTTGCTACTTTATCTATCCTATACTAACTCCTCATTGATTGTAAAGAAGTGTGCTAGTGTCAATTTACCCATTGTTGATTAACATTATATTTATAAGGGCGATATCGATTATTATAAAAGCGTGGCATCTATATTTTGTTTTATTTCCCAAATAAACCTTTTAAACTTGCAAAACAGAACTACTTCTTGGCTCCGTGGGGTCAGGGGGATTCTAAGAGAGGGGTGTTATATAGGGGTAGTCATCCAGAACTCATGAACTGGACATAAAGATATATCAATAAGGGTTTCCATTCAGTATCCCAGACTAGGCATTGACTTAGCTGTCGTGTTGAATTGAATCATCTTACAATCCCATCCAGAGCCTTTACAAACATGGGTGTTTAGATGCTCCTCAGAGGGACAGCCTCAGGGTACCTAGTTGCATGGTCTACCACCAACAATATGTATCTGTTCCCTGAGCTGGTTAAGGGATCCAAAGGACCCACACTGTTCATGCCTATTCTCTCAAAAGGCCGCCCAACCACATGTAGTGGAATTAAGGGGGCCTTCGTGGCACCGCCTGATTTGCGAGAAAATTGACAAGTCGGGCAGGACCAGACAAATTCCTTAACTTTTATGCCAAACTGTGACCAGTATAAGTGCGCAGATAACTGGTCCAATGTCTCAGTCACTCCCAAGTGACCCGCTAAAGGAATCTGGTGAGCCAAATCCCAAAGGATCTTTCTCTGGCATTGGGGAATCACCAACCTCCTGGTGCCCTCACCCTCAGAGTCTTTTGGCTCACAGCTGATGTAAACTCATCCAACTTGGGCAGGCCTTCAAGTCTGAACTAACCTGTTCCTTCACCTAAGGTTCCTGTGCTGCGCCAGGCAACTCTGAAGGTACTGAGTCTCCTGCTACCAAAGTAGGTTTCTCAGTGGCTACTGGCCCCTCTCTTGCAACGGTAGGCGACTCAGCAGTCTGCGGAACTGAACCAGGTGCTACCGGCCATGCTGGTTCCTCACACAAGTCCTCTGGAAGCACTTCAGGCCCTAAGGCTCTGAAAGTCTTCAATCTGGTAGCCTATTGAACATACAGTGCCTTTGTACTCTGTGCCTCCCCCATAGGATTGATCGCACTAGGTACAGCACCCAGTTGCTCAGCAGAAAGGGTCAGGGTTAATGAAAATTTTTTAAAATAACGCAATTCCCTTTACCATTTGCAGCATAAAATGCAATGCACATCAAATGAGGAGCAATATTAGTCCCGTTTTTTCTATTTCTTCAAAACCTGAAAACAACTCTTTTTAAGAGGTTTCCAACAGGAGGCCCGTATTACTGCTATTTTATCTCTTTAGTTTGTCCATGGTGACATGATTTACACCATTGCAGCCTTTCCTTTGTTATAATAGTGCCAATATCGGGACTATGTCACCTTCATTGATATCCGATCAGACTCTGTTCTCCTTAAGTTCTGGACAATCCTCAAGACTTTCCTCTTCTCCTCTTCCTTCTCTCTCTTGCTACCCTGCTAACCTATCCCTCTGCTTTATCCCTCTCTCCCTTCTTTTCTGTACAGCTTGTTGACTGACTGCCTATTGGATCTCCGAGTCTCACAGGTCCCTGGCACCCCTTCCAGTCATCTTGTACTTGCCTCTGGGCCTTTTCACTCACCTCATCAGCACTGCTCTTGGTCAATGACTCTAGAGAGTGGCATCTCTCTGCACTTACCACAGCCTCTACTGACTGGGTGCACTTGGTCCCTCCACACCCCGCTCCACCTCCCCCTCACCTGGAACCGCCTGTGCACTTGCGCGATCCGAATGCACCATGCTTGAAGATGTCTGTCTGCTTTCCCCTTGCTTTCCCTCCCTGCATGGTGGCGCCCTGATGCACTTGGAAAAACTGCAGAATCGTTGTCAGCCCTATTTGCTGTTACTCTGCCTGTGCAGACTTGTATCGTTTCAGAATTGCAAGGGATCTGGATGACTGTTGTTTTTCCTCTTGTTCCCTCCCTTCTTGAGTTCTTTGAAACCCTTGCCTTGTGTAAAGGCATTTTACAAATAAAAATTACAATACCATGATCCTGTGCTGTGTTGTGTGTTTTGAGGTGCAGCACTAAGACAACTAGACAGGCAAAGTTTGTTCTTGTTGGAAAAAAAAAGCTAATTAAAATAAATAAAATATAACAATGTAAAATATGAACCTGTGATTGCCTCAGTGTTTTGAAGCAGGGAATGGGCGCTCATCCGCAGCTCTGTCATGCCCACGGGACTAATACCCAGGGGACCCAGCACAAAATAAATAGAGTTCCCACCACAGACTTCAGATTGAGTGGGTGATTGATGCTGCGCAGTCAGTGGCCACTAGGAGGCTGTGCTTTGCAGCCAGCAATCCTGTCTTTATTGAGAAGGTACTGAAATGTTCTTTTATTGCTATTGGTGAACGTATCGATTATCCTGTTAGGCCCTTCATATTGCGGGGAGCCTCACCCCGAAGAGCAGCAAAGAGCTTCACGTCGAGAACATCCATTGTGCCAGGGTCTCTCGAAGATAGGGTGGTGTGCTTGCAACAGGGTACAGTGTGTGTGTGTGGGGGGCTGGGGGGTGGGTCCTAAGTAAGATCAAATTGCACAGGTAAGGTGATGATGTTTTGGATATTGGTGGAGGGCACGCAAGTGATGGAATAATAGGCAGAGTGCCCAACACTGTGTTTTTGTTAACATGACACATACTTACGAGTTGAAGCACAGGGAGGTAGAACGATTTGCCCAGAATCACACATTTGATTGGTTAGGAAACTCGGCCCAGGTTAAATGCGTGTACTAGGTAGATGTTATGAAGGTTACTGTATTCGATAGGAGGTCACTGTTATTCTCCTCCTGTGGTTCCAAACTGCACATGTGAATATTGCATATGTTGATGGTTAATTACGCCTGGAGGCAGGTCCCCCTTTTCACCTTTTTTTTTCTCCAAATAATGTATGATAACTTAACAGGTACAACTGTAAAGTGAATGCCCATCGCATTGGGGTTGTGCGCCTATAGACAGACACTAGATGTATATTCTTTGTATATTGTTAATTGACTCAATACATATTTGATCTGACCTCACAATGAGTACACATTTAAAGCAAAGAATTCACAGGTATAAAGACCTGCTTAAACCTATTTAAATAAAAAACGAATTGCTTCCCTGAACCTTCCAACCATAAAATAAATAAGAGTATGAAAAATATTGGATTAGGAAATAGCACAGGCAGTGCCTCTATCCCCACCAGCATGTTTGGATTGGTTGATGTTACTAGGATTTAACCTGTGCTGCGCTGCCATACGCCTGGTGTCCAGGTGCTTTTAAATATTTTAAAGGTGTGGAGCTGAATCGTGGGGAGGGAGAGAAAATGCATGAAAGCGCTGCTGTTGCATTGAGGGGTGCAGACCACAAATACCCTGGCACTGCGTATGGGCCTGTCTCTAGGTGTCCCGTGTTACAAGCATAGAGGCATGTGTGACCAGAGGGGAGCCTCAAATGGCTGTGCTGTTAAAACACATTGACCGGGGTTGTGGTATGTAAGTTGTATAGTGTTCTGATGTTTGAACTCTATTGGGAGGGGTGTTCCATTGCTGTGTAAAGGTGGCCCAGTTGGTATATGTATTGTGTGTTGGAAAGTAGAATGTTAGCATGTTAGTTTGGGGATAATCAGTGGAGACCACTATGGGCAGGTGGGTGAGAAGTCCAGGCAAACTTGCATCCACCTATAACAAATCATAACCTGCAAAGAAAGGCGTGAGAAGGTGTGACAGACATAGCAATACATTAGAAGTCATGGCAAAGCATGACAAAGTCTAACCAGTTAACACAACCTACTCCCCTTCCCTCCTAGAACTGGCATATGCAGGAAGCTCCCTTTTCCCTTGACCACTTTGCAATTGTCAAAATCTGTCTTTCTCTGCCATTTATCTCTCTAACTCTACCCGTCTCTCTCTCCCTCTCTCCCTCTCTCTCTCTCTGCTCTGTGTGAGAAACAGGAATCTGAAAACTGTCAGATAAGCTGAGGAGGTAGTGATAAAAGTCGTCTCATTATCATAGGTAAAATGCTAAGTGTTATCGGTGGCATGAACCTTTGGTTCAGAGAAAGGGCTTCCTGAGAAAATATAAGACTCCAGACACTCTTTTCAACTTTCTTTGTAAGTTGGTTGGGAGGTTGAGATCCGTTTCAAACCTCCCTTTAATTTTCTCAGATGCCACACTCAGTGGCCCTGCTGGGACTTTTTCTCATCATGCAATGAACAATGTTCATTAGAAAATCGTGTAAAGTGCCAGAAACCATGGTTGTTTCTCCAGAAGTATAAAGTGTCTACCACAAGCCTCAAACTTCACTCAAACATCACAGACAGTCAGAGGCTAATATGAATCCCCCTCCTTCACGTGGGGTTTAGGAAACAGCATAGCTTTGGTTTCAGAATAATATGGAGAGCAAGAAAGGGGTTCTTCTCAAAGTGTGAGGTGTTTAATGTGATCCAGAGCAGGAAAGATACAAGATGGAGTGTGGATTCTTTGAATTGCCCCACAAAGCTAGGTGCACAATCCTTCAGCCTAAGAGGGGCTGACAGTGCTGCAAAAAGATAAAAGGATGCTGGGACACCGTGAAAACAAGAGGGCTGGTAGTAGGATGAACTGTCCAACAACACTGCAATCAGGGGCCAAGTCAAGTAGGGGGACTCATTAACAAACGCAATGGGATGCAGTGTCCCCAGAAATTAGCATATCAAGGTGAAAGATGCACATTTAATTGAATTGGCTTTGCATAACCACCCAAAATGCACAGGACAAATGGCATTTGCCTTTCATAAAATAAACATACACACAAAACCAAGATAGGATATTTTCTTCTAATAGTGTTTTTGCAAAAAGTTTAAAGGTGTACATGTTTAATCTCCGAGAACCAATACCAATGTTTTCCCTGGAACATGCAGTGCCGAAATGAGACATAGCAAGTTTAGTTGTTTGCTACTTTATATCAGGTGATATAGTGCAAAAGTGAAGTATCCGGCCCGCAAATCTAACAACCAGGGTTCGCGATCTGAGGTCGGCAATAATTCATACACTCAAAGAATACCTTCAATGTTTCTCATTTTAGCTGGGGGGAATGGAGTCCACCCTCTGATAAAAGTCCGTAGACTCCATCCGCCCATGTGTACCCTTGACTTGATCCTTGACTGCAACCTTAAATGTCATGAGGTTGTACATGTTGTAGTGACTACTCACCTCTTGCATTCCCACCGTCCTCGTGTTTCTCGTGTCATTGGATCCATGTACAGACCAGCAAAAAGGTACATTATAAAGTGAAGAGGTTACGTAGTCCCCATCATTGGATGGTGTAGAGGATTGATCTCTTGGCTTTTGATCTTGAACCATTTGACCAGTTAGGCAGATGCAAAGGTGGTAGGGATGCAGGGGGATGAAGGTAGGCATGGGGGATGGGATTGAAAGGAGTAAAAAAAAGGATTGGCATTAAGGTGGTAGGAACCTGTTTGGAGGATGGTCTGAAGACAGACAAAGAGTAAAAGGCAGAACATTGAGGAAGGGGGAAATAAATTGTCCAAATAGAATCCCACAATAAATAAAATTCAGCCAACACATTGACAACATAATTTGGCAGTAAACATTGAGAGGTGGCTACAGGCAATACAAATGCATATTTTTGTGTGAAGCAGTTCACCATCCAGGAATTATGATTTTAACGTTTGGAAGAAAATACTCAGCAAAACCTATAGATTCATTATCTGCACCTCAGGCTAGTTTTGAAGACATCTCATACATCATGTCTGACTCTGACATTTAGGAAGTCTATCGCCCATTCCATTGTCATCATATGGATCAGAAGCTGATGCACAGAACATTACCACACAATACCCTTTCTTAAACTAATGTCACATTTTGAGTGATAGAACATGGGTCGGATACCTTAATGAGGATACCTTGATGAAAGTCCAAAGTTTAAGTTCCGGTTTAGACCCACCCAATAGAAACCTCACTATGAACTCTCGTTTGCACGATTTTACAGTTAGTTTTCACCATTATATTTGTTGTTTTGCTCAATATATACAACATGTGAGTTTGCAATTCCTTAGAAGTGCAGACCCCACCTGTTTTCAAAATATGATTACGACATCATTCTAATCGTAAAATAAATCCAAATAAAAAGCAGTTTGAAAACATAAACATACATTTCAGAGGAGTGTAAGTTTAAATATCTTCTTTAAGCTCTCATCTTGAGTGCAGTAGCACTAACTGCATCACTGATCCCATGCCACTTATCAGCAAGGAACATAGGTGAACTGGTCTTTATGGGAAAAGCAGTCCTTCAGCTCATGTATTAGCCTTTTTCATTTGGCTGGAGAAACACTGCAAGACCTGTCAACCATGTATTACCTTTGAACTGCATTTAATACGCATTGCAAAAATCTAATGGCTTGAAGAGTTGGTTATTTCAATATTGTGATTGGCACGACCCCTTACAGTCTCTCACTTTGCTCTTTTCGGCACAACTAGTGTATTAGTAGACAAACCTAACTCATCCACATGCGATCCATGAACACAGCCCTGTGTGGTGACCATGAGGTGATATGGCAGTGCTGTATGAAGCTACAAATACAAAAACACAAGCCCGCCATTTTGAGTGTGGCTTTTAAATTAACAGATAGGACAAACCATTCGTTTTCCTTTGTCAGCAGATTTCTGGGCCAAAAACGCATCACCATAGAGTGCAACTGGTCCCATGGTTTCAAAGCACCTTACAATCTCCACCAACACAATAGTTCTTAGGGTGACTCGTCCAGTCCACCACTGATGTTTATATGTGAACTGAATGTGTTATTATTAGTTTGACTTTGATACTTTAAAGTGGAAATACTAATGTTGAAGACACAATAAGCAATTAGGCATCCACCCCATGCTGACATTACTCCATAGATTGAAATGTCTTCCTGATGTGCACAGAGTGTGAGCATACTCGTGCATCTGGGCTTGCCCATTATACCAGAATCCTTGTTTAAAGCTCTATAAAACGGTCATACAAACCTAATCGGATTCTCCAATAATGAAAGTGCAATGGTCAGGATTGGTATGTGGCCTCATTCAGCATTATTCCAGTGCAGAACATAGCAGAGTGTATGACCACACATCTATTCCTAACTGGCTGTGTGAGAATAGTGTGGGGCTTGTGGCAGAGAGCAGGACAGATCTCTGGAGAAAATTAGCACGGATTCTGGTCCCTGCCCTGACAAATCCTCTGAGGAACGCCTGACAAAAGCCTTGCGATGCCTTGCCGGGCCCTGCCCTTGATGGGCAAAAGTCCCAGCAGGCCACTGAGCATAGCACATGAGCATGTTAGAATAAGGTTTGATGCTGCAAATCAACATACTAAGAAAGGTTAAGCGGTCGACTCACATTTTAAACTGCTCATCTACTGAACCTTTAGTTCCTTTCCTCCAGGAGTTGCAGGTTGTTTTTTCCTTGTAAAGTCTTCTCCTGCCATTCCCCGACTGACAAACTCTCCTCTAAAATCTCCTACCACCTTATACTGCACACACAAAACCCTCACAGACAGCCAACACAGGTTTAGCCGCTAGCTCATCAATACTAACCTAGTCACCATTAAGCTCTACACTTTAGCCTTGTCACCCTCCCCCAAATCGGTGGCTAACCAGATCCAAAGGACTGTAGTCTATCAGATCTGGGGCTCTTCCTTCAATTAACCAATCATTAATCCGATATGTGTAGAGTGCATTGTCACCAAAGGGATCATGGTGCTTTCTAGAGCCATAAAAAGGACAACGCTTCAAGCAAACCAATGGGTTTTTAGCCAGCGTTTAAAAAAAAAAGCTCAAAATCTTCAGTGATCTGAAGCACAACCGGCAGGGCATTCCAAGGTTACGGACCAGCGATGGGAAAGGTTCTACTTCACAAACGTTCTCTGTGGTAGCTCGGTATCTTCATTAACACTGAATCCGCAGATCGCAGCATACACCATGGGTAATAGGGCTGAATTTTATCTTGAATGGCCAGACAGCCCCTCGCGCTCATTGCCCGAAAAATAATACACAATGAGTTAAACTGAACTCGGGCTTGGACGGGTAACCAATGTAGCACCCTCCCTCCTGCCGAGACATGATGACCGAAAGGAATGCCTTTGACCAAGCGAACAGCAGCGTTCTGCAAGTGCTGCAGGTGATGGATTAAATACGTTAGTTGGGAAAGAAAAGTGGCGTTGCAGTAGTCGAGACTGGCATTAAGGCAGGTTTCTAACACCTCGGCATGAAGATCCTCAGGGATAAAAGGAAGGACCTTACCAAGCTGCTTCAAATAAAGGAAGCACTCGGGCCACAGATGGTATTGATCTGGGTTTCTATAGCCTGGGAGGATGACATTTTTACACCCAGATTCTTGTAGAACCTCAGCAGGACAGGTAGGGGACCCAGCGTCAATGTCCAGAAATCCAAAGATCAGCATTCCGAAGTAACGGCGGGATCCTTAAGGATAATATAATCCCAGGTTCCTTCTGACAAACCCAGACAAAGCAGATTGGCACTCAGGAACTGGGTACTTCCAACCTGCACCCATCAACACCAGAGGTTTCTCGTCTGCCTTTCCCACTGTCCCACTAACAAACCCTCCCCACTCTTTCTCATTCAGAGCCAAGAGAAGCGAGGCTACAAATAGCGGCAGATAGGTGCAATAAAAGGCCACTTACATTCCATTGAAAAGTGATAAATCTAAAAAAGAATGAATATCTTTATACTTCTTTTAGTACACAATGCTTTCAAACACTTCAGAGATATGATTGATATGATCGTTTATTTATATAGCACCTATACACAATGTGCTTCATAGCGCTTCAAGGCAAGGGAGGGAAAATACAACATTCTTACAGGCCATGAACAGTAAGGATGTGAAATTAACTATCGTACTCGGCCTGGCGACATTTCAGACAGTGCAAGAGCTAAGGCATAGATAAGGAAGGGAGGGGGAGAGTGGGAAGGAAATGGAAACAGACAGGCAACTACCGTACTAGGCCTGACGACATTTCTGGTAGAGCCGGAGAAAAACAAAAGGTGAGGGAGAGGGGTGCAGAAAGGGAGGGGAGGAACAAAACAAGCGACCATCATACTAGGCCTGACGACATTTCAGATAGTGCTGGAGGGAGTTTGGGGAGGAAAAAACCAGTAAGGGGACGGAGGAGGAGACAGATGAGGTTGCTATCATATTAGGTCCAGGGACAATTCTGAAAGAGTAAGTGCATAGAAGAAAGTATGGGGAGGAGATAGGAAAAGGGAGAAGGGAAAGGAGGAGAGAAAAGAGAGTAAGCAGTCAAAAAGAGGCGAGAAGCAAGAGTGGAGAGCGAATACAATTGCAGAAGTCATTAGTACCACATAATGTTGCAAGCCAGGATACAAGATGAAGATGGGAACAGCATGATTCAGGTCCACCATGAGTACAAGATGCAAAGGAAGTCCAGCATGAGAGTTGAGAAAGCGTGACGCACCGTGAATGAATGAAGTCCATAAAAGTCAAATCCAGCATTGGCCACAAGACAGTGATGGTGAAGGAAGGCACCAGGTGGGCGGGGCATGCAAAATGGTGAAAAAGAGCAGCAGGCAGGAAGGTACCAGGTGGGCGGGGCTTAGGCCAGGTGACCTAGATCCACTTGCACCTGCTCCCCATCTGCAAAGGAAAAGAAGCTGGAGGGCTCCTTAAGTAGGGAAACAGAGCGACAAGCAGGAAGGCACCAGGTGGGCGTGGCTTGCTAAGTGGTGAAAAAGATTGCTCTTTGTAGAGATTTCAAATAAATATAGCAGTAAATACATTGTATGACACTTACAAAATTGTATCACGATTCTTTCCGTTTTTCCACCTTGACCATTACACTTTCTTTAATATTATGCACACACATAATCTTCTTAGAACAATTCTAAACTAAAAATACATGTAAGCAATAACATTGTAAATTATAAAGAGCAAAATCAAATACAGTTCTCTCCAATTCTCTAGTGGTAAGTTCTCTATTTCCTTCTCATTCTTTGCTTGGCACTTTGCTTTTGCCGTCCAGGCTTTGGGAAGCCCTGCCCTGCCTACGGGACCTGCCTCTACCTGGCTACAACTCCGAGACTTACTGTGCACTGGTAAGCCGCGTATCATTTACCTTATCTGTCCCCAGTCAAGTATGCTATATGCTGCCACATCCTACCTTACTGACTACGACATCTGTCCCTTGCTGCACACGCTCAATCACCTCACCGTCCTGACTCTAATCTTACCTTCTGTTTTTCACCCTATATTGCCCAAGTGCCAAGAGGTGAGGCTCAGCAAGCTGTGATATTTGTCAAATGTACTATGCTGCTTTTTACCTACCTAGTACTGCATACTTGGCATTGCCCCCTTTACCATGAGGCATGCATTTGCCAGGTTGTGTTTACCGCGCCCACTGTGATATTTGACAAATGTACTATGCTGCTTTTTACCTACCTAGTACTGCATACTTGGCATTGCCCCTTTACCATGAGGCCTGCCTTGGCCAGGTTGTGTTTACCGCACCCACTGTGATATTTGACAAATGTACTATGCTGCTTTTTACCTACCTAGTACTGCATACTTGGCATTGCCCCTTTACCATGAGGCATGCATTTGCCAGGTTGTGTTTACCGCACCCACTGTGATATTTGACAAATGTACTATGCTGCTTTTTACCTACCTAGTACTGCATACTTGGCATTGCCCCTTTACCATGAGGCATGCATTTGCCAGGTTGTGTTTACTGCGCCCACTGTGATATTTGACAAATGTACTATGCTGCTTTTTACCTACCTAGTACTGCATACTTGGCATTGCCCCTTTACCATGAGGCCTGCCTTTGCCAGGTTGTGTTCACCTCACCCACATTGATATTTTACAAATCTACTATGCTGCATTTTCACCTACCTAGTACTGCCCCCGTTCCCATGAGGCATGCCTTTGCCAGGTTGTGTTTACCACACCCACTGTGATATTTGACAAATGTACTATGCTGCATTTTTACCTATGTAGTATTGCATACTTGACATTGCTCCCAGTACCATGAGGTACTCTGCTAGCACCTGTTTTGTCTGTAACGATATACGTATTCCTTCACTTCAATAATGTACCTTGCACTTTCTCTAACTAGCGCCCAGATGCCCGAGGGTTCGATGCGCTGACATAAATGCTAAATAAATCAAATAAATACAGTCAAAGAAAAAAAGGTGAAAAAGCAGTGCAATAGCCAGCAAAGGGGGAAGTGCATAACAGCATCAGAAGAGATGGTGGGAAATGCATTGTCCAGGATTGAACAATGAGGCCTGGGGGTGGAAAACGTGAACACATATGCGGAAGGCAAGGTTGGTGGCAGAAGCTGAGGAAAATGTGATGATGAAAGGGATAATGAGGTCCTAATGGCGAGCAAGCGTGCCAGTATCTCAGAGAGGGTGTCGGGGTGGGGTTGGCGAATCTCTCACACAGAAAAATAGATAGTTGGGGGTCATTACGAGTTTGGAGGCAGCCATGGTGCTAACAGTACCATGGCTGCCTCCAAACCCGTGTCCGTGGTGTTGGAATGAGGATTTACCGGGACATTCCGACCTTTGCGGACCTGGTAAGTCCCCATTCCGAAAACCATTCCCCATTCTCAATCGAGCCCCCATGGGGCTCAATGGGAATGGAGAAGGAGCTAATAACGAGCCCGCAAATAGCGGGCCCGTTATTAGCTCCTCCCGCTAAGGGACCTGGGAATGCAGTGGTAGGGGGTTAACGGCACCGGCATCCTTACCAGTGCCGTTAACCCCTTACCGCCGCACTCGGAATGAGGCATATTGTAATATAAAGCCAGGGCAATTGAAAGGGACATTCATGTGAGGTGAAACTATCCAATCAAAGGAGTAATGTTTCAACATTATATCAATGAAATGGAAGCAATAACATTCATGCACCTTTCAAACACCTAAAATTGACATTAATGAAAATATTAGCACTGATGGTGCAACGTGCACCTGTGTCAGGGATATTGGAGAAACATATTGCGTGCCACCATGAAGACAGAAACACAATGTGGAGGGGTATCAAAATTGCAGTAATGTTAGTGAAACTGTAATAATGATCAAAGTCACCGGAAGGGCACGGCCATCTACAGTGGCAAAGAGGAACTGTGTATTGAGGCTACGTCACCGGCAGGAGGCGTGCCTTTACACCTCTTGTGTTCATCTCTGTGAAGAAAATGAAAAGGACATTTTGTTGAAAATTATTTTTGTTCCTTTTCTGAAAGGTCTTTGCTGTCGAATTTGTGTTTTGTAATTTCACCTATTATTTTGCCATCTCGACATGGCTTATTGTGAGCGATGATGCATGTCTTCTGTGGGATGCATGCTCTGGTGCCCACCAGGCTTTAGACCACAGCTTGCATGAAGTTTCCTGGTAGCTTAAAATCAACACTTATTCCATTGAGCGTGGAATTTACCTGAGCATAATGCTTTCGCATCACTGCTGCTTGTGGCCACCTTTAAATCAGGACATGAAGGTAAGAATGTATGGACCCAATTCACAAAGAAGAGTGGTTGTGAACACGCCTTTTACGAATTTGCGGATTCTCTCTAATAGGTCGGTCTCTATAGTGATTTTATGATGCACTTGTTGGCTCAGCGCCATACAGCAGAACTGGTGTGTGGGGTGCACCGTGCACATGCATGTTTGCTAGGAGCACGTAGAACCATTGTGGTGAAATAAGAACAAAGGAGGCAAAATGCACCCTCTCTGAAACAGAGGTGCAACTTCTCCTTGCACCAAAACACGCATCCTGTTTGGGATCTGCTTTCCCCTGATAGGATTCCCAACCCTTTGCCACGTATTGTGTCACTCTGCATCTGAATTCTGAAAGGTGGTGAGAATTGGGATATCACACCCTTAAGCCCTTCTAAATTGCGAGTATTTTGTGATCCCTAAAAAATGTCCAATAGTATAAGTTTCCTCTCCTACCTTAGCTAGAGGGGTTAAAAGGATAACGAGAGGGGCAAGTGTCGATGTGCCCCTGTTGATCTCCACTCTTCCAGGGGTGCTAGGCTATGGTTTATTTCATCCAGAGCTTGACTGGAAGAAGTTCCCACGTCAGTTGACTGGCGACACTTCTCAATTTTAATTCGTTTTATTGTAAACATGTTGTGCATGTTTTAAGGGTGGTTGTATCCCATCTATAAAGTGTGTATAATAGGAGTCGCCATGCCATAGAATACCGACGTGATTGTATTAAAGGCACGTAGGCGTGTCTTTCCCCTCTGTCCTTTACCCCACTTAAAAGAGAATGTATTTGGGCTGTGACCCTAGAGTTCAGAGACGATCCATCGAAATCATTGTCTGATTCAGATGCTTGGGCTTTTCTGTCTGAAACCTGTCAACATTACTGGGTGTTACGGTGATGATCGCAGACAGAGAAGCGGAGGAGCTAGAGCCATTATAGGAATGCATGCCGTATAGAGTGGACATTGTTGGGGGACACTAAAAGGAGGAGGCGTGTTGAAAAGAGAGATTGTCGCGTTGTCGTTTTTCATCACAAAATAATTGTCCTAATATTATGAAAATAAATCAATGGAGAACTGCTTGATAGTCGCGTTCATGCCTTTAGTAGAATTTCAAGACTCAATTGTAAATTTACTGCTACAATGGGGATTTTCACTCATCATTTGTAGAAAGGCGTGCAAGACCCCCAATGATCACATCAAGCAAGCATCCATCAAGCAAGCATTGGGTGTCGGGAGGATAGCTCAAGGGTATTGGGTAATATTATCCCCATATATATGGTCGCCGTATATAATATCGCCGGGAACAGGTCGTGGCGATATTATATGGGTGACCATATATATATGGACAGGGGCAGCTAAAAAAAAAAAAGAAAAGAAAAAAGAAAAAAAATAGGTCTTGGAGGTTGCGGGGGTGTCCCCCGCATGTTCCATGCCGTAATGTCCCCACAAAAAACGGCCATTTTTCGGCGATATTTTTGCATGGTGATATTTTTCAGGGGACATTATTACATGGAACCAGATCAAGGGCAACATGCTCGCCTTGGAAGCAAGACGACATGGAGCAAGGCAGGTTCGACCCCTGGGTATGCGCTTAGAAACCTCTGGGTATTAAGCGCGTTATAAATAACCTATCATATCATTTCATCTCCTATTTATTCCTTCTCTCCACCCTCAAGTTTAGGCAGATTGCCTAACTGAGAGCTAGTATGTGCACCATTTCAGGGTCTGTGAGTCTTCTCCATTAGAATGTCTTCACGCTTGGTTATTGTGTCCATCTATCCAGTATGTTACAGTCCATGTGCCTACTTCCCATTCACTTCATGTTTCCCCTCCATTTATTTCATGATGTCATGCCCTGTTCCCAGAGAGGGTAAACAGTGAAGGACATGTGAGTATTCCCGTCGGGTCTCTGAGGGAAGTTCTGATGGGAGACTGCATCTATAGTTGCTGCCTCTTGAATTGTACATTAAAACCTTAAGTTAGGACACCCTCTGGACAGGGAACTTTAAATGAGTGGAAATGTAACCTTGGCTTATGGATCAGTTTGCCAATAGCACAGTGCCATATACACCATTATGCATGGTCCCCAGAGCCACTTGAGGAGACAGATGAGAAATATATTTTAGTGATCCATAAACTGGTGAAATTAGACACTGACAACTAGCCAAGGAACTCTTGAAATGTGTACCTGCAGTATTTTATTCAGGAGAAGAGTATGTTAAACAGAAATACTGTGCATATGGCTTCTTACAGGTCGCAGCCTTCTAATTGATGGTTTATTTAGATAGAGATCAAGCAGCTTTACTGTCCCAGATACCAGGGTGTGTTTGGTAGTTGGTTTGGGAGAGTAACTGTGGGCATCACAATTCTGTGTGCCTTGAACCCATCTTTGAGAGCAGAGATCTGTCATCATGCAAGAGAGAAACTGCTGATTATTTTCCAGAGCATCCGGGGGAACCAGGGTTGTATTTAACTGCAGAGCTGTCTGTCTCCGATTCCAAATACAGATTGCTGAGTTTTGCAGAGGGTCTTGAAATTGATGTCAGAGTGTCAAGGCAGTCAATGGAATGTCTAGAGGGCCTTATTTAGGAATAATATCATTACTAAGCCCTTAGAACTGCGACTGCAGAAAATGGTAACTTTTTATTTTTTCAACCCCCTTTACACCACATATATATGTGGGAGGGGCTATGGTATATAATGCAAGTAGGAGGGCTTTGCGGGGGTCTCACCCTGCAGAAATATGTGGTGTAAAAGGGGTCAAAATAAAAAAGTTGGCCTTTTCGAGGTCGCAGTAATGGGTGTCGCAATAATGACATAGATTATTTCTGTAAACTAGCATTCAGCCACGTTTTAGAATTATGAGGCTAATGGATTTTAGGGAAGTAATATAATGTATCCTGCGGTCGCGTGAGCAGGGAAGGCTATGGCCAAGGGTCTGATATCATTGAGACACTCATGAAATGAAAGGGCAAATATAAGACTAAAGCTTGTTTTTGGTTCCACATTTCCCCATATTTGGCTTCTTGTTAGGGTGCTGCGGCTGCCACGTTGCTGAAGACATAATGGACTTGCTTTGGTACCATTCTCTTGTAAGTCTGGTGAGGTTCCTTTTAAGGCTTACGTGAGACTACTGCTGGCAAGAGTGTGAGCCTTTTTTCCCCACTCTTGCATGTGTTTACTGTGTGTGTTTAACATTTTCTTGTGTTCATAGACTGTGGAGCCTCACCTATTCCACAGGCATCATCTTTTTATTGTGTGTTATATAGAACCTTCAGTGCAGTGACACAGGGTTGTCTTTTAGACTTCCCAACTCAGACTCCATTTTCTGGGACTGACTGCTGTCTCCCAGAACATATAAAGTTCCCATTGACTTTATTAGACTCTTTCAAATCCACAGACCGAGTACAAACTATCTTACATAGAGTACTGGAAAGGGTTAATACTTATCATTTTTTGTCTTTTTCTCTTGGAGCATTGTTTAACTCCATTTTCATTAAGACTTGGTTGGTGGCAGTGGTAACTACCCTATTTTTCCTAATACGGTTATCTTAAATAACCTTGGTATTGTTTTAGGCTAGCTTGGTAGCCTCGAACTTAAACCCTCTACACCATGTACGTTTTTATACAGTTTTGGCTGGGTTTATTCACCATTTCTTTTTGAAAATGTCTTTCTCGTGTTTTACTCTTAAGCGCCAAACCAGGTTTGGTTCCTTTGTTCACCGTCCTTTTGCGGGCTTCTACACAGAAGCCCTCCTTAGGTGCCTGTAGGTCTGGGGGGACGGGATGTGAGGGAGGGGTTTAGGACTCCCTGCACAGGGTCTCCTTGGAGACCCATGTTGCACTCTGATCTGTTTGGTTGTGGTGACTGTCCCGGCGGGACAGCCACCCTGCTGTGTGATTGACAGCCAGGCTGTGTGAATGCGGGATAACTGCATAAAAAGCAGGTCTCTGGGGCTGGAAAGGCAGAATTGCCACTGGAATAAAAGAACCGAAGAGGAGCTGACAGAAGAGGACCCCTACAACCACTGAACCCCCCGGTGAAGCCCTGCTGCAGGTCCGAATCTTCATACTCCATCGACAGATAAGATCCTCAAGGAATTTTCTCCCCTTGAGCTGGTGGGACCAAGCAGTTCACCCAAACTCCAAGCCCGGCCTCCCTCCTCTGGTGGTCGAATTTGCTGTGCAGAGCCACAGTGACCCGGGTATCCAGGAGGAATGGACCCTGCTTGCGTTTTATGGAACACACCTTTTATTTGTTGGTTTGCTCTGCTGCTGGTTTCTTCCCTGGGCAGTGCAGGACCCTCCAGTCTTCCTACTTCGTGTCAGTCCGACATTCGCATCAGGAACCGTGAGCCTGCAGGACCTGCCAGGAACGTCCGCCTCAGCTACAGCTGCTTCTCCATTTTAAGGTACTGTTCGAATCTGGTTGTTCGTTTCATCCAGCCGCGGTTAAGAGATGTGAATCCTTTCGCCAATCCGATGGCTTGTCCTTCTATACTCTTTAAACTAACTTTTCTGCCGACAACCCCGTCCGGAACTCTTGGAAAAGACTTTGTCCTATTGACTTTGGCCCTAAGCCTTTTTGATTTGATTCCATCAATGTAGTTCCTCTTTCTAGATTGCCCTGCTTACTTATCTGTCTGTTGGTGCTGCTCAATTTCTGTCTAACTTTGTCTTTCCCTCCCTTTCAAATTATTGGAGTGCCATTTTGCTCATACTTCATTTGTTGAGCTTAACTTGTTCAGAATCTATTGGGAGCGGTGTGGTGTATTAAGAGTGTGATTTTTCAACTGCTTTACTTTAGTGAAACGTTTTACAACTGATGTGTAAATAAATGTATATTCTTTTACTCAGAAACCTTGAGTCAGTGTTTGTTTGAATCATAGTAATTGCTGCCCTTTGTGTAACTATTGATACTGCTCACATGCTCTTGGGATACGTCTGGCTGATCAGCCATCGCTACCACTTTACTGTGTAGTACAGGCTTGTACCAAAGGTGAATTTGTACTGTCACTTGTAGTCTTAATTGTGTGGTGTTCCCAAAGGGTATTGAATATAATTCTGCCTAACACATTCATCCCACACACTGTAGCACTAGCTATATGTGCGTTCAATACCCCATGTCCTAGTCCATAAAATCAATAAAAGTGTGTATAAAAACAGCAACAAAATATACATTCCGCCCTATCCAATAACAGAAGTAGCTGTAGAAAATGAGCGCAACGGATAGGTCAGCATTCTAGATATAAATTAGGATTTAAGAACCTAGTGGCCAGGCATTCAGATACCCTGGTGCTGAAGATTTTATAACAGGTGTACTTTGCTAGCCCACTCCTTTCTCAGATAACTTGCCAGAGCAAATACCTCCTTCACCGTTGAGCACTTCAATGAGAATATGAGCCGGTTTAACACGTCTGAGACCGCTCCCTTTTAGAATTCCCAACAGTGATTGGATATCTGATGGTGCATTTGAAGGGTTGCAGTGAAGCCCCGCCAAAAAAGACCTCTTTGGGGCTGCTAGTGGATTTATGTGTTTCTCTGGGAATGTTCTCCAACCAAACCAGAAGGAACACTGACAAGATTAGTTTTGTGTTTTGCGTAATTAAGGCTGCACCCAGGATTCTGGACAGTTTGCTTTCACCCTGACCTGATAGGCTGCTCCTAACTGGCCTGAGCTATGCTGTTCAGAACAGCTCTAAATAGAGTGACACCTTTCAGGTAATAGTTTTCCTTTCTTTACTGTGACATGGATAGTATTTTACTAATCCAAATGATATAATCATTTTCCTACAATAGTAATTACTTGGGTCAATCTCCGGCCCACTGACACTGCATTTTCGTTGTTTGAAAACTTGCATTTATGATATAATATGAAATGACATGGCATTTGTAATGTGCATATACACAAGTGTTTCAATGCGCAACGAGGCAAGGAAGGGACAGCAGAGGGAAGACAGAGACAACTATCTTACTAGGCCATGTGATATTGAGAACGTGCAAGTGCAGGGGATGGGGGAGTGGAAAAGTGGAAAAGTGCTGTAAATGGGATCAAAACAATAACACAATGTGGCCAGCAGGTGGCAGGTGCAAGGGTAAGTGCTGACAGCAGGTGTCCAAACATGCTGGTAGGGGGACTGTAGGGTTACAAATACAGACCCATGTGCAAGGGTTGCCGAGAGGCAGTGTGGGTGTGCAACTGTGTGGGCAGGGACCTAGCCTGAAATCAGAGGGTAGTCAGATGACCAATGCAGTATCGAACAGGAAATCAGCAGAGGGGAGGGAGAGAATGCCGAAGCAAAGGGGAAGGTCTTGAGGTGCTTCTGGAACCAGAGCTATTTCTCCTCAGGTTTCAGAGAGGCTGTCAGGCTGTTCCAGAGGGAGGCCCCAGTCGTAAAAAGAGATCTACGACCAACTTGTTAATTAGAGAAGCGACTGACCCTGAGCAAGTTGGAGGTGGAGGAGCGAAGAGCTCAAGTAGGACTAAGGTCTGTTGGCTAAGGTGTGTTGATGATGAACTGGAACTTTTCTCAACTTAGCCGGAAGCATTTATAATCTCCTTTTCCTGCTTTTCTTGAATTAGAGTAACTCTCTGCTTGAAAACTGGTAGGTTTTGTTTGCTGTTAAAGCTTGCCTTGTTGGTGTCAGGATGGGCTCAACTCCTCTGATGAACTCTAGTGAGAATGACCAATTTGTTCTCTCTTGTGTGGCCATGGATGCTAATTTAGGAACCTAAACGTTGAAAAACTGTGTTTGGAAAGGTACATTTTGGCTAGACTGGAATAGCATATTGCAGAAAGATTTAAACGGTTACTGAATGAAGATGCCTGGTCAGGCGATGTGCGAGGATCACTGACGACAACTAAGAATTACAGATCCATTTCAATTATCGAAACATTTAATGATCTTATCGAATAATGAAATGTATGTTTTTCAAACAGTGCTCAGGGTGGATCATTTTTTAGGTAATTCTAGGAGGAAGATAAAACATTACATTGCTCATTAAAAACATGGCCAAACATAAAAATGTGGTAGTATTGTTTCTTTATAAAAGTAGTGATGAATATTCACGAACTCACAATTTTTGAAACAGGATTATAGAATCCCATTTTGGAAGTACCCAAAAGTATACATGGGAGAACAATATTGTAATTACATTTTGTCTTACCATCAGGAAGATACTAAAAAGAGTTGATCATACACCGCTCCTATCCTTTAAACCCTTAATCTTAATATCACTTTCCCACACTCTCTAGCCACTTGCATGGACATTATTCAGGGTAAATGTTCCTATGAAAAGAGCAGGCCTCTGAAGGACAATCCACTACATAGCTTATACTAGCATAGAGTAAATCTACGCTACTTCTAAAAATACCCACTGCAGCTGGTGTTCAATAAAACCACAAGAACCCACTAAAGCCAAGAATGCACCCCGCGATTCTGCCTTTAGGTGTCTTACCCATAACTGAGCCTGGCTTAACTTAAAAAAAAGATCTGCAGCCCACTGAAATCTTTTAAAGCAAAATTCGTCCTACCCTTTGACTGAAGGGAACATTTTTGCATTGTCGAATCCTGGGTCAAACTTGTGGTGGTTGTCTCCATCTCTCAGGATGAATCGTAGTACAAACGGAGGCCTCAATGCTCAGGTTGAACCTCAAGCTTATTTTGGTTGAGTTTGTTCTGCCCATCGGAACTATAGAATCTGGTACAAGATATTCAATGCTCTTTAAAAGTCCAAACTTACTTCCTTTTCCTTTGTGGGTTTTGTTAAACTGTGAAGGAAGCTATACACAGAGTAAGCTCAGCTTGTAGTGTGCTTGGAGATTTTTTTGGCATTTAGAGGAGAGTTTGGAGCATTTTGGACCTCTCAAATGTGTCTTTGTTTTCCATTTTAGCGCACCTTTGTATTAGTGTTAAATCAGTTTTTTGTTAGATTGCCCCATATAAAAAAAGAAAAAGAATCTTGCTCTTTCCTCTTGTTCCTTTTCCCTGTTTTTTTCCATTAAAAACCCAGCAAAAGACAAACAATCCCTTCCTATTTCGTATCCAAACACAACATTGTATTCCTTCTCGGTTTCCCCTGTGTGTTTGCTGTTTTTGTCATCTCATCAATCAATTTGAGGTTGTTGTTGATTTGTCAAAATGTAATGCTGTGAAGAGTTCTGTAGTGAATTGACTTCTTCTCCGGGTGTTTTTGGTTTTCTGGGTGTTTCTGGGGTTTTGGGAGTTTGGGATATTTTTGGGTTCACCAAGTTCTCATAGTTGTCTGCTTCACACGCAACGCTGTCAGGGAAGAAGGTGGGAGAAGAAAAGTACAAGGAGGAGGGTTCCCTCATGAGGAATGAGGACAGGGATCTTGGCGGTCCTCATCGGCACTGGTTCACAGGCCCATGACACACAGCTTTCCCAGTCCTTCAAGTTGACCGGAGAGGCTGCTGAGCATTGAAGGGTGCATTGGAAGAGTAAATGGTAGAGGAGGCTGGCCCATGGTCCCTGGAGGAGTCCCTTAGCACAAAGATAAGTGGGGCGGGGTCTCCAGTAGATGCTCCATGGAGGAATGGCGGGCAGGGCCCATAGATGCAATAATGTTCCACATTGGGAGGACGAATAGCTGCAGAAAGCACCCTAGAAAAGGGGTTTGATGGGATAGCTCCTGTTTGGCTGGAAGTAATTTTTGGGAATTAGGGCACTCCACCCAGCAGGGTGATGGTGTCGAGAAGGATGAGTTATGTCACGAGGAGCCTCAGGAATGGCCAGTCTGTGTTTGTGTATCAGTAAGTGGTGGACATATCTGATGGACTGAATATAAAAAGTGAGAAGAGGTTGTGGTGGTAAGGAAGCCTCACTCTGTCCCTACAAATATGGAGGGGACACACTAGGAGCCCCAGGGAGTGAAAAACACCTCTACCATTGACACAGCCCAAATGTCTTTGGGTGTGGGAGTTTCTTGACCTGTGACCTGAGAGAACTGTCAAGGCAAAGTAGGGTGAAGTCTTCTGCAAGCTGGAGGGCTGTGGGAAGAATGCATGGCAGGGGCAGTGAGAGAGAGACATGTGCAAGGGCCGGTAATAATGATGTTTTTTGCCAGTAGAATGCCGGCTCTAATGGTAACTCAGGTGCCCGACTGGCAAACCAGTAGTCGGCCTGTCCGAAGTGCTGGTATTCATGAATACTGGCACTTCAATACCGGACCAGCTGACACAGAATGAAGCCCATTGTACTCTAAGTAAGTACCCTCCATACATCTGCTCTGCAATTGTTAAATGGCACTCCATTGTGTGTCGTGATTTGTGTGTTACACTTGCATATTCCGCTCATCTCCAAATGTTATCAGCTTTCTCCCCTAAGATAGCTGCTAGTAGGCCTTTGATGTCACCCTCTGCTAATGTCATTACAGCTGTCATTCTTTCTAGCTCATGCATCCATTTACCCGCTCCTGCAGTCAACCTAGGTACCTTACATTTCAAATTATCTTTATCCATCTGTGGCCACAGTATATAGTCTGGTCATCTTCCCCCTTTCTCTAATAATGGGAACTGTGTGAATTCTGTTCTATCATTGTATCCACCTGCACTTTTCATCTTCCAGGTGGGGCTAGTTTTGCACATTTGTCTTCATCCTGGAAAATACCTTAATCAACTTAAATAAGGCAGGAACAATTTCCCTATGCCAAGCAATGGTTCTTGTAGTCATACAAAATTTGATCTAGGTTCTGGGGTTTTTCATCCTAATTCTTCTAGATCTGACCACTTTACCTCTCTCTGTATTTGGGTCTGCACCCTCTCTTTGTGTTCTCTCATTTTCTTCCCTTTCTTCATCTGACATCATTATATCTGAACTGGTATGGCTGCCAGCCCTTTCCTCATCATCAAGATCTAGTCTACTTCGGGACTGCGTTCTATGCTTGTCCGTCATTACATCATCCGATCTGCCTCTTGTTTCTCCCAATGGAGATCCTTCGATTTTCCCTCTGGTCTTATATCCATCTTTTTCCCTCATCTGTCTATATAACTCCATGTTGGTACTCTAGGTATCTTGTGCAGCTCCCTGTGCGGCTGCTGTGACCTTCTCTCTTCTTCCCATCATTCTCATTCTTTGTGTGGTATTATAGATCTATTAACAATATAATCAATTTTGTCATCCTTTTGTGCCCTACTTCCCATTTCCTTCTCTACGTGCTCTTCTGTTCTTCTCATCTCCCTCTTCTCTTGTTCCTCTCGCCTTCTTTGAAACCTTCTTTCTTTAAATCTCTGTGTTTCTATTTCCTCACATTTATTCTCCTGATCTTTTCTCTATCTCCTTTATCTGCTCTTCATACTTTTCGCTTCCTTTCTTTGTCCTCCTCTTCTTTGTCTACCCATTCTTCTTCTTTTTCCTTTCTTTCCCATTCCTCATATTCTTCTCTTTCTTTAACATCGTCAATACCCTTTCCATCTAATTTGACTAGTATATGTCCCCCATCCACGCATCCTGCACAATTGCTACTTTGCGGGCTCTGTCTTTCTCTATTTCTTGTCTCTTAGTCTCTTCATCTATCTCTGTTAGTTTGTCCTGTCTTTCACTACGCTCATCATGTTTTCTGCATCCGGACATATGTTTGTGTTCTGTAATCTTCTTTCTTATGTACTATCTTCACTACTATAAGCAGGGGTTGCGTGTATCAGATTAATATACCCCACTGTTGCATTTAACTCCTTGAAAGGATAGAATTCCTGTTTCTCACTAATCATACTACTGTCTTCATGCTGATTAAGCATCCACTCCTTCTCGGGTGAGTCTCCTTTTCCACTCTAATACATCTTCCACAGCTCTAAAACAGCGAACCTTTTTTGCAACTTCTTGCCTGTGTACACTGCATGTAAGTATGTTGTCATGTGTTGCAATACTGTCCTTGATAGCAATCCTTCTTGAGACCAAGGCATGAAAATTTTGTCTGCCGTGCCCTTTAGCCATTCTGCATGGTATGCCCTAATTTTAGGGGTTGTTTTGCTTTCCAGGTACATGTACAAACCTCAGAAATACTCACCCTATTACACGGAATGAAAGTTCTTGGATTCAGGAAGGCAATGATCCACACTTAGACAATTAGTTAGAATATAATTGGCTCTTTACAGGCCCTTTCTTCATACTCCATAAACATACATAAACAAAAGAATAAATGCAACTTGTTGCACATAGCTATATAGAGTTATAGGGCTTCATTAGGAGTTTGAAGGTAGCCATGCCGCTATTTGCGGCATGGCTGCCTCCAAACTTGGGTCCAGGTTACTTGAATGAGGAATTACCGGGCCATTCCAACCTTGGAGGACCCGGTAATTCCTCATTCAATTTACCCATCCCCATTTGAGCCCCTATAGGGCTCAGTGGGAATGGGGAGGGAGCTAACAAGGAGCCCGTTAATAACCGGTCCCTTGTTAGCTCCTTGGTCCCCTCGAGGGACCCGGAAAGGACGTCTGGTCTGACCAGACATCCAGATCGGGTCCCGCGAGGTAACCTCGTAACAGGGCGGAATGGGTTTAGCGGCACCGGTACCATTACCAGTGCCGTTAAACCCATTCCACCTGAGTCGTAATGAGGCCCATAGACTTAGAACAAATACATCACCGGTAGTGCAGCTGTAGAGAACACCTTCTTCTCACCCACGGCAACACCACCAAGTCCCAAGGCAGATAGGAAGAGAGATCACATCAAGTAATGGGGTCTGGAGCGGAGTGTCCTCCCTCTCAGAGAGGGAGACTTTTCCTTCCCAGAATTCCAACTACCTTGGTGGATTCTACTTCTCTACTTATGGGGTCAAAGTCCCCGCATTCTATAGGTTACCAACTGCACCTGGCAATAGTGACAGAAATCAAGAATTGGAGGTACTCTTAGAGTGAAAAAATCCAGACAGTGGAAAAAAAAACAGCTCGTCTCTCATGCTCTCGTTCCCAGCACCCCTTATCAGCACACTTGCACATCTCTGCCTCCTTTCTCAGCTCGTCCTTGAATGATCAATGCAAAACTATCCTACGCAGTGAGCTCATCTACTTCACACTACAATATTGCAAACGCTGCAAAATACACGTCTGCCTTCTAACTCAGCTTGCAGTAAATGTAGACTTTCATTGTGGTTTGGAAGTGAATGTCCAAAATGGCTAAGCACTGGCGCCATGTTTTAGTTCATTTTCCCCCACACACTACAGCTGTGTGCCTCGGTAATGTTTTGCACAAGTGTAAAAGAGAAGTACCCTCCATGATGACAAGTCATTTTTAATTGTCAATACTTACTGGATCTTTTATTCTGTTATACCTTTAGTCTACTATATACCACAACAATCGATTCGGGCAAGCATCATCAATCGCTGCTGTAAGGAAGGCATGGTTTCAAACATTAAGAAAGACACAAGTGATGACAGTTCAAGGGTGTTTAATGAACTTCAATTGGGTTTGAAAAACAACTATCTAATCCAAAATCTAAAGATGGAAATAAGCAACGACCATCAAATAATAATAACGCAGTCCTCGTCGAGTCTGTCAAAATAAAAGGGCCTATACTGATAAACATATTGCCAATCCTTACTTCTAAATAGACATTTTGTGGGAAACAATGGTATGCAATAGAAAAGTGTTCAAGAAATGATATGTCAGGATCTTCAAGCCATTGACGTCCCTTCTCCACGTTTATAGCACGGGACAAAGCGGCACACTCAAGCTTGGCACACTCTCTGGCTGCTCTAGTACTAGGATGATATATTATGATATGATATTTTATTTGTATCGTGCTCGTACACAAGTGTTTCAGAGCGCGATTCAAAACAGTTCAATGCACTTCAAAACCTCAAAATCAGGGCCTTCTTTGCCAAAGTCTCTTTGCCATTGAAAGGACCTCATTCTGAGGTTGTAGGTAGCCATTGTGGTATTAACACCATGGCTACCCCTTACCACATAACGGGTCCGGGTAATTCCTCATTCAAGGAACACGGACCCGGTACTTCCCAATTCCCATTTGAGCCCCCGTAGGGCTCAAATGGGAATGGGGACCATGCTAATATCGGGTCTGTTTTTAACAGGTCCGTTATTAGCATACTGGTCCTTTAGTGGCTCCTACTAAGGGCATCTGGAAAAACCAGCCGGGACCCGCTAAAGGACCTCGTAATGATGGGGTAAGGGGTTAACGGCACCGGCACCATTACTGGCACTGTTAACCCCTAACTGCCAACCTTGGAATGAGGCCCAAAGTCTCTTATTTCACAGGGCCTGTTGCAACTCAAAAACAGTAAAGTTCAGTTCTTGTAAGGATTTTACATGTACAACTTCTCAGGTGATTTTCTGTTCAGATAGGAATGCCTGGCTCGGACCAACTTTAAAACAAAACCTTCAATTGGACTTCCTACAACAGGCTTGAACCAAATATATCTACTTTTCCAAACTTTCTCTACTTCATCAAAATTGAAGACTTTCGACTGTGCGCATGATTTTGCTCCACCCGTTGCAGTACCACTTTGATTAACAATTACTTGTTATCTTCTTGATATAATGTTTTCCTCACTTTCACTTTTGCCACTTTTTCAGCCGGATATCTTAGAGAGACGTTCGATTGAGCACCCATGCAGTGCTGTACCACTCTGTGAAAGGTATTGTATCTTGCTTTTAAAGTTCAATCACTCATCAGCAGTTCAACTTTATTTGCGTCTCTTATCACACGCGCATTAACAATGTTCGCTCCAATGCTCCCATACAATTTTGCTGCTTGCAACCTTGGCTTTAACACAGACTGGTCTTGTATCGGTCTTCCCATCTCACCGGCTGTGTTGATTTTACTGACGCTGCTTTGTTCTTGGAGCTAAGGACAGTACCACAGCGGCTGCTGCTTCTCCCCGCCTTGACTATTGATGCAGGAGGGCCCTGATTATCTCTGACACACAATACAGGATTCTTCAGCCTGGTTTCCTGGTCTTACACTTTCTAATCTCAAGGACTCTGGAAAGTAATGATTCCTTGTGAAAAAGGTCAAGGGAACTTCCCTCCTTGTGATCCCCTTCTGTTTTGCTGTCTTTCTTCTCTCATTCAGATGCCATCTCGAAACTGCTGTTTCATTGTGTGCTTTGCCCTGCTCAGAGTGTGCTCTCATGCTCCGCCTTTTATCCATGTGGGGAAGTGTAATGGAAGTCTGGTGTGTGTGATGGTCAGTAATTGCCTGACCTCGCCTGACCATTGTATTGGGATGCGCCAGATATACTGCTCGGCCATTGCGGGAGGATCAACGTGGGGAGGGGTCCTCGAGAAGTGGGCGTGAGGCGGCCAATGGTGAGATGCGCTATTCCCCTTTCACACATGACCCATGCTATTTCATAGGATTCTCTGATGTCCCAACCCCCCATTTCTACACAAACACTTGGCCGAGGAAGAGGGTGACTGAGAGTAATGAGGCTAACCCTTACATATTGCATTAGACATGTCCCACTAAAGTCCGGCAAAGTCAGGCACTTGACTTTAAGTGCAGCATCAGGTACCAATTAGCTCTCCTCAGACAGAGAAGAGGCGGAACATAGAGACACACTCTTAACAAGGTGGAACACGAGTAAGAGCAGAAACTCTGGGACGAAGGCGTACCTACTAGAGCAAAGCAATGGACTGAGGGATGAGAGAAAAGGGTAAAGAACCCCAGGTGTTCCCTGCAGTAGGTTGTAGCCTCCAAACGGCCATGAAAGATATGAGGAGAAGGACAAATCCCAAAGAAGGTGGCATTGTGTTTCTAGGACGCCAGTGACCCTCCTGGGTGAACGGCAGAGTTGGGGAGGCGAGGCCAAACATGTGGAACTAACCCAGACTTTAAAGAGAAGAAAGAAATGCACACAGACAGTGAGTTGGCAACATGAAAGACCGGTGTGTGATAAAGAAAGATTGAAGTTGCAACATTATATCACACAACTGAAGGCTGTACATGTGTAGATGAGACACAAAGAAAGGCAGACCTGTGTATGAACTTCGAAGCAATGATAACTGTGAAACCAGCGACACTGAGTAATAGAGTGGTCCGGTGAAACGAAGTAACCCACTCGAAAGTGTCCGTGAAATGTGAAATGTTTGTAGCGATAAAGTGAATGAACTGTAAAAGAAAAGTGATCAAAATTAACCCAGAGAGAAGGGGAGAGTAAAAAGGTGAACGTTGAAGTTTGGTGCATATGACATTGAACTAGCCAGACCAAGAAGCAGTGGGGCAAATAACACAAGAGTGTGAGCTGAAGGTAAAGTCAAAGTGGTCCTGCAGAGGGCTATAGTAAAAGCCATGCACATTCGAAAGTCTTCAACATCAGGAAACGGTCCCAGCCTGGCTGAGGGAGACTGGAAGTGTAATAAGTTAGGGGAAGGGAACTTTTAAAGGATGTAAAATAAGCTTGGGTAAGGGAATCTCTGCAAGTGTTTTGAACTTTTTCTTTGAAAGTTCTGAGCTCGACTGGGAGAACCAATGTGAATTTTTGCTTTAAGCCCAACAGAGGGGGACCGGTGTGAACTTTTTGTTGAACTGTGTTTTGAAAACTGGAAAGAGAGACTTTAATGTGGAACTCCAGGTGGGCCTAGATTCACATTTTGAACTGCCTGTTTGTTAAGAACCTGAGACAGAGTGTGTCATCCTGCCTACGGCTACCGCCTTACTCTGTGCTGTCTAACGTGGGGGTGGGAGCTGACTCAGCCACATTTATTCTTTATATGTGAATAGTGATTTTTCTTTGCATACATTTTCTCCTTTACAAACCTTTTGTGCAAAACATAGGGCAGGCATTAGGTTTTGTTAGTATAGGCCATTTTGATTTGACAGACTCAACTTGGACTTTTTTTTATTATTTGATGGTAGAGAGTACTCCCATGCTAGCTATAGGGCAAAGTAGGAGTTTGTCCAAAGCAAGGAATTTTAATAAAGGTTTTACAAATTGTACCTTTTGTGTCAGTGTCATACTTCTGATACAATGCCTCCCTTACATATGGTGTAAAAAATGGGATATGACTCAATTGAGACAAATTGGGGACCCTAAAATTCCAGAAACCTAGTCACAGAGCCTCAGACCTCTCTACCGCCAAAAAATAATCCATATGCTTTGACATTTTCAGCAGCAGAGAAACAACTATGCCTCCCGATTAAAAGAAGGATGATTCCCAAGACTTTGTTTGAAACATGCCCCCAGGACAAAATTGCACAGGGAATTCTTGAGAAGGCTCTAGTTCCCCGTTTTGAGGAAGTAATTGAACCAGAAGAAAGTGAGGGAGGTAACTTAGGTGTTTGGAGAGGCCGTTGTGACACGTGTCACTGAAGAAAAAAGGGAAGAGGAACCTACTAACTTCCCGATCCAGCTTTCGACCAGCGAAATGATCACGTACTCGCAAAGGCTTTCTTACAAGTGATTCCTGAGAGAGAAGAACAAGAAAAACAGAGCCCCCTTTTCTTCCTTAAACAGGTGCTGCTATATAGAATGGAAACATCCAGGGAAGGTGTAAGTAAAACTCAATTAGTAATACCCCAAACCCATTGCAAGATCATGCTAGAGTTGCACACTCTCATTTAACAGGGGGACACTTGGGACAATCTAAACCCCTAGCTCACATCAGTGGGAAATTCTATTGGCAGGGTATCCATGCTGACATAAACAACTTCATTAAGACATGTGAAATATGCCAAATGTGCTTGCATAACCCCTTACCTGCCCTTAAAAAACCCATTACCAATAATGGAAGTCCCTTTTTTCTGAATCAGGATGGATATTGGATGGTTGGAAACTTCTAGACTAGGTAATAAATATGTTCTCGTAATCATCGATTATGTTACCTAGTACCCAGAAGGCTTCCCCATGCAGAACAACACAAACCAGCAGATTTTAAAAGACCTATTGCCATTATTTTCTAGGGTTGGCTTCTCCAAGAAAATTCTAATGGATCAGGGATCCAATTTCAATAAGAAAGCTTATGGGTAAAGTTAAAGAATTACTACACAGTTTACCACCTGCAAATGGACGGATTGTTACAGAGATTTAACAAGACCCTCAAAATGATTCTGAGAAAATTGGCAGATGAGGATGGGCAGAACTGGGATTGTACGATCCTGTGAGCCCTATTTGAAGCAAAAAAACACCCCTCAGGTATCCACTGGTTCCTTTCTCTTTGAGTTACTCTGTGGTAGAGAACAGAGAGATGTCTTAGACATGCTGCTGTAGACCTGGAAAGAAAGAGAAGAGGCACCAATTGCCCTTTCACAGACAGCTACTCGATTGCAAGAGCACATGAAACATATCCAGAGTCAAGTCCACATTCACATGGAGAAAGCTCAAGCCCAACCAAAATCTACCTATGACAAGAAGAAACATTTATCATCATTTTCAATGGCCCCTCTTTGGCCACCCCTGCTCCCTCCTTCTCTGCCTCTCTCCTATTCTCCCCAGATGAGGTTTCTAGACAAGTCTGATCTCTGAAAGTCTCGTTAAAACCGGTTCTCCCATGTTCCTCCAAAACCATCAAAGACCACATTGAAACCCTGGCTCTTGCTCTGGCTGACTTCTACAACCACTCTTTCACCACTGGAGTCTTCCCTTCCCCCCTGAAGCACTCTTGTGTAGACCCTCTTCTTAATAAACCCTCAGCCGACACCTCCTGCCTGGCAAACCATCGCCCAATCTCCATCACTCCTTTCCTGGGCAAACTCTTGGAAAAGCTGGCCATCTCTGAGCTTAGCTTAATCTTCACACTGAATCTATTGGTTGCCTCCATGACTGCCAGTCCAGCTTCAGAGCCGTCATAAGCATGGAAACTGCTCTCTTGAACATCTGTGAAGACCTGCTTTCCAACCTTGATTCTAATACCCACTGTGTCCCCATCTTACTTGATCTCTCTTCTTCCTTTGACACGGTCAATCATGCCATCCTGCTCAACTGTCTCTGTGATAACCTTGGTATCACCAATCAGGCCTTGGTCTGGCTGACCTCCTTTCTCTCTGATCGACTCTCCCAGGTCCAACTTGGGTCCTTCTGCTCCTATATCTCTCTCTCTACCTGTGGTGTTCCCCAGGGGTCTAACCTCTCTCCCTGGCTGTTTAACCATTACCTGGCACAACTTTCCCACTGCATTGCTGTTCTTTGCCTCAACTTTCAGTGCTATGCAGATGACACTCAGCTCATTTCAGGCTCCCCTCTGCCATCTCTTCTCCATCTCTCATTTCTGACTGTCTGTCTGCTATGCTGGAGTGGTGTACCACCAATGATATCTGTGTTAATGCCAGTAAGACTGAGATTCTCCTCCTGCTCCCTCCTTTCCTGTCACTCTCTAGCCGGTCTCTCTTGGCCCTCTTCCTGCTCCCACCTGTGAGGCTAAAAACCTTGGGGTCATCTTCGACTCCACACTCTCCTTCTCTCCTCACATCCCCAATGTTTCTAAGAAGTCACACTACCAACTGCACTTCCTCAGAGGTATTCTTCCTTTCCTCTCCTTCCCCCAGAAGCTCACTATCTCCAGAGCTCTGATTCTCTCTAGGCTGCACTACTGCAACATCCTCTTTCTAAATCTGCCCGCTTCTACTCTCCGCCCTCTGCAACTCATCCAAAACAGGACTGTGTGACTTTTCCTTGGCCTCAACCCCAGGGATCGTATCTCTCCAGGACTTAAATAGCTTCACTGGCTCCCAGTGGCTGCGAGAATTAAGTTCAAAACCCTCTGCATTGTCCACAAGGCCTTTTGGGGGTTGGGGCCTGAATACCTTCAACTCCCTCTTTGTAAATATCTTCCTTCTCGAGCCCTTCGCTCCTCTGCCTCCAACTCCCTCAGGGTCAGTCACTTCTCTGAGCAATGAGTTGATGGTAGATCTCTTTCTTTGGCTCTGAACTAGCCTCCCTGCCTCTCTAAAACTTGGAGAACCATCTCCGGTTCCGGAAGCACCCTCAAGACCTTCCTCTTTGCTTTTGCTTTCTCTCTTCCATTCCCCTGCTGAACTCCTGGTTGGAATTGAAACTGCACTGGTAACTTGGGTACCATCTGATCCCGGACCTAGGTCCCCTCACCACCATTTGCACTCCTGCACTGGTTGCCCCCCTGGCAATCCTTGCACCCGGGGTCGGTTTCTGTATCTCCACAGTCCCCTACCAGCACTTGACGCTTGATGTCTGCACTTACCCTTGCACTTTCCACCAGCTCGCCTCCCTTTTTATTTATTTGTATTTATTTGTTTTATTTGTTCTACTGTGTGACACAATGTACTGCACTGCCTCTTCCCCTTTCCTATCGTAGTTTTCCCCTTGCCCCTCCCTTACACTTGCGCAATCTCAATGTCACCTGGCCTAGTAAGATCGTTGTCTGTCTTCCCTTTGTTCCCCCTCCCTTGCCTTGTGGCGCCTTGAAACACTTGTGCATGGGTGCTTTATAAATGCCACATCATATCACTTCATATCATATTAGTCTTCTTACCTACCTCTGAAAATAAACTTGTCTCAAAGTGGCATGGGGCCTATGAGGTGCTAGAGCAAATGGGAATCTGTACCTATAAAATAGCCCAACCTGATAGAAGGCAAATGACCCACCTCTACCAAACAAATCTCCTAAAAGAGTGGAAAGAAAATTCTTCAACAACTACCTCCTCTATATTGTTTTGTTTGGTACCCGAGGAGATAGACAACTCTGAACTTATTCCCCAAGAACTAAACAGAAACAAGAAGATTTGAACAACCTTATCATTGCATTCCCCAATGTATTCTGCGAGGAACCAGGGAGAGTACGTGGTACTTATCATTATATCAGAACTCCAAAGGGAAAAGTGGTGCATTTGAAGCTGTATAGACTCTGATACACATGAAAGCAGATATTAATTGATGAAGTTAGAAAAATGCTGAAGGCAAACATCATCGAGCCCTTTTCGAGTTCATGGTCCTCACCTATTCTGTTGGTGACTAAACCTGATAATTCTTGGAGGTTTTGCAAACACTTTAGGCAGGTCAACTCAATCTCTGCCTTCAATGCCTACCCGAAGCCACGCATCGATGAGTAATAGAAAAACTTGGAAATGCCTTACTCAACTAGGATTGTTTTATTTATTTTTTGATGGTAGAGACTACTCCCATGCTTGCTATGGGGCAAAGTAGGAGTTTTTCCAAATCCAGAAACTTTAATAAAGGTTGTACAAATTGTACCTTTTGGTTCAATGTCATACTTGTTATTCCATCCCTCCCTTACAGTAGGCAGGCCTTGAACGACCTCTAACTACGTAAAATACAGATAGCCACAATGTATATTCCACCATCATGTAGCCCTCATGATTAGTTGGCACTCTCTTTCCAACCTTGGACAATCGACTCGTTAGCAGCATGTGAATAGAAACCCAGTTGCAAAGGAACAACGTCCGGCAACTGCCTTACTTAGCTAATTAGCATACCATCTCTCATCAGCTGGGCCCTAACCCAAGCTTCTTCTTTGTAGCTGACCTTGCTGGCTGTTCTCTTCGTCTGAACTCTAAAAGGGAATGAGGGTGCATTGCTATCTTCGGCTAGATCTTCATGTATAAGCCTGTCCTTTTATTTAGTGCTATTTGATTCAATTAAACTGATGCCATTACTCCTCTTGGCCTCTGGAAACTTGGATGCTCCTTCTTTCGTATGCTTTCTGCATCTTCGATTGTACAACACTTGGCACTCGCAAATGTTCACTCCTTTTGCTAATCTAAGAGAAATGTGTCCTACCTACATGGCTTATGCTCGTTGACTCCTTTCATGCTTTTCAGTTATGCTCTTGCTGCGTCATCCTTCATCCTGAGCCCAACAACTCTGCTTTGTTCTGCACGATTCTATATTCCAATGCCTGTCAGCTCTGCAGCTTTGGTTTTTTCCCTCAAGGCTTCTCATTAACTAAAATTGATACAAAGGTCCATCGTCTCAACATGGCTGCTTTACCTGTGTTCCATTTCTTACATCAGCAAGCTTCTATGTGTCTCATCTACCTTTGCGTTTCTACATATATATGCATGTACTACATCTCTGGTTATTTTTCTTCTCAGTGCTCATGGTTTGCTTTATATCTGCATATATGTTTACTTTGTCACCTCAGTTCCATCTTCATTCTTTAGTTTGTTCATACATAAGCTTCAGTGTGTTCATGTATCTTCTATTCTTCATGACGTCACTTCTCATCTGTCAGACTTCCCTTATAGATCTTCTATGTTCAGTGGTGTCTGCGGGTGTCCTTCTACCTCCTCAGTTCGAGGGGACATTCGATATGGTTGTCTGAGTGCATAACGTTTTTCATACCTAGGATGTAATATTGGAATTATACCAGGTGTCAAACACATTGCTTTCTTGCTGTTCATTCAGTATGACAGAGGTGAGGGGGGTGGGCTCTATGAGTGACGTATATGTCTGCTTATCTACACTCCCATTAAAAACATGTGAGCGCATCACGTAAACTGCGTTTATGGATTCTCTGCTCCTTTTGCTTCTTTTCAATAGCGTCCCCCTGATAACACGTGCCTCGTCCACTTACTTAAGGGGATATACACTGACTGGTGTATCATGACCAGCAAAATGAATGTCTGCTGTTTCCTCCCACAAACATCACACAAGTGAGACTCTTGCATGCTTTGCTTTCAGGGACTCCCTGCTCCTACTGTCATGTGTCATTCAGTTGAAGAAATTGACATTGACTGCAGTGTATCAGCCACCTCCCAAAATCTGCTGCTTTGCCCAACAAATATCACATGATCATGACCCCTGCACAAGATGTTTGCAGCTTCCTTTCTCCTCTAATCCTCTTCACATTTGTCACCATAAGGCACTTATCTATTTCCCTCATGTCAATAGACAGACAATCTGGTTTTTCATCCACATACCTGAACCTCTGCTGCTTCCTACCTCAAAAATCCCACAAATGTGTTTCTCACACAACCTCTTAATGATATCATGCATCTCTTGCGCCTCCATCGGGGTTTCACCTAATTGCACATATCTCTTTTTCTCGCTCCAAGAGACAGACAAAGACTGGTGTTTCAGCTGCTTTCTGAACACATGTTGCTTCCTCCCACAATATTCACACAAGCTTGACTCTCGCACAAGCTGCCCTTATGGATTGTCTGCGTCTCCTGCTGCTTTTCCAAGGTATCAACCAACGCACTTGTCTCATTCACTTTAGGAAAGAGACACTGACTGGTGTGTCATTTGCCCTCCACCTTCTCCTTCTCCCTGGTATTACCCTATGGAATGTATCGCTTCCATTCACTTCAAGAGACAGACACCTATTGGTGTGTCATATGCCTCCCTGGATCACTGCTGCTCCCTCCCAAAAGGATCATGTGAGAGTAACTCTCATGCAACTGGCCCTCTGGGATTCCCTGCATCTCTTGCTCATTCATACCATATGGCACATGCCTTCTCCATTCACTTCAAGAAATGAATACTGACTGTGGTGTATCACCCATCTCTCAGACTCTTTGCTGCTTCCTCCCACAAAAATCATGTGAGTGCCAATCTTGCACAAGTTGTCCTCAGAGAGTTTCTGCTCCTACTGCTAATTTTCTCAGATCTCTCCTGATGGCACACATAACAGCCACTCACTTCAATAGATGTACACTGGCTGAGGAATAGCACCCACCCACCTCACCAAATCCCTGCCGCTTCTTCCCAGAAAATATCCAAAGGCTGCCCTCAGAGATTCTATGCTCATTCTGCTCCTCATCATAGGTAACACCTGATGGCATGTACTTCTTTCACTCACTTCATGAGAAGGGCACTGACTGGTTTATCACACTCCTCAATGATTATCTGCTGCTTCCTTCCACAAAAATCGCACAGCAGTGTCTCTCACAGGAACTTCCCTCAGAAAGAATTCCCTACTCCTCTTATTCCTTTTGCCAAGTTTCACCAAAGGACACCCGTTGCATCCACTTACTTTAAGAGATGTACACTGATTGTGGTGTGTCACCTGCCTCATGATCCTTTGCTAATTCATCCAACAAAATTCACACAAGCATGATTCTTCCTGAAAATGCCTTTAGGGATACCCTGATCTTCCTCTCAGGTGTCATCTGAGGGCGTGTGTTTCATCAACTCACTTCAAGGGACGTACACTGAATATTCCATAACAGCTACCTTCAAGAATCTCTGCTTCTCCAGCATTGGATCTTTCATAGCTACAGATGCTTGAATATTCCCCGTCGTCAGACTGGGAAGCCTCGATGATAAAATAAATATATTACACATTTTAATATACATCCATTCTCTACCTGAGAATGCATGTAAATACTCCATTGTGGCCTACGAGCCATTCCATTGTGTAGCCCTTTCACCTCACTTTGGTCCTTTATGGCCCCAACCAATGAGGTGACAGGGTGTAAGCTCCGCCCCAGTCGGCCATCTTCAGATTTTTCACCGCAGCCTAACTGACACAGGGAATCCTCAAGCTCTCTGAGCTTTTTGCGATTTTCTCTTCTTTATTCTTAGTAGTGTATATATTTATGTATACTCTACCACACTCCCCTGCCTAGTGGCTATCACCTCTGGGTTTTGGAAGTCTAAAAGACTTTATTTGGCCCAGAATTCATCGGGTGAACCTTCTATTCTGATGGCTGATCGCTAGGCTACCAATAAGCCTTGCACGAGGTGCAGGAAAAAGGTGGTTTAAATGAAAGACCCCCATGATCACTGTATATATTGTCTGTCCTCATGACATCCAGAAATGTCAGATTAGCAAGTCTTTTTCAACTAAGACTCTACAGGACGGACATAGAAGTCTTAATATGCATTTGGAGGCCAAGGAACTTTCTTCTGAGGAGGAATCTGCAAAGACAGCCCCTGTTCACTCCAGCAAATCATCTGAAAGCAAACTTCTAAAAGAAGGGCTTCTTCAGTGGAAAGGAGTACCTCTCCTGCTCCCAAGAGTAAGAGGAATCTGGAAATGATACCTTTCCTACCTCCCCTTGAGTCTGCATGCCATAATATGAAGCATTCTACGGCAAAAACTACCTCCAAAGGTAAGGAGGAGTTTGCAAAAAAACAGGGGTGGGGGGCAGTCGTCCACGGAGAAGCCATATACGAGCGGCAGTCATGATAGAGGCCCGTCGTCCACTAGACCGTCAACCAAAGCCCTCATCGACAACCAGAATGCGGTGAACCAAATCGTCCACGACTAAGTCCTCGTCGGCGAGTTTATCATCCACAAAGCAATCATCGATGACGGCAGCACACCATTCGTTCACGAAACACTCGTCCACGAGACATTCATCCACGAAGTACTCGTCGACGAATAATGGCGAGCTACCGATCACAAAGTCCTCGTCCACTGAGCCGCTGTCGACGAGGCCATCGTTGACAAAATCTTCAAACATGGCTCCGTCGAAGCCACCACAAGCTTCTGTATCAGCAGAGGAATTAGGGCCTAAAATGCCCCTCTCTGATCCCGCTGGTATGCCATCCAACGAAGACAGTCTTCCGGAGGTCACAACAACGCAGCCTCATGTTTGTCAAAACTTTTGAATCACAGAGAGCCCAATTATCTCCTTTAGGAGAAATGCCAGAGCTCCCTGATGTCATCCTGCAGGAGGATTTTTCAGACGCTGAGTTTGTTGAAGAACAGCGTTGTCTCACACCTAAGGAACACAGTCCTCCTTGGCAACCTACAGCAGAGGTGCCGGCTGATCTTTATGACCCAGCGCTCATGTTATCAATGCAAAGATTCCTGGAGGAGTTCAACAGGTGTCAAAATGAAAAGAATAAGTCGGCTGTTCCGAGGAAGCAAAGCTCCCTGCAGAGAGATCTTGCACCTCGACAAAGCACGCCAAGAGATTTGCCTCCCAGGAGTAGGCCACAGAAAAGAGGGCGTTCACCGGAGCAGCCGCACAGGTCCAGAAGCAGGACACTCAGTGCTTCACCGAGAAGGGTCCCTTCTCTGACTTCCTCACATAGGACAAGATCCCTACCTAGGGATCCAACGATCGTACCATCCTCGGTTTCAGTCTCAGACTGGCAGGAAGATCTTGTTAGAGAGTTTTCCAAACCGGAAGAAGGCGAGATCACGTAAGAACCCGACACTAGTGAATGGGACGATTACATTGTCGAGAAGCCAAGGAAGAAAGATTCTCCAGGTGACGCTTCACTGCCGGATGATCTGGTATCCTTTCATACTATCATCGGCAAAGAAGCAGACTTGTTCCAGCTACAAGTCACATCGGAGGAAAAGAAGTCGGTGCTTTATGAGCACAGAGACAAACGTAGGAGAACCGTGACTACCATTCCTCTCCTCGACACCATTTGGGAGTTCGGATCCAAAATATTGGCCAAACCCTTACCCACTCCAGCTCTAGTTTCCAGGCCAGAGTAAAAGTACAAAGCTCCCAAGTCTGCACCTCTTTGCCTTCATGGTCATACTAAACCGGACTCGGTCGTCACTGTAGCAGTGAGGAAAAAGCTGGCCAATCCAGCGTCACCTCTATCAGTCCCACCGGACAAGGACGGTCGGAAGCTAGAAGCTATGGGCAGGAAAGTGTCTGCATCAGCATCGCTGACAATTAGAGCGGCCAATGAGTTGGCCATGACGGCGAGGTTTGACCGCAAGCTTTGGCTCCGTATGCCCAAGCTAGTCAAACAGCTCCCCATAGAGCTCCAGGAAGAAGCCAGGTCGATTATCGCCGATGGGGAAGCAACTTCGGATCACATGATTGATTCAGCAGTTGATGTGGAGGAGTCAGGCTTCAGGCAGATGGCCCACGGCACAGTGCTGAGAAGACATGCCTGGATGAAGGCTACCAATTTCAGACCTGAGGTCCAAGCTCAGACATGCCATTCGATGGTCAAGAACTCTTTGGAAAAAAGATTGATAACCACCTCAAAGGAATCAAGACAGACACAGACACGGCACGTGCCATCAGTTCTTTAAAGGATAAAGACCAGGATCGCCGGCCTTTTTGTCCTTTTGAGGTTCTTCCTTGAGGTATAGAGGTTTTAATCGTCCATCCTATGGTCAGAAATTGCAAAGTAACTTCCACCAGGACACCAAGTACCAGTCTGCCAACAAGTACGCCCAGAGAGGGAGGCGGGGCTCTGCTCAAGGGAAGTCGCAGAACAAACAAAACTGACAGTCCAGCTCCTTCCCCTCAATGTCACACCCCGGGGTTGTAAGGGCTTTCAACGCTGGCAGTCAATAACATCAGACAAATGGGTGTTACAGGTGGTCTGCGAGGGGCACACATTAGAATTTCTAGACCAACCGCCTGCCCCCGACTCCGCACAAGGTGCAAATGTTAAAGCAAGTCATGTCCGAAAACCAGAAACTGATTCCCCAAGCGGCAATAGAGCCAGTACCTTGCTCTCTAAGGGAGAAATGTTTCTACTCCCGTATCTTCCTCGTCAAAAAGAAGAATGGTCAATGGCGACCCATCTTGGACCTGAGAGCGCTAAACAAATATATCAAGCGCATCAAATTCAAGATGATAACTTTGAAAGGAGTGCTCCCTTGGCTAAACATGCATGATATGTTAGCCACCCTTAGACTTGGAGGACGCATATTTCCACGTACCGATCCACCCAGCACACAGAAAATTCCTCAGGTTCACTGTAGGCAACCTTCATTTTCAATTTCGCGTGCTCCCATTCTGTCTGAGATTAGCACCAAGAGTGTTAAAAAAATGCGTGGCTCCAGTAGCTGCAAAACTCAGGAGGACAGGAACCCAGGTCTTTCCATATTTGTACAACTGGTTGATAAGAGCAAGTTCCACTGCAAACACATGCTTGGAGGTTGCAAGGTCGACAAATCTTCTAAAAGGGTTAGGTTTCTCCATAAACAAAGCAAAGTCCTACCCAGTTCCCAGCAAGATAGTTTCTATCGTGGGAGCCAAACTCGATACCAACATTCCCAGGGTGAGACCATCGGCAGAAAGAGCAGCAGCAGCTTGACCTCATGGTTCTTAGTGAGAGAGACAACATCGGTGCGCTCGTACAAATCCCTCCTGGGCATGATGTCCTCATGTATATTCCTCATACCAAATTGCAGGCTTCGCATGAGGCCTGTCCAGGAGGCACTGGACCACCAATGGAAACAAGCTCTCGGCTCTTGGCAGGACATCGTCCAGATTCCAACGACTCTGCACAAAGATTCTTCGGTGGTGGAACACTCCGAGAAACCTTTTGGAAGGAATGCTGTTTCAAGCACCAACGTCGACCCTTCTCCTGAGGACGGACGCATCCCTTTCGGCTGGGGCGCTCATCAGGCGGACTTGCAAACCAATGGCTCTTGGTCAGTACAGGAGTCCCAACTCCACATCAATGTGTTGGAACTCAGAGCCATATGGTGGGCACTGAAAGCTTTCCTTCCAGTAGTAGCGGGACAAATGATCACTGTCCAGACAGACAACACGACGTCCATGCACTGCAGAAACAAGCAAGGATTCACGAGGTCAGAGATCTTATCTCAGGAGGCGCAACTACTATGGGCATGGTCCTTGCACCACAACAGAGACCAAATCAAGGTGGAACACCTTCGGGGGTGGACAATGTCCTAGCGGACAAACTGAGCGGGGATTACACGAGTGGGAGCTGGACGAAGAGGAAGCCCAAAGGATCTTCTCCTTATTGGGCCAACCACATCTCGATCATTTTCCCAACAAGGCCAACAAGAAATGCAGAATGTTCGCCTCCAGGTCCCCAGAGAGTCAGTCAGTAGGGGACGCTTTCTCATTGGATTGGACAGGGATATTCCTATATGCCTTCCCCCCCATTTCCTCTTATTTCCAGGACACTACGCAGACTGAAAGTGCAGAAGTGTTCAATGATCCTAATCGCACCGGATTGGGCACGGCAGGTCTGGTACTCAACCCTACAGCACCTATCCCGATGGCCCCAGATTCGCCTCAAAGCGCATCAGTATCTATTGACGCAACAGAACCGCAAGGTCCTACACCACGACCCAGCGAGCCTGTCTCTCAAGGCCTGGTTCCTGAGCAGTGTAAATTGATGAATCACAATCTGCCTGCGGAATGCTGGGATATAATCAGGGCATCAAGGGCTCCTTCGACACGCATCACCTACGCTAGGAAATCGACTCGTTTTTCCAAGTGGTGTGAGACGTATGCTATTGATCCTCTCACCGCTTTGGTTGAGCAAGTACTTCCTTACTTATTACACTTGGCTAAAGCAGGACCCTCACTGTCGTCAATCAAGGTCCACCTATCAGCCATTACAGCATACACGACGGCCTCGCAGACACAGTCCTTACTCTCCCTTCTGGCGGTCAAGGTCTTCCTTAAAGGGCTTTGTGTACATACCCTCCTACGCCCACGCCAGTTTCAGCCTGGAGCTTAAATACTGTGCTAACAGCCCTCATGGAGCCTCCTTACGAGCCCATCCACAGGTGCAACATAAATTTATTGTCATGGAAAACGGCTTTCTTAATAGCCATCACTTCGGCCAAGAGGACCAGTGAGTTACAGGCCTTATCTTCGGAACCTCCGTTCACCTTATTCCATAAGGACCATGTCATTTTAAGACCTCATTCTAAGTTCCTTCCGAAGGTATTATTGGAGATGACCCTCACAGAACGCATTGTCCTGCCAACTTTCTTCCAGAATCATTCTTCGGAAGCAGAAAGAACGTTGCATTCTCTGGACATAGCAAGAGTGTTAAAGTTTTATTTGCAAAGAACTAAGGAGTTACGTTACTCAAATAGACTGTTCATCTCTTTCTCTGGCCACACAAAGGGCCAGCATATTTCCAAACAAGGTTTGGCGTGCTGGGTTTCTCCTTGTATCACCCACTGCCATCAAGCAAAAGGTGATCCCCTTTCCAAATTACCCTCAGCACACTCCACCAGAGGGAGAGCGGCATCAACAGCGTTCCACGCACGGGTAGCCTTAAAGGACATATGTAGAACAGCCAGATGGAGCACTCTGCACACGTTCACTAAACACTACTGCCTGGCTGAAGATGCTAACAAAGAAACTACAGTTGGACAGGCAGTGCTCCGCCACCTCTTTACATAAGGTAGGACTAGCCTCTTTCCCACCTTTCCCTGAGTTTGTAACTGTTATGTTGCTGCATGGTAAAGATTTGATCAGAAATATGTTTTTTCTGTATTTATATATATATACATATGATGGGGTGGCATGTTTTAACTGCTTGGTATTCTATTCAAGCATCTGAATCTATGAAAGATCCAATGCTGGAGAAGTCTTTGTTACTTACCTGTAACTGTATTTCTCCAGCATTGGTATCTTTCATAGATTCACATGCGCCCACCCGCCTCCCCTGAGAGGCTGCTCCTATGCTCAGCTTCCATCATACTGTGGTTTTTACGGTTCAAAATCTGAAGATGGCTGACTGGGGCGGAGCTTACACCCTGTCACCTCATTGGGTGGGGCAATAAAGGACCAAAGTGAGGTGAAGGGGCTACACAATGGAATGGCTCATAGGCCACAATGGAGTATTAACATGCATTCTCAGGTTGAGAATGGATGTATATTAAAATGTTTAATATATTTATTTTATCACAGAGAATTCCCAGTCTGACGACTGGGAATATTCAAGCATCTGAATCTATGAAAGATACCAATGCTGGAGAAATACAGTTACAGTTAAGTAACTAAGGGCCTCATTACGACCCAGGCGGTAAGGGGTTTACGGCAGCGTTAACAGCGCCGACCCTTACCGCCTGAGTACGAGGTCCCTTAGCGCCATGGCGCTTTTAACACCTGCTTTTAGCAGGTGTTAAAATCCACGGCGCTAAGGGACCATGGAGTTAATTACGCCACCGTAATTTACGGTGGCGTAATTAACGCCTTCCCCACTCCCATTATGCCCTATGGGGCAAAAATGGGAATGGGGAAGGGTAAATGGGGATTGGGGACTTACCGCCCCGCCAAGGTCGGAATGGGGCGGTAAGTCCGCCAACCACCATGGCGTAAACGTAGTTTACGCCATGGTGGTAAAGTCACGGCCCAGGCGGTAACTTACCGCCTGGGTCGTAATGAGGCCCTAAGACTTTTTCCTCCCACAAAAGTCACGTGACAGTGATTCCCACACAAACTGCCTTTAACTATTCCCTGTTCCTACTGCGCTTCCTCACAGTTGTTACATGATGCCTCATCCACTAACTTGAAAGACAAACACTGTTTGTTGTGTGTCAACCCCCTGCTTCAGTCTCTGATACTTCCTTCCCAAAACTTCAGGCTAGTGGATTGTCTTGCTCTGCCTACTCCTCCTTCTCCCAGGTGTCATCCAATGGCATGTGTCTCATCCACTTACTTTAAGAGATTGAACAAATGCTGACTGTGAAGTATCAACTGTCTCCCTGAATCTCTCCTGCTTCCTGTAAAAACAATCGCATGAGTGTGACTCTTGCATAAGTAGCCTTCAAAGGCTTAGGGCCTCATCACGAGTTGGGCTGTATTCCCGGCTGAAATACCGCCGACTGTAATAGCCCTAGCACCGACCGGTCCGGCTGTATTACCGCCGGATCACGAGTTGGGTGTTAACGGTAAATCCCCATTCCCCATTGGGTCCATTGGATTCAATGGGGAATTTTCAGCGCTAATTATGCGGGCTAATACAGCCGGCGGTAATACAGCCGAAAACAGGGGATTTTCACCTCCAGAGAAAGGCTGGAGGTAAAACAGCCCATTTAGCGCCAAACTCATGATAGGGCCAGCCCTTAAATGCGGCTGTAATACCGTTACCACCGCATTTAAGGGCTACAGCCCAACTCGTGATTGTGGAAACAGAGAAATTGATATGAGGCCGGGAAGCCCAAAAGGAAACACACCAACACAGGTTACAAAGGACATACAAAGCGCTTTATTTCAAAGTTACAAAGTTACCAAAGTCAATTGACATGCGAATAGCTATTCGGCCCTCTGACTTACACACGAACCTTCAACGTTAGGTTCGCACTGAAAGTGGGAGAGACCGATCATCGGGATGCTCGGGTTTTTATACATTTTGTGCTGCATTGGCCAGCCCTCTTGCAAGTTAACCATTCTTGGAACAACGGCTAGGGTTCGTAGCCAGGTCGAACACGCAATTTCCATGTATTAGATCAGTTCCACTGATACAGTTACATATTTACACCTAGGTTAAACAGAGGACAGGGTCTTAGTTCATGACCCTAACAGGTAGCCTGCGGACATATTATTCATTCACGTGTGCGGAGGTCACCATAGCCGAAGTCTTACTCGAAATGTCATTCGGCCTCCATTTTGTGATTCGAGGTGACTTCCACACTGCAAGAGTACCGAAAATGGCGGCTAAATCCAAGATGGCGGCTTTCATGATACATTAAGGTCAAGACCTTGCCGCGGAACCTATGTACATAGTATTCTTTTTTGGCGGCTTGGCGTAGGCCAACATATATTCAAACAATGCGATTGGGGTCACAATACTATATCGATTTCCACAGACCCTCCTTTTGGCCTATGCCAAGTGCTAAAACATAATTTCCTAATACTTTTGAAAATACTTGAAGGCATTATCATCCATAGGTTCCGCATCATTGTCTGAAATGTCAATAGCCATAAAGTTATTCATAAGAACTTCTTGCAACATGAACTCTTTAGACGCTGTCTTCGGGGAGTATATTTTACGCCCTATTGCGCTCATTACCTGGGCACAACATCCCCCCATCATTCCGCATATACTCGGGAGGCATTGAAAACAACAGCAAAGAAATAACAGAGTCCCTAAAATACCTAAAATAACAGAAAGCACCTTCCACCCCCAAGATCGTAAGGAATCCCAAAACCAAGTACTAAGATTCCAGTCTCCTACAGGGATATGGACTTCAGAACTAAGAGTGTGTAATTTCTGAATTGCTTTAAATATTGTTGGTGAAGAATCTAGTACGAAAACACAGCAAGCGGACCCCACTAATTTACATACTCCACCTCGTTCAGCTAAAATGACATCTAATGCCATTCGATTTTGAAGTGCTACCAATCTTATCGCCTTTTGCTCTAAGGTCATATTGTAAAGTATGTCCGTGGTCCGGTTGATCGTTTTCTCCAATACCCTCGCTAATCCCCTAATGTTTTCTGAATTTGCTATTTGTCCCCAGAAGGGGACTACTGATTTGGCTATATCCCCGAATACTTGTCCAGGGGTATCTCCATCATTATCCCGTCGCGGGCGAGCCTTAGATACCTCTAAGGTACTGGCTATAAACACACCTGGTAACAATATCCCTAAATAACAAGTCCCCTGCCAATCCTTGGGCAACCAGGGAAAAGCTAAACTACCACAAACAAAATAAACGGGTCCCCCTACATACAAAGGCCTATTTTCCCCAGTCAAATTTACAATATTTACACAAGGCTCGAAATCTCCCATTGGCCTAGTGCCATTTCTTTGTACACAGAAAGGGACAGAATCAGGACTGTGATTTACAGAATAAGAAGGAGGCATGGCATCCTTATTGCCTATCGGAGCCATCTTAAAAGAAACTAGATTTTGAAAAGGAAAGTTTATCAGACTGCCTAATAGAAGCGATATTAGGTCTACTCCTATTTGCGAAAAGCGAGCATCCCAGGGGAGTCAATTCACGTTTTTCAAATTCATTCAAATTAGTGCCATCGAAGTTCCCTGAGATGCTATCATTCCATCGGCCAAAGAAGAGTGCTCTGAGAGAGGCATAGCAGGAAGTCGTTAGAGGTAGGGGATGTATATACCATCCCAGTCCCTTGTTCCCATGTTGTGGTAAGTGAGTGCAAATCCAACAATTACTCCTATTAAAAATAGCATGCGTAGCATTCATCACTATCATCAAAGTGTTATTATGATATTTCTGTCTATGCCGAGAGTCCCTAGGGGACAGAGTGTGAAGGTGTACAGAGGGAGTCAAAACAGTTGGTACAATTTTGGTCGGTAACAGAGGCTTCAAAGGATAGATTTCTTCAAAGTACCAAAGTCCCACGGCAGCAGTTGCAAAACTAACAATAATCAAAACAAGAACACAACAGTACGTTTTCAGGGCCCAGGCACATTGTCCATTGTTCGATTTGGTCACCTCCTTATCTAATAGTTCAATACGAGGAGCAGCGGTGAAGGCGGCAGGCATCATGGTTATCCCGATCGTCGGCCCCAATGTTCGTTGCTGGCGGCACTTCGGCCGCGCGACTTCTTAGTCCTTCCCAACCCTAGCCAACAGAACCCTCCTTTTCCTTTGTTCCAAAAAAAAAAGGAAGACAATAGTATTTCAATCACTCCTTTTTCTTCCAGATGCACGATACTCGTGCGGCGCGTGGTCGAAGGTTGTACCTGATGGTACCCAAGTTTGCTGAATCCAAAAGCAAAGTATCGTCGCTCCCTGAGGGGAGCGTCGCGTCGGTGGCGACGGAAGTCGCAGAACTTGAAACAAGAGTTTCCGGAAGTGATCGATCAAGAGAGTGCGGAGACAAGATGGACGGCTCCCCGAGCTCCTCGGGCTCAGAGAACTTCTCCGACGCACTCACAGCGCTGCCTGCTACTCCGAGATCAGAGATCGTAGCATCAGCAAGGGGTTCTGTTTCTTCTGTAACGTGTGGCGTCGGGTGAGGGATCTTCTTCACATGCGTTGCATGTACCCAGTTCTTCTTTCCTGCCACCCGCACTGCCGTCCTGGTGACCAATAAAACCTGGTAGGGTCCCCGCCAGCGAGGCGCGAGACAGGAAGACCTTTCGTAGGCCTTTACCAGGATCCAGTTGCCGGGCAATATATCGTGTCCTGGGCCCGTAAACCGTACAGGTAAGGCGGCATTCACCTGGTGGTAAATGAAATACAGGTTTTTAGTCAATTGATTACAATAGTCTATGAGCAATACATTCTCCACATCCCTCAGGGCTTTAGGTTTAGGGAGACCCCAAATATTAGCAGGCCTTCCCATTACTACCTCGAATGGAGAAAGCCCAGTTCTAGTCTGGGGTGTGGTGCGCATAGCGAACAACACAATAGGTAAAGCATCTGGCCATTTTAATTTAGTGTCGGCACATGTTTTTGCAAGTTTGTTTTTCAAAATACCGTTGTGTCTTTCTACCAACCCCGCACTTTGAGGGTGCCTAGCTGAATGAAAACGTTTCTCAATCCCTAAGGCAACACATATTTGCAACATTACAGCTGCGATGAAGTGTGGGCCATTGTCCGACCAGATTATCCTCGGGAGCCCAAATCGAGGAAAATATTCTTTCACCAAGATCTTTGCGGTAGTCATGGCGGTAGCATCTTTGACAGGGAAAGCCTCGACCCATTTGCTAAAAGCACAAATGATAACAAGAACATATTTCAAGTTATTACATTGTTCCATTTCAATGAAATCAAGGTGAATGGTTTCAAAGGGGACAGAGAGGGGCCCGAAACTTCCCCTTGGAGTCACTGTCCCTTTACCCACATTGTGTTGCAGGCAAATCATACAATTCTGAGCATATCTTTTTGCAGTTTCCAAAATTTTGTCATTCACCCAAACCTGCTGTAATATCTTCGCAATTTGCTGGGCACACACATGTGTTGGACCGTGTGCCATTGTGACCATTGCTAATACATAAGAATCAGGAAGCAACCATTTCCCGTCAGATGTGTCCACCCAACACCCTTCGTCATCCAATTTCCCCATGCCTTCAGCCCATTTCCTAGATTCTTCAACAGAGGCATCAGTCTGAATATCTCGCACAGACCCAATGCCTTCATCTATTATACAACCATCTCTCACTTCCCTCGAGGTATACATGTCTGTGCTAAGGTCTGTGGCTGTTTGTCTAGCTATCGAATCTGCAAAAGCATTTCCTTTGCCCACATCGTCTATGACCTTCCAATGTGCTGCACATTTCATGATCGCTAGTTGTTCAGGGAGTGAGAGTGCTGAGAGTAGTTGTACTATTAAGGGGCCATGCTGAATCTTGGTCCCGTGTGAGGTCAGAAACCATCTTTCCGACCACAGTTTTCCGAAGTTGTGAGCCACCCCAAAGGCGTACTGACTATCCGTATAAATGTTAACTCTATGCCCTTGGGAGAGCTCGCAAGCACGGGTCAACGCTATAATCTCTGCGGCCTGCGCGGAGTTATGCGGAATCCTTTTAGTTTCTACAATCTTGTTCAAAGTAGTAACTGCATAAGCAGCTGTAGATGTGCCATTCGGAAGTTTAAAACAGGAGCCATCACAAAACAGCTCCCCTTCCGCATTCTCCAAAGGAGTATCTGAGAGGTCTATTCTGCCCTTTGTTTCTTGTTCGGTGGCATACAGGCAGTCATGTGATCCATCATCGCCGCAAGCAGTAGTTTGCGGGAGAGGCAAAAGTTCAGCCGGATTGAGAACACAACACCTTTTAATTTGGATATGAGGAGCAAATAGAACTAATTCATACCTGGTCAACCGGGCAGAAGTAAGGTGTTGTGTTTGAGTTTTATTCAATAGAATATCAACAGAGTGAGGTACCATCAGAATCAAATCGTGGCCTAGGACCATCCCCTCACTCTGTTTTACAGACGCAGCGGCAGCAGCAACAGCGCGCAGACATCGCGGCAAAGCGCATGCAACAGGATCGAGGGCGGAGGAATAATAGCCGCACGGCCTATTCTTCCCTCCATGTTCCTGCGTTAACACAGACAAAGCACATCCATTACATTCATGCACAAACAACACAAAGGCCTTATCGTAATTTGGTGTACCCAGAACCGGTGCTGAACACAGCGCGGCTTTGAGAAGCTCAAATGATCGTTGATGTTCCGATTCCCATGGCAGTGGCAGAGAAATGCCCTTCTTCGTCAAAGCCAACATCGGTTTTACCACTAGGGCAAAGTTCGGGATCCACAGTCTACAGTAGGACGCCATCCCTATCAGGGCTCTGACTTCCTTCTGTGTTTTTGGGACAGACATGCCAGAAATGTGTTTTATTCGTTCAGGTGTCAATCTTCTCCCCTCCTTTGACAGGAGGTAGCCTAAATAGGCAACCTCCTGGCAACAATATTGAAATTTCTTAAGTGAAGCTTTGTGACCATGTTCGGCTAAATGAACAAGCAACAATATAGTGCCTTCTTTACAAGCTTTCTTAGAGTCTGCAGCTAGGAGCAAATCGTCTACATATTGAAGCAGCGTGCAAGTAGGTGGCAATTCAAGGGTGTCGAGCTGCTCTTTTAAGGCTCTACTATAGATACTAGGACTTTCAGTATACCCTTGAGGTGCCCTTGTGAATGTAAATGAGCGTCCCCCCAAGGTGAACGCGAACAAATACCTGCTCTCCTCATGTATCGGAATACTAAAGAAGGCGTTTTTCAAATCTACGACACTAAAGTGTGTAGCCGTAGCAGGGATCATTGTTAAGATTGTTGTTACATCAGGCACGATTGGAAATTGTGGGGCCACTACCCGGTTAATAGCACGAAGATCTATTATAAACCGGTACGGAATTGCATTGTCGCCTTTCTTATATACCGGCAAGATCGGACTATTACATAAGCTACCTGTAATCTCTTCGATCACTCCACGATGTACAAAATCGGAGGAAATGCATTTCAGAGCGCGCTCACCTTCAACTGAAATTTTATATTGCGGAATGCGCAGTAGCTTAAGCCCATGTTTCAATACTATCTTAACAGGGTCGATGTGCAATATCCCGACATCATTGTCGTCTATTGCCCACAAACATTCTGGGACAATGTCAAATTCGGGAGGTAGAGGTCGGGTCAAGTATTGGGAGTTAAAGGGTTGCTGTGGTGAAACTGTTAATCTTATTCCATCAGGGGAACAATGAATCACTGCGTTCAATTTCTTCAACAAATTCAACCCCAGCAAATTTTCTCCACAGTTTGAAGTAAGAAGAAAAGGGCACTGGTCTGTAAAAGGGCCCAAAGAAACGGATAACGGCGCAGAAACCGGACAAACAGTTGGTATACCAGAGAACCCTATAGAAACATTTGTTTGCCCTGACAGGGGGATGTTTGGAACCCGAGAATGGTCGATGGAGCACTTCTGTGCTCCAGTGTCGATCAAGAACTGATGTTTCCTATTCCCCACCAATAATTCAACGTAGGGGCCCTTCTGAATAACGGGAATAGGTAAAGGTTGCAAACGCTGCTTCGGGCAATCCTAATAAGGCAGAACTTCATCAAAGGGAAGTTCCTCAGAAAGATAGGCGGCGGAAGGATGATCAAATATATTTCTCGAGTCCATACTCGGAGTCTGATTTTCCCGTGAAAAAGATTGCTGTGGATCTTGTAGAAGCTGACCCCTATCAGGGCCCCCTGCTCCAGGGCGGCCCCGTGGTCGCCTACCCATACCTCCGAATGTGCCTCCTGACCTCTGACGGAGGGCAGGGCACTGTGCTCGCCAGTGACCTTCCTGGCGGCAATAAGCACACTGATTAATATTTATAGAATTTGGAGGAATATTTCCTCTTGGAATGTACTGACCTCTAGTTTGTGTCGTACCTCCTCTGGGGTTTCTGACAATTTGCTGTAACAATACCTTAGTCTTTAGGTCACCCCTTCTTTTTTCGATTTTCTCTTTTTCATTATTAACCCGATTCTCATAATACTGAGCCATATGCAAAACCTCTGACTGAGATTTTGCCTGCCAAGCGCTCTCTGAGGACATAATTTGTGACTGGATGTCGGGCAACAATCCACGCACAAATTTGTCCACAAACAACCTCTTCCCCGACTCTGTACCTAAATCCTGTCCACTGAAGTCGGAGAACACCTGTTCGAATCTATTAAAGAATTCGGTAGTACCTTCAGTTTTCCCTTGGACGCAGGCCGTAAGCTTGTCCCAAATAATCCTTTTTTCTGGGATTATAGTTTTTAGTTTGGCAACTATTCTATCGGGTAAAGTGAGTATTACCTGGGGTGGTTTCTCACCAGCTGGTCGTTCCCCATCTATTCTAGTCAAATTTACCCATGTATCCCCTAACCCCGGCACATCATCTATTGTTCGTACCTGTTTCCATACATCAACAGGTAAAAGCACTGGAAACAATAAATCCATGTCACTTAAGGTGAACACAGAAGACTGCAAAACGGATTCTATTTCTTTGTAAAACCCTGTCGGGTTCTTCCTGATATCAGGGACTGATTGTCTAATCGTGTTCACTTCCTGTCGAGAGAACGGGACGTGAACAAACTGTGATACGTAATGTGCAGGGATATCCACCGCGGCAGTACCAGCCGCCGCGTTGGCGGGGATTTCTACTTTTGGGACAAGGGTCGGAGGGACCTCTCTCATAGGCAACTGAGATATAGGGACCTCCGACCGCTTACTAAGTAATAAGGCCAAATCGAGCGCTAAAGCAGCTGTAGAAGTGTCGGGCGAAAAAGCTCTTTTACAAATACCTAATAACTCTGTGGGGCAACCAACCTTCTTCCTTATACATTCCTCCTGTAAATGCTGTACCATCACTTGGATTACCTTCCTTTGCATCTCTACCGTGTATTGACTATATGTGTCATATACCTCATCTGGCGGTATCGATGAATCCGAGATCCACCGAATCGCATCTCTGGTACAAATCCGTACTTCCTCAGGTGCTGATCTTCGGCACGAAAGGAACCGTTTCTGCACATATATCCTATCGTCCTCATCATCCTCGTTTTGTAACCTTTCAAAATCCCTTCTAAACTCAAACAACCTATCGACATGCCCATATACTTTCTGCTCTGTATCCCTCGAGAGTGCCAAGGCATTCAGATCTCTCACCCCTTGTGGGAGATCCGAAGTCTGCAATCTACCCCACATTACACATAAGTGAATCCCCAGTCCTTCAATAAAAACGTTTTTCTCGGGAAAATCGTGCAAATTAGATAATGTTGAAAATACATCAGTTTGATCACCTTTTTCCATGCAATGTTTAGCCCAAGCAAATAGTTCCTGTTTCCTGCCTGCAGGAACAGTACTACGAGTCACTATTCTCGACCCTGCACCGGGATCTGATTTAGTGAACACAGGACTTCCTGGAATCGAAAGTGTAGGTGAACCTAACATGGGTGCAGGGGAAAGAGGTAATGTAACAGACGAAATAGACGGAGGAGCGACAACTAAAGAACTAGGGGTAGTAGGCTGCGCAGGAGGAGTAGGAATAGCGATAGGAGCAATAGCAGGAATGGGCAAAGCGCCCACAACGGGAGCATACGGAGGTGGCACTGAAGAATCAGGCCTCCGTTCGTTTAATATTTTCTCTATAAACTCCTCGGAAACATGGAAATCTTTAGAGGGGTACATTTTCTGGACTCCGAGCGAGAAAGCTCTGTCCATTTTCTGGGTTTCATCTAATCGTTTTTCCTTGTCATATAACAATGCCTTTTCGGCATTCGTTTTATGACGTCGTGCATGTTTATCCCTACTTTTAAGCTGCTGTAATGCTTCCTTTTTCCAATTTTGTAACACATCAAAGGCTGCTGGCCTAGCCTTTTTCTTAAGCAAGATCGACTCTAAGTATTCGATACAGGGGATCTCAAAACTACCATTGATTGGCCACTGAAATTCGGAGGCATTTCTGGTCTGTCTGTGCCAAATGTCATTAAATACAATACTACCAATGCCATACTTACAGTACATAGTACACGCCGGCGACCCCTCCTGTGGTGCCGGACGGCTAAATTCCAAAGATTGTCGATCGCTGCGGAACAGAGCCCTAAAACAGCTAGACAATTTCCCAGGCATTTCTCAAAGAATTGGTGTTACCTGGTCCAATAATTGTGTCTGCAGATACAATACGCCAAATTCAAATTGTCAGGGTTAAATTAAGAGCCGGGTCACGACTGCACCTGACCAAACCTAAGGAGGACCGTACGGTTTACAAAGGACTTCAACTAACGAATTTTACCTGCGTTCGGTGGTTTCGGCAAATCTGCCCGCCTCGGAATTGGACCCTCGTCAAGATGCCGTGTCAGACCGCACGACTATCGCCCAAGGATCGGATCGTGCAGCGCTGCCGAGGTATCGCGTCTCGATCAGTCGGGCCCGCAGAATCACACCGTCCGATCCCGATTCGATAGTCTGCGTCAACCTTCAATGATCCGGCATCAATCTTGAGGGTCCCTATTCGGGCGCCAACTGTGGAAACAGAGAAATTGATATGAGGCCGGGAAGCCCAAAAGGAAACACACCAACACAGGTTACAAAGGACATACAAAGCGCTTTATTTCAAAGTTACAAAGTTACCAAAGTCAATTGACATGCAAATAGCTATTCGGCCCTCTGACTTACACACGAACCTTCAACGTTAGGTTCGCACTGAAAGTGGGAGAGACCGATCATCGGGATGCTCGGGTTTTTATACATTTTGTGCTGCATTGGCCAGCCCTCTTGCAAGTTAACCATTCTTGGAACAACGGCTAGGGTTCGTAGCCAGGTCGAACACGCAATTTCCATGTATTAGATCAGTTCCGCTGATACAGTTACATATTTACACCTAGGTTAAACAGAGGACAGGGTCTTAGTTCATGACCCTAACAGGTAGCCTGCGGACATATTATTCATTCACGTGTGCGGAGGTCACCATAGCCGAAGTCTTACTCGAAATGTCATTCGGCCTCCATTTTGTGATTCGAGGTGACTTCCACACTGCAAGAGTACCTAAAATGGCGGCTAAATCCAAGATGGCGGCTTTCATGATACATTAAGGTCAAGACCTTGCCGCGGAACCTATGTACATAGTATTCTTTTTTGGCGGCTTGGCGTAGGCCAACATATATTCAAACAATGCGATTGGGGTCACAATACTATATCGATTTCCACAGTGATGAGGCCCTTAATCTCTGGCTTTTCCCTAGTGTGAAGCACAAGCTGTGCACATTTTCCTTTTCTTGTGGAACCTGTGTTGCTCACATTCACTCAGTCACAGAAGGCCTGGTTTTCTCTTCTGCCACAAAACATTACTGCAATGTCCTACAGACTTCTATAGATGTCACAAAAAATCAAAGTCACACACTCAGTCACCCAAGATTCACTAACCCGTATGGTTCCCTATCCCTAAATTCATACCAGAAGGCACCTTTGCTGTTTGTCCATTCAAAATCACTGAAAGTGTCACACAGTACTGTGTAAGAAAACCTTTCTTAAGCCTAACTCTCTGAGTGCCAATACATTCACTACGTCTTTGTACCCTACGTCCTGCTCAACTACTCTACTCCAACTATGCGTCTCTTATTAGGCCATGCAGTGGAACTTGTTTTGACCTCTTAAAAAGTTACTGAATTTCAGATGATTCAATATTCTCATCATACAGTTTGTCCGAGCCTTACCATAACACTTTACTTTTAATGTACATTTCTTATAAGCATTTTGCAAATAATTGGGCTATCCGCCTAAGCATCTGACACATTACTATAAGCTGTGTTCACCATCAAACTGACGACATAAAAATAAAAAAAGCAGGGAACATAGGGTCCCTTCAACCCTCCAGTAATCTCCAGTTTGAGGAGTTCATAAAAAGGTGTCACCTTCCAAAGCATGGTGCCAATGACAAATTAGGTTTTATACATTTCAGTTTGTGAAATATTTTAAAGTATCTCATTTTCCTTGTAGATTTCTTTGATCTTCTCCTACATCATATTTAACTAAAATATCCTTCACATTTTCTAAAATGTAGCACAATATTCTATTTTTAAGGGAAATACAATATAATGCTATATCAATTCCACACTGTATTTACTAATGGCAATATTGCTTATCGAATGATCATTAATATATTTTCTTTACCAAATACATTTTTCCTGTAAACGTGCCATGCGATAGAGAAATAACGTAAACTTTAATCATGTCTGCCTTCTGCCAGTACCCTCCTACTACCCGCAACTGTGACAAGATGTTTTTTGGACAGGTTAATGTCCAACATGTTTATCAATGGCAGTACCTTAATAAGTGACACAGAGCTATGGCTCACACAATATCTGGCTTCCTCAGTGGGCCATAAAACAGAATAGAGATCGCACATGAGGGGGAATAAAATGTGTTCCTACAAGATGTTGAACATGTGACATTGTAGCCATTGTGCTGTGCCACAAAATCAAACCCAATGCACTGTTACTGCCATGTAGTCAGTGCTTTGGCTCTCATCCACATATCTATTATAAAGTGGTGTTTCCTATTCTCTGACCTGCCAAATGTCTTTCTCACCACAAGAACTATACATAATAAAATTCAGGCATAGCCTTGCATGCACATTAATTCTGTCAGGCAATATGCCAGCAAGCATCAGCATTTGTCTCTAAAACATTTGTTATAAAAAAAATATCTATAGGGAAGGGACATTGTTAGCATTATCACCACTTTGGCATTCATCTGTACCCATTAATTGTTATGATTATATTTCTGTCACTGGACTGGTGCATGTCCATTATTCTCCTGAAGCTACTATAACTATGCTTGCTATTGGGAGTACTTGCTGCTGGCTTACCACACCTCCTGTTTCTGGGGTGACAGTGTGGGGCAGTGCCAACATTCGTCTGGCTGTAAATTGATTCCTGTTGGGCAATGACAGGACAAGAGTAAATATGGTGTTCCACAAGGCACACACATGCCACTGGTTGCTGTGATGGTCTGGTTCGTCCTGTCATTTCTTGATTGATAATCTACCCCACTGACACATTGCGGTCTCTAACTTGGTGTTGCACAAAGAGTGTAGAGAGCATATGTGGTTTGTGGAATGTCCACACGCTGAATGAATGCAGGTGTTGTGCGGGCAAGTGCTACTTCAGTGATGTTTTGCTCCTCGAATAGGTCCTCTGGCACACTGCTGGAGCTGGGTTGGACCCAGTATCAGTGTTTTAAGATATATTTATACACCTGTGACGGAAAGCCATCTGTGAGGGTGGAGTGGCTGGATCACTTGGGGTTTTTAATACAAATTGAAGCTGGTAATTCTATTTCACTAAGTGTGATCTGCTAATTAGACCTCAGTTCCATAGTGCAAACATGTAACTCTGCTGGGACTGTCTATTGACACCCCTAGCAGCTTCCTAGTAATTTGGTAAAATTGCAGTTACAGAGTAACATTTGCAGTCCTGCAAACATCGAACTGAAACCCAAAGCTCCAACAGCCAGGGGCTTCATTTAATCACTGGCAACACTGATCTTAACGATAAATAATTGTGTACTCTGAAGGACAGTTGGCAGTTTAGTAAACAAATGTCATGGTCTATCAGAATACAGAATTATAAAGGGAAAAACAATATGGTAATTGTATTGCATGTTTGTATTATAGTGATTCATTCAACTCACATGACTATGTGTGTATCAGCTCTCTGGAGCTGGGTTTCAACCAAAACCAACCATTTGTTCCAGCTCGAGAAATACAATTTCTTTCTCTCTGGGAAGGCTTGCCACATTCCAGGAGGACAGGAAATATCCCCAGGGAGTTATCTCAGAACAAGTGCTTGAAAGGTGTTTACTACCAGGACAATGGAGAGAGCATGCCGGGGTGGTATTTACTGGATCCTCATGAATAATAATAATAATAATAATAATAATAATAATAATTTGGCATTTATATAGCGCTGCCGGGATTCGAACCTGCATTCGCAGGCTCTGCACTGATGTTAAAGCGGGCGCTCTACTCGCTGTGCCACTTGACAGGCAGACAGGGGAAAGGGAGGAGTTAGAGTTGCCCAGGAAAGTATTTGCACCATCTTGTCATTTATTAGGTCACACACATTTCCTGTGCCTCTGTCCCACTTCCTGCAGATAAATTACTCCGACATCAGTAGGCAAATACTCTTGTCCCAACAGTCAGGATCAGACCCTTACAAAAGTCGTGAAATTGAAGTGTCCCCTGACAGTTGAAACATTGTTTAATAAGTTTAAGAGAGCAGAAGAAGAAGGTTTCACCTGAAGCGTTTTGGGGGTATAGGCTGCCCAATGCCCTCTGCCATAGAGGTGAAGATAAAGACTAAAAAGAAGGATGTAATACCCTTCTCTCTTCCATCCAAAAGGACTATTTGTGATGAATGGTTGGTTGGGCAAGTCCAAATTCTGCTTGAACACTGGTCTAGAATCCTGCTCAGTGGAGGTAACTAGCACGCCCTTGGAGTATCAAGAACTCCTTGCTGACCACCGAAGCCAAATTGTTGTTGCCCCTCCCACCTTGGTTGGCACAGGCTCCTGATTCTTGATAACAGGTAACCTCGAGGCAGCCAATGGGGGGAAGAGGGTTAGGGAGAAGTTGTGGATAGGGAAGTGGTAGCAAGGAAAACCAGGTAGAGAGTTAAGGTACTGGTAATGGATGGGAATTGGGGTTTTAGGAAAGAGATAAACACAACACAAATCACATTGAGAGGCCGAGTCAGAATGGCTTTCGTCCTCTCCTTAGCAATGCACTTCTTAATTAGGGATTCATTGCACCTGTAATCATCCTCCTGACCTTGATGAACACACTCCTCCTTGAATTCAGAGTATGCCTCTCCTTAACTCCTATCTCACCATGATATTCATATGGCAAGCAACAAACATGACATATTGCAAGCAACATACATGGAAACACCTCAGTACTCACAAGGACTCAGTGTGTGATCAATTAACCCAAAAACAGTGCATGCCACTCAGTGTGATAAGGTTACCACATGAAACAATGACATAAGCTTGGCATGACGAAGGAACTCCTGAATGCGTGTGACTGTGGAGTAATCCAAGGGTCATGTACCCCTCTCAATAGGCACAGAAATGCAGTTTGTGCAGCAGTGAGTTCAGCGTACAAACAGCGACGAACAAGCATTAGCGTTTCAAATACACATGTTCCAAATCAGCATTCTCTGCTGGTGTTCTGTAATTCCCATGCTCCGTTCACGCTTTACCAGAACATTATAGCTGAGTAATAAGCACAAGGCAATTAACTGAGGCCTGTGGTGCCCGACTGGCACCACCCCAGGCTGAATAAGGCAGACGTTGCAAGCGTGCATAACCTTAACCTCACTGATGCGAGCTAGCCTGCGGAGCGTGGGAGCAGCAGAGAGGAAGGAATTATGTAGTTTAGTGGTTTGCCCCACTCTTTTGTCTTGTTGCCACCATGCGCGGACCTCCTTCTTCCTCAAGCGGACACTCCACCACAAACTCCTGCCTGCAGTAGTCAAAATCACAAGCAAGCAGCATTGGCCCGGGGAGAGTTTTTAAGGGCCAGAACTGTGCATACACGCATGCCACATGCTGCTCCCAGGTCATCATGGGAATTGAAGTTAATTTGACATTCCCAGCACCAGACAAGCACTGTGGCAAACCAGCATGAGAGACCCAGTTCACTGCGGTTCCAACACACCACACCGCCAAGGCTTATTAGCCTGTGTGTTGTGGCTCCGGCCGCAAAACTTCCCATGCTTCACCACCACTACCAAATTTCTCAGATTACCCCCACCCCCTCCAGGCCCCTTTCAGGACCCGGCTTGTCTGGGTGGGCACGCTGAAAAACTCTTACCAAGTGTGGGGCCAGAACCGCATCTAAAGACTTCCAAAGGTTTTCCGGCCCAAACCCCACCCAAGAAATCAGATGCCACAGTCTCTTGTTGCGTAACTTGGAGTAAAAAAAATCTGTTGTACTTCAAATTCTTCTTGTCCAACCATATCACACCAGGAGGCTTCTGTGTCACAGCACCAGGAGCTGCGGGCTTAATAAAAGAGACATGAACAAATGGTTCTATCTTGAAATGAGAGGGAAGATGCAAACAAACTGCTGTCCATGAAATGCACAGAACAATAACATAGGGACCAATAAATCGGGGTACAAATTTACGAGATCCAGACAGCTTGATATTTTGTTTTGACAACCACACACGGTCCCCCATAACATACTTTGGACTCTCCCGCTGCTTCTTGTCTGCCTGTTTCTTATAGGCCTCTTCAGCCTTATCCTGATCTTGTCATGCCTTCTGTCTTATGTTCAGAAGCTCCTGTTTACGTTTAGTTGCCGCAGGGATCTTATTTCTAGTCAGAAATTCCTCATACAGCATTTTACACTCTCAGCCATATATATTTACCTGGTCTAACAGCGCAGAAATTAATGTCCTGATAGTCTCAACATTAGGGTAGCCCCAGATCTTTCCCAGACCTAGCGACACCCCTACTCATCCGGCTAACATCTAGGCCACACCCCTAAATACCTATGTATGAGATGCTGCCTTTTGTACGTGGCCTCCCTTATGTAGGCATTTTGGTAAGTTAATTGCTTTACAAGATCTTCTTAACCATTCATAAAATCAATATTTATAAAAGAAGAAGTTCTGACTGACTCATGAACACCCAGCTCAAACAGTTTAACCTAGGAATGTGAAATTTGGAAGGTACATTGTTTTCATGATGTAGGCACCCACTAAGGAAGGATTTTGGAAATTCCATCTTTAAGGGCAGAGCGGTTGGATTTTTGACTGACTCATCAGCACCCAGCTCAAACCGTTCAACGTAGGATCATGAAATGTGGAAGGTACATTGTTTTCATGACGTAGGCACCCGCTAATGAAGCATTTTGGGAAATTCCGTACCTAGAGGGGTGAAAACATGAGGTGCATTTTTTTATGAGAGTGCTCATATCACAAAAACCAAAAATGTTACAAACGTGAAAATTGGGTTTTAGATTCTTCTTCAAAAAAAGAGAAACATATGTTTTACCATTTTCCAAAAATCCAGCCAAGAGAGGTGGAAAAGGGGGGGTGGATTTATTTTAAGAATACCCATATCTAAAATGGGAGATGTTAGAAAAGTAAAAATTCACATTTTAAAGCTTCATTATAAAGTATTTTCCGAACTGCTTCTTAAAATTGGTAACAGAGAGTATCCCTTATTTGAGAGCAAAATTGTCATCCCTTCTGACCAAGGCATAGTCTTCAATTCCCTAGCAGATCTGATACCCAGATCCTCCTCCCTTTTCTGGGGTCTATGAAGAGGATTTGGCCTTGGTGAATAGAGTGTACATCATCATCCAGGCATGGATGGCCACACATGGACTATGCCTGAATGATGACAAAACTGAACTTATCATTTTAGGCACTACCTCTAGCTTAAAGAAACTAGGCCCTGCCTACTCCTCTTTCACAATTGATTGCAATAGCATCGAAGTTGAGCGAGAGGTCAAAACGCTGGGCTTTTATCTGGATTCAAACTTCTCTTTCAACAGAGAGGTGAATTCCTTAGCCTCTTCCACGGCCTACACGTGTAAATTGATCTGTGCAGCCAAACCGTTTCTGTCTGACACTAGCTGTTTGACCCTCTCTAGAGCCCTTATATTGTCCCGTCTGGACTATTGCAACGCTCTCTATCTTGGGTCTTCCAAAGCCACCACTAGCAAACTACAAACTCTTCAGAATAACGCCCTAAGAGCGGCATTGGGCATCTCTAGAAGAGATCATATTACATTACATAACCAAAAGAACAACTGGCTCCCTATTAAAGACAAAATTCTCCTAAAAACCCTGTCACTTACTCACAAATCTCTCAATAAAGTCGCTCCGACTTACTTGATTGACAGATTTCACAGACAGACCTCCTTGAGACCCACAAGAACAGTATATAAAGACTGCCTTTCTGTCCCGAACTTTAAATGCTCCCCCATAGAGGGCAGCAGTTTCCCAGTGAAAGCAGCTAAACTGTGGAACTCCCTACCCCCCACGCTCAGAATGAACCTGCATTATCAAAACGTCCGATCTAAGGTTGTCCTATGGTTGAAAACGTAGGCTTGTCAACACATCCTGATGTTAAGTGCCTCGCTTTCCTTCCCTCTGCACATTTTGTACCTACATGTGCCTATCTGTATATTTGTATATAAGCCTGTTATTATTTTTACTGTGTTTGTATATATTCCTGCTGCTGTAACCAAGCTTTGCATATACATGTAACTGCTGAGCCCTGTTACCTTAGGGTATGATCGCGCATTATAAATAATAAAACAAACATCCAAAATGTGCCCTGATATAAAAAAAAATGTAATGGAGAAATCTACAGAATGCTTATGTGAGCGTGCCGTTTTAACACCAAAGAACAGCATGACAACTGTAATCAATAAGATACTTATTAATTCCTTTGGAGGAGTCCAAATGAAGTAAAAATCTGTAAACTCAGTGGTTCAAAGTGATGACGCAGTCCACAACCCCATTGAGTTCTTAAAACACTTTAAATACTCCTGGTCTTCCTGAACATAAACTTCTTCTCTAAGTGGGAGCACCTGTGATATTATTGCCGGACCGGTTCTGGCCAGTAAATGTTCCATAATCAGATGCGCTGCCAACTTATATACATAGAGCAAAAAATAGCTATTAGAATTTATAAAGAACGCCCATGATTCAACAAAAGGTTATAATGTCTGGATGACACAGTCATATGTCATATTGACGTTTGTTTAATTGAATTGATTGTCCATATTTCCAAGATTTTTATGCCAAGATGACAGAGTCATATGCCAACACGTGTTTCGACCTCCACAGGTCTTTTTCAAGGCAAAACTCTGTTCCAATGTATGTTCTAGCAAATGCATGTCCCCTTAAAATTGCGCTGGAACGTTATTTTTGTATTCTGGTCGATTTCCTGCGCTCGTTACATTATTTGGAAAGTCCAGGTGAAATTTCATATTGATATGCAGTCTGCCATAGGTGGCATTACATGTACTGAATCTCACCCGCACCCATGCGTCCCATGGTCAGTTGCGACGCGGGCGCGTCGGTGTTCCGAATTTATAGAAGCACCGGAAATCCGGGGCTGTGTCATCCAGACATAATAATCTTTTGTTGAATCAGGGGCGTTCTTTATAAATTCTAATAGCTATATTTTGCTCTATGTATATACGTTGGCAGCGCATCTGATTGTGGAACATTTACTGTTTTTCTATGTTACGTTATGTGGGTTAGAGGTGCCTACTTGTTCTACTTGGATGCTGCAGCCGGTTTTATGTGTTATTTGAGGAAGTATTTGGTTTAAAGATTCATGCTCAAGCGCTTCCAAATACCTGACACACCTCAACCTCACTGTTTTTGCATACCAAAAATACCCCTTATACCTTCAGAATATATTTGTGAATTCAAAAGACTTCAATTCCCCTTAAAGGTTTGTTTCGCCACGCCCATCAAAAAATCTCAGGGGCAGACTTTAAAGGTAGCAGGGATTGACCTAAGGGAAGACTGCTTCTCACATGGGCAGTTTTAAGTGGCCTGTTCCAGAGTGAGCTCATACAAAAAACTCATGTCTTTTGAAACCAATTGTACCAAATCCCGAAATCCACATGAGTGAAGCCGCAGGCAACTCCTAGTATAGTATAAATTAGTTGATTGATGAACCTTAAAACTATAAAAATCCAAATCGTTGTGTATATTGTAATCCCTTTGTTGTATGAGTGCATTCAAAATCTATTTCATAAGAGACTTCACAGGTTAGTCATTAAAAGACACGTTAGATATCTAATTTCTGTAATATTTTGAGTACATTGACTCCCTAATTATTGCTATTTCTATATTGACCAAAACTGATAATGACCAGTTCTATGTGAGTGCATCCCCCAAAATTTGAAAGTGGTACATTTCATTTGGGTAAGTTTCATCATGACATTTATTTCTTTTTTCTTTTACTGAAGTGCTCTATTACACCTACCATCTCCACCATGTCACTACTTTCTCCCTTTTTTCCACCCCTGCATACCACCCACTACGTATAGACATATGTATATCATTTATGACTGCAATGACACTTAACAGGATGAAACTTACCATTTTCACATTTTTGTGGATGAAATCAGTGAGTAGAGCGTTGACCCAATGGTTAAAATATTTGAGATGCAGGTTCACCTCAGAACTGAAACAAATGTTTACCTCACATGAAATCCACTGTTTCGCAATCACCCCATTATCCACCATCCCGTTTGCCTCCCATTATATTGAACGGGCAAACCATTAAAGAATGCCAATGCCCTTCTTGAAAGAAATGTTACCTTAAACGACATTGGGCCTCATTACGACCCAGGCGGTAAGTTACCGCCTGGGTCGTACCTTTACCACCATGGCGTAAACTATGTTTACGCCATGGTGGTTGGCGGACTTACCGCCCCATTCCGAGGTTGGCGGGGCGGTAAGTCCCCAATCCCCATTTACCCTTCCCCATTCCCATTTTTGCCCCATAGGGCATAATGGGAGTGGGGAAGGCGTTAATTACGCCACCGTAAATTACGGTGGCGTAATTAACATCAAGGTCCCTTAGCGCCATGGATTTTAACACCTGCTAAAAGCAGGTGTTAAAACCTCCATGGCGCTAAGGGACCTCGGAATCAGGCGGTAAGGGTCGGCGCTGTTTACGCCGCCGTAAACCCCTTACCGCCTGAGTCGTAATGAGGCCCATTGTCCAACATGACCTATAGCCAAGTGCTTTACAACTTCTTTTGAACCCTAGGGTCATGTTTGCCATTGTCCTATGAAATGTACACTGTGGATTTGCATGGTGAATCTTGTTTTTTTCCCAGCAAAAATGATTTTTCATAAAAATGATAAGATATCAGGCTATCAAGCAAGAAACTGAAGAATTAATTATAAACAGTCGTAAAGTTAGCTTTGCATTAGTCCATAGCCTTCTTCATCCAAACAATTAATCTGCTCATTTCTAGAAATAGAGAGGGTGACACATTACTGAGAGGAAAAAGAGGGACAAGTGAGCAATTCATTTCACAGATACAGGTCCATTACTCATGGAAGGCTACCAAAAATATCTTTTCTCCTTTCTGTTATTCTTTACCATGTTCTGTAGCACGTCCATCGATCAGAAATTGGAGATTTCAATAGGTAACATAAATTTGTTCACAGCTTACTCCATTTGTCACTCAGATTGTATGTTTATGTCCTCTTTCAGCAGTAGCAGAGTGTTGGTGCATTCATCAAGTCTCAACAACACAGGGAATCAACGCTCTGAAGCTGACGTCTTACAATTCGGCTCATCTCCATTTTATAGGTTTTCTAAATATTAACAATTGTTTATAGGTTGAGCTGTAATATGGAGCTTTGGTGATGAATTCCCCTTCTTCGGACACCGATTTTGGGATAAAGCATCAGGTTCCGAATATTGAAACCTCTCAAAAACAGCCATTGAAAAGTTGGAATGAGACCTTGGTGCTGGAGTTCATTCTTCTGGGGCTTAGTGATGATGCACACATTCAGGAACTGCTCTTTGGTCTATTTCTTGTGATTTATGCTGTGACTGTACTGGGTAATGTGGGTATACCTCTTTTAATAATGGTTGATTCCCAGCTCCACACTCCTATGTACTTTCTCCTCAGTAACCTGTCATGTATTGATTTATGCTACTCTACAACAGTGACTCCCAAAGCAATGGCCAACTTCCTCTCTAATAACAAGGCCATCTCATTCTCTGGGTGTGCTGTACAACTGTTCAGTTTCTATCTGTTTGCGTCTTCTGAATGTTTTCTTCTGGTAGTGATGGCCTATGATCGATATGTGGCTATATGTAACCCATTGCTTTATAGGGTCATCATGAACAGGGAGGCCTGTGTTCTGCTGGTGTCTGTAGCATACAGTGGGAGCCTCTTGTTAGCAGTCAGTTATACTGCCTGCACATTTAGTCTGCCCTTCTGTCGGTCCAATCAGATAAATCATTTCTTCTGTGAAATGCTACCCCTCTGGGAGCTCTCGGGCACCGACACATCCACCAACCAAGTGTTCCTTTTAGTCACTATCACCTCTCTGGGAGCACCCTCTTGTGTAATCATCTTGACCTCCTACGGTAACATCATCAGAACAATTCTGAGGATTCGCTCTGCAGCGGGAAGACGCAAGACTTTCTCCACCTGTGCCTCCCACATTACAGTTGTCTCTATCTTCTTTGGGACCATCTTTTTCATGTATCTCAAGCCATCATCCAGCTTTTCTTTGACGCAGGATAAAGTGGTGTCTGTCTTCTACACAGTGGTAATTCCAATGTTGAACCCCCTCATCTATTGTCTCAGGAATAAGGAGGTCAAAGGAGCTTTTTGGAAACTGAAGAGTTATATTTAAGGACGTTCTGTCTCTTAATGCATTTAACTTGTGACATGTGCAATAATAGGAACAATAGAGTTGTAGTGTATCATTTGTTCAATTCATTTCAAAATGTTGTCTCTTTCTAGCTGTCTCTTTCTTTACTATTGTGTATTTTTCCCCTAGGCACAATGCTAGGATGTACATCATGGAGGATGGTTTTTGATGCATATATATGTGTTATGTATGGGCTTAACATTAGCTGTATGACAAGCTAATGTTGATATGTGAACACTTGAAGAGAATAACTGACTGGTCCTTTGTGATGAACAATGACTTTAGTTTGCATAACACACCTTGTAGACATGATTTCATAGTGCTTGGCATTGTACATATTATAGTTGCTAGGAAATTACTATGAAAAGAACTGATTCGATATATAATTTATTTGAACTTGTATAATGCCCCACATGCCTGGAGGCCTCAGGGTGCACATAGAACACACAAAGACAATCACATAGAGACGGCGGGAAAGCCGGGAAAATCAGATTATGGGCTTGCACATCAAAACGGATGCACCAGACTTCACCAACCTAAACCTAGGCTACACTTGTGTATAGGCGCCTTATAAATGCCATATCATATCGTATCATATCATATATCGTAGAATATCATACCATATCACGAGTCTGGATTGATCCATGAATCTAAGACTGCGAAGAGGAACATATGCCTGCAAGCGGTCCCTGAGGTACTTTGGGGCTGCATTAGTCAAACACTTATGGGTCAGCGTGAGAATAGAATGTGCGATGCAGTATTTAACGTGTAGCCAGTGCTAATCCCGCCTGGAAGCGGTTATATGGGCACGTTTAGATAAACCATAGTGCGTACTGCTCCATTCTGCCATACCTGAAATGCAGCTAGGTTAGACTGAGAGGAGCCACTCAGAAGACTGTTACAATAGTCCAGTCCGGAATTTACGAGGGCAGAGGCCAAAGTGGACGCATTATCATGTGACACAATTGACCAAATCTGATAGAGCAGATTATTAATCAGGCAAGAGGAGGACAGAGTCTGAGCAACATGCTGGTTCATTGTTAATTCAGCGTCCAGTATAACACCAAGGGTCTTAACCTTCTTAGCAACTGGGATAATACTGTTGGAGATACTGAGCTGTTATACTCAGCTGGCAGGTTTGCGAGTTTCTCACCAGAGGCCACAATCAGTAATTCTGTTTTTTGGTGTTAAGGGCCAAAGAGTTGGCTGCCGTTGATTCATGAATGGCAGAATAGATGCTATTAAGATTCAATAAGTCCTTTGAGTACAAACCTGAGAGTTGCATGACGACCTAGCTGTCTTCAGCATAGTTAGTGTAGAAGCCACCCAGGTCGTCTAGCAGTCTCAGGAAAGGAATGATAGAGACATAAAATAAAGAAGGCAAGGTGCATGATCCCTGTGGGACTCCAAATATAATAGGTGTAGGAATGGAACAGGCATTGTCAGTGGCAACTGTGACATTGCAATGACCAAGGAAGGAGGCAACCTACTGTGTTGCTAGACTCGAGCACCCAACTATGGATTCCAACCTGTCCACCAGTAAGGCATGATCCACCAGATCAAACATGGCGGCCAGGTGAAAAAGCATCAAGAGCGACAGCTGACCATGATCAACAATATTGGACAGGCTACATTTAAGATCCAGTAAGGCAGTCTCTGTGCCCCGTCTGGTTCTGAAACCAGACTGATGTACTCCAAGGATATTCTTTTCAATGAAGCTCTGAAATTGTAGGCATGCTACCTTGTCCAGAATCTTGAGAAGAAACTGCACTTTGGTTATAGGGCAATAATTGTCTGTGGTCATTGGATCAAGATTATCTTTCTTCAGGATTGGGGTAATCCACGCTTCCTTAAGGATATGGGGTGCAGATCCCTCAGCAAATGAGAGGTTGACCAATTTTGTCATCCAGGGGCTCAGCACATCCAGACAGTCGATAAAAAGACTGGATGGACAAACCTCCCACTGACACGAGTGGGGTTGCATTTTACTAACTATGTGGGAGATGTCAGTCTCGGGGGTCGGTATGAACTGAAACTCAGGTTTATTGGGACCTGGTGGCAGATCCGATTGGATGGGATCAGTTAAGAAATGTCTCACCATATTACTAGAATGCTAGTATTTGTGATGGTATTTTAATGACACATGACTTTATCAGCAAAGAAGGTATGGATTTTACACATTATTAATGGATTATGTTTAATACTTTAAGTCCTATTCACAAAGAATCAATGTTCTAGTATATATTTCTCCTTTTTTGCCTTAGGTCAATAACTGATCCAACCTATTGACCACAGAGAGGATTCTCACAGAAATCAGGGGTAACTAACCACTGTCAGAAAAAAAAAGTTTCTTTACACGTGATTCACAAAAATGGCCCCCATACACTCAACATTTGTGATCTGGAATGATGTGATCTTACTCTGGAATAAGCTTATACCATGTCTAACTGGGAACCTTTGTTACCAAAAAACCTTTAAAACACGTTTTCTTTAATGTCCAAATGTAACCTAAGTGTTTTGAAAAATGATTTTACGGCAACATTTATATACATGCTCTTTTATGCTTTTATGGGCATGCACCTATTTCCCATACCCTTTGCCACAGCTACAATTCATGGGCATGCATAAAGAGTTGCCAGGTTTTCAAATGCCGCATCTTATGCAAAGTGCCAGGTTAAAATTAATTTAAAATATGAATTTTCCACGAATCAGTCTCTTTTGCTTTGAGAAAAGCTTTTTTGAATCAGCCCTATTGCATTCAAAACATGTAGGCAAAGTGAGCATATTTAAGTTATTATCTGGCACAGAGAAGAGGAAAGGTGGAACCAAAGATCTAAATCGGTGAACATAATACACCAATTCATTGGCAATTCCCCATAACTGAAACATATATAGGAATATAAATAGGAAGTGAAGAGAAAATGCGCAACAAAAGACGTTCCTGAGTCCGAACTGTCGTCAGTAGAAATATTTTTAATAGGGGGCAGCAGGGAAGGAGACTCACAGGGACTCCGGCCAAGGGTTCCAAAATGAGAAAATAATAAGGTGAGTGTGTGGCCCTCTCAACCTGTGCATGATGCACAATATTGGTAATCGCTTTTTATCAATGAATAGTCAGAAGTATTTCTGTTTTTGGTTGCGGTTATTTATTGACTTCATGACTCCGCTAACATGTGTTTCGGCCAGTGGTGGTCTTCCTCAGGGCTGCCAATTGAAAAGACTAGAAGTTTGTGTTTTATAGAGTTTGAGAAATCCAAGGATAACGTCGTTTTTAACAAACAAACACTGCTCCAGCGGCTAAACCCCACCATGGCCAAAAGGTTCTTGCCACTTGCCCTATTTTTAATACACATATACCACATCAACCAATGTACATGTGTAGAATGGAATTAGTTCCAGGGCTACATAAGACTACGTCGAGGAAGAACAATGAGAATCGTACAATGAACAATAATAAACCAACTGAGACGAGGAGGCCCCCTGAGGATGCACAAAGCCGGCATGAGAAAGTGGCGAACGCTCTAGTCTTTCCTCAATAGCTGGAAGCAATGTCAGACCCAAAAGAGAAGAAGGACAAGTCCGGGGGATTGGTAGTTGGAGTAGTTCGAAAAGTTGTGGACGCAGACGAGGGAAGTGGAAGAGACGAGACAAGTGGAAAACAGGAGAACAAACTGAGGAATTCCAGTTCGGCCTTAACTGTTGTATCAGCTGGGAGCTCAGAAGTAAAGGTCAGTATGCATGATTGCCTTCTAATGACAGGAGGCGGAGCGAACATCAAAAATCAAAGCAGGGGACTGGGAACCAGTCTGCGACCTCCACAGCAGAAGGGAGATCAGAGGCGGCACCCAGTAAGCGTTGCTTCAAAACAAACTGGGAATTTGACGACCGGTCCACAACCTCTGCAGCAGAGTTGAGGACAGTTCGGGACCCAAAAGGACATTCGTTTCTTCAGCTGGTGCCACAGCCAAGCCAGAGATGCGCCTCAGACTCTGGAGAGTCCAACAACAATGACACACAGGCAGCATTGACGAAAGATGCTCAACTGGTGCCGACACCAAGCCAGAGACTCACAGCAGATTCCAGAGAGTCCAACAGCATTGAAACAAAGGCATTATTGAGAAACGCCTCACCCCAGAACCATGTGAACAGGTATCAGTTGGGGGAAGGGGATCTGGGGACCTGAAAATATAATAGCAAAGCTGAGATACCCGGGTCCAACCCTATTCTTCCTCGTACCGGTTTTGAGAAAATATTGCAAATACTTGGCAGGATAGTGGACCACGTATATCTGGCAAATAAATTAAGCAGAAAACCTTGGCCAGAGAGTAAACCAAGGCTGGTAATTGGTCCAAAAGGAGGAAAAATGTTGATGTAAAAGGAAGTTTTGAAACACTGTATTCGACACCAGGAGCTATAAGAAACCCAAAAGGAGGGAATGATGCCCCTTTTGAGCAACTGTGAACTTCATTTGTTTTGAGAAGTGGCCAGCCAATACATTTTCCCTTTTCACATTATTTTGAGTTTAACTTGTGAGGGACAGATTAGGATTTGGACTCAGGACAGTGTACTTTATTTTGTACATCCTGGCACAGACGGTTTCAATAGTTAGTTTTGTTGAGGCAGGGAAACCCGGCTTAGTGTTACGGGGAAATAGGCATTCTTTTAACCCCACTTTTCCTCAAACAAAAGTTTAGGACCACAACTACGAGTCCAGTGTGTCCGAGTCTTGCTGCCGCTCCCTTCCAATAGCCTGTGTCAGATGAATACAAATAATACACATGGGAAGCACTACTACCTGATCAAGGATGATCTGAAATTTTCAGCAGAGAATGCTGTTCATGTGTTTTTGAAATTATGACTGAATATTTTCGGTGGAATTGAGGAGCGAGACATGATAGGGATGCTACATAAGCTATCGTGATACTATCAATAATTAAGTTGTGTAATTGGCTGGTTACCTTGCTCTCAAGGTCATTAAAGAATCTTGCTATTATGGTTTATAATGTTGAATTCTGTTCTTCAATATCATTATCATTATTGTGGTTAGCGGACACGTGTTTCGACCCCTCCGGGTCTTAAGCACAAGGTAACCGGGCAATTACACAATCCAGATAAAACACGAGGTGTGGGGAACACTTCAACCACCGGCAACCTCTCAGCTCTAGCAAAACTGCACAAAGCCCAAAAAACCAGAGTGAAGCGCAAGTTGCGTTTAAGCCTAGTGACCACACCTATATTTACCCTATCAATATTTAAGAATTGTGTCATATGAAGAATTGAAACGCTATGAGTGAATATGTATTGTAATGTGACTTTATTCTTTGTTTTTCTTGAAAAAGACTGGAAGGTCAAAACACGTGTGGGCAGGCGCAGGACAGACTAGTCGACAACAAAACTAAATAGGTTCTGATTAATGAATTCTGTTTATTTATCTTGTTATGAATAAATCATCTGTATAAATGCAATAACAAATGTGTATGGACTGATATTGCACATCGAGGATTCTAAATTAGAATAGGTTCTCTGCTGTATGACTATGTGGGATCGTAAAGTTGATGAGATTAACACCACCATTTCCACTTTCTAAGCCACCAGAAGGACATTTTACCACCAGCCTACTATTGATTTATTCATGTCATTTTATTTTTATTGGCGTTTTATAAGGTGCCTGCTGTGAGTGCAGTCCCTTTGTGGAATCCAAGATAAAAGGAACAGAGGGGTTCTGATATTTACAGCCTTGGAACATTCAGATTATTTAAGTGCTGGTGGGAATGGGGAGGGCAAGCACAAGGGGGATAAAGGGCAAAAGTGCATAATAAGAGTGATAACTGAAAAAGCATGCGCTTGGGGTGAAGATTAAATACGTTCCAATGGAGGGGAATTGTAGGTTAATAACAACAAACACCCAAGGGAGCAGGGCCTAACAAATGAAGAAAGTAAGCATATTTTGCTTCAATGCGTAGTACACCAAGAAGTTTTCAATGCAGTAAAAAGGTTTAGCCCATTATTTTGTCTTGCAGTGTGATAAGGAATAGAGCAAATAAGACTAACTGGACCTCCTCCAAATTTAGCTAGAACCTATTCCATATAAGTTGAACCAAGACAGAACAAGCTTAATTTAAAATGGACGGTAGCTGTAAATGGAAATTTAAAGGCAAGGAGCAATGCTTTCATGCCTCTATTTCACGCTCTGCCCCATTTTCCTGCAATGAGAAGGCGACAGAGGGGCATGGAGCAGAGATCAGATTGCTGCCACGCTGGCCGCCTCCATCTTGTCAGTGGGCTATGGAATCCCACTCGGTTTTGCACCTGCAAAGGACCAGGCAGAATCCATTAATACATGCTGACCCCAAAGCGTAATTTGCGGGGCACAATTATTTCTCCATGAGATTGAGAGGAACACTAAGGAGTGCATTTGCATATGTCCTGTTTTACTCTTTGGTGTTACACTCCATCTTGTAACTCTTTTTTTAAATTGCATGCAGAGGTCCTAACAGTACATAGGTGCAAATGTTGGTAGTTCACTGCATGCAATTAACATTTCTAATAAAATATCCCTGAAACAAAGACTGATTTTTCGTTTGATTTTTTTCAGCAATAATGAAAAACAATAAAACACGTTTCTCCAACAAATGATTCTTCACATTTCCAGCCGTACTTGACTGCTCTCTATTGGGCCTCCTGGCTTTAGGGTGCAATCTTATATTTCTTTGTCTTCTCCTTGATTGCTTCGTGGCCCTGCCATCACGTATCACAACCGCTGTTGCCTTGCCACGCTGCATTCGCTTATTAAAGTTCACTGTTCAGGCTTCCTTTAGCCTTTAATTTAGTCAACTGTAAGGTTAGATGTAATTCGTTGTGCAACATAGGTTTTCCATGATTTAAGTTTCAGTTCAAAGTTCAAAAGTCTTCTTATGTTGCTTGTCTGTTTAAATGGGAAGTTTCCCTGTAATGCGCTATTAATTAGGCATTTGTTTTATTTCAGGGTGAAAGTTTCATATAGTTTGGTATTCAGTATACCTTGGTTTCTCATGATGTTAGGTTTTCAGATAGTTCGGTATACAGTATAACTTGGATTCTTGTAATGCTAGGTTTTCATATAGTTCCGCATTCAATATACCATGATCTCTTGTAATGTTAGGTTTTCATATAGTTTCCTACTATATATATGGACAGACACTTGCCTGCAGTCCTGTTCAGACCTCCCCGGTTCTGACGTGTCCCTCTGAAACTCTGCCAATGGTCACCCTGCTGCTTCCTCATGGACACTGCCAGCGTCCTCTGCACTTCAGGTTTTCCGGTGTCCTGGTTTGGCGTCCAGACCCAGCACGGCTGCTCCCCCTGAACAGATCTCCTTGCAAGGTCTTCCCAGGCTTCTCTGCTGGGCTCTCTGCGGGCTTCTCAACTACACTCCCCCTTCTGCCTCTCACCACTCATTGTATATACATGCAGCCATCTAACAGGCTGCAGGTGTGTTTTGTCACTTGGATTTGCCTGACCATAGTTAGGAAGATATGCCTGACCTTCCCAGTGTTTGGGATGCAGCTTCCTCGTCTCAGTAACCAAATGGTGAAGGGAGGTAACCTTCACTGCTCCGAGTTGCCTCTTCTTAGTCTCAGTACTTTTAGGTGCTGTGTGCGGAATAATGAGGGGAACTGGCTTGTAACAGCCCATAAAAGTTGTGTGAGTGTTAGACTGGCTGTCAATAACTAAGGAAAGGGAGATACCATATCTCGCCTAAGAGCATCCCACTCCCAATCCTCAAGGACCCTCTACCCAGGTGAATCTTAGTCCTTTTTCTCCTCCTTCTAATACATCTAGGCTTATAATATTTCCTGTCATTCCCTGGGTTAATGGGATGTGTGAAACCATATCCCATAACAGCTTCTGGAATAGGGATTTCTTCCTGAAGTGAAAATATGGGATTCCGCATATAGTCTGAAAACATCTTTATCCCAATACCCAGGGATCCTCCAACACAGTGATTCCCTCTCACTTCTTCACCCTCAAGTTCAGGGTCTAAAAGCAATGGCCTTTCCTTGGCCACCTGTTTAGAGAATCCAAGATGGATAGAAATGAGAATACCTTAGGGTTTCTCATAGTACACACTGTTTTACAGCTGCAATGGCGTCCCATAAAGATATCCGTTCAGCCATCTTTACAGAAGGTGCTCAGAGCTAAGCAGGCAAGCAGGCAAATTGCATCCCTTCTGCATTTACCATCAAGTATCTTTAATAGCATTCTGCTTCACAGGATCAGGGTTGAAAGCCTGCGGCTGAAAAGTTTGAGGGAGAAAAGACCGATAGTTTTTTTTTCCGAGAAAAACGTTCGGTCTTCTCTCCCCAGAACATATCAGCCTTTGCCCTTGCCCCTAAAACTGCCCCCACCACCTACTTACCTTGCAGTAGCACTCTTAACTATGTACCAGTCCTTTCCTTTTTATTGTTGTTGTTTTATTTAACTTTTTACTGGACTGGCTGCAGGGGGCACCCCTGAAACCCCCACTCACAATATAGTGAACAAGGGCAAGGAGGACACACCTGCAGCCCCCCCAGCCCTTGCCACCGAATGGGGGATTTGGTCAACCTTTCAGCCATTTCGAATTTTCAAACCGCTGAAATTCAGCCAAATCTTCCATTTCGTCTTTTTTTCTGACTTTTTACATGTTTCCTGCTGCAGACTCAAAACTACCAGGAGAACCAACCGCAAAGTATGTCACACAATGCATAACTGTGATGTTTATAAGTAATCCTTAAATTAATTATATTTTAAATACAAGGTAGGACTTTTACTCTACTTCAAATGACAGCAGGACATCTATAACTATATTCACAAATCTCAAATGTAGGGGTGGTTAAGGGGTCAAAAGGGGTTGGGAGGGGGTTGGGATTGGGTTAACATAGGCGAGGGGGAGGGCTTGGGGGGGAACCTCCAAATAGAAAAAAAAGTTTCAAAGTGTTTTTTGAAGTAATAGCAGAAATTAGTCAGTGAAACGACATATAACCGTTGTGTACAGTCCAACCAACTGTACGTAGTTAACTAACCTTTTAAATTACCTTAATCGCAAGCTGGCAAGACCTATAGCCTAAACCATACCCACGGTGGTAATATATGTCTGGAACGCCTGATCCGATGTACAATTTTAATCTTGGAGTGTTGGGTATTTTGAACAATTGCACAAATATCAATGAGAATGAACTACTGCATTTGTTATAAAAGGTGCCTGCATTGTGCAGCTACGAGGAATGCTGCTGCTTCCCACAATTGAATGCTAAGGATCACCCTCATTAAATTACTCCACCATGAGAATGCACAGCCAAACATTTCATGAACCTTCTCCACTGTCTTTACTCTACTTAGGTGTGAATGCCCAAGCAGAGTTTACACGCTTCACTTGTGATTTTGCCATATTCTAATGGATTTCCAGCCCAAGGGATTGGAGGTACATCGGCTGCAGCAGGCAACTTGATTTATTTCCGTTTTGCCCCCTGCTAACACCATAGCTTTAACCATAAGGAGGGTTGAGTTATTTTTAGTCAACATTTTTATAAGATGTGCCTGTACCACTTGAATAGATTTCAAATGTAAACTTTACCATTTGACAAGACTGGATGTAAATATTTAGTTATGTTGCATTAATATTACAGACCAGTCTAAGTACTTCTAATAGAGTGACAGCAGCCAATTTTTGAGAGAAACCAGATATCAGCACTGAAACCAAAATTCCTCATTCCAACCTTCTCTCACTTGTGTCCAGTTGGCAGACGGCTTATATTCTTGTCGCTTCCTCCGAAAGATTGTTTTCTGACATAACCGAAAGTAGACACTTAGCAGTTCCAATTACCTCTGGTGCACTCAACTGTAGAACCCACTGCTTTCTCTAAATCTTGGGCAGGAGAGATCTGAAACACTTTTTCAACTAAAATAACATAGAAGATGACTTTTGAATTAATAGAGAATAAGCAATAACGTTCTAATCCTTGCAACCTAAAACATTTCCTTATAATGTTATGGAGTCAAAAGGTGGGTCAAGTGGGCTAGTTTGGACAATGTGGACAGAGTTTGTTGAAGGGGAGTAATCTGGTGAAGGTGTAGAGTCTGGCAGAGGTGGAGCAAATTTGGCGCGGCATGCACTTATATGGGCCTAGGGCAGCAGAAAGCCTAAATACGCCACCGCCTCCACCCCCTCCTTAGCCAGCAACTGCATGCCTTCACGTCTTTATTTGGTAAAACGATCTCATGTCCCTAATACTTTCCTTAAAATGTATTCATGGACAGCTGCTGAGACTCTTCTGGGTAAATCATTTTAAAAACATGAGATGTTATGAACATGTTGGTGAGCCATTGAAGTACAGCTCGGCAAAATGTTGGGGGCAGTGCGTTTTTTCGACCACTGAAGGTGGGGCCATGGATTCAAGAAGGGTGCTTGCTTTAATGCTGCATGATAGCAGCAGCTTGCTAACAGAATGGGCTCTATGGCTAGATTGACAGACAAAGCAGAAAGCCATCAGTACCGCATACCAGAGACTGGGCGCTGGATGGAGTATTCTGACAACTGGGAAGAGCGATGCCAGGAGTTTTCCTTTCCTGAATTATGCATGGCATTACTACAAATGGCATCTATGATGTTGTTACTCATGCCAGTAGTTTTGGGCAGCGTTGACTCATGCCAGTAGTTTTGGGCAGCGTTGGGATCAAAATCAAATCAACAATTTCCAGAGCTGTAAACATATTTTTCCCTATATCAAAATCCCTTGATTTGCTTGGGTTTCTGTATTTTGCAGTATATTAAAAGTACATTAAGTGAGATGTTTGAAAACGTCTACTGGGACTTTTAATACATGAACAAATGGAAGTATTATTATGATTAAAATGTGCATATATGTTATTACATGTTATCGCCAATTTGTGTTCTCAAAATTGTGATAAACTGCATTGAAAGTTGGCACCAGTAGCACGGCTCAGGAGCACAGCTTCCCCAATCTAATGCTTTGACATTGGCTCAAGTCCCCAGCAGGCGCCACCACTAATGTTTTTCAAAGGGATTTTATGCACAATGAGGCAGTGTTTGTGTTTCGGCCTTTGGTTGCATAACAAGTGAGAGCAAAATTCCGAATTGGGAAGGCGGTGGTTCTTTCAAAAGATGTACTGAAAAGCAGTGTATTCGTCTGTCAGGCGACGGCGGCACAGTGAAAGAAAAAGCCTTGACTCCCTGGAGTAAAATGCAGTTTGTAAACCTTGATTGCAAAGACAGATGCAGGGAATGCACTTAACTAATGTGTGCGATAGATGGACTTGCGAGCACATTACTACCACCCACCTCACCACAGCTGAACTGCACATTAGCACACCGTCATACAAACACAAGGCCTAGTGCATATTTTCACAATATGGATATGCAACATAAATGCATTCAGCAAGAACAGCTACATATGTTGTTTCATCCTTGTGTCCAGAGACACCAATATTCCAGGCGCTGTGTCACCGTGCCTGAGTTTGAGGCCGTCCTGTGAATGCTGGGCGCTAGCAGCTGAGACGAGTGAGTCTGCGGCAGGCGCCCCGCTGTGAGCTGCTGGCCTGCCCCCCTGTGCTTTCAAGAGCTCTGTAACTTTTCGTGGTTGCTAAGCACCACTAAATGTTAAGGAACTCTTGAAATCAGAGACCCAGTGGTGCACGCCGCAGTGGAGCACACCAGCAGCAGGAAGGCACCTATATTGAAACAAGCATTGGCAAAGCCAATAGTTTTGGCTTGCGCATAATTATTAGGCATTTGCCGGACATTGCTATTAGATGCCCATGTATGCGCACCATTTTGCACCTGCTACCATCAATGGCCAATTAATACCACTACGGCTGTGCTTGGCAAGTGCCTTTCCCATGCCTACAAAAAAGCTGAAACTGTTGGCATTGCCATTGCTTGTCTGAATGCTGATCCGTCTCTGCAAACATCTGAGACTGGTTTTTAAGTCAGCCCATCCGTGCGTTTAAATGCATTGGAACTCGAGATCTCTCAATGGCAACCCCCCTTTACCCCATAGCTAATATTGAGGCCATTGTTGTGCAGTTGATTTCAACAGACAGCAACTCCTTTTTCCTTGATCAGGAAAAGTGGGACCGGTCCATTAAAGAGATTACGCTGATACACGAGACATAGCTGCATAAGGACAGAGCAGGAACTCAGCCTGATGAAAAAGGAGTGAATGTTGTGGCAGGCATCTTTTGTCTTTTTCCACATCAATCAAAATGATGCTGGGCCAAAGTGGGAATGGTGAGTACTACACTGTGTTTCATGTCTGTGATAACGTTATGTCTACCTGGCCATTGCATCTGTATTAAAATAAGTCATACTGCTCTTTTATTCTAACACTAGTGAATCACGTGACACGAGATTCGGATTTTCCCTGACTATGCTCATGCTGCACGGGTGCCATTTCCCGCACTCCTGGTTCAGCACATTTAGCAATAAAAGTTAAGATTAGGATATGACTAGCATCCTTCTTCATTTGGAGCAGAACTAATGAGAACTAAACTCTGGGGCTACCCAAACTAGGTTCTTCCTGAAAAAAGAAGACAAAAATATCAAATTGCCTTGCAGAAAAAGTGCTTGATGAGCAAGTGCCTCCTGTATAGCGAGAAAGACACCTCTGCACGGCGTGGGATTTATGCATGTGTTGTTCTTTTGGGTTGCCCCTGTGGAGATGCTACTGAGCTGGAATATAGTAAATTACTTTAGAAGCAGAGTTAGTTCATACGCAGCGAGCACATGCATTAAGACGCAAGACTCCTACTGCGATGTGACTTGTGTTGGCAAACACGCTAGCCTGCCATTCAATTAATGCTTTGAACTTGGCCTTGCAGAAGCTCTCTTTGCCTGAGAATTAAAGGGAGTGTGGCATAGTCTTGTCTTCTGGTTTCAGTGTAGCTTGACTCAAAGCTATTTTGAGCTTGACCATGTGACTGAAGACCCCTCTTTCAAGCTTTTTGCTGCATAATACTATTAAATGATGAACTTTTGATGCCTTCAGTGTTTTTTCATTCCACTTCAAACAGAAGTTTGCTTCTTTCTCACGTTCATTGTAGCTTCTTGACATACAACCAGGTGCTCTGTGGCCTCGACTCTTGGTGCTGGGCCAACCAAGCCTTTCTCAAATTCTCCTTCGCCATAAGCTAATTTCCAACTGCGTCACAATGAAATCCTTTCCAATCATAGGGTTTCAGACCTTGCTGAAATGCATCACAGAACATCCATGTTCTATACATTCCTATGTATATACATTGCCGCAATTGCTGTCACCCATACCAAGGATTCCGTTCAGCCCTGGAACTGACCTCTTGCAAGGCAGAGTGCAATATGAGTTAAGCAATGAGCTGTTTGGACCTCTATCTCAATAGTGAGGAATACCTTAGACTTTCCCATTGCATAAGGCAGGAGTGCACATGCATAGCAATCCCCCATACCCTAAAACTCTTTTTATTCAGGCAATTTCGTTAAATGCTCCGGTAGTCGTTGAATTTGCTCTACAATGTCCTCACGTAATCAGCTGACTGAACTTACCTGGTCCCAGACTTTTGAAGAAGAATACCTTACCACACTCCCGCACCAAGAATATATGGTCTGCCTTTAACAGTTATCTCGTCAATCTAGCGGAGAGTGCATCCGCAATGGACTCACCCGGCAACCCATAAGAGTGCTCTTGAATGTCATAGTGTATTATAATTGACCGTTTTTTTCCCCTGAAGGTGTGCTCCTTCTATGTGAACTGTGACCTATGAGTGTGCTGATCATATTTTATGCTCTGATGTGTGTGTTTGTTTTAAATCTCTGCCAATAAAATATTTTCTTTAATCAGCTGATTGCAGGACGATTGAAAGGATCTCGCATGAACACAAAAGTGTTAGTGTTTCGATGAACAAGATAAGCATGAACTTGAACAAACAGAAAAAGATCATAGCAAGTATTTTGTGGGTATCATCGTTAGATAGGACCATTCATGCTATGGAAGAGATGTTCAGGTAATTGTTTTATCTGGTCTATAATCGCTGCCAATAAACGTCTAATAGCTGGGCCATTTTTAGGATCTTGGATAAAAGAACGCACATCACTGTTCCTACCAAAAAGAGCAGGGTAAGCTCTTAGTATAATAATGAAGACAGCAAGAAGTAGTTTGTGTACATCACCATCAGTGAGTACCATGTGGCCCACCAAAGAGAAATTCAGTGAGAATTGAATCAGGGAACTGCTTCCTCTTCCAGTCGTCAAAGAGAAGTCTAAATCAGGCATTTTTCATTTTACTTCCGCAGTCCAATTTCAACAATTTCCTGTGGCTCAAGAATAATAGCTTTCTGACTCCTTGCTATAGCAGCTACAAAGAGTGTTTCAGGGAAACCACAGTCCAAATGTACTCTTTCGTCTATCTACTGGATAGTCTTTGTGTTCTTCTTCTTCGTCATCGATCGAGCCTGCACATGCTGAACTTCTTCTCCTTGGCTAGCTTCCGAATGGGTTGGGGGTATGTCGGCCTCTCCAGCGTAGACTTTCACATCTCCTTGGTGTATCCAAACTCGTCTCCCTTGGACTTTAACTGCTGACAGAGTAATGTCCTCAACAATGAAAGGGCTGCTAAATCTAGGCTTGTGCCACTTTCTGTGAAATTCCTTATTAAAACTTTATCTCCACTAAACAATTTAGGTAAAGAAGGTTCTATAACTCAGGTTGCTGTATGTTCTTCATCTGTGTTCTAAGACCGACATCCTGTCCGCTTTATTTAATCTGAAATGACAGAGATACTAGCGGTCACACATGTTAAGTATGCACATTCTGCAGTTGTCTGGGCATCACTCCTAGTCCTCAAAGGAGGAGTTAGAGGTGTTCTCATTTGCCTCCCTGTGACTATTTTGTGGGGTGTGAGGTGGTATATACCTATATCCATTGCAGACCTGCAGAATATCAACATAGTCAATATATAAATGCTGAATAGGACCAATTGGTAGAGGAAATACTCCTCTAACTGTTCGCAGCATGTGCCCAGCAGTAAACCTTTGAAATATGATTCAGTTTATTACATAAAAAGCAACGTGTTCTAACAGGTTCGGTACAAACCCGTCCTCTGCAATAGTTGCTGTGAGGCTCTCCCTAGTGACATACTGTCACGATTCATGCCCCTGGTCATCATGGCCAAACCAGCCTTTCGGTTGGGGCCAGTTTACAGGCTTCCATTGTGGCCTCAAGGGCCACAAAACACCATCAGGGACTCTCTTGGAGCCAGTCCTGGCGCCTTTGGCGCCAGGCTCATATTGTTATGTGAAGGACAACCTTTGGATTGGGACTTCCGTTAACATAGAGGCACTCACATAGCTCAGTTCGATTTAGTGTTTCGGGTGTGGCTGGGCCTGGGACTACTTTACCAGGAACTACTTTACTTGGGCTATATAATCCACACCCAAACAGCAGCACATGCTTTGAGTTATTCTGCAGTTAGCAGCGCAACACTCACCGTGTCCAGTTCTGATCTCCAGTGTTTCAAGCATCCTGCCACATGCTGAATCCTGTATCTGGAAGAAGAAGAACACCATTATTCAGCGCTTACCTGTAAGTAGCAGCTTGGCTTTGGTCTTGAATCTTCGATCTTCAAACTACCACCAGCTGCTCGCCTGATTACACGCGATCCGGGGATTCTTCTTAACAAAACACTGCATCCATCTTCGGAAAGCTGCAGCAACCTGAGAGAGCCAAAAAGAGACATTATTAGTGAGCGCTCGCTCACGGCCACGCAAGGACAACGAAAACCACTTACCAGGTGTAGCCTCTCCTTGATCTCGGAAAATCACAGCGGCCTGGAACATTATAACGACCTGCAAAGGAAGTGGCGCAGGCACAGCTCAGCAAAAAGGAAAGGCAAGAAAGCACAGTGCACCGCGCATTCACTTACCTTGTTGGGATTCTCATCCTATACAGCACAGCAACGCCAAAACTCTCCAACTCATCTGAGGAAAAGAAACTTGAGACATTAATAACAACAAAAAGGCCAAAGAGGAAAAGGGCAAGATAAAAGACTGTAAAACAGTAGTACCTACCTCATCAAGCAAATCAGAGTCACAGTGTCACGGCCCTCAGCCCTGACCCCCACTGGCAAGCCCACAAGCCAGGTGAGATCAGGGCTCGAATCTTTAATAAGGCCAGACTTCGACTTTTCAAGCCCTCTTGGGGCCAGTCCTGGTGCCTTAGGCACCAGGCTCATCAGTTGGGAGAGGCATCTGCTTAAGGGACTACTTTGTTAAGGCTTTCAGCCAACATGGATGCATCCACATAGCTGGGTTCCTAGAACCAAGCTATGCGGTCTAGTGTTTTGGGTGTGGTGGCCTAGGGACTACTTTACCTGGACTCCTTTACGGTGGCTATTTAAACCACACCCGAATAAGAACACAGCAACGTGACGCTCACCGTGTCCAGCTTCTCGCGAACCCGACGAATTCTGGACCTGCAGAAAAAACAAAGAAACATCGTTAGCAGCAGAATCGTACCTGCAATCTTCATCCATCTCTGCTCACAGCTCATGGGCTTCTCTGTTGAAGGGGTTCGCCGCTCGGATCGAGGGTCCTGAGAAAATGAGAAAGACATTATTAATGGAGGTACTAGAGACATTACAACCATAAAAGCACTTAAGGACTTACCTGGCTGGCTACTTCTCGACCGGCACTGCTCCGGAAACCCCATCTGCGCTGGGTACTCTCTGCAACCTACGAAAAGGGAAAAACACAGGTCGGTGAGGACAAGGCATCTCTGCGCTACGCAAAGCGCCTCCTTACCGCATCATAGCGCTATAGCGCGCCACCATCTCCCGGTGAGAACCAGCACATCCCGTTCTCCGAGTGGACACTCCACGCCCCTAGAGGAGATAAAAAGAGACATTAGAACAGACAAAAGGCACGCAAGAAATAAGATGCCATTAATTGCAATAACACCTACCTGAACGACACTACAAGAGGCGCAGTCAGTGAAGTAACTGGACCACCAGCGCCCACAAAAGCCAACGCGCCCCTGCCCAGAGAGCAGGATGAAGAGCCCACCGATTCCGGCAACCAGAATTCCCTTTACACCGAGGCCACAGGGAAACCATCAGGAAGGGAATCAGCGACCAGCTGGCTGGGTGGTGTCCCTGTGGATACCAGGTGAGCGTAACACACAGCAGGCCTGGACCAGAACACGGGGCAACACACCAGTGAAGCAACTAGGTCGCAGAACGCCCACACTTCCAACGCGCACCTGCACAGAGATGCAGGGCGGAGAGCACAACATACCTAATATTAAGGTGAGGTGAGGTATTAGACTTAAGGGAGGAATTCGAGGCTGAGGGAGGTGGGAATCAATTCAAGAGAGACATTTAAGCCTTATATCCAGTTCTCCTGTATTGCAGGCGCTATCCACGTCCAACACACTATCAAGGGAGAGGGTTCGAGAGTGCTAATCTTCCAGTCAGGGCTGAGTGGCTTCCCTGTGGATATCAGGTGAGCGTAACAGAACACAAAGCCTTATATAACTATCCACGTGGACGTCATGGAAACATCAGAAATCGACCATTTAGCCCAGTTATTGGGGCAGCTACGTGCCGAAGTAATTTCAGCCAGGCAAGAAACTAACACCCTTAGGAGAGAAATTATAGTTACTAAAGATCGTACTGAGGAATTGAGCAGACAATTACTCCAATCACAGGCAGGACAGGCCCCCTTACCTGGAAGTGTTCCGCCAGTGACAACACCAGCCAGTCCAGTACAAATAACTCTTCCTGGGACAATTCCTTTAGCTCCATCAGAACGGTTTGAGGGGGATCCAAAGAAATATGCAACGTACATGAACCAATGTAGTCTTCATTTCCTTTGTAGACCTGGGGCTTTTCCTAACGACCAGTTACGGGTTGCCTTGTTTTATCATATCTGAGTGGCAGTGCTGCAGATTGGTCTGCACTATTAGTAAGTCAGGATGATCCACTGCTACGTGACTTTAGAGGTTTTCAGCAGGAAATGGAGAAACTGTTTGCTTGACATACCCAAGGACAAGCATTGGATAATTAACTTTTGTCCCTCCGTCAAGGAAACCAAGACTTGTTAACATATATAGCAACCTTTAATAGGTTGGTTGTTGAAACGGGATGGCCTGAAGAGAAAAGGACCACATTATTCCACGGGGTCTACGGGGAGAATTAACCCCTTAAGTGCCAAGGGCGAGGTATCTCGTCCTTGGAATTGCATACGCAGTGCCAAGGACGAGATAGCTTGTCCTTTTTGGCACCTTGATTTGTGTGATCCCTGCAAAGCAGGGATCACACAAAACAGTAATCCAACCCCTGGGCTATGTGAGGGGGAGGTCCCCCCTCACTGCCAGGGGGCTGGATTACCTTCAGTTTCACGTCGGCGTGCGTAACGCACGCCAACGTGAAAGTGAAAGTAATTTTCACCACAGCAGCCATTTAGGATTGCTGCGGTGAAAATAGAAGGCGAGTGTTCACCTTTCTCCCCCTCGATCTCTGGCTGTATTTCAAGCTGGAGATCGAGGGAGGTGTCGTTGTAAAGGGAAGATTCTCCACTTTCCAACGTCACACTGTGTGAGAGCTTTGCTACCTGCAGATCAGACGCAGGGCACTCGATGCGTGGGAAGCAATGCCCCTAGTCACCAGGGATACATTTGTGATGTGGGGGAAGGGGGGCTGCTTACAGTAAGCAGCCCTCTCCCCCCTGGGCCCCAAAGCATGGGGGCACATATATAATGACCCCTGGGGGCAGACAGGTGACCACCTGCCCCCAGGTGTGGGGGCATAAAAAAAAGACAAAATGAAAAATATGTGATGGGAAGGGGCAGAGGGTTTGGGGGCCCTAGCCACTAGGGTTTTTTTCGGAAATGGTGTCCTTGGAAAGGGGAGATTCTCCCCTTTCCAATGACACCCTGTGTGACAGCATTGCTGCCAGAGGATTGGGCACAAAGCGCTCGATGCGTGGGCAGCAGTGGCCACTAGACACCAGGGATGTCTTTGAATGCGGGGGGAGGTGGGGGCTGTTTACAGTAAGCAGCCCTCGCCCCCACTCCCGGGGCACATATGTGTACAACCCTGGGGGCAGATGGCTGAACATCTGCCCCCAGGCAAGGGGGAAAAAAAAAAAAACCAGAAAGCAACGGGGGTGGGGGTGGGGAGGCCTGGGATTTTTTTACCCCTGAAATGGTGGTGCCCCCCCCTCCCACACCAAGTGCAAAGTGGGTCACCCCTTGTAGCCCTCCCTGGGGGCAGATTTATGCCCCCAGGCAGGAGTACATGAGGTGGCCCCCCATCCATTTGGGGGGGTGGGGGAGGGCCACCAGGAAGAAGTGTGCAGGCCCCCCTGCAGATTAGGCCCACCCTGGGGGCAGATGGCTGATCATCTGCCCCCAGGGAAGGGGGAAAATGAAAAAAATAAAAAAAGGAATTTTAGGTGGGAGCGGGGGGCGCACTAGCCACCAGGGATATATTTTACAGAAAGGGGGGTGGCCCTCTCCCCCTCTCCCCAAGGGGAAATGGGGGCACCACTTGCAGCCCTCCCTGGGTGCAGATATCTGCTCCTAGGAATGGGGCATCTGACCCCAGGGAGGGCTGCATGAGATGCCCCCCTCTGTTCTGCCCCCCAGGGAGGGCTGAATGAGATGCCCATCCTGCATTTCATGTGGGGGGGTAGAGGGTCACCCCCATTTCATTAGAAAATTACCTGGTGGTTTAGGGTGCCCCTCAGCCCGTCCTAAAGTGTAGTTTACCTTTTTCAATTTTTTTCTTTGTTTACGAAACTTGCCTTGGAGCAGAGGGGCACATTGGTGTGCTAATCTGGCCCCACGGTGCCCAAACCTTACTGCCCCACCAACCGGTGGGCCTGGCCCACACATTTTTGGTGGCCCTCTCCCCCACACTCCAAATGGAGGGGGGTGTACCTCACACAGCTGTTTGTAGGAGGCCCAGGGAGGCCTGCATGAGGTGCCCCTGCCACCCATTTGGGGCGAGGGGGGAGACGGCCATCAAAAATTGTGGGACAGGCCCCCCAGTGGATGGGGCAGTAAGAGTTGGGCACCCTGGGGCCAGATTGGCACACCAATGTGCCCCTCTGCACCAAGGCAAGTTTCGTAAACAAAGACAAAAAGTGGAAAATGGTGGAACGCATTTTAGTGGGGGCTGTGGGGCACCCCAAAGGGATGGGGAATTTTCTAATAGGACGGGGTGGTGACCCCATCTCCCCCACCCACAATGGAGTGGGTGCCATGTCATGCAGCCCTCCCTGGGACCAGATATCTGCTCCTAGAAAGGGACAGCTGAGCCCAGGGAGGAGTGCAGGACAGCCCTCCCACATATCTGCCCCTGGGGAGGGCTACATGAGATGTGCCACCCCTCCAATTGGGGTGGGGTGGAGAGGTGCACCCCTCTTCACAATAGAAAATTACCTGGCGGTGTATGGGGCCCCTCAGCCCCCCACTAAAGGGCAGCCTGACATTTTGAATTATTTTCTTTGTTTACTAAACTTACCTTGGCTCAGAGGGGCAGATTGGTGTGCCAATCTGACCCCGGGGTGCCCAAACCTTACTGCCCCACCCTCTGGGGGGCCTGTCCCACCATTTTTGGGGGCCCTCTCCCCCCACCCCAAATGGAGGGGGTGTACCTCACGTAGCCGTTTGTAGGTGGCCCAGAGAGGCCTGCATGAGGTGCCCCCGCCACCCATTTGGGGTGAGGGGGAAGAGGGCCCCCAGAAATTGTGGGACAGGCCCCCCAGTGGGTGGGGTGGTAAGGTTTGGGCACCCCAGGGCCAGATCGGCACACCAATGTGCCCCTCTGCACCAAGGGGAGTTGGGTTACCAAAGGAAAAAAAGGGAAAATGGTGGAATGCATTTTAGGGGGCTGTGGGTCACCCCAAAGGGACAGGGAATTTTCTAATGGGATGGGCGTTGACCTCCCCACCCGCCACCCACAATGGAGTGGGTGCCATGTCATGCAGCCCTACCTGGGACCAGATATCTGCTCCTAGGAAGGGACGGCTGGGGCCAGGGAGGAGTGTGTAAAGACCGGAGGGGGGGTCTGTACTTCCGCTCTCTATATGGTAGAGGAGAGACACAGAGACCCCTGCCAAGATTCTCTAGTATTGGTAGACGGAGTCGAGCAATCAAGGCCTAGCTTCTCAAGAGGTGATGCAAGCTGGTTCTTAAGTACAGTGTAGTCCCCAAGCACCCACAAAGGAATGTCCACACACTGTATCGATCAAAACACAGTCTTTATATAATTAATATTCGAAGTGGTGTACACTATCACGATAACTTACTTTGTACGCAGAAATCAACAATGGTAAATATATACAATTCTAAAGTGGTACCACTAATGTTATTAGACCTCATTAAAGTGCATATGGTCAGAATGACACAAAGGTCAAAATAAAAAGGAAACCAGCGGTAGAGAGAGGCAGGAAAGCAAGATGGTTGAGCAATAGGCAGAATACTGGTAACTACCGTTAAGCACAGTTCTGTGTGGAGATCCCCATACCTGGGCAACCGGTAGAAGAAAGATACAAGCCCAGTCCATATATTGTTCCCACTAGACTTTCCAACAGTTCTACAACCCCAAAGTACCTTGGCGCTCTAGCGTTCCGCGTCGGGGAATCAACGGCCCTTCTTGATTGTCCTCCCTTTCAGGCAGGAGTCACGGGTCGTTGAACGTCTGAAGGAGAACAGGTCGAGCTATGACGGTGAGGTGGCAGCTTCGTTCCTGGTGGTGCTCGTTAACAGGGAAGCTTAAAAGTCCTGCAAGGAAGAGCCGTGCGGGGCACCTTGGTGTCGATAGTTCTGGATCGCAAAGAGTTGAAGAACTGTGGCCCAACAAGGGCATCGAGTCATCGGCGTCTCTGTGGTCCTTGGGTGGCGGGAAACCCACCGGTGGATGCTCCTCAGTGCGTCGATGGTCAGGCTTTCTCCGGCAGGATACAGCGGCGACGATGCGGATGAGAGCGTCCTTGGATCAATGTTCTTAGGCCACTGGAGCACAGCGGCTCCAGTCGGCGATGGCGGTCGGCGACAGTGGTGGACATCAGTCCGGGTGCTTCTCCTTGGAGTTCCGCGGCAATCCCCGTATCGGGTCGGCAGCCTGTCGAAGGTCTGTCTACCAGGGAGCTTAAGCAAATATCAGCTGTGCACGATGGTCCCTCGTAGCTCGGGAAGAGGGTGCCTTACCAGGTCCTCTCTGGGTCAGTCCTTGAAGGCACAGCAGCTTTCAGATTGTGAAGTAGAGCAACAGCAATTCTTCTCATCCAGCTGGGCTCTAGGTTAAGCTTCAGTTACTCCAGTTACTCGTCATAGTGGACTTCAGCTTCCGAACATGATTCCTAGCAGTGAGAAGTCCCCAAATATACTGTTGATCTCCCATTCATGCCGCTGGGTCACACTCAAGTACCGAGCCATTCAACACTCCAGCTGCATTCATACCAGTCTCGGGCAGGGCTGTCTCAACCAATGTGTCAAACACCAGATACTAGACAGCCACAACATAGAATGCATATTCGTCACACACTCCATTCACCCAGGTCCCACCCACAGGCGTACCCACAGCATACGGTCGTTGAGAAGGCTCCAGCCAGTCTGGTCGGCACTTCCCCACACTACCATATACGGAATTTCCACCCAACAGCCAGTCAGGGGGAAGGGACAGAGGCAGGGCTTCCGGGGACTTCGGGAAGATCAAGGTAACAGGTGATGGAAGGCCATGGGGGCCATTTTGTCTCCATCAGGAATCTACCGATTCCAATGACAGGGCCTGGGCATCCCAGAAATGGAGGACGCTCAGGGCACCATTCATTTCAGCACGGAGCTGCCACCAGCCCGTACCCTGCTCTGTGGGTCACACACAGGTGCCCAAAAACATACACTAGGGGCACAGGGTTGTACCCCTACCCATGGGTGCCATAAGGGTATCCGACGGGTCTGTTCACCAAACCAAAAGAGAGAGAGCTGCACCGACAGGAGTCCCACTTGAACTCCTGCGCAGGAAACACGACAGATCACACGATAAAAAGCAGTAAAGGACAAGGATATGGAGGCCCTGTCCCTCCGATGCATTTCTAGCATCACAGAGTGCAGGACAGCCCCCCCATATCTGCCCCCAGGGAGGGCTACATTTTGCTGCTGTGACCGTAGGTAACACATGTTTTTTGTTTTGTTTACAACTTTTTCTACGCGAGCAGCTGCAACGTTATGTGAGTACTGTTTTTTATTATTCTATGGTTAGGGCCCACTGTCAGTGGGGTCGGTGAGACTGGGGCTGGATTGTTGGCGGTGTGGGTGGGAATGGCCCATCTGGGCAGATATGTTGGTGGGCTGGGACACAATTTCAGGGGCAGGGCACAAATTGCCCCCAGATCATTGGTGTTTCCCTGGGAGCGTATCCCTCCCATGTGGGTTGTCAGTCTGCAAGACCAGGCTCCACCTCTGGCTGTGCTACGTTACAGATGTCACCTCCGGGGAGGAATGGGGATCCTGCTGGGGCTCAGTGGAGCTGCTGCTGTGCTTAGGGGACGGTACACCCACATGGTACATGGATGACCAAGGCCAGGTACATCACCTCCAACTGTCCTGGAGTTGCGGTTGGGCTGCATTACAGCTTTTCCCTTCGGGGAGGTATTGGCACACTACAGAGACTCCTTGGTGGGGAGAAGCTGTAATGCAGGGCAGCCAGGACTCCGGCAAAGTCGGCAGTAATATCCCTGGCCTTGGGCACCCTTCTCCCATGTGGGTTTTTGCCAGAGATTCTGGGTAACAAATTGTGGGCCGATTTGCATAAGTCAGACCTCTGTGGATTCCCACGGGTGTCCTCTTTTGGGAAATGCATGGGGTTTCCTGTTTTCCTTGCTGGCTTCGGCACCCTAGGCCCAAATCTGTAGGTTGCCCACATGAACAAAATGGGCAGTGGCGAAAGGCTTGGGGTTACCAGTTTTCATCGGGACACATGTGGGGATGCCCTGTGTTGTTGGCGGTGTTTTTCGGTGTGTGGCCAGAGCAAAATGTATGAAAATTGTCTTTATTTCCAGCCAATTTCAGAGACATTTCCCTGTGCCCACTCACCGAAACACTTTGTCAACAACAGATGTCATACCTTCCTGCTTTCCCACAGGTGTCCCGAGGAAAACAGTACCTCTCATGTGTGGTTGCACCTACCGGGGGCGCAAAAGGAAAAATGGTAACCTGCTGGTAACCCCAAGCCTTTCGCCACAGCACAATTTGTTCATGCGTTCAAACTACATATCTGGTCCTAGGGTGTCGAAGCCAGCAAGGAAAACAGGGAACCCCATGCATTTCCCAAAAGAGGACACCGTGGGAATGCACAGAGGTCTGACTGGCGCGAAGCGGCCCAGAATTTACTACCCAGAACCCCAGACAAAGTGAACATTGTGTTTTTTCCCCACGAAATATCACAGTTTGTCGGGATTGTGGCTAATAAAAACTGGGGCAATTTGCACAAGGCAGACCTCTGTGGATTCCCATGGGTGTCCTCTTTTGGGAAATGCATGGGTTTCCCTGTTTTCCTTGCTGGCATCAACACCCTAGCCCAAATCTGTAAGTTGCCCACATGAACAAAATGGGCAGTGGCGAAAGGCTTGAAGTTACCAGTGCGTTACCCTTTTCCTTTTGCGCCCCCAGTAGGTGCACCCACACATGTGAGGTACAGTTTGCATCGGGACACGTGTGGGGACGTGGGAAGGTAGGCCATGTGTTGTTGGTGGTGTGTTTCGGTGGGTGGACTGAGCGAAATGTCTGAGAATTGACTTAATTTCCAGCCAAATTCAAAGATATTTCCCAGTGTCCACTCCCCGAGTGAAATGTGCAGAAAATGCATTTTTTCCGTCTGCAGAGAGTGTGAAATTCAAGTGTGAAAACAGAGTTGGGGTTACTTGTGTTTTAGGCTTTCCCGCTTGGTGCCCAGGTAGGTGCACCCACACATGTGGGGTACCATTTTCATGGGGACTCCTGTGGGAACACGGGACGGTAGGCCATGTGTTGTTGGCAGCATGTTTCAATGGGTGAGCCGAGTGAAATGTGCGGAAAATGCGTTTTTTTTCCCACATTTCGGACTTTGCAGGGGTGTCTGGGTAATAAATTCTGGGCCGATTTGCGCAAATCATACCTCTGCGGATTCACACGGGTGTCCTCTTTTTGGAAAATCATGGGGTTCCCTGTTTTCCTCGGTGGCTTGGACACCCGAGGCCCATATCTGTATGATGTGCCCGTCTGCAGAGAGTGTGAAATTCAGGTGTGAAAACAGACTTGGGGTTACTTGTGTTTTAGGCTTTCCCCTTGGCACCCAGGTAGGTACACCTGTGGGAACGCAGGAAGGTATAACATTTGTTGTGTGTGTGTGGTTTTCATAATGTTCTGACCCATTTGCTTGTGCCCTTTGTCACACAACCCTTTAATTTCCCAAATGTGACCTACATTTAGTCGCTGCTTTAGGCACCATACACTTTTGTAACCTGCACAAGTCACCTACCCTTGAAAAGGTCTGCCTGTGCTCTTTCAAAAAATGTATGCTTGCCCTTCCTCACCACATTGGTTTTCCCGATTTACACATGCTAAGTGCGTCTGTGCAGGCCTTGAGCATAAAACCCCTGCGTACCATGGCTCAGTGTTTGGCTTGTGATATTTCTTGTTTTGTAAAACACTACAAAAAATGTTTGCTTTCTTAACTGCAAGAGTCAGGGGAATGTAGCGGAGCATTGCTTTTCTCAAAATTCATAGAAGCCATTGCCGTACCAAGCCAACCATGTCCAACACATACCTTTTTTCTGTCATTTTTCCACTTTCCCCTAATCCATGGCATTTTCCCCTACCTAGTTGTTGCCTGACCTATGCAAATCACCCCTTTCTAAACTTGGAATTTTGTCTACTTTTCAGAAACATATGCCTTTCTGTCCTCCAATTCGTCTTTCCTACCGTTTTCTTCCATTCCGTCCTTGCATGTCCATTTGGCAAAAATGGCTAAAATTGCCTACCTCTCACAAAACGGTTGATAACCACATCAAAATAATGTTTTTTCGTTTTCTACTCAACCTGTTCTTGAAAGCCAGGAAATTGGGGAATTCAGCACAGCAAACCATTTGTCCCTAGCTCTTACAAGGAAAAAACCACAGGCATTTGTGCATCATTTTATTGGCATTTTTTGAAAAAAACCCTAAATCTTCGCCCTTTTTGCTTATTTTCTCTCACCCCCTACAGCAACCTAGGATTCCTGGGTGGCGTTATGACCGCCTACATGTGAGAAAGATATCTCATGTAACAAAAAAATTACAAGCCATTGATTGGCCACACAGAGAAATCACTAAAAAAGGCCCTAGCACTGGGGGGAAATACCCATGGCACTTAAAGGGTTAAAGGATGTCCTAGCACAAGTGGGTAATCCACCAAGAGACTATGCAGAGTTCATCAATCTTGTTGATCAGTTAGATCATAGGTAAAGAACCAAAAGTTCGATCGGATGAGATTTGACACCCGTGCCATGTATTCCGGTCAAAGGACAGTGTCTCACGATCAGCGGAGAACACTGTAGAACCCATGCAAATCGGAGGGAGACGGGCTCCCTTAACTAAGGCTGAAAGAGACAAAATGAGGCAACAGCTATTATGTCAATACTGCAGAAAGTCAGGCCATTTCCTCAAAGAATGTCCAATTAAGCCTCCTAGGAGAACTGTTGGAGCTGCAGAAAAGGAAGACGACAACAAGGAGACGGAAACCTACCAAGCCCGGCAAGCGTAGAGGTCCGTTTGTCGAGCGAGGAGAATGAGCCACAGACCTCACACTTTGCATTACCTGTGATTTTGATCCATCACCAACAACCATCGCATATGCATGCCGTAGAAGCCTACATAGACAGCAGGACAGCTGGAAACTACATAGACCAAGATCTGGCAGCAGAGATAGGGCTTCCCCTATGCAAATAGCCAACTACTGAAAAGGTCACCACCGTCGATGGTACTGAAATAGCTTCTGGTCCATTAACCCAATGTACAGCAGTATTAACCCTTCTGTGCCAGGATGGACACCGGGAATCTATTGCTTTCGGCCTCATCAAGGCTCCTCAGTTTCAGTTGATTTTAGGGATGCCATGGTTAATAGCTCACAATCCTCAAATAGACTGGTGTGCAAAGAAGTTGGCCTTTTCCGACAACTGTGTTCTCACTTGCTACCACAGAGAAAAGCAGAAAACGGATTCACAGACAGCTGTTCGGGGAGTAGCAACATTAGTAGTGGGGGTTACAGCTACTCTACCAAGCGAATACCAAGATTTTCAAGACGTTTTTTAGAAAGAACAAGCCAATACCCTGCCACCACATAGGGCTTATGATTGTCAGATCGATCTCATACCAATGCACAAGTCCCTTGGGTCGAATCTATGCACTCACAGAACCAGAAAACCTCCATTTGAAATCTTACCTAGATCAGTACCTGGCTAATGGGTTTATCCGCCCGTCTAAATCACCGGCAGCCAGTCCCTTATTCTCCGTACCAAAGAAAAAAGGGGGCTTGAGAACTTGCATCGACTATAACGCACTGAACCAAATCACTGTAAAAAATCACTATCCACTGCCTCTAATTCCGGAACAGCTAGATCAAGTTAAGGATGGCCAGATCTACACTAAATTGGACCTTAAGGGAGCGTACCATCTCGTTCATGTTTAGGAAGGAGACAAATGGAAAACTGCCTTTTGTACCAAGTATGGCCTGTATGAATATCAGGTAATGCCCTTTGGACTTTGCAATGCTCCCGCTGCATTCCAGTATTTTATGAATGATGTCTTACGGGAACTAATCGACGTGTGTGCTTTGGTTTATATTGATGACATTTTAGTATACTCCTCTTCTAAACAAGATCATGTCAAACATGTTTGTTCAGTTCTGGCAAAACTCTGTCAACATCAACTGTAAATTAAACCCCTTATGTGGTGCAAACGGACCTCTAGCATGGCAATGGGAGCAGTTCTTTCACAAAGAGATCCCGTTACCGGCCAGCTGCACACTGTGGCACAGTGAACAAAGAACTTCTAGCTATCAAATCAGCTGTTACGGATTGGCAACATTATCTCATAGGTGCCAGACATACCATCACTGTGATTACTGATCATTGAAATCTTCAATACTTAAAAACTGAAAAAGCTCAATCTTCACGTCAGCTGCGATGGGCACTTTTCTTTGCAGAATATGACTACATGATTGCATATCGACCGGAGTCTGAAACGGAAATGCTGACGCTTTATCCTGCATGGGTATTGATGAGAAAGTATACACAACCCCAGATCCAGTAGCTATCATTCCGAATGACAAATTATTAGGCCTGACAACAACACTAACCCAAAGTGAACTTCGAAACAAGATCCAGCTCTTAATGAATCCTGAGACCTTACAAAAATGGAGTACTCAAAACGAACATCATATAATTAAGGATCAACTACCATATTTCAAAGATCGTTTATATATGCCAAGTAACGAATTACAAGAGCAAGTTAACTCCGGTTATGATGACTCTTTGATATAAGGTCATCTAGGAATTGCCAAAACCTTAGCCAAAGTGAAAAGAAACTATTGGTGGTCAAAATGGCGCAAAGACATTATTCACTTTATTCTTACCTGTGGTGTGTGCGCACAAAATAAATCTGAAAATCAAAAACCAGCTGGTCTCCTACAACTCTTGGAAATTCCACCCACACGTTGGCACACAATTTCTCTCGATTTCATCACAGATTTACCTCCCAGTCACGGATTCAACATCATCCGAGTGGTTGTAGATTTATTTTCTAAGATGGCACACTTCATTATATTTAAAGGTATTCCAAATGCATCCAGTCTGGCGAAGTTGTTTCTGGAACATATAGTACGAATCCACGGTTTCCTTCTGTCCTGATTTCAGATCGAGGTAGTCCATTTGTATCTAGCTTCTGGAAGAAGTGCTGTTAAATGGCCCAAATCGATATTCGATTATCCACCAGCCATCATCCCCAAACGGATGGCCAAACGGAAAGGACAAACCAGACACTCGAACAATACCTACGTTGTATTTTACACCAAGTTGAAGAAGGTTGGAAGGATTTAAAATGGATAGCAGAATATGCCTGTAATAATTCCCTGAATACCAGCACGGGAAAACTCCTTTCTATACCCTATATGGTATGCATGCACGCACCTCTGAATTAGATGCTCCCAGGGCTCTGGAGATGCCACGGTGAAAAACTTACATACAGCCATTACTGAAGCCTTCAAAGAGGCAACTGGACATTTATTTCAAGCTAAAGAAAGACAAAAGAAATTCTCTGATCAACATCGCAGAAATGCTCCAGATTACCGAGTTGGTGACGAAGTCTGGTTAGCATCAAAACATGTGCCAATAAAAGGAACCTGGACCTATCATCCACGATATCTACACTGCATGAAAATCATGGTTTACTAATTTAGTAACCTGTATGCAAACCTGTGTAAACTATAGGTTTACACAGGTCTACACACATTGTAAACTGTTTTGTAAACCTTGTGTTTACATTTGGTTTACATGTGCGTAAACCTAGTAGTCATGCAAGTCCATTTGGACCTCAAGTTCTAGAATTTTGCAAACATTAGGTACACCATGGTTTACAAAATAGAAGTACCTTGCAAACTTTGTGTACGCCACAATGGTAAAATCCAGTAAACATTCTGTTTACCAAACACAATTTTGTAAACCATAGCAAACTGATTGTATACTTAAAATTGCAAAATATAGTAAACCTTTAGTTTACAACTTATTTGCAATTTGCGAACCATTGCACACAGTATGTATGCAAATATGCTTCAATGCAGTAAACTTTCAGTTTACAAAAAAAAATATTTGTAAACCTTTGCAAACTAAAGGTGTTCTCCTGTTACAGTATTTGAAATGTGTAAACCTTTGATTGCAGTGTCCCAGATTCACAAAAGTTGCTAATGTGCACTGTGTATTCTCCATCTGGCTTTGGCTGCATGTAAGTGCATGATTTCGAAGAGAGATGTGCAAGAGGTATAACTGGCTGTATGTGCAATGAAACCACTGCCTTCCACTCCATACACTCCAAGTTTATGGCCCACCCCTGATACCTACATGTTCTTTGGGTCCCAGCACACATGACCTCGGGGACTGCATTTGCAGTTGCTGGTCTTCACAGTAATTGTTTACATTTCTGTTCATTTCATCTCTGTTTTCTGGCCTTACTGAAGTGAAATATTGCTTGCTTTATGTTTTTTCAATATGCCACCATATGTCCCCACCTGATTGAAGTGTAAAGATTAATTGAGAACAGACAAATACGGCCATAGTCATGTGTGCATAACCTCATACAGTGAAATCAATGCAAGCACACAAAAAATGAAAAGCAAAATAAATTGTAAACATTTTATTGTATAACATGGAACAGTTTCAAACGCCAATGTAAAGTAACAACTACATCTTAACATTTGGATGTGTATATTTCCCAAAGGGGTACATGTGATTTTGTTTTCCAGAGGAGTATAGACAGAACTGCTATGTCAATGGCAAGTATCATCCAACATCCATTGAAACTCCTGACCTATGTCCGGTTTCGGCCTTGTGGAATAGGAGCCAGTTTTTCTATGTACATAGCTCCGACGTCTTTTTAAATGCTGCCCATGTGCACTGTCACATTTTGTTTTAGCATTCTTGAGCAAGTGAGATTCCCACTTTCTTTTTTTTATACATTTCACATGGATTTTCTCTCCATCCCTGAATGGATCATCTTCCTTCCCAGATTCCTCTGTACTCTGGGTAACTTCCGTTGGCAGTGTCAGGAATGCTGCTTTTACCATTGCCTTCTCTTCTACTGGCAGTATGGTCACATTAATGGCCTCACTCCGGCTTTTACACTTCTGCAGAGAGACAAGGAATAACTGATTAAATCACATTTACACATAGTGTATACACTTAAAATGCAATGTATCTGGGTCTAAGATTAAGCTATGGAAGGTAGTTTGGTACTGTTTAATGTTAGTATAGCTTTGCTCCTTCCTTGAGACCTTTCAACACAACACTGTAGCCAAGTAATTGTGGACGAGGTTGATCCATCAAGTCCAGGTTGATCCATCAAGTCTGCAGTTAGGTTGAGTACAAGATACACCAAACCTGCTCACGGTCAGCATGGCCCTAGCCACAGTAACCACAGCCTCCAGTTCAGTAGTCATACATTTCAGAGAACCAATGGCTGGCTAGGGTGTTTCTTCATGTACAATCTGCCTATTCTGTAGATAGAGTTTGTTTGTCCCTTTTGTAAATTGCATCATTTGTCTCAGGCAAATTTGCTATTGGGATGGGATACATGTAATCGGAAGTAGAGAAATACAAGTCTGCTCATTCAACGAGAAACTCATGTTGCACAGTATTTCATTAAACATTTTTCAGTGTAAATAGTGAGTTTCCTTTGTTGGAGTGTGAACTTTCCAGTTGAAGTCCTAGACAATACCCTTTGTTGGTTGTTCCTTAGGGTATGTGTATGGGTTTAGTTTATTATGCAGAATAGGAGACGATAACCCATCAACATGCTGGTAGCTATTCATACACCGCCTCTGCAACAGAGAGTTGTACAGTATGCTTATTATGCACCACACTTGCAAGGAGGATCTTCATGAGGTAGCTACACTACCACTTTTTGTTTTAGTAGTGCACAGGATAGCACACCCTACTTTTTAGAACAGTAAAACATTTGTTTTCTCTGCCATAACCAGATAGTCATTGCTTTACATCATGCGGTTTCCATAATAAAAGCATCTTACATCTCGTTTACTTTTTCTTCTTCTGGCCTCCAACTTCCTCTGCTCCCAAATGCCGGCCTCTTTTTTCTGTCGCCGCAGGTTGCGCCAATAGGTTCTTGATGCAACTGTAACAAAAGAATGCATGATTTATGGGTATACATTTTTTAATTTGTATGCTTTAAAAACTACATCTTATGTTACATATTAGCACCTTGCTGGTGGAGTCAACCAATCGGGATGATCAGAAAGTGGGCTGAATCTAGTGATCCAGGCCCCCATTCCGAGCTGCCTGATGGCTGCTTCCCCCGCCCACCATCTTCCTCCCACCCTCTGTTCCATTATTTTCTAATACCCTCATCCCCACTCACCTGATTGCAGCAGTGGCGGGACCTGCTGCCGCAGCTGCTTCCACTCTGTTGTGGCCACCATAGAAGTGGAACAGGGGCTCCCTACAGAGCCCTGTCTTCCTGCTTCATGGCAGCCATGTTGGGAAAGTATTTTCATTCAATGAACGGGACGCTGCGAGGCAGCCCATTCACTGGATGGAAATCTTTTCCACGTATCCCCTCCACATTCCGTGGAACAGGTGCTAACAGTGTTAAGTCCCCGTTCCATGAGCTCTACTGGCTGGTAACCCCCTGCAGCCCTCATGAAATAACCTTGCTACGTTCAGGCCCTTAAGTCGGGGCCCGGGCCGTTACCTCCTGGTACAGCTGGTGGAACGGATACTTCACGCTTAATTGCAAAAATTTCAAACTAAGAAGAGTAGCATTTCAGTGTTACATTCTAAATGCCATTGTTTGCTTAAAATTATAATTTACTGGTGGACTATCATTTTACCAGCCCTTCATTAACATGACACATCATTGTGGACTTTTAAACACAATTCAACCAAAGTACTAGTTCAACCTTGGTTGGCTCTTTTCATGTATGTAAGTGAAGCTCCCTGTGAAACTAAACATTGGACAGTTTGTAGGAACTAAGCACTCTTCATTACTGGGGTTACATTCATATTGTCTACCTTCTTAGATCGGACTGACTATTAAGACTACATTGATAGCTCCTCTTGCCATTTACCCCACACAAGAATACACAAAATAATAACCACCCTTTTTAAATGAATAATTAATATTTTATCTCTGATCATTATACGTTTATTCTCAAATACTGAATTTAATGTATTTACACACAAAGGTGTATGAGTGATTTTATGAAGTATCCCACATCTATTACCTTGTATTCCTTCACCTCTTTAGTCCATATTTCCTATTTTTCGTCTCTAAGTGCAAGAACGAACAGGAGGGCAAAGGAGGTGACAAGGTCCTAGACTCTTTCAGACCCCTACAGGGAGGTACAGTCTAAACCCTAGTTAGGGTAGGAAGACTGAGCCCAGGAAATATGGTCAATTATAGGGCCGACTAGTTGGTAATTGAGTCAGCTAAGGTAATCCAGGTTGTCCCAGCAACCTCGGAGAAAGGATACACGAGGGGCAACCAGGAACAATCATTTCTATAGATATTTGAACAGACACTGACACCTCATTTCTTGAGGAGGGAGATAATCCTGTCAATTGTGGTCTTGAGAGTGGAACTTTAACTATTCCATATCTGGAGGCCCTTCTATTGTCCCACCCTTAGTGGCTTTTAGTCACCATCTTTTTTGTGTTATGGTCTGGTTATAAAGGTTACGAGGGGGTCAGATGAAACTCCAGGGGCTTAACAGTTGGTAGCCAACAGATATCCCTCTTGGAAGACAATTCAGATGCAGGTGATCCATGTAGCAACACATACAGATGGGGGGCACTAGCAGGAGAGAAGCCAAGGGCCCCAGAAGCTGGGAACCTTAAGTCTAGGGCAAGCAGCATGGCATCTTACCTCCTGACTCTCTGGCTTTTTCCTTGGTACCAGCTGCTCTTGTCCCCTTTTTCTCGGTCAGCAACTGTACTCTGCTTATAATAGCTAGTCTGCATTGAATAAAAACTCCCCCCAGAGGGAGGAGAACACACCAGTTGCATGCTCCAGTACGCTCTACTCCTAACAGTACCGGAGTAAGGGTGTGGTCTGCAGGGCTCGGACTTCACTAAAGAGCGTTCTCAAGGGAGAACCAGAATGGACAAGGCAGGAGACGTCTTATCATACATAGTTTAAAGGGAAAGGACAAAAGACTTTTGTCTTTTGCAAAATGAAGTTCCATTTTGGTACTAGCTTTCCAAATCATGGCTCAACCTCTACAATAGGTTGTTAACTTGTATTTGTGGAACACGTGAAAGCATTAGAACTTGAAGGCAAACTTCAATTTAAACGAAACCCAAGCATATCGTTTGTCTCAACTATTATCAGATGAGCCCATTAATCTAATTTGGTCAAGCACATTTAACTTTGCAAACTGACCAAGAAAATATTAAAGTATTAAATATGCATCAACCTTCATAACCCTTAAACCACCATGCTTTTAATAATTATGTTTTTCTTCATTATATTTCACACTGGGAGTGCTTGCTTCAATAAATGGATGTTCCTCTCTAGAGCTCATTTTCTGAGTGCTGTGAGAATTAATAAAGGTGCTAAAGATAGGAATAGTGGTATTACACTTGTCTTAATACCTGCTTAAGGGCATTTGGGGGTTTTGTGAAAGCAGAGGTTGGCACAGACGGGAAGTGACATTGCGGCCTCCCTTTTGCCACCTGCCTCCAAAATCCACATTGTTCTATGCCAGCATAAAATGTTCATGCTGGCATGAAATCAATGGATCCCATATGGGTATCTGCTTGCTTTTTACACCATTAAAAAGCAGCCAGATTACATAAGAATCCATTGAAAATTCTGCCTCGTGGGCAGCCTTTTACTCAATCCACCTTATGTAGTTCAGAAATAAAGGCTTGCAAGTGAACATGGATGAAAGTACACATTTGTTTTGACTTTGCAGTACAAATAAAGAATATTGCCCAGATGAGACATGTTAACACTGAAGTGCAAACCTAACAAGCCCATAATGGGCAATTTACTTCCAGGAGGAACATTTCTTCCTTTGTATTTAAATGGATTTGTGTAGCTTACATCATAGATAATGCACATATTACCATTTGTTTCTTCAGTGGATGCAGCTGGGTTTGCCCCCCTCACATATTCATGCAATCAAGACGTTAAGGCACAATTGTTCGTCCCCATAGGGCTGTAAAAAAAGAAATGACATGGTGAATGATCCACTGGTAATATATATGCTAAATTTTAAATGGGAATGAATTGAAAAACAGATAGAAAGTATTGGTTGATAAATGTTGCATTTAAAATGGTAAATCACATACATGAAATTCACAAAAATGGAAATGTGTTGCACTAATCATCACAACACAATATGCATGCAATGTTGTTGATAGATTTGTGTAAGTACAAGAAAGCACACATTAACATTTCTAAATACTCCAACAGCCCTGTCTACCACAGCTTCACAATATATAGAGTCCATTTGCAAACAGGGAGCATTACTGGTGCCCTCCTGCTATAACAGAGAGTATATTGTGACCAATCCCTCACTTCTATAAACCTGTATCAGTTTGAGTTTTGTATTAACATTTTAGTGAAAGTGAATATTTTTCAAATATGAGCAAAATAACGTTTACCACCTTAGCTAGTAATCCTCTACCAATTCACCAGCAAGTGGTTGCAGAGCTCTTTTTATTGTTAGGAAAGTAGAATAAATGTTCACTGTTCATTAATTGAGAAGCTGGGGAATAGAACCCGGGGAAGAGGGCTTAGCGACAGAGGTGTCTTGGAAAGTGAGCTTTTCTGGCTGGTAAATTATGTTTTTCCAGGATTGGCTGATAGCTCACCCTCAGGTGCTAATAACATATCTGACGTGCAGATAATGTATCAGAGTAGGTATCGCTGGAAAGATTTAAGAGACTTCACTTTGGCAGAGCCAAGATTGTGTTGAAATCTACATAATTACAATTATATAGGCTTGAACAAATATACATAAGGGCTTTTTTTACAAATACATTTTCATCACTACAAATATGCAATTGCATAATTCAGAGAGGAAGCAGATGTACTATTCTGTTAATGTAGTAAAAAACAAAATAATATTGTCATACTCCTCATCTGTATCCCACATTGGCATCTTCTCACAATCGGTGTAGTATTTATAGCCCCTGTACAGAAGATTCTGTTGGATGAAAGAGACATATCCTTTAATGTGAACACCTTCATCGTTGCTAAATACACAAAATGCAATGAAAAAACACAGTTCATGTTATTGAATTTGATATAATAAAGTGCAAGGAAATATTTCATGATGTGCTTGGAAACAAACCGAAAACCGCATTGCAAGTGTTATAGAGAAGCCCACATTCCCTTGTGTAAATCCATTGTTTTTAAATGACTGCATTCACTATTTTTCAATATGTTTATGGCATTTTCATGAAATCTGGTGTCTGTAATATTTAAACAGATATTTGAACACCTTTCAAGAATGACATCAAGTGAACTTCTATTTTAAAATACAATTAGAGGGGCATGATATTGGGATGACATTGCCTTCATATGTGAAGAATCAGCATGACTCTGTATAGCCAATTGCTCTGCTTGTGAAGATATTCTGCAGATTGAAGTAGCAGGTTACCGTTGCACCAAGAGTGGTACACTAATTTTACTTGGTCTCGAGGATTCTAGCTCTGGTTTACCAAAATGGCTTGGCTTGCTTATATATGAAGTCAGAAAAATAAACATGAGTAGGAGAACAGTGATGTTCAATAGATCTACATGGTGTTGGTGGTTGAGAAGAGGAGCAGGGCGTGATGTCGTCCACAGATTCCAAATAATAGCGGTTCTTGTTGTTGAAAACATACAACTATGACTATTAGAAATGTGTGTAATACCATCAGTAAATATGGTGGTCACTCAACAGAAAAATACACATTTGTAAAATGAGTATATACAAGTTACCATTGTCAATGGTGAAGCTTTAATATTGTCTTTTCCTCTTGTCTGATTTTTTTTTTGCCAGCTGAGCTTTGAGGTCTTCAATTGTTTCCAATGACTTTTTCTATGAAATAAAACCCCTCTGGATTAACATTTTCAGTTTCTGTATTCATTTACATCATTTAAAAGTAATGTAATAATGCTAATGCTTAAAACAACCAATTCCCAAATACTTATTACCGGTCAGAGGTGTAATTGCATGTTGATTAGCAATTCCAATTGATCACTTTTGGGAGCAACACAATTAAACAAGCATAGGAGGTGTAGTTTAGCCATCTCTTTCAAAGGCAGTCATATCACTATTTGCTCAGTTACTTTGAGGAATAGCCATCATTTTTAAATTTGACTTCATAAGAATGCAACATGTAAGCAAGTGCTCCTTGTCAAACAGATGCAGTCAGAGCAATGTCTAAACAACATAATAAAAAATACCAATAGCAATGATATGCTCTGGGAATATACTAGAGATCAAAAGAAGACCAGCTGTTTGTCCACTTTGACTAACTCAATCCTTAACATGGGCGTGTTCACAACCACTGTTATGGAATTCTGTGATTATCGATTTAGTATACATGTACATAGTTTGTTCTTAAAAGTATGCTTATGTCCCCTCAAAATGAAACACTGTCAAAAACGGGAAATGTACTGGTATTCTACAATCTGAGAAATATCACTGATTGTGTCATGAACGTGTTCCTTACCAAAACACATAACTGATTTTCAAGCAGCTGTTTCTGAATCTGCAAAATTTCTGCCATCACTTCCTGGTTAGCTTGTGTACCCTGTCCATCTACACTTGACTCCTGACACACTTCATGCCAATGTTGATCACTGCATAAGCATTAGAAAATGACTAACTACAAAATAACGTAAACAGCATTCACAGGATAACTAACATACGTCTCAGGTGTTGACAACAAAGGTCAGCCACATAGTTTGCAATCACAAGTAAATGCAAAAGTCCCAAGAATAATATTGTCTCCCTGTTCTGTGTGGTAAGGCTGGCATGCACATTTAAATTAATTATGTTTCTGATATCAAATGGGGCTTGGTGTTTATGGGAGGAGGGAGGTTTATATTGATGACTAATATAAAAATGCCAGCCAATTAAAAGAAACTGGGATTATGCTTGTACTTTGGTGATAAGAAGTAGGAGAAATGTTTGACCATGCAAATGTAAATAAAAATCATTGAGACATGTTCTTGAAAAATAATTTGAGCAACACATAATTCCAAATATTTGCTTTTTTGGCTTAATTATATTTCTTTTTACTAATTACAAGAGTGTCAAGAAACCATACACATGTACATAAAAAAGATGAAATCATACAGGCATATTGCAAAAAGTATCTCTCAGTTTGTAAAGCAGCTTCTTGGTGACGATAATGCAGTAGATGCAAAACAATCATAAATTGCGTAAAAGTGCAATTACATGGATTACAAAAACAATTCCAGTAGTTAGGTGAAAAATTAACCACCATACGGCATGTGTTTTTGAGATATACATTTCTTTGTTTCTTATATTTATACAATTTGCAAAGTACTGGCTGAACACCAGCTTTTAGTGCTAAATTTAATTCATCAAATGTCTTTGACATTTGATCTTGTTCTGACATAACATGTGTTATTCTGTTCATATGGGCACAGTTATTCAAATATTCTTGATTTATTGTGCTGCTTTCTTGGTTGTAGACCTTACACCTTCCTTTCCTCCTCTTTCTTCTCAATTTTAGACTAATTCTGGAGCGATTCCTTTTCCTACCCAACAAGACAAAATATATATTACATCCTGTTTCATAATACCAACTCATCAAAAGGTGTCATTGCCATACTGCCATTCTGTTACAAATAAATATGGCAAAATCTCCTCCACAATGAAGGCTTGTGCATGTATATTATGGAGCAGGACCCTTTTCATACATAGGTAAAAGACTTAACTTCATCCCACAATAACAAGCACGTTTTTACACTGGTACGTCACAATAAAAAACCCAAGAGGTTCAGCCTGCAATGCCACCAACCACACTAAGAAATAAAGAATGAGTGGTTCTGTGTGGAAATGTCCCATGGGAAAAAGTCACCAGCTAGGCAATTATTTTCCCTGCACCTCAAAAGGCCTTACCACATATATTCTAGGATGGGTATTATATACTACTCTAATTCTAGTTCTTGAATATTTGAGGAAAGTGCAAGACATTCTTGGGTATGTAAATTTGGGGAAATGTCACCCCCTGGCATCCTTTTCCCCCATGCAAATGTATCACTGGATACCAACTGGATACAAAATCAGTTTATCAAAAAACAGTACAAAAAAACCTGCAAATTACAGCCTCATGTATGATTCATGTATATTGCTCTTGTGCCAGATTATAGCCTATGATAATTATTCAACAATTGTGTAGAATTATGGCATCTAAGCAATATGCATTGTGGTGCCATTTTCCTGTTTGGCTGATAAAGAAACGTCTACCAACAATGTACCTATCAAAGCAAATGTTATATTACTTAAAGAAAGTACACATCATCTTTGAATTACAAGGATTAAGCCAATTCATAAAAAAATAAAGGTTGTGACATGGTTGAGAGATTCTGTTTCATTATTTGTATTAATGATGTGGCACACAAGCTGTGATGGGGCTTTTAAAGTATCTTAGCAGATTGGTTTATTGTACATGGAGAATGCCTGGAGGATCAATGTGGAAACTTAAAAGAGTCAAAGCCAAGAAAAGGAAAGCAAACATCAAACCCATGGTTACAATTTGATAAAATAAACACTATGGGCAGTTATTTTAAGTAAATGTTGGTAACCATGAGATAAGGGTTATGAACCCACTGTCTCATCCATGGTCGAGTTTACAGAGCAGCAATTCAGCTATGACATCAATGTCCTGAAAACACAGACCAAAACTGTTCTCGCAGCATACAACCAGTAGACTTAACAATGTTATAGTCAGATACTCCCATACTCTTCAGGCTCTCATATCCTCATGTGCCCTGTCACGCCACCTTTACAAAAGCTAACACAGCCTCAGTGCATCTCCACATTCTTGACATCAATGCATGTCTTAACAAAGCAATGCTTCTAAAATTATTTACAACAGCAGTAGTAACATACTTCTAAAAATCAAGTGTGGCCCTAAATCTACAAACTGAAACTGAAAATTGAAACAGTAAAACATAGCATCCTATGATATACACATATGCATTCCTAAGCGATAACAAAAGGTTGTCTCTTCGTCACCGAAAATCAAAGCATATTAATCAATATTCCAGTTTCATCATTCTTCCTCTTGATTAATGTCCAAGCATACATGTTTTAAGCTATATGTCAACCCATCTGGTCAGCCACATCATGAGACCAATACAAATAGTGGATCATACTATTATCAAAAGATAAAAACAGATGAATGACTTCTTGGCTAGAGGTCAATCTAAAAGGGAATGACAAGCCATTGCAACAGTCCATTATATCATAAATCATATAGCAGATTTTTTCGTTACTGTTATAAGTAAGCCTGCATAGCTATCCCCTTTGCCCATGTATTGCGCAACATTTACCAGTGCACTTAAAAGAAATCTATACATGCAACTTGAAACCAAGGATATATAATTAGCTTCTCTCAACGTGGACCACATGCCCATGAAGCAGCATTTCTATCATCAGATTCTCTTGACCATGGATAAATATCAGCTAAACCAATATTTTCAGGCATAAGCATAGCATTACATGCTCCAAAGCAGCATAACTCATGTTTAAATACCATTATAACATACGAGCAGCCTAAATAAATTCATGCTGGTTTAACTGATTAAAATGTCAGTGGAGCACAAGTCAATATTAAACAACTGGTGAACCATATGTGTCATTAAAACATGCATTCTCATGCCACTGTTCACCTTCAACTGAAACACTCTTAAAAGCAAAGAATATGCTGAATTAGGTGAACGCAATGTGACAACATAAATGCAATGTTCTTAGTTCCAATATAATGAAAAGTATACTACTCTTTACTCTATCTATTTCCTTCTGAAGAACAACACTGTTCCTTGTGTATTTTACTTTATTAAATATTTTCTGTACTAGATGACGTTCTTCTCTATTTAAAAAATCACATAGTCAAAATGTACTACACCAGGGCTTTAGACAGCCCCTACAAAGGTAAACCCATAATGTCAATTCCACAAGCAGTTTTATAGGTACCACAGAATGCAACATTACATTTAATTCATGTGTGATGTTAAGCCATACCTCCTATCAGTCTCAGAATTATCAGCTGAAACAACTGGATGGGATACACAAGCGATTACTGGACTTTCTGGGCGTATGTCCCTCTCTTGATCAGCTGCGACATTGCTTTGTTGGGCAGATACCGCACTACTTTGTGTAGTCAGTTGGTTATTTTCAGCTTCCAAGCTTGAACTGTCAGTAAGGGAACAGGCATTTTGAAATAAATGTATTCGTTATAATACTAAGACATGTTTTTCCATAGTCAAAAGGCACATAAGTTGAAACCAGTTATAGAAACAAATCAATTCAGTTTGTCTTTTCCCATCTCATTTACTTAGTAATATTCATCCCACTTGCCTCCCTACAACCAGCTATTTCTGCAAACATTTTTCAACATTCCTTTTGTATGCATGGGTCATTTGAAGGAATGCTTCTTTGTCTGCAGCTACGAGGCCCACTCAGTCAGTGCACAACCCCCCAGAAATTATTTAATTTATCAGCATGTATATATTTTGATTATCATGTAATTTCTCCCATATCTGCTGAACACATGAATGTTGCTACCATCCAACTTCTACCGCCGGTTTTGTTTTTAATACTGCATTGGTGCTTGTCACTGCCAACGTTGTCTTGTAATGTGCTATTATGTTTGATGTGCTCTGGTTCATGGTAACCCTCCATCACCTATATGGCTAACACAATTGATCATTGAGATGTCCATTTGTTATTTTGTATTCACATCTTTTAGGCACTGCTTCATTCACCACGCCAGTGTGCTTGTTTTTTTTTTGCCGCTGTCGGTTTGTGCTTTACTTTAACTTAGTCCTGGGGTATGTGGCAGCATTCATTGCTTACATTCACTTGCTGTACACATGTTTTACAATGATACCTTGCAACATGTATGTTAAAGAATTAGATAACATTTCTAATTCTTTACTTGTATTAGAATATTAATGTTGTGGCTGTAACCTATATAGCTCACATTGGCACATGTGTGAATTCATTCCTGCCTCCTAATGGTTTTATTTTACTGGCACCATTATTTTAAATTATTTTTGTTCAAGATTTCCATTTACTAAAGCTTTTCCTGCTAGATTACTACAGTTTCTAAGCTCTGCGATAGGCATTTACCAATTTAATGTTGCTCAATTTATCGACCAAAGACGGATGAGAGACTGAGTGGGACCTATGGGAATTGAAACCTGTGACTGCAGGTTGCACCAAAGCTGAAGCAAGCACCTAAAATGCTAAGAGTTTTTTTTACCACCTATGCCACCAGTGAGTTGCATTCTGCCACTGACCTCCTCATAATCTATCATTTGCTAGTCTGTGTGGGCATGCTTCCACCTACTTGATCTTGGCCGCTGTTTAATTTGTGTGGGACTTTGCATTATAAAGAGATTCTATGGGTAATGCTTGCATACTGATTCAAATTTCAAGTTATTTTGTCCTTGTCATTTGTGCTAGATTGACTTTGGTGCTCATTAAGAATAAGCATAACTTGACATTCAAACATTTCAGAACTGCATTGACAGAATTAGACGTACTTGTCACAAATTGCTGGCATATTCAAGAGTATTAGCACAAGAAAACAACTGATATCTTAAACAGTCAACACATCTATGACATTCTAGTTTGCTTTCAACATCTCTAAATTAACATATACACCTAATCAGTGAACAGCGATTACAATATGGTTTTCTTCACATATGAAGGAAAACAAACCTTTCATCAAGAATTGCAGCTACAACATCAGATGGTCTAATGTTCTTAGTTCCAAGAGTCCTTTGTGGAAAATAAAAAGGACGTTAGCAGCTGATTTATCAAAACTAATTGCAAGAAATGGTATCATCAAATACTGAATTCATGACTTCAAGTAATGTTATTGCAAATATGAAACTGTCACATCAAACAGCAGTAAATATGCATTGTTTGAATTTAACATGGTTCAACCCTTTGGTACAGATCCATTAGAGGCTGGTTTTCAAAAGCTGTGAGTTGCACCCAGCGCAGGGCTCAGCATACTTTGTACATGCACTAACACCAGTGCAGTTGCAAATGTTTTTTTGCATGCATGCACAGATGTTCCTTCAGTGCAATGGAGAGTGTCAAATGTCCCTATGGTTTATGCCTATGTTGTGATGTCCATTGAAAAGTGAAATTAATTTCAAAGGAGCAGTTTGTTGTATATTAACTAATATAATAGTACTCAAGTTGTCAACATCAGACCAATAAAAGGCAGAGTCTGTCCAATGAGGCTACAGGCTGAGCACAGATCTGTTCATGCACAGTGGATTGAGATGTCCTCACTATTGGCAGTTTTGGGATTCAATTTTAAACACATTGTATAAATGTATAAATTCAGAGAGAAATGGATATCAAGCATTATTGGATTTGGCATCCATGGTTCAGGTACAAATGAGTATTCTCATTATCAGAATCTAGTAAATTATTGAATTCATTGAAGATGAGCAAAAGAGAGATTGCACTTGTTAGTGCTCACCACCCCAATAGATTGTCTTTATACTGCTGGTTTGTCCTAATAAGGGATGGGAAGCAGGAAGTGGTAGCTATTGTGTTGAGGAGCTGGCAGTTATTTCATAACAGTGATGTTCTGGGTTCTTTTTTTGATATTGGTACACAGAGATCCAAGACCTGCAATTATAGGGGATTGTTCAGAACATAATTCTTATCTCTTTGCATGAAGCACTACTTTTGAGTTAGACAATTGGAGACAGAAGTTAGTGTGACCAGTGTGAGGTTGTGGAAGGAGGAGTCTGACATGCAGGTGGCATTCTTTTGGCTAAAGACTTTTATTATTACCAAAAACAAAGAATACAACCTAACTAAACCTATCTCTAAGAGGCGTTTCACTGCCTCAACTAAATACTAAGGAAGTGGCAGAATGTCTGTAACGGAAAAGTCCACCGTCCATGTCAAAACCCTGCTTCTGTCCCTTAGACTAAAAATCAAAACTAAAGTGGTCTTCTGGGTCCAGAAGAACTACCCCCTTCTTCTGGACGGCCGATCACCATTCAATTCCAAAATATGGAGCTGTTTTTTGGTTTGTATGAATCGTTTCAGTTCCATTCACTAGAGGTAACGTATCGCTTTTACTGGTCTTTCTTAGGTTACTGTTGTAGTTCCACTAAAAATGGGGGAATGCCTCCCTTCCCAAGTCCTTTCTCAGGCTCCACGTGTCAGTTCAACAAACTGGTGGAATGTCTCAGTTCCCCTGGCTTTTCATAGGCTTTACTTGACAGTTCAACAAACCAGGGGAATGTCTTCTTTCCCCGGCTTTGTTTGGCACTCCAACAAACCAGGGGGAATGTCTCCCTTCCCCTGGCCTTTCACTGGCTTTACTTAACAGTTCAACAAACCAGGGGAATGTCTTCTTTCACATGGCATTTCAGAGGCTTTATTTGGCATTTCAATAAACCAGAGGGAATGTCTCTCTTCCCCTGGTCTTTTGCAGGGTTTACTTGGCAGTTCAACAAACCAGGGGGATGTCTCCCTTCTCCTGGCCTTTCTCTCACACATTCCACATGCTCTGAGCCTCTCCAGTGGCTTGGGTAGACAGACCAGGTATACATCCCATCCAGGTATTGCCATGAGGAAGATGCACAATCGAGGAACTCTTCCTCGTTCAACTGGGGTCCCTGTCCCGGTATCTTTCACTCTTTCCAACTTTACCTATAGCTGGTTCACTATCCTGCCAGATATTGTTTGTTGCCCAAACTACCTTATCTTGTGTTTCTGGGTTTGAAACCCTCTTAAATATACTTCTTGTCTTCCTCATGTGGACCCGGGTAACCCCTGTAACTCAAGTGGGCTCCCGGTCTTCCTTCTCGGTCTGACCCGAGAACTCTGACAGCTTCTCCTCTGTCTTCCCGGTCTCCATGCTGTCTTTAGCAGCTCTATGGCACTTCACTGGATCTGAGCTGAGTGTCTCAACTCAACCCCTTTGTTCGCCATCCTCTTATGCCTTTACTTCGTTCTCCTTCTGGTCTTGGGTTCCCACGCTGCCACTCTCGGCTCTGCAGCACTTCACTGGAGTCAGGCTGCCCGTACCTTCTTGATCGTTCGGCTCGGTGCCCTTTCACAACTGGGTTTCTTTCTCCTTCTAGTCTCAGTCTGCCGATACACAGTGGACCAAGAAGGGATTCCGTATTTCCTTTGTGAACCTCCGGTCAGCAGCATCAGCTTCTCGGGTTGTGGAATGGTTGCTTTGCTTGTGGTGCCTCCAGGGCGAATATGACATCTTGCTCAGTCCTTCCTCCATATTAAGCCACTGTGGATTTTAAAACTAAAACACTAAGTCCAGTTCTGTGGTTGTCTCATCATGGTTACTAAACTCGCCCTCGTCTCAGTAGGTGGAAATGGGCATTCAGTGGAGTCAGCCCTAATCTTCCTCTTCACAGTACTAGCGGTATCATTAGTTGTACATAGATGAGGGCATTAGGGTAGAGGAAGGCAAGGAAGGAGGAGGGAAAGAGGTCTGCAGGGGTTGGAAATACTGCATCGGCCCATGATCTCCTCCCTGTATCCCACATGGGAAATCCATGCCAATGAGATCCTCCTGCTGAATATCACCCCACAGAGGAATTATCAGGTAGCAGCCTCACCTCCCTAGCCTCATGGAAAGAGTTCCCCCTTTGGAAGAAGGGACGGTATCACAGGATTTGTTACACCAGATACAGTTCATGCTACTCCAAAACATTCCCTGATGTTAGTTGCTGGCCATTTTGGGTGACTTTCAAATTAAAGCACCGTAAAGATAAAAATTCTTACCGCAACAAACTGCGAAAATTGTTTTGGTGGGTTTGTGGCATTTGGCCTGCGACACTGGTGCTGCCTCGATGTGCTCCTTGTGTAGCAGACTTGTTGCGAGGCATCTTGTTGCTTTTTTGCAGTGTTCTAGTAGAGCTGGTAATCAGAGACCTTTTAAAGCAGCCCAGCACACCTAGTATGGTGAACTGCCGATTCTTCAGAGGACTTTCTTCAAGGCTGCACGGCGGTATGGAAAGAAGTGAACCATTGACACTTGTAGTGGTGTTCAATTTATTTCACTTATTTAGCTCACATATCATTCATAGTAGAACACATAACACTGTGGGAATCATAATCACAAAAAACATGCATTTTCATCCAATGATGCAATTTTGACATTGCATTCTTGAGGCAACATTTGCTACATGAGAAAATTAAAATCCAATACAAACAGGTATAACATGTATATCTACATTGTCATACTAAAAATTGTAAATTTCAAATTAGCACCAGTGCCCTTCATTTGGACCCCAAGTAACCCTCTTGTATAAAATTAGGGCCTCAATCTTTTCTGGTGAGGCCCTCAAATGGTGTAGTTACAAAAAATCATGCAGTGACACACTCTACACATGCTTTTATGAACCATATCACTCTGGATCAATTACCATGCATGGAGTAGGGCACATTTTACTAATCCCTGAGCTTTTCCTGCTCCAGAAATTGAATCCCCATTTCCTTTACAGCCACATCAGATTATGTTTCAATTGGAAAAGTTGGTTTTGCCTGGAAGCCCACATTCTAGTCTTCAAGTGACAATAGCAGGCACGTTCCCATAAGGCACCATTGTGAAGGTGACTCTGATTATACACATCAGGATTTCCACTCACCATTACAATCACTGTTTGCGTGCATTTACATGCTTTTCTTTCACAGAGTAGGGAATGTATGAATTTATGTGCATGGCTCCCTCCCATGAGTCCTAACCTTTGACTTTGCCTAGCCCTTTTCCATGCACCCAGGAAGAGACTAGTACATAGCTCAAATAAAAGGAGAACGGGTGAGGATGAATAGATGAAAGGAGACTATGACCGTGTTAGTCCAGGGGTAAAATTTGAAATTGCAAGTTACTAGCCCACAATAAAAAGTCACTCAGCACCGCCATTCTATACACACACACAGGACACCATTCCTTACTCCCCAAGAGTCAATTATCACTAGCATGACTGCCTGACCAAAATATGCATCACCCAATAGCTGGATCCCAGACAGTAGTAGTAGTTGTGGCTACAAAAAGCAGAAAGCGTGGATCATGTAGCTACCTGTGACAACATCAAAGGGCACATGGGATTGAGAAGCCATAGAGACAGTCTCTTGGTGCGCATACAGTGTGCATGCAATCCATTTGGAGGTGGACTTTTTTTTTATTAACCAGATAACATTCTTTTATGCTTATTTACTTATTTTTATTCATGTACAAAGGAGGTTGGTGTTTGTACCTACAATATTTAACAATTGCAGAGAGAGGAACAAATTCAGATGCACGGATGCTTTACAATTATGGGATGGAACTAGTGCACATGAATACTTGAGAGAGAGGCGATGTGGCATGTAACAAGAACAAAATACAATAAAAGAATGACACTTACAGGAAAAGGAGAGGGGCATAGTGTTAGTGCTGCATCGAAAAGGGTACAAGAGATTGGAGAGGTGTGGAAGAGGGTAGGTAGACTGGGAGGGGTGGGATATAAGAAAGGGACTTGGGGGTCTAGGGGAGAAGACAGAAGGAGGATTAGAGGGGATAGGTAGGATAATGGTTATGGATAGGGAGATTCTGTGGAGAGCAGCTGGTCTTTGAAGCTGTGAGGTTGGAGAAATTGTTGATGTTAGGTGGGAATATGATCTAAAACTTGAGGGGAAAAAGGTTAGGCAGGAGTCTTGGAGATTGCAGAACAGGGTCTGAGGATTCATGGCATATAATTCAAGACATCTAAGTCAGTTATGTCCAAGGCTGTGGAAAGATTTGAAAACAATAGTGACACATTTTAAAAAGGATTTGGTTAGGTGCGTTGAGCCAGAAGTCAGCATGTATTTTGTGGGCGCAGTATGGGAGAAGTGAAGGAGCATGAAGAGTGTGCAGACAGCAGATCTGAGGACCTTTTATTATCTAGGGGAGTGAAAGACTGGAGGGGGTGGACCAATAAGAAGGCTAGTACTGTCGACTTCTTTGGAAAGTATCAGATCAGTGATGAGAGATTTTGTAGTGCAAAGACATATATATCAGATTTTGGGGAGGTTGACTAAAGCACAGGAAGCAGTAGTGGAGATAATTAGAGTTTGAGGTTTGTATCAATGAGAATGAATAATGGTTTGTGATATAGCAACTGGAGTGAGAATGTCTGGAAGAAATCAAATAGGAAAGTGGAGCATTGGATGTCGGAAAGTAGATGCCCCATCTTAAATGAGGTATGCATGAGGCATCAAATGGCCATGCAATGCCTGGTTAAGTCAATTTGTAATTTTACAAGAGAATTCAGAAGTTAGGGAGGGGAAAGAGAAGATATGAGATTTGTCAGAAGGAAATGAGTTTACCAAGAGTGGAGGTTTGGAGGGTGGGTACCTTTCAGAGGACAGATCCCTGCAGAATACTAACAGGGAGAGGGGTGACAAATGCATTTAGAATATTCCATCAGTTAGAGAAGTGGCAGTAGGAGTTGAGCCAGTCGAGAGCAGTGGAGTGCTATAGAGAGTGAAAAGGAGAGGGGGTGGATAAGAATGCAGGATTGTTTAGCATGGACAGGAGAGGACAGGAGAGGAGAAAACGTTGGAAATATGAAGGAGAGCTGTTATTAATGGGCATACGAAAGACTGGAGGTAGTCACATAGATGACAGGTTTCACAGTGATTAGAGACACAATTGAAGACAATGCGTTCAAGGATTTTGGAGTAATGACAGAGGGATGAGACTGGATAACAGTTGGCTGGAATATTGGAGTGAGTAGTTTTTTTTGTTTTGTTTGGTTTCTATATGTCGGACCCCCTAAAGGCCTACATATGGGAAGCGGCATGCAAAATGCTGCATCCCATAGGTATGCCTTTAGGGTGCATGTTCTGTATGGGAGCTGTACGAGTGTGTGGCTTGTGCATTGTGTGCCAGAGTGCAGCAGGTAAGTGGGATGGGGTAGTGGGAGGTGGGCTGTACAGCAGCCACAGGACATCGGGTGGAGCACTTACCCCCCAAAAGGGACCAGTAGAGGGCTGTTTACAAAATTCCCATCCTGCAGATGCCGCCTTTCCTCTTTGAAATCCGCAAAGATCTGCCTTTGGTAAACAGCCTTCAGGCATAGGTCTGTTTTTTAGGATGAGAATGACAGTGGCCATTTTATAAAATAATTAGATGGGTGGCTTCCCTGCCAGTTCATCAGACTGTAGCTCACTGTATTTGTTGAGCTTGTCACCATACTGATGTCTTTGGTCCGATCAAGCTAGAACCTGAATGCCCTACAAGCATCCAAATAGTGAGAGCATGTTTAGCGTCATATGATGGATTCAGAAAAAAGGTTGGCAGGCCCATTTTCTGGTTATTGTGAAAATTGGAGAATGCTTTAGAGAGGAATGACGGGTGTGCATTTCCCTATGAAATAATGCAGGGTGCAGGCTGATAATGTCTGCAATGTGTAACTGTGCAAGCAGAAGCCACAGCCACTTTGAATGCAACTTTTCATTAAAAACGTACTAAATGGATGTCCTATGTACAAATGTTTTGTGAGCAAATACTGACAGGGCGGTGAGGTCCCAGGGAGGGTGAGGAACCCCACCTGAAGGCAATATATTAAGTAGACCCTAAAACATTCCTCTTCGCAATTGGACTGGCAGACAAAGCAATTCCTTGTTATAACTTTTATAGGAGCCCAAGGCCACAAGGTTACAGGAAGGATTCTGTACTCCAGAGGAAGCTAAGTTAGCCACAAAAGTTAGAACATGGTAAGGAGCATTTTAAAGTATTAACCTCCCTTTGCAGGCAACAGTAGAAGAAACGGGTCCTGTTGCTCTTGTATTGAGCCCCAGTGGAGGGATTCCTGTCTGCCTAGATATGGACAATATTAGCTCAGAGATGTCAAGTGGCATAGTTACATCCTCATGTGACGTGCGGGTAAGGACATTGATTGAGTAAAGGTTGAACTTGAATCTCTTGCTCTGTCATTAATACTCTGGGGAAGCAGAACTGGGTGAGCTTTGGACAGACAGATCAAATCTACAATGGTCTGGCTGATGTGGATTGATCAGGAGGATTGAACAATCAATACTTATGAACCTCAACACTGTGAATGAATGGAATCAAAGGGAACGCATATGTCAGTTATGTCACACTGAATGAAAGGGCACAGTCCACGGATAGGGGGAGCTGACCCACCCGTGTGTCATGTCAAGACTTCTTGTTAGGAAGCCACAATAGATCTACTTGTCGAAGACCCACTGAGAGAAGATCAACTGCAGGACTGCAAGTGTAACTATACTCGTGCTTCAAAAATGTCAGCCTGCTGAGAGTCTGCAGACCTGCTGAGGACTCCTAGTAGATGGGCATCCTGAAAAATAAACTTCTTCTGAAACTCCAAATCCCTTAGTTATTAGGCAATGTAGTTTTGATCTTGGGGCACCATGTTTATTGATGTAGAACATTGCAGCAGTGTTGAAAGTTAGGATTAACCCATAATAGTTGTTGGGGTTTGGCAAAAAAAACTTCAGAGCCTGTTCAATTGCCTTGAGCTACAAGACATTTACATGATGTGCCTTGTCCTCAGAATTCCAAAGATCATATATTGACAGGTCTAGATCAATCTGTCTCTATCCAAAAATGGAGGCATTAGTTTCTACTGCAATCAATGAACAATTTGTTTGAAAGGGGATCCCTCAAAGATTTTGCATTCACAAGCCCACCATCACACATCCTTCTTTGAGTTGTGAAGTATGGAACACATGGCTGAATGAGGCTATGTTATTTTCATATTGAGTTGCTACTACCAACCTGTGGTAACCAACCTGGTCAAGAAATAATGAACAGTCTGCAAGTCTCAAATCCTCCCTGACATCGGAATTACTCGACTAGCCATCAAATCCCATGATATTGATATTGTATTTGTATTGCGCTCATAGCTTCAGCGCGTGACGAGGCAGGGGAGGAGAACAAGGGAGAACAAAAACAACAATCTTACTAGGCCCAGTGACACTGAGAACAAGAAAGTGCAGGAGATAGGGAGGGGGGAAACTGCAGGAGGTAGGGGGAAAAGTGGAAAGTGCTAAGCAAGGGGAAGTAATAACAACAAAGTGGCAGTGCAGCCAACAAATGGCAAGTGCTAGCTTTAAGGTACAGACAGGGGGTGTCTGATAAGTGCAGAAAAAGGAGGGACAGTAGGGTTACAGATACAGACCCAAGTGCAAGGGTTGCCAGGAGACAGTGCCGGTGCGTGGCAGGGTGAGCAAGTACCTGGGCCCGAAATCAGAGGTTAACCAGGTGCACGATGCCGAAGCAGAACAGATCAACAAGGGAGAAGAGAAGCGAAGGCAGAAGCTAAGAGGAAGGTCTTGAGGTTCTTCTGGAACTGGAGATGGTTCTCCTCAAGTTTGAGAGTGTCAGGGAGGCTGTTCCAGAGGGAGGTCCCAGCCGAAGATAGAGATCTACCCCCAGTTTGTTTCTTTGAGAAACAACTTCTGCTGAGGGAGTGGGAGGTGGAGGAGCAAAGAGCTCGAGAGGGAAGGTGTTTACGGAGGGAAGGTTGAAGGTATTTTGGACCCAGGCCCCAGAAAGCCTTGTGGACAATGCAAAGGGTCTTAAATGTAATCCTTGCAGCCACTGAGAGCCAATGAAGAGATTTCAGGGCTGGAGAGATACGATACCAGGGCTTGAGGCCAAGGACACGTCTTGCAGTCTTGCAGTCTTGTTCTGGATGAGTTGCAAAGGGCAGAGAGTAGAAGCAGGTAGATTTAGAAAGAGGCTGTTGCAGTAATCCAACCTAGAGAGAACCAGGGCTCGAGAGACCGTGAGCTTCTGGGGTAAGGTGAGGAAAGGCAGAATACCTCTGAGGTGGTGCAGTTGGAGGTTTGACTTTTTAGGGACATCAGAGATGTGGGCAGAAAAGGAAAGCGTGGAGTTGAAGATGACCCAGAGGTACTTAGATGGATAGGGGGATTTGTGTATCGTCTGCATATTTGGTATAGGCTATGTTGAGGAAATCAAGGATGTCAAAGAGTGGTCTTGTGAAAAGGTTATATAGTGTGGGTGATATGCATGACCTTCGGGGAACCGCAAGGGATAAGTGCAGGTGGGGCATTGGCATTGTCATGGAACACTTTCATGACCCTTCCATTTTTAAAAGGAGGCAATTCATGCTGTGGCTTCTTTAGAGAAATTGGCTGAGGTGATGAGGGGATGGCAGAGGATTTTGTGATCTACCAGGTCAAATGCTGCTGATAGATCAAGGAGGACACTTCCCCATGTCTCTGAGTTTATCGATTTAATGAGCACAGATTCTGTACAATGGCCTGCACATCCCTAGAATGTGATTAGTTTCCAGGTAGTTTTGGATCTAGGCTTACCTTGATATTGAGTTTATTTTGGAGTAGGCACAGATTGAGAAGCCAACAGCAGCTTCACATCCAGCTTTCAAAATCTGAGAGTTGAACCTTATTACTTGGAGCTGGGACTTATCAGATTAAAATAAAGATTGTTAAAAAGATTGAAAAGCAGTTGAGTGGGTTGCCCTGTTGGTGGTGCTATGACCCACAATAGAGCTGTGACCTGTCAGAAATTTTTTTTTTCTTCTCTTTCTTGCAGTGGTATTCAAACTGTGGGGTGACCCCCATGGGCCAGCAGCCTCTTTTCCGGGGGTGGGGGGGCGCTGGACCTGAACCAGAAATGGGGAAAAAAGAAATGTTTTTTTGTTGTTGCTTTTTTAATAGGGAGGAAAGAAAAAGCCAGAGTTGGATAGGACATACATGTTTGTGCATATCCCATCCTTCCATGGCCCCCACCACACATGCTCAGTATGACACGGCCAGGCTTAGGGTCAGTGGGAGTGTCTGACCCAGGAAACAGACACCCTGGAAGTGTGCGCTCTATCCCTTTCCAGAGAGCGCTCTTCCAGGGTGTTTGAATGTAGTCACAGGAACCAAATGGGGACGTGAGTATATCAGGCAAGATGGGGGCCCTGGGATTGTTTTTTGAGAGGGTGGGGTCCCTGGGACAATGCAGGGAGCGGAGTGGGGAGGGGTGGGGGCAGTCCTGGCAAGGGGTGGCTCATCCATAATGGGCAAGGGGGTGTTGACCCAGCAGCCCTCTCACCCAGTATGGAGGAGTCAAGAAGCCACCCCACTGAAACACTGAGCCCTCTTTCAGCTGCTTTTTCCAGCTGAGGAAGCGCTCCTGGGCTGGCTGAACTGTCAAAGAGAAACCCTGTTTCCCTTTGCCAGTTCAGTTTCCCAGCTGCACATGCTCAAGGAGCCATTCAAGGCTTGGGGTGTTTTGCTTCGCCAGCCTTGCATAGCTCATTGGAAATGCTGGCTGCATGTATGTATGTGTGAGGGAGAGCTCCTGCACCACCTCACACATACAGACATAGCTGGCTGGAGCGTGGTGTTTCAGCACCCGTGCTCAGCCCATGCACGCCTGTGCAGGAACCGGGAAGCTCTTGCTTCCTGATTCCTGTATATGATGCAGGAGCTGGAGCTCAGAGGACACTGCAGGACTGGGGCAGAAGGTAAGTTTACGTTCATTTATTTTTTATTTAAATATGTGCATGGATGCGTGTATGCTCGTCTTTTAAGTGAGTGTATGATGATGGGTGCTTGTGTGAATGATAGAGTGCTTGCTGTGTAAATGCTGCTTGAAGGTCTGCGTGTCTGTGTTTGTGTTGGTGAGGAGGGTTGTACAACAAAGGCATTTTAAAAATGCCTTTGTTCTACAATCCCCATACCCACCTGCCAAAATCAGCTCTCCTTCTGAGGTGCTGTGGGGCTCATCAGACAGGGATGGTATCTTTTTAGTGGACATCTAACATAGATGTCCAGTAAAAAAAATACCTTGCCTGCCACCGAGGCCCCCCCAGTGCCAATTGCGTACTGTTTTGCCTTTTACCCATTTTTTTAAAAGTATGCTCTAAAATGCAACAATTCACAACAAAACATTCAACAAAAACACTACACTCAGTCTCTATGGTATATCTGGCTGAAATCTATATGGCCCTCCACCTAACCAATTCACCAGCCACGATTGGCCCTGGGACTCTACTGGAACTGGGGGGGGGGGGCAGGGGCTGTGGTGGGAGCAGAATGGGGGGTGGGCATGGGATAGTGGAGATAGCAGTTTGAGGAGAGCCCAGGAACTTTGGTGGGAGCAGGGTGGGGAGAGCTCAGAGTCTGTGGTGCGATGGGGAGAGCCTGTGGACTGAGCTAGGAGTGGGATTAGGGAGCCCAGAGACTGTGGTGGGAGCAGGTGGAGGAGCCCAGGGACTATACTGGGAGTAGGGTGCGGTGACAGCACGCGATAGTTCATAACCATTTGGACTTACTGTCCATTTGGCATTTTTGGTGGCCCGGCCTGCCCACATGTTACTCAGGGGGACCCAGCCCAAAAATGTTTGAATAGCACTGCTTTACTGAGTTCCTTGTGGGAAGTGGGGTAGGCACCCACCCCTGACAAGCCCCCAAGCTCTTTGAGATGTCAGCGTACCTTTAGGTTTCTCCAAGACAGCAAACAAACCATGCTCAACAAATAAAGTCCTAGAAGACCCCAGCACTATGCTTGCAGATTTCTTCATAGCGAATGTGGCTACTGCCAGTGATTGCTCACATGGGAAGTTACCCCTCATTACTGGGTTTAAAATCCCACTATAATATGCTAAGGGTTTAGCCCCCAATGTAGTTCTCTGTGTGAGTACTGCTGTCATGACTGTTCCATTTGTGTGTGAAAATAAAAAGAACTCCTCAGAATAATTGGGAATTCCTAAAACTGGAGCTGTACAAATTGCCTTTTTTAGTTCATCAAACCCCTTCTCCATTTCCTCAGTCCACTCAACTTTTTCCTTATTCACCTGCGTCTTCGTCAGGGCCTGCAACAAGGGTCTTGTGTATGAACTATAATCAAATACCCATGCCCTTACATAATTACACAGTCCTAGAAACTGTTTCATTTGTTTAATCATGTGCGGTTTTGACGTTTTCATGATCGCCTCCGCTCTTTCAGACGTAACCTTCTTTCCTTCATGTGAAATTAACTGTCCTATATGTAACACCTCTTCCTGACAGAATTGCAATTTCTCTTTATCCACCTTATATCCTTTGTCTGCTAGAATAATCATTAGCTGAATCGATTATCGTCTACACTCTTCTTCTGTTGTGCTACAGACCAAAATATCATCTACGTATTGCAGCAAAACCCTTGGCAAATCAAAATTGCTCAGGTCCATCTGCAGGACCCTATTAAAAATGGATGGAGACTCCCAGTACCCCTGAGGTAAACGTGTGCTTCAGCTTCGTCTGACAAAAAACGTAAATTACGTAAGATCTTGGAAATCTTTATGCAACGGGGTGAGAACATCTATGTCTTTAAACATATCCTCGTCAGTGACATCAGTCAATCTGTATCCCACTCCAAGAGCAATCACTGTTCTCCATGGGCTGCCCTTGTCATCAAATCCTTTGAGCATGGCCAATTCCCCTCATACATTGGCTGCCTGTAATTCCATGGGAAATATCTGTCCCACCTCTGCGTCAATAGGTATCTGTGGCCTGAACAGAAATTCATCAGGTACTCTCAGAATCTTGCCCACTAAACCAGGTAGCCATGTCAACAAAATGCATACCCATTGTGAAAAACGTCAGGTTCTAATGGCATTCCTCACAGAGCTATTTGCCCTGTAAATGCCATGATGAATTAGCTTACATTTAAATAATGTGTTCCTGGTGTTGAAGATACTATCAGCCTCATTACACGTTGTGCGGTAATGGAATACCGGTACCGGTAAAGATTTACCGGTACCGTTAATTCCCTAAGCCAATCACGACCGGACCCACCGCTATCTGCGCACCCGTTAATTACGGTGCCACTAATAGCGGCAAGGCCGCGGGCGCGCGACTCCCAGGCCGGAATTAGCGCCATGGCGCTAATACCAGGCAATCACAAGCAATGCGGACATGGCATTAGCAGCATGTAAAACACCCAAAAACCCCTTACCGGCATGGCGCTAATAACGGCATCGAAAAGCACCCGTTAAGAGATCTGAGCAGTGTACCCATCTACTACCGGTGGACACAATCAGCACAGGTGCATGCAATGGAGACAGGCAGCACAAAAGAGCACACCACACCCCTACCCACACCCCTTCCCACACCAAGATGGTCCCAATAGCAGCAGCATGACATGACGGCCTTGACTACATGATAGCAGTGCAGCACCAACAACAACAGCCCGCACCAGAGGTGACCCGTAACAGGTACCCATTCCTCACACCATACAGGAGATGCCAGCGATCCACTGAGGAGGTGCCTCCCAACCCCGGTACTGAACCCACAGAACCTGCAGGAAGAGGACAACAATATTGCACATCCCCGTACCTGTGTCGTGATAGAGCTGGCAGTCAGCCTTCCAATGACAGTGCTCCGCTGCCTAAGCAGCCTGTGTGAGGCACTCCTGTACAGCCGTGTCAAAGTGGCAAAGATAACCAAGCCATGTGTAGAGCACCAAAAAATGTGAATATGATGGAATGTGCCAATGCCACCTGAAATTGACATGCAACCACCAGAAGAGCATGATGGGGATGTGGATGAGTAAGAGTGGAATGCCCCGGCAGGACATGCAAGAGGCAATGCCAAGGAGGCACACGATGTGCGTCAGCATCTGATTCTGAAATCCCATCAGGCACAAAGGTGAAAAAGCATGGACGGAGATGGATATTGTTGCCCTGGTGCATGTTTGGAGTACCACAAAGGACCCTGTCCAAGATAAATGACACATACGCAATGATGGAGACCACGCTTGGGTTTCAACTTCAGAACAACTGTGTATTGAACAGAATGTGATAAGAAATGCAACACCCCAAAACACCCAAATGCACCCTTACCCCCCCCCCCCAAACACCGAGGTGAGTCTTATGGTGTCTATAATGTTTCCTGCACCACATGTGCCACCTGGTCCTTGGTGGAGCTAAGCATCAGGGCCTCCACCGACATTGGGTTGCTGTGATGCGGGGCGCCTCAGGTTTCGCAGGGAGCGGCGCAGGGGGCTGGTCTGCTGGGAACTCGGTGAGGAGGAGGTTCCCGGTCGATCCTGTGTTGGGGGTTGGTGATGCTGCTCCATGATGTCCCCAATACGTAAAATGGCCTGGCGGAGTTGGCCCATCTCCTGGCATATCCTGTCAGTGCAGGCCTCCATGGCCTCCTTTGTTTGCCCTGCATATTTTTAGAGGTCATCCCTTAGACGGCCTGTCTCGGCCACATGCTGGGTGACCAGCGCAGCCATGTCTTCCTGCCTCCGGGTGATGGTTGCAAGGTCTGCCAGGGTGGTAGGTGCTGCTGGGCTTGACGGTGCACCCTGGTCCATGCACCCGGCATCCGGTGAGGACAGCTGAGGGCTCCATGCACCTTCTACAGTGAGGGTGTCATGTGCTCCCTGGGTAGCAGATCCGGACGTTGCCCTTGGACTCCCCTCAATAGACCATGTTGGGCTGGGGTCATGGATGAGTTGTAGGACGTCGATTGCGTCCTCCTCATCAGTAGCCGGTGCGGTGGCTGCTGCCTCCCCAGTGGAGTTGGTGGCTGCGGAGTGCGTGTCCTCCGTGCTCATCTCAGCAATGATGGGGCACACTTGCGTGGGTTCGTCTACAACAGGAGCCATGCCCTCAGGCTGTGATGCAATGGTGCTCCTGCTGCCCTTGGCCCTCTGCAGATGGACTGTCCTCCCACTTCCCCTGGAGGTGGTGGCGGTGTCACCCCTCTCATGCATTCTGGCTTTTTTGGCTGCTGGGGGAGTACGTGCTGCAGTGCTTGTGTCTCCAGTGTCTGTCGGTGATCCTGTGGAGGACATAAATAGGGTGCATCATTGTTAATGGGTCTAGGTGCCTCATGCAGAATGTTCACGTCATGCTGCTCTATGCATTGGGGCCTATTCATCAGTGATTCTTGTCATGGGGATGTCGGGTTGGTCATGCATTGATGGGTCAGTATTGCACGTGTATATGGTGATGCATGCATGTATGTGTGTGACAGGACCAATGGCCTGGTCATCGACACATGTTTGGGGTACCCCCTCACCCTTCACTCTGCATTGTTTGACGTATTCACTCACCTCCATCAGATGAGATGGCCACACCATGCTCCATGTCTCCGACCCCCTCTATGGGTTCGAGTCAGATGGTGGAGGCACATGTCTCTTCCCACTCCTTCATCTTCAGAGGTGATTCTGCGCCTCCTCCTGTGGCCATTGCAAGGTTGCGGTTGACTGATAGGATATTCCGCACACGTAGCCGGAGGACGTCCCACCTCTTGCAGCAGTCCTTCACACTGCGGGTGGTAGTGCCCACCGCACTAACTTTGCAGGCAACTTCGTCCCAGATGGCCTTTTTCTTGATGATCGCCTCCCGGCGCATATCATTGGCGAATACGACCTCCGCATTGGCTGCAAGTGTGCTAGTCAGCATTATGAGCTCCTCTGGTGTGAATTTCTCTTTCCGCTGTCGATCAGAGGTTTTTTTCAGGGCCTTTGACATCTTCAGCCAGTCAGTCCTGGGTGGTTTTTGGTCAGAGTTCTCCGGAAAGATGTCCTGGATGCAGAGGATGGCAATGGATTGTGTTCTCTTTCCCGTTCATGTGCGATGACGCTATTTCCGGTTCCGCTTTTTAACGGTGTCCGCTAATAGCGGTGACCGCTATTAGCATGTTGCGTGAGGGAGGAGGTGCTATCAGCACTGTGGTCAAGGCCGGTAACGGGCATTTTGTGGACTTTTGCGGCATGGCGGTAATGATATTTACGGCATGGCGCTATGCTCGTGTCCGCAAACTCGTAATGGGACGCTATTAGCGGTCTTTTGCGAGGGCGGAGACGCTAATAGCGCCATGCCGTAAAATTCCGATTTTTACCACACAACGTGTAATGAGGCCCTATGTCTTCATCAGTGAAGGAAATCGTCATATTTAGCTTTGTCATTAAATCTCGGCACAGTAAATTAACTGGAGTCTGTCTCGAGTACAATAATGGGACAGACATATCACATTCTCCTATAGAGACTGGTTATTTCTCAGTAAAAGGAACTCTACTTGCAGCTCCAGAGAACCCTTGAGCATTCATGGCATTTCCTCACAGTAAAAATGTCCCCTCTCGTATACATGAGCAAGTTGCCCCAGTGTCTACTAAAAAAGAAAAGGATTTGCCTCCTCTGGTAACATCAACCTGTGGTTCCTCTTGAGGATTTGGCATTACAATTAGTACTGAACACATCAAGTCCCCCTGTGAGCTTTTCTATTGTGGGTGCATACTTCTTCCCGTACCTGTGAAAGGATTCCCACACTTGATGGTGACACCCCCTACTCTAGGAGTCAATAACTGTCCTGTATTTGCACTCTGCTGTATCTGCATGGGTGTGTGATGTGACTGCCCTTGTGGCGTATTGAATGGTGTTTGCTGTGGTTCCAAAGCCTGTGGTGGTCATGGTGCTTGCCCTTGATACACTGTCTGATCTTGGGCGAACCCAACCCTGCTTTGTGGGCTATATTCTGGAGGATAAGCTGTCCCCCTCTTGAGAATCGCCCATTTTGCACATATCCTTGGTTCACGCAATATGTCCTGTAATTCCACATGCCCAACACACAGGAGGAAATCTTCTAATGTGTCCTCCCTGCAAGCCTTGATTATCATTCTGCACATTCTGAAAACCACCTTGCTTGTTCTGAAAGCCTCTTTGACCATTCTGAAGGCCTCCCCTTCCTCTGAAATCTGCTCCTCTGCCTCTCGGCACAAACCCGTTTCCTCCTTTATCTGACTGCCATTGGTTATTCACCTGCGGCATACCTGCTGTCCGTTGTGATTCTGACCCTTCTCTGCTAGTCAACACCACCCCTTCTATAGCATATTTTGACAGTTTCTTCTGTACTAGTTTGGCTTCCTCGATCTTCCTAGCATCTTCTCTCTTTAGATTTTTCTCTTGCAGCAATCAGCAATGGTGCGCAATGGTCAGCTGTATCTCTGGCCATGGCTTCACTTCCATACCCACAACCTTCATAAACTGTCTCTGTACCTGTTTTGGCAATTCCTGACACATAATATGATAGAGGACCAGTATCAATTTCGCCCACGGTTCTCGAGTTTCCAAAGACCACTGCTCTTGAAAATTTTGAATGTAAGCAAGCGGATCTTCACCTTATTGCATCTTACATGCCATAATTGGGCCCATATCTGACGTATCAGGATATTGTACTCTAAGCGCTTTCCAGACTGCCAATCTACAATTTTTAAATGGTGTGCCATCATACGCTGTGTTCTGTGCTGTGACACTTGAGTATCCTGCTTTCGTCCAAATGTCTTCAGCTCTTCCCCCAAGAATAGCTGCTAGGAGACTATTAAAGTCCCCTATGGCTAGAGTATTCCGTCCGGTCATTTTCTCTAGCTCATGCATCCATTTTCCTGCACCCGACATTAAGCTGGTAAACTTGCATTTTGAATTGTCTTTATCCATTTGGGGCCATGGTATGTACTGTGGTCTGGCCCCTTCTTTCTCTAACAAAGGGGATTGTGAAATACCAAAATCACAATCGGCTCCCATTGTCACTCACTATGATATTGCCCTTTAGGTTGTCCTGAGCATGTCATCAGCTCAGGCGTCCTTTCTTTAGGCAGGTCCAGATCCAACCATCTAACTTCCTTGTCTGTCTGAAAACATCCCTCAGGACCGCATGCACTAGCTCCCTCCTCCTCACGGAAGGTTTCTCTGTCTTTGTCTGACATATCTTATCCACAACCAGTATGGCTGTCATCCTTCTCGTCTCTATTGAGAGTCAGCCTGTCCAAAGACAAAGCTCTGTAATTGAGATTAAATTGACTTCCCTCCTTACCCCGTGACTGGGAAATCTCAAATCAATCATCTTTCCCTTCATTTCTCAATTCACTTTTTGTCCTCATCTCTTGATAAGCCTTTTCGATTCTGTCTCCAATATTTCCTATCTCAAAATTCTCCTATAGGTTTACTCTAGAGGGTTCTGGCATTGGTTCTTGCAACAGGAAAAACTCCTCTATGTCCTCCCATGCCACTACTGGATTTGGTTCCATTAGCTCTTTCTCAATGCGATCAATGTCACCTGCCCTCTGTCTTCTCTTTAATTCCATTTCCTCATCAAAATCTCTACTTTTCTTTGCTTGCTTTCTTACTCTTTCTTCTTCCTGTCTTTTCACTTCTCTGGCAATGACCTCAATCTGCTTACCTATGATGGCGATTCCCCCTCTCACTATGATATTGCCCTCTAGGTTGCCCTGAGCATGTCATAAGCTCAGGCGTCCTTTCTTTAGGCAGGTCCAGATCCAACCATCTAACTTCCTTGTCTGTCTGAAAACATCCCTCAGGACCGCATGCACTAGCTCCCTCCTCCTCACGGAAGGTTTCTCTGTCTTTGTCTGACATATCTTATCCACAACCAGTATGGCTGTCATCCTTCTCGTCTCTATTGAGAGTCAGCCTGTCCAAAGACAAAGCTCTGTAATTGAGATTAAATTGACTTCCCTCCTTACCCCGTGACTGGGAAATCTCAAATCGATCATCTTTCCCTTCATTTCTCAATTCACTTTTTGTCCTCATCTCTTGATAAGCCTTTTCGATTCTGTCTCCAATATTTCCTATCTCAAAATTCTCCTATAGGTTTACTCTAGAGGGTTCTGGCATTGGTTCTTGCAACAGGAAAAACTCCTCTATGTCCTCCCATGCCACTACTGGATTTGGTTCCATTAGCTCTTTCTCAATGCGATCAATGTCACCTGCCCTCTGTCTTCTCTTTAATTCCATTTCCTCATCAAAATCTCTACTTTTCTTTGCTTCCTTTCTTACTCTTTCTTCTTCCTGTCTTTTCACTTCTCTGGCAATGACCTCAATCTGCTTACCTATGATGGCGATTCCCCCTCTCGCTATGATATTGCCCTTTAGGTTGCCCTGAGCATGTCATAAGCTCAGGCGTCCTTTCTTTAGGCAGGTCCAGATCCAACCATCTAACTTCCTTGTCTGTCTGAAAACATCCCTCAGGACTGCATGCACTAGCTCCCTCCTCCTCACTGAAGGTTTCTCTGTCTTTGTCTGACATATCTTATCCACAACCAGTATGGCTGTCATCCTTCTCGTCTCTATTGAGTGTCAGCCTGTCCAAAGACAAAGCTCTGTACTTGAGACTAACTTGACTTCCCTCCTTACCCCGTGACTGGGAAATCTCAAATCGATCATCTTTCCCTTCATTTCTCAATTCACTTTTTGTCCTCATCTCTTGATAAGCCTTTTCGATTCTGTCTCCAATATTTCCTATCTCAAAATTCTCCTCTAGGTTTACTCTAGAGGGTTCTGGCATTGGTTCTTGCAACAGGAAAAACTCCTCTATGCCCTCCCATGCCACTACTGGATTTGGTTCCATTAGCTCTTTCTCAATGCGATCAATGTCACCTGCCCTCTGTCTTCTCTTTAATTCCATTTCCTCATCAAAATCTCTACTTTTCTTGGCTTCCTTTCTTACTCTTTCTTCTTCCTGTCTTTTCACTTCTCTTCTCTCATTTTCCCTACGCACCTCTTTGTCTCTGCATCCTTGCATTCTTGTATCTCTTCATTTCTGTTCTTCCTCTTCTTCTCTTTTGTTTTCTAACCTGTCTCATTCTTCGATTGCTCTCCACCTACTGTCATATTTTCTTTGCTCTTCTGCTCTTTCTTCCTTTCTTAACTGTTCTTCCTGATACATTTGTTCTCACCTTTGTCTACTCTTTTGTTTAAGCTTGTCTTCTTTCAATTGTTTCTCTCAATCCCTGTCTTTTTTATCTTGTTCATCTTGATCTTCCATTTGCCGCACTTCCTCGATGCTCCTCCCATCAAGTTTGAGCAATATCTGACTGCACATCCATTCATTCTGTATGAGCGCTATCTTGTCAGTTTTGTCTTTTTCTCCCTTCCATCTCTTAATTTCCCATTCTGTTTCTAGGGTCTCTTTGTCCCAGAGCACCTTAGAGGTCACATCCCTTTTGTAGAGTCCTTTCTGAGCTCTCGTCACTGTTATACGCAGGCGGTTCATGCATTGGATTACTATATCCTGCTGCTGCTTTAAGCTCTCTTAACGGATATACTCCTTCATCTTTTGCACTATTGCCATTTACTTCAGGTGCAGTAGGGGGGCAGAAGGCTCAACACCCCCCTCATTACACTGGTTAAGCATCCAGTCTTCAGGAGGCGAGTCTTCTCTTTCCTCCTGGTTCATCTTCCAAAGCACTAAGCTAGCCAACATTTTTTCCAATTCATTTCTCTTGTACGCAGCGTGCAAGTATGTGGTCATGTGTTGCAAAACTGCCTTTGATAACAATCCCCATTGTGGCCATGGCATGAACATTTTATCTGCCATACCCTTAACCCATTCTGCACTATATTACTTATGCTTGGGTGCATGTTTTGGCAACTGCTTGCACAAGTGTATGAGTGGAGTAAAATCCTCCAATGTGACAAGTCTCAATTGACTGTCAATACTTACCGTTCATTTACACAGAAAAATACTTTTCAGAAAAACAATATAATATGAGCATGCACCAATAGTCGCTGCTCCAAACCTCTATGTCTCATTTAACTTCAATTTACCTCTTCAGTCAATACTCTCAATCACTAAATAAATAATTTACTCTCCGTCTCCTCAACACAATCTATCATTCATCGCTTTTTGACATCTCATTATTTTCCTCTATACATAAAATACATAACATGCAATACATACAGACGTACTGGCCGGCCCAACATATATCTCTGCCAAGGCTCCTCATGGCTACTCTTCTTGCCCCTAAATGTACTCATAATGGGAAGTGTCAGATATTTCCTTTAGCAGATCTATCTGCTCGTAGCCTATATATCTCTTGGATTTTGAAATATCTTTTTCTAAACGTTCCTGAACATAGGACTTTGGGCTTTAATATGGATCGCTCCTCGTCCATATACCTCTATGTGATGCTCTTCGTCATTAACCTAAATACCCAACCAACCCTCTGTTACGTTTCCCCGTTATCACTTTCCCCATGCAATACTGACAGGCCGATTCATGGAATAATTAGCGCGGCGCAAGTGGCCAAAAACGTGCGAATCGCAGTGGAATAGCGAAAATCGCAGTGCAAGTGCGAAAATCGCACGAAAAGCAGCGCACATCGATTCATGGAAGGCCGTGCGCGAGAAAACCATCGGATGTGCGATAAAAAAGTGTGCGGCGCACGTTGGCGCACAGGCCATCTAACTGCGTGCGCCAGGTCACAGCGAAAATCACACAGGCCACAGCGAAAATCGCACATAACGCGGCGCACGCAACAAAAGTAGGCGGAACACGGGGCGTAACACTCGGAATGGGGAACAACTTGCCAAAATGTGGGCGTCACGGGGGAAGTACAGGGTACAAGTGCGCGGAACGCCCACACGCTCGCCTACAACACGTATTCATGGAATAGAATAGGGCAAAAAAGCGCACGCTCAAACCAGCGCACAGGCACAAACACGACCGCCACAAGAAAGCAGGCGGTAGCGTCTCTGCGCCTGTAAGAAATGTGCGCCAAAAGGTGCGCCAACAAATAGCACCTATATACAGCCATGATGATTGTCCTATACTGTGGCCCTCCAGGACAAATGACGTGCAAAGGGGTACCCACAAACACGGACACCCGCTGACAAAAAATACGTGTGCGTGTATACCGGGGTGCGCGGGAAATCTCACACGCGATTTGTCAGGGTACGTGGATTTCAGGGGTGCACGGGAAGTCTCACACACGATTTGTCAGGGTACGTGGATTTCAGGGGTGCGCGGGAAGTTCCACACGCGATTTGTCAGGGTACGTGGATTGCAGGGGTGCGCGGGAAGTCTCACACGCGATTTGTCAGGGTACGTGGATTGCAGGGGTGCGCAGGAAGTTCCACACACGATTTGTCAGGGTACGTGGATTTCAGGGGTGCGCGGGAAGTTCCACACGCGATTTGGCCGTGTATGTGGATTTCAGGGGTGCGCGGGAAGTACCACACGCGATTTGTCAGGGTACGTGGATTGCAGGGGTGCGCGGGAAGTTCCACACGCGATTTGTCAGGGTACGTGGATTTCAGGGGTGCGCGGGAAGTTCCACACGCGATTTGGCCGTGTACGTGGATTTCAGGGGTGCGCGGGAAGTACCACACGCGATTTGTCAGGGTACGTGGATTGCAGGGGTGCGCGGGAAGTCTCACATGCGATTTGTCAGGGTACGTGGATTTCAGGGGTGCGCGGGAAGTTCCACACGCGATTTGTCAGGGTACGTGGATTTCAGGGGTGCGCGGGAAGTTCCACACGCGATTTGTCAGGGTACGTGGATTGCAGGGGTGCGCGGGAAGTCTCACACGCGATTTGTTAGGGTATGTGGATTGCAGGGGTGCGCGGGAAGTTCCACACGCGATTTGTCAGGGTACGTGAATTTCAGGGGTGCGCGGGAAGTTCCACACGCGATTTGGCAGTGTACGTGGATTTCAGGGGTGCGCGGGAAGTACCACACGTGATTTGTCAGGGTACATGGATTGCAGGGTGCGCGGGAAGTTCCACACGTGGTTTGTCAGGATACGTGGATTTCAGGGGTGCGCGTGAAGTTCCACACGCGATTTGGCCGTGTACGTGGATTTCAGGGGTGCGCGGGAAGTTCCACACGCGATTTGGCCGTGTACGTGGATTGCAGGGGTGCGTGGGAAGTTCCACACGGGATTTGGCCGGGTACGTGGATTTCAGGGGTGCGCGGGAAGTTCCACACGCGATTTGGCCAGGTACGTGGATTTCAGGGGTGCGCAGGAAGTTCCACATGCGATTTGTCAGGGTACGTGGATTTCAGGGGTGCGCGGGAAGTTCCACACGCGATTTGGCTGGGTACGTGGATTTCAGGGATGCGCAGGAAGTTCCACACGCGATTTGGCCGGGTACGTGGATTTCAGGGGTGCGCGGGAAGTTCCACACGCGATTTGGCTGGGCACGTGTATGACAGGGGTACGTGGGAAATTCTACACGCGATTTGGCTGTGTGCTCCCAGGTATTCCCTGTACACCCTCCATGGCCCCTGCAGGCAGCACACACCACAGGGGACTACCCTGCACACCTGCCCATGTCACCCAGCACCCCCACCCCCCAGCATCCAGGGGCAGCCTCCACCAGGCCCCCACTCATGTCCCCTATCACCCCCACCCCCCAGCAGTGCAGGGGCAGCCTCCACCAGGCCCCCACTCATGTCCCCTATCACCCCCACCCCCCAGCAGTGCAGGGGCACCCTCCACCAGGCCCCCACTCATGTCTCCCACCACCCCCACCCCCAGCCACCAGGCGCAGCCTCCACCAGGCCCCCACCCATGTCTCCCACCACCCAAACCCCCCAGCCACCAGGGGCAGCCTCCACCAGGCCCCCACCCATGTCTCCCACCACCCCCACCCCCCAGCCACCAGGGGCACCCTCCACCAGGCCCCCACCCATGTCTCCCACCACCCCCACCCCCCAGCAGTGCAGGGGCAGCCTCCACCAGGCCCCCACCCATGTCCCCTCTCACCCCCACCCCCCAGCAGTGCAGGGGCACCCTCCACCAGGCCCCCACCCATGTCTCCCACCACCCCCACCCCCCAGCAGTGCAGGGGCAGCCTCCACCAGGCCCCCACAAATGTTCCCTATCACCCCCACCCCCCAGCAGTGCAGGGGCACCCTCCACCAGCCCCCCACCCATGTCCCCTATCACCCCCACCCCCCAGCAGTGCAGGGGCAGCCTCTACCAGGCCTCCACTCATGTTCCCTATCACCCCCACCCCCCAGCAGTGCAGGGGCACCCTCCACCAGGCCACCACCCATGTCTCCCACCACCCCCACGCCCCAGCCACCAGGGGCAGCCTCCACCAGGCCCCCACTCATGTCTCCCACCACCCCCACCCCCCAGCCACCAGGGGCAGCCTCCACCAGGCCCCCACGAATGTCTCCCACCACCCCCACCCCCCAGCATCCAGGGGCACCCTCCACCAGGCCCCCACTCATGTCTACCACCACCCCCACCCCCCAGCAGTGCAGGGGCACCCTCCACCAGGCCCCCACCCATGTCTCCCACCACCCCCACCCCCCAGCCACCAGGGGCACCCTCCACCAGGCCCCCACCCATGTCTCCCACCACCCCCACCCCCCAGCAGTGCAGAGGCAGCCTCCACCAGGCCCCCACTCATGTCCCCTATCACCCCCACCCCCCAGCAGTGCAGGGGCACCCTCCACCAGGCCCCCACCCATGTCTCCCACCACCCCCACCCCCCAGCCACCAGGGGCACCCTCCACCAGGCCCCCACCCATGTCTCCCACCACCCCCACCCCCCAGCAGTGCAGGGGCAGCCTCCACCAGGCCCCCACTCATGTCCCCTATCACCCCCACCCCCCAGCAGTGCAGGGGCACCCTCCACCAGGCCCCCACCCATGTCTCCCACCACCCCCACCCCCCAGCCACCAGGGGCAGCCTCCACCAGGCCCCCACCCATGTCTACCACCACCCCCACCCCCCAGCCACCAGGGGCAGCCTCCACCAGGCCCCCACCCATGTCTCCCACCACCCCCACCCCCCAGCCACCAGGGGCACCCTCGACCAGGCCCCCACCCATGTCTCCCACCACCCCCACCCCCCAACAGTGCAGGGGAAGCCTCCACCAGGCCCCCACTCATGTCCCCTATCACCCCCACCCCCGAGCTGTGCAGGGGCAGCCTCCACCAGGCCCCCACCCATGTCTCCCACCACCCCCACCCCCCAGCAGTGCAGGGGCAGCCTCCACCAGGCACCCACTCATGTCCCCTATCACCCCCACCCCCCAGCAGTGCGGGGGCACCCTCCACCAGGCCCCCACCCATGTCCCCTATCACCCCCACCCCCCAGCAGTGCAGGGGCAGCCTCCACCAGGCCCCCACTCATGTCCCCTATCACCCCCACCCCCCAGCAGTGCAGGGGCACCCTCCACCAGGCCCCCACTCATGTCTCCCACCACCCCCACCCCCCAGCCACCAGGGGCAGCCTCCACCAGGCCCCCACTCATGTCTCCCACCACCCCCACCCCCCAGCCACCAGGGGCAGCCTCCACCAGGCAGCCACCCATGTCTCCCACCACCCCCACCCCCCAGCATCCAGGGGCACCCTCCACCAGGCCCCCACTCATGTCTACCACCACCCCCACCCCCCAGCAGTGCAGGGGCACCCTCCACCAGGCCCCCACCCATGTCTACCACCACCCCCACCCCCCAGCCACCAGGGGCACCCTCCACCAGGCCCCCACCCATGTCTATCACCACCCCACCCCCCAGCAGTGCAGGGGCAGCCTCCACCAGGCCCCCCACTCATGTCCCCTATCACCCCCACCCCCCCCAGCAGTGCAGGGGCAGCCTCCACCAGGCCCCCACTCATGTCTCCCACCACCCCCACCCCCCAGCCACCAGGAGCAGCCTCCACCAGGCCCCCACCCATGTCTCCCACCACCCCCCACCCCAGCCACCAGGGGCAGCCTCCACCAGGCCCCCACTCATGTCTCCCACCCCGCCCCACCCCCCAGCAGTTCAGGGGCAGCCTCCACCAGGCCCCCACTCATGTCCACCTATCGCCCCACCCCCCAGCAGTGCAGGGGCAGCCTCCACCAGGCCCCCACTCATGTCCCCTATCACCCCACCCCCCAGCAGTGCAGGGGCACCCTCCACCAGGCCCCCACCCATGTCTCCCACCACCCCCACCCCCCCAGCCAAAAGGGGCACCCTCCACCAGGCCCCCACCCATGTCTCCCACCACCCCCACCCCCCAGCCAAAAGGGGCACCATCCACCAGGCCCCCACCCATGTCTCCCACCACCCCCATCCCCCAGCAGTGCAGGGGCAGCCTCCACCAGGCCCCCACTCATGTCCCTATCACCCCCACCCCCCAGCAGTGCAGGGGCACCCTCCACCAGGCCGCCACCCATGTCTCCCACCACCCCCACCCCCCCAGCCACCAGGGGCAGCCTCCACCAGGCCCCCACTCATGTCTCCCACCACCCCCACCCCCCAGCCACCAGGGGCAGCCTCCACCAGGCCCCCACCCATGTCTCCCACCACCCCCACCCCCCAGCCACCAGGGCAGCCTCCACCAGGCCCCCACCCATGTCTCCCACCACCCCCACCCCCCAGCCACCAGGGGCACCCTCCACCAGGCCCCCACCCATGTCTCCCACCACCCCCACCCCCCAGCAGTGCAGGGGCAGCCTCCACCAGGCCCCCACTCATGTCCCCTATCACCCCCACCCCCCAGCAGTGCAGGGGCAGCCTCCACCAGGCCCCCACCCATGTCTCCCACCACCCCCACCCCCCAGCAGTGCAGGGGCAGCCTCCACCAGGCCCCCACTCATGTCCCCTATCACCCCACCCCCCAGCAGTGCAGGGGCACCCTCCACCAGGCCCCCACCCATGTCCCCTATCACCCCCAACCCCCAGCAGTGCAGGGGCAGCCTCCACCAGGCCCCCACTCATGTCCCCTATCACCCCCACCCCCCAGCAGTGCAGGGGCACCCTCCACCAGGCCCCCACCCATGTCTCCCACCACCCCCCCACCCCCCAGCCACCAGGGGCAGCCTCCACCAGGCCCCCACTCATGTCTCCCACCACCCCCACCCCCCAGCCACCAGGGGCAGCCTCCACCAGGCCCCCACCCATGTCTCCCACCACCCCCACCCCTCAGCATCCAGGGGCACCCTCCACCAGGCCCCCACTCATGTCTACCACCACCCCCACCCCCCAGCAGTGCAGGGGCACCCTCTACCAGGCCCCCACCCATGTCTCCCACCACCCCCACCCCCAGCCACCAGGGGCACCCTCCACCAGGCCCCCGCCCATGTCTCCGCCCACCCCCACCCCCCAGCAGTGCAGGGGCAGCCTCCACCAGGCCCCCACTCATGTCCCCTATCACCCCCACCCCCCAGCAGTGCAGGGGCAGCCTCCACCAGGCCCCCACTCATGTCTCCCACCACCCCCACCCCCCAGCCACCAGGGGCAGCCTCCACCAGGCCCCCACCCATGTCTCCCACCACCCCCACCCCCCAGCCACCAGGGGCAGCCTCCACCAGGCCCCCACTCATGTCTCCTGTTCAGTCTCCGCTTCGCCCTGAAGCGGACCCATGCCGAGGATCCTGCTCTCGCCGGAATGACACGCGGGAGCCAGGAGTTGCACTCAACTTGCTTTATTAATTACATCGGCGTGACTGCCGAACCTGCCCTCGTCCCTCCCCCTTCCCCTGACGTCACGTCCGGGACGTCATGTCCTGTGGGACCCAACAGGGGTCCGCCCCCACAACGATGTGGGCAACCTGACATCTCCCCCCTTTTTAACACATTAGTTGAGGGGCTCCCCTCTTACCCCATCTCCTCGATGAGTCGCATCGGCTTCATACAACTCCTCTGCGGTCGTGTTGCCTTGCTCAGGGTCGTCTCATCCCTGGTGGGTGGGGAGTGGGGCGCTTCGCTTTCTGACTCTTCTCCGTCTCCCTGATATGTTTCTTCACGTGGTCTGTCCTCATTGCTGTCTCTGTCTCAGGTCCATTGGCCTGCTGGAGCCAGTCTGACTCGTTTGAAATGCGAGCTGTTCCTGGTTATCGTTGAGTGGTCATCTCTTCGTGCAGTGACCATAGAACCCTTCTTGTATGTCACGACCAGCGGTGTGGGTGCGAAGGTGGCTTCCTCTTTCCTGTTCTTGGGTTGTCTTAGCCATACTTCGTCTCCTGGTTGCATTGGGTTCTCCCGAGCCCTCTTTTTCCTGTCTGTGATCTCTTTTGTTTTCGCTTTGCTCGCGGTGTCATTTGCTTGCGCTTCTTGTTCCAGCGGTGTTGGAACTTGCGGTCTCGGGTCCTCAGGTAGTCGCGTGGTGATCGGTCTTCGGAACATCAGGTCTGCCGGGCATACACCCGTCGTGCTGTGGGGGGTGTGCCTGTATTCTCGTAGAAGTTGATTAAGGGCCTGTTCGAATGGCTTGTTTTGCACGTGGGCTATTTGTAGGGTCCTCTTTATGTTGGCCATGAATCTCTCGACCATGCCGTTGGCCTGCGGCCATCGGGGGTTATGCGTCGATGTTGAAATCCCATGTATTTTGCGAATTGTTGAAAGTCTTGACTGATGAATGTGGGACCGTTGTCGGACTTTATGATCTTGGGGATGCCATAGGCAGAGAGCATCCTGTCGATAACTGGAATGACACATGCTGTGGCGCTGCTCTCTACTATTTGGGCGTCCGGGTATCTTGAATGTTCGTCCATTAGTATGACCACGTGTGTCCCGTTATTCAGTGGTCCGAATAAGTCTATTGCCAGCTCTTCCCACACTTTGTTTGGTAGCGGTGAGGATTGTAACGGGTTCGGGTGTGGCGGGGGCGCCACTTGTGCACAGACGTGGCAGTTGCCCACTATATTTTCCACCAGGCGATCAAGTTGAGGGAACCAGACTTTCTGGCGAAGGAGGCGCTTTGTGGCGACTACGCCCCTGTGTCCCTCATGGGCTAGGTGTATTATCCTCTCCCGGAGCGTTCTCGGGACGATGACCTTGCAGCCTTTCAGTATGACGTTATCCTCCACCACGGTCAATTCGTCGCGGTCTTGATCCAGCCACTTGATGTCTTCCTTCGTGATATCCGATTCACCCCTGGCCTGCTGTTTCATGAGGGCCGTCTTGTCCACCTGTAGGCAGTGGCGAGCAATTCGCAGCGCTGGGTCTGCTTCTGATTGGATGGACAGCTCCAGCCACCCTACCGGAAGTGGTTGTAGGTGGTGTATGATGTAATTTATGTACGCGTCCGCTATGGACGGTTGGGACGCCGTCGTGGGCATGGGATGCCGGGAGAGATAGTCCGCTGGGTTTTCCTCCTTTCCTGACTGGTGTTGTATGGTGAATCTGTAGTCCTGTAGGCGGAGGCCCCATCTGGCAATTCTTGGTGGCACCCTGGCCTTCGGGCTGCCGTATATGGTGAGTAGTGCCTGGTGGTCCGTGATGATGGTGAACTCTTTGCCAAATAGGAATAGATGAAAGTATTCACAAGCCCAGACGACCGCGAGGCTCTCCTTTTCCGCCTGCGAGTATGCCTGTTCTGTGATCGTCAGGCTCCTGCTGGCGTATGCTACCACGTGCGTGGTCTGTGGCTCCTTGGGGTCTTTTTGTGTCAGTATGGCACCTAGTCCTACCGGGCTGGCGTCCACTATCAGCTCGGTGTCACGGCTGGCATCAAAATATGCCATGTCCTCTGCCTGTGTGATGGCCTTTCGTATCGCTTCGAACGCTGCTTGGCACTCCTTCGACCACTTGAACGGCGTGTCCTTCCTGGTGAGTAGTCGTAGGGGATTGCTGACTGTGGCATAGTCTTTTAGGTACCTGGAGCAGTAGCTGGCCAGTCCCAGAAATGATCTGAGGTCGGTAGTGTTTATGGAGGGCGTGGCTGAGTTGAGGGCTTCCACTTTCTCCGGGTCGGGTCTCATGCCTTTATCTGAGAAGATGTGCCCGAAGAACCTCAGCGATCCTTTGGAGAACTCGCACTTGGCCTTGTTTAGGGTGAGCCCTGAATCGTCTAGCGCTTGACATACTCTGTGCAGAGCTCGGTCATGTTCTTCCTGTGACTTGCCGTATACTAGGACGTCATCCGAATAATTTAGACAGTTGGGAACGTGCCTGATCACTTTGTGAATCTCCTCCTGAAAGATCTCGGCGGCCGAGGATATGCCAAAACTGAGCCTTTTGTATTGAAACAGGCCGAGATGAGTGACAAACGTGGTGATGAAACGGGATTCCGGTGCTATTTCAATCTGGTGGTAGCCTTTTGTGAGGTCGAACTTGGAGAAGATCCTCGCCCCGTGGAGGAGGTGAATCATGTCCGTTATTCTGGGCGCTTGGTGTCGCTCCCTTTCGATGGCTGTGTTGGCTCTGCGCATGTCGACGCATAGCCGTATGGATCCTTCTGGTGACTTCTTCGGAACGGGGACAATGGGTGATACCCATGGCGTCGGGCCTGATACGGGTTCTATAACGTTCATTTTGATGAGCGTGTCCAACTCCTCTTCTACTTGTCTCTGGATATTGAAGGGGATGCCTCGGTAGTGTTGGGCCACCGGTTTGACCTGAGGGTTGATGTGGAGGTGCACTTTTCGGTTGCGTAGTTTGCCTAGGCCGGTGAAGAGTCTCGGGAATGATTGTTCAATTGAGTCCGGTTTGGTGAAGTACTTGTGGAATTCACAATGTTTCAGTTTGATGCGTAGTCGCATCACGAAACTGTCTATGGATTCCCCTTTATCCTGTCTCGTTGTGTGGAACATGTGGCGCTCATAATCCACGTTTGTATGCGGTGCGAAGTATTCGGACAGCTTGGCATGTAGCTCCCTATATGTGACGGTGTCGACGTTCAGCAACTCCCCCGCAATGTCTCTTACCGCTGGTCCCACTGCCATGAACAGTGTATTTTTCAGCCTCGTGTCGTCCGTCAATCCTATGGCCCCTGTGTAGAACTTGAAGTCTCGTAACCATATGTTCCATCTGGGCCCCAGGTTGGAGGTGTCTCTGATTTCAAATGGGTTGGGCATGTGTAAGACTTGAGCTGCTCCTTCCTGGTGTGCATGCTGGTTGTTGTCCTGTGCTGTGTCAGCGCTTCCAGATGCCTGTCCTGCTCCTCCTGAGGAGGACGCTGGGGTGGTCGCTGTGTCCGACATGACTGCACAGCCGTAATATCTTCGTGCGCCGATATGCTGTAGCGTCTGGGCTGTGCTGGGACAGCGGCTTTACTGCTCTGTGGCGTGTTTTGTTTCCTCTTGGTGTGGACTTGTTGCTTGGAGGGCGCGGGCTGCGCGGCCGTGGTGTATGGCCTTTGTCGTGCGCACCCGCGTGTGGGGAGGCGGGCCTCTCGTGGCGAGCGCCTCAGCGGCTCCGGAGCGCCCGTGTCCCGTGGGCGCCTTTGCGTGGCTTGTGGGCTCTGTCACAGGGGAGCCAGGGCCGCGCTCACACGGCGCACCTGTGATCGGGAGGCGGGGCCGCTCGCAGCGAGTGTCGCCGCGGTTTTGGAGCGCCCGTGACCCGGCTTGTGGGCTGTGTCACACGGGAGCCGGGGTCGCGCTCACACGGCGCACCCGTAATTGATGTGCTTCCGCAGGCCGAGTACCAGGCCTCTGTCATGCGGGAGGCGGGGCCGTGCGGAGTCGGCAGCCGTGCCTGAGGTGCGCCGACACGCTGAACTGCTCGGCCGCAGACCTCGGCACGGTGCCTGCGGGGTCCGCGTCCGCTCGTCGCCAGTGTTCAGTCTCCGCTTCGCCCTGAAGCGGACCCAGGCCGAGGATCCTGCTCTGGCCGGAATGACACGTGGGAGCCAGGAGTTGCACTCCACTTGCTTTATTAATTACATCGGCGTGACTGCCGAACCTCCCCTCGTCCCTCCCCCTTCCCCTGACGTCACATCTGGGACGTCATGTCCTGTGGGACCCAACAGGGGTCCGCCCCCACAACGATGTGGGCAACCTGACATCTCCCACCACCCCCACACCCCAGCCACCAGGGGCAGCCTCCACCAGGCCCCCACCCATGTCTCCCACCACCCCACCCCCCAGTAGTGCAGGGGCAGCCTCCACCAGGCCCCCACTCATGTCCCCTATCACCCCCACCTCCCAGCAGTGCAGGGGCAGCCTCCACCAGGCCCCCACTCATGTCCCCTATCACCCCCACCCCCCAGCAGTGCAGGGGCATCCTCCACCAGGCCCCCACTCATGTCTCCCACCACCCCCACCCCCCAGCCACCAGGGGCAGCCTCCACCAGGCCCCCACCCATGTCTGCCACCACCTCCACCCGCCGGCAGTGCAGGGGCAGCCTCCCCCAGGCCCCCACCCATGTCTCCCACCACCCCCACCCCCCAGCCACCAGGGGCACCCTCCACCAGGCCCCCACCCATGTCTCCCACCACCCCCACCCCCCAGCAGTGCAGGGGCAGCCTCCACCAGGCCCCCACTCATGTCCCCTATCACCCCCACCCCCCAGCAGTGCAGGGGCACCCTCCACCAAGCCCCCACCCATGTCTCCCACCACCCCCACCCCCCAGCAGTGCAGGGGCAGCCTCCACCAGGCCCCCACTCATGTCCCCTATCACCCCCACCCCCCAGCAGTGCAGGGGCACCCTCCACCAGGCCCCCACCCATGTCTCCCACCACCCCCACCCACCAGCAGTGCAGGGGCACCCTCCACCAGGCCCCCACCCATGTCTCCCACCACCCCCACCCCCCAGCCACCAGGGGCAGCCTCCACCAGGCCCCCACCCATGTCTCCCACCACCCCCACCCCCCAGCCACCAGGGGCACCCTCCACCAGGCCCCCACCCATGTCTCCCACCACCCCCACCCCCCAGCAGTGCAGGGGCAGCCTCCACCAGGCCCCCACTCATGTCCCCTATCACCCCCACCCCCCAGCAGTGCAGGGGCAGCCTCCACCAGGCCCCCACTCATGTCCCCTATCACCCCCACCCCCCAGCAGTGCAGGGGCACCCTCCACCAGGCCCCCACCCATGTCTCCCACCACCCCCACCCCCCAGCCACCAAGGGCAGCCTCCACCAGGCCCCCACCCATGTCTCCCACCACCCCCACCCCCCAGCAGTGCAGGGGCAGCCTCCACCAGGCACCCACTCATGTCCCCTATCACCCCCACACCCCAGCAGTGCAGGGGCACCCTCCACCAGGCCCCCACCCATGTCTCCCACCACCCCCCAGCAGTGCAGGGCAGCCTCCACCAGGCCCCCACTCATGTCCCCTATCACCCCCACCCCCCAGCAGTGCAGGGGCACCCTCCACCAGGCCCCCACCCATGTCCCCATATCACCCCCACCCCCCAGCAGTGCAGGGGCAGCCTCCACCAGACCCCCACTCATGTCTCCCACCACCCCCACCCCCCAGCCACCAGGGGCAGCCTCCACCAGGCCCCCACCCATGTCTCCCACCACCCCCACCCCCCAGCCACCAGGGGCAGCCTCCACCAGGCCCCCACCCATGTCTCCCACCACCCCCACCCCCCAGCCACCAGGGGCATCCTCCACCAGGCCCCCACCCATGTCTCCCACCACCCCCACCCCCCAGCAGTGCAGGGGCACCCTCCACCAGGCCCCCACCCATGTCTCCCATCACCCCCACCCCCAAGCCACCAGGGGCAGCCTCCACCAGGCCCCCACTCATGTCTCCCACCACCCCCACCCCCCAGCAGTGCAGGGGCAGCCTCCACCAGGCCCCCACTCATGTCCCCTATCACCCCCACCCCCCAGCAGTGCAGGGGCAGCCTCCACCAGGCCCCCACTCATGTCCCCTATCACCCCCACCCCCCAGCAGTGCAGGGGCACCCTCCACCAGGCCCCCACCCATGTCTCCCACCACCCCCACCCCCCAGCCACCAAGGGCAGCCTCCACCAGGCCCCCACCCATGTCTCCCACCACCCCCACCCCCCAGCAGTGCAGGGGCAGCCTCCACCAGGCCCCCACTCATGTCACCTATCACCCCCACCCCCCAGCAGTGCAGGGGCACCCTCCACCAGGCCCCCACCCATGTCTCCCACCACCCTCCAGCAGTGCAGGGGCAGCCTCCACCAGGCCCCCACTCATGTCCCCTATCACCCCCACCCCCCAGCAGTGCAGGGGCACCCTCCACCAGGCCCCCACCCATGTCCCCATATCACCCCCACCCCCCAGCAGTGCAGGGGCAGCCTCCACCAGGCCCCCACTCATGTCTCCCACCACCCCCACCCCCCAGCCACCAGGGGCAGCCTCCACCAGGCCCCCACCCATGTCTCCCACCACCCCCACCCCCCAGCCACCAGGGGCAGCCTCCACCAGGCCCCCACCCATGTCTCCCACCACCCCCACCCCCCAGCCACCAGGGGCACCCTCCACCAGGCCCCCACCCATGTCTCCCACCACCCCCACCCCCCAGCAGTGCAGGGGCACCCTCCACCAGGCCCCCACCCATGTCTCCCACCACCCCCACCCCCAAGCCACCAGGGGCAGCCTCCACCAGGCCCCCACTCATGTCTCCCACCACCCCCACCCCCCAGCCACCAGGGGCAGCCTCCACCAGGCCCCCACCCATGACTCCCACCACCCCCACCCCCCAGCATCCAGGGGCACCCTCCACCAGGCCCCCACTCATATCTACCACCACCCCCATCCCCCAGCAGTGCAGGGGCACCCTCCACCAGTCCCCCACCCATGTCTCCCTGCACCCAGGTCCTCACAATCACCAACCATGTGCGTAATGGTCAGCCTCCACAGCCAAAAGGCCCTACCAAGTAACCCATTCATCCACATGGAAATGGAAATTACATGTTACACCCCCAACGTACATAAAGCAAATGAATTCATGTCTGTCACACACAATGGTTGCAAATGAATTTGATAACACCCAACATGACATGCATGAAACCAATGAGATGATACCACACAGTGAAGTATGAAAACAAAATTGTATTAAAAAAATATGAATGCAAATGAAATGAAACAAACTACAATGCCAATGAAAAAAAGAAAAGGTGCATGTCCGTCCAAAAAAAATAAAAACACCAAATCCAAAAAAATGTACCTGTAAAATGTCACATTAAAAATGAAATCAATCCGACAGAAAAAAAATAAATCCAAACACCATTGATCCATGGAGAAGAAATAAAAAATTAAACAATAAAACAATCCAATGAAGAACTATGTACAAAATATCCAAGGGTCCATGAGCCCAACTGAACAAAGGAAACCTACAAAAAACCCTAACAAAAATGCAACTATATACAAAAAGTGGAGCTGTGTCCGTCGACTCCAAATCATAAGAACAAACAAATGAAACCTAAAACTAAAGAACTATATACAAAGGCGGCGGGCAAGTCCAGCGGCTCACTCCGTAGTGTTCCGGGCCAGGGCATCATCAAACTCCTCGTCTATGTCCCGGAGGCGGTCCTGTTCCATGGCCCCGAGGGTCCGCAGGGACGACGCCATCTGCTCCTCCAACCGCCTGCGGATTGCCTCGAGGCACTCGGCCCGCCTCAGGGCCCTCCGCATGGAGTTCTCCGCCCTGACCATCGTGAGCCGCTCCTCTTCCGCCCGCCGCCGCTCCGCACCTATCTGCTGGCCCAACCGCAGCCACACGGAAGACACTTCCTGTCCTGGGTCCTCCTGCCCTCCGGCCGATGCCTGCCCCTCCGATGTTGATGGCCCCGAGCCATGATGCCTCCCACGTTGACTCTGCTGCTGCCTCCCACGCAACTGCCTCTGCCAGCACGAGGGCATCCAGGCTGATGGAATCCACCGACGCCGTCGTGCACGTGCCCTGCCTGATGATGCCGGCACATCCTCCATTTGTTGGGGTACAGTTGCTGTGGTGTCCACCCCTGCTTGACCTCCGACTCCCGACTGTGGCAGGGATGGGATCCCCACCGAGCTGGCTGCATAGGTCAGGGCAGGTCCACAGGGGGCCCTGGTGGCATCTGGGCCGGAAGACGGCAAGGAGGACGACCGGCGTATGGCCTCCACAGAGGAGGAGAGGGCCGCCAGATTGGCCGACACATGCAGGAAACCCCCGAACATGGAAGATCCCAATTGGGCCACATCGGCACGGTGCTCTTTGTGATGATGTGCGTGCTCCTCCCGGGAAGCACGCACGTCATCACGAATTGCACCCGCGCGCATCGCAACACCAATCAGGACCTTCTCCATACGGACACGGGTCCCCTCGTCCGCAGGTGGAGGGGAGTCAGGTGACATGGACATCCCCTCTACCTGCGGACGGGCCTGGGACGGGGCATCCCTGCTGGTGCATGGTGGTGCACTCACAGGGTCAGGGACAGCGACATGCACAGGCCCCTCCACGGTGACCTGTGCTGCCTCCTGCCCCTGGCCCTGGACTGCACCACTTGCACCAGCAGGGATGCCCCCACCAGGCCCCATGTGTGCCCCTGTGGCGGCCTCCTCCTCCTCTGTGGAAACCACCAACCTGGATGGCTCCTCACCGTCTTCCACCGTAGCAGGCCCCTGTGGGGGCTCACCCACCCCTTCCGCTGCAGCCGTGGGGGCATCCCCGCCGCCTTGCTCCACAGCGCCGTCTCCGCCCTCTTCTTCACTAGCCGCTGCCTAGAGGGAGAAAAAGAACACAAGCATCAGGGTACTGTACAATGGTCCCCTAGACAGGAAGCAATAGCAGATGAGTACCACTGTCAAAGTACACTTCCATCATGTCCCTCCACAACACATGGGTCAGTCCAGGCAAAACACACACAGTAACAGGCATGGTGCATGCCATGGACATTTCCATACATGTCCAATGGACTCTTGAAACATACAATGATATGGAACTCACATGCATCATGGGTCATGCCTATCACATGCACACACTTCACCTCAGTCACATCCATCTGGCCCCATACACCCCAAACACAGCGGATACAAGGGTAACTAGGCTGCATCAGTGAATCTGTGCATTGTCACACACATGTGTCATGCATCCATGGCATGCACAAGTCACAGACACGCAGGTCAGGCACACAGACATGGCTACCATATATGTACCTGGCATCAGCACCCATCCCTCACCCCCCACCCATGTCCAGGAACAGAGACTGGCATGCTCTCATGTTTAAAATCTGCACAGGGCTCCCCATGTGGCATTTAAACACATGCAACAACCATGTGGTTCACACATCACTGGTCGCACATGCATTACCATGATGTCCCTGCACACATACATGCATACATGGCCTATGTCACACATACAGGCAAGTATCAGAGAACCAGCACACCGCAACATGCCCTGTCTCACACAGCAATGCTTGGACACTTACCGCTCAACTCCAGACGGATCTCCCTCTCAAGGATCTGGGCGTGGAGCGCTGGGCGTACGCGGTCCAGGACCCTCATCTGGATGGAACTCATGCGGCCCCGGCACCCCTCCACGAGGCGCCGGGCCTTCACGAGGGTCCTGGACCTCAAGTCCTCCCAGCGCTTCTTGATCTTCTGGACGTCGCGGGTTGCCACCCCCTCCGCGTTGATGGCAACCACACAGTCGGCCCAGATCCTCTCCCGTCCTTCCTTGCTGGCGCGGGACAATCCAAAGAGGGCATCATACTGCCCCAGGACATGCTCCACCAGGACACCAACTTCGGTGGCAGTGAAGCTGGTGCCCCTCTGCCCCTCTGGCCTGGGGTTGCCACTGGTGCCAGATGTCGAAGTGCCCGACATGGCAACCCCAGAGGCAGGTGTGGGTGGGCAACTGGGTCCTGGGGCTGGGCTGTGGAGCGATGTAATCCCAGTCGGAGTCTTCAGTTCCAGCAGGGGTGGACACAGCAACTGGACCCCTGCAGATGGCTGATGTGCAGGCACCAAATGGCAGGGCACGGTGGCAGCAGGCAGGCAGGCAGGCAGCAGCAGATGGCACGTGGGAGGCTGCTCGGGGCACTGGGGGGCAGTAATTCGGCCTTCTGGGCAGGAGCGTGGTCTTCCGTGTGTTTTCGCGTGGCCAGCTTGATACGGAGTGATTTGGCACGTGAAAATCCTGCACGTCAGCATGAAATTCGAGGAAAGGCCCTTAGCGCGTAAGCGCGTCAGCACGCATACGCGATTCTATTGGACCAAAGGCCCTCAGCGCGTAAGCGCGTCTGTGACGTGACCCGCACGGGTGTTTCCCACACAGCACGTGATGACGGAGCACATGTGGAAAGACTGCACGTCAGAGTGTCATCGCGTGTAATTGGACAAAAGTGCGCGTACACGTGATTGGCCTATGTACGTGTATTTCAGGGGTGCGCGGGCACTTACACACGCAAGTACGTCAGCGCACCTGTATCCCGGGGTGCGTGGGAATTTCCACACGCTATTGGACTGGGTACTGGATTTCAGGGGTGCGCGGGTCACACGCTCGCCTACAACACGCGCAACGCATAAATTTGCGCGCTAACAAAATAACAAGCTCAGACCCAGGATGAACATACCGTTCCTCGCAGCAGTGGCTGTGGGCTACCAAAGGAGGAGGAGGAGGATAGTCAGGGCCAGAATATTCACACCCAGAACCAGCCTTTTCGGGATGCCTGATGACCAGGTGTATGGGAGGTACAGGTTTCCACCACACATAATACTGGACCTGGTGAGTGAGTGGGAGGATGACCTCACATCACCCACCCTGTGCTCCCAAGCACTCAGCCCCCTGGAGAAGGTCCTCAATGTACTGCACTTCTTAGCCACTGGATCATTTCAGCGGACAAGTGCCATAGTGGGTGGGGTATCACAGGCCACCCAGTCACGCTGCCTACACCAGGTCTTGAACATCACCACTGCACGCCCATCAGTCCGCAGGCACATATACCTGCCCAGAACACCTGCAGAAAGGCATGCTGCCGCCCTGGATTTTTACGGTGTGGCACGATTCCCCAAACTGCTAGGTGCCATCGACTGCACCCATGTGGCTCTATGTCCCCCCAGGGCATCAGAGCACATCTATAGGAACCGCAAGCACTGGCATTCCATCAACGTGCAGGTAGTATGTAATGCCAAGGGAATCATCACCTCAGTATATGCCAACTATCCCGGGTCCACCCACGACAGCTTCATTTACCGAATGTCCACCCTAAGCCGGGACCTAGAAGCTGGGCGGCATGGCGATACATGGCTGCTTGGTGAGTATGAATGCCACTGCACATGCATGCATGTCAGATACTAAGCAAGGTCACAACCCCACCAATGATACCAATCACCACCTCCACAGGGGACAGTGCCTACCCTCTCAGCCCCCACATGATGACGCCAATTCGGAACCCCACCACGCCACCCGAGGTAAGATATAACACAGCCCACATTACAACCCGGGGCATAGTGGAGCGCACATTTGGAGTGCTAAAGTCACGCTTTCGCTCCCTTGACAGTTCTGGCGGGCAGCTGTTATACGCTCCCCCAGTAGTGTGCAGGATCATAGTGGCAGCATGTGTCCTGCACAACGTTGCAACACGCCGGGGCCTGGCCGTGGACATGGTGGTGGCCCCACATCCCCAACCACATGCACAGCCGCTGCGCATGGGAGGGGAAAGGGTACGGGGGGAGGCAGCCCGTACACAGCTAGTGGTTAATTACTTCACATAGAAATCACACCCCTGTGGAGTGCACACTGCCCTGGCACATTCCATCTGACAATCAATGATGACTCAACCTGACACTGATCCTGAATGTCTGGAGAATCAACCGTGAAAACCATATCAGCCTGAGATTGTTCACCTGGAAGTGTTACAATGTGTGCATTCCTACCCACACAGACACCACCAAGGCAGTTTCGTGAAGAAACACATTCAAGCAGCTAAAATGAATACCCACTTGCAAAATGCAACAAGAGGACAGTGCCATGTCAGCCAACCCATCCCCAGCACCGCCACACGACACACCGTGCCATGTCATGCTATTTGCAGGTAAACAAAGTAATCCCAACAACATGACACAAGTGTCACAATGTACAGTGTCCCTAATTGAAACTTGCAACACCTGAAATGCTCACAGTAATGCAGGACCAACAACAAACTTGAGCAGGTACTACCATTAACATGACATCACAAATGTAATAAATTAGTAGTCTCACCACCTGGAAATGCCTGCACTCCCACCACTTCCAACTGTACAGTGTTGGCGCCATGTAGAGTTGTAGGTGCAATGCTGCCAACATGGACCCCATCTCCAAACTAGAGGGCCTTGTGTAGACATGAGTAAGGGACCTGCAAATTGGGAGGTAGACACAGATGATGAGTTACACATCAATGCAACATGCAGTGTACAACACAACAGCAATATGCACTAGGAATGTATACACAGTATTGACTAGACTACCCACACATGTAGTGGGAGTCCAATGTCACCATGTACGTCAATGTCACTTGGGCTCACCCTTTGCAAGCCCATGGAAACGGGAAGCAGGAGGGGTGTGTGTGACTCAAACCCAAGCATCTGAACCAAATACATGACAAGCCTGCAAGTGCCCAGCCACAATGCAGCGTATGCCCACAGGAACCACGGAAGGCAACAAATTGTCCCAAAAAAATTGGGAAAAATAAAAATAAAAATAAAAATAAATCAAAAATGGCCATTGATGGGCCCGGGGGGGTTGGGGAGGCCACCCAGGAGGTCCCAGGACAGGGTGCACACCAAAACCCACCTGTGTGGATCCTGGGAAAAAAACACCTCCATGGGCTCATGGCCCACACGGCTACCCTATTGTGGGAGTATCACTGCTGTCGCTATTATCACCCTGTGCAGCTGCATCCAGAGGTGGTTGCACTATGGGAGGCAGCCCACGCAAGGCCCTAGTCTGCTCCTCCATGGCTGCAAGCATGCGGGTGTGGTAGGTCTCGTTCTGGAGGATGAGTGTGCGGAGGTCCCCATGCAACAACTCACGGGATGCCCGGACCTCCGCCCTCGTTGCCTGCATCTCAGCTGAGAGCGTACGGGTGAGACGCTCCAGCTGCTGTTCTGTCCTTTGGTGTGTTGAAGCCTCAAGCTCAACAAGAGTCGTCCTGAGGTGAAGGAGCTCCTGCCTCAGGGCTTCCCTGTGGCCCTGGGACTCTATGGAGATGGCCTCCTGCAGAGTCGCCAGTGCCGCCCGCCTGTCCCTGTTGGACGCCAACATGTCCTCCCTGTGTGACTGGCAGATGGAGTCGGTTGCCTGCTGTAGTCGCTCCATCAGCCTTTCAGGGGGGACAATGGAAGTGGCCACCCTATCCATGGCCTGAGCCATCATCTCGGATGATGCTGCCTGTTCGGTTGCCATACCGTAAATGGATTGCTCCCATGCGGTATTGCCAGGTGGCGTACGGCCACCACGTCGGCGGGCACCACACCTGTCTGGGGCAAGGCGAACTGCGCCTTGCTCTGCAGGCACTGCCTGAGGCTGCAGGACTGCATTCCCCCTCTGATCTGCTGGCCCAGGAACAGGATCAGATGTCGCGGAGTGTGACCCTGCATCCGTAACCACCAAAGGCGTAGCTGCCAACACTGACATCCCCATTGAGGGTTCTGACCCTGGTGCAGGTGGGTGGGACAGAACAGAATCCCTCCCTGGAACACTCACCTGCGACGGCACGTAGGTCTCATCATCCGAATCAACACCTGAGTACAGCTCGGGGGAGGTGCAGCCAGAGACACCCCTTGAGAGCACGACCTGCAGCACTTGTGGGTTCTCACCCACCACCACACCACGTCCCTCACTGGTGGTTGGTCGGCCCTCGGACCCCTCCTGGGTCTGCACCATCTCCACAACCCCAGCAGTCTCAGGTGCGTCTTCCCCTGCAAAGACATGAAAACAAAGAAATGGAAACAGGAATTAGCACCATGGCACACAATGAGGGCTGAGAAGCAAGAGAACCAGTACTTGATTGACACATGTCCCACATGACTAAAACCCTCCCATGCATGCACCCTTACTGCATATGAAGGGCAGGCAAATGGCACACACTGATGACACCAAGATGGAAGATGAACACATTTTCTGCATGCTGCCTGGCAGTGGCATCACACATTGGCCTGTGATTGCCAGGTGAAACACACATGCCATCACACAGATGGCATGTACCATTGCTATTGAGTGAAGATGGAGAGGAGGGCAGCACCTATTCATTCAGTCCAGTTCCCGCATGTAATAGCTTTTCTAATTCAAACAGGTCAGATTTTTCACCTGGAGCTGCCAGTCCAAAATGGTCCAATTGCACAGGGACATGTGTGAACAAATGATATCCAGGTAACAAAGTCACTCCACTTTACCATAGCCATGTCAGACATGTGACTAGAGGACTGAGAAATGCCTAGTAAAAGTGGTGGAATGCAAACAATCTGCCTGAATGAACAGAGAAAAATAAGCAACAATGTTGTGGCAAGGTGACACTTCAAGGCAACTGGCGTGCTGTTGGGCTAGATGTCTACTGTTGGCAGAAGGGATACTGCTATGGCCAAATGCAGCTGTGCAGGATGTATTTCATGAAGCACATGGCTGACCCATACGACTCAGGCGCACACACTCTCACCTGGCACACAAACAGAAGCCCTCACACACACACCATGCACATGGATGACACACACATGCATGTGCACTCACCGGACAATGCCTCGTAATCAGGCAGATCTCCCACGCCTTGGATCTGTTCCTCCGTGACGTAGGTCCCAGCGACTGACTCATGTGGAGTGAGCTCCATGTCCACTACTGGAGACCCACCTCCAGTCACTAAAGTTGCGGAAAGACTTGAGGCCAGCTTATTCTTTGCCCTGCGCTTTAGGTCATTCCAGCGCTTATAGCAATCATTGGCTGTGCGCCTCACGATTCCAAGGGCACTTACGATGTCCGCAACGGTCTGCCAGTGTGCCTGGCGTTGTGCAGGTGTGGTCTTGGATCCTGCAACAATGACCATCTCGTTATCATGTCCGGACACATACTCGACAAGTGCATTCAGTTCGTCATCCGTGAAGCTGGGCTTCCTCGACGGGCCGGACTGTGTAGCCGTGTCTGGGGCATCAGCCTGTGCCGAACGAGCACTCTTCCTCTTCCGCTTGGAAGGTGGTGGTGATCCTGAGTGTCCTGCACCGCTCTGGACACTAGGGGCGGGAGCCCTGGTGGACTATGTATCAGGAGTGTGGGATTGCACACTCAGCATGGGAGTTGGTGCAGGCATTGGCTCAAGTGTAATGGTGTCTGGGGGAATGTCAGCAGGATGGACTAGGACCGACACTGTCCTGGCTGGGTGTGTGAGAGCTGGGGTGGATGGAGCCGCAGCTGCCCCTGCAGCCTCTCCGCCCTGCCTACTTGGGGCAGCAGATGACCTTGCTGCCCCAGATCCACGTGGCATGATGACATCAACGTGCACCAGCGCACGTGTCATAGGCCTGCTGACCTGGAAGTCAGCCATGGAGTCAGCCAGGTCTGGTGCCACAATGGGCTGGTCCAACAAGGGCTGAGCATGGATGGTGTCAGCCACATCAGCCTCAACGGGGGGGGGATTATGGGTGCCCTTGACTGGTCCGCCACACATGGGGGGACAGGCTCACCCTGCAAGTAACGACCACGTCCCCTACCGGATCCACCACGGCCACCACTTGTGGCTCTTCCACCTTTGCCACCCTTACGGAATCCTCGCCTCCCAACCATGGCACTGATGTTAATGTGCGTATGGGAGTGGCTGTAAACTATTGTCCTGGGCAATTGGGGGTCAAAGGGGTTGGGTACCAGATGGTAATTGTACCCTAGAGCTCTAGCAAGGCTGAATGTAACCCCTGGGGAAAGATGACGGGTCACGCTACGCACAGGAGGCCCAAAAAAGGGAGATGACGTGCACGCAACCCCTCCTAGACCACGTGTGCAGAAAGAAAAACCTGCACTACGCTGTGGCACCCAGTAACACAAGAATGAACGTATGCGTGTCACACGCAGCCTAGAATGAGCTCTGAAGGGGTAGGCTACACACGGGGCAAGCACAGATGTTAGATACGTGCGTGACTCACCGTCTGCCAGGTAAAAGAGCGTGAAAAAGGAGCGCGTTTGGTTGGCAACACCCCCGCCAAAAGAAGATTTGTACGCTGTCTGAGGAGACAGGACAACAGTAGAAGGGAACACTGTTTGAGGGAACAGGCCCAGGTAAACCAGTAAAAGAGAAAAAAGAGAAAAAGCTGTCAGAGGTAACAGGGAGTACGAACTTGAAACGCCGTGAAGTAAATCGCGTGTGAAACGACAAGAAGTACAGAATTCACCCACTCGCTCTCCACGAAAAGCACGTACAAGGAAATGGTGTTCTACACGTACCTTTTATACAGGCCCACACGTCCAGCGTCACTTACGCGGCGTGTACGCGCTAGGGCCATTTCCACCAATTACACGCTTTGTCACTTCTGCGTGTAGGGCCATTTCCACCAATTACACGCTTTGTCACTTCTGCGTGTAGGGCCATTTCCACCTATTACACGCTTTGTCACTTCTGCGTGTAGGGCCATTTCCACCAATTACACGCTTTGTCACTTCTGCGTGTAGGGCCATTTTCACCAATTACACGCTTTGTCACTGCCGCGTGTACGCGCTAGGCCCATTACCACCAATTACACGCTTTGACACTCGGACGTGTCTTTCATTTTTTCCACACGCAACATTTTCCAACGTGTGCCCAATTCAACGTGCACGTGACTTCATAGACGCGCATACGCTGGTGACGCGTTTACGCGCTAAGGGCCTTTCCTCGAATTACACGCAGACGTGTTGGATTTTCACGTGCCAAATCACTCCGTATCAAGCTGGCCACGCGTTCACACACGGAAGACCACGCTCCTGCCCAGAAGGCCAAATTACTGCCCCCCAGAGCCCTGAGCACGCTCCCGCCTGCCATCTGCTGCTGCCTGACTGCCTGCTGTCCACGTGCCCTGCCATTTGCTGCCTGCACATCAGCCAGGGGTGCTGTTGCTGTGACCACACCTGCTGGAACCAAAGACTCCCGACTGATTTTCCATCGCCCCACAGCCCAGCCCCAGGACCCAGTTGCCCACCCACTCCTGCCTCTGGGGTTGCCATGTCGGGCACTGCAACATCTGGCACCAGTGGCAACCCCCGGCCAAGGAGGCAGAGGGGCACCAGCTTCACTGCCACCGAAGTTGGTGTCCTGGTGGAGCATGTCCTGGGGCAGTATGATGCCCTCTTCGGAAGGTTGCGCGCAGACAAGGAAGGACGGACTCGGATCTGGATGGACATCGTGACTGCCATCAACGCGGAGGAGGTGGCAGTCCGTGACTACGAACGTGTCAGGAAGCGCTGGGAGGACTTCAGGTCCAGGACCCTCAACAAGGCCCGGCGCCTCCTGAAGGCAGCGGATGCTAAGGGGCGCCGGGGCCACTTGTCGGAAGATCAGATGAGGGTCCTGGAACGCATATCCCCAGCGCTCCACATCCAGGTCCTTGAGAAGCAGACCCGTCTGGAGTCGAGCGGTAAGTGTACATGCATACTGATTGTAAGCTGTGCGTGTGGTGGTGTGCCAGGAGTGTGCAGGTTGAACATGTATTTTTATGTGGCCAAGTAGGGGGGGTGTACAGGGCCGTGAGGGTGACACATGCGAGGGGTCTCATGTGTGACACATGGATGGTGCTTGTGTGTGTGGGCTTGCATGGCACAGGATGTGGAGGAATGATTGTCAGGTGTGACATGGATGTCGATCATAACTCTGCGACAGTTGGCGGAGGTGTACACATGCATGCAAGTTTGGTGTTGTGTGTGCATGTGTAGTGTACTCCCTATGTTGCATGTGATGTGTGGATGACCTTTGGCTGCTCATGCTGTTGTATGTGAATGGATGGTGCTGGCTGTTGCATTATGGCTGTGGTATGGCTCATGTGTGCAAGTTGAAATGACATGTGTGTTAGGGATTGTGATGCCATGTCTGAGGTTTACCAATGCCACTCATGTATAACTGTCATGTGTGTATGAGTCCATTTTACAGTGCCCTGATGCCTGTGTTTTCTCCCTGTCTGCAGCGTCAACTGATGAAGAGGGCGGAGAAGGTGCTGTGGAGCACAGCGGCAGGGGTCGCACCACCAGCCGGAGACGCAAGGCCCGGATCCCCTCCCAGGTTGTGATCTCGTCGGGGAGTGAGGAGTCCGGTGCCGCGCCCCAGGCCGCAGCTGCCGAGGGGAGGTCCAAGAGGCGGAGGTTGGAGTTGGACTCCTCGGCACCAGAAGGGGCAGCTGGGACCCCACAGGGCCCAACGGGGGAAGATGGCACAGAGTCATCCAGGTTGGTGGGGGGTTTGGTGGAGGAGGAGGCCATGCAAGCGACAGTGGCGGGGTCTGGAGGTGGGGATTCCACTGGTGCTAGTGGTGCAGTGCAGGATCAGGGACAGGAGGCAGCACAGGCCGCCGCGGAGGTGCCTGTGTGCAATCCTGTCCCTGCTCCTGTCACTGCATCATCTTGCACCAGCGGGGATGCCTACCTCCAGACCCGTTCTCAGGGAGAGGATTGGCTTACGACACCTGGCCTTCCACTCCCTGCGGATGTGGCTATCCTGCACCAGGTTGTGCCTGTCCAGGGTGGGGTGGCGTTGCGTCAACGGGCCATGCGAGCTGACCTGCAGTCTTTTCATGATGAGTCTGCACGTCTTCTCGCATGGCTCGTTGACCGCGTTGACCCACTGGGACAGCTCACCAGGGCTGGATTCCTCCGTTTCCTGGACCTTGTTCCGACCCCCTTCTCCACAGAACCCCCTATGCCCCAGTCGTCCTCCATGCCATCTTCCCACCCATGTGTCACCTGGGTGCCCTGTGGAGCTGCCTCCGACCGTGCGGCCAGGCTGGTGGACAACAGATCCCTCCCACAGTCGGGAGTCGGACATCCAGCAGGGGTGGCCATGTCAACGACTGCACCCCAGCTGGAGGAGAATGTGCAGGCACCATCGGACAGGGCACATGGACAGCAGCAGCTGCAGCAGCAGGAGGCTGTAGGTGGGAGCCACCATAGCTCGGGGCCTTCAACATCGGAGGGGCAGGCATCGGCCGGAGGGCAGGAGGACCCTTGGCGGGAAGTGTCTTCCGTGTGGCAGCGGTTGGGCCACGCCATAGATGCGGAGCGGCGGCAGGCAGAAGAGGCGCGGCTCACGATGGTCAGGGCGGAGAACTCCATGCGGAGGGCCCTGAGGCGAGGCGAGTGCCTCGAGGCAATCCGCAGGGAGTTGGAGGTGAACATGTCGGCGTCCCTGCGGATCCTCGGGGCCATGGAACAGAACCGCCTCCGGGACATAGACGAGGAGTTCGATGATGCCCTGGCCCGGAACACCACTAAGTGAACCGCTGGACTGGCCCGCCGCCATTGTATATAGTTATTTAGTGATAGGTTTCCTTTGCAGTTTATTTTTCTTTGGAGTCGACGGACACTGCTCCACCTTTTGTATATAGTTCCATTTTTTGGTAGGTTTCATTTCTTCTCTTGGGATGATGGACCCTGAATACTTTGTACATAGTTGGACTTTGGATTTGGATATTTTTTTAACTATGAATATTTTTTGCCATGGAGCAATGGTTTTCTATTTCTTTTTTACCTTCATTTACTTTTCATGGACTTGAACTTTGGAAGATATTTTTTCATATTGTCATTTATTGATTTCATTTTGAAAAGAGACAGCCTGCTTGATTTTTTAATTATTTTACTTGTGTATTTTGGTTGATTTTGATAGCCGTTGCTGTTGTTTTTAATACATTATTTTGATTTTTTCATTCTTCAATGTGTGGTTTCATCTCATTGTTTTCATGCATGTCATGATATGGGTTTTCAGGTTCCCTTGCAACCATTGTGTGTGTGTGAGACACATGTGTTGATTTACATTGTTTCCATTGGAGTAGTATCATGGGCACATGTAATACTTGGTTGTGTCTTTGGCCTGTGGTGGCTGGCCATGAGGCACATGCTTGAGGATTGTCAGGGCCTTTGGGCAGGGGGACATGAGTGGGGGCCTGGTGGAGGGTGCCCCTGGTGGCTGGGGGGTGGGGGTGGTGGGAGACATGGGTGGGGACCTGGTGGAGGGTGCCCCTGCACTGCTGGGGGGTGGGGTGGTGGGAGACATGAGTGGGGGCCTGGTGGAGGGTGCCCCTGGTGGCTGGGGGGTGGGAGTGGTGGGATACATGGGTGGGGGCCTGGTGGAGGCTGTCCCTGCACTGCTGGGGGGTGGGGGTGGTGGGAGACATGAGTGGGGGCCTGGTGGAGGGTGTCCCTGGTGGCTGGGGGTGGGGGTGGTGGGAGACATGAGTGGGGGCCTGGTGGAGGGTGCCCCTGGTGGCTGTGGGGTGGGGGTGGTGGGATACATGGGTGGGGGCCTGGTGGAGGCTGCCCCTGGTGGCTGAGGGGTGGGGGTGGTGGGAGACATGAGTGGGGGCCTGGTGGAGGGTGCCCCTGGTGGCTGGGGGGTGGGGGTGGTGGGAGACATGGGTGGGGGCCTGGTGGAGGGTGCTCCTGCACTGCTGGGGGGTGTGGGGGTGGTAGACATGAGTGGGGGCCTGGTGGAGGCTGCCCCTGCACTGCTGGGGGGTGCGGGTGGTGGGAGACATGAGTGGGGGCCTGGTGGAGGCTGCCCCTGGTGGCTGGGGGGTGGGGGTGGTGGGAGACATGAGTGGGGGCCTGGTGGAGGGTGCCCCTGGTGGCTGGGGGGTGGGGGTGGTGGGGGACATGGGTGGGGGCCTGGTGGAGGGTGCCCCTGCACTTCTGGGGGGTGGGGGTGCAGGGGGACATGAGCAGGTGTGCAGGGTAGTCCCCTGTTTTGTAGGCTGCCTGCAGGGGCCGTGGAGGGTGTACAGGGAACACCTGTGAGGACCCACCCAGCCTAATCGCGTGTGTAACTTCCCACGCACCCCTGTAATACACTTACCAAGCCAAATCGCGTGTGATAATTCCTGCGCACCCCTGTAATACACGTACCCAGCCGAATCGTGTGTACAACTTCCCGTGTACCCCTGTAATACACGTACCCAGCCAAATCGCGTGTGATAATTCCCGTGTACCCCTGTGATACACGTGCCCTGGCTAATTGCGTGTAAAACGTCACGCGTACCCCTGTAATACACGTACCCTGGCCAATCGCGTGTTAAACTTCATGCGTACCCCTGTAATACACGTACCCTGGCTAATCGCGTGTATTACTTCACGCGTACCCCTGATATGCACGTTACCCGCTTTGCGTTCCTTGTTTGGCAGCCCTGTAAACTGGTCCAGGGTTAGCGCAGCCCTTTGCAATGATTTTGCGATTTTGATGGCTTTTCCTTGCGCGAGGGCGTTCTTGGGGGCGTTACTGGCGCTGCTGCAGGGTCGCTGCGATACTCTGCGCCACGGCTGCTTTGGGAGCCTAAAATCCATGAATACGCTGTGCGCGGAAATCGGTTTTAGCGCACGTGCCTGACGCAGACAATCGCACGCGGACACTCTGCGCCAGCCGCTTGCGACACTTTTCTGCGAAATTCTATGAATTACCCTGTTAATGTTTTGCCAGTTTTCTCAATCTACTCACCATTCACTTTTCAGATCCTTTCCTTCGGGATCGTCTCCTCCTCAACCGGCCACCATAGCCTTCGGTTCACTCAGCTGCCTGTAGAAACCGGGAGGGGAATTCCATGAAAGAGGGACCCATCCCACCTTTCTCGTTAGGTCTTGCAAGAGTTTATTCTTGACCGCTATCCACTGGGATCTTTGCGGTCATCAAGCTAAATGTATGTATATGTATGTATATATTTTTATAAAGCGCCGGTAGCCCGAGGGCATCAGGGCGCTTGAACATTACAACATAGAAGAGAAGAAATGGCAGAGGACACCCGATAACTCAATACCCTTAAAAGCCTAGTGGGTCGATGGGTCTTTTAACCATCCTACCTCTGCTACCAAGTGAACCCATGGACCTGGGTCATTTAAGACGAGGCAGCAATACTTAGAGGTGGATGGGGATTCAGAAGTTACTCAAACATCAATAATCAAAATGACTTAGGAAGTTGGCAAAATTCTGTTCTGTTTTATTATCAATTTTCTAAAACAGGGAGTACAACAGACATAATCCGATGTTCGCTCAAGCTTTCCATACAGTTCATAAAAACCTTTATAATCAAAATTTGTCATCATTGACGTCACACTACGTGGCAAACTAAGAAAACCCTACGGGGAATTGTGGTTGTATTAAGGGAAACATCTAAGTATGCGTTCAATACAGCCGGGGGTATTGATTGGGTCTCTACCGTCAGGTCGACATTTAAACCCATCCGAAGTGCAAGTCATCTTCATTGTCACAAAATACATAACGATTCATTGGTTACACAAACTATAGGGCTCTCTGATACGTGGCCCTCTACACTTGGTTGGCAGGTTTATACCCTTATGGAATATTCAACATGCTAACAGCACGCAGGCTGGTACCGCACGTGCAGGGAGTGTTGGCTTGGCCATGCCTGCCCACCCAATTAGCCCAACATATATCATCACTCCTGCAGTCTGCCTTTCAATTAAGGCTTTGAACTTGGCCTTGCAGAAGCTCTCTGTGCCTGATAATTAAAGGGAATTTGGCATAGTCTTGTCTTCTGGTTTCGGTGTCGCTTGACCCAAAGCTATATTGATCTCGACCATGTGACTAAAGACCACACTTTCGAGCTTTTCACTGCATATAATATTATTAAATGATGAACTATTGACGCCTTCAGTGTTTTTTCATTCCACTTCAAACAGAAGTGTGTTTCTTCCTCACATTCATTGTAGCTTATTGACAGACAACCAGGCTCTCTGTGGCCTCGACTCTTGGTGCTGGGCCAGCCAAGCCTTTCTCGAATTCTCCTTCGCCATTAGCTAATTTCTAACTGTGCCACACTGAAATCCTTTCCAATAATATGGTTTCAAGCCTTGCATTGCACTATCACTGAGAGATCAATGGTGGATGTACAATTCTCAAAGCTATTACACAGGACTCAATCAGCAGAAAGAGTGGTTACTGTGTACTTTACCAGTTACCAGTTACCAGTTACCCCCTGATTCCATCTCCTCTTATTGTTTGGAAGAACTTGCTGTTGTACCACTGACACCACAACTAAACTTTAATAGTCAAGATTCTGGTTCCAGCGTATGACTGTTGTAGAATAGAGTTCATTCAGGAATGCAAACTCCAACTGGTTTATTCTATGTACCTTTAGCTCTTCAATTCTTAGACAGATTTAGGGGTCCATGCACCTTATGGTGCACCCCTCTTACTCATATGAATTCTCCACCATATTTACATTACGAGACATAATTGCCTCGTGATTTCAGTTACTTTTTCCACTGGCACATTGGGATATGCAGTCTTGCCACGTTACACATGCGGTGAAAGATGGTATATGATCTAGTCCTCTTTCTGTTTCCAACATGGTTTTGTAAATAGGAGGTTGGGTGTTTGCTCCACCAACGGCGATCTGTTGTGACTTCTCCGCGTTACGAGTCCAGACACAAGTCATGCGTTCTAATTCAACGTTTGTCTTTAGAATGAATCCATAGGATATATCAATTTATATCTTGCTCTCCGGTAGGGCAGCAGCATTCTGAAACAACTGCGCAGAAATTAAGACGCTTATCTTGATGCAGTGCAGCCATTAAACACGGTTGAGTGTAGTCCAGCTTTTTATCTTAGTTTTGTTCCTGACTGGTGTTTCTCAGATACTGATTCTTGTATTGCTCGGCGAGTAGACATATTGAAATAAACTGTTTGTTATACAGATCTCTGCTCGATCACAGTTAGACCATGAGCGGCATTAGTTGCATTTGATACACATGTGAAATATCGATAATTCTACAGCCATGCATCCATTATGGCCTTAGACTATACGGAGGGCATGGCCCCATAACTTGTTACAACTTGGTTTTTCAGAAGTGTTTTTCCTGTGATTTTCTCGTCCGCATATCCAGTTGATCTACTTATATGCATAAGAAGTGATTTTAGAGTTGACAAAATTTGAGCTTTTGTCTTCCAAGTCACTTACACAACTCTTGACAGTTTTGTCTCCTTGTAGTTCTCGTGTCCCGAGTTTTCACGAGACCTTGTTCACAATTGATATTGATAATGATATTTTATTTCTATCGCGCTCGTACATAAGTGTTTCAGATGGCGACAAAGCAAGGGAGGGGAAAAGGGGAGAACAAAACAGCGATCTTACTAGGCCCAGTGACATTGAGAACGCGCATGTGCATGGGAGAGGGGGAGGGGAAAAGTGCATGAAAGGGGGAGAAGTGGAAAGTGCAAAGCAGAGGAGAATCAGATAAATAACAGTAAATAAATAATAAAGCAACAAACAGTGGTAGTGCAGCCAGCAATTTGTAAGTGCTATGTTTAAGGCAGTGGGCCCCGAGGACAGAGGATGGCCAGGTGCACAGTGCCAAGAGAGAACAGATCAGCAGGGAAGAGGGGGAGCGAAGGCAGAAGAAAAGAGGAAGGTGTTGAGGTGCTTCCGGAACCAGAGATAGTTCTCCTCAAGTTTTAGAGTGGCAGGGAGGCTGTTCCAGTGGGAGGCCCCAGCGGAAGACAGAGATCTACCCCCAGCTTGTTTCTTTTAAAAACGACTGACCCTGAGGGAGTTGAAGTTAGAGGAGCAAAGAGCTCGAGGGGAGGTATTTGCGGAGGGATAGCTGAAGGTAGTTTGGACCCAGGCCCCAGAAAGCCTTGTGGACAAAGCAGAGGGTTTTGAATTTAATCCTTGCATCCACTGGGAGCCAATGGAGAGATTTCAGAGCTGGAGAGATACGATCCGAGGGCTTGAGGCCAAGGACAAGTCTCGCAGTCCTGTTCTGGATTAGTTGCAGAGGGCGGAGAGTAGAGGCAGGTAGATTTAGAAAGAGGCTGTTACAATACAATGGATTGGATGGGTACAATTTACAATTTACCATGCCTATGGAGTCCCACGTTGACTTTTGAATTAGATGTATTCAGACTTGGTTGGTCCATTCAGACAGGTGAGTGCCTGTTTGAACCCAGTTTCGATCTCATGTATTTAGCCCTATACTGGAGGGGCAGTTGGCTATCGTGTTTTTCACTTTTTTGAAATAGGGACTGTATTCATGCCAGTTCTTTTTGTCTTCCTTGTCTCCACAGATGAATTCATGTATGTCTGTCTTTTGGATTGAGCTTGGCACTACAAGAAAATACTGCCAAGTTCTTCCTTTCGGGTTGAGACCGTGGGCCTCATTCCGAGTACGGCGTTAACCAACGGCGCTATTTACGCCTTGGTTGACGCCGTACCCGGACCGGCAGCGCCTTGGTGGATGGCGGAATTATCGCCCCATTCCAAGGTTGGCGGGGCGGTAATTCCCCATTCACCATGGCTCTTCCCCATTCCCAAATGAGACCCCATAGGGCTCAATGGGAATGGGGAAGATGCAAATAACGTTGACCGTTCATTACGGTCACCGTTATTGGCTTGGAGGCCCCTTTGCGCCCCCGACTTTAACACCTGCTCAAAGCAGGCGTTAAGGGCGAGGGCGCAGAGGGAACTCGGAGTATGGCGGTAAGGGATTACCGCCACCGGTCTCGTTACCGGTGGCCGCTATCCCTTACCGCCATACTCGGAATGAGGCCCATGTCATGTGTTCCATTGAATTTCAGATTGGCTGTGTTGGGAGGTTGGACAGTCACAGGTTCTAGACTTTTAATGTTTTGTGTTTTATTTCCTGTTGTAAAGTGTTTGTCTTCGCTGCATCACAAAACTGCTACCAGAAGAATATGGCTATACAAGAAGAAGTTGTGATACCCTAGCAGCATTTATTATCACCTTTAAAGCAAAACATTTTGATGTTTTCTCAGTGACCTTGAGTGCTTAGTCCTGAGGAACATGATCATCAGTCTTTCAAGACTAAATCCATCTAATCGTCAAAACTACTAGCTTATGGATATTTGGGTGATATGTTTGTCAATTCCATTCTGTCCGCATAACTTGTAGTTGACTCAATACACTTAAGATTCAATGCAGTTTAATTGATTCAATGTACTTTAGACTCAATGCACTTTATTTTGATTGATTTCTGCTGCACTTGTGTGGTACTTCATTACATGCATCAGAGAGTCATAACCTTATTCCTCGTGAACTTTGGATCACAAGGAGGGAGTTAGTTCCCTCTCTTATTAAATACCAGCATAGACGGCACAGTATACTTGTATTGCTACATTCTAGGAACTGTTTTCCATGATGCCTTGTACTTTTTAATCAATACTTGATGTTTTGTATGAATTATAGTAAGAACATTCAGATTTATAGTTGTTTATGTCGATTATGTGAATAACATTTTTTTGAATATATATCTGTCCTCTCGTTTCTCTGACCTTGCCTACCTTTCAACCAACCATTAGAAGTCGATTTTATACTATGAACTAAATATATTTGTAGAGTTCCGCAGGACTTAACCTCCCTTGCATTTATGTTTCAGTAGCTTCCCCAATGTCCGCGATAAAGGGGATACCCATCTCTTTTGCGCAGTAAAGTGCAGTGTAGAACATACAGGTTCTATACATTCCTATGTATATTCATTAGTGCATCGCCAAAATCTATTCACTACATAGCCAGCGTTATGAATACTTCGTCTGCTTGCGTTACTGCATCTGTACAAGTGTGAAATGATTTTGCATTTTCTTCGGTGCTTGTTCACAACAGCATCTTTTTTCAATCCCGAAATGTTGCTTACTTCAGTACTTCCTCTTCAGCGTCTATAAAATGTTTATGTTTTCTCGTCTCATGTATCTTTCCAGGGTGCGTCAGTTCTACTTCGTATGACGTCATCAGTCTTCGTTCCCATTCATTTTCACACTTCTTTTGGAACCTCTTCCAGAAGAACATTATTTCTTTGTGCATGCATCTAGGGTTTTCTCAATGGATACCTTGTCTCGAGGATTATTTGCGGTATAGGCATCCTCACTGGTCCTGCACGTTTTGCCATTTCCGGTTCCCAACATATAGGCAACATGGGGGCAGAGCTTTTGGTGGGGGTACTTGGCTCCTCCTCTACACCATCAATTGTCTAAAACAGGAAGTTACAACGGACATCAATAGACGTTAGCTCGAGTTCTCAATGAAATTATCATAAACACACATGTTTATACTGTAAATTCATCATAGCTGACGTTATACTATGTGGCAAACTGGAAAAACCGGCGAGGGATCAGGGTTGGCTCAAGAGGAACCTCTAAGTATACTTTCTATAAGGGGTCAGGTTGTGATAGGACATCTACGGTCAGGTGGACAGTTTATGCCCACCCCTAGTGCAAGCTATCTTCAACACTTTTTAAGTATGCAGAATACTATTGGCTCTTAAAGTATAAGGCCCTTCGCTAAGTGGCCTTCTACAAATGGTTGCCATGCTTGTACCATGTCTCGAACATTCGGTTCACTTAGCAGCACGTAAGCTCAGACCCCAGGTGTTAGGAGGTGGACTTGACTTTGTTTCCTACCCAATTAGCCCACCATCACTCATTTTCTATGCCTTCTGCCATGGTGTCGTAAAGCAAAGACCAAGTCCTGGGGAAAAGCACAAGTGTAAGACAGTAGTTAGTATAGTGGGAGGGGGTTCACTAAGCAGGTGGCATCTTTGCCCTCTTTGTAGGTGATTTGCTGTGGCAGCAAGAAGCTCCCAATAAGCAAACGTGGCAGCAAGAAGTTCCCAAGTGGCAAAACCCAGGAAAGACTGCATTTCCCAGCAGCCCCGTATTACAAAACTACAGCCCCGGCAGCCCGGATTCCTTTTTGGAAGAAACCGGGCTCATGGAGCCTGCAAACGACCCGGGCGATGGCTGCCCAGGCCAACGCCAACCGCAAAGCGCATGCGCGAGATGACCAATGCGCATGCGCGATCCTTGAACACTTGTTCGCACTCGATGCTACGACCAAGAGGACACATCCCGAAGAGCTCCAGCTAAGCCTCACGCGGGCCAACCTTGCTGCAGGAAAACCATCCTTTGGCCCCACGGCACTTGAGATAAGTGATCTACTCTAATCTAACATTACAGAGCATGCTACGAATACTTACCAAGTAGACTAACGTTCATGGGAGGCTCCGGTTGACTGCTTAACAGCCGTGAGACCCGCAAAAGCACATGGGGAAAAAGTCTGCGAGGATAACGGAATACTAACCAAACTGCATGCCGCGTTATGCCCGCCAGTTGCGGTTGCTTTAGAGTTGGGCTAAAATGATGAATATGTAAAAAGACATACGCTAATTTTTGCCTTTCTAGTCAGGGGCATTGTGTCTGCTTTAACGCCTTGACAACCCACGGCCCACACAGACTGCAGAGGCGGCGGGCGGATGAGATGCAATGGAAGGCCAGAGTTAAGTGCTTTCATGAATTATACCGAACACATTGCTAGATGTGTACGCCTACAAACAATAGAGGAGTGTTTGGGTCCTATGTTGTTTTAAGTCATATTGCAGTTCACAGGTCTGCTATTGCTAATGTACCAAGCCTACGAAGTCACACCTAAAGGCATAACTCAGTGCAGATACTAAACTGAGTGCTGAGCCTAACCAAGGGTAATGCATGCATGAGATATGAATGTATGAATGGATGTGTGTGTGTAGTCATTGCTGTGGTCCAAGAAGAACTTCAGTATCACAGCCACAGAACAGACTCACTAAGGTCAGAGCCAAGGAGCATGCCTTTCCTAGAAAACCCTTGCTTCTCCATAACCTCTTCCTAACCCTCAACCTGGTTTCCCTACTACCCCCAACCTATCCAATCTGGGGACCCTAAACCTGCCTTCATCCAATCCAGGCGCCAAGACCACCAAGGGGAGGTAGGAGTTTGTGCTGCTTCTGCGTTGGGACGAACCTCGCCTTGACACATGGAAATTGTCTTTGAACTTGGCCTTGCAATGTATTCTCATCTCTGGGAATATATGGGAGTGTGGTACATGCTTATCACAGTTCTGGTTGGCGTGCTCAACTCCTATTTTCATCCTTGGTACACGTGAGCCTGATTTTCAACATTTAATTTTCTTAAATGAAAAATCTTGGCACTCATAGTGTTCTCTCTTTACAATTTAACAAGGAGCGATTCCTCTTCTCACGTTTGATACCTTTAAGAAAAGATAACCAGTTCTTGGCTACTCCAGCCTTTGACATCAGGCCAAACAGCTTCACCCTTCAAGTCCGCAATCTTCAGATAATTCTCTGCTGCCACACTCACAGCTCTTCATCCTTCTCTCTCTGTGGGTTGATCTTACTAAAGGTTGTGGCGTGGATGTCCAGATTCTATATAAAGGTGCGCTGCCTGCAGTATATTCACCACATATAGCTAGCTTCTATGATCACTTAGTCTACTTGCGTTGCTGCATCTGTACGATTATCGAACAGTTTGCATTTTCTGCACTGCGTCACACAAAAAAATGCAATCATCTTTCCGCATAGGAACGTTCACTTAGCTCCTTGTTTCGTCATCAGTTTTTACATGGTCCATACATTTTCTTCGTATCTTCTTAGTGCATCACTATTACTTCCTGTGACATCACCAGCTTCTTTTTCTTTCACTTCCATATGCTTTTGGGGTCCTCATCCTAGAGATTATCATCTCTCTTGGCATATCTCTGGTATGGCTTTCTCAGGGGATGCCTTTTCTCAAAGATTCTCAGTGGAATAGTCATAACTACTGGTGTCAAACACAGTGCAGGTTTAGGTTTACAGCATACAGGTAGTAAGGGGACGGGACTTCCTGCAGAGGCATTTGGTTGCTCCTCTACACTGCCCCACTGGTCGAGTCATTGACCACCCATTCACCAGTCTCCACATCTTGGTGCCTTCTTGAAGTAGTTCTTCTTCAAGTCCAGGTCTTCATCATTTCCTTCAGAGAACCGGCTGATTTGACATGTTCATCAACACTCAAGGTCATGTACTGTCCATTCGGATTACAATAGACCCATCATCCCGCATACTTCTTATGATTTTTCAGATGCAGGAACTTTGTGCCCTCATGTGCTACGATGCTGGTCTCTATGTATCCTCTAAGTTGTTCATCAGTCAATTCCTTGGGTGCAAATCCTGATTCGATATCAATCATGATCTTCATCCCTCTTGCCTTTTTTGCTGTCTTCTTGCACAGTGCAATTATTATTCTTATCACACAGAATCTGAACATCACCATCACTAACACTGCTCCAAAGAACTTGAAGATGTTTGCTATCCATTGTGGAAACCATGAGAAAATAAACTCAAACCAACTGTCATCTGCAATATCTTCTGTCTTATCTTCCATCTTGTTCAGCAGGCTTGTTAGCAACGATATAGCCTCTGTCAATGTCCCATTCTTGTCATCATGATAAGGTATGAGTGTGCAACATGATTGCCCGTTTTTGGCGCAAACTCCTTCTTCTATTGCCGTAATCATATCAAGGACATATCTGTTCTGGAGAGTCATCAGTCGTATGGCTTTCAATTGTTCCCTGATAGCATTGAATCCCTTTATGGTAGTGTTGATTTTCTGCAGAAGCTCCCAACAAGTGATTTGCAGCAACTTCGCATTCACCATTGTCTGGATCCCAGGCATAAGCATAGTCATAATTATTGCTGAAGTCTGGCTGAACAACCTGTGCACACACGGAATAGCATCAAAGGCTTCTATCGATTTAGCTGAGAAGTAGTTATCTCTCTTGGTTTGATTGAGAAATTCGGGTGATCTTCTCCTTCTCAAATGGGCATCCACTTTCGGAAATTCAGGTCAATCTGAGGAATCACTAACGCTGGAACATCAATGAGCACTAAGGAACATAACCCTCCCCAATCTTAGGGCAGCTTCATGTTGGCTCTGGACCCACTAGCCCAATAATGATCCATCAATACTGCTGTTCCTATTTTCATGTCAGATACATCAAAAATGTGGCCACGGTGAACATTCTCTCCAACTTTCCTCATACCATTATTTCTAAAACTCTTAAAGGACACACTCTTTAGGGGTAATATCTGCACTGGTCCTCCCTGATCGTTGACTCGTTTCAACAATTTCACATTCTTCGGCCATAGATCCTTGCATTCCTTTTCTACATTTAGCACAACCTCTTCCCATTGTCCAGTTACCGAAGCTGCTCTGCACACAACCAATCCATCAGCCCATCCTTCTTGAGTCAGCACTGTTCCCCTGATTTGCAATTGTCCTCTTTCACAACATCTCTGTATCTCTTCTTTATCCTTACCTTGGCAAATTAACATCTTGTTTTCTTCAATCAATCTTGATTCCTGCTCCATTTATTTCAGGTTGTTCATATTTTATTATTTGATGCCTTGTTTCTGGCTACTCTCTTGTCTTTAAATCTTGCACATAATGATCTTCTCTTTGATTTGTCGCTTTGCACATCCACACTAGAGATGCTGTTCTCTCCTGGAACTGTCCTCTTGTCAGGCAGAGTATGAGATGTGTCAGGCAATGTTTGTTTTTCATGGGTACCTCTGTAGCTATGAACATTTTGAAAGTTCCCATAGCATACAGCATCAGGAAACACACATAGCAACTTTCCTTAGATATCCTCCCTCCCACCTTTCTCATGTATTGATACCTCATGTTATTACCCATGTCTAAATATTTGTCTAAGTATGTTTTTATCCCATCCTTGTTTTACTCTATACTTCTTTTGTGTCTTCCCATCAAAATGGTTGCAGCCCATGGAAACAATTCCAACCTAGCTCTACTGCGAGGAGATACACAAGGAAATTTGAATGTTTAATAATGGGCAAATCAACAGCAGTTCTTGGAGTGGGGTGGATAAAAGGGACATCTGCCTTATTTGAATTAATGACATAGAAAAGGCAAATCAAGAGAAAGAGAAAGACACAGAGCATAATTGTAAATATGTATATCACGGACCAACATATCATCCCCAACAATTTGTGCCACTCTGGTGTTGGCTTTGCTTGCTCATTCTCTAAAATCATACCATCTTTGATATTCCTCATTTCTACCGTAATCAATTTAAGAAAGGAAAAAACACCTTTTAATTCGACAACTGCAACACCTACTTTATTATCACTATGAACAGCCTTCTAATTACATGGCCACTCTTAGGCTCCTGTAAAAAAGTGCGAACATCGACGTCTCTTCTGACAAGAGCAGGATAAGCTTGAAGGATAAATATAAAAACAGCAAGAACAAATCTATGGGCACCCCCATCTATTAGAACCATGGGCTCCTCCAAACAAATATTCAGTGAAAATCGAATCGGGGTACTGCTCTTGCTTCAAATTATCGAACTCAAAATCCATATTAGGCATATTCATGATATATCAATATTTTTCTAAAGTTAATTTTTAAAAGATTCCTGTGACTCTTGGCAAAGTAGCATCTTCTATAGCGAAAGGCCCATTAAACCTCGGCTTGTACACTTCATAGTGAAGTTTCTAAATAACACGGTATCAGCAACAAATAGTCTAGGTGCTGATAGTAATTCAGGAGATCTTGTTGCTGAATGATTTTCATCTGTGTTCTGAGACCGAACCCCTGGCGCTTGAGTTGATCTGAAATGAGAGAGATGCTAGACGTCATACATGTCAAATATTCATGTAACTCATTTCCTAACATTTTTGATGTTCTCTGGGCATCACTTCTACTCCTCAATGGAGGTGTAAGAGGCGTTCTCATTCGCCTCCATGTTACTAGCTCGTATGGGGTGAGGTGGTGGTCAGAACCAGGCTGATTACTTAGGGCATATAAAGTGTAGGCAATATAGCCATCCCTTTTTCAAAATAAGCTTGTGTTTGACAATCCTGTCTTTAAGGAGGCCATGGAGTCACTCACATATCCTGTTCACTTCTGTTTGAACACTTCATTGACAATATGTGGCCCATTATCAGATCTCAGCACTTCACACACTCTCCCTCTTGGAAAGACTTTGCACATTAGAAACGTTGCTGCGCAAGTGGCAACAGAGTGTGTACAGAGAACTGCCTCGATCAACCTGGAGAATGGACACACAACCACCATCAGATACCTGTATCCACTACACACTTGCAGCACATCAACATAGTAAATATGTAAATACTGAAAAGGACCATTCGGTCGAGGAATTACTCCTCTAATCGTTCCCAGTGTATGCCCAGTGGTAAACTTTTGACATACACTGCAGTTTACTACAAAAAGTGCAATGTGTTCTAACAAATTTGGAACAAACCAGTCTTCCGCAATTGTTGCAGCAAGACTTTCCCTAGTTACATGCGCAGGGTAGTGTAGCTGTTGAAGTGCTACCCTTAACAATGTCAATGGCATCACTGGCTTTCCAGTGCTATCGTGCCACCATAATGCTTCAGTGGGGGATGAGAACACCCCCTTTGCTTCCATAGCTCCTGCTCTTCCTGTGGTACACTTGAATCTCCATTAATTGAGTATTTGGCAAATGATTAAACCCTTCTTTCATCAGCATTACTATGACCACCTCTTCCTTAATATTTGTCATATCAAAACTTGAAATATCTGGTGAATATGCAACCTTTTTTTGATTTCTGCATCTGCGGCTTCATTCCCACAAGAGATAACGTCTGTTCGCTTAGTATGAGTGGCACATTTAGCAACCTCTATGACTACTGGGAGTTGCAGTGCCTTTGTAAGCCTATCCAAAAGGATGCATGCTGAATTGGAGTGCCGTTCGCAACAAGCTAGCCCTCTGTGTACAGTTGACATCACGTAGGCGGAGTAACTGTACACTGTGACTTCCTGCCCTTTGTGTTTCTCGAGCACGACAATAAGCGCTACTCATTCTACAACTTGCCCTGATGACGGCAGTCTGGCACTTGCTACAACCTTGAACTCGCCATTTCTCTGTGTCTCACTACAGCTATACCAAAATGCTTTTCCCCACTAGTTTGATCCATTTTTGAAGAACCATCAATAAAGGGAATTTCCCCTCCTGATGATGTATTTTCTTTAATACAAAGTATATCATCATAAAACTCAACATGGTTTGCACAATTATGCACCTGGTCACGCTCTGTTACTGGCTCAGCAATAAAAGTGGCAGGATTCACTATTTTACATCTGACAATTTTGATCGCTTGGTTTGAAATCATTACCTAATAGGCTGAAGCTCTCTGGGATGTCAATGTACCCTTGGGTTTCTCTAAAATGGCAAACAAAGCATGCTGCACAAAGAGAGTCATAGAGCAACCCATCACAATGCTTGCAGACTTGTCAATTGCGAACGCGGTGGCTGCCAATGACACTTCCCAAGGAAAATGTCCTTTCATAACTGGGTCTAACATCCCACTGTAATACACTAGAGGCTTGTACCCCAGTGTGGTCCTCTGTGTAAGCACTGCTGTCATGACTGTCCCATTTGTGTGTGAAAATAAGAAAAACTCAGCATAATTGGGAATTCCTAAAACAGGAGCTGTGCAAATTGCTTTTTTCAACTCTTCAAACCCTTCCTCCATCTCCTCAGTCCATTATATCATAACCTTATTCACTGTGCATTACTTTAAAGCGTGCAACAGAGGTATTGTGTATGTACTATAGTCAAACACCCAGACCCTAACATAATTACATAGTTCCAAAAACGGTTGCATCTGTTTTACTGTATGCGGTTTTGCAGTTTTCATTATCACCTAAGCCCTTTCAGGTGTCACCTTTTTTCCCTCATGTGAAATCAACTGTCCTATGCATAACACCTCTTCTGGGCAATACTATAGCTTCTCCTTGTCTACCTTGTATTTTCTTGTCTGATAGGATAGTCATCAGCTGAGTCGAGTCTTGTCTGCACTCATCTTCTGTCGGGCTACAGATTAAAATGTAATTTACATACTGTATCACTGCACTTTTAAAATCAACATTGCCTAAGTCCATCTGTAGGACTCTATTAAATATCGATGGAGATTCGCAGTACTCTTGCGACAGCCTAGTATGTTATAGACGAGTCTGGTGAAACGTAAATGAAGTCAAGTCTTGTGAGTCCTTGTGTAACAGGATTGAGAAAAACACATTTTTCAAATCAATCACTGTGAAATATCAAGCTACCACTGGGATACCATATAATATCGCAGCTGGATTAGGAACTAAACGAAACTCTGCATCTACAATCTGGTTAATCGGTCTCAAATTTTGTATGACTCTCCACGACCCTCCCTTTGATTTTTTGATTGGAGACACTGCACTGTTACACGATGATTCTGACACCAGAAAACCTTGTTCCATAAGTGCTGAAATGGTACTGTTTTGCTTGAGGTAAAACTAGCTCCTGGCTTCAGTTTCATTTTGACTTCCCCTATCTCTTTTAACAGTCCTCTATCATAAGGACCTGTAGTCCATAAAACGCTTGGCACCTTGTCCAAATCTTCTTCAAACAATTCTGGATGTTGCCTCATTACTGCCATTCACTGTGGGACTTCCCTTTTCTCTATTCTAATCCAATATGTGATGCTCATAAAGAACACTACTTCATCGTCTATTGGGTCATCTCTAAACAAGTCGCTGTCAGTAATGTCAGTCAGCCTGTACCCTTCTTCGTGAACTATCACTGTTCTCCATGGCCTGCCCTCATCATCTACTCCTTCGAGCATCACCATTTCCCTTCATACTATGGCTGCTTCTAATTCTATAGGGATAGTCTGTTCACCCTCTTCGTCCATAGGTATCTGTGGTCTAAACAAGAATTCATCAGGTATCCTCACAATCTTCCCCACTAAGCCAGGTAACCATGTAAATAGGATGCTCACTCCATAAAGAAAAACCTCTGGATCTATTGGAATGCCTCACAGAGCCACTTGTCTTGTGAACGTCAGTATAAATTTGCCCACATTCATGTAGTGTATTCCAGGAGTGGAACACACCATTCCTTTGTCAGTAAAATAAATCATCATACTAAGCTTTGTCATTAAGTCTATTCCCAAAATCTTACATAACTGGTGTCTGTCATGAATACAACAATGGAACAGACATGTAATCAACAAATACAATAAATAAATAAAATAAAATAAATATCACACTCTCCTTTAGAGACTGGTAATTCATCAGTAAAGGGAAATCGACTTGTAGCTCCAGAGAACCCTTGAGCATTCATGGCAATTCCCAAAATTGGATACTTTCCCTCTCGTATACATGAACGAGTAGCCCCAGTGTCTACTAAAAAAGAAAAAGATTTGCCTCCTATCATCACATCGACCCTTGGTTCCTCTTGGGGGTCTGGTGTCACAGATAGTACTGAACACATCAAGTCCTCCTGTGAGATGTCCTATTGTGGGTACACCACTGTACCTGTGAAAGGATTCCCTCCCACTAAAGTGGCACCTCCTATTCTGGGTGTCAACACTTGGCCTGTGTTTGCATAATCTGGAGGATAACTTAGGGGCAACGTGCCCGCCCTGGAAGCAAGAAGACATGGAGCAACACAGGTTTGATCCCTGGGCTTAGAATCCTCTGGGTATTAAGGGCGTTATAAATAACCATATCATATAATATCATACTGCTGTGTCTGCATGGGGGCATGCTGCGACTGCCCTTGCAGTGGATTTATCTGCGCTTGCTCTGGTTGCTGTGTCTGTTGTATTCGCGGTGCTTGTGTCTGATACACTGTCTGATCTTGGGCAAACCCTTCCCTATTTTGTGTACAATATGTTGGAGTATAATCTGTCCCCATCTTGTGAATGGACCATTCTGTATGTTCCCTTGACTCCCACATATACACTCAATGTGTCCTGTGTTCCCACAAGTCCAACATATAGGGGGAGGCTGCCTAATTAATTCCCCTTGGTTAAACCCTCCTTGCACATTCTGATTCTCACTCTGCACATTTTGAAATCCACCTCGATTATTCTGAAATCCACCCCTTCTTCTATTGCCCATGCCTCTGCCTCGTGGCATGAACCCATAACCACCTTGGTCCATCAGGCGTTTATTATTCGCCTGTGATGCACCCACTGCTTGCTGTATTCCCAGCCCTTCTCTGCTTGTCAATACTGCCCCTTCTATGGAGTATTTTGACAATTTCTTCGGAACTAACTTGGCTTCCTCAATCTTCCTGGCCTCATCCTTCTTCCTATCCCCCCCACCACTATCATCAGCTGTATCTCAGCCCATGGCTTGGCTTCCATCCCCACTTGCTTTTTCATTTGCCTCTGTACTTGCTGGGCAACCCATGACATAAAGGGGGTAATTCATAGATTTCAGCACAGAGGCAGCGCACGCGACCAGCGCAGAGAGGGAGCATGCGCCAGCCGTGTGCGCTAAACAGCATTCTGGCGCACCGCGTATTCATGGAACTTCCAAGCCATTTTGAGCGCTGGCGCAGAGAACATCCCGCAGCACCAGTTACACCCCCAAGAACACCCCTTGCGCAAGGAAAAGGCATTGAACTCGCCAGGTAAATAGCGTAGAAAAACCATCCCCCTGTGGCTTGGGCTGCCTGTGGGGCATGCCCAGGGTGGATGGCCTGCCTGTGGTGCATGGGGAGGGTGAGTGGGCTGCCTGTGGGGGATGCCCAGGGGGGATGGAGTGCTTGCATGTATTTATGGGGTGCGTAGGAAGTGTCACATGCGATAGGCCTTGGGCGGGGGTGCGCTGGAAGTTTTGCACGCAAGACTCCAGGCGAGAGAGGGGTACGTGTATTTCAGGGATACGCGGGGAGTTTCTCATGCGATAGGTCTTGGGCAAGCGGGGTACGTGTATTATGGGGGTGCGCGGGAAGTTTCACACGTGATATTCCAGGCGAGAGCGGTGTACGTGTATTTTGGGGGTACACGGGGAGTTTCAGACGAGATATTCCTTGGGCGAGCGGAGTACGTGTATTTCGGTGTACACGGGGAGTTTCACACGTGATAGGCCTTTGGCGAGTGTGGTATGTGTATTTCAGGGGTGCGCGGGGAGTTTCACACGCGATAGGGCTTGTGCAAGCGGGGTACGTGTATTTCGGGGGTGCGCAGGAAGTTTTGCATGTGATACTCCAGGTGAGAGAGGGGTATGTGTATTTCAGGGGTACGTGGGGAGTTTCACACGCGATAGGCCTTGGGCGAGCGGGGTACGTGTATTTCGGGGTGCGCGGGGAGTTTCACACGCGATAGGGCTTGTGCAAGCGGGGTACGTGTATTTCGGGGATCCGCAGGAAGTTTTGCACGGGATACTCCAGGCGAGAGCGTGGTATATGTATTTGGGGGTATGCAGGGAGTTTCACATACGATAGGGCTTGTGCGAGCGGGGTACGTGTATTTGAGGGGTACGCAGGAATTTTCACACGTGACAGTCCTGGCGAGAGCGGGGTACCTGTATTTAGGGGGTACACGGGAAGTTTCACACGCGATAGTCCTGGCGAGAGCGGGGTATGTGTATTTGGGGGTACGCGGGAAGTTCAACATGCGATAGTCCTGGCGAGAGCAGGGTACGTGTATTTTGAGGGTACGCAGGGAGTTCCAAACACAACAGCCCTTGGGAGAGTGGGGTACGTGTATTTTGGGGGTGCGCGGGAAGTTTTGCACGCAATACTCCAGGTGAGAGTGGGGTACGTGTATTTGTGGGGTACGCAGGGAGTTTTACACGCGATAGGGCTTGTGCGAGCGGGGTACGTGTATTTAGGGGTTACGCAGGGTATTACACACACAATTTGGCATCGTGGTCCGTCCCGGGTGTGCGGTTTCCCCCCTCCCCATGCCCTGCAGGCAGCCCACACCACAGGGGACTACCCTACAATCCTCACCAAAATGGCACCATGCACTTGTGAGCACACTTGTGACCCCGACTCATGACCCCCACCCAACCACCCACCCACCATTGATGGGCCCCTGCCAGCAGGCCCAGACTCAGGTCCCCCACCTACCCACAGGCACCTGCCAGCAGGCCCAGACTCAGGTCCCCCACCCACCCACCATTGACGGGCACCTGCCAGCAGGCCCTGACCCATGTCCCCCACCCAAATTGATGGGCACCTACCAGCAGGCCCAGACTCAGGTCCCCCGGCCACCCACCCACCATTGACGGGCACCTCCCAGCAGGCCCGGATTCAAGTCCCCCTAAAAACCCACCCAGCAGTGACGGGCACCTGCCAGCAGGCCCGACTCATGTCCCCCTGCACCACCACCCACCCATTAGTGATGGGCACCTGCCAGCAGGCCCCGACTCATGTCCTCCTGCACCCCCACCCACCCAGCAGTGATGGGAACCTGCCAGCAGGCCCTGACTCATGTCCCCCTGCAACCCCACCCACCCAGCAGTGACGGGCACTTGCCAGCAGACCCCGACTCATGCCCCCCTGCACCGCCACCCACCCAGCAGTGATGGGCACCTGCCAGCAGGCCCTGACTCATGTCCCCCTGGGCCCCCATCCACCCAGCAGTAACGGATACCTGCCAGCAGGCCCGACTCATGTCCCCCCACCCGACATGTCATCACACTCCAGGCCACCCCAGTCCAAACACCCCACATTGAATTCCCAAAGTCATGATAGAAAATACATAACCAGCATGCCCATGAATACATGTCCCTCAGAGCCACACAATGGTGACACATGACTATGAAAAACAACATTGTGACATGCACAAAACAAATGATAGAAGACCACACAAGTAAAGTATAGAAAAAAAGTGTATTGAAGAATCAACGAAATTAATAAAACAAAATCACACAATAATGAAAAGAAGGAATCCAAATCCAGAACTCCAAAACTGAAAAAAATAAATAAATGCTGCAACCAATAAAATCCAAAATAAAATGGCTCCTATGGGTCTGTCCATAAAAAAAAAAAAAATCAGAGTTAAAAAAAAGCTAAGTATTAGACCATGGGTCCAAGAAAATGAAATCCACATCGAAAACTATTTACAAAAGAACATCCAAGGGTCCATCAGCCCAACAATCCAAAGGAAACCTACAAAAAACCCTACCTAATAAATGACTATATACAAAAAGGTGGGGCATAGTCCATGCGCCCCAAATGAAAAAAAATAGAAAGGAAACTTACACTAATGAACAATATACAATGGCGGCGGGCAAGTCCAATGGCTCACTTGTTGATGTCCCGGGCCAGGGCATCATCAAACTCCTCTTCAACGTCCTGGAGGCGGGCCTCTTCCCTGGCCCCAAAGGTCCTGCAAGGATAAAGCCATGTCCACATCCAATTCCCTGCGAATTTCCTCAAGGCACTCAGCCCGCCTCAACTCCCTGCACATGGAGTTCTCCACCCTGACCAGAGTGAGCCGTGCCTCTTCCTCCCGCCGCCGCTCTGCATCTATTTGCCGGCCCAACTGCTGACACACGGAAGACACTCCCAATCCAGGGTCCTCCTGCCCTCTGACCGATGCCTGCCCTGTGATGTTGATGGCCCTGAGCCATCATTGCTCCCACCTTGAGCCTGCTGCTGCAGGGCACGTGCCCTGCCTGTTGATGCCTGCACGTCCTCCTCCTGCTGGGGTCCAGTTGTTGTGTTGGCCACCCCTGCTCGACCTCAGACTCCCGACTGTGGCAGGGACGTGTCCTCCACCAGCCTGGCCGCTGGTTCAGGGGCAGCTCCACAGGGTGCCCAGGTGATACGTGGGCAGGAAGGTGGCACGGAGGACGTTCAGTTGAGGAGGGGTCGGTAGAAGGTCCAGCACATGGAGGAACCCAGCACCGGTGATCCCCCCTATCCAGTCGACACGGTCAATGAGGCATCTGAAATGACGTGCAGCGTCCTCATGAGAATCCTGCACATTATCCCGATGCCAAGTTGACGCAACGCCACCCCAGCCAGGACAGGCTCAACACGGTCCCTGATTGCCATGTCCGCAGGGAGAGGAAGGCCAGTTGTTGTTAGCGGATCCCCTCGCTGAAAACAGGTCTGGACGAAGGCATCCCTGCTGGTGAGGGATGATGCAGTCACAAGATCGGGGACAGGATTACACACAGGCACCTCTGCGGCCGCCTGTGCTGCCTCCTGTCCCTGCCCCACTAGCACCAGTGGAATCCCCCCTCCAGGCCCCATGCATGGCCCTTCCACGGCCTCCTCCTCAACCAAACCCTCCACCAACCTGGATGACTCTGTGCCATCTTCCTCCATAGGCCACTATGGGATCTCAGCTGCCCCTTCTGCTGCCGAGGAGAACACCTCCAACCTCTGCCTCTTGGACCTACCCTTGGCAGCTGCGGCCGCGGACGCGACACCAGACCCCTCACTCCCTGACGAGATGACAACATGGGAGGGGAGCTGGGCCTTGCGTCTCCGGCTGGTGGTGGGATCCCTACCACTGTGCTCACAGCACCGCCTCCGCCCTCTTCATCAGTTGACACTGCAGACAGAGAGAGACAGAACACAGGCATCAGGGCACTGTACAATGGTCTGATACACACATGACAGTTGCACATGATTGGCAGTGTCAAACTTCACACATGGTATCACAATCCCCAACACACCTATCATTTGAACCCACACACATGCGCAAATTAACAAGATGTTGCAGCAGGCAGCACCATCCATATACATACAACACCATAAGCATCTGAAGGTTAGCCTGACGTCACATGCAACAGGAGGAGTGCCAAACACATGCACACATGCCAACAGACATACATGCATCTGTACATATCCACCACCTGTCGCAGTCAAATCATCGGCATCCATGTCACATCTGCCAATCAGCCTCCTACATGTCGGTGCCACATGCATCCATGGTCCATGGTCAAATACACACACACACGCACATGTACATTGTGCACATGCATGAAGGTGGATCCAGCATCCATGTGTCACACCACAACCATGGAACAGTACATACACATAATTTCAAACATGTGTGTACCAACACATGCATTTGGGCACCATGCATTTGAACACATACACCATTGATGTGCCTCACACATGACTGGACTCACATGCGGCAGGCTCATGTCCCTGTACATACACATCCATACATGGGCCTTTCAAGACATATGTCCAACCTGCACACTCCTGGCACACTTCAACATGCACTGCGTCCAATCAGTACGCATGGACACTTACCGCTCGACTCCGGACGGGTCTGCCTCTGAAGGACCTGGAGGTGGAGCGCTGGGTGTATGCTTTCCAGGACCCTCATCTGGATATTTGTAAGGTGGACCCAGCACCCCTCTGCATGCTTTGCCTTCAAGAGGCGCTGGGCCTTGCTGAGGGTCCTGGACCTGAAGTCCTCCCAGCACTTCTGGACGTGTTGCATATCGCGGGCTGCCACCTCCTCCATGTTGATGGCAGCTACGATGTCTTTCCAGATCCTCTTCTGTCCTTCATTGTCGGTTCGTGAACTTCCAAAGAGGGCATCATAATTCACCAGGACTTGCTCTACCAGGATACCAACTTCTGCGGCACTGAAGCTGGTAGCCGTCTGCCTCTCTGGATGGGGGTTGCTAGTGGTCTCCGATGGGGTTTATCCTGACATGGCAACCCACGAGGCAGGTGTGGATGGGCAACTGGGTCCTGGTGCTGGGCTGTGGAGCGATGGAACTTAAGTCGGGAGTCTTCTGTTCCAGCAGGGGTGGTCACAGCAACTGGACCGCTGCAGATGACTGACGTGCAGGCACCAAACAGCAGGGCATGTAGCCAGCAGGCAGGCAGGCAGCAGCAGATGGCAGGTGGGAGCTGGCTCGGGATCTGGGGGGCAGGAAAATGGCCTTCTGGGCAGGAGCGTGGTCTTCCATGTGTTGTCGCTTGGCCAGCTTGATACAGAGTGATTTGGCACGTGAAAAAACTGCACGTTAGCCTGTAATTCGAGGAAAGGCCCTTAGCGCGTAAGCGCGTCTGTGACGAAACGCGCACAGGTTTTTCACTCCACACGGGTGCATGTTGATTGTACACGTCCAAAAACTGCATGTCCGGGAGTCACTGCGTGTAATTGGAGGAAATGCCCTTAGCGCGTACGCGCATATGTGATGTTGCACGTGTGGGCTGGGTTAAAAGGTACACATAGGATGCCAATTTCTTGTACCAGCTTTTTGTGGAGAGCGAGTGGGTGATTCTTGTACTTCTTGTTAGTTCACACGCGATTACTTCACAACGGTTCCAGTTCATACTCCTTGTATACTCAGACAGCGTTCAATTCTTATTTTGGCGGAGGTGTTGCTTTTTCCAGACAGACAGTGAGTCGCGCTTGTATTTTCCAACTGTGGTTGCCCCCGTGTGTTGCGTACCCATTCAGAGGTCGTTGTAGCCTGCATGTACCACACGTATGCTTATTTTTGTGTTTCTGGGTGCCACAGCGTAGTGCAGGTTCTTTATTCCACGAACGTGGGCGACCAGGGGTCGCGTGCATGTTAAAAAATAATTTCGGGGTGCTTGAACATTGCGTGTCTCTTCATCTTCCCCCAGGGGTCACAGACAGCACTAGGGTACGTATTCCATCTAGTGCCCTGTCCCTTTCACCCCAATTGTCCAGGACAATTGTTTACTGCACCTCCCATTCGCACAAGAACATCAGTGCCATGGTTGGGAGGTGACCAAGTGGTAAGGGAGGCAAATGTGTCTGACCTCCAAGAGGTGGGCGCGGTAGTGGACGTGGCCAGGATGTGCAGGGTGACCCAAGACGCCAGTGTGTGGAGGACCAATCAGGGACACCTATGCCCCCCCACCGTGCCCGGGAGATGTCAGGGAGATGCAGATGACACCATCCCAGCTCAGGCCTTGTTAATCCCGCCCATATTGTTAACCGAACCGGCACAGGATGACTCCCAGGCGGACTTCTGTGTCACCAAGTCAAAGCCACGTGTGGCAGTGAAAATTGCTGTCACCAGGCCACGTGGATCTGGGGAAGCAATGTCATCTGCTGCCCCAAGTAGCCAGGGTGAGGCGGCTGCAGGGGCAGCTGCAGCTCAATCCACCCCAGCTCTGAGTCACCCAGCCGGGACAGTGTTGGTCCAAGTCCATCACGCCGAGGTTGGTCCTGCCAACATCACCCAGCAGCCAATGCCTGCAGTGAGACCTTTGGTCATCGTGCCTTTGGCTACTTCCAGTGCCCAGTCCACCTGCACTTCATCCCCTACCAACCAGAGTGGCGTAAGCCACTCAGGGTCCGCACCACCTCCCAAGAGGAAGAAGGGTGCTCTTGCGGTACAGGCTGGGACCCCAGACACGGCTTCCCCCTCCGACACATCAAGGAAGTGTAGTTTCAATAATGTGGAACTAGAGACACTTGTGTGTTACGTGTCGGCCCATGGCCGCAAAATGCTGGTGACTGCAGGGTGCATACTGCTCAACGTAGGGTCCACTGGAAGTGTATCACAGACCAGATTAGTTCCCATGAATTTGCGAGGCGCACAGCTGATGATTGCTCTAAGTGGTGGAATGACCTCAAACACAGAGCAAAGAACAAGCTGGCTTCCAATCATGCCTCTACTCTGGTGACTGGCAGTGGGTCTCCACCATAGGAGGAAGTACTCACAGAACATGAGTCTATCGCTGGATGCTTCATCACAGAGGATCAGATCCAAGGTGTGGGAGACCTACCAGATCTTGAGGCAATGTCCGGTGAGTGGCCATGCATGTGTGTGCAAACCATGTGTATGTTGTCTGGGTGATGTGTTCTGATTGAGTGCCAGATGAGGCACTGTAGTCATGACTGCTATGGGTCACCCATGTGGTGCCTCCAAACCATCCCCCGGCCTTGGGTTTGGGTTTTACAGTATCCCTTCGACCGCATTTGACAATTTGCACCTAATTACTGTGCTTGCCCTTCAACTGCCATCATGCCACAACATTGTTCATAGTGTTTTGCTGTTCATTCTGCCTGATTGATGAAATCCTTTGCATGTTTACCACACATTTTTGTGCCATTCTGCCCCAAATGTAACATACTTCAGACATAGATTACACCCCACAATGCCCCACATTTGTTTACTTATTATGTGAATGATTTCATCAATCAGGCAGATTGAGTAATGTGCATCTACACATGGCCTGCACACAATCACAACCGGCCCCTGTTTGAATGTTCAACATGATAATTGTCTTCAGTCATGTCGAAGTGACCAACCATTGATGTATCCATGTGCCTGCCATCACTGCATTAGTGAACACTGGCTTTGTTGCAGCGTGTGGCACATGCGTGTTTTGCCACACTCTTTTGCATGTTCTATTTCATGAAGTCCATCTCACATGGATGGGTGATAGTACTGATTTGCTACCATCTGGGTGTCCTTGTCAAATCTGCCATGGCTATGCTACGTGCCATTTGTGTGCTGGCATGTGTCATGTATGTGTATTGTCCATGCCACTCACAGGCTAATGTGTGATGACGGTGCTATGCAGCATGCAGCACATGTGTTGCTTTCCCATCTTGGAGTCCTCAGTGGCTACTTTTAGGCTCCCCTTCCACTTCATTGCCAGTGCATGCATGCCAGAGTTATTGTCATGTGTGATATGTGTCATTTTTGTATTCGATGTGTACTTTGTGATGCCTATGTGTGTGGGCTATGCTGCTCATGCCTGTGTTCATTACTTTATTTTATGTTGAGGTGATGAGGCACTAGATGCTGTTGAGGAGGAGAAGATGGCGCAGAGGCAGGAGTACTCACAGACACAACCAGGCACCAGTGGAGGACGTGGGGGTGGGTGAAAATCCATTACTCCTACAGACAATCCTGTCCACGGGTGTCACTGGGTACACCTCCGCAGAACTCTACAGCACAGTTACTGAATCTGACATTAAGACAAATATCCCGTCGCAGGTGAGTGTTTCTGGCAGGGATGCTGTTATGTTCAACTCAGCTGCACAGGGGGTAGACCCCGCTATGGGCCATTCAGTGTTGGAAAGTCCACCTGTGGTGGTTACGGATGCAGGGTCACTCTCCACTATATTTGCTCCTGTTCCTGGGCCAGCAGATCAAAGGAGGAATGCAGTCCTGCAGCCTCAGGCAGTGCCAGCACAGCAAGGTGCACATAACCTTGCCCCAAACAGGTGTGGTGCCCGCCAAGGCGATGGCCGTGCGCCACCAGGCAATACTGTGTGGGAGAACTCCATGTATACCATTGCAGCACAACAGGGGGCATCATGTGAAATGATGTCTCAGGCCATGGATAGGGTGGCCACTTCCATTCTCTCCCCTGAAAGGCAGGTGGAGCTCCTCCCTCCCAGGTGGCCTCAACCCGCAGTCGACACATGGCCATTTTTGATTTTTTTTTTTTTTAAATAAATAAATCTTCTTTTGGTTTTTTCATATTTCATTCCGAATTGCAAAAAGAAAATAGTATTTAATTAATTTATTATGTATTTTTCATCTTTTTTCTATTTATTATTTTCTGTTCATAATCATTTGTAATTTGTTATTTTAATGTTAATATATTGTTTTTTGTTAAATTGTATTCTGAATTAACTTTTATTATTTTATTTATTTGGTTTACTTTACATTGACTTTTTCTTTTCATTTATTTAATTTGGTTTTACTTTTTTGTTCATAACCATTTCCTTTCAGATTGTGAGGTCGTGTTACAGTGTGTTGCTTAGCGTGGCTCCCATAAACATCCACTGTGTATTCCAGCTGGGCACATGCAGGCTTGTCCTGTCTTTGGGTTAGGTACTTGGGTTCCTGACACACATGCCCCTCCTGCTTCCCCTTTCCATGGGCTTGCAAAGGGTGTGGCCAAGTGACAGTAATTTACACAGAGGCATTGGGCTCCTATCAGTTGTGTGGGCAGTCTGTAGTCCAAACTGTGTATACAGCCCTAGTGGGGATTGGTGTTCATTTGTCTACTGCATGGTGGATTTGTATGTGGTTTTACATACAGGACTTTTTGCATATATACATGTTAATACTTCATGTCTTGACGAGCCCGTCTCCATTGCAGATGCAGTTCATGTTATATGCAGTACACTGCCACATTTGGCTACCAGCAACACACTGCAGTTGGAAGTGGTCGATGTTCTGCCTTTGTCAGGTTGTGACACTTGCACTATGTTCATTTTTACTGTCATATGTTGCCACTGTTCGATCCTGTACTGATGTTTTGACTTGCTGGTAAGTATTTGTTCATGTATGCTGGTTTTTTTCATTAGTGAGAGGAAATTGTCTCTGGCCTGTTTCCATTTGGGACGGTGCACTTTGTGACACGTGTGTCATGTGTTGTGCATTCATTTGGTTGCCTTCACATAGCATCCCATGGCATGGTGTGATGGGTAGCTGAGATGGGGTTAGGGAGGGGTTGGGTGACATGCCACTAGTTAGATGTAGTATTTTGCTAGGGGGTAGTCCTGCATGCTGCATGAATGTGTGCCTTTTACTCACACAGCATTGGGTGTGTTTAAGTAGCTAGGGATGCACACAATGTAGCACTTCCAGGTAAACAATCTCAGGGTGGTATGGTTGTGACAGTTAATTGTCCCTTTTTCATTATCATAAATTGTCAGCTGGTATGTGCCAGGCCTGTGTGCAATCCGCAGGGGTGGGATTTTAGGTGAAGAAATTTGCCACAAGCTGGGTACGGGCTGCCTCACCACGTGCCCTTTCACCTCCCATGCGCAGCGGCCATGCATGTGGTTGGGGATGTGGGGGCACCACCATGTCCACCGGCACGCCCCGCCGGGTTGCAGCGTTGTGCAGGACACATGCTGCCACTATGATCCTGCACACAACTGGGGGCACATATGGCAGCTGCCCACCAGAGCGGTCAAGGGAGTGAAAGCGTGACTTCAGCACTCCGAATGTGCGCTCCACTATGCTCCGGGTTGCAATGTGGGCTGTGTTGTATCTTACCTCAGGTGGTGTGGTGGGGTTCCATATTAGAGTCATCATGTAGGTGCTCAGAGGGTAGGCACTGTCCCCTGGGGAGGTTATTGTGGTTGTCATTAGTTGGGTTTTCCCATTTCTCAGTGTCTGACATACATGCATGTGCAGAGGCATTTATACTCACCAATTAGCCATGTGGCGCCATGCCTCCCAGCTTCCAGGTCCCGGTTTAGGGGTGACATTGGGAATATGAAACTATCATGGCTGGACCCCGGATAGTTGGCATATGCTGAGGTGATGATTCCCTTTGCATCACATACAACCTGCACGTTGATGGAATGCCAGTGCTTGTGGTTTCGATAGATGTGCTCAGTGGCCCTGGGAGGATGGAGAACAACATGGGTGCAATCAATGGCACCAAGCACTTTGGGGAAGTGTGCCACCCCGTAAAGGTCCTGGACGATGGCCTGCCTTTCTGCCGGTGTTCTGGGCATTTATATGTGCCTGCGGACTGAGGGGCATGCAGTCATGATCGCCAACACCTGGTGTAGGCAGTGTGACTGCGTGGCCTGTGAGACACCCCCAACTATGGCACTTTTCCACTGAAATGACCCAGTAGCCAAGAAGTGCAGTACATTGAGCACCTTTTCCAAGGGCTTAGTGCTTGGGAGCACAGGGTGGGTGATGTGAGGTCATCCTCCCAATTCCTGACCAATTCTAGGATTATTGGTGGTGGAAACCTGTACCTCCCATACACCTGGTCATCAGGCATCCCAAAAAGGCTGGTCCTTGGTAAAGAAATGCGGGGCCTGGCTATCCTCCTCCTCCTGCGGTGTCCCACGACCACAGCTGCGAGTAACGGTATATTCCTGCCAAGAATAGGAGGACATTTGGAAGTCTTAGTTTGTAATTGTACTATAGCTTGGAATGGGTGTATTTAATACTCGCATATAAATAGGGTAGTTGGAGAGCCTTTGGAGTGGGATATTTTTAAGTCATTATTGATTTCAGAATGGGGATTTACCGGGTCCTCCAAGGTTGGAATGGCCCAGTAAGTCCTCATTAAGACTACCCGGACCCGAGTTTGGAGGCAGCCATGGCGCTAATAGCACCATGGCTACCTCCAAGCTCGGAATGACCCCCACTGTCTCAATAGCTGCACTTGCAAGATGAACGCGATATACTTATGTCCATAGTACAGATAGTGATTCACCTCTGTGTCTGAATTTAATCCAGAATAGCATGTACCCAAAATGCTAATCCAGAAGCATTCTCTGAGACGTCAAATTTGTTGTTTATTGCCTCCTCTTGGCAGAAGCTGAATGTGCTCCGGGCCAAAGAATTTGATATTCTGTGTATCCCGATCAGTGTGTGTACTTGCAAAATGGTGTGCCAAAGGGTACTTCAGGTCTTTATTTTTGATCGCTCGAACATGTTCTGCAATTCTGATTTTTAGCAGGAGGAGGGTGCTTCCAATGTATAGTTTAGAGCATGTGCATTCTATTGCATATTTTACGAATTTGGTGTTACAATTGATAAAGTGCTTGATCTGCCAAATTTTGCCATTTGGTGATTTGAAGAATTGTTTATTGTAACTAATGCAAACTGACCTCTTATAGAGAACCTATCTCCACAGTCAGGGGTAGATCATAAATATTTATACAAAAAGGAGAAACAGGTATATGAGACCTAATTTAGTGGTTAGCTCATCTATCTATAATGTGGTGTAAAGTATTATCCTATTACCATTGGTCCTGAAAAAATAGACTTGGTACAACACGCTTTTATAAACCATTTTAATTATTTCTCAAAATAAAAGGAAAACACTCCTAAAATTGTTTTCTAAAACATCAAAACCCAAGATTTCACCCACATGGTGGGTATATCAAAAACCTATTGGGATTAATTACACCAACAGTTTTACAACATATAATAATTAAAGAGACACATGACAATTATAACACATTGTGCACTTCAAAAATGTGTCACTTCACAAAAAAACATATCCTGACATGTTTCAGTTCTTATCAGCTTCAAATGCTTGAACTTTCTTCAGGGGAACCTTTCTTTACACAACAGTTTTCACCACCATGCAATCCAGGGTCAGGCCAAAATGGAAAATGGTGTCTAGAGGAACAGGATACAGGTCTCAACTGAGCCTGTCCTTTAAGAAGAATAGCTACTTTACCTCAAAGTAGAACTTAGGTAGCACTAGTGTCAAAATCCACAGTGTAGCTGCAAACTTCTTGAATCAAGTTTGTAATTTTATACAAGCTTACGAAATAGCTCAACTGGTTCAGAGATCTGTACAGACATAAAATAATAACCAAGTAGACAAAACCAAGGATATACCACGTTACAACCTAAAAACCCACACATACCATGTTTTAATCATCAGTCTAAATCCCATCACCTTTAAAGTCAATCAACATGCCACCAATGAGCAAGGTCATCAGATCTCAGAATTGTTTCCCATTTTCTGACAGTGGGTACATGGTACATGTGCCACATTTAAAAATACCCTGTAACAGCTTGGTGTTCCAGTGTTGGGGAAGTCCAGCCTCTTTGTTTTCAGTTTTGAAATGTGATGGGCTGATGAGACTCTTGATGGTTTTTGCCCTTCAATATGTAATTAATTTGTGAGGCTAGATCAGGATCTGTCTTCAGAATGGGCCCGTTTTTTGTTAAAATGTGCCTTAATATTTTGGTTTGGGAGCTGTTTGTTGCGATGAAGCCCACTGGAATTTTATCAGACCTCTTAGGTTTTGAGACGAGAAGGTCTTCTCGAGTTTGTTTGAAAGTTTTAGCATTTGCTTTATCAACATTTTTCCTTGAGTACCCTCTTACTTGAAATTTATGTAAGCTACTTTCAGCATGTTTTTCAAATTCGGATTGTTGAATGCAGTTTCTTTTGATCCTCAAAAGATCACCAAAAGGAATATTGTGAATAACATGAGTGGGGTGATTACTTGCAGCATGTAACATGCATTTTTTTCCCACAGCTGAGGTGGGTGCTGCAGCAAATCATGTTTTGTACTGCAGCAAAACTATTACAGTTTAATTCGTACTCTTATTGTAAGCAAGCTGATATAATATATTGTGGTATGGGGGTATTTTATAGTTTTGTGATAGGGCAGTGTATATGTGAAAAGTTAGCTTTATTTTTTCTACTGCATCATGTTAATTTAGCTATTTTAAAATTAAGGAATCGTGTATGAACATGTGTAGTAGGACATATAGCAGTCACAATGTCAACAGGAGAGGTTTTAAATGCACTATTAGATCACTAATTGTATTTTAATTCTACTTTCAAGAAATATTTTTTATCTCATTTTATAGTGTGAAGAGATTAATTCTGCATACAGTAAAAATATACCCTTGTACTATGTTGTTTATCATGAGTGGATGTACTATCTTGTTTTAGCATACTTGATAACGTTTGAAAATTAAAACGTACTTGTAGGATATGTTCTTAGATGGTGAGAGCATTAGCATTTTCTGTGCAATTTTTAAAGTCTGGTGCACACATATTTGTGAGAAAATCATATTTACAGTACTTGATATATTTATTTTATTTGATTTAATTGACATTTCAATTTTACATTTTTTTTTGCTTATTTCTCCTTCCGTTTCTTCTATCATTGTCTTTTAGTAGAACCAATTAGTCCTCATTTAACAAAGCAAAACTAAACCTTCCACTTTGAAATAAGATAATTTCAAGTTTATGTGTAACGTTCCTGTTTTCCAATTCCCATTCAATTCTATTGCACTTCAATTTGAGTTCCCGGTCCTATTTTCTCTAATGTCTGCCGAGGTTCTCTGGATCGAGATAGTAGATAGACTACTTCAACTCACCTGAATCCTGCCAGTTTAGGACTTCTCCTGTTGTCCATCCAGGCCTAATGAGTGGAAGAAATGGACAGTTGCCACCACCCACCTAACTTTCTCCCCGCTCATTAGCCTGGCCCACCATTCCTCTCGATCAAAACAATGTAGGTCTTGGAATAGGGGGCCCAGGTGTTCTGTATGTGCCAAGTTTGTGCGCAGGCATTCGAGAAGGAGGTGTTTGATGTTCTCCACTGCTTCCGTATTGTTACAAAATCTGCAATGGTTTGTGATTGATTGACATCTGGCTGACAGGATTTCGTTGGTCAATATCATGTACATCTGGATTCTCAGGAAACTCTGTTGCATTGTTCTATCAGGAAAAATTGCCAAATAAGTCCTTACTTCGTTAATCTTAATAGGAAAATGTGGTAGGATGGATGACAGTTTCTACTTTTCTGTTTCTTCGAAGGTTGTGATCCAATCTGTCTGAAGCAAACGCTTACATACCTTGGTGGGATTACTTATCAGTTCTTCCTCTGAGCTTTCAATGTCTCTCAAAAGAACATGGTTTGTTTCTCCCCAATTTGATAGTGTTTTACATGTGCCTTTTGTTAGTTAATTCCGTAACTCCTTCAAAATCTTCGGTGGATTAGGCAGGAGTAGTTTCCTGTAGAGCATCAACTTGTTTCTGGCCACTGTAGTTTTTAGTGAAATGATGCTCAATTCCTTATGAATAGCAGCCACGGGGGTTGAGTTTGGAAGATGCAGGACACAACGCCAAAAGAGCCCTTCCAGTTTAGGCCAAAGGTTATCCGGTAGCGATGGCATAGCTTCCACCCCATAAGTCAAACTGGGAACCACCTTTGCCTTATAGAATTTGATGGTAGGGCTCAATGTGAAACAACCGTATTTCTTATTGATGATTTTTGCTTGAGCTACGAGAACTTTTGTCTTCCCATAAAGGTGCTCCTGCATGGGGTTTTCAGTACCGTTGTTACTGATTATTACTCCCAGGTAACGGAACTGATCCACCTTTTCCAACAAATCCCGATCAAGCCTTATTTTCATTTTTTCCTTTTTCCTTGTTTGTTTATCAAAGGACATTATTTTTGTTGTGTCCTTATTAAGTTCTAGATTGCTGTGATTCAAATGTTTTTGCAGATTTATCAGCTGTCTTTGTAAACCGATCATAGTCTTGTCCATCAATATGATGTCATCTGCATATATTATTCTCAACATTTTATCTTCACCCAAGAGAGGAGGGAACATTCTGACTTTGCTTTCGTGATCTTTGTAATGGCTGCTTTAGGCATTATATGATGCTGGGGCCAAGGGGCACCCTGCTTCACACCTCTTTCCGTCGTTACTTCAGTTGAAAAAAAGCCTGTGTTGTTCAGCCTGACTTGGATGGATGTATCAGTATAAAAGGCTCAAATAGGATCCAAGATAGTTTCTGGACAGTTATTTGCCTTCAATTTACCCCATAAAGCTTCCCTGCTGACCTGGTCGAAAGCCTGGACCAGGTCAACGAATGCTAAGAAAATCGGTGGTTTATTTTCCTTGCATCTTGCTTTAACGGTGTTCAGTGCCAGAATGTTTGCCAAGGTTCCCAGTCATTTTACAAAACCCGCTTGCATTGGGTCTGCCATGTTGCTTTCTTGAGTCCACTCTTGAAAATTTATCCAAAGCCAGTGATCCAAAAATCTAACCTAAGGTGTCAAGGAGGGCAATTGGCCTGTACTGCCTAGGATCCTCTCTAGCGCCCTTCTTAAAAATTGGGACAATATGAGCTTTTTTCCAAGAGGAGGGAATTTGTCTTGCCCTCTTACAATTGTCAATGACCCTACTTATAAACGCAGTCCAAGCCTCTGGGTGTTGTTTTAGATCCAAATTGGAAATCCCATCGGGCCCCCCTGCTCTAGAGTTGTTTAGCTTTTTTATTTTTTCCAGATCATTTGGTATATCCCAATGGACCTGCAAGGGTATCGATGCTGGTGTGGAAATAGGTTAATTCAGTGGTTTTCTATATAAGATGGTAAAGTGGTCAAACCACTTTTTTTCCTCCACGTTATTCTGAAGCTTGTTTATTGGAGTGGTTGTTGTGTTTTTAATTAGTGACCGGAAGGCTGACAATGACTTGCCACTAAGTGTTCTCAACATGAATTCTGAGTCGTGTTGATACAGAGTTACACGGTGTTGTCTCAACCATGCTTTGTACCTTTTGACCTCCTCCAATGCTTCTGCGCAAAGATCTGCGGTCTTGTAAGTGGAAGCAAGTCTTTTCGCTTTTCTTACCAGCCTTCGTCGCTCCACCAAATGTGTATTGAATTTGTGGAGGTGAGACCGTGCTATCGGTTGCCCAAAGTTATTTGCTTTCTTATAAACCTGTAGCAGCGGCTGGTAATCAACAGAGGGACCTAAATCTCCCTCCATCTTTTTGGAGAGCCTGCCTATCTTATCTTAAGAAATGAGATTGCTTCCTTCGTTAATTTAAGTCGTACTCCCTTTCGAGTAGATTCAATCTTTGCGGACATCACTTTTTGGAAAGGAGGTCGAGTTCCATGTGGTCACGAGTAAGTTGTAATCACTATGAGTGGTTCCCAGAATTTCGAAGGCTGTTATCTGGGCCAAGAACTCTCTTGATACTTATGTGTGATCGATGTTAACAACTCTCTCCAGATTTTCCCATGTGCAGATGTTTAATGATTGCACTGATTTCAGCCAATGTAAGTTATGGAGATCCATTGCGTTCATTAAGGATTCCTATTGGCGGCCCCGTGCTTCTCCATCCATTAATACAGGGTTTTTTTTTGTCTGTTGGGCTGGATCTTGACAACGGACGTTTAGGTCCCCGGTAATTATCACATGGTTTATTTCAAAGCTTTCTCGTGCATCTTCTATTAATGTTACCATATTCTCCAGAAAGGATTTTGTGGTTATTGCAATGGGGTTCCAGTAAGTATTTCAATTTTGGTCACTCCCTCAATGGCCTTCAATTGCTGCCAGTCTAAGACAGTTGCTAATATAAATTCTGTGGCCTGAAGGGAGGTCTTTATTGATAGGCCGCACCCTCTGCGTACTGCGGTAAGCAGCCCCGATCTGGGACGCCCCTTTGGCCCTTTTTTTGCACAGGAGACCGAAATGTCATATCCCTCGAGAGTTGGTTGTGCACAGAGCCAGGTCTCCTGGAAACACAAGATGTCAAAGCTTCCCAAGTTGACATTAGTGTTGGAGGTTAGATGGCTAAATCCTCTTGTGTTCCAAGTGCCCAATTTGAGTGTTTTTTCCAGCGTTTATTTGGGCTGATTCAAGGGAAAAACTGTTCTGGCTATCTTGTTCTTTCTCTCTGGTGGCTCAAATCTGGAATTTCTTTTTTCCTCAGCTGCTTTCCATGACCAATTAGTCAGTGATGAACGACGCAGACCCCGGGACCTGCTAGAATCGTCTGCCTTCCTGGGCTTTTCCTTCGACTGAGCTGATGGGGTACAGCTTTTTCGTGGGTGTGGTCCCGTGAGCGCTCTACCCCTCAGGGTTTCTTCCCCTAGAGCGTGATCTTCCTTATTGCTGGCCTGCGAGGTGTTAAGCCTTTTTTCTTTGTTTAATTGCTCTAAGTTCTGTGAATGTTTAGAGACGTTTCCTGTGGTCTGATGGAGTTTTAAATATCCCGATTGAACCGGAGAAGACTTCTCTGTCGCTTCACCTCTGTGTTTCTGGTGGGTCTTCTTACCCATGTAGTCTTTAGGCATTCTCTCAGTTCTTTGGCCGTTCCTACTATCGCTCTGGGCAGTAAGTTCTCCTTTTGGCGTTCCATCTGGATTGGTTTCAATCAGGTTGTAACCCAGGTCATGAAGGTAATGCTTCACTTCCAGTAATATTTTCCTGATTATAGGGGAATCCACATGGAGGAACGAGCTGTCATTGCCCCTGATCACATTAGGTTCCACCACCTTAAGGTCGTTTGATACAAGGGGTCTGAGGCACAGAATTTGTTTGAGGAGATCGGAGATTGTGCAGCGATTTAGAATCAGGTTATCCTTTAATGGTGTTATTCTCTCCAAGAGGAAATTTCTGCTACGTTGGGGGATCAGCAGGGATGAACCTTGGTAGATTTTCTTAGTATGTTTTGTTTTCTCAGAATGGTTGCTAAACCTATGTAACCTGTCTTCTTTAACAGGTATCCTCTCTCTAGAGTTTTACTCCGTTCTGCTTGCCTCAAGAGATTTCAGAGGGGGTCTTGGGCTCTGCCCCCGCTTTATTGGTACTGTCTCCCAAATTGAGGGGGAACTGCTTCTTACTTGTTTCGTGGCTTCAGATCTCACTCCCCAATTGAAGTCTTCGCCACCTTCCCTGTGGGTGGTCTTGCTCTTTGTATTCGTCCCTATTTCTTTTTTAGAAGACTTTTTGATCTGCTCCTGTGGATGTCCATTCCTTTACGAGGGGTTTCTCTCATTTACGGACTTCTTAGCAGTTGGTAATCTACCTTCAGTAAATACTTGTTTCGCTGGAGGTGCTTGAGGGACCAGCTCTGCTTCTGTTTGATCAATTTTTCTCTTTATTGAATGATTAGCTGATAATTCAGATTCTGAGTCTTTTACTGAATATGTGCTCATATTCATAAGGTCACTTGATAGAGTCTCATCGTCAGACTCCGGTGCCGGATCTTCGATGACTTTATCGCTTCCTTGGTTTTTCTCCCAAGTCTTCTCAAGTAGAAACTGTGACACGATTGTTCAGCGTTGACTTTAAAGATCCTTTGAAGATCTTGCATGGCTTTTTTGGCTGAATATATTTGTTGATCCAAAAACCGATGATTCAATTGTCAGAGCTTTTTGGGAGAAAATCCCAAATGACACTCGGGGTGTATCTTTCTCAGTGTCTTACAGGATGCTTGTGGCTTTGCTCTTTGCCACATTTTTATAGGCAGTTCCTTTTGGACCTGAATCACTAGTTTCGCTTTGAGTCGCTAGACTCAATGCGGGCTGGTGGTTGGAGTCGCCAGTGTCGACGTGGGTGAGATCTGCCATACCCCCAGAAGGGTTAACAGTTGCACTTGTGGCCTCCCTCTCCTCTCTTGTTTTTAAGATCTCCATTAAAGCTGGAGTTGAGACCATGTGAATTTTCCCAGAATCTTCATTACACAGGCGTATTGATATACATCGATAAGGTCTCACGCTGGACCATGTACTTGTAGATATTGGTAAGAAAGTTTTACAATACTCAAAATGTTCTTTTGAGAGCACCTTAGAGCCTACAAGAGTAACAAAAAAGGATATGTGTTGATATAGCTTCTATTCTAAAAATAATTCTCTTTTAGTCCATGGACATTTCCATATTTCTGCAGACACCTCAGAGGAGTGCATATGGGGGTACATTAATTGAATTATTCAACTTTTTTATATAAAAGATGGTTCTTATTAGAACCTTTTTCTCGTTCTTTTTCTTTTTTGTATATTTTTTTGGGGGGTCAGGGGGGAAACTAACCACCTTAAAAGGAAGAGGAGGACAGAAGGAGGAGGGAAGCACTGGGACACTTGTGATGTTAAATTGTGGGAGGGAGTAATTCTCCTCTCATGCATTCATCGGGCCTCAAAGGCACTACGTAATTGCACCCCCCAGCAAATTATTGCATCACAGTATATACAAAGGGCAGTTTTATGTTGGTGGTACAGGTCTAGTGTCTCTTGTATATGCTTTGAAGTGGCAGGAGGAACTGTCTGCCCAACTGAGACATTTCAAATGAGGGAAGAGGTAGAAGGTGATTGTGATGTAGAGGAGGTCTGATGTCCCTTTCAAGGAATAACCTTCCTTAAGGTAGTCGCATGCAACATGTGGGTTTGGCGGTGCATGGAGATTGTACCAAAAGAGAACTGCCCTTCTTGCCAGTGACTGCATGTTGCTCCACACTCAGTGCAGTGCACCCAGGCAGTCTGAGCTTTTGGCATGCCTCAAACATTGTAAAGAACTGCCACACCCAAGATTCTTGATGGCTGCCTGACATTTCAAGGACTTCATCTAAATCATCATCATCCTCATCCTGTTCCTCCTGTGGCTCATTTTTCCCAGTGGTGCTGCCATTCCCTCCTCTTTGTCCTCCAGGTACTTGTGGTGGCGACCCCTCATGTGGATGAATGGCCACAGATGCCATCTCTCCAGAAGTTCAGAAGTTGCTCCTGAGCTGCATACAGAATGAATAGAAGAAATGGGTTGTGCCCTTGGATGCAATGCAGTAACTTTTTTGTGTCCATGTACATTAGAGACTGAAAAAAGGCAGGACAAGTTGAAGAGGAGAGAACAGCTAAACATTGAAGTGGCACTTTTGTAAGGTCAAAAATTGAACTTTAAAGGTTGTATAAAGAGAGCAAAATGGCTTTATAAGTGTCCGCAAACAATGGCACTGATCACGGGCAGCATCATCACATCAAAAAGGCATGGCTGCAGAGGCCGTCTGCCACCATGTCATAGCGATTGTGCTTGTCAGTTCACTGCGAATGACGTCAACATCAACTGTATGCACCAGTATGAATGTGTTTCTGGATTAATGTTTGCAGACTAATTAAAAGGGCATCATGGGTTGCGTTTACTGACACATTTTCATGAACACATCTCTTAGGTTGGACATGTTTGTTGTCTGACGACATCGTAATATGGTATTGCAGAGTGGGTTGAAAAATGTTTATAGTGATAATAGAAAAACTGCACATTTTAGTTTTTCAGTCATTTATTACAATTAGTCAATGTTAATGTTTAATTGTTGACATGAATGTTATAATATGCTGTTCATTGACATCAATCCTTGTTTTAAAAATATATATATATACATTTATATACAGGTATATAAGTATAAATAGTTTGAAATATAAATCTATACATTTACATTGAGATACATGTACAGAAATATTAACATGTTAAGGAAAAAAGAATATATATATATATATATATATATATATATATACATTATTTACAACTAACATAAGGAATGAGAATCACTGTGGGTAACACAAATAGGAGATGAGCATGATGATATAGACAAAGTCCTTGAGAAGTTAGGTTCATGATTAGGGGAACGAGAAATATAAACTACATCAAATCTTTTATCTGTAATGTATGTCATCTATGTTTGATTTAGGGGATTCTTGGGGTCAATGATCACATGTCCAAGTGTCACAATTATATTCGATTTTCCTTTAAAATAGTTCTTAATTGTGAAGTATGAAATATATTTAACACATTCAAAATGTTGCTACACCATTCCGGCGCTGGTCTCTTTGGCAGCACAGACGGGTATGTGGCTCATTACAGATGGGAACGTCCAATATGGCCACCGATTTCTTGTGCTATACGGGCGGCAGCGGTACAGTTACTTCACGTTCACCAGTGACGCTACCAGCTGGTCACGTGATTCCATATACGGGCGGAAGAACATCACTCCGATGCGTTGCTACTGTGTTTATCGGCGCTCCAGATTCCCAACGGTGCCTTTTTTCTGTCGTGCTCCCAAAGCGGCTTCCATTCTCTACTTGCATTCTACCAGGTAGGTGATTCATATCCATCCTTCAACCAAATAGCGAATAATAAAGTTCCTGCCTTTCTCAAGAAAGGTTTATTTGTACCCATAATTTCTGGACATAGGTGCTCTGACATACAACAATTTGGTTCTGCTTACTAACTTTAACCTACCCTATTTAGGGTCTGTAAAATACTCACCACAGCCATCCTGCCTTCCAAAACCCAGAGGACTACGATCTACCTCAAGACCCATTCCTGGAGTCTTGCTGCCGGTGTCCACACAGGGTTTTTTTCCCCCGGAGAGTTTCCCTGGGGGTTGTGCTCTTTCCCTCGTTAGTGATTTCATTCCCGGTGAGGGGGAGGCAGGATTACCCGGGAGATCTTTATCTTCTGCATTTTCCATCTCCACTGGATTTGCTGACTCACCAGGTTAGTGTTTTCTGGGAATCAATAGTTATTGATAACAGTCAACCAAAGTTAACAGCTACCGAAGTTAACAGTTAACAAATGTATTGGTTATTTGTAAATGGGCAGAGTGTGTTATTTCATGCTAAAATACAGAGTAATTTACCATTTCCAGTTTCTTCTTCTTCGCGAAAATCTTCTTTTGTTTAGTGTAATTTCAGTGATGCTATTGTACTTGTCATATCTATCATAGAAATCAGTGTAAGATATATGTTTATATAAAAAGTATACCTTTAACATAATGTACATTTATGTGTAATTTGTTTTCTTCTTTCTAAATGGTATCATTATTTTACAAAATATGTATTGTTAAGTGACTTCAATTCAGTACTCCAACTAAGTCAGTGCCTAGTCTGGGATTTCCAAGGGAAGCCCTTATTTATATATTTTTATGACAAGTTCATAGATCTGGATGATAAACCCTTGTATAACGCCCCTCTCTTTGAATCCCCCTGACCTCACTCAGCCAAGAAGTAGGTTTGTTTTGCAATTTAACAGGTTTATTGGAAAATGAAACAATATATATATCACACTTTAATGAATAAATTAATATTTGATAGCACACTTAAGAAGATAAGGTTGATCAACAATGGATACTAGCACACTTTTTTATCAGTTAGGAGTTGGTATAGAAAGGATAAGGTGGCTGAGAATGCTTTTATGGTTTCAAGGAGATACAATGATGGAAAAGAATGCAGTACAGAAATAAACTGATATGGTTTCAACAAGAGATAATATAATCACTTTTCCCCTTGTGGCAATTCAACCCCCCCCATGCAATATAAAGAGATGGAAGGAGAGCACACAGTTTTCAGGAATACAATCCACATGTAATTCAAATTTCCGTTCTCCCCTAGCAAGCTTGGTGCAACAGGGATGATTTTAAAACACAGGCAAAAATACTTTAAATGTGATTTGCAAAGAAGTGAAAATACGCTAAAAATGATTTTAATTCCCTATAGGAGATTCAGGGTAGGTGACAGCTACTTTGAATGAGTTCAGGTCAACACTAGCAATGATTCATGAGGGATAGTCAGGTTGAAAACGAATTTCAGCAATGGAAGCAAAAGCAGCTATTTTTTTACAAGTGGTGAAATGAGCTAATTGCAATTCGCTGCACTTTTTCCGAGTGCGTTGAGCGCGATTACGGAAAAACTATAAGGAGAAATGAAAGTTAAATCTCGTTCCTAGCACATACGGTTCCAAAGATACAGACGATTTAGTGGAGGTAGATTTTCAGAAGTAAAATTAAAGTTTCAGAATGACAGATGCGCTGTGGAAGGTTTTGGATCAACAGGATGGACACACAATTCTATGATGCAGTTCTAGATAGGTAGAAATGGTTTGAATTAGATTATGTTAAACTAAGAGATTGGTTTTGCACAGTTCTGGCTGAGTACTCACACTATAAATTTGAAATAGGCCGTCAAGGTCTGGTCAGGTTTGGACTGGACTCTGTTAGTTCTGAAGTCACAGCTCTCTGGGTCAGCTCTGCTCTGCTGGTCTGGATCTCTGGTTCTGGCAAAATGCTTCGCAAGAAATCGGTTTGAAGTGGAAAGTGAATGTCCCTACCTGGATTTCAGTGGGTCTTTTTATGTCTTTTGAAAGTGGGTGGGAAGGCTGACTTTCCATGCCCAACCTTCTGAGGATCCTGATAGGTTAGAGAATCTACCGTCCTCTGATTGGGGAAGAACATGGAGTGTCATTGTGATGAGGTAGGTATATGGGTCAGAGGATCCTCCCCTTGTCAATTTGCACACAAATCTATTTTTGATCCAAATACATATTTATCTATGTACACTGTTTCTAATATTATATGTCCAGTTAACATATTTTCTGTAGCACCAAATCATCCTATCCCTGTCTTTGTAAGATGTTGTGTCCACTTCTGACAGAATTCTGCCATTTTCATCCAGAACACAACCTCTAAAGTTTTCCAGAATTTACACAAGTGTGCGCAAGGAATATGGGCATCAAATGATGAAGTGTCAGATTTCTAACATACATACATTTGGAGTAATACCTTATTTTCTGCTACTACCCCCCAGAACATACCACAGAGTCCTAACACCTCTTAAAATGTGCACAGAAAAATCATAAGAATAAATGATATTATTATATAATTTTGACAATTTCGTGCTATGAATTATCCACCTTTTTAAAATTATGCTCTGGCCCAGAGGGGTGTGGTTTCCCAAAGCACATGTTGGAATTTCTGGTTTGTCCACTCCCTCCAAGCTTAGCTTGCTCACAGAGGCACTGCTCCTCCCAGTTTCTTCCAAGAGGAAGCCATTTACGACCCCTTGATTAGCATTTGCCTGAGCCAAGGAAAGCTCATTGTTCTGTTTCCTGAAGCCCCAGGTACCCCACCCCTAATTCAATCAGAGAGGTGTAATCTCCTTTTGGCGGGGGCAGCAGAATGCAGTCCAGGCCTGGGAATGCAGTTGCTGGGCAAGTTTTAACTCCTGTCGGGGGTAGTTGTCAGGCAGAATTCAATCTCTTTAAGCCAGGCTTCAGCCAAATGTCACTTTTGTTCCCAGTTTTTCTTCATTCAAATCAAACTTACAAATTCGACACATGCAGCTAGGACACTGATTCTAAGTTCAAAACTATGACATTTAAGCAGTTGCAACCTATGTGACACTTAAAAGTAGGTCACTCATTTATTTTAAACATTTCGATTTTAGTGGCTTTCAATCCCATTTCACTTAAGCTGCTGACATCCACAGCTCAGCCAGTTTTGTTATGAACATTATTTTAGGTTCTTCATCTTTCCTGATTTTGTATGCACAGAAGACTTCATTCTACCAGACGTCTGCTGGTGTTCGGTAAGATTTTTGAATATCTTGCAATGTTTGGAATAGGCATTTTGAGCTTGCATTCAGAGAAACAAAGGTGATTTCAAAGCGTTTTTTGAGCTAACAGGCACTGCTGTTTTTCCTTTTGCACCATCAGGCGCTTCTGGCCCATTACGCTCGCACTGGTGGGTGGCAGGTTAGGCGACCATTTTGGCGTGTGCAAAAACTGCAAGGTTTTCCTGGATTCTGGCGCAAATGCGGGCTTTTCGGCCATCTTGGATTTCCTAAGCCCACAGCACCAAATGTTGTAGCATAATAATTCAAACGTGGGTCAAGACACCTGACAGTACTCATATTTGTATTTTTGAAATAGCAGACCTTGTTGTTTTGAGGGAAAGAGCATTTTTGGTGATATAGTTTTAAATCATATTTTTGGTCAATAAATATGTAGTGCTTTACTGCAAATACAAATATGTGCTGTTTCAAAAGTTGATTTTAAAACAGAAATTATAGATACTTTCAATTATGCACATGAAGATGCTTTATGCATTTAGTAAAGTTGCATGCATGTTTATAAAAAAAATATGGACTATTACTGTTGGTTTATTTGGGAGAGCACTACTTACTGAAATTTCTGAAGCAGTTTTCTGCTCCCAGAAAATGTTGTCTTTGGCTCACAGTTTACATCACTAAACGATACAACTATAAACATGCTGTTGTAATTTTTTTTTGTTTTGATTTATACATTTGAAGATAGATAAAATATATGATTCTTACAAAATGTATCATTTCTATTACTTTTGTTTTAGTGAAACATTATTTTGTATAACCAATATGCAATAATATATCGCCTGTGTATTTGCATACTATTGTTGTCACCTGACCTGATGAATGCCCGCAAACGTGCCTGACGATTTGCAGACATTATAGAATCTATAAGGAGGAGAGTAAGACTGTCAGATAGATAGTACATTTGTATTTATTTATTTGTTGAACATTTGTGTGTCGTCTGTACAGCTGAAAGTGTTTCCAGGTGCCACAAGACAAAAGAGTACGGGACATAGGAGAAAACAACAATAAGGATCCTACTAGGCCTTGTTATATTCGGATCCTGCAAGTCCAGTATCAAGAAGTGCTGCGGGGGAGGGAGCAGGTCAGGGACAGGATGGGCTAGTGGGAGGGAGAACGGGAAAGTGCTGGAGGGAGGGGGATGTGGGGGTGCGGGGCAAGTACCAAGGGGTGCCCAGGTGGGCTAGTACTAGGGAGGCAAGGGGTAGGGTGATAGTGCAAGGCGGAGGACCAGTCTCTGAAGGCTAATCAGGGAAAGGAGCCCAAGGACAAGTGCTGGTAGGAAGAAGTGAGAAGAGGAGACTGGACGAAGGATAGCCGGCCCCCGGCGATACTCATAAGGGACAAAAGGCATCCAGTCATAGCGGCAGGAGGAGACTAGCAGGGGGGACAGAGAAGGAGGAGGAGAAGAAAAAGACGGTCTTGAGGAACTTCTGAAACGTAAGGAGATCCAGTTCGAGACGGAGAGGGGCAGGGAGGCCGTACCAGAGAGAGCCTCCTGCCGAAGAGAGAGATCTACCCCCACTCTCTTCTTCGGGAAACGTCTGATCTGCAGAGAGTTGGAGCTAGAGGAGCAAAGGACTCTAGCAGGGAGATACTTAGGAGAGATAGTTGAATGTAGCGAGGTCCCATGCCCAGAAAGCCTTGTGATGATGAAGAGGGTCTTGAATTGTACCTTGCAACCATTGGGAGCCAGTGGAGAGATTTTAGGGCTGGAGAGATGTGGTCCCTAGGCTTGAGGCCAAGGATAAATCCTATTCTGGAATAGTTGAAGAGGGTGGAGTGAGAGAGAGGCAGATTAAGGAAGAAGCTTTTCTAATAATCAAGCCTAGAGAGAACCAGAGCTCTGGAGACATTGGGTTTCTGGGGGAAGTTGAGGAAAGGGAGAATGCCTCTGAGGAGGTGTAGCTGATAATGGGCCTCTTGGCGAGGTCAGCGATATGAGGAGAGATGGAGAGAGAGGAGTCAAAGATGACACCCATGTTTTTTGCCTCACACGAGGGTGTGGGAAGAGAGCCCAAGGAGGGCGGCCAGAGGGTAGGTGGGAAGGAGTGGGGATCACAGTGAGAAGGATCTCAGTCTTACTGGTGTTAAGGCAGAGAACATTAGCAGCAGACCATGCCTGAACAGCAGTCAGACAGTTGGGTTTTGTAAGAGGATGGCGAGGAGCAAGAGGAGGGAAGTTTAAATGAGAGCTGTGTGTGGTCAGCATAGCACTGGAAATGAGAAGAGAAGGTGGAGATCAAGTGGGCCAGGGGGCAAGGTAGATGTTGAAAAGCCACAGCAAGAGGATAGAGCCCTGAGGGATGCCACAGGTTGAGAGTGAGGTAGAGGAGAGAAAGGAGCCCAGTTGAACTTGTGAGGGTCGATTAGAGAGGAAACAGGTTAACCATTCCAGTGCACGGTCTGCGATGTCCAGGGTAAATGTAAATATACTGTGATTGCGAAGAAGTTATGCAATTGATGTTAAAGTAAATTGCTAAATATGTATATTCAGGGAAAAAAGTTTATAGTGATGATATAAAGATTGCACATTTTAGTTTTTCAGTCACTTATTACAATTAGTCAATTTTAATGTGTAATTGTTGACATGAATGTTATAATATGCTGTTCGTTTACATCAATCAGTGTTTATATATATATATATGTATATATTCATGTACAGGTATATAAGTATACATAGTTTTAAATATATACATTTACATTGAGACACATTTACAGAATTAATAAAATGTTATGAAAAAAATAAAACATTAATATACATTATTTACAACTAACATACGGAATAAGAATCACTGTGGGTAACAAAAATAGGAGATGAGCATGATGATGTAGGCAAAGACCTTGAGATGATAGGTTTATGATTAGGGGAAAGAGGACTATAAACTTAATCAAATCTTTTATCTCTAATGTATGTCATCTAAGCTTGTTTGATGAATTGTTGAGGTCTATGATCACATGTACAAGTGTCACAATTATATTCGATTTTTCTTTTATAATCGTTCTTAAGTATGAAGTATGAAATATATGTAATACATTCAAAATGTAATTATTATTTGTAAATGGGCAGAGTGTAATATTTCATGCTAAAATAGAGAGTACTTTACCATTTCTAGTTTCATCTTCTTCAGGTGAATCTTCTTTTGTTTATTGTAATTCCAGTGATGATAGTCTACTTGTTTGATCTATCATGGAAATCAGTGTAAGCTATATGCTCAAATAAAAAGTATACCTTTAACATAATGTACAGTTATATATGAAGCTGGTCAAGTGGCACAGCGAGAAGAGTGCTTGCTGCAACATATGTGCAGAGCTTGCTAACGCACGGCAGGGCCAAACTCAGCCTATCATCCTTCTGAGGTCGATAAATGAGTACCACACACCGTGGGAAATAATAAGCAGCGCTCAGATACCTGAGGGTTCGTAGCACTATATAAATGTGAAATTATTATTATATGTAATTTTATTTCCAAATGTTATTATTATTTTATCAAACATGTATTCATATGTGTATTTGAAATAGTATACCCTGTTTTTTTCAGGGAAAAGACATTTTTGGTTATGTAGTTTTTAATATATTTTTTGTAAATAAATATGTAGTGCTTTATTGCAAATAGAAACTTGTGGTGTTTTCAAAAGGTGATTTTAAAACAGAAAATAATAGCTACTTCCAATTATGCTTAGAAAGATGTTTTATGTATTTAGTAAAGTTAGATGCATGTTTATAAATAATATGATCTATTAATGTTGGTTTATTTAGGAGAGTACGACTTACTGAAATGTCTGAAGTAGTTTTCTCCATCCAAATAAACGCTCTCTTCTAATACCTGTTAGGTGATGAAGTGACTTGCTTCAAAATGGCGTACAGTTTACTACACTAAATGATGCGAATATAAACATGCTGTTGTAATTTTAAAAACATTATTTTGATTTACACATTTGAATACAAGATTCTTAAAAATACATATTTTCTATCACTTTTTTTTTTAGTTGAACAAGTCAACTTTACAATTTCTTTTTCCTTTCTTGTTATACAGTTACAATTTAAACATACATTCAGTAAGAAAACGATGAATGATAAAATAATAAAATAGACAGTTCAAGTCATCTGTGTCAACAAGGGAGACAAGGAAAGTTAATTTCGCAAAAAATAAAAACACATCATACTAAATCAAATAAAATTGAAGCAGGTCTATTCAGATCTATTCTTAATCAGTGTCAGGTTTACTTCAGTAGCATATGAGGGCAATCAGATTTATGAGGGGGGGAGGATTTCTGATACTGATTTTCCTAGTTCAGTCTCCCGTATAGTTCTTTAGCTCTGGAATACTTCTCAAAAAGCGAATAGTGCCAATTCTCAATGATACCAAAAGCCCCGACATAATCATAAGCCACAAGGTTTCTTTGGATACATCACTATGTTCTTTTAGTGGTGGTTTTAGGTATAACAATCTCTTGTCTCGCAATGCAGTACATTCAATCAATATATGCTTTAGAGTTTCAGCTTCTAGGGTACTCTTACAAAACCTACAGGATTTGACCTGTGAGGGAGCGATTTTTCATTTTATTTGTACTTCTAGTGTTGACCAAAGATTGAATCTTATTCTCAAGAAACTTGATCTATGATTCTTTGATGGTGATTTTATCAAATAGGGTTCCGCAAAGCTGTATTTTTTATGCATAAAAACCTTTTTGTCAAAGTCTTTGTATTTTAAACAAGTAAGTCTGTTTCTAGCCCAGTCCCATTGGAACAGCTTGGCTTTTACTCGGGTAGGGTTTTGCAACAATAATTCAATTGAGGCGTCAGCATAAGAGATTGCATTAATAACCTCTTGTCGCCATTTTTTAGAGAAGTTGTCTTCAGATTGCAGAAGATGACATGCAAGAGTCCCTAGTAGCATATTTTAATCGTATGCTACAAGGCATTTACGAAACAGACTTATTAGTTGCCACAAGTAGCGGCTATACAAGGATATAAGACCCAATTCATTGCGAATAAATGCAATTGGTATACAGTTAGGTAGACATAGAATGCGCCTCCAAAATTTTGCTTCAAATTTTTCCCAAACTGATTCTAACATAATAGGTAACGTTTCAGCACCATATAAAAGAATTGTGGTAACTTTTTGTCTAAAATATGTTAGAACCGGTATGATAGAGACCTTCCCAAATTTTGCTTGAATTATGATAGATCGAGAAATCATTGTATTCAACTTGGATTTCCATCTGGACATTTGTGCTCTACCCATATCATCAGAGATTGTTATACCCAGATAGATATATTCATCAACCTTATCAAGGTATGTGTCATTTAATGACCATTTGTAGTCTCTACTTTTTGAGGATCTGGATGAATTGCACAGCATTACTTTTGTCTTTTCAAGGTTGATTGTTAGCATATTATTATCAACATACACAGACAAGGCATTCAGAAGATTTTGTAGTCCACCTGGGAGTTTGATAATCAGAATCAGGTCGTCTGCATAAAGTAAAGCTGGGATTTTTCGTGATCCTCATTTTGGAGCATCGGATTCAATCTCTGCAAAGGTTTTATGTATGTCAGCTATAAAAAAGGTGAATAATGTGGCAGCTAGGATACAACCTTGACGTAATCCTCTATGGGTATTTATCTCCTTTGACAGAAGCCCTTCTAGGTTCAGCCTTACACTAATGCTTAATTTATTGTGTAAAGCATAAATAAGTGCAATGATGTATGCGGGACAATTATCCCTTGCAAGTTTTTTAAGAAGAAGTTTTCGCGAGACAGAGTCAAAAGAGGATCGTAGGTCAACTAACACCATATAAAGTGGTTGTTTCTTGTTTGAATTATAATTTATAATGGCCGTCAGTGTGGTTAAATTTATCGATGTTCCCAGACCAGGAATAAACCCTGTTTAGCATGGATCTCTTAGAGAATACACGTTCAGCCAATTATTTAGATCTCTTAGGATAAAACGTGCAAACATTTTACCTGGAACATCCAAAAGGGCGATCGGTCTATAATTTGCTGGATTAGACCGATCGCCCTTTTTGAAGATCGGAATAATTACAGATCTAAGCCATGATGATGGAATGGTGTTGGTGCGAGAACCTGCGAAAATATATAATATAACATTTTTGACCATAGTGAAGGGTGTTGTTTGAGTGTAAAGTTACTCAGTCCATCTGGTCCAGGAGCTCTAGAATTATTTGACCGATTAATAAAGTATAAGATATCTTCTTCTGAAATATGCATTTGGTTTATGTCTAGACTTAATTTTTGAACATCATATTCTTCCATTAAGGTGTTCGCATAGAGGGTTGTAAAATAAGTTATCCAATCTGCTTCAAGAACTCTGTTTATTTGAGTAGGATATTGTGTGATTTTGTTCGCAACATTCAGGAGAGCCCAAATTTGCACAGAGTTTTTGGATCTGATTGTATTCAGCATAATTTCTCCATTTTGTTGGTATAGCCAAGCTTTATGGCCTTTTATCCAATTTCTGTATTTATTTTTCAGAAATCTGAGAGTTTCATATTTTTGAGGACTTGGAAGTTGTAGAGCAAGTCTTTTATCTTTACACAGTTGTGCCTTGCGTTGCTGGATCTGATCATCATAACTGTATCGCAGATTCATGTTCTTTTCTGTTGTAGTGTTAATGTTTGTTTTATAATAATGCATGGTTGTGATATATGTTTTGTCTTCCCTATTAGAGTTCGTTTTTATTTTCGCAAGCTCTTTATTCAGGTTCTCTAGTTTTTTGGTATTCCAGCAGAATCTAACTTTGCTGTTGCTAACAAATAATTCGCCATTATAGCGCATAGTACGGGGCTCGCAGATGTTCTTATTAAATTGACAGCATGCTCTAAGTATTTCATGATCAATATGCGTGGAATGAATTACTTCAAATTGGGAAACTAAGTTGAATGTTACTGGGTCAACATAGATATAGTCAATGGTAGATGAGTTTAGACCTTGTTTCCATGTACTCTGAGCCAGAATATCATTTTTTGTTGAACCATTTAACATTAGGAGATTGCGACTTCCCATTATCTCTTCCCATCTTATACATGAGTTGTTTTTTTTAACAGCTGTAGTTGTTATACAGTGGAGGTTCAGATCGTCCACAATAATAATGTTTGTAATTTCCGCAGATAGATAAATGGTATTCAGAAATTTTTCTAGTTCCAAGAAGAAGGTCCTATCAGTTAAACCCATAGGATTTCGATATATGTTTAAAAGAGCAATTGTGTGGTCTTGCATAGTTATTTTCACCAACTGTAAGTAATGGTTAGGTTGTGCCCAAGGGAAAATTCTAAGGCCTGATTCTAATTGAACAGCAACCATAAGCCCAGAAGTAGGTCTTCCCTTAGCGCCCTTCATTGCTGGTGCTAGAATCGTTTCATACCCATTCCAAACTGGGGCAGACGTGAACCATGTTTCCTGTAATGCTATTATGTTATATGCCAATAAATGCATGCTATCTTTTAACAGGTGAGAATGACCACAGGTATTCCAACTTACAATTACCAAGTCCACATCATTTCCTCTTAAGCTTAGTTATGGGAGATAATCACTAGAATTTGCTCTGAGATAACTCACTTATGCAATTCGGTCTGTAGCTTCATTTTGGGTACGTTTGTTATTAGCATTATAGAGTTTCAATTCACGCGGTCGTACAAATGTAGTATTTTCTATCACTTTTATTTTAGTGAAACATTATTTTGTATAACTGTGTATTTGCATAGTATTGCTGTCATCTGACCTGATGAATGTTCACAAGCGGGCGCAGTTGTCTGCTGACATTATACATATTATAAGGAGGAGAATAAGACAGTCCGATAGATAGTAATGTTATAGTTTCCATAGACACCATATATTAGAGATCTTCTATCAATTACCTGTTTGCAGAATACAGACCAATTAGAAGTAATGAAGAACTACCTTAGCAACCACACGAACCATGAAAAGACTCTGGTCCACAAAGTGAAAGCAGCTGCAGGGAAACTCTCTGGGGGAGAAACCCTGAGCGGGATCCACGAGGGTCTTCAGGAGAATGGACTCTGAATCTTTCTGTCAGGGAGTTAACTGGCAGGGTGTCAACGTGAAGATTGCCCAGGACCGATGAAAGATGCCAGTTAAGAATTGGGCAGTCGCTGGGATCTTTAGAGACAGCGAGGCTTTTTAATAGATGCAGGAAGATAACGCAGTGCTATACAGTTAGTATTCATACAAAACACACAGGAGATCTAGGAGCGTACTAACTAACGGAGTCTAGCTAAGAGCAAAGCGATGCGCCAGTCCCAGGCGCTTCTTCCTCTTTATGCGAAAGGCACTGCAGTTGGTTCCGGGTGTTCACATCCAGTGCCGTAGGTTTAACTGTAGCAACTAGACTGATAAGAGCTACTATGGTCGAGGCCCATGCACTGTTGCTGGCAAGCATCGCCAGCGTTGCTATAGGGACCAGCAAGCACACTGAACGGTATGCCCTCTCCCCATCGAGCTGAACATTATGCTGGTGGGCTCTGGGAAGGTCAGATGGTATTAAATTATGTTTCTCTCCTTTCTCAGTTAATGGCCATCACTACTAAAGAGGACTTTACCCGATCTTCCTTCCATTCTTTTAAGATGTTAATATGGTAGATCTGTGACTTGAGTCTTCTATATGGTTGGGACACTTTATGATTACATGGGCCAATCTGTTCAAGGACTATGACAGCGGGACAACATCTTATTTTCTGAAGTTGGGAGGAGAACTGATACTTTCTGCCCAATGGAAAAAGAGTGAGTAACCGCTTTCTGGTCGTACAGGCCCTTTTGATATTCTTGGTCAAATGGAAATGGACTAGATTTCAACAATACTCATAAGTCCCTTTATTCTCTGTGCTGTTTGGGATAACGCTAATGCATCTTCCTCTCTCTCTTGCCAGGTCACCCTAAGCATATCTAATGCATCCCTCGGCTCACGTCCATATAGAGGTTCAAATGGCGAAACACCTAGGGATGCCTGGGGGGCCTTTCTTACAGCAAAGAGTGCCCTACGGATCATTACATCCCAGTCCCTTCCATCGGTTTCCTCAAGCTTTCTGATGTCCGCTGTAAGGGTTTTATAAAAATGATTGACAAGCCTGTCTGTCTGGGGATGATCTACTGATGTTCAGAGCGTCTTAATCTGTACGATCTCCTTTACCATGATCATCAGTTTGCTCATGAAATTATTTTCTTGATCTGTGAGGATTTCTCTATTGGATAGGACTGGAATGAGGTTTTTTAGAATTTGTTGGTTTGAACTGTTCCTTATTGGGAAGGCTTCAGGGTAGTCATTTGGATAGCCGAGAATGACTAAGATGTATTTTTTTCTGAGCCGGGATGGTTCAAGAGGACCTACAATATCTACCCCTATACGGGAGAAATGTATATCTATAATAGGCAAAGGTTGAAGGAGGGCTAGAGGAAGAAGGTGTTGAATTGTCTTCTGGCATACTGAACAGGTTACAACAGGTTACAACAACATTCTTTACCTAAGACAAAATCTCTGGCCAGTAGAAACTTCTTACTTCCTGTACTCGGGTGTTAGCTGTCCCTAAATGTCCCAAGGTAAGGTGTGCATGTGCAATCTCCAAGACTACCCTTCTGAAGAGGGTAAGTCAACATCTTCCCCTCCCGCCAGACACACGAATCAGAAGAAGAACACAAGGAATCATGATCGATCATACCGGTTCAGACCAGTTCCGAGTGCTCTCATAATTGACAATTACATTACAAGGTACCCACTCAGCCAACCCTACAGCCCAGGAGCAGTGCAAATGTTACCAATAGTGGAGGAGGAGCCTTGAGGCGTGACCAAATACACCTCCATTGAAAATCTCGACTAAAGCACCAAGAAGCCATACATAACGTCGTTAGAGACACCATGACATAACAGCCTTAGACATGAAGCACACATGCCATCCACACATCGGGGCACAATCACGCACCTTAATACACAAAGAACACATGCGTACATTTCTATAAGTTAGGGGACAGACATACTATTTTGTCATTAGCTTGACCGCAGCAACGCATAAACAGCAAGAAACAAGAGATCCTGTGCAAAAGCTTGCAGATGTTATATGCAAATAACCTTATGGGACTGCAGGAGGACCTGAGAGACATGACAGAGCTATAAACAACTAACCTATGGATACTATAGATTAGCAGAAACATGTTAGAAGCCATGTCATGTCTTAGGAAAATTACAGTAGGCTGCAGTTGTCTCAGTAAAGGCTGAGCTAAACTGAATTGAGCTCGAACAAGGGAACAACCGTGTGGGAGAGGACCTGCTGCCAAGGCCACCAAGATACGAGTGACATTCCATTCCCTGAAATGCAGTAACACCGGCACCGTAAATGCGAATAGATTGGAGTAATTCAGAGCTCCAGAAGCCCAAAATGCGGTCTGTAGACACGTGACCCGGTGGGCTGATGATGAACCAACACTACCAGCTGGGAAAGCGGAGAAGTCTCACACAGCCAGACAATGGCTTGCAACAAAGTTGTTACAGAAGAAGCTGTGTGTTGCATGATGAGAACAAGCACTCTCATAGTCTGCGGTGGTGCACACACGTTACAATGCAGACACATAGTTGCTCTCATTACCTTGAAAAATTACATCTCGAGCTGAAAACAAAGTTGGGTCCCAGGCCTGGGGGCGAATGCTCTAGCCAATCAGAGTACAGGAACTTAGGGGTTTGTAGCGTGGGGCAAGAACCAATGACCACACCCTGACACTGCAACATTTTAGAAGTAGCATTTTTCAGGGATGATCCAGGCCAGCCATCTGACATGGGAGGACCCATGTACTAACAGATATTGGGTCCGCCATAGGTACCCTATCCACCTGCTGGCTAGGTTTCCTGAGGAGGGGCCCAGGGTATGTGGTCAGTGTGATGAGCATTTCCCTAAAAATTGGCCTGCGAGCAAGAGTTTGCTGAAAGTTTCCAGGAGATTTTTCCTTGTTCTGATCCCTGTTGGTTTTGGCTGTAATAAATCACAGTTTGAACTTGCTGTCAGTCTGGGCATGTGTTACTTTTGGGATGGGGAAGGAGGCCTTCCATGAGTTTGGGGTCCGCAAACTCCTAGTAGACCTCCTGCCTACGTGGGATTTTAGCCTAACAAATTGGTAGCAGAGAGATGGTTTGCAGCGCTAGTCCGGCACCAAGGTGACCCCTTTGCCGCCGAACCTGAGAGACTGTGGGACCCTTGCTTGCATTTCAAGAACACCAGGAAAGGTGTAACCGGATCAAGGCAGTCGGCAGTCATTTGGAAATCATCCCGCCTGCAATCCACTTTGTGTCCAGGCAGACCAGGACGGGGAGGCGGGCGCCTTGGCGGGGAAGCCGGCAGCCGAGCAACGCCAATGCAGCATGAAACATAAGCATTGGTCCAGGCTAACAGCAATTGTGGGTGCAAGGGAGGGTACGGAGTATTGTGGGGTAACAGCAGGTATTGTTAAGTACTAGTGAAGTATTGTCTACCAGTGTGTTATAACATTGACTAGTATCTTGTTGTGAGCAGGGAATGGAGCAGAGGTAGAAGTACCCTTTTTTGTGTTTAGGCTAGATTCAGGCTTAGAAGGATTGGATGACAAAAAGTTATGAATAAAGGTATTCCTGTGGGTTGGGTGTTTTAGGTCGGGTCATAGATGATGGTATTCCTGTGAGGGCTAGCTAGTGCTATCCTAGATTGCGGAAGGTGAATTTGGTGGTTAAGTCTCCTGGAGAGAGGCGTTTCACACTTTAGGTGACGCAACGGGTGTAGTTCAATCACTAGAGAGTATAGGTATTCTCTGACTTGGATAGGCAGGAAGACAGCTGTGGGGTTGTGTGGGGTTGGAGCAACATGTCATTGTTGTGTGTGCACAATTGTCTATTCACATGTATTGCGATTTTATCTTGGTAACGTCACCCTTAGTGTTGTACTTAGGATGGAGAAATTTTGGATGGTGAGGCGCTAGTATTGTGAACTTGGGATTGGCAGATGAGGTGAACCAGTGGCGGTGCGCAGAAGCCGCATGCGCAGAATTGTGGTGGTGTGCCGGAGAGAGGCAGCGATTGTGAAGGGGGTGCTGTGCGCAAAGCACATCTGGTAAGGTGCAGAGTCAAGGAGGCTCGTAGAAAGGGGAACATAATGCCATTGTACTGAGATTTTTATTCCTTGAACAGTGGATTATCGAAACCCTCAATTTGAGGTCAGGTAAAAAGGGTACAACATTTTTTATCAGGGAAGTAGCAGGGGAGTCAACCCCCTTCAGCATTTGCTTAAGACATTGCCACCTTACAAAGAAAAGATTGTCAAGTACAGTATAGATCGGTCCAAAAACATGGAAGGTAAATTCACCAAACAATGGCCTCCCTACGGCAGTTTCTCCAGAGACGTGCAGCAATCGCTATTGACACACATAAAGGGTAAGTACAAAGGAAAGAAATTGACCAAACGCATAGGGGTGCTCGAGTTATAACAAAGCACATGATGGGTCACCATTCACAAACTGCAGAGCTGCAGTTTGGCAAGCATTACGAACACAGTACCCAGGCACGTCAGACATTGCAGCGATTACATCAAGCAAAATGCGTGAGGATGAAGACCCTGTTCAATACATCCAGGAGATTCAGGAGCTTTCGCACCTTCAAACTCGAGAGCCTTGGGACAAAACTATAGCTCTATTCTATCACATTTTAGTACAAGGCCTGCCAGAGCCAGTACAGAAGAGTTTGAAGAAATTGGTGGGAATGGAAGCAAAGGGATGGGCCGAAATTCAGCTCACAATAGTTCATCATTGCAGACTATGGTAAGAGAAGGTTAAGCAAAAAGCAGAGGAAACGAAGGCAGACAAGGCCAAACTAGTACAAAAGAAGCTATCCAAGTACGTGATGGAGGGGGCGGTCATAATCAGCCCCACCCCACAGGCACCAGCACAGCAACAGCAGTGCCAACCACAATACCAGTACGCACCACCCATGGGAGGAGGGTATATGGCGCTGGGCGGGTTTCAAATGGGGTTCCTAGGAAGGGGAGGATTCCAAAGGGGGCATGGTTTCAGACCACAAATGCATCACAATCAAGGGGGATTTTGGGGATTTGGTGAGCAAACACAGCAGGGATCAAGGGATTTCCCTGGTGGTTTCCCAGGGCAGGGGAGGGAACCTCCTCAGTGCTGGACCTGCAGGCAGCTAGGACGCATTTCGAGGGCATGCTGATTTAGAGGGATACAGCAAGATTGGGGAAACCAGGGGCAGCAGAACTATCACAGGGGACAGGAGGATTATTATGCTCAGGGTCAACAGCAGCAAGGACAGATTCAGGGCACCTACCAACAGATGCCACAAACACAAATGCAAGCACCAGCAACACCACAGGTATAGGCACACGTACCGCAAATGGCAGCACAATACCACAATGTTTGCAGTTGCCACAGATCAAAGGGAGCACACAACAGCTAGCACAACTACAGGACAACAGCACACCAGAACCAATGGACACAATGGCAACAGTACCAGTTAGGTGACTGGGAGGGGTTACCATGGTGCGGAACATCCGCTTTACAGGGAATTAGTTATTCATGTACCCCCAATAGGACAGCCAACAGATGAACTTGATGTATCCCATCCTGTCAGTCACACCCAATCCTGCGGAGGAACCTCACATAGGGGTGGCGATAAGTGACAAAACATTTTCCTTTCTTGTTGACACTGTGGCGACTAGGTCATGCATCTGGGAAGGGAAATTTGCATTGCCAGGCGATGCCATGAACACTGAAGGATTCGCTGAGGCTCCGGAAGTAGTTCCTTTAACTGATAACATCTCACTATCTATAGGAGATCACACCTTATCACTACCTTTACTTTACTCTAGACAGATACCGGTGAACATATTGGGATGCTACATCATGAGAAGACTAAACATGACAATCTCATTCACAGACAAAGGCATCATATGCTCAACACGAGGCATACGCATGAGGAATGTAAGGCATATTGTTCAGGCCTTTTGTGGGAGCACAGTACAGAGGGGGTTGCCAGTAGACCCTGTGATGTTTCAGTATGGGACAGACATCGCCATTGCATGGATGCCATGCATCGCAAGAATGGTGTGGCGAGTACCAAATGAGTACCTGTTCAGGCAGACACAATTGGATGAGCCAGACGGAACAATAGTGTCCATTGAGATTGAGGCAGGGAGGATTGATTGCAGTGCATGCAACAGATGACACTAGGAAGCGTGTAGAGCAATAATTGCTGTTGCACAAGGATGTAGGCTGTCCACAGTGACAGATGAGGAGCTCTTTGGGGAAGAGAGGCTGTAAATAGAAATGATGTTGGAAATGAGTGTAACATACTGGTTACAGATCCATTACCGAGAGTTACCACAGGGAATGGCGATGGCACTAGAGGCGCCGCCCTCATTCTGGGAGGAGGACATGACCAAATTACCAGACACTTATGGACCACAAGTCCTTATGTCGTGGGGTGCATCAAGAGCATAGGGGGAGTGAAGATCACATTGAAACCAGGAGCAATTTTGCAGAGGGTAAAACAGTATCCTCTAACAAAGGAAGCAGTTGAGGGCATTCATGAAACAATCAGTGCCCTCATTGAGATCTTGGAACCATCAGAATTTCAATGCAACACAGCAGTGTACCCTGTGCACAAGGCCAACGGGGGGACATGGCATTTCATACAAGACCTAAGACCCCATAACCATATTGTAGAAATGGAGCATCCAATAGCAGCGAATCCAGCAACCGTGTTGTGTGGCATTCCAGCGGAAGCCACCTGCTTCACATTTATTGATTTAAAGATTGCATTCTTTTTGGTACCATTGTACCCAGACTCACAAGATCTCACCAGCTTTACATACCAAAACCATAAGTGGAAACACACTTGTTTGCCACAGGAGTACTGCGAGTCACCTTCTATCTTCAACATTTTGGTTTGCAGTGAGACAGAAGACCAGTGCAGAAGGGACTCAGTGCACATGTTGATAGTGTTAGCTGACAAGGGATACAAGATAAACAAGGCAAAGGTACGGTACTGTCAGAAGTAAGTGCTTTACATTGGACCGATGATATCTAATGACAGAAGTCACATTGCCCCAAAGAGAGCAGAGACTATTTGCAACACCCCCCAGCCAGAAACAGTAAGGGAAATGCAACAGTGTTTGGGGTTGTGTAATTACTGCAGGTCTTTGATTACAGCACATACATCAGGTCGCGCTTGACTGCATTAAAGGAAGCACAGAAGGGAACAAAGACCATGGCATGGACAGCAGAAATGACTGAGGATTTTGAGGAATTGAAACAAGCCATATGCATGCACTAGTGTTAGGAACCCCAGATTACAAAAGAGAATTATTCCTGTTCTCACACACTGATTGTGCAGGGATGAAAGCAGTACTGACTCAGAAAACAAGCATGGGCCATAAGCCAATTGTTTACTACAATGGGCAGCTCAGCCGAGTAATGTGAGGACATTATCCGTGTGAACAATTACTGACTGCTGTGGCAATCGCAGTGGAAAAATCATCTGCAGTGACAATGGGGTATACCACCATTCTTTACGTGGAGCATGCTCTGTTGGCGATACGGCACCAGCCAAAGAGCACACTGACTACACAGAGTGCATCAGGGTACGATGTCATACTATAAAATGTAGGACTGAGGATAGAGCAATACAATACAATGTACCAGCATTATTCTTGGCCGATGTCTACCACCCAGGAGACTGTGCACATGACTGCACAAAGAACATAGAGCTATTCAATGAAACATGCCAGGTGGCAGAAGATGCTCTTGAGGGAGGGAAACCTGCTGTATATTGATGGTTAATCGAATATTCATCAGACTGAAGGGATCAGAAGGACTGGGACTGCTGTAGTAAGACTAAGGGAGGACTGGACGAGCAAAGCCATTGTAAGTGCATAACTATCATCTCATTACTCAGCACAACCAGCAGAACTGGTGGCACTCTTATTAGCGCTAGAACACAGTGTGGACACAAGTGTGACAATCTATTCTGACAATGCTTACGTCACATCAACAGTACATTCAGGACTGGTGCAATGGCTAAGGAGGGGGTTCAGAAAGGCTGATGGGACACCGGTGCAGCATGCGCTCCTGCTAGGCAAATTGATTGATGTGATTGCATATCCAAGGGAGCTAGCACTAGTGACATGCCAGCCAACACAAAAGGGGAGGATCCTATCTCCAAAGGGAACGAGGCAGCAGACTACGAGGCAAAGTGCGCAGCATAATTCAGGGAACTGTGGGAGCTGAAGGAAAGACCAAACTTCCCTTGGGGAGTGAGGAACATGGTGCTGAGGAAGGGGTATAACAGCATACTGAAAACTCGGAATATGGAATTACAGGGAGTTTTACCACAGGAGGAGAGGGAGATCTGGGTGAAAAGGGGATGTTGTATGTCTCCAAAAGATGCTCTATAGTGACAGAACAAAAAAAAACGGAAAGTGGTTATGCTGCTAGATTTGCTTAAAACAGCACTGGCACAGTTGCACTATCCAGCACACACAGGGAAAGAGGTAGTTGCTGCAAGCATTGGAGGATCATGGTTTGCCCAAATTTGAATGGCCATGTGGCCAATTTCATTATCAATTGTTTGACTTGCCAGCAATTCACAGCAGGACATACTTTGAGAGTTGTGAGAAGAGCCATACCATGACCTGAAGGCACATTCCTTCATCTCCACGTAGAATACGTGGACATGATCCACGTCTGTCAAGGGTATCGTTACATGATAGTGGTTGTCTGCCCATTCTAAAGGTGGATAGAGGCAGGACCCTGTTCAAATGCTGATGTTCTTAGAGCAGCAAAATTCCTGGTCCGAGAAGTATTCTCAAGAAGGGGCGTGTGTGAGATCCTGTGGTCTGACAACAGCCCTCACTTCGCCAATTAACTGTTTCAGCACATCACAACCCTGCTAGAGATGAAACACAAGTTCGCGTGTGCGTACCACCCGCAAGCAAACAGGGCATGTGAACGCCTCATTGGACTCCTAAAGGAGTGCATTTCCATAACTCAGCAGAGCGCATGAAAAACTGGCTTCACTGTTTGCCAATTGGCACTTTTTGAATTCCGCAACAAGCCAGGCTCTCACCACCATTTAACGGCCCACGAGGTGGTTACAGGACATAGCATGTATCTTCCCCTTGCTCCTCCCACTAGAGCATTGAAGAACTGTGAGAATAGTGCAGATGTGTTAGGGCAAGAGATGTTTGAATATATTAATTCCTTGGTTCTTAGCACTTTTTTTTATCTCTTGCCAGATACATCGGACACAAGGCAGGCCTGAAGACAAAGAAGCCATAAACTCTAATGACCAAGAGCAAAACATTGGACTCCCACATTCAGTAAAGGTGGGGGACTTAGTCCTCCTAAAGAACTTTCCACATAGGTAGAACTCACCCAGATTCTCGGGTCCTCATGCGGTCGAAGCAGTCACAGATAGGGCTGTGAGGCTCGAGAGAAAAACCGTCTGGAACCACATCCACGACATCAAGCCCTACAAGGCAGTGGCCAAGCCTAACAACAGAGAAACAGTGATCGACAGGGACAACGTTGAGGATCTTGATGAACTACAATTGCCTACAGGTCTTTTAGATTTAGGGAGGCCTGGCCATCCTATGGTCTGACGATCCGAAGCAGCTGAAGTAACGACTGGAACACTTGTGCACATTGACAGCTGAAACACTGTGTTGTTTTCTCTTTTTCCACACACAAACGATGTGAATTTCCAACTGGGATACTCTCCCACCTTGACAGTTGGACCACTGTGTTGTTTTCCCTTTTTTCTTCCGCACATGCAGGTTAATGCAAACTTTGTATACTGTATAGGGAATTGTCCTGATGTTACCTCCACTGACAACCAAGAAGCATTTTCCAAACAATTTGTACACTATATAAGGAGACCCTGACGTATACTTCCTCGTATTCATAAAGTATCGGGCCCAAGCATACGCATAACTTGAACAAAGTGCTTACCCTGTTCTGTCCACATTAAGTGATCCCTTGATAAGGAAAGTGTGGCAGAAGATCTTTTCATTTGTCATTAGCGACTGCCTAGTTCGCAGAAGTTGAGGGTACTGACAAGTATTAACACAATAACGCATTTCTTGATATTTTCAGGTGGGCACCTTTGTCATCTCATGAGCTGCAAGAATCAAGCAACATAAGTGGTCATGTCAGAGACAATAAAATTTGGTTGAACTTTGGTGTGTTTACTGATTCCCACCGGAGTGCTGGGCATTATAGTATGGCAGCTCTACTTAGCTATGAAAGCTACCGCTATATCCACTACTAACATTCCCCCAACCCAAGCAGGAGGAACTACCATGTCAGGTGGAAGAGAAGACACTGCTGATAATGCAAGGAGAGGTAAGTGCAGTGTTGACACAGACATGGAGTTAGTTCACATGTATCTCACAGACACAGCACGAGTAACAAACAACATGTGGTACAAACACATGTCCAAAGTTGGTAGGGACAGCTCCGGGGAGAGCTGTTATGTCTGCTGCTTAACCCCCTACGCCATGAGTGCCTTCTAGAACATTCATTGCAACTGAAATACCTGCAGCCAAAGTGCAGTGCTTGATGTACCTCGCAATGTTCCAAACACAAGGCCGAAGCCAAGGGAAGACAGCAACCTTAAGGTGGATGTACAAAGGGACCTTCCCATGTGAAGATACTAGACATGATGAATAAATACTGGCAGCCCTATGAAGGATTGCAATACATAACTGATGGGCCAGAGAAAGGGGAAACTAAGACTATTACTCTGAAGGAACTGCCATGCCCCTGGACAAGAGTAAAGGAGTTAGGAGGAGAACCCGGTTGCTGGGAAAGACCACAGATACTGGTCTATGGACATGCATACACTAACAATGGCTGGGAAGATGGAGTGGTGGGAAGTAAGGCACTGACCTTAGCTAACTTGCCAGTAAGCAAGGAGCAAGAAGAAAATGATAAATGACTGAAGGAATGGGACAGGAGCGCAAAATTGCTGACCTTGTTGGAAAACGAAGCTGGACCAATGCCAATAATTCCTTTGAAGGCACTGGCTATGTGTTACCACCACACTGGTGATGACGAAGTTTGTGAAAACATTTGATGCACAGCAGTTGAGATTATCCTGGCAATGCGAGCGGAAAAAGCAATAACGATGGATCACTATTGGGCATGCAGATCTGAAGCCCATAAGAAACTACTAAAGAATTCGGGATGGGGTAGGTTCCCTAGTGCACATCAACCTGCCTTCATTGGTGGTGCCCAAGAAGGATGTGAAGCTTAACTTTCTGTAGATGGAGAACAACAATGGAAGAAGAGGTCACTAGAGATAGCACCAGCTGTCCAAGGAGAGAAAGATGACCAGCCAAAAGGATTGAGCAGAGTAAATAGAAGGGGTAATTGCTTCTCAGGCAAATCAAAAGCAGCATTGGACAAAGTACCAGCAGAAAACAGACTGTTTAGTAGAACAAAAATAATTTTAGCATCACTGATACAGGAGTACAGACATATACAAATGCCAAGTGGTTACACATCACTCGCTGGGAGCTAATGGTAACAATTAAATGGACAGTTAATGGATTCAGTGCCATAAAATAAGAGCTCAGAGCAATAAGGTTGGTGGCGCTCCAGAATAGATACGTTCTGGATCTCCTCACAGCAATGAAAGGAGGAGTTTGTGCAAAAATAGGGAGTTCATGTTGCACGTTCATATCTGCTAACGATGAAGACGTTGGAACTCTCTCAGATGCAGTTGCACAATTTGCACAAATGCATGCGAAGATGGAGGATGAAGCAAGTGGAATGGGAAAGGACAAGAGCTGGCTAGCATATCTATGGCTGTGGATGCCATCATGGCTGTCTGATGGACTGAAGGTGATAGCTGGAGCATTAGTGCTGATAGTGGCATCTGTGTGTGGCGTGAAGGTATGCATTGGAAGGTGCAAGAAAACAGCAGAAGAGGCAATGGGACTGCAGATTTTGATGGATGTGAACATAGGAGGAGCAATGGATGACATTGTGAGAGAAAGAGACAGACTAAGGGACAGAATAAAGATGTGGGATCTATTTCCGGCAGGGACAAAGGTGGACAATCCCCAAACCCAAGGAAGTATGAGGGAAAGTGGCTTTGGTGCAAACCTGAAGGAGTCTGATGTTACATGGACTGGACTTTGATGATCATACCATCTATTATGGACAACTCGGAGGAGCGACAAAAATACGGCGGCATAAAGAAGATGAGCAGTTCTTTCGTGATGTGATCAACAATTCGACCAGATGGGGGAATGAAGATGGTAGGTCGAAGTTTACCCCTTCTTCACCACCCTACAGACACACGAACTGGAAGAAGAACACAAGGAGCCATGATCAATCTTACCGGTTCAGACCGGTTCCCATTGCTCTCACAATGAACAAGTACATTGAAAGGTACCCACTCAGCCAACCTTACAACACAGGAGCAGTGCAAACTTTACCATAGTGGATGAGGAGCCTCGGGGCATGACCAAAGACACCTTCATTGACAATCTCAACTAAAGCGCCAAGAAGCCATGCATAATGTAATTAGTGACACCATGACATAGCACAACGGGACACCATCATGCACCCGAATACACGAAGAACACATGTGTACAGTTCTATAAATTAGTGGACAGGCACACATACATACTCTCTTCACTTTTATTATTTTGCCATTAGCTTGACTGCAGCAAGGCAGAAAGCACAAGAAGCAAGACATCCTGTGCAAAAGCTTGCAGATCCTATATGCAAATAACCCTATGGGACTGCAGGAGCACTTTAGGGACCTGACAGAGCCATGAACAACTAACCTATGGATACTATAGAATAGCACAAACAAGTTAGAAGCCATGCCATAGCTTAGGAAAATTACAGTAGTTGTCTCAGTAAAGGCTGTGCTGGGCTGAATTCAGCGCGAACAAGAGAACAACCGTGTGGGACAGGGCCTGCTGCCAAGGCCACCAAGATACGAGTGACATTCCATTCCCTGATCTGCAGTAACACCGGCACAGAAAATGCAAATAAATCGGATTAATTCTGAGGTTTGGGAGCCCAAAACACGGTCTCTTGACAAGTCACCCACTGAGCTGATGATGAACTGAAACTAGCAGCTGGGAAAGCGGAGCAGTGTCACGCAGCCAGACAATGGCTTACAACAAAGTTATTACAGAAGAAGCCGATTGCTGCATGATGAGAACGAGCACTCTCATAGTCTGTGGTGGTGAACACATGTTACAATGCAGACACATAGTTTCTCTTATTACCTTAAAAAGGTACATCTCGATCAGGGAACCAAGTTGGGTCCCAGGCCTGGGGTGACAGCTCTAGCCAATCACAGTACAGGGCCTAGGGGTTGGCAGCGAGGGGCAAGAACAAATGATCAGACCCTCACACTCAACATTGTTGAAGTAGCATTTATTGGGGATGATCCGGACCAGCCATCTGACATGGGAGGACCAATAGACTAACAGATATAGGGTCTGCCATAGGTGGTCTACCACTGAGCACCCAGGTTTGCTAGAGAGGGGCCCAGGTTATGACATTATTGTGACCTGGATTTGCCTAAAAACTGGACTGCGAGCCAGAGTTCGCTGAGACGTTCCAGGAGCGTGTTCCTTGTTCTGATCCCTGTTGGTTTTGGCTGTAATAAACCAGAGTTTGAACTTGTGGTTGATCTGGGCATGTGTTCATTTTGGGAAGGGAAGGAGTTAGGCCTTCCATGAGTTTGGGGTCCGCAAACTGCTATTAGCCCTCCAGCCTACCTGGGAGTTAATCCTAACCAGTGGTCGAAGTGGGCGGGAGCGGTCGGGAGCGGTGCTCCTATATTTCTTTTAAATAGGTTTTACCGTTCCTATACTTTTATTTAAAAAAGAAACCGTTCCGGAACGGGTTCGTTTTAAAATAAAGGTGTAGGAACACATTGAAACTTGCACTTTCAGTGCACTGCACTGGATGTTCCATTAAACATCAGGCGTATGTGTTTTGGGGTTTGCATTGTGCATGGGAGGGGCTGCATCAATGGGGTTTGTGGGGAGCGGTGCAGGCCAGTAGGGAACATAGTTCCACTACTTCTTTTCGTACACTTCGACCACTGATCCTAACACTACAATTACTTTTTGGAATTACAATTTGGGATTGTACAGCACCATCCGGAGGTTGTTTATCCCCTATGCAATAAACCCTATTTCCTTCCTTATTCTTCCAATATCACCTTTTGAAAGACCTCAGCTAAGATGGGATCTTTGCTCAGAGCAACACCGAGGTCTGGCATGATTTCAACTTCATTAGCCTCTGCCCGGGGGATAGTTGTTTCTAGATTGGGTTTCTCTCTTGTGTCTGCTTCACCAAATCCATTTCCACTGTATTGGTTTGATCTTGGTTAGGGACTTCCAGTAGGCTAGGGAATACTGCCTTTTCTAATATCCCTTGTGCAATTCTATCTCCGACCTTAATGCAGTAGGCCTATTTTCCATTGTTTTGTAAGAGGATCTTAACATCTCCCCTATAATAGGGGTCCGCCACCCCAGCCTGCACATACAAATCATATTTCCAAGCTAAACCCAACTTGGATAAGTCAAACCGGATTGACTTCAAAGTGGCAACTGAGGGGTTGGAGGCCCTATCACTAGGTTTGGTAAACTTTAGGATTCCATGGTTGGGGTCAGCTAGGTCAGATCCCACTCTGACACCATATGTAAGGCTGCAGAAGTATGCGCCTGACACAGTTGTGGCTTGTTTGTTGGCAAAGACTTTAATTTATAAAATTAAAGAAACCGAAAAACCTATCTGGCCCTATTTCCTACGGCCATGCACCCAAGAATCTGGCCACTGGCCACAACCACCACACCACAACTTGCCCTTAACATCCCAATTCAAACACCATCTGCAGGCATAAAAATAGACAGAAAATCTTATTTTCACAAATGGAAATATCGCCATATCATCTAGATTCTTCTCCCCTACTCTAACTTCCTCATATCATCTACATTCCACTCCCCTACCCTAATAAAGCCTGCCTGCAGACACCAGATAATCTGCCTAAGAACCTTTCCACAGATTACTGCGGTGCCCGTGGACTGCCGCACCCCGCACGCTCTTCTTCCACCTAAAGAAATAGCCTCAATGAATCTTTCTTTCACTCCCCCACCCTTCCCAGCCCCTCTTTCCAGCACCAAATGACCCAAAATAGGTTTCCCAGCCCTGTTCCCCACCGCGCTGTCCACGGACAGCCACGGCTGGCCATGGATAGAGCATTGTGGGCGTTTTGGAAAAATATGACGCACATCCCGCATTTCACGAACAAATCAGCGGGCAAGTTGGGTTTCCGCAGACAACACGCCGCCCTCCGGACCAATGAGAGTCCTGTCCACGCAGTAAACAGGGAAATGCGTCCACGGATCGGAAGCCAGATATCACACATTTTTTGTACCTTCATTTCACCTGTTTTAAAGAAAACTACTAGATGGATGTACACCAAATTTACAAAAACATGCTTTTCTGGACCAAGCCGCTGCTCCTACCGCAAATGTGGTGAAAATCCATCTAGCAGTTTGGGCTGTAGCGTTAGCATATTTTTGGTTCCATTGCATCTGGAAAAAATAAATGTTGGGGCCTTCCCTATAACTCTGCCCCCCCCTTAACAAAACCTCACCAAACTTGCCACGATAATTCAGAGTGTGCCATATACTTATTTTGCAAAGTTTGGTAAGGATTTGTCCAGGGGAGCGAAGGTATAAACCGCCCAAAAAGTGCTCTTCTTATGCGTTGAGCAAATTAACGATAGCTACAGGGCCGCTACCATGGCAAAAGTGCATCAGCCTATATTTGTCAAATGAGAAACAAAGATACCCAAATGGATCTAAAATACAGTTTTAATTAATAAATAACATCATAATGTTATAAAAGGCATATTTCTGGCATAAACCCATTACAGGCAGACCAAGAAAGAAAGCACTTACCCCTGCGGATAAAAATGCCACGCGTTGCGCTCACTAAGCTCTTTAAGACAAGCATCTTTGCTCCTCGTTATACTTATGCCAAATATGCACCTGTCCCCTTATTAGCTAGTAAGATAACTGATGTAGGCACCTTTCTCTTTAACTGCCCAATGTGATGAAGTCCCCTAAATGGGCCTGGGTATTTTAGATGCGTGGCCATGCAGGCTGCCACCCAGCATTTGATGATCAGTCGGAGGAGGTACATGTGGGATCCCCAGCCACCTCAAACCTCCCCAGATCTGAGACAAACACTGTCACTGCCTTTGCACATTCCATGCCCAGGCACCTTTAAGGAGTTCTCATATGTTGAGCACATGCCCCTTAGTACATGCTCTTGCATGATGACATTGTAAGCTATGGTATGGTCCCCCTTTGTGGCCACTGATATCGAGGAAAATATTAGACACCATTACTAACACTGTGAACCTCTTGTTGGCATGCCAGAGGCATATGAGGCAGAGCCATTATGGATGCCGTTAGTCTGCAAAGGTACATGAGGGAGGTCCACTTGGTGGCATCCGGAATGCCTGTTGGACATCCAAGAATGAAAGATAGTCTGAATTGGGTTGATCTATATAATTACATTACAATTAGGTCAATATGTACCATGGAAACACTGCTCCAGTCCTGTCCCAAGCATAATGGGTACCCTCAGGTGTACCCCCTCCTGAGTTGGATATTTGAAAGGATAAGGTAAAACCTACAAAAACATTAGTCAGTTTGGTTAAAATATGGGTGTGAGGAGTTGGCAAGCATTTGCAGAAGGTGGTTTGAAGCAGAGAGAGATGGCAGAAGAGAGTTGGAAACAGTAGGTCAGGAAGAGAGAAGGGGAGGTGGAGAGAAGTAGCTGAGAGGTGATTGGAGGAACAGATAGGAGAGGTGGAAAAACTTTGAAGTGGAAGTAGGACTAGGAAAGAGGAGAGTTTTAAAGCAAAATATGAAAAAGGAGGAGGACAGAAAGTAAAACCAGGATTAGGTTGGAGACAAAGAGAGTAATAGAGAGCGAGGGAGAGAGAAGGTTGGAAAGAATAGATGGATGGAGGGTTTAGACAACCCCCAAGGAGTTGGTCAGATCAGGGTCAGAAGAGATACCATGGAGAGATTAGGAAGGGGAGGAGATTATAGTGGAGATGGAAAGCACAGAGATGTTCAGAGTGATTCAGCAGGAAGAGATAGAGACAGAAGTGAAGTTTAAGCGTGAGCCTGGTAGAGGAGGAGGTATTACCCCATGACCCAGCATTTAGGAGGCACAGGAGTAGAGACAGACTGGAGGGGATAGGACACCAAATGCAGGAGAGGTTCCGTCTGGTAGGAGACCAGAGCAGACCATTGAGGAGGAAAGTAAGTTTAAAGTCTTTGGAAATCATGCCAGGACCCAAAGACAGGGAGGGGATGAGGAAATAGAGGTTGGGACTTTAAACCGACTAAGGTTGCCAGCTTCTACGGAGAATATGTCAGGCTATGCCAGATACTATTTAGCATGTGGGTATGGTGTGAGGGTGACCGTGGACCCGGATATCCTAGAGAAAGTTATACTTCTCAGATTTGAGGACAAGAAGATGACCACAGCTCAACACCCAAGATGGCAAGAAAGAAGTGAGGCTGGCAGTGTAAGTTAGTCATCTATGCAAGGGGAATCTTTAGAGAATCTGGCAATTATGTCTAACTATTCATGTTGCTGTGCATTCCATGATTCCCTATCTGACAATTACAATTCAAGGCTGCTCTTCAGTGTTGGATAATGTCTCTCACGCTATCCCTTTCTCTCAGATGGCATCCCCAGTTGTTCCGACACCATAGGACCATTGGCAAAGCAGCAACCCAACCTTGAAGGGCAGGTGGACCCCATAGTCTGTAATCGGCATGCGTACTGCGGAGAAACAGAACCTGCAGAGCTGCCACAGTGTAGATGTAGCCTGTGGAATGGAAGCCACAAGACACCCAAGCAGACCAAAGAAAGACCCCGAGGCCAGAGTAGCCAACCAAGGGGGGGCCAAAGGGGCCACGGCCACCCTTATGAAAACACTACCCTCCCCGACCCCGACCAGCCTGCATGCCTCTATGTGTTTGTTTTGGTGTATCACCCCAGTGACCTCATCAGGCACACCTCTATGAAAAATGCCTGGGGGCACCACTCCCGGCCGTTTTCCTCTCTGGGTTGAGCTGAGCCTGATCGGCCCCCACCGCTGTTTCTACTCAATGCTTGTTGCTGCCCTTGTTTACTTGTCTCTGTATGTGCTCTGTTGTTGCCCGTTGTTCCCTCTGTTTACCCCCCTTTTCACCGAAATCCCCTCTTTGTTCACTCTGTTTACCCCCCTTTTCTCCCAAATCCCCTCTTTGTTCACTCTGTGTGGCATAGCTCTGTGCAGTGTCTCCTTCTCTTCTCCCCTTTCTGGCCTGACCTTCCTCTGTCCCCTTTCACATCCACCATGGTGCTCTCAATGTCCTCCATCTTCTGTAATTACTTTACTATCTCCTATCATACTCTTCTCACTAAGACTGGAAGGACAAAGCTCACAAAGAACACCCTGGTCTCCAATAACAGCCTTCCCATTGCTGTCACCTAGGTCAGCGCTTCCTCCAGACAGACTCTCGCCAACATCCTCTTTGTCGTTCTATCTCCCGACCTTTGGACCCTTTATATGATCACATAACTCTCTCATTCCTCCTCTTCTTCCATGAATGGTGGGATCTGGGGTGATGTCCTCTTGGCCTCCTTCCAGTCCTCCAGAGTCATCATTAATGTCTATCTAAACGGCACCGTCATGGTTCAGTCAGGGCCCTCAACCCAATCTCCTACTATTTCATATCTGCCTCCCTCGCCCCATCAACTTCCTTCTGTCTCCTGCTACTCCTTCTACCTCTTCTTTGGCTCCTCTGCCACCTCCTGCTTCTAGTGCTTCAGCTCCGATGCCATCTAGCACCTCTCTGACTGCTTGGCCACCTCTGTCCTCCACCTCGCTGGCTCCCATGCATCCTCTACCTCGTTGGCTCCTCTGCTGCCTCCACCTCCCACCTCTCTGGATCCTTTGCCACTTCTGATGGGTACTAGCCTCCCCTCTACACCTCCCCGGTAGTCTTTCAAAAGTGGCAATCTGCTCTATTTGGCAACTTTCAACTCTCGCTCTGTTGTCAAACACTACTCTGACATCTGCCACCTCCTTGAACTCCTGGACCTGGATGTTCTCGCTCTGACCAAGACATGGTTCAAGGCCAGCTCTGTCAGGAGGTTTGACACTCTCCTCGCTGAGGGCTACAAGATCCTCTCCAAGCCCAGGCCCAACAGGCCCAGAAGGGCAGAGTGGCCCTAATCTCTCCTGAGTGGATTCCTGCTTCCATCATCTCCTCTCAGACTTATTCCTCCTTTCAATGCCTGGTCTGCAGGCTGTCTTTCTCTCCTGGCTGCTATCTGACCTTAGCCACCATCTACAGGCCACCTGGCCAGATCACCCTGTTCCTCTCTAAATGGGCTCACCTCACTTCTTCTCTCCTTTCGTCTACCTTCCAGCTTCTCATCCTGGGGGATCTCACCATCGACTTTGATTCCCCAGACTCAGCTTTTCCCCAACCTATGTGACTCTCTTTCCCTCTCCATTCTACCCTCTGGTCTGACGCACTGGGCCGGACACACCCTGGATGTTCTCATCTCTTCAGACATATCCCTCTCTAATCCTCTCACTACTCCTCTCTCCTATACTGACCACTTTCTTCTTTCTTCTCACTTGATGATTCCTGTCCCCTTGACGCAAAGGGCCCCCCACCACTGCCACCCTCCTTCACGGTTATTCGACCTATGAAGCGGGTGCCAGTGGCCGCCTTTTCCTACACTTTCTCTCTGCCACCTACTCAGGCGGTTGACTCCCATCCTGACACAGCCCTTTCCAACCTTCACATGTCCATCTCTTACACTCTGGATATCCTTGCCCCTGTCATGAGGATCCACCTGAAGCCTGCCACCAAGTGCAACTCTTGGTATACCGCTGATCTGGCTTCTCCGAAACGCAAGTCCAGAGTAGGTGAATGGAAGTGGGGAGCTTCGGGTGCACCCTCTGACAAACGGGCTTGACGCCTGCTCCAAAGGCAGTAAAGAGTCTCCATCTTAACAAAGAAGAGGGTCCATATTCAAGCCCACATCTCAGCGGCCTCCAACGACATGGCCAAACTTTTCAAAATCTAGAAGGAAATGGCCAATCCTACTGCAGTATCTACCTCTCCTACACTTATCAAGGCATTCTGCATGTCTCTGAATTCTCATTTCATCACTAAAACCCAGGACATCCTGTCTGCAGTCTCCTCCTCTTCTCCTCACTCTTCCTCTCTCATGCCCTCCTTGGCTGCCCCCTCCTCGCCTTCTCTCCTCCCTCTCTCCTGTAACACCTGATTATGTTTCCTGACAAGTCCGGCCTATGAAAGTCTCATCCAAACAGGTAACCCCCTGCTCGTCCACAACCATTAACGACAATATGTAATCACTCTTTCGCCACTGGATCGTTACAGTCTCTTCTCATGCACTCCCTTGTGAACACCCTACTAAAAAGCCTTCTGCTTACCACTGCATTTTGGAAAACTATCACCCGATCTCTATCTCTCCTTTCCTGGGTTTCAGCTTCTTGACTGCCCACATGACCGCATAAGCTTCTTTTTCAATGATGGCCGAGTTGCTTTCCTTTATTGTTAATCGCCTGCTAGTGTAGGCGACAGGTTGCTCTACCCCTTGAGAGTTCAGCTGGACTAACACTGCTCCAACCCCAAAATAACAGGCGTCTGTCTGTAAAATGAACTCCTGACCATAGTCTGGCACTTTCAGAGCTGGGGCCCTGCACAATCCATCCTTTAAATTCTGAAAGGTGGTTTGACCGGCAAGGGTCCAAGTTATCTTCTTTGGCATCTTTTTCAGAGGTACATCATTCAGGGGCATGCCAATGGTCCCATAACGCTTGTTGATATGACCGGTAGTACCCTGTGAGACCTAGGAAGGCTCTCACCTGCGTCTGTGTGGTGGGGATGACCCAATCCTTCACAGCCTCTACTTTGGCTTCAAGCGGTTGTTATGCACCTCCACCAACCAGGTGGCCTTGGTAAATCACTGTGCCCTGCGCTATCTGACACTTCGTGCCCTTGATAGTCAGATCTGTGTTCTGCAGCACCTGAAACACTGATTTCATGTGGGAGAGGTGGTCTTCCCAGCTGTGACTGAACACAGCAATGTTGTCTAAATAGGCGACACTGAAGTGTTCCAATCCAGACAAAATTTGGTTAACCAGCCTCTGAAAAGTGTCAGGGGCATTTTTTGATCCGAAGGGAATCACAGTGAACTGATAATGTCCTTCTGGGGTTGAGAATGCTGACCTCTCTCGCTCTGTCTGTCAAGCCGACCTGCCAGTGCCCTGCCGTGAAGTCAAAGGTACTTATGTACTTGGCAGCACCAAGCTTGTCTATGAGCTCATCTGCCCGAGGAATGTGGTGAACATCTGTCTTCGTGACAGAATTGAGCCCCCTGTAGTCCACACAAAAGTGGACTTCAGTCATCCCACTACTGGTCTTTTTACATACAAGTACCAGTGAGTTAGCCGAGGGGCTGTGGGATGGTTGTATTACCTAGGGCCAACATCTTGGAAACTTCCTCTTTGATGGTGTCCCTTACCTTATCGGACATCCCGTGAATTCTGCTTTTCACTGGCTTACTGTCTCCATTGTCCACATCATGGGTGCACCAATCTGCACAACCTAGAGTCAGAGAAAACAGATCGGCAAACTGCCCCACTGCTCAGTGACAGTCTGTCAGTTGCTGTTCTGACAGGTCAGTTGCCACAGTTGACACCTTCAACTGACCCATCTGTGGCTTCAGCGTGCCGAAGGTCTGGGAGGGGATCTGTCTCCTTCTCAATCTCTCCATCTGTCACTAACGCCATGACCACATTTTCCCAGCCATAGTGGGGTTTTAGCCAGTTGACGTGAAAGACCCTGCACATATGTTTAAGCCCTTTCACATCAATGAGATAATTTACCTCACTGACCTGTTCAAGCAGACAGTAAGGCCCAGACCACTTGTCCTGCAGAGCACTAGATTTGACAGTTTCCATAATCCACACCCAGTAGCCAAGCAAATACACTGTCACTGTTGCCTTCTGTTCATGCCAGTGCTTCATCAGCTCCTGACTGGCCTTTCGATTCTTTGTCGACTGTTCCATGTACTTTGTCATTCTACACCGAAGGCCAAGTACGTAGTCCACTGCATCTCGCGTGGGGGAGGATGGGTTACCCTCCCATCCCTGTCTCAATAGACTGAAGGGACCTCTTACCGGGTGTCCAAACAGAAGTTCAAATGGGCTAAACCCTACTCCATTCTGTGGCACCTCTCTGTAGACGAACAGTGGACATGGCAGGAGAATATCCCATTTTCTCCTCCAGTGCTCTTCCAAGTCACCTATCATACCTTTCAGGGTTTTGTTGAACCGCTCAACATGCCCGTTGGTTTGGATATGTAAGGAAATAGAGAACCGGTAAATGACTCCAGATTCTTCCCGCGTAGCTTTCATATACGCTGATATGAAGTTTGTTCCCCTGTCAGAAATGACTTCTTTGGGGAAAACAACACAGGAGAATATCCCAATCAGAACCTTTGCAACCATGAGGGCTTTGATGATCCTCAGAGGGACAGCCTCAGGGTACCTAGTGGCTGGTCTACCACCACATATATGTATTTGTTCCCTGAGCTGATTTGGGGATCCAAAGGACCCACAAGGTCCATGCCTATTCTCTCAAAAGGCCGCGTAACTACGGGTAATGAAATTAAGGGGGCCTACATGGCATCACCCAACTTTCTAGAACCCTTATAAGTTGGACAGAACGGGACAAATTCTGCCAATTTGTGGCCTGTAAAAGTGCGCAGACAACTGGTCCAATGTCTCAGTCCCTCCCAAGTAACCAGCTAAAGGAATCTGGTGAGCCAAATCAAAAAGGAACTTTCTGTGGCATTGGGGGATCACCAATCTTCTGGTGTCCTCACCCTCAGAGTCTTTTGGCTAACTGTACCGGAGTCCATCCTGCCGGTACACTTTGAACAGTCCATTGAAACCACGCTTAGCATGCTCCTCCACCTGCATCCGCAGCCCTGCCAGAGTGAGAAACTCTTTCTGGGCTTTAAAGAAGCCAATCTAATCTGGGCCCCCAGCTGATGTAAACTCATCCAGCATGGGCATGCCCTTCAGGTCTGAACTTGGGCCTCCACCTCAGGTTCCTGTACTGCACCAGGCAACTCTGATGTCACTGGGTCCCTGCTACCAAAGTAGGGTTCTCAGTGGCTAATGGCACCTCTGCCACAGGGGTAGGAGACTAAGCAGTCTGTGGAACTGGACCAGATGCTACCGGCCATGTTGTTCCCTCACACAAGCCCTCTGGGAGCACATCAGGCCCTAAGGCTCTGAAAGTCCTCAATCTGGCAGCCTTTTTAACATCCTGTGCCTTTGTACTCTGTTCCCCTCTCCCTGAGAATTGTTCCCACTAGGTACAGCACCCAGTTGTGCAGCAGAAAGGTTCACAATTAATGAAAACATATAAAAATAACACAACACACTTTACCATTGCAGCATTAAATGCAGTGAACATCACATAAGGAGCAATAGGACAAATGTTTTTCTATTTCTTCAAAACCTGAAAACAACTCTCTTAAAGGGGTTTCCAACAGGAGGCTGACATCACTGCTATTTTCTCTCTCTAGTTTCTCCATGGTGACATGATTTACACCGCTGCAGCATTTGTGTTACAATATTGTGAATATGGCGACTATGTCACCTTCACTGATTTGCTGTGTTGTGTGTTTTGAGGCGCAGCATCCAAACAACTAGACAGGCAATGTTTGTTTTTGTTGGAAAAATGCAGCTAATTAATATAAATAAAATGGAACATTGTACAATATGAACCTGTGATTGCCTCAGTGTTTTGAAGCAGGGAATGTGCGCTCATCCGCAGCTCTGTCATGCCCACAGGACTAATACCCAGGGGACCCAGCACAGAATAAATAGGGTTCCCATCACAGACTTCAGATTGGGTGGGTGCTTATGCTCCGCAGTCAGTGGCCACTCGGTGGCTGTGCTCTGCAGCCAGCAATCCTGTCTTTATTAAGAAGGTACTGAAATGTTCTTTTATTGCTATTGGTGAACATATCATGTTGGGCCCTTCATGAGCAGCAGAGAGCTTCACGCCGAGAACCTCCATTGTGCCAGGTTATCTCGAAGATAGGGTGGTGTGCAGGCAACAGGGTGCAGTGTGTTTGGGGGGAGTCCTAAGTAAGAATAAATTGCACAGGTAAGGTAATGATGTTTTGGATATTTGGTGGAAGGCACGCACTGTGTGTTTTTTTATGTGACACATACTTACGAGTTGAAGCAGAGGGAGGTAGAACGAATTGCTCAGAATCACACATTTGCTTGGTTAGGAAATTAGGGCCACATTAAATGCATGCACTGGGTAGCTGTTATGAAGGTTACTGTGTTCGATAGGAGGTCACTGTTATTCTCCCCCTGTGGTTCCAAACTGCACATGGGAATATTGCATATGTTGATGGTTAATTACGCCTGGAGGTAGGTCCCCCTTTTCACACTTTTTTTCAAATAATATATCATAAATTAACAGGTACAACTGTAGAGTACATGCCCATCGCATTTGGGTATTGTGCGTCTATAGACAGACAGTAGATGTATATTCTTTGTATATTGTTACTTGACTCAATACATATTTGATCTGTGCTCACAATGAGTACACATTTAAAGCAAGCAATTTGCAGGTATAAAGACCTACTTAAACCCATTTAAATAAAAAACGAATCGCTTCCCTGAACCTTCCAACCATAAAGTAAATATATGAGAGTATGAAAACATTAGATTAGGAAATGGCACAGGCAGTGCCTCTATCCCCACCAGCATGTTTGGATTGGTTGATGTTACTGGGATTTATGCTGTGCTGCACTGCCATACGCCTGGTGTCCAGGTGCTTGGTCCAGATGTGGAGCTGACTCGTGGGGAGTGAGAGAAAATGCATGCAAGTGCTGATGTTGCATTGAGGGGTGCAGACCACAAACAACCTGGCACTGCGAATGGGCCTGTTTCTATGTGTCCTGTATTACAAGCATAGAGGCATGGGTCACCAGAGGTGGGAGAGAGGTTCAGGCAATCTTGTACCCACCTATAACAAATCATAACATGCATGTAAAGGCGTGAGAAGGTGTGAAAGACATAGCAACACATTAGAAGTCATTGCAAAGTATGGCAAAGTCTAACCAGGCAACACAACCTACTCCCCTTCCAGCCTAGAACTGGCATATGCAGGAAGCTCCCTTTTCCCTTTCCCACTTTGCAATTGTCAAAAATCTGTCTTTCTCTGCCCATTTATCTCTCTAACACAACCTCTCTCTCCCTCTCTCTGCGCTGTGTGAGAACAGGAATCTGAAAACTGTCAGATAAGTTGAGGAGGTAGTCTGAAAAGTCGACTCATTATCATAGGCAAAATGCTAAGTGTAATCAGTGGCATGAACCTTTGGTTCAGAGAAAAGGCTTCCTGAGAAAATAAGACTCCAGACACTCCTGTCAACTTCCTTTGTAAATTGGTTGGGAGGTTGAGATCCGTTTCAAACCTCCCTTTAATTTTCTCAGATGCCACACTCAGTGGGCCTGCAGGGACTTTTTCTCATCATGCAATGGACACTGTTCATTAGAAAATCGTGTAAAGTGCCAGAAACCATGGTTGTTTCTCCAGAAGTATAAAGTGTCTACCACAAGCCGCAAACTTCACTCAAACATCACAGACAGTCAGAGGCCAATATGAATACCCCCGCCACCTTCACCTGGGGTTTAGGAAACACCATGACTTTGGTTTCAGAATAATATTGAGACCATGTAAGGGGTTCTTCTCAATGTGTTTGATGGGATACAGAGCAGTAAAGGTACAAGATGAAGTGTGGATGCATTCAATTGCCACACTAAATTGAGTGCAAATCCTTCAGCCTAAGAGGGGCTGACAGTGCTACAAAAAGATTTGGAAGCTGGGACACTGCGAAAACAAGAGGGTAGGTAGCAGGATGAACAACACTGCAATCAGGGGTCAAGCCCTAAAAGAAAGAAGTAGGGGTACTCATTAACAAACGCAATGGGATGTGGTGTTGCCAGAAATTAGCACATCAAGGTGAAAAATGCACAATTCATTGAATTGGCTTTGCCAAACCACCCAAATTGCACAGGACAAATGGCATTTGCCTTTCATAAAATAAACACACACACAAAACCAAGAGAGGATATTTTCTTCTGATAGTGTTTTTGAAAAAGTTTAAAGGTGTGCATGTTTAAACTCCAAGAGCCAAAACCAATGTTTTCCCTGGAACATGCAGTGCCGAAATGAGACATATCACCTTTAGTTGTTCACTACTTTACATCAGGTGATATAGTGCAGTATTGAAGTATCCGGCCTGCGAACCTAACAACCATGGTTCGAGATCTGAGGTCAGCGATAATTCTTAGTCTTAAAGAAGACATTCAATACAATGGAGTCCACCTTCTGAAAAAAGTGAGTGGACTCCTTCCACCGAGTGTACTCTCGACTTGAGCCCTGACTGCAATCTCAAATGTCATGAGGTTGTACATGTTGTAGTGACTACTCACCTCTTGCATTCCCACCGTCCTCGTGTTTCTCGTGTCATTGGATCCATGTACAGACCAGCAAAAAGGTACATTATAAAGTGAAGAGGTTACGTAGTCCCCATCATTGGATGGTATAGAGGATTGAAATCTTGGCATTTGATCTTCAGCCGTTTGGCCAGTTAGGCAGATGGAAAGGGGATAGGGATGCAGGGGGATAAAGGCAGGCATGTGGGATGGGAGTAGCCCCATCCTCCTAAAAGGAGTACAAACAAAGGATAGGCATTAAGGGGGTAGGAACCTGTTTGGAGGATGGTCTGAGACAGACCCAGAGTAAAAGGCAGAAAATTGAGCAAGGGGGAAATACATTTTCCAAACAGAATCCCACTATAAATAAAATTCAGCCAAAACTTTGACAACATAATTTGACAGTAAACATTGAGAGGCAACTTCAGACAATGCAAGTGCACATTTTTGAGTGAAACAGTTCACCATCCAGGAATTATGATGTTAAACGCTTGGAAGAAAATATTCACCAAAACCTATAGATTCATTATCTGCACCTCGGGCTACTTTTGAAGGCATCTTATACATCATGTCTGACTCTGACATTTGGGAAGTCTATCCCCCATTCCATTGTCATCATATGGATCAGAAGCTGAAGCACAGAACATTACACCACAACATCCTTTTTTAAACTAATGTCGCGTTGTGAGCAATAGAACTTGGGTCGGATACATTAATGAGGATAGCTTAATTGAAGTCCAAAGTTTAAGTTCCAGTTTAGATCCATCCTATAGGAACCCCAAGATGGACTCTAATTTTCACGATTTTACAATTGATTCTCACTATCATAATTGCTTCTTTGCTAAATCTATACAACATGTGAGTTTGCAAGTCCTTAGAAATGCAGACCCCACCTGTTTTCAATATATGATTCTGACATCATTCTAATTGTAAAATAAATCCAAATAAAAAGTAGTTTGAAAGCATAAACATACATTCCAGAGGAGTGTAAGTTTAAATATCTCCTTTAAGCTCTCACCCTGAGTGCAGTAACACTAACTGCATCAATGTTCCCATGTCACTTATCAGCAAGGAACATAGGTGAACTGGTCTTTATGGGAAAAGCAGTCCTTCAGCTCATGTATTAGCCTTTTTAATTTGGCTGGAGAAACACTGCAAGACCTGTCAACCATGTATTACTTTTGAACTGTATTTAATACGCTTTGCAGAAATCTAACGGCTTGAAAAGTTGGTTATTTCAATATTGTGATTGGCACGACCCCTTACAGTCTCTCACTTTGCTCTTTTCAGCACCAGTGTATTATTAGACAAACCTAACTCATCCACATGCGGTCCATGAACATAGCCCTGTGTTGTGGCCATGAGGTGATATGTCAGTGCTGTATGAAGCTACAAATACAAAAACACAACCCCGCCATTTTGAGTGAGTCTTTTAAATTAACAGATAGGACAAACCATTCGTTTTCCTTTGTCAGCAGATTTCTAGGCCAAAAACGCATCACCATAGAGTGCAACTGGTCCCATGGTTTCAAAGCACCTTACAATCTACACCAACACAATAGTTCTTAGGCTGACTCGTCCAGTCCACCACTGATGTTTATATGTGAACTGAATGTGTTATTATTAGTTTGACTTTGATACTTTAAAGTGGAAATACTAATGTTGAAGACACAATAAGCAATTAGGCATCCACCCACGGCTGACATTACTTCATAGACTGCAATTTCTTCCTGATGTGCGCAGAGTGTGAGCATACTCGTGCAGCTGAGCTTGCCCATCACAACAGAATCCTTGTTTTAAGCTTTATAAAAAAGCTCATACAAACCTAATCGGATTCTCCATTAATGAAAGTGCAATGGTCAGGATTGATATGTGGCCTCATTCAGCATTATTCCAGTGCAGAACATAGCAGAGTGTATGCCCACACATCTATTCCTAACTGGCTTTGTACTGTGTGAGAATAGTGTGGGGCTTGTGGCAGAGAGCAGGACAGATCTCTGGATAATATTAGCATGCATGCTGATCCCTGCCCTGACAAATCATCTGAGGAATGCCTGACAAACACGCCTTGCCATGCCTTGACGGGCCCTGCCCTTGATGGGCAAAAGTCCCAGCAGGCCACTGAACATGGCACCTGAGCATGTTAGAATAAGGTTTGAGGCTGTAAATTAACATATTAAGAAAGGGTAAATGGGTGACTCACATTTTAAACTGCTCTTCTACTGAACCTTAAATTCCTTTCCTCCAGGAGTTGCAGGTTGTTTTGGCTTGTAAAGTCAACTCCCACCTTTCTCCGACTAACAAACTCACCTCTAAGATCTCCTACCACCTTACACTGTACACACAAACCCCTTACAGACAGCCAACACAGCTCTAGCCGCTAGCTCATCAGTACTAACCTAGTCACCATTAAGCTCTACACTTTAGCCTTGTCACCCTCCCCCAAATCAGTGGCTAACCAGATCCAAAGGACTGTAGTCTATTAGATCTGGGGCTCTTCCTTCAATTAACCAATCAATCAGATTTGTGTAGTGTGTATTGTCATGGCACTATCTAGAGCCAGAAAAAGGAAAACACTTCAAGCAAACACATGGGTTTTTAGCCTTTGTTTAAAAAAAGCTCAAACTCTTCAGTGATCGGGAACGCAACCGGCAGGACATTCCAAAGTTGTGGACCAGCAATATGAAAGGCTCTGCCTCACAATCGTTCTCTGTGATAGCTCGGTATCTTCATTAACACTGAGTCCGCAGATCACAGCATACGCCTTGGGGAATAGCGCTGAATTTGATCTTGAGTGGCCAGGCAGCCTCTTGCGCTTATTGCCTGAAAAATAATACGCAACGCGTTAAACTGAATTCGGTCTGGGACGGGTAACCAATGTAGCACCCTCCGTCCTGCCGAGACATGATGACCGAAAGGAATGCCTTTGACCAAGCAAACAGCAGCGTTCTGCAAGAGCTGCAGGTGATGGATTAAATACGCTAGAGGGAAAGAAAAGTGGCGTTGCAGTAGTCGAGACTGCCATTAAGTCAGGCTGCTACCACCTTGGCGTGAAGATCCTCAGGGATAAAAAGAAGGACCTTCCCAAGCTGCTTCAATTTAAGGAAGCGCAGGCCACAGATGGTATTGATCTGGGTTTCTAAAGCCAGTGAGAATTACATTTTTACACTCAGATCTTGACAGACCTCGTCTGGACAGGTAGGGGACCCAGCGACAATGTCCAGAAATCCAACGTCCAGCTTTCCCAAGTAACAGCGGGATCCTTAAGGATAACATACTCCCAAGTTTCTTCTGACAAACCCAGACAAAGCATATTGGCACTCAGGAACTGGGTACTTCCACCTGCACCCATCAACACCAGAGCTTTCTCGTCTGCCTTTCCCACTGCCCTACTAACAAACCCTCCCCACTCTTTCTCATTCAGAGCCAAGAGAAGCGTGGCCACCAATAGCGGCAGATAGGTGCAATAAAAGGCCACTTACATTACATTGAAAAGTGATAAATCTAAAAAAGAATGAATATCTTTATACTTCTTTTAGTACACAATGCTCTGAAACACTTCAGAGACATGATTGCTCTTTGGAGAGATTGCAAATAAATATACCAGTAAATACATTGTATGACACTTACAAAATTGTGTCATGATTTTCTGATTTTCCACCTTGACCATTACACTTTCTAAATTTTATGCACAAACAAAATCTCCTTAGAACAATTCTAAACTAAAAATACATGTAAGAAATAACATTGTAAATTATAAAGAGCAAAATCAAATACAGTTCTCTCCAATTCTCTAGTGGTAAGTTCTCTATTTCCTTCTCATTCTTTGCTTGGCACTTTGCTTTTGCCGTCCAGGCTTTGGGAAGCCCTGCCCTGCCTACGGGACTTGCCTCTACCTGGCTACAACTCCGAGACTTACTGTGCACTGGTAAGCCGCGTATCATTTACCTTATCTGTCCCCAGTAAAGTATGCTATATGCTGCCAAATCCTACCTTACTGACTACAACATCTGTCCCTTGCTGCACACGCTCAATCACCTCACCGTCCTGGCTCTAATCTTGCCTTCTGTTTATCACCCTACATTGCCCAAGTACCAAGAGGTGAGGCTCAGCAAGCTGTGATATTTGACAAATGTACTATGCTGCTTTTTACCTACCTAGTACTGCATACTTGGCATTGCCCCTTTACCATGAGGCATGCATTTGCCAGGTTGTGTTTACCGCGCCCACTGTGATATTTGACAAATGTACTATGCTGCTTTTTATCTATCTAGTACTGCATACTTGGCATTGCCCCTTTACCATGAGGCATGCCTTTACCAGGTTGTGTTTACCTCACCCACTGTGATATTTGACAAATGTACTATGCTGCATTTTTACCTATGTAGTATCGCATACTTGATATTGCCCCCAGTTCCATCAGGCGAGGCTCTGCTAGCATGCTGAACTACACCTGTTTTGTCTGTAACGATGTACGTATTCCTGCACTTCAATAATGTACCTTGCACTTTCTGTAACTAGTGCCCAGATGCCCAAGGGTTCGATGTGCTGTAATAAATGCTAAATAAATAAAATAAATACAGTCAAAGAAAAAAGTTGAAAAAAGCAGTGCAATACCAGCGAAGGGGGGAAGTGCATAACAGCATCAGAAAAGATGGTGGGAAATACATTGTCCAGGATGGAAGAATGAGGCATGGGGGGGAAACGCGGGCACATGCGCGGAAGGCAAGGTAGGTGGCAGAAGCTGAGGAAAATGTGATGAGAAAAGGGATAATGAGATCCAAAACAGTGAGCAAGCGTGCCAGTATCTCAGAGAGGATGTGGGGTGTTGGTGTGGGGTTGGGGAATCTCCCACCCAGAAAAATAGATAATGAAATCTAAACCCAGGGCAATTGAAACGGACGTTCATGTGAGGTTAAACTATCCAATCAAAGGAGCAATGTGTCAACGTGTGATCAATGAAATGGAAGCAATAACATGCATGCAGCTTTCAAACACCTAAAGTTGACATTAATGATAATGTTAGCACTGGTGCTGCCAAGTGCACCTGTGTCAGGGATACTGGAGAAACATGCCCCGCCTTTAGATCTGCGTGCCACCATGGAGACAGAACCACAATGTGGAAGGGTATCAGAATTGTAGTCATTTTAGTGATGATCGAAGTCACCGGAAGAGCAAGGCCATCACACTGCCTAACAGTGGCAAAGAGGAACTGTGGACTGTGGCTAAGTCAACGGCAGGGGGCGTGCCTTTGCTGCACTCATGTTCATCTCTGTGAAGAAAATACAGAGGGCGTTCGGTTGAAAGTTATTTTTGTTCCTTTTCTGAAAGGTCTTCTGTGGTGGAATTTGTGTTTTTTATTTTCATCTATTATTTTGCCATCTCGACATGGCTTATTGTGAGCGATGATGCATGTCTTCTGTGGGGTGCATGCTCTGGTGGCCACCAGGCTTTAGACCACAGCTTGCATGAAGTTTCCTGGTAGCTTAAAATCAACACTTGTTCCATTGAGCGTGGAATTTACCTTAGCATAATGCTTTTGTATCACTGCTGCTTGTGCCCACCTTTAGATCTAAAGGTCAGAATGTATGGACCCAATTCACAAAGAATCATCATCTAAAAAGAGAGAGGTAGGTCTCTATAGAGATTTTATGATGCACTTGTTGGCTCACCGCCATACAGAAGAACTGGTGTGTGGTGGGTACCTTGCACATACATGTTTGCTGGGAGTGCGTTGCACCGTTGAGGTGAAATAAGAACAATGGAGGCAAAATGCATCCCTCACCCGTTACAGAGGTGCAACTTCTGCTTGTACTGAAACACGCATCCCATTTGGATTACAGGATCTGCTTTCCTGTGAGAGGAATCCCAACCCTGTGCCACGCATTGTGTCACTCTGCATCTGAATTCCGAAAGGTGGTGAGAATTGGGATATCGCACCCTTGACCCCTTCTAAATTGCCAGTTTCCAATAGTATAAGTTCCCTCCCCTACCTTAGCTAGAGGGGTTAAAAGGTTAATGAGAGGGGCAAGGGTCGATGTGTCCCATGTTGATCCCCACTCTTTCAGGGGTGCTAGGCTACGTTTTATTGCATCCTAGACTTGACTGGAAGACGTTCACACATCAGTTGACTGGTGGCACTCCTCAATTTTAATTAGTTTTATTGTAAACATGTTGTGACTGTTTCAAGGGTGGTTTCATCACATGTACAGGTGTGCGTAATAGGAGTTGCCATGCCATAGAATACCGACGTGATTGGATTAAAGGCACGGAGGCGTGTCTTTTCCCTGTGTTCTTTACCCCACTTAAAAGAGAATGTATTTGGACTGTGACCCTAGAGTTCTGCGAGGATCCATCGAAATCATTGTCTGATTCAGATGCTTGGGCTTTTCTGTCCGACACCTGTCAAAATACGTTTGGATAACTTGGTGTTATGGTGATGATCGCAGACGGAGAAGCGGAGGAGATACAGCCATTATAGGAATGTATACCTTACAGAGTGGACCTTATTGATGGACACTAAAAGGAGTAGGCATGTTGTAAAGAGAGATTGTCGAGTTGTCGTTTTTCATCACAAAATAATTGTCCTAATATTATGAAAATAAATCAAGGGAGAACTGCTTGATATTCGCGCCCAGGCCTTTAGTAGAATTGCAAAATTCAGTTGTAAATTTACTGGGACAATGGAGATTTTCACTCCTCATTTGTCGAAAGGCATGCAAGACCCCCAATGATCACATCAAGCATGCATCAAGCAAGCGTTGGGTCTCGGGAGGATAGCTCAGGGCAGGTTCGACCCCCGGGTCCACACTTAGAAACCGCTGGATATTAAGCGCGTTATAAATAACCTATCATATCATTTCATCTCCTATTTATTCCTTCTCTCCACCCTCAAGTTTAGACAGATCACCTAACTGAGAGCTAGTATGTGCACCGTTGCAGGGTCTGTGATTCTGCTCCATTAGAATGTCTTCATGTTTGGTTATTTTGCCCATCCATCCACTATGTTACAATCCATGTGCCTACTTCCCATTCACTTCACTTCATGTTTCCCCTCCTTTTATTTCATGATGTCATGCCCTGTTCCCAGAGAGGGTAAACAGTGAAGGACATGTGAGTATTCCCGTCGGGTCTCTGAGGGAAGTACTGATGGGGAAGCTGCATGTTCTGTTGCTGCCTCTTGAATTGTACATTAAAACTTAAGTTAGGACACCCTCAGGACAGGGACCTTTAAATGAGTGGAAATGTAATCTTGGCTTATGGAACAGTTTGCCAATAGCACAGCGTCATATACACCATTATGCATGCTCCCAGAGCCACTTGAGGAGACAGATGAGAAATATATTTTAGGGATCCATAAACTGGTAAAATTAGACACTGACAACTAGCCAAGGGACTCTTGAAATGTGTACCTGCAGTATTTTAATTTAGGAGAAGAGTATGTCAAACAGAAATACTGTGCATAAGGCTTCTTACAGGTCACAGCCTTCTAATTGATGGTTTCTTTACATAGAGATCAAGCAGCTTTACTGGCCCAGATACCAGGGTGTGTTTGGTAGTTGGGTTGAGAGAGTAACTGTGGGCATCACATTTGTGTGCACCTTGAACCCATCTTTGAGAGCAGGGATTTGTCATCATGCAGGAGAGAAACTGCTGATTATCTTCCAGAGCATCAGGGGGAACCAGGGTTGTATTGAACTGCAGAGCTGTCTGTCTCCGATTCCAAATACAGATTGCTGAATTTTGCAGAGGGTCTTGAAATTGATGTCAGAGTGTCAAGGCAGTCAATAGAACAAAATATACATTCCGCCCTATCCAATAACAGGAGTAGCTGTAGAAAATGAGCGCAGCGGATAGGTCAGCATTCTAGATATAAGTTAGGATTTAAGAATCTAGTGGCCAGGCATGCAAATATCCTGGCACGGAGGATTTTGTAACAGGTATGCTCTGCTAGCCCACTCCTTCGTCAGACAACTTGCCAGGGGAAACGCCACCTTCACCGCTGAGCACTGCATTGAGAATATGAGCCGGTGTAAAATGTCTGAGACCGCTCCCTTTTAGAATTCCCAACAGTGATTGGATATCTGATGGTGCATTTAAAGGGTTGCAGTGATGCCCCACCCCTAAAAACAGACCTCTTTGGGCTGCTGGTGGATTTATGTGTTTCTCTGCGATTGTTCTCCAACCAAACCAGTAGGAACACTGACAAGATTAGTTTCATGTTTTGCCTTAATTAAGGCTGCACCCCAGGATTCTAGGCAGTTTGCTTTCACCCTCGCCTGATAGCCTGCTCATAACTGGCCTGAGCTATGCTGTTCAGAACAGCTCTAAAGAGAGTGACACCTTTCAGATAATAGTTTTCCTTTATTTACTGTGACATGGATAGTAGTTTACTAATCCAAATGATATAATCATTTTCCCGCAATGGTAATTACTTGGGTCAATCACCGGCCCACTGAGACTGCATTTTCAATGTTTGAAAACTTGCATTTATGATATGATATGGCATTTGTAACGCGCCTATACACAAGGGTTTCAATGCGCTACGAGGCAAGGAAGTGGGAGCAGAGGGAGGACAGAGACAACTATCTTACTAGGCCATCTGACTTTTAGATTGCGCAGTTGCAGGGGAGGGTGAGTGGAAAAGTGCCAAGGAAAAGGGGAGGGGTCAGTGCTGTACATGCGATCAAAACAATAACACAAAGTAGTGTGGACAGCAGGTGGCAGGTGCAGGGGTAAGTGCAGACAGTAGGTGTCCAAAATGCTGGTAGGGGGTCTTTAGGGTTACAAATACAGACCCAAGTGCAAAGGTTGCCGGGAGGCAGTGCGGGTGTGCAACTGGTGCCGCAGGTACCTAGCCCGAAATCAGAGGGTAGTCAGATGACCAATGCAGTATCGAACAGGAAATCAGCAGGGGGGAGTGAGAGAAGGCAGAAGCAAAGAGGAAGTTCTTGAGGTGCTTCCAGAACCAGAGATACTTCTCCTCAATTTTTCCTCAATTTTTAGAGAGGCAGGGAGGGAGGCCCCAGCTGAAGAAAGAGATCTACGACCAACTCGTTACTTGGAGAAGCAACTCACCCTAAGCGAGTCGGAGGTGAAGGAGCGAAGAGCTCGAGTAGGACTAAGGTGTGTTGGCTAAGGTGTGTTGATGATGAACTGGAACTTCTCTCAACTTAGCCCAGAAGCATTTATAATCTCCTTTTCCTGTTTTCCTCGAATTAGAGAAACTCTCTCTGCTTGAAAACCAGTGGTTTTTCTTTGCTGTTAATGTTTGCCTTGTTGGTGTCAGGATGGGCTCAACTCCTCTGATGAACTCTAGTGAGAATGACCAATTCGTTGTTTCTGGTGTGGCCATGGATACTAATTTAGGAACCCAAACGTTGAAAAACTGTGTTTTGGAAAGGTTCGTTTTGGCTAGACTGGAATTGCATATTGTAGAAAGATTTAAACGGTTACTGAATCAAGATGCCTGGTCAGGCGAGGTGCGAGGATCACTGACGACAACTAAGAATTACAGATACATTTCAATTATTGATCCATTTAATGATCAATTCAAATAATGAAAGGCATGTTTTTCAAACAGTGCTCAGGTTGGATCATTTTTAGGTAGGTCTAAGGGGAATATAAAACATTGCATTGCTCTACATTAAAAACACACCCAAACATAACAATGTGGTAGTATTGTTTCTTTATAAAAGTAGTAATGTATATTCACAAACTCACCGATTTCGAAAGTACCCAAAAGTATACATGGGAGAAAAATATTGTAATTACATTTTGTCTTACCATCAGGAAGATATTACAAAAAGGTTGATCATATACTGGTCCTATTTTTTAAACCCTTAATTGTAATATCACTTTCCTACACTCTCTAGCCACTTGTATGCACATTATTTAGGGTAAATGTTCCTATGCAAGGAGCAGAGCTCTGAAGGACAATCCACTACATAGCCTATACTAGCATAGACAAAATCCACGCTACTTCTAAAAATACCCACTGCAGCTGGTGTTCAATAAAACCACAAGAACCCACAAAAGCCAAGTAAGCAGCTCGAGATTCTGCCTTTAGGCACGTTAACAATAACTAAGCCTGCTTAGCTTAAAAAAAAAGACCTGCAGCCCACTAAAATCTTTTTAAGTGTGATTCGTCCTACCTTTCAATGGAAGGGAACATTTTTGCATCGTCGAACGCAGTGTCAAAACTCATGGTGGCTGTCTCCATCTCTCAGGATGATTCATAGCACAAACAGGGGTCTCGATGCTCGTGTTGAACCTCAAGCTTATTTTTGTTGAGTTTGTTCTGCCCATCAGAACTATAGAATCTAGTACAAGATGTAAAATGCTCTTTAAAAGTCCAAACTTACTTCCTTTTGCTTTTTGGGTTTTGTTAAGATGTGAAGGAAGGTGTACAAAGAGTAAACCCAGCTTGTAGGCATTTAGAGGAGAGTTTGGAGCATTTTGGACCGACCTCTCAAATGTGTCTTTGTTTTCCATTTTTGCGCACCTTTGTATTAGTGTTAAATCAGTACTTTGTTAGATTGCCCCATTTAAAAAAAGAAAAAGAACCTGGCTCTTTCCTCTTGTTCCTTTTCCCTGTTGTTGTCCATTAAAAACTCAGCAAAAGACAAACAATCCCTTCCTATTTCCTATCCAAATACAACATTGGATTCCTTCTCCCAGTTTCCCCTGTGTGTTTGCTGTTTTTGTCATCTCATCAGCCCATTTGAGGTTCTGTTGATTTGTCATAATGTAATGCTGTGAAGAGTTCTGTAGTGAATTGACTTCTTCTCAGGGTGTTTTTGGTTTTCTGGGAGTTTCTGGTGTATTGGGAGTTTGGGGTGTTTTTGGGTTCACCAAGTTCTCATAGTTGTCTGGTTCATGCGCAGCACTGTCAGGGAAGAATGTGGGAGGAGAAAAGTGCACAGAGGAGAGCTCCATCATGAGGAATGAGGAAAGGGGTCCTGGTGGTCCTCATCGGCACTGGTTCACAGGCCCATGCCACGCAGCTTTCCCAGTCCTTCCAGTTGACCGGAGTGGCTACTGAGCATTGAAGGGGGCATTGGAAGAGTAAATGGTAGAGAAGGCTGGCCCCTGGTCCCCGGAGGAGTCCCTGAGCACAAAGATAAGTGGGGCGGGGTCTCCAGTAGAGGCTCCATGGAGGAATGGCGGGCAGGGCCCAGAGATGCAAGTGCAGCTGGAGGACACAATCATGTTCCTCACGTGGGAGGAAGAACAGCTGCAGAAAAGACCCTAGAGAAGGGGTTTGATGAGATAGCTCCTGTTTGGCTGGAAGTCATTTTCGGGAATTAGGGCGCTCCACCAAGCAGGGTGATGGAGTCGAGAAGGATGAGTTATGTCACAAGGAGCCTCAGGGATGGCCAGCCTTTGTAGGTGTACCAGTAAGTGGTGGACATATCTGATGAACTGGATGTAAAAAGTGAGAAGAGTTTGTGGTGGAAAGGAAGCCTCACCCTGTCCCTATAATCGTGGAGGAGACACAGTAGGAGCCCCGGTGAGTTCAGAAGACCTCTACCATCGACACAGCCCACATGTTCTTGGGTATGGGAGTTTTTTGACTTGTGACCTGGGAGGACTGTCAAGGCAAAGTAGGGTGAGGTCTTCTGCAAGGTGGAGGGCTGTGGGAAGAATGCATGGCAGGGGCAGTGAGAGAGAGATACATGTGTAAAGGCCAATAATGATGATATTTTTTGCCAGTAGAATGCCTGCTGTACTGGTAACTCAGGTGCCCGACCGGCAAACCAGTAGTTGGCCGGTCTGGAAAGTGCTGGTATTCATGAATACGGCACTTCAATACCAGACCAGCTGACACAGAATGTATCCCATTGTACTCTAAGTGCCCTCCATACTTCTGCTCTGCAATTGTTAAATGGCACTCCATCGTGTGTCGTGATTTGTATGTTACACTCACATATTCCACTCATCTCCAAATGTCATCAGCTTTCTCCCCTAAAGTAGCTGCTAGTAGGCCTTTGATGTCACCCACTGCTAACGTCATTACAGCTGTCATTCTTTCTAGCTCATGCATCCATTGACCCACTCCTGCAGTCAAACTAGGTAACTTACATTTCAAATTATCTTTATCCATCTGTGGCAACGGTATATACTGTGGTCATCCTCCCCCTTTCTCTAATAATGGGAACTGTGTGAATTCTGTACTATCATTGTACCCACCTGCGATTTTCATCTTCCAGGTGGGCCTAGTTTTGCACATTTGTCTTCGTCCTGTAAAATACCCTAATCTACTTAAATAAGGCAGGCTCGATTTCCCAATGCCAAGCGATCATTCTTCTAGTCATACAAGATTTGATCTAGGTTCTGGTGTTTTTCATCCTGATTCTTCTAGATCTGACCACTTTACCCCTCTTTCTGTATTTGGGCATGGACCCTCTATTTGTGTTCTCTCTTTTTCTTCCATTTCTTCATCTGACATCATTATATCTGAACTGGTATGGCTGTCAGCCCTTTCCTCATCATCAAGATCTAGTCTACTTAGGGACAGCGTTCTATGCTTGTCTGTCATTACATCATCCGATCTGCCTCTTGTTTCTCCCGATGGAGATCCTTTGATATTCCCTCTGGTCTTCTATCCATCTTTTCCCCTCATCTGCCTATATAACTCCATGTTGGTACTCTAGGTATCTTGTGCAGCTCTTTGCGGGGCTGCTGTGACCTTCTCTCTTCTTCCTATCATTCTCATTCTTTGACTAGTATTACAGATCTACTAACAAGATAATCTATTTTGTCATTCTTTTGTGCCCTACTTCTTCCATTTCCTTATCTGCTTGCTCTTCCGTTCTTCTCATCTCCCTTTTCTCTTGTTCCTCTCACCTTCTTTGCAACCTTCTTTCTTTAAATCTCCATGTTTCTCTTTCCTCACATTTCTTCTCCTGATCTTTTCTCTATCTCCTTAATCTGCTCTTCATGCCTTTCGCTTCCTTTCTTTGTCCTCCTCTTCTTTGTCTAACCTTTCTTCTTCTTTTTCCTTTCTTTCCCATTCCTCATTTTCTTCTCTTTCTTAAACATCGTCAATACCCTTTCTGTCTAATTTGACTAGTATATGTCCCCCAATCCACTCATTCTGCACAATTGCAACTTCACAGGCTCTGACTTTCTCTCTTTCTCTCTTCTTCTATCTCTGTGAATTTGTCCCGTCTTTCACTACGCTCATCATGTTTACTGCATCCGGACATATGTTTGTGTTCTTTAATCTTCTTTCTTCTGTACTATCTTCACTACTATAAGCAGGGGTTGTGTATTTCGGATTAATATACCCCACTGCTGCTTTTAACTCCTTTAAAGGATAGAATTCCTGTTTCTCACTAGTCATACTTCTGTCTTCATGCTGATTAAGCATCCACTCCTTCTTGGGTGAGTCTCCTTTCGCGCTCTCATACATCTTCCACAGCTCTAAAACAGCTAACTTTTTTGCTACTTCTTGCCTGTGTACACCGCATGTAAGTATGTTGTCATGTGTTACAATACTGTCCTTGATAGCAATCCTTCTTGCTGCCAAGGCATGAATATTTTGTCTGATGTGCCCTTTACTCATTCTACATGGTATGCCCTAATCCTAGGTGTTGTTTTGCTTTCCAGACACGTGTACAAACCTCAGAAATGCTCACCGCATTACACGGAATGAAAGTTCTTGGATTCGGGAAGGCAATGATGCACACTTAGACAATTAGTTAGAATATAATTGGCTCTTTACAGGCCCTTTCTTCATACTCCATAAACATACATGAACAAAAGAATAAATGCAACTTGTTACACATAGTTATATAGATAGATATATACTTAGAACAAATACATCACCGGTAGTGCAGCTGTAGAGAACACCTTCATCTCACCCACGGCAACACCACCAAGTTCCAAGGCAGATAGGAAGAGAGATCAAATCAACTAATGGGGTCTGGAGCGCAGTGTCTTCCCTTTCAGGGAGACTTTTCCTTCCCAGAATTCCAACTACCTTGGTGGATTCTACCTCTCTACTTATGGGGTGAAAGTCGCCACCTTCTATAGGTTACAAACTGCACCCGGCCCTAGTGACAGACAGCAAGCATTGGAGGTACTCCAACAGCTTGTCTCTCATGCTCTCGTTCCCAGCACCCCTTATCAGCACACTTGCACATCTCGGCCTCATTTCTCAGCTCATCCTTAAACGAGCAATGCAAAACTATCCTATGCAGTGAGCTCATCTACTTCACACTACAACATTGCAAATGATGCAAAATACATGTCTGCCTTCTAACTGAGCTTGCAGTAAATGTAGACTTTCATTGTGGCTTGGAAGTGAATGTCCAAAATGGCTACGCACTTGCGCCATGTTTTAGCTCATTTTCCCCGCACACACTACAGGTGTGTACCTCGGTAATGTTTTGCACAAGTGTAAAAGAGGAGTGTCCTCCATGATGACAAGTCATTTTTAATTGTCAACACTTACTGGACCTTTTATTCTGTTATACATTTGGTCTACTATGCCACAACAATCGATTCGGCAAGCACCATCAATCTCCACTGTAAGGAAGGTATGGTATCAAACAGTAAGAAAGACACAAGTGATCACAGTTCATGGGTGTTTAATGAACTTCAATTGGGTTTGGAAAACAACTATCTAATCCTAAATCTAAAGATGGGAGCAAGCTACGACCATCAAATAATAATAGCGCAGTCCTAGTCGAGTCTGTCAAAATAAAAGGGCCTATACTAATACACATATTGCCAATCCTTACTCCTAAATAGACATTTTGAGGGAAACAATGTTATGCAAAAGAAAAGTGTTCAGGAAATGATATGGAAGGATCTTCAAGCCATTGGCTTCCGTTCTCCACGTTTTCAGCACGGGACAATGCGGCACACTCACGCTTAGCACACTCTCTGGCACAAAGTCTCATTGCCATTCAAAGTCTCTTATTTCACATGGCCTGATGCAAGTCAAAAACAATAAAGTTTCGTTCTTCTAAGGATTTCACATGTACAACTTCTCAGGTGATTTTCCGTTTACCCCGGAATGCCGGGCTCAGACCCACTTTAGCACAAAACCTTCAATTGGACTTCCTACAACAGGGTTGGACCAAATATATATACTTTTCCAAACTTTCTCTACTTCATCAAAATTGAAGACTTTCAACTGCGCGCATGATTTTGCTCCACCCGTTGCAGCACCACTTTGATTCACAATTACTCGTTCTCTTCTTGATATAGCGTTTTCCTCACTTTCACTTTTGCCACTTTTTCAGCTGGATACCTTAGAGAGACGTTCGATTGAGCACCCACGCGGTGCCGGACCACTCTGTCAATGGTATTGTATGTTGCTTTTAAAGTTCAATCACTCATCAGCAGTTCAAATTTACTTGCGTCTCTTATCACACATGTTTTAACAATGTTTGCTCCAGTGCTCCCATACAATGTTGCTGCTTGAAACCTTGGCTTTAACACAGACTGGGCTTGTATCGGTCTTCCATGCTCACCGGCTGTGTTGATTTCACTGATGCTGCTTTGTTCTTGGAGCCAAGGACGGTACCACAGTGGCTGCTTCTTCTCCCCGCCTTGACTATTGACGCAGGAGGGCCCTGGATATCTCCGACACACAATACAGGATTCTTCAGCCTGGTTTCCTGGTCTTACACTCTCTATTCTCGAGGGCTCTGGAACGTAATGATTCCTTGTGAAAAAGGTCAAGGGAACTTCCCTCCTTGTGATCCCCTTCTGTTTTGCTGTCTTTCTTCTCTCCTTCAGATGCCATCTCGAAACTGCTGTTTCATTGTGTGCTTTGCCTTGCTCAGAGTGTGCTCTCGTGCTCTGCCTTTTATCCATGTGGGGAAGTGTAATGGAAGTCAGGTGTGTGAGAAGATCAGTAATTGCCTGATCTCACCTGACCATCGTATTGGTATACGCCAGGTATACTGCTCGGGTGTTAGTCTGTTTTCTCCCATAGCAGGCTGTCTGTGTGAAAGTGTTAATGTTGCAAAAGGGGGGAATGTGGGTAGAGTTCCTAAATATCTTACCTGGTAGGGTGGGGTAAAGGTGTTATAGGGAAAGGGATACAGTGTCTCACAATCCGGTGTTCCACTCCCACTCCCTGAAGATCCCTCACCCAGGTGATCCTCCTGCACTGGTCCACCCCCCAGGAACTGGAACTAAAAGCAATGGCCGTGTCCTGGCCACCTGGATGACAGATCCATGGGGACTAGTGGGTGAGACACCTTCTTGTTTCTCATACAGCCCATTCGTAAAGAACAATTCTCCCAACAATTTTTCATGCTTCCACAATAATATTCATGTTCCTTCTTCGTTTATAGCTCTTTCAACTCTCACTGCCCTGTTGTTTATTATTGACAATCTAAGAATTGTATTTTGCTACATCGGTTACCCTCCTATAATTAGAATTGGATGTTGCCCCTCAACTTTTATCTGATTATGGCTGGAATAATAGGAACCAATCTCTGGTTTTTAGGATCTTTTAAGCACTCAAATTATTACTATTGTTTTATAATTTTTTTGTCAATAGCCTAATTTATCACAACTAAAAGAATAAAAGCCTTTTAAAACACATTTCTACACTAACATATTCATAACCCCAAGCTTTCACTAGTAAAGGTATCTCACCTCCATTTTTATCCCATTTTGGAGTTGAAAACACAACCCTCAAATTGGCTTTGCCTCAGAAATCCTTTTTATAAAATACCCAACTTGTAGTTTGATGCATTTTCTTCTATCTCCTTGAGAGAAGGATTCGAGGTATCTCTCCTTAACCGAATCCCATTATGTTTCCCCAAAATATATCTACCTACACATGCATAATAGTCCCTCCATTTATTTGCCACTTTCAATGTTCTACTTATGTCCATTTGCTCAACTCGAGGCCTTTGATATTGACTCTTCCCCAATCAACCAGTTTGCCGTCAGTCCGCGGGGGGCCCGTGGGGATCAGCCAGGAACGTCTTCATAGAGGCACCTGTCAACCATTTTGACTCACACGTCTTTTTCTTCCACGCTCCACAGGAAACTCGTGATCTTCTGGCTAATGGTGGAAGATGTGAAAAATCCAAGTGTCTGTATCTGAAAACCATCCGCACTGCTACCCAAATGTGCAGTAGCACCTGGAGCGTTCCAAGTGCTGTATGGGATTACTTCATTAATAATCATAGGCCCAAATAAAAGGACAGACTCAAAGAATATGGCACATACTACTTTATTATCAGCTAACAAAGTAGAGAAATCTGGCGAACAAACTAATTGTAGCTCACACACTCTCAGTACATTTTAGATCTGCAAGGTTGCATACCTCGATGTACTTCAGCTATGTTGTCATCCTACATAGCAAACAGTAAAAGCCTATTGAATGGAGGGCCTGGTTAAGGGAAACATATACGTATAGCCTGCATAGGTGTTAGTAACATCATTTGCTGCCCCTTATCTGGTAGTGTGATAGACCAAAGGCTATCTCACCTTTGGATCCAAACCCTAGGGTAGGCCGGTGTGGGAGGATCACCTTGTGGAGGGGTCCTCGAGAAGTGGGGGTGAGGCGGCCAAAGGTGAGATGCGGTATTCCCCACTTTCCCACACACATGACCCAGGTTATTTCATAGGATTCTCCGATGTCCCAACCCCCCCTTTCTACACAAACACTTGGCCGAGGAAGTGGGCGACTGAGAGTAATGAGACTAACCCTTTCATATCCCATTGGACATGCCCCGCTAATCAGGTCTGGCAAAGTCAGGCACTTGATTTAAGTGCAGAATCTGATACCAATTAGCTCTCCTCACACAGATAAGAGGAAGAACATAGAAACACACTCTTAACAATGTGGAACACGAGTAAGAGCAGTACCTCTGGGACAAAGGCAAACCTACTAGAGAAGAGCAATGGACTGAGGGATGAGAGAAAAGGGTAAAGAACGCCAGGGGTTCCTTGCAGGAGGTTGTTGCCTCCAAAAGGCCATGAAAGATACGTGGAGAATGACAAATCCCAAAGAAGGCTGCATTGGGTTTCTAGGAATCCGGCGACCCTCCTGGGTGAACGGCAGAGTTGGGGAGGCGAGGCCAAGCCTGTGGAACTAACCTTGACTTTAAAGACAAGAAGAAATGCACACAGACAGTGAGTTGGCAACATGAAAGACCAGTGTGTGATAAGGAAAGATTGAAGTTGCAACATTATATCGCACAACTGAAGGATGCACGCGTGTAGATGAGACACGAAAAAAGGCAGACCTGTGTATGAACTTCGAAGCAATGATAACTGTGAAACCAGCGATACTGAGGAACATAGTGGTCCGGCGAAAGGAAGTAGCCCACTCGAAAGTGTCTGTGAAATGTGAAATGTTTGTAGCGATAAAGTGAATGAACTGTAAAAGTGAAGTAATAAAAATTAACCCAGAGAGAAGGGGACAGTAAAAAGGTGAACGTGGAATTTTGGTGCATATGACATTGAACTACCCAGACCAAAAAGCAGTAGGGCAAATAACACAAGAGTGTGAGCTGAAGGTAAATTCGAAGTGGTCCTGCGGAGGGCTATAGTAAAGCCATGCACATTCGAAAGTCTTCAACATCAGGAAACCATCCCAACCTGGCTGAGGGAGACCGGAAGTGTAATAAGTTAGGGGAAGGGAACCCTCAAAGGATGTAAAATAAACTTGGAGCAGCGAATACCTGAGAGTGTTTTGAAAGTTTGCTTTGAAAGGTCTGAGCTCGACCGGGAGAACCATTATGGATTTTTTCTTTAAGAGGTCTCAGCCCGACAGAGGGGGACCGGCGTGAACTTTGTGTTGAACTGTGTTTTGAAAACTGGAAAGAGAGAATTTAACGTGGAAGGCCAGGTGGGCCTAGATCCATGTTTTGAATTGCCTGTGTGTTAAGAACCTGAGCCAGAGTGTGTCATCCTGCCTACAGGTACCAACTTAATCTGTGCTTTCTGACGTGGGGGGTAGAGCTGATTCAGCCACATTTATTCTTCATATTTGAATACTGATTTTTCTTTGCATACATATTCTCCTTTACAAACCTTTTGTGCAAGACATAGCACAGGCATTAGGTTTTGTTAGTATAGGCCATTTTGATTTGACAGACTCAACTTGGACTGTTTTGTTTATTATTTGATGTAGAGACTACTCGCATCCTAGCTATAGGGCAAAGTAGGAGTTTTTCCAAACCAAGAAACTTTAATAAAGGTTTTACAAATTGTGCCTTTTGTGTCAGTGTCATATTTCTGATACAATGCCTCCCTTACATATAGTGTCAAAAATGGAATATGACTTAATTGAGACACATTGGGGGACCCTAAAATTCCAGAGACCTAGTCACAGAGCCTCAGACCCCTCTACCGCCACTAAAGAATCCATATGCTTTGACACTTGCAGCAGCAGCAGAGAAGCAAATATCCCTTCCAATTAAAGAGGGATGATTCCCACTGACTTAGTTTGAATACACCCTGCGGGTTGTGATATAAGATTGGCCCCAAAATCTGGCCTGTCTTGTAAGTGTCCTAGCAGACGATTTAGATCCAGGCTTTCGGGGAGACATAGAGTTTCTCCTACAGAACCATGGTGAGACTTAGTTTCCTCATTTTGAGGAAGAAATTGAACCAGAGGAAACTGAGAGAGGTAACTTAGGTGTTTGGAGAGGCCGATGAGACATGTGTCACTAAAGCAAAAAGGGAAGAGGAACCTACCAACTTCCCGATCCAGCCTTCGAACAGCAAAATTATCAAGTACTTGCAGAGGCTTTCTTACAAGGGATTCCTGAGGTAGAAGGACAAGAAAAAGGGAGCCCCCTTTTCTTCCTGAAACAGGGGTTGCTATATACAATGGATACCACCAGGGAAGGCTTAAGTAAAACTCAATTAGTAACACTCAAAACCCATTGCAAGATCATGGTAGAGATTGCACACTCTCATTTAACAGGGGGACACTTGGGACAATCTAAACCCCAAGCTCACATCAGTGGGAAATTCTATTGGCTGGGTATCCATGCTGACATAAAGAACTTCATTAAGACATGTGAAATATGCCAAAAAATGTACTTGCATAACCCATTACCTGCCCCTATATGCCCATTACCAATAATAGAAGTCCTTTTTTCTGAATCAGGATGGATATTATTGGACCGTTGCAAACTTCTAGACTGGGTAATAAATATGTTCTTGTGATCGACGATTATGTTACCCGGTACTCAGAAGACTTCCCCATGCAGAACAACACAACCCAGCAGATTTTAAAACACCTGTTGCTATTCTTTTCTAGGGTTGGCTTCCCCAAGAAAATTCTAATGGATCAGGGATCCAACTTCAATAAGAAAGCTTATGGGTGAAGTTAAAGAATTACAACACATTATCACATTAAAAACCTCAGTTTACCACCCGCAAATGGAAGGATTGTTAGAGAGATTTAACAAGACCCTCAAAATGATTCTGAGAAAATTGGTAGATGAGGATGGGAAGGACAGGACTGGGATTGTTTGATCCCGTGAGCCCTATTTGCAGTAAAAAAATACCCCTCAGGCATCCACCGGTTCCTTCCCTGTTGAGTTACTCTGTGGTAGAGAACCAAGAGATGTCTTAGACATGCTGCGGTAGACCTGGAAAGAAAGAGAAGAGGCAACAATTCACCTCTCACAGACAGCTACTCAATTGCAAGAGCACATGAAACTCATCCAGAGTCAAGTCCACATTCACATGGAGAAAGCTCAAGGCCAACCAAAATCTACCTATGACAAGAAGGAAAATGTAAGATCATTTTCAATGGGACAGAAAGTATTCTCTCTCTTCCTCTCCCACTCCTCCCTATACTCTCTGCTCTTCCTCTGGCCCCTCTTTGGCCACCCCTGCTCCCTCCTTCTCTGCCTTTCCCCTATTCTCCCCAGATGAGGTTTCTAGACAAGTCTGATCTATGAAAGTCTTGTCAAAACCGGTTGTCCCCTGTTCCTCCAAAACCATCAAAGACCACATTGACACCCTGGCTCTTGCTACGGCTGACTTCTACAACCACTCTTTCACCACTGGAGTCTTCCCTTCCCCCTAAAGCACTCTCTTGTAGACCCTCTTCTTAAGAAACCCTCAGGCTACCCTTCCTGCCCGGCTAACTATCGCCCAATCACCATCACTCCTTTCCTGGGCAAACTCTTGGAAATGCTGGCCATCTCTGAGCTTAATCTTCACAATGAATCTGTTTTTTGCCTCCATGACTGTCAGTCCAGCTTGAGAGCCATCAGAAGCACGGAAACTGCTCTCCTGAACATCCGTGAAGACCTGCTCTCCAACCTTGATTCTAATACCCCCTGTGTCCTCATCTTACCTGATCTCTCTTCTGCCTTTGACATGGTCAACCATGCCATCTTGCTCAACTGTCTCGGTGATAACCTGGGTAGCACCAATCAGACCTTGGCCTGGCTGACCTCCTTTCTCCCAGAGCGACCATCCCAGGTCCAACTTGGGTTCTTCCTCTTCTCTATCTCTACCTGTGGTGTTCCCCAGGGGTCTAACCTCTCTCCCTGGCCATTTAATCAACAATTGAAACCTCTTGCCCACCACATTTCCGCTCTTTGCCCCAACTTTCAGTGCTATGTGGATGACACTCAGATCATTTTCAGGCTGCCTTCAGCCACCTTTTCTCCTTTCTCATCTCTGGCTGCCTGTCTGCTATCCAGGAGTGGTATGCCACCAATGATCTCTGCCTTAATGCCAGTAAGACTGAGATTTTCCTCATCGGCACACCTGCTCCCTCCTTACCTGTCACTCTCTGGCCAGCCTCTCTTGGCCCTCTTCCTGCTCCCACCTGTGAGGCTAAAAACCTAAGGATCATCTTAGACTCCACACTCTCCTTCTCTCCTCACATCTCCGATGTTTCTAAGAATTCACACTACCAACTGCACCTCCTCAGAGGTATTCTTCCTTTCCTCTCCCTTCCCCAGGAGCTCACTGTCTCCAGAGCTCTGGTTCTTTCTAGGTTGGACTACTGGAACATCCTCTTCCTAAATCTGCCTGCTTCTGCTCTCCGCCCTCTGCAACTCCTCCAAAGCACGACTTGTCCTTGCCCTCAAGACCAGGGATTGTATCTCTCCAGGACTGAAATCTCTTCACTGGCTCCCAGTGGCTGCGAGGATTACGTTCAAAACCCTCTGCATAGTCCACAAGGCCTTTTGGGGGCTGGGTCCTGAATACCTTCAACTCCCTCTTTGTAAATATCTTCCTTCTCAAGTCCTTCGCACCTCCGCCGCCTCCAACTCCCTCAGGGTCAGTCGCTTCTTCAAGCATGAAGTTGATGGTAGTTCTCTTCCTTTGCCTGGGGCCTCCCTCTGGAATAGCCTCCCTGCCTCTCTAAAACTTGAGGAGACCCCTCCCTTGCCTCGTCCCACCTTGAAACACTTGTGCATAGGTGCGTCATAAATGCCACATCATATAATTTCATATCATATTAGTCTTCTTACCTACCTCTGAAAATAAACTTGTCTCACAGTGGCATGGGCCCTATGAGGTGCTAGAGCAAACAGGAACCTGTACCTATAAAATAGCCCAACCCAATAGAAGGCAAATGACTCACCTCTACCACATAAATCTCCTAAAAGAGTGGAAAGAAAATTCTTCAACAACTACCTCCTCTATATTGTCTTGTTTGGTACCCGAGAAGATAGACAACTTTGAATGTATTCCCCAAAAACTAAACAGAAACAAAAATATTTGAAAAACCTTATCACTGCATTCCCCAATACATTCTGCGAGGAACCAGGGAGAGTACATGGTACTTATCATTATATCAGAACTCCAAAGGGAAAAGTGGTGCATTTGAAGCTGTATAGACTCCCATACACATGAAAGCAGATAGTAATTGATGAAGTTAGAAAAATGCTGAAGGCAAACATCATCGAGCCCTTTTCGAGTTCATGGTCCTCACTTATTGTGTTGGTGACTAAACCTGATCATTCTTGGAGGTTTTGCATACACTTTAGGCAGGTCAATGCTATCTGTCTAACACTATGCCACGCATCGACGAGTAATAGAAAAACTTGGAAATGCCGACTCAACTGGGACTGTTTTATTTATTATTTGATGGTGGAGACTACTCCCATCCTTGCAATAGGGCACAGTAGGAGTTTTTCCAAATCCAGAAACTTTAATAAAGGTTCTACAAATTGTACCTTTAGGTTCAGTGTCATACTTGTTATACCATGCCTCCCTTACAGTAGGAAGACCTTGAACTACCTCTAGCTACGTAAAATACAGATAGCCACACAATATCAGCAGAGGATTGGCCTCTGTAACAATGTATATTCCACCATCACGTAGCCCTCATGATTAGTTGGCACTCTCTTTCCAATCTTGGACAATCGGCTCGTTAGCAGCACGTGAATAGAAACCCAGTTGCAAAGCAACAACGTCAGACAACTGTCTTACTTAGCTTATTAGCCTACCATCTCTCATCAGTTAGGCCCTTACCCAAGCTTCTTCCTTATTTATTTTGTGGTTCAAACAAACCTTTACAAAAATTGACATCTAACATAAATTTACAAATATCAATACAAACACAATTCAAATTAGCAATAAATAAAAACAAAATATGGCAACAGTCAATCAACAACAGTCAATCACATCATCAAGTATAAGATACTCTAAAGTTCTAAAATCTCATTTTCAATTATTCTTAAAAAAGCCACTAAAGCAACAATTAACCTCTATCATATCCTTGCATTAGCTGGTTCCAAAGAGACTCCATGCAAACTTCATATTTCACGTTTACAAATCGCTTTAGGGACTTGCATCTCTAAAATGTGAGCATTCTAAAATCAAATGTTTTATTGTTTCATGAGTTACCAGGAGAATTAAGTATTTTACTATAATTTGATAATGCCCGCAAGTCCATCTAGTGGATAAGGAGATCAAACCCATCTCATGTCTAATGACTCAGTTCGGGATTGCCGGAAATACAAGTAGGGCGGCTTTCAACAAACTACCCTGCAATTAATCTAGTTGTGTATGCAAATCATATACGCAAATGTCCAAGGATCAAAGAAGTATCAGTTCCACCTTTAAGGTAAGAGGTTCAAGCAGTGGCATCACGGAAAATGTGCAATATTTTGCAAAAATAAATTTCATTTGACTTCTGAGAGGTCATGCTTTCTGCTTCAGGTTGTCAACACATGATTTAATTGTTGTCACGTTACTTAGACGACATCCCAGGTAAATAGTTTCTTTTAATACATGCATGGTGTCACCCTCAATATTCCAACAAAATGTCTTAGTGTAGGCAAATTCAGAAAACACATTTAATTTAGATTTCAAACCAAACGGGGTCAAATCACATAAAATAATATCATCAGCAAAGGCTGGCCGATGCAATCTTAATGAACATAGCCAAAACTATCTCATGATTTCCAAAGTTGGTCTATGTCGGATAAGTGTATATTAAACAATAACGCTGCAAAATTGCATCCTTGCTTCAGCCCCAAAAATTATTGTACTGGGTCCGTAATTGCTCCCCCTTGAGTAATCTGAATTCTATAGGATGTGTTGGTGTGAAATGTTATGATCCAATAGATGAGATCTTCTGGGATACCTAGCTTGTGCATTTTTTACCGTAACACATTACAAACCACTGTATCAAAGGCTGATGACATATCGATCGATGCAATATGTAGTGGGCTAAATTCTTTCTTATTTATACCATCTAGCGAAAGCGCCATAATTGTTGCATTTAGAGTAGTGCCCATCCTGCGTCTGAATCCAACCTGAAATTTGGAGTATATCTTAAATGAATCTAGATGTTTGTCGAGCAAAGATTGAGAAGACTTTGGCTGCTGCATCTGCTAAAGAAATTGGTCTGTAATTCTCTGCCGGACCAGGATCTCCTTTTTTATAAATTGTGATCAGGATGGAAGTTACCCAGGATTTAGGGATAGTCCACCTGGCTATGATATTATCAAACTTGATTTTTAAAATCATGCTCCAAAAAATAGGATCGGCCCTGTAGACGCAAGATGGAACACCATCTGGGCCAGGTGCACGAGAGTTTGATAATTTCTTAATGGCCCACATGATGTCAAAGGCAGACCAAACAAATTACTCTGACACTGGAGACTAATCTACAAACTCATGCATTTGAGCAAATCGAGTAGGCAGTGCATATTTATTCTCATTATAGGCCATCCATGTTTCTGCCTGAATTATAGTCTTAATTTGTTTCTTCGGGTGAAATGCCTTTCTTAATCACAGACCAGATGTCACGTGTGTTATAACTACAGATTGCCCTGATCATTTCACATTTCTTTTTATTATATTATTCAATGTATACTCCTTTCATTTTAAATTTGTATGCATGTATAATTCGATTTTTTTAAGCAGATATTATTAGTTAGGTACTCTGAACTAAGCTTTCTTATATCTCTATTTTTCAGTCTTTTCAGATGTTTGATTTTGAAGTTAGAAATATGTTTGTGATTAAAAAATAAAGGTTTTTGACTAATTTGGAAATAATCACGAGCCTCGATATTTAAAGTAGTGACAATCTGGTCAAGGTAATCAATTGGATATAATTCTGGGGTATTAAAGTCAATACGGCATTTGAGTTTTGTACATACACGGTCAGCTAGCCTCTTGCAAAGTATTGGATTCCATTTTAGGGAAATATTTTCCTTTTTGTTTTCAATTGCGTGCAAACAATGGTCTATATTCATTGTATTTATATCGATGAGAATCGAGAGGCAGATGTGGCATGGTCGCTAAACTTTATTTCCCCTATCCTAGCGGAATAAATGAAAGTTAGCAATGAATCGGAGATGCAAAGAAATCAATCATGGAGCTTGCATTCCCTCTTTTCCAAGTATGGTTTGGAGAAGGTTCATTAAATTTCACAAATGACATCTCCCATTCCTTAAAATAGGGGCTCAATTCGGCCCCTCTCTTAATACTGGTCATTCTAGATTTCTTGGAGAATTTGGGGCAAACATACCATTCCAAGAATAGGGAATTAAAGTCTCCACCCATTCAGATGTCAAAAATGGAATTGACAGCACAAGCCTGGTCAAAGCATAGATCAATATCATCAAATATCTCAGATATTTTGTATTTCAAAGGATTCCAGTACAGATTAGTCACTAGAATGGATTTTGCATCACTCTTTTTCATAGTCAAAAGGACAGCCAACAGATGAATGGATGAATACACCAGTGTTAAATTGCAATCTAAAACATTATTAATAGAAATGGCAAGTCCTCCATAAGTCCTACCTTCCACCCCTTTGGTGGCAAAAGAACAATGTGTGCAGTATTCAGGAATAATTAGTGGCTCCGTTTTCATAGTTTCCTGAAATAGAATAATAGATGGTAGTTTGTTCTTTTCGTGAGTTGATAACCATATTGGAATATTACTAAAGCCACAAGAATTCCATGAGAGTATGGTAAGTACTGACTTCACATTGGTTTATGAGGTGGATAAATTGGTGTTTGCCGCAAATATTGTTTTTAGTAGTGATTCAATCCATGCCATTTCATCGTTGTTACGAGCAATCATCAATAGTTGCGAGATATGGAATTTTTCATTCTTTGCGCTAGTGGACATATCATCCTTCATTACATTCACTAAGGGTTCTGAAAACTGATTAGCATATAGAAATTCCTCTGCTGTCTTTACATCATTGAAAGTGAATAATGAGAATCCCATTTCGGCTATCTCCTTTCTGTAGGACCATGTAAGCTTCAATACTTATTCCGAGAACAAGTGACATGTCATCCGATAATTATTTATAGGGGCACGTGCGATCTTGTCAATGTTGTTAGAGGCCAAAATTCTCAACGGAGGAATTGCCTAAAGGAGGTCAAGTAGGTATCTGTGATTAATTTGTGAGTTTAAGAATTTCCCTTTTGCCTTCCAGGCCCATCATGTTTATACCTTTCTTGCTACTTGAATTTATCAGCTTGAGATGTTCGCCAACACTTTTGATTTACAGAGTTACTCACACTAGTTGTTAACTCGTCTAAATTAAGGACATTCTTACAAGTTATCTAATATTTCATTATGGCATCTAGCTAGAGGTTGAGTCGTTTTTTGCTGATCAATTGTTGCAGTTCCGGTTGCCAGGGGGATTTAATAGCTGTTTAACAATCTCTAGCGCTAAAGTACCTGCCTTTAGAGCATTTACCAAGGACTCCTGATCAAAGCTCTTTATGTGTAAACTGATATGCTCTAAACCGGAAGCAGGTGCATCTGTCCTAGGGACATCTCAATGATTGAGAATAGATTGAGAATAGTTGATTGTATCAGTGATAGGTTTGGAGGGCAAAAGGGACCTATTGGAAGTACATTTCCTCCCATCACTTTGAAAATAATTTGGAAGGATTTTGTGTACCTTCACTACATCTCCTTCAGATTCACAGGGTAATTCATAGAATTTCGCAGAAATGTGTCGCAAGCGGCTGGCGCAGAGTGTCCGCGTGCGATTGTCTGCGCCAGGCGCGTGCGCCAAAACCGATTTCCGCGCACAGCGTATTCATGGATTTTAGGCTCCCAAACCAGCCGTGGCGCAGAGTATCGCAGCAACCCTGCAGCAGCGCCAGTAACGCCCCCAAGAACGCCCTCGCGCAAGGAAAAGCAATCAAAATCGCTAAATCATCGCAAAGGGCTGCGCTAACCCTGGACCAGTTTACAGGGCTATCAAACAAGGAACGCAAAGCGGGTAACGTACATATCAGGGTACACGGGAAGTTTTACATGCGATTAGCCAGGGTACGTGTATGACAGGGGTACGCGTGAAGTTAAACACGCGATTAGCCAGTGTACGTGTATTACAGGGGTACGTGGGAATTTTCACACGCGATTTGGCTGGGTATGTGTATGACAGGGGTACGCGTGAAGTATTACACGCGATTAGCCAGGGTATGTGTATTACAGGGGTGCACGGGAATAATCACACGCAATTTGGCTGGGTACGTGTATTACAGGGGTGCGCGGGAATTATCACACGCGATTTGGCTGGGTACGTGTATTACAGGGGTGCGCGGGAATAATCACACGCGATTAGGCTGGGTGGGTCCTCACAGGTGTTCCCTGTACACCCTCCACGGCCCCTGCAGGCAGCCCACAAAACAGGGGACTACCCTGCACACCTGCTCATGTCTCCCACCCCCCACCCCCCCAGCAGTGTGGGGCACCCTCCACCAGGCCCCCACTCATGTCTCCCACCCACCCCCTCAGCCACCATGGGCAGCCCCCACCAGGCTCCCACCCATGTCTACCACCCCCCACCCCCCAGCCACCATGGCCAGCCCCCACCAGGCCCCCACTCATGTCCCCTATCACCCCCACCCCCCAGCCACCATGGGCAGCCCCCACGAGGCCCCCACTCATGTCTCCCACCCATCCCCACCCCCCAGCCACCATGGGCAGCCCCCACCAGGCCCCCACTCATGTCCCCTATCACCCCCACCCCCCAGCAGTGCAGGGGCAGCCTCCACCAGGCCCCCACTCATGTCTCCCAACACCCCCACCCCCAGCCACCATGGGCAGCCTCCACCAGGCCCCCACTCATGTCTCCCACCACCCCCACCCCCCCCAGCAGTGTGGGGCACCCTCCACCAGGCCCCCACCCATGTCTACCACCCCCCCCCACCCAGCAGCCACCATGGGCAGCCTCCACCAGGCCCCCACTCATGTCCCCTATCACCCCCACCCCCCAACCACCATGGGCAGCCCCCACCAGGCCCCCACCCATGTCTCCCACCCACCCACACCCCCCAGCCACCATGGGCAGCCTCCACCAGGCCCCCACTCATGTCTCCTATCACCCCCACCCCCCAGCAGTGCAGGGGCAGCCCCCACCAGGCCCCCACCCATGTCTCCCACCACCCCCACACCCCGGCCACCATGGGCAGCCTCCACCAGGCCCCCACTCATGTCTCCCACCACCCCCACCCACCAGCCACCATGGGCAGCCCCCACCAGGCCCCCACTCATGTCCCCTATCACCCCCACCCCCCAGCCACCATGGGCAGCCCCCACCAGGCTCCCACCCATGTCTACCACCCCCCCACCCCCCAGCCACTATGGGCAGCCCCCTCCAGGCCCCCACTCATGTCTCCCACCCACCCCCAACCCCCAGCCACCATGGGCAGCCTCCACCAGGCCCCCACTCATGTCTCCCACCACCCCCACCCCCCCAGCAGTGTGGGGCACCCTCCACCAGGCCCCCACCCATGTCTCCTACCACCCCCACCCCCCAGCCACCATGGGCAGCCCCCACCAGGCCCCCACTCATGTCTTCCACCCACCCCCACCCCCCAGCCACCATGGGCAGCCCCCACCAGGCCCCACTCATGTCCCCTATCACCCCCACCCCCCAGCAGTGCAGGGGCAGCCTCCACCAGGCCCCCACTCATGTCTCCCACCACCCCCATCCCCCCAGCCACCGTGGGCAGCCCCCACCAGGCCCCCACTCATGTCTTCCACCCACCCCCACCCCCCAGCCACCATGGGCAGCCCCCACCAGGCCCCACTCATGTCCCCTATCACCCCCACCCCCAGCAGTGCAGGGGCAGCCTCCACCAGGCCCCCACTCATGTCTCCCACCACCCCCACCCCCCCAGCCACCGTGGGCAGCCCCCACCAGGCCCCCACTCATGTCCCCTATCACCCCCACCCCCCAGCAGTGCAGGGGAAGCCTCCACCAGGCCCCCACTCATGTCTCCCACCACCCCCACCCACGAGCCACCATGGGCAGCCCCCACCAGGCCCCCACTCATGTCCCCTATCACCCCCAACCCCCAGCCACCATGGGCAGCCCCCACCAGGCTCCCACCCATGTCTACCACCCCCCACCCCCCAGCCACCATGGGCAGCCCCCACCAGGCCCCCACTCATGTCTCCCACCACCCCCACCTCCCCAGCAGTGTGGGGCACCCTTCACCAGGCCCCCACCCATGTCTCCCACCACCCCCACCCCCCAGCCACCATGGGCAGCCCCCACCAGGCCCCCACTCATGTCTCCCACCCACCCCACGCCCCAGCCACCATGGGCAGCCCCCACCAGGCCCCCACTCATGTCCCCTATCACCCCACCCCCCAGCAGTGCAGGGGCAGCCTCCACCAGGCCCCCACTCATGTCTCCCACCACCCCCACCCCCCAGCCACCATGGGCAGCCTCGACCAGGCCCCCACTCATGTCACCCACCACCCCCCCCAGCAGTGTGGGGCACCCTCCACCAGGCCCCCACCCATGTCTCCCACCACCCCCACACCCCAGCCACCATGGGCATCCCCCACCAGGCCCCCACTTGTGTCTCCCACCACCCCCACCCCCCAGCAGTGTGGGGCACCCTCCACCAGGCCCCCACCCATGTCTCCCACCACCCCCACCCCCCAGCCACCATGGGCAGCCCCCACCAGGCCCCCACTCATGTCTTCCACCCACCCCCACCCCCCAGCCACCATGGGCAGCCCCAACCAGGCCCCACTCATGTCCCCTATCACCCCCACCCCCAGCAGTGCAGGGGCAGCCTCCACCAGGCCCCCACTCATGTCTCCCACCACCCCCACCCCCCAGCCACCATGGGCAGCCCCCACCAGGCCCCCACTCATGTCCCCTATCACCCCCACCCCCCAGCAGTGCAGGGGAAGCCTCCACCAGGCCCCCACTCATGTCTCCCACCACCCCCACCCACCAGCCACCATGGGCAGCCCCCACCAGGCCCCCACTCATGTCCCCTATCACCCCCACCCCCCAGCCACCATGGGCAGCCCCCACCAGGCTCTCACCCATGTCTACCACCCCCCCACCCCCCAGCCACCATGGGCAGCCCCCACCAGGCCCCCACTCATGTCTCCCACCACCCCCACCTCCCCAGCAGTGTGGGACACCCTTCACCAGGCCCCCACCCATGTCTCCCACCACCCCCACCCCCCAGCCACCATGGGCAGCCCCCACCAGGCCCCCACTCATGTCTCCCACCCACCCCACGCCCCAGCCACCATGGGCAGCCCCCACCAGGCCCCCACTCATGTTCCCTATCACCCCACCCCCCAGCAGTGCAGGGGCAGCCTCCACCAGGCCCCCACCCATGTCTACCACCCCCACCCCCCAGCCACCATGGGCAGCCCCCACCAGGCCCCCACTCATGTCTCCCACCACCCCCACCTCCCCAGCAGTGTGGGGCACCCTTCACCAGGCCCCCACCCATGTCTCCCACCACCCCCAACCCCCAGCCACCATGGGCAGCCCCCACCAGGCCCCCACTCATGTCCCCTATCACCCCACCCCCCAGCAGTGCAGGGGCAGCCTCCACCAGGCCCCCACTCATGTCTCCCACCACCCCCACCCCCCAGCCACCAGGGGCAGCCTCCACCAGGCCCCCACCCATGTCTCCCACCACCCCCACCCCCCAGCCACCATGGGCATCCCCCACCAGGCCCCCACTCATGTCCCCTATCACCCCCACCCCCCAGCCACCATGGGCAGCCCCCACCAGGCCCCCACTCGTGTCTCCCAAAACTCCCACCCCCCCAGCAGTGTGGGGCACCCTCCACCAGGCCCCCACCCATGTCTCCCACCACCCCCACCCCCCAGCCACCATGGGCAGCCCCCACCAGGCCCCCACTCATGTCTCCCACCCACCCCCACACCCCAGCCAACATGGGCAGCCTCCACCAGGCCCCCACTCATGTCTCCCACCCACCCCCACCCCCCAGCCACCATGGGCAGCCTCCACCAGGCCCCCACTCATGTCTCCCACCACCCCCACCATGGGCAGCCCCCACCAAGCCCCCACGCATGTCCCCTATCACCCCCACCCCCCAGCCACCATGGGCAGCCCCCACCAGGCTCCCACCCGTGTCGACCACCCACCCAACCGCCCCAGCCACCATGGGCAGCCCCCACCAGGCCCCCACTCATGTCTCCCACCACCCCCCCAGCAGTGTGGGGCACCCTCCACCAGGCCCCCACCCATGTCTCCCACCACCCCCACACCCCCAGCCACCATGGGCAGCCCCCACCAGGCCCCCAATCATGTCTCCCACCCACCCCCACCCCCCAGCCACCATGGGCAGCCCCCTCCAGGCCCCCACTCATGTCTCCCACCCACCCCCACCCCCCAGCCACCATGGGCAGCCTCCACCAGGCCCCCACTCATGTCTCCCACCACCCCCACCCCCCAGCAGTGTGGGGCACCCTCCACCAGGCCCCCACCCATGTCTCCCACCACCCCCACCCCCCAGCCACCATGGGCAGCCCCCACCAGGCCCCCACTCATGTCTTCCACCCACCCCCACCCCCCAGCCACCATGGGCAGCCCCCACCAGGCCCCACTCATGTCCCCTATCACCCCCACCCCCAGCAGTGCAGGGGCAGCCTCCACCAGGCCCCCACTCATGTCTCCCACCACCCCCACCCCCCAGCCACCGTAGGCAGCCCCCACCAGGCCCCCACTCATGTCCCCTATCACCCCCACCCCCCAGCAGTGCAGGGGAAGCCTCCACCAGGCCCCCACTCATGTCTCCCACCACCCCCACCCACCAGCCACCATGGGCAGCCCCCACCAGGCCCCCACACATGTTCCCTATCACCCCCACCCCCCGGCCACCATGGGCAGCCCCCACCAGGCTCCCACCCATGTCTACCACCCCCCCACCCCCCAGCCACCATGGGCAGCCCCCACCAGGCCCCCACTCATGTCTCCCACCACCCCCACCTCCCCAGCAGTGTGGGGCACCCTTCACCAGACCCCCACCCATGTCTCCCACCACCCCCACCCCCCAGCCACCATGGGCAGCCCCCACCAGGCCCCCACTCATGTCTCCCACCCACCCCACGCCCCAGCCACCATGGGCAGCCCCCACCAGGCCCCCACTCATGTTCCCTATCACCCCACCCCCCAGCAGTGCAGGGGCAGCCTCCACCAGGCCCCCACTCATGTCTCCCACCCATCCCCACGCCCCAGCCACCATGGGCAGCCCCCACCAGGCCCCCACTCATGTCTCCCACCCACCCCACGCCCCAGCCACCATGGGCAGCCCCCACCAGGCCCCCACTCATGTTCCCTATCACCCCACCCCCCAGCAGTGCAGGGGCAGCCTCCACCAGGCCCCCACTCATGTCTCCCACCCATCCCCACGCCCCAGCCACTATGGGCAGCCCCCACCAGGCCCCCACTCATGTTCCCTATCACCCCACCCCCCAGCAGTGCAGGGGCAGCCTCCACCAGGCCCCCACTCATGTCTCCCACCCATCCCCACCCCCCAACCACCATGGGCAGCCCCCACCAGGCCCCCACCCATGTCTCCCACCCACCCACACCCCCCAGCCACCATGGGCAGCCTCCACCAGGCCCCCACTCATGTCTCCTATCACCCCCACCCCCCAGCAGTGCAGGGGCAGCCCCCACCAGGCCCCCACCCATGTCTCCCACCACCCCCACCCCCCAGCCACCATGGGCAGCCTCCACCAGGCCCCCACTCATGTCTCCCACCACACCCACCCACCAGCCACCATGGGCAGCCCCCACCAGTCCCCCACTCATGTCCCCTATCACCCCCACCCCCCAGCCACCATGGGCAGCCCCCACCAGGCTCCCACCCATGTCTACCACCCCCCACCCCCCAGCCACTATGGGCAGCCCCCTCCAGGCCCCCACTCATGTCTCCCACCCACCCCCACCCCCCAGCCACCATGGGCAGCCTCCACCAGGCCCCCACTCAAGTTCTCCCACCACCCCCACCCCCCAGCAGTGTGGGGCACCCTCCACCAGGCCCCAACCCATGTCTCCTACCACCCCCACCCCCCAGCCACCATGGGCAGCCCCCACCAGGCCCCCACTCATGTCTTCCACCCACCCCCCAGCCACCATGGGCAGCCCCCACCAGGCCCCACTCATGTCCCCTATCACCCCCACCCCCCAGCAGTGCAGGGGCAGCCTCCACCAGGCCCCCACTCATGTCTCCCACCACCCCCACCCCCCAGCCACCGTGGGCAGCCCCCACCAGGCCCCCACTCATGTCCCCTATCACCCCCACCCCCCAGCAGTGCAGGGGAAGCCTCCACCAGGCCCCCACTCATGTCTCCCACCACCCCCACCCACCAGCCACCATGGGCAGCCCCCACCAGGCCCCCACTCATGTCCCCTATCACCCCCACCCCCCAGCCACCATGGGCAGCCCCCACCAGGCTCCCACCCATGTCTACCACCCCCCCACCCCCCAGCCACCATGGGCAGCCCCCACCAGGCCCCCACTCATGTCTCCCACCACCCCCACCTCCCCAGCAGTGTGGGGCACCCTTCACCAGGCCCCCACCCATGTCTCCCACCACCCCCACCCCCCAGCCACCATGGGCAGCCCCCACCAAGCCCCCACTCATGTCTCCCACCCACCCCATGCCCCAGCCACCATGGGCAGCCCCCACCAGGCCCCCACTCATGTCCCCTATCACCCCACCCCCCAGCAGTGCAGGGGCAGCCTCCACCAGGCCCCCACTCATGTCTCCCACCACCCCCACCCCCCAGCCACCATGGGCAGCCTCGACCAGGCCCCCACTCATGTCACCCACCACCCCCCCCAGCAGTGTGGGGCACCCTCCACCAGGCCCCCACCCATATCTCCCACCACCCCCACCCCCCAGCCACCATGGGCATCCCCCACCAGGCCCCCACTCGTGTCTCCCACCACCCCCACCCCCCAGCAGTGTGGGGCACCCTCCACCAGGCCCCCACCCATGTCTCCCACCACCCCCACCCCCCAGCCACCATGGGCAGCCCCCACCAGGCCCCCACTCATGTCTTCCACCCACCCCCACCCCCCAGCCACCATGAGCAGCCCCCACCAGGCCCCACTCATGTCCCCTATCACCCCCACCCCCAGCAGTGCAGGGGCAGCCTCCACCAGGCCCCCACTCATGTCTCCCACCACCCCCACCCCCCAGCCACCATGGGCAGCCCCCACCAGGCCCCCACTCATGTCCCCTATCACCCCCACCCCCCAGCAGTGCAGGGGAAGCCTCCACCAGGCCCCCACTCATGTCTCGCACCACCCCCACCCACCATGGGCAGCCCCCACAAGGCCCCCACTCATGTCCCCTATCACCCCCACCCCCCAGCCACCATGGGCAGCCCCCACCAGGCTCCCACCCATGTCTACCACCCCCCCACCCCCAGCCACCATGGGCAGCCCCCACCAGGCCCCCACTCATGTCTTCCACCACCCCCACCTCCCCAGCAGTGTGGGGCACCCTTCACCAGGCCCCCACCCATGTCTCCCACCACCCCCACCCCCCAGCCACCATGGGCAGCCCCCACCAGGCCCCCACTCATGTCTCCCACCCACCCCAAGCCCCAGCCACCATGGGCAGCCCCCACCAGGCCCCCACTCATGTTCCCTATCGCCCCACCCCCAGCAGTGCAGGGGCAGCCTCCACCAGGCCCCCACCCATGTCTACCACACCCCCACCCCCCAGCCACCATGGGCAGCCCCCACCAGGCCCCCACTCATGTCTCCCACCACCCCCACCTCCCCAGCAGTGTGGGGCACCCTTCACCAGGCCCCCACCCATGTCTCCCACCACCCCCACCCCCCAGCCACCATGGGCAGCCCCCACCAGGCCCCCACTCATGTCCGCTATCACCCCACCCCCCAGCAGTGCAGGGGCAGCCTCCACCAGGCCCCCACTCATGTCTCCCACCACCCCCCAGCCACCAGGGGCAGCCTCCACCAGGCCCCCACCCATGTCTCCCACCACCCCCACCCCCCAGCCACCATGGGCATCCCCCACCAGGCCCCCACTCATGTCCCCTATCACCCCCACCCCCCAGCCACCATGGGCAGCCCCCACCAGGCCCACACTCGTGTCTCCCAAAACTCCCACCCCCCCCAGCAGTGTGGGGCACCCTCCACCAGGCCCCCACCCATGTCTCCCACCACCCCCACCCCCCAGCCACCATGGGCAGCCCCCACCAGGCCCCCACTCATGTCTCCCACCCACCCCCACACCCCAGCCAACATGGGCAGCCTCCACCAGGCCCCCACTCATGTCTCCCACCCACCCCCACCCCCCAGCCACCATGGGCAGCCTCCACCAGGCCCCCACTCATGTCTCCCACCACCCCCACCATGGGCAGCCCCCACCAGGCCCCCACTCATGTCCCCTATCACCCCCACCCCCCAGCCACCATGGGCAGCCCCCACCAGGCTCCCACCCGTGTCTACCACCCCCCCAACCCCCCCAGCCACCATGGGCAGCCCCCACCAGGCCCCCACTCATGTCTCCCACCACCCCCCCAGCAGTGTGGGGCACCCTCCACCAGGCCCCCACCCATGTCTCCCACCACCCCCACACCCCCAGCCACCATGGGCAGCCCCCACCAGGCCCCCAATCATGTCTCCCACCACCCCCACCCCCCAGCCACCATGGGCAGCCCCCTCCAGGCCCCAACACATGTCTCCCACCCACCCCCACCCCCCAGCCACCATGGGCAGCCTCCACCAGGCCCCCACTCATGTCTCCCACCACCCCCACCCCCCAGCAGTGTGGGGCACCCTCCACCAGGCCCCCACTCATGTCTCCCACCACCCCCACCATGGGCAGCCCCCACCAGGCCCCCACTCATGTCCCCTATCACCCACACCCCCCAGCCACCATGGGCAGCCCCCACCAGGCTCCCACCAGTGTCTACCACCCCCCCACCCCCCCAGCCACCATGGGCAGCCCCCACCAGGCCCCCACTCATGTCTCCCACCCCCCCAGCAGTGTGGGGCACCCTCCACCAGGCCCCCACCCATGTCTCCCACCACCCCCACCCCCCAGCCACCATGGACAGCCCCCACCAGGCCCCCAATCATGTCTCCCACCCACCCCCACCCCCCAGCCACCGTGGGCAGCCTCCACCAGGCCCCCACTCATGTCTCCCACACACCCCCACCCCCCAGCCACCATGGGCAGCCTCCACCAGGCCCCCACTCATGTCCCCCTGCCCACAGGCCCTGACAATCCTCAAGCATGGGCCTCATGGCCAGCCACCACAGCCCAAAGACACAACCAAGTATTACATGCGCCCATGATACTACTCCAATGGAAACAATGTAAATGAACACATGTGTCTCACACACACACAATGGTTGCAAGTGAACCTGAAAACCCATATCATGACATGCATGAAAACAATGAGATGAAACCACACATTGAAGAATGAAAAAATCAAAACAATGTATTAAAAACAACAGTAATGGCAATCAAAATTAAACAAAATACACAAGTAAAAAAAAAAGAAAATTAAGCTGGCTGACCCTTTTCAAATTAAAATCAATAAATGATAATCCAAAAAAATGTCTTCCAAAGTTCCAGTCCATAAAAAGTAAATGAAGGGGAAAAAAGAAATAGAAAACCATTGCTCCATGGAAAAAAATATTCATAGTAAAATAAATATCCAAATGCAAAGTCCAACTATGTACAAAGTATTCAGGGTCCATCATCCCAACAGAAGAAATGAAACCTACAAAAAAACCTCTGGAACTATATACAAAAGGTGGAGCAGTGTCCGTCGACTCCAAATAAAAATAAACAATAAAGGAAACCTATCACTAAATAACTATATACAATGGCGGCGGGCCAGTCCAGCGGCTCACTCAGTGGTGTTCCGGGCCAGGGCATCATCGAACTCCTCGTCTATGTCCCGGAGGCGGTCCTGTTCCATGGCCCCGAGGGTCCGCAGGGACGCTGACATGTTCACCTCCAACTCCCTGCGGATTGCCTCGAGGCACTCGGCCTGCCTCAGGGCCCTCCGCATGGAGTTCTCGACCCTGACCATCGTGAGCCGCGCCTCTTCCGCCTGCCGCCGCTCCGCATCTATGGCGTGGCCCAACCGCTGCCACACGGAAGACACTTCCCGTCCAGGGTCCTCCTGCCCTCCAGCCGATGCCTGCCCCTCCGATGTTGAAGGCCCCGAGCTATCGTGGCTCCCACCTACAGACTCCTGCTGCTGCAGCTGCTGCTGTCCATGTGCCCTGTCCGATGGTGCCTGCACATCCTCCTCCAGCTGGGGTGCAGTCGTTGATGTGGCCACCCCTGCTGGACGTCCGACTCCCGACTGTGGCAGGGATCTGTTGTCCACCAGCCTGGCCGCACGGTTGGAGGCAGCTCCACAGGGCACCCAGGTGACACATGGGTGGGAAGATGGCATGGAGGACGACTGGGGCATAGGGGGTTCTGTGGAGGAGGGGGTCGGAACAAGATCCAGGAAACGGAGGAATCCAGCCCTGGTGAGCTGTCCCAGTGGGTCAACGCGGTCAACGAGCCATGCGAGAAGGCGTGCAGACTCATCATGAAAAGACTGCAGGTCAGCTCGCATGGCCCGTTGACGCAACGCCACCCCACCCTGGACAGGCTCAACCTGGTGCAGGATAGCCACATCCACAGGGTGAGGAAGGCCAGGTGTTGTAAGCCAATCCCCTCCCTGAGAACGGGTCTGGAGGTAGGCATCCCCGCTGGTGCAAGATGATGCAGTGACAGGAGCAGGGACAGGATTGCACACAGGCACCTCTGCGGCGGCCTGTGCTGCCTCCTGTCCCTGATCCTGCACTGCACAACTAGCATCAGTGGAATCCCCACCTCCAGACCCCTCCTCTGTCGCTTGCACGTCCTCCTCCTCCTCCAAACCCCCCACCAACCTGGATGACTCCGTGCCATCTTCCTCCGTTGGGCCCTGTGGGGTCCCAGCTGCCCCTTCTGCTGCCGAGGAGTCCAACTCCAACCTCCGCCTCTTGGACCTCCCCTCGGCAGCTGCGGCCTGGGACACGGCACCGGACTCCTCCCTCCCCGACGAGATCAGAACCTGGGAGGGGATCCGGGCCTTGCGTCTCCGGCTGGTGGTGCGAACCCTGCCGCTGTGCTCCACAGCACCTTCTCCGCCATCTTCATCAGTTGACGCTGCAGACAGGGAGAAAGAAAACACAGGCATCAGGGCACTGTACAATGGACTCATACACACATGACAGTTATACATGAGTGGCATTGGCATCACAATCCCCAACACACATGTCATTTCAACTTGCACACATGAGCCATACCACAGCCATATTGCAACAGCCAGCACCATCCATTCACATACAACAGCATGAGCAGTCAAAGGTCATCCATACATCACATGCAACATAGGGAGTACACTACACATGCACACACACCAACAAACTTGCATGCATGTGTACACCTCCGCCAACTGTCGCAGTGTTCCGATCGACATCCATGTCACACCTGACAATCATTCCTCCACATCCTGTGCCATGCAAGCCCACACACACAAGCACCATCCATGTGTCACACATGAGACCCCTCGCATGTGTCACCCTCACGGCCCTGTACACCCCCCCTACTTGCCCACATAAAAATACATGTTCAACCTGCACACTCCTGGCACACCACCACACGCACAGCTTACAATCAGTATGCATGTACACTTACCGCTCGATTCCAGACGGGTCTGCCTCTCAAGGACCTGAACATGGAGCGCTGGGGATATGTGTTCCAGGACCCCCATCTGATCTTCCGACAAGTGGCCCCGGCGCCCCTTAGCATCCGCTGCCTTCAGGAGGCGCCGGGCCTTGTTGAGGGTCCTGGGCCTGAAGTTCTCCCAGCGCTTCCTGAAACGTTCGTAGTCACGGACGGCCACCTCCTCCGCGTTGATGGCACCAAGCAGCCATGTATCGCCATGCCGCCCAGCTTCTAAGTCCCAGTTTAGGGTGGACATTTGGTAAATGAAGCTGTCGTGGGTGGACCCGGGATAGTTGGCATATACTGAGGTGATGATTCCCTTGGCATTGCATACTACCTGCACGTTGATGGAATGCCAGTGCTTGCGGTTCCTATAGATGTGCTCAGATGCCCTGGGGGGACGTAGAGCCACATGGGTGCAGTCGATGGCACCTAGCACTTTGGGGAATCGTGCCATACCGTAAAAATCCAGGGCGGCAGCATGCCTTTCTGCAGGTGTTCTGGGCAGGTATATGTGCCTGCGGACTGATGGGCATGCAGTGATGATGTTCAAGACCTGGTGTAGGCAGCGTGACTGCGTGGCCTGTGACACCCCACCCACTATGGCACTTGTCCGCTGAAATGATCCAGTGGCTAAGAAGTGCAGTACATTGAGGACCTTCTCCAGGGGGCTGAGTGCTTGGGAGCACAGGGTGGGTGATGTGAGGTCATCCTCCCACTCACTCACCAGGTCCAGTATTTTGTGTGGTGGAAACCTGTACCTCCCATACACCTGGTCATCAGGCATCCTGAAAAGGCTGGTTTTGGGTGTGAAAATTCTGGCCCTGACTATCCTTCTCCTCCTCCTTTGGTAGCCCACGGCCACTGCTACTAGGAACGGTATATTCATCCTGGTGTCTGAGCTTGTTAGTTTTTTGCGCGTAAATTTATGCGTCCCGGGTCGACGTATGCCTGCTTCCTACTGGCGTACGTGTTTCTTTGCGCGTGTTGTAGGCGAGCGTGTGAAACTTCCCGCGCACCCCTGAAATCCAGTACCCAGGCCAATAGCATGTGGAAATTTCCGCGCACCCCGGAATACACGTGCGCTGATGTACTCGCGTGTGTAAGTGCCCGCGCACCCCTGAAATACACGTACATAGGCCAATCGCGTGTACGCGCACTTTTGTCCAATTACACGCGATGACACTCTGACGTGCAGTCTTTCCACGTGTGCTCTGTCATCACGTGCTATGAGGGAAACACCCGTGCGGGTCACGTCACAGACGCGCTTACGCGCTGAGGGCCTTTGGTCCAATAGAATTGCGTATGCGTGCTGACGCGCTTACGCGCTAAGGGCCTTTACTCGAATTTCATGCTGACGTGCAGGATTTTCATGTGCCAAATTACTCAGTATCAAGCTGGCCACGCGAAAAAACACGGAAGACCACGCTCCTGCCCAGAAGGCCGAATTACTGCCCCCCAGTGCCCCGAGCAGCCTCCCACGTGCCATCTGCTGCTGCCTGCCTGCCTGCTGCCACCGTGCCCTGCCATTTGGTGCCTGTACATCAGCCATCTGCAGGGGTCCAGTTGCTGTGTCCACCTCTGCTGGAACAGAAGACTCCCGACTGGGATAACATCGCTCCACAGCCCAGCCCCAGGACCCAGTTGCCCACCCACTCCTGCCTCTGGGGTTGCCATGTCGGGCACTTCGACATCTGGCACCAGTGGCAACCCCAGGCCAGAGGGGCAGAGGGGCACCAGCTTCACTGCCACCGAAGTTGGTGTCCTGGTGGAGCATGTCCTGGGGCAGTATGATGCCCTCTTTGGATCGTCCCGCGCCAGCAAGGAAGGACAGGAGAGGATCTGGGCCGACTGTGTGGTTGCCATCAACGCGGAGGGGGTGGCAACCCACGACGTCTAGAAGATCAAGAAGCGCTGGGAGGACTTGAGGTCCAGGACCCTCGTGAAGGCCCGGCGCCTCATGGAGGGGGGCCGGGGCCGCATGAGTTCCATCCAGATGAGGGTCCTGGAACGCGTACGCCCAGCGCTCCACGCCCAGATCCTTGAGAGGGAGACCCGTCTGGAGTTGAGCGGTAAGTGGCCAAGCATTGCTGTGTGAGACAGGGCATGTTGCGGTGTGCTGGTTGTCTGATACTTGCTTGTATGTGTGAAATAGGCCATGTATGCATGCATGTGTGCAGGGACATCATGGTAATGCATGTGCGACCAGTGATGTGTGAACCACATGGTTGTTGCATGTGTTTAAATGCAACATGGGGAGCCATATGCAGATTTTACACATGAGAGCATGCCAGTCTCTGTTCCTGGACATGGGTGGGGGTGAGGGATGGGTGCTGATGCCAGGTACATATATGATATCCATGTCTGTGTGCCTGACCTGCGTGTCTGTGACTTGTGAATGCCATGGATGCATGACATATGTCTGTGACAATGTACAGATTCACTGATGCAGCCTAGTCATCCTTGTATCCACTGTGATTGGGGTGTACGGGGCCAGATGGATGTGACTGAGGTGAAGTGTGTGCATGTGATAGGCATGACCCATGATGCATGTGAGTTCCATTACATTGTATGTTTCGAGAGTCCATTGGACATGTATGGAAATGTCCATGGCATGCACCATGACTGTCACTGTGTGTGTTTTGCCTGGACTGACACATGTGTTGTGGAGGGACATGATGGAAGTGTACTTTGACAGTGGCACTCATCTGCTATTGCTTCCTGTCTAGGGGACCATTGTACAGTACCCTGATGCTTGTGTTCTATGTCTCCCTCTACGCAGCGGCTAGTGAAGAAGAGGGCGGAGACGGCGCTGTGGAGCAAGGCGGCGGGGATGCCCCCACGGCTGCAGCGGAAGGGGTGGGTGAGCCCCCACAGGGGCCTGCTATGGTGGAAGACGGTGAGGAACCATCCAGGTTGGTGGTTTCCACAGAGGAGGAGGAGGCCGCCACTGAGGCGCACATGAGGCCTGGTGGGGGCATCCCTGCTGGTGCAAGTGGTGCAGTCCAGGGGCAGGAGCAGGAGGCAGCACAGGTCACCGTGGGGGGGCCTGTGCATGTCGCTGTCCCTGACCCTGTGAGTGCACCACCATGCACCAGCAGGGATGCCCCGTCCCAGGCCAGTCCGCAGGTAGAGGGGATGTCCATGTCACCTGACTCCCCTCCACCTGTGGACGAGGGGACCCGTGCCCGTATGGAGAAGGTCCTGATTGGGGTCGCGATGCGCGCGGGTGCAATTCGTGATGACGTGCGTGCTTCCCGGGAGGAGCACGCACGTCATCACGAAGAGCACCGTGCCGACGTGGCCCAATTGGGATCTTCCATGTTCGGGGGTTTCCTGCATGTGTCGGCCAATCTGGCGGCCCTCTCCTCCACTGTGGAGGCTATACGCCGGTGGTTCTCCTTGCCGTCTCCCGGCCCAGATGCCACCAGGGCCCCCTGTGGACCTGCCCTGACCAATGCAGCCAGCTCGGTGGGGATCCCATCCCTGCCACAGTCGGGAGTCCGAGGTCCAGCAGGGGTGGACACCACAGCAACTGTACCCCAGCAGATGGGGGATGTGCCAGCATCATCAGGCAGGGCACGTGCACGACGGCGTCGGTGGATTCCATCAGCCTGGATGCCGTTGTGCTGGCAGAGGCAGTTGCGTCGGAGGCAGCAGCAGAGTCAACGCGGGCGGCATCATGGCTCGGGGCCATCAACATCGGAGGGGCAGGCATCGGCAGGAGGGCAGGAGGACCCATGACAGGAAGTGTCTTCCGTGTGGCTGCGGTTGGGCCAGCAGATAGGAGCGGCGGCGGGTGGAAGAGGCGCGGCTCACGATGGTCAGGGCGGAGGACTCCATGCGGAGGGCCCTGAGGCGGGCCGAGTGCCTCGAGGCAATCCGCAGGGGGTTGGAGGAGCAGATGGCGTTGTCCCTGCAGATCCTCTGGGCCATGGAACAGGACCGCCTCCGGGACATAGACGAGGAGTTTGATGATGCCCTGGCCCAGAACACCACGGAGTGAGCCGCTGGACTTACCCGCCGCCTTTGTATATAGTTGTTTAGTTTTAGGTTTCCTTTGTTTCTTCTTATGATTTGGAGTCGACGGACACTGCTCCACTTTTTGTATATAGTTGCATTTTAGTTAGGGTTTTTTGTAGGTTTCCTTTGTTCAGTTGGGCTCATGGACCCTTCGATAGTTCTTCATTGGATTGTTTTATTTATTTCTTTTTTTATTTATTCACCATGGAGCAATGGTCTTTGCATTTATTTTCTCTCTCGGATTGATTTTATTTTTAATGTGACTTTGGACAACATTTTTTTGGATTTGGATTTGTAGTTTTGATTTTTTTGGACGGACATGCAGCTTATCTTTTTTTCATTGCCATTGTAGTTTGTTTCATTTCGTTTCCATTCAATTTTTTTTAATACAATTCTGTTTTCATACTTCACTGTGTGGTATCATCTCATTGGTTTCATGCATGTCATGTTGGGTGTTTTCCCATTCAATTGCAACCATTGTGTGTGACGGACATGGGTTCATTTGCTTTATGAACATTGGGGGTGTAACATGTAATTTCCATTTCCATGTGGGTGAATGGGTTACTTGGTAGGGCCTTTTGGCTGTGGAGGCTGACCATAACGCACATGATTGGGGATTGTGAGGACCTGGGTGCAGGGGGACATGAGTGGGGGCCTGGTGGTGCTGCCCCTGCACTGCTCGGGGGTGGGGGTGATAGGGGGACATGAGTGGGGGCCTGGTGGGGGGTGCCCTGCACTGCTGGGGGGTGGGGGTGGTGGGAGACATGAGTTGGACATGAGTGGGGGCCTGGTGGAGGGTGCCCTGCACTGCTGGGGGTGGGCGTGGTGGGAGAAATGAGTGGGGGCCTGGTGGAGGGTGCTCCTGGATGTTGGGGGTGGGGGTGCAGGGGGACATGAGTGGGGGCCTGGTGGAGGGTGCCCCTGCACTGCTGGGGGGTGGGGGTGGTGGGAGACATGAGTTGGACATGAGTGGGGGCCTGGTGGAGGGTGCCCTGCACTGCTGGGGGTGGGCGTGGTGGGAGAAATGAGTGGGGGCCTGGTGGAGGGTGCTCCTGGATGCTGGGGGGTGGGGGTGCAGGGGGACATGAGTGGGGGCCTGGTGGAGGGTGCCCCTGCACGGCTGGGGGGTGGGGGTGGTGGGAGACATGAGTTGGACATGAGTGGGGGCCTGGTGGAGGGTGCCCCTGGATGCTGGGGGGTGGGGGTGCAGGGGGACATGAGTGGGGGCCTGGTGGAGGGTGCCCCTGGATGCTGGGGGGGTGGGGGTGATAGGGGACATGAGTGGGGGCCTGGTGGAGGGTGCCCCTGGATGCTGGGGGGTGGGGGTGATAGGGGACATGAGTGGGGGCCTGGTGGAGGGTGCTCCTGGATGCTGGGGGGTGGGGGTGCAGGGGAACATGAGTTGGACATGAGTGGGGCCTGGTGGAGTGTGCCCCTGGATGCTAGGGGGTGGGGGTGATAGGGGACATGAGTGGGGGCGTGGTGGAGGGTGCCCTGCACTGCTGGGGGGTGGGGCTGCAGCGGGACATGAGTGGGGGCCTGGTGGAGGGTGCCCCTGGATGCTGGGGGGTCGGGGTGCAGGGGGACATGAGTGGGGGCCTGGTGGAGGGTGCCCCTGGATGCTGGGGGGTGGGGGTGATAGGGGACATGAGTGGGGGCCTGGTGGAGGGTGCACCTGGATGCTGGGTGGTGGGGGTGGTGGGAGACATGAGTTGGACATGAGTGGGGGCCTGGTGGAGGGTGCCCTGCACTGCTGGGGGGTGGGGGTGGTGGGAGACATGAGTGGGGGCCTGGTGGAGGGTGTTCTGCACTGCTGGGGGGTGGGGGTGCAGGGGGACATGAGTTGGACATGAGTGGGGGCCTGGTGGTGCTGCCCCTGCACTGCTGGGGGGTGGGGGTGATAGGGGCCATGAGTGGGGGCCTGGTGGAGGGTGCTCCTGGATGCTGGGGGGTGGGGGTGGTGGGAGACATGAGTTGGACGTGAGTGGGGGCCTGGTGGAGGGTGCCCTGCACTGCTGGGGAGTGGGGGTGCAGGGGGACATTAGTGGAGGCCTGGTGGAGGGTGCCCCTGGATGCTGGGGGGTGGGGGTGCAGGGGGACATGAGTGGGGGCCTGGTGGAGGGTGCCCCTGGATGCTGGGGGGTGGGGGTGATAGGGGACATGAGTGGGGGCCTGGTAGAGGGTGCCCCTGGATGCTGGGGGGTGGGGGTGATAGGGGACATGAGTGGGGGCCTGGTGGAGGGTGCTCCTGGATGCTGGGGGTTGGGGGTGCAGGGGGACATGAGTTGGACATGAGTGGGGGCCTGTTGGTGCTGCCCCTGCACTGCTGGGGGGTGGGGGTGATAGGGGCCATGAGTGGGGGCCTGGTGGAGGGTGCCCTTGGATGCTGGGGGGTGGGGGTGGTGGGAGACATGAGTTGGACATGAGTGGGGGCCTGGTGGAGGGTGCCCTGCACTGCTGGGTGTGGGGGTGGTGGGAGACATGAGTTGGACATGAGTGGGGGCCTGGTGGAGGGTGCCCTGCACTGCTGGGGGGTGGGGGTGGTGGGAGACATGAGTGGGGGCCTGGTGGAGGGTGCCCTGCACTGCTGGGGGGTGGGGGTGCAGGGGGACATGAGTTGGACATGAGTGGGGGCCTGGTGGTTCTGCCCCTGCACTGCTGGGGGGTGGGGGTGATAGGGGCCATGAGTGGGGGCCTGGTGGAGGGTGCCCCTGGATGCTGGGTGGTGGGGGTGGTGGGAGACATGAGTTGGACATGAGTGGGGGCCTGGTGGAGGGTGCCCTGCACTGCTGGGGGGTGGAGGTGCAGGGGGACATGAGTGGGGGCCTGGTGGAGGGTGCCCCTGGATGCTGGTGGGTGGGGGTGCAGGGGGACATGAGTGGGGGCCTGGTGGAGGGTGCCCCTGGATGCTGGGAGGTGGGGGTGATAGGGGACATGAGTGGGGCCCTGGTGGAGGGTGCCCCTGGATGCTGGGGGGTGGGGGTGATAGGGGACATGAGTGGGGGCCTGGTGGAGGGTGCTCCTGGATGCTGGGGGGTGGGGGTGGTGGGAGACATGAGTTGGACATGAGTGGGGGCCTGGTGGAGGGTGCCCTGCACTGCTGGGGGTGGGGGTACAGGGGGACATGAGTTGGACATGAGTGGGGGCCTGGTGGTTCTGCCCCTGCACTGCTGGGGGGTAGGGGTGATAGGGGCCATGAGTGGGGGCCTGGTGGAGGGTGCCCCTGGATGCTGGGTGGTGGGGGTGGTGGGAGACATGAGTTGGACATGAGTGGGGGCCTGGTGGAGGGTGCCCTGCACTGCTGGGGGGTGGAGGTGCAGGGGGACATGAGTGGGGGCCTGGTGGAGGGTGCCCCTGGATGCTGGGAGGTGGGGGTGATAGGGGACATGAGTGGGGGCCTGGTAGAGGGTGCCCCTGGATGCTGGGGGGTGGGGGTGATAGGGGACATGAGTGGGGGCCTGGTGGAGGGTGCTCCTGGATGCTGGGGGGTGGGGGTGGTGGGAGACATGAGTTGGATATGAGTGGGGGCCTGGTGGAGGGTGCCCTGCACTGCTGGGGGGTGGGGGTGCAGGGGGACATGAGTGGGGGCCTGGTGGAGGGTGCCCTTGGATGCTGGGGGGTGGGGGTGCAGGGGGACATGAGTGGGGGCCTGATGGAGGGTGCCCCTGGATGCTGGGGGGTGGGGGTGATAGGAGACATGAGTGGGGGCCTGGTGGAGGGTGCCCCTGGATGCTGGGGGGTGGGGGTGATAGGGGACATGAGTGGGGGTCTGCTGGAGGGTGCTCCTGGATGCCGGGGGGGTGGGGGTGCAGGGGGACATGAGTTGGACATGAGTGGGGGCCTGGTGGAGGGTGCCCCTGGATGCTGGGGGGGTGGGGGTGATAGGGGACATGAGTGGGGGCCTGGTGGAGGGTGCCCTGCACTGCTGGGGGTGGGGGTGCAGGGGGACATGAGTGGGGGCCTGGTGGAGGGTGCCCCTGGATGCTGGGGGGTGGGAGTGCAGGGGGACATGAGTGGGGGCCTGGTGGAGGGTGCCCCTGGATGCTGGGGGGTGGGGGTGATAGGGGACATGAGTGGGGGCCTGGTGGAGGGTGCCCTGGATGCTGGGGGGTGGGGGTGGTGGAAGACATGAGTTGGACATGAGTGGGGGCCTGGTGGAGGCTGCCCTGCACTGCTGGGGGGTGGGGGTGGTGGGAGACATGAGTGGGGGCCTGGTGGAGGGTGCCCTGCACTGCTGGGGGGTGGGGGTGATAGGGGCCATGAGTGGGGGCCTGGTGGAGGGTGCCCCTGGATGCTGGGGGGTGGGGGTGGTGGGAGACATGAGTTGGACATGAGTGGGGGCCTGGTGGAGGGTGCCCCTGCACTGCTGAGGGGTGGGGGTGGTGGGAGACATGAGTTGGACATGAGTGGGGGCCTGGTGGAGGGTGCCCTGCACTGCTGGGGGTTGGGGGTGCAGGGGGACATGAGTGGGGGCCTGGTGGAGGGTGCCCCTGGATGCTGGGGGGTGGGGGTGATAGGGGCCATGAGTGGGGGCCTGGTGGAGGGTGCCCCTGGATGCTGGGGGGTGGGGGTGGTGGGAGACATGAGTTGGACATGAGTGGGGGCCTGGTGGAGGGTGCCCCTGCACTGCTGCGGGGTGGGGGTGGTGGGAGACATGAGTTGGACATGAGTGGGGGCCTGGTGGAGGGTGCCCTGCACTGCTGGGGGTTGGGGGTGCAGGGGGACATGAGTGGGGGCCTGGTGGAGGGTGCCCCTGGATGATGGGGGGTGGGGGTGCAGGGGGACATGAGTGGGGGCCTGGTGGAGGGTGCCCCTGGATGCTGGGGGGTGGGGGTGATAGGGGACATGAGTGGGGGCCTGGTGGAGGGTGCCCCTGGATGCTGGGGGGTGGAGGTGATAGTGGACATGAGTGGGGGCCTGGTGGAGGGTGCTCCTGGATGCTGGGGGGTGGGGTGCAGGGGGACATGAGTTGTACATGAGTGGGGGCCTGGTGGTGCTGCCCCTGCACTGTTGGGGGGCGGGGGTGATAGGGGCCATGAGTGGGGGCCTGGTGGAGGGTGCCCCTGGATGCTGGGGGGTGGGGGTGGTGGGAGACATGAGTTGGACATGAGTGAGGGCCTGGTGGAGGGTGCCCTGCACTGCTGGGGGGTGGGGGTGGTGGGAGACATGAGTGGGGGCCTGGTGGAGGGTGCACTGCATTGCTGGGGGGTGGGGGTGCAGGGGGACATGAGTTGGACATGAGTGGGGGCCTGGTGGTTCTGCCCCTGCACTGCTGGGGGGTGGGGGTGATAGGGGCCATGAGTGGGGGCCTGGTGGAGGGTTCCCCTGGATGCTGGGGAATGGGGGTGGTGGGAGACATGAGTTGGACATGAGTGGGGGCCTGGTGGAGGGTGCCCCTGCACTGCTGAGGGGTGGGGGTGGTGGGAGACATGAGTTGGACATGAGTTGGGGCCTGGTGGAGGGTGCCCTGCACTGCTGGGGAGTGGGGGTGCAGGGGGACATGAGTGGGGGCCTGGTGGAGGGTGCCCCTGGATGCTGGGCGGATGGGGGTGCAGGCGGACATGAGTGGGGGCCTGGTGGAGGGTGCCCCTGGATACTGGGGGGTGGGGGTGATAGGATACATGAGTGGGGGCCTGGTGGAGGGTGCCCCTGGATGCTGGGGGGTGGGGGTGATAGGGGACATGAGTGGGGGCCTGGTGGAGGGTGCTCCTGGATGCTGGGGGTGGGGGTGCAGGGGGACATGAGTTGAACATGAGTGGGGGCCTGATGGAGGGTGCCCCTGGATGCTGGGGGGTGGGGGTGGTGGGAGACATGAGTTGGACATGAGTGGGGGCCTGGTGGAGGGTGCCCTGCACTGCTGGGGGGTGAGGGTGCAGGGGGACATGAGTGGGGGCCTGGTGGAGGGTGGCCCTGGATGCTGGGGGGTGGGGGTGATAGGGGACATGAGTGGGGGCCTGGTGGAGGGTGCTCCTGGATGCTGGGGGGTGGGGGTGCAGGGGGACATGAGTTGGACATGAGTGGGGGCCTGGTGGATGGTGCTCCTGGATGCTGGGGGGTGGGGGTGCAGGGGGACATGAGTTGGACATGAGTGGGGGCCTGGTGGAGGGTGCCCCTGGATGCTGGGGGGTGGGGGTGATAGGGGACATGAGTTGGACATGAGTGGGGGCCTGGTGGAGGGTGCTCCTGGATGCTGGGGGGTGGGGGTGCAGGGGGACATGAGTTGGACATGAGTGGGGGCCTGGTGGAGGGTGCCCCTGGATGCTGGGGGGTGGGGGTGATAGGGGACATGAGTTGGACATGAGTGGGGGCCTGGTGGAGGGTGCCCTGGATGCTGGGGGGTGGGGGTGCAGGGGGACATGAGTGGGGGCCTGGTGGAGGGTGCCCCTGGATGCTGGGGGTGGGGGTGCAGGGGGACATGAGTGGGGGCCTGGTGGAGGGTGCCCCTGGATGCTGGGGGGTGGGGGTGATAGGATACATGAGTGGGGGCCTGGTGGAGGGTGCCCCTGGATGCTGGGGGTGGGGGTGATAGGGGACATGAGTGGGGGCCTGGTGGAGGGTGCTCCTGGATGCTGGGGGTGGGGGTGCAGGGGGACGTCAGTTGGACATGAGTGGGGGCCTGGTGGAGGGTGCCCCTGGATGCTGGGGGGTGGGGGTGGTGGGAGACATGAGTTGGACATGAGTGGGGGCCTGGTGGAGGGTGCCCTGCACTGCTGGGGGTGGGGGTGCAGGGGGACATGAGTGGGGGCCTGGTGGAGGGTGCCCCTGGATGCTGGGGGGTGGGGGTGATAGGGGACATGAGTGGGGGCCTGGTGGAGGGTGCTCCTGGATGCTGGGGGGTGGGGGTGCAGGGGGACATGAGTTGGACATGAGTGGGGGCCTGGTGGAGGGTGCCCCTGGATGCGGGGGGTGGGGGTGATAGGGGACATGAGTGGGGGCCTGGTGGAGGGTGCCCCTGGATGCTGGGGGGTGGGGGTGATAGGGGACATGAGTTGGACATGAGTGGGGGCCTGGTGGAGGGTGCCCTGGATGCTGGGGGGTGGGGTGCAGGGGGACATGAGTTGGACATGGGTGGGGGCCTGGTGGAGGGTGCCCTGCACTGCTGGGGGGTGTGGGTGCAGGGGGCCATGAGCGGGGGCCTGGTGGAGGGTGCCCCTGGATGCTGGGTGGTGGGGGTGATAGGGGACATGAGTGGGGACCTGGTGGAGGTTGCCCCACACTGCTGGGGGGTGTGGGTGCTGGGTGACATGAGCAGGTGTGCAGGGTAGTCCTCTGTGGTGTCGGCTGCCTGCAGGGGCCGTGGAGGGTGTACAGGGAATACCTGGGAGCACACAGCCAAATCGCGTGTAGAATTTCCCGCGTACCCCTGAAATACACGTACCCAGCCAAATCGCGTGTGGAAATTCCCACGCACGTACCCTGCCAAATCGCGTGTGGGACTCCCCGCGCACCCCTGAGATCCACGTACCCAGCCAAATCGCGTGTGGAAATTCCCACGCACATACCCGGCCAAATCGCGTGTGGAACTTCCCGCTCACCCCTGAAATCCACGTACCCTGCCAAATCGCGTGTGGGACTTCCCGCCCACCCCTGAGATCCACTTACCCAGCCAAGTCGCGTGTGGAAATTCCCGCGCACGTACCTGGCCACATCACGTGTGGAACTTCCCGCGCACCCCTGAAATCCACATACCCTGCCAAATCGCGTGTGAGACTTCCCGCGCACCCCTGCGATCCACGTACCCAGCCAAGTCGCGTGTGGAAATTCCTGCGCACGTACCCGGCCAAATCGTGTGTGGAACTTCCCGCACCCCTGAAATCCACGTCCCCTGCCAAATCGCATGTGAAAGTTCCCACGCACCCCGGAATACACGCACACGTTATTTTTCAGTCAGCAGGTGCCCGTGTTTGTGGGCACCCCTTTACACGTCATTTGTCCTGGAGGGCCACAGTATAGGACATTCATCATAGCTGTATATAGGTGCTATTTGTTGGCGCACCTTTTGGCGCACATTTATTACAGCCGCAGAGACGCTACCGCCTGCTTTCTTGTGTGTTTGTGCCTGTGCGCTGGTTTGACCGTGCGCTTTTTTGCCCTATTCGATTCCATGAATACGTGTTGTAGGCGAGCGTGTGGGCGTTCCGCGCACTTGCACCCAGTACTTCCCCCGTGACGCCCACATTTTGGCAAGTTGTTCCCCATTCCGAGTGTTACGCCCCGTGTTCCGCCTACTTTTGTTGTGTGCGCCGCGCTATGTGCGATTTTCACTGTGGCCTGTGCGATTTTCGCTGTGACCTGGCACACGCCGTTAGATGGCCTGTGCGCCAACGTGCGCCGTGCACTTTTTTAGCGCACATCTGATGGTTTTCTCGCGCACGGCCTTCCATGAATCGATGTGCGCTGCTTTTCGTGCGATTTTCGCACTTGCACTGCGATTTTCGCTATTCCACTGCGAATCGCACGTTTTTGGCCACTTGCGCCGCGCTAATTATTCCATGAATCGGCCTGTCAATCACAGTAGTGGAAGTATTTCCAGATTCAGACCTAACTGGTGGATTAGAGCACTCTGAGTGAATCTCCACAGTAACTGTATCTTCATTACTGCAACAAATTGTCATTAATTTATTGTTATTTAACGCTAATACCCTGTCACGTTTTGTTCCAAGATGTACTTGACTTTCCTTGGAAAGTTGGGCAACATCCATCGCATCCTCCCCTCCACTAACAGAGACCGCCAAAATCTATTTTTTTGCTTTTTTCATTTTTTCATTGGCGGATCTCCTTTTTTTCCCAGCACATTTGATCACATGTTTTTGGTTTTTGCAATATTGTTTAGATGTATAACCTGCATACTTCTTGGTGTGTTCCTCAGATGGTTCTCCATTCTTTTGCTGTTCAATAAAATTAGTTAAAACTGTCAGGCTATCAGCAAGTGCCTCCCTCTTTGGGGTCGGTTCGATGGCTGTAGACAGGCATAGATTATTCCTAAATTTGGTTAGGGAGGAGTTGATTGTCCCTATCTCTAGTAACAACATGTCCATCCCTTTGGGTGGTAAAGTCTCAAAACCAGGTGTGTTGGCAATGTAAGACTCAATCGATTGTGTTCCTTGTTCATGAGTGATTCTGACTTTTGTAACTTCCACATTCTTTATACCATACTGGGTCCCTTTGAGGGCAAATATGAAACCTTCTAACCTATTTACTTTAGTCATGATATCAATTATGGTACGTTTAATATCTCATAATTCCAAATGGGTGATATCATGACCTTTGTCGAGTAAGTCCAGAATCCGAATTATAACAGGAAAGGTAAAAGGTTCCTGTTCTTTTGAAGTAGATGGTAAACGGGCGTCCCTAACAGTAATCTGAGAGGAGGGAACACATAACACTGGACTCTGAATTGGTTCATTTTCAGATGCTATACAATTTGGGGTATTATTTGCCATTTAAACATGCAGAGGTGGACTAGGCGGGTCTAAAAAACCATTTCCATAGCCGAGTTCACTTGGGTCCCGTGTCTTAGGTATCAGTGGGGTTAATAGACCAATACATAGGGCCTCATTACACGTTGTGCGGTAAAAATCTCAAATTACCGGCATGGCGCTCTTAACTTGTCTGCCCTCACAAGAGGGCGCTAATAGCGTACCATTACGAGTACGCGGACACGAGCATAGCGCCATGCCGGTAATGACCCTACCGCCATGCCGCTAAAGACCCCAAAAAGTCACTTACCGCCCTCGACTAAAGTGCAGATAGCACCTCTGCCCTCACGCTGCATGCAAATAGCATTGCCATCCTCTGCTCCTGGACCTGTTTGGAGTAGCTTGCAGTTGCAAATCATCAGGGACACCCTCAACATGCCCAAGGCATTGAAAGAAACCACCGACCGGCATCGGAAAGGAAAATTTACCTCAGAGGAGCTAATCATGCTGACCCAGACCCTGGCTGACAATGCCGCCGTTATCTTTGCCAACGACATGCGGCGGGAGACACTTATTAAAAAAAAGGCAATCTGGGATGATGTTGCGGTGAAAGTTAGTGCTACCACCACCCGCAATGTGCGTGAGTGCAGGAAAAGGTGGGATGACCTCAGACTCCGGGTGAGAAGCATCCTTGCCGAAAACCACAGAATAGCCATTGCAGGTGGATCCGGTTCACCCATCAAACTAAAGGAATGGGAGGAGACCTGTGAGAACCTAATCGGAGTGGAATGCATTGAGGGAGTCGGCACTATGGAGCATGGCGTGGTAACCACTTCAGATGGAGGTGAGTGTACACATGACAGGATGCTATGTGAATGTACTGGTCCCCCCAAATGTGAGCCCAGAATCATCTCAGGGATGGACAAACATCCACACATGCATCCATCCCTGCCCATGTCAGTGTCAGACCCAAATACACACACATGCACACATCACCAGAGACAAGTGCCAAACACAACCATGCATGGATGAGGCACTGAACTGACACATCACCTGCATCCCCAACAATGAAGTCCCAATGGCCACAACTGCATTATTGATGTATTCTGCATAAAGTACATAGAAACGTAACCAATGCCATCCGCCTTCTTGTCCCTGACAGGCATACAGACATTGAGGATGCCGGAAATGCATCCCAGGCACCCCCTGCAAGTAAGAGAACACGGGCACAGGACTCTGAGGACACCTCCACGACATCAAGGGGCAAGGGGGGAAGGTTCCACATGATGAGTGTCAAGCATCAGAGGAGTGCCACTGCCAGGATAGAAGTAGCCACACCACCAACTACAGCCCTCCCACCGGAGGTGAACCCACAACCACCAATCCCAGCCACGGAGGGCCCACCATCAGCTGCACCAAGCTCCGCTGGAGAGGCAGCAGCCACTGCCCCACTATCTGATGTTGAGGACACAACATATGTCGCAATGGGGATGCACACCCCAACCCCCCCCCCTGGAACCTCTGAGCCATCACCACTCCAGACACCTGGGTCTGATGCCACTGGCGAGGACAACATTCTAGGTTCTATGTCTCCCACGGTGGCTTCACCTGCTGACATGGATGCATCAGAGGGCACAGCAGCCACTCCACCAGCACCCAGCACTGCCCTTGACCTGACCACCATCAGCCAGCGGCAACAGGAACTAACTGTGCTGGTTGGCCAGCATGTGGAGGAGGCTGCCCATCTCAGGGAGGAGATTGTGGAGACAGCAAGGCACTCCAGGGAGGGGATGGAGGCCTGTACAGACAGGCTGTGTGTAAGTGAGGCAGACTTAGGGAGGTCCTCACTCGAATAGCGGACACGATGGAGTGCCACTTCACACCACCAGGACAGTCAGCCACGTCATCATGTGCTGGTTCAACACAGACAAGCCCCCTCCGCCTCTCCACACGCACCACCAGGCGCATGTTTAGCCAGCCTCCAAATGCTGCTGCAGACAATGGCCAATAGGGAGTTAATTGTGAAGCTTCTGCGTGCATGGCCCAATGCAAACATAGTGGCAGACACATGAGGAACTGTTGTGGGGGGTGGGGGAAAGGGTGTTATGGGTCTGTTGTGGGGAGTGGGGGAAAGGGTGTCATGGGTCTGTTGTGGGGGTGGGTGGAAGGGTGTTATGGATCTGTTGTGGGCGTTGGGTGGAAGGGTGTTATGGGTCTGTTGTGGGGGGTGGGTGGAAGGGTATTATGGGTCTGTTTTGGGGGGTGGGTGGAAGGGTGGTGGGATGTTTGGGGACATGCACTTTTTCATCTTTCCGTTACTTAATACACTGGTGTCTGATCAAAACATAGGCTTGGACATCTTCATTGTGTTTGTGTACTTTGTTGGCGACAGGGTCTATTGCGTGCTTCCAAACATACACCAGTGCATTCATACCCATATCCATGTGACAGTAAAAAACCACATTACTCAGAATATTTGGTTGATCAGATGTTGTCTCACAGCACGTCCCTCTTGACCATCCCCTCTTGCATGTCCTGCATCCCCTTCACCTCCGTCCTCATCACCATCATCATCCTCATCAGGTGCTTCCATTTCAACGTCAGGGGGCAGTGGCACATTCCGTCTGATACACATATTGTGCAGCATGACACATGCCATGGTGATCTTGGCTACCTTCTCGTGGCCATACAGGAGAGTGCTACCGGACCTGCTAATGCACCTAAACCGTGTCTTCAAAAGGCCAAAAGTCTGCTCAATCACGTTGCGGGTACGGGTATGTGCACGATTGTATTCCTCCTCCTGCCTGTTCTGTGGGTTCCATTCAGGGGTAAGGAGCCACCTCTTCAGGGGATAGCCAGCATCACCTGTATGGGGGGACAAATGGGGACCTGTTACTGTTCAGCTCAAGTGCGGCCAGTTCATTTCAGGCTTTTTTAATTTGCATTGTGATTGAAGTGCACAATTAACAGCATACATGCAGACTGTCTGTGTGACTGGAATGTGAAAAGGTAAGGGCGACCCTGCAAGTACACATGCCCCGTCAATGCCTACAACAGTAATTGACATGTCCTGGCTGAAGCCGTGTGTTAGGGGTTCCTTGGTCCTAGGCAGATTTGGTATCACACTGCTGGTGTACTGCCATTCCAACATTGATTTTGCCATGCTGAGAGGCATCACTTGAGTTGTGCTATAAGTGCGTGGTGTAATGCTATGGCTAGGGGTGATCCCTTTGCATGCATTCAAGACCACAATGCATTATTGCTGTTGTGCTGCGCTGCTCATTGAGTAGGACTATTTTGGTGGCATGTGTCATGATGCCTACCCCCGGAGCACCAGGCCAGGCCCAGCACCCCCGGAAGCAGGCATCATGCCATCGGGTAAAAGCCCAGCGGCCCCTTATAGGGGCTCTTTGGACTCAGTCCTGGCGCCTTTGGCGCCAGGCTCATGTTGGACATCAGTCCTGGCGCCATAGGTGCCAGGCTCATAAAGGGAAGTGTTTTGTGCACTTATCTGATGCAGACCATGCTGCACGCTTCAGGCCTCCCTGAGACCTGAAAGGGACTATATTTTCATAGGGACTATTTTTTCACTCGGGCGCGGCCAGGGAAGGATACATACCTAGTTGGGGAAGGATACATACCTGGGACTTCTTTAGAGGCTATTTAAGCCACCCCCAGACAGATAGGAAGAAACAAAAGGTGAGCAGAAGGAACACAGAAGGAAAGCCTGATTAACAGCCATAATACTTACCGGCTATTCTTCCACATTTCGGGTCGGCGCCGCCCCGTTGGCAGGTACCGTACCCCGGCCCCTATGGGGAAAGGACAAGAGACATTTCTGGGGAATGATAAGGACATTTAGAGGGATCGCCCTCATCACTACTCACCTCGGCAGTTTAACCCCTCGACGCATCGCCTTCATTCTGCACCTGAAATAAAGGACAGATCACAGGTTATAAAGACAACGTAAAGGGGGCCTCACTTGAACTTTGAACTTTCATACTTACGGCGCATCGCTCAGGAAAGTCAAGTGGATTTTGCCAGCGCCATTCTGAAAACCAGTGAAGTAACTGGACGAACGCGCGCCCCTGCACCAGAAGCAGGATGGAGAGTTCATCCTTCGAAACCATAAGGTGAGCTTAAACTGGGGTTTGGAGGAAGTTAGAGAGGAACGAAGAGGGAAAGGGGGGTGCTTGCATACTATTCTGCAGACTGTTAATCCCCTTTCTCATCTGCAGAAGGATATTCCTACGGGCCAGGCAAGCACGATTTGGAGGTCCTGTCCAATCAGTGTTCCGGGTCCTGCGCATCACGCTAGAAGAGGCGACAGCAATCCAGACTAGACCAGCGCCCCCGTGGGAACCAGGTGAGCATTACAGAATGCGAAGCCTTCCTACAAATTCCCACCCATGCGCTATGGAAACTTCCGAAACTGACCAGTTGGCCCAATTACTGGGGGAATTACGGGCCGAAGTACACGACGCTCGTCAAGAGACTAGTGCCCTCAGGAGGGAAGTGATTGTAATAAAGGATAGAGCTGATGACCTGGTTAGACAGCTTTTGCAAGGTCAAGCTGGACAAACTCCTTTACCCAGTTCCGGGGGGAACCCCGCTCCTGTGGTTTCCAGTAACCCGGTGCAGATTAATCTACCTGGAAACATGCCGCTGGCCCCACCTGAACGCTGTGCTGGGGACCCCAAACGATTTGCCGTATTCATGAATCAGTGCCGTTTGCACTTCCTATGCAGACCTGGGGCCTTCCCTAATGATCAGACCAAGGTAGCCTTTGTGTTGTCATATCTCAGCGGCTGTGCTGCCGATTGGTCAGTCCCACTGGTAACTCAAGATGACCCTATTCTTCGTGATTTTCAAGGATTTCAAACAAGCATGGAAAGGTTATTTGCTCGACACTCCCAGGGACAGGCTCTGGATGACGAACTTCTATCTCTGCGACAGGGCAATCAAGACCTTCTATCCTACATTGCAACCTTCAATAGACTAATTGTGGAAACTGGTTGGCCAGAGGATAAAAGAATCACGTTATTCTATCGAGGTCTACGCGGAGAACTTAAAGATGTCCTGGCAAAAGTTGTAAATCTGCCCCAAGAATGCACTGAATATATATACTTAGTGGTCCAATTGGATCACAGGCTGCAAAACAGAAAAGCAGATCGGTCCAAGTTTGAAACCCAGGTGTTGGCCAAGACCCACGCTAACCCCAAGGGGGCTGATGGCTCGGAGCCTATGCAAATCGGAGGCGTTAAAGGACCCCTAACTCAAAAAGAACGGGAAAGAAGACGACAGATGCAATTATGCCTTTATTGTGGGTCCTCTGTACACTTTGTACGAGATTGCCCGGTTAAGCCGCCCAAGAAGGTGGTAGGAGCTGCTGATAAAATCCATGGAAACTCTGTATCGGGAAACGACCACGCCCAGCAAGCGTAGGGGTCCGCTTGCCGAGCTTGAAAACTAACTCTCAGACCTCGCATTTCATTATGCCAATGGTCCTCGTAGATCCGGAACAGCCTAAACGGTTGCATGCTATAAAGGCATACATCGATAGCGGGGCTATAGGAAACTATGTGGATCGAGAATTGGTCTCTAGGATAAACCTCCCTCTGCGTCCTAAAACCAACAAAGATGTCATCACCACAGTAGATGGAACCGAAATTGCCTCTGGACCGGTAACACATTCCACAGCTGAGGTGACACTTGTAGGTCCGGATGGCCATCGGGAGGCAGTTGTGTTTGATGTAATCAAGGCTCCACAGTTTCAGCTTATTCTCGGAATCCCTTGGTTAGAGACACATAATCCTCGAATTGATTGGCGAGCGAAGAGAATAACCTTCCCGGATTGTGCACAAACCTGCTACCCAGAAAATCCAAAGATTAATCTAGCATCAGTAACCTCTGTCCCTGTGCAACTACCTCCAGAGTACCAAGACTTTCAGGACGTCTTCCAAAAGGAACAGGCCAACACGTTACCTCCCCACAGATCGTACGATTGCCAAATCGATCTGGCGCCCGGTGCACAACCCCCTTGTAGCAGGATTTACGCCCTTACTGAACCAGAGAATCTGCATTTGAGACAATATTTAGATCAATACCTCGCCAATGGTTTCATTCGCCCGTCAAAGTCACCGGCATCCTCAGCTTTGTTCTTTGTGCCTAAAAAATAAGGCGACCTTAGAACCTGTATCGATTACCACGCGTTGAACCAGATAACTGTTAAAAATCGTTACCCTCTGCCTCTGATCCCTGAACTCCTTGACCAGGTGAAGGACGCTTGCATATACACCAAATTAGATCTCCGGGGGGCTTATCATCTGGTACGAGTAAAAGAAGGCGACAAATGGAAAACGGCCTTCCGTACAAAATATGGACTATTCGAATACCAGGTGATGCCTTTCGGGTTGTGCAACGCGCCTGCAGCCTTCCAATTCTTCATGAACGATGTCCTTCGGGAACTCATCGATGTCTGTGTTGTCGTGTATATCGATGAAATTCTTGTGTACTCCTCTTCGGAATCTGATCACAGAAAGCATGTCAGGGCCGTCCTAGAGAAACTGCGCCAGCACAAACTGTTTGCCAAGCTGGAAAAATGTGTTTTCCATACCACCGAGGTTGAGTTTCTCGGATTCATCCTGACACCTAAAGGGGTCCGAATGGATTCACGGAAAGTGGATGCCATCCTCAAATGGCCATCACCTAGTTCGGTGAAAGGTGTCCAAAGCATGCCTGGTTTTGCCAACTTTTATCGCAGGTTTATCCCAGAGTTTTCACGTGTGGTGCAACCCATCACTGCACTCTTGCCAAAAAATAAACGTTTTGAATGGACCGAGGAAGCCGAACAGGCCTTTCAGGAGTTGATAGCTAAGTTCACGTCCGCACCTATTTTGAAGCACCCGCGTCCCGATCTCCCATATATAGTCGAAACCGACGCGCCCAGCTTAGCCCTGGGAGCAGTCCTGTCTCAGAGAGACCCTGAAACCAACCAACTGCACCCCGTAGCATTTTGGCCCAGAAAGTTCTCGCCGCTGGAGATAAATTATGCGATCACCGATAAGGAACTATTAGCCATTAAGTCCGCCTTTAAGGCTTGGTGGCATTATCTCCTCAGCGCCCGGCATACCATCACCGTGATCACTGATCACCGAAATTTACAATATTTAAAAACTGCCAAGGCTCAATCGTCTCGACAGCTCCGATGGGCTTTGTTCTTTGCTGAGTTCGATTTTGTAATCACCTACCACCCCGGCTATAAGAATGGTAAGGCGGACGTTCTATCCCGAATTGGAATGGAAGAAATAGACAAAAAACTCAGAACCTGTGCCGATAATTCCCGAACAAAGAATTTTGGGGATAACCACTTTACAAACCCTTGAAGACATTCAAGCACGAGTGAAACAATTCCTGGACTCTTCAGCCTTGCAGGATTGGATCAAAAGGGGGTCTAACTTTTCAGTCAAGGATGGCTTACCTTACTTCCAAGGACGCTTATTTTTGCCAGAAAAGGAATTGCAAGAACTGGTTATTTCCCGTCATCATGATACCCTGATGGAAGGACATCCTGGCATTGCCAAAACAGAGGAAAAGGTTAAACGACAATTCTGGTGGCCTTCCTGGCGAAAGGATATTAAATCTTTCGTGATGTCCTGTGGAGTTTGTGCCCAAAACAAAGGTCAAAAGACAAGACCCGCCGGTCTTCTTCAGCCCTTAGACATTCCACCAGCACCTTGGCACACCCTGTCACTAGATTTTATCACGGACCTGCCCTCTTGTAATGGTTACAATACTATTCTGGTCATGGTGGATTTATTTTCCAAAATGGCCCACTTTATTCCGTTGAAAGGATTACCTTCAGCCTTTGTTCTTGCCAAGGAATTCCTCGAAAATATCATCCGTTTGCATGGATTCCCGTCCATACTAGTCTCCGATCGGGGAAGCCAGTTTATTTCTCATTTTTGGAAAAAGTGTTGTCAACTGGCACAAATCGACGTAAGACTCTCGACCAGCCACCACTCACAGACCGATGGTCAGACGGAGAGAACGAACCAGACCCTTGAACAATATCTACGATGTATGTTGCACCAATCGGAGGGTAATTGGAAGGACATTTTATGGGTGGCTGAATATGCATACAATAACTCGATACACTCTTGAACTGGTCAGAGCCCCTTTCATACCCTATATGGACATCACCCTCGTACTTCAGACTTGGACTCACCTCTGAGCCTTGAAATGCCCGCAGTGGACCATTTGCATTCTACGATTACTCAAGCCTTCAAGGATGCAACTGCACATTTGCAACATGCGAAAGGGAAATACAAAAAGAATGCAGATCTGCATCGAAGAGAGGTGCCTCCATACCAAATAGGGAATCAAGTATGGTTGGCTACCAAACACCTATCACTCAAGGGGCCTCGAACTTTTAATCCAATGTATTTAGGCCCTTACTCGATCAAAGCTATAATCAACCCAGTGGCAGTCAAGCTCGATCTACCAGCTAACATGCAGATTCACCCCGTTTTTCATGTGTCACTTTTGAAACCAGTACACCCAGGAACCAGATTAACAAAGCCACCAGAACCAATTCAGATAGATGGGGAGCCTGAATTCGAGGTGAAGAACATTTTGGATTCTAAGATCTCAAAATCAAAACTTTTCTATCTAATTGATTGGAAAGGGTACAGGCCTCAGGAAATGTCTTGGGAACCCAGTGATCACGTACATGCACCTCGGATGGTAAAAAGGTTCCATCGGAATTTCCCAAACAAACCGAAACCTCCAGAAGGAACGACCTTGGGAGGGGCCTTGGGGGGGAGTGCTGTCATGATGCCTACCCCCGGAGCACCAGGCCAGGCCCAGCACCCCCGGAAGCAGGCATCATGCCCTCGGGTAAAAGCCCAGCGGCCTCTTATAGGGGCTCTTTGGACTCAGTCCTGGCGCCTCTGGCGCCAGGCTCATGTTGGACATCAGTCCTGGCGCCATAGGTGCCAGGCTCATAAAGGGAGGTGTTTTGTGCACTTATCTGATGCAGACCATGCTGCACGATTCAGGCCTCCCTGAGACCTGAAAGGGACTATTTTTTCATAGGGACTATTTTTTCACTCGTGCGTGGCCAGGGAAGGATACATACCTAGTTGGGGAAGGATACATAACTGGGACTTCTTTGGAGGCTATTTAAGCCACGCCCAGACAGCAGCTCATGCTTCGCGTTGTTCTGCTTCATGCAGCTTAACGCTCACCGTGTCTACTCCTGCTCCTGGACTCCAGCCACGCCCGCCTCGAACCTGGAAGACCTGCAAGGAGGGAAGAGAAGAGAAAGGTGAAAACCAAGAACTATTTCAAACTTCTTACCTGCATCCAGAATCTTCTCGCCAGCATCCCTGAAGAAAGACTTCCATTTAAAAGCATTGCGTTGCTCGCTGCAGCGCCACGCTTCACTCACCTGTCCTCGAGACATCTCCCGGCTCCATCGCGGCTGTCAGCATCGGACGCCACATCTCTGCACCTAGGGGAGAGAGGAAGAAACAAAAGGTGAGCAGAAGGAACACAGAAGGAAAGCCTGATTAACAGCCATAATACTTACCGGCTTTTCTTCCACATTTCGGGTCTGCGCCGCCCCGTTGGCAGGTACCGTACCCCGGCCCCTATGGGGAAAGGACAAGAGACATTTCTGGGGAATGATAAGGACATTTAGAGGGATCGCCCTCATCACTACTCACCTCAGCAGTTTAACCCCTTGACGCATCGCCTTCATTCTGCACCTGAAATAAAGGACAGATCACAGGTTAGAAAGACAACATAAACGGGGCCTCACTTGCACTTTGAACTTTCATACTTACGGTGCATCTCTCAGGAAAGTCAAGTGGATTTTGCCAGCGCCATTCTGAAAACCAGTGAAGTAACTGGACGAACGCGCGCCCCTGCACCAGAAGCAGGATGGAGAGTTTATCCTTCCAAACCATAAGGTGAGCTTAAACCGGGGTTTGGAGGAAGTTAGAGAGGAACGAAGGGGGAAAGGGGGGAGCTAGCACACTATTCTGCAGACTGTTAATCCCCTTTCTCATCTGTAGAAGGATATTCCTACGGGCCAGGCAAGCACGATTTGGAGGTCCTGTCCAATCGGTGTTCCGGGTCCTGCGCATCACGCTAGAAGAGGCGACAGCAATCCAGACTAGACCAGCGCCCCCGTGGGAACAAGGTGAGCGTTACACATGTATGAGATTTGTGTATTTTGAGGTGTGGAATGTTGTGCAATGTGGATGTGGATGGATGTTTGTAGCGTGGGATAGTTGAGTTGCGCAGGACCATGGAATCATGGGTTGATTCAGGAAATTGGGCACAGCAATGAGTGATTATCTTGTTGGCGTCACATACCATTTGGACATTGATGGAGTGGAATTGCTTCCTGTTTCGGTACACTACTTCATTGTGATGTGGGACCACCAATTCCACATGGGTACAGTCGATTGCCCTGATGCAACCTGGGATGCCTGCCAGTGCATAGAAGCCAACTTTGGTGTTTGCAATCTCCTGGGCAGTCCGTGGCATGAATATGTGTTCAGGTGCATGCTTCAGGAGGGCATCGAGTACCTGGGTCAGCGTGCGTGAGAATGCTGGTTGTGAGATGCCATGCATCTGCCCCACCGTATGCTGGTAAGTGCCTGTGGCCAGGAAGTGTAGCACAGTCACCACCTTGAGTTGAGGGGGGGTGGCAGTTCAAATGTCTATGAGGCTCACAATGTCGTTGTGTATCATGTCTACAATGCTGGTTATGGTAGCCTGGTCCAGACGGTACAGGGTGTGTATCTGCTCCGGGGTTAGGTTAAATGGATTGGCTCTGGTCCTGGGGATTGGAGGGTGCCTCTGTGGTATGATTAGGTGCCGTGGTGGTGCTTGCTGTGCCTGTCTTGCCCTCCTCCTCCTCCTCCTGCGTCTCCTCTGTGCTGCCTGCTACTGCTGCGCTGCGATCATGTCCTCCAGCCCATGTAATGCTGCTAGTATTGGAACCATCTTGGTGTGGGAAGGGGTGTGGTGTGCTCCTTTTGGGCTGCCTGAGTCTCCAATGCCTCCACCTGTGCTGATTGTGTCCACCTGTGGCAGGTGGGAACACTGCTCAGTTCTCTTAACGGGTGGTTCGCGATGGCGGTATTAGTGCCATGGCGGTAAGGGGTTTGGGTGCTTTTCCATGCCGCTATTGGCATGTCTGCCTGGCTTGTGATGATGTGCTAATAGCGGCATGGCGTAAATTACGGACTCGAGGGTCGCGCGCCCGCGGACTGGCCGCTATTAGTGGCACCGTACTTAGCGGTGCCGCAAATAGCGGTGAGCCAGGCCCATTTGGATGGGGATTCCATTACCGGTAATGTTAAATCCCTACCGCCTACCGTGTAATGAGGCCCATAGTCTAATGCGGCCATCAAGTTCTGCCATCGCCTTTATTTCAAAATCACCACTTGAGGAAGGAGATTCATTGATGTAGACACATGCTCTATAATTGGTACGATGCCATTCTCATCCTGATCTTTCGAAAGGTTAGCAAAAATGTTTAGCCTTTTGTCGTTGGGTTTACCATCATTAACAAGGCCATCAATGTTTGTTGATAAAGCTTCAGGATCACTAATCGGGTTATTTAAGCTATTGTTGGCTAACTTATAGGAGTCGTCATGACAGTACACTTTCCACTTCTAAGGCCGCTGGCCATACTAACGGGGTGGATTGTCTGCATCTCCTGCTCTTTCTCCAAGGTATCAGCCAATGGCACTTGTCTCATTCACTTTAGGAAATAGACACTGACTGGTGTGTCAACTGCCTGCCACCTTCTCCTTCTCCCTGGTATTACCCTATGGAATGTATCTCTTCCACTCACTTCAAGAGACAGACACTAATTGGTGTGTCATATGCCTCCATCATGATCCGAGCAAGAAATCGAAAACTAATAACCTCTAAGGTAAACTAAAATGGACAAACAAAACAGAATGAGTAAAAAGGAACCAAAGCAGTGGATAAAAAGAATAAGTTATATGAGAGCAGTAAAGTGGTTGTAATTAATGAAATGGATGAAATAAATGTAATGGACAAGAGGATCAAAGTGGACGAGAGGAATAAAGTGGATAACAGCAATTCACTAGCCTAAACTACTAGATCATAAATAATCAATAACATAAATAACAATCCAACATCAATATCCAAGCAAGAAATCGAAAACTAATAACATGTAATGTAAACTAAAAAGGACAAACAGAATAGAATGAGTAAGGTGGATCAAAGCAGCAAAGTGGATAAACATAATTAATTGTATGAATGCAGCAAAGTGGTTGAAATTAATGAAATGGATGAAATAGATGTAATGGATGAGAGGAACAAAATAGAGGAGAGGAATAAAGTGGAGAGGATGGAAAGATGAATACACGATACAGACGTGTGCACAGAGTACACAGAGCTGGTAGACTGCATGAAACAGATAGATGGCATGAATGTAAGAGTGCATGGTATAAATGGAACTAATAGAATAGACGCCTCAAGTGCATGAGACGGGTGTAGTGCATGGGACAGATCGAGAACATGGGACGGATCGGGTGCATGCAACAAGTGACATGAGTTGAACCGATAATGCATGATGAATGGATGAAGTGACTGGAGCGGATGAATGTCGGTGGAGCGGATCAATGTCAGCGGAGAGGATGAAGTGTGTAGAGCGGATGAGAGCGTAGGATGGATGAGAGCGTAGAATGGATGAGAGCGCAGGGAAGATGAGAGCGTAGAGCGGATGAAAGCGCAGAATGAATAAGAGCGTGGAGCACATCTAGGGTGTGATGCGGATGGAGGGTGTGGAGTGGATGATAGCGTGGAGCCGATGTAGGGTGTAGAGCAGATGTAGGATGTTGAGCGATTGTAGGGTGTGGGGGTGTTGAACGGATGTGGGGTCTGGAGTAGGTGTAAAGTGTGGAGCGGGTGTAGATTGTGGAGCGAAAGGGTGATGTATGTGACGGAACTTATGATGTAGGTGGACGGAACGGCTCTAGTATTTTGAATAGAACAGATGAAGAGTGTGGAGTGGGTGTAGAGTGTGGCACAAACAGGTGATGCATGTGGATGGAAAGGATGATGTATCTGGAAGGAACGGGTCAAGTATCCGGATGGAAGGGGTGATGTATCTGGAAGGAATGGGTGAAGGATGTGGATGGAACGGGTGAAGTATGTAGATGGATGGAACGGGTGAAGCATGTGGATGAAACAGACCAAGTATGTGGTTGGAATGGTTCAAGTATGTGGATGGAACGGGCAAAGTCAACGGATGGAATGGATGACGTGGATTGATAGTACGGGTGAAGTATGTGGATGTAGGGTCTGGAGTGGGTGTAAAGTGTGGAGCGGGTGTAGATTGTGGAGCGAACGGGTGATGTATGTGACAGAACTTATGATGTAGGTGGACGGAACGGCTCTAGTATGTTGAATAGAACAGATGAAGAGTGTGGAGCGGGTGTAGAGTGTGGCGCAAACAGGTGATGCATGTAGATGGAAAGGATGATGTATCTGGAAGGAACGGGTCAAGTATGCAGATGGAAGGGGTGATGTATCTGGAAGGAATGGGTCAAGGATGTGGATGGAACGGGTGAAGTATGTAGATGGATGGAACGGGTGAAGCATGTGGATGAAACAGACCAAGTATGTGGTTGGAACAGTTCAAGTATGTAGATGGAACGGGCGAAGTGGACGGATGGAATGGATGACGTGGATTGATGGTACGGGTGAAGTATGTGGAAGGATCGGGGGAAATAGATGGATGGAACGGGTGAAGTATGTGGATGGAACGGGTGAAGTATGTGGATGGAACGGGTGAAGTATACGGATAGAACGGATGAAGTATGTAGATGGAACAGACGAAGTATGGGGCTTTAACCAGGAAGTATGCGGGTGGAATGGGTGTAGTGGGAGAAACGGATGTAGTGGGTGGAACGGGTGGAGTGGGTGGAGTGAGTGGACTGGGTGGAACGGGTGGAGTAGGGTGGAACGGGTGGAGTAGGGTGGAACAGGTGGAGTAGGGTGGAACGGGTGGAAAGAGTGGAACAGGTGGAGAGGGTGAAAGAGGTGGAGTGGGTGGAACGGGTGAAGTGTGCAGACTAGATGAAGTGTGTGGACGAAACAGATGAAGTAGGTGGATCAACAGATGAAGTAGATGGATCAGGTGAACTGGGTGGATCAGGTGAACTGGGTGGAACCAGTGAAGTGGGTGGAACCGGTGAAGTGGGTGGAACCAGTGAAGTGGATGGGATGTGTGAAATAGATGGATGAAACTAGTGAAGTTGAGGGAACGGATGAAGTAGGTGGATGGAACGGATGAAGTAGGTGTTACGTGGGAACCAGGAAGTACGTGGATGGAACCGGGGAAATGGGTGAAATGGGTGGAGTGGGTGGAACGGGCGGAACCAGTGAAGCGGATGACCCGAAAGACGTGTGTGGACGAAACAGGTGAAGTGTGTAGAACAGATGAAGTAGGTGGACGAACGGTTGATGTAAGTAGGCGGAAAGAGTGAAATGGGTGCACCTAGTGAGGTGGGTGGAACCGGTAAGGTGGATGGTACTGGAGAAGTGGTTGTAATCGGTGAAGTGGGTAGAATCCAGGTGCAATGGGTGGAACGGGTGAAGCGGGTGGAACATGTGAAGTGGTGGAACAGAAGAGCTGCGTGGATTAAACGGGTGAAGAAAGTGGAACAGATGAAGTAGGTGGATGAACGGATGACATATGTGGATGACCAAATGGCATATGTGGATGGAACGGGCGAAACTGGGTATATGAATCGCGTCAGGAGGTGGATGGATGATGCATTGAGAACAGATAACGTGGAAATGAACAGACTGGATGATGAAGTGATAACATGTATAGATCGGACGAAGTGCATTGATTAGAAGGAATACATAGAACTGATCAAACTGATTGTTTGCTTAGAACTGAACGAGTATATACATGGATGGAATGCACGGAACAGACAGAGAGCACTGAACGGACACCCACAAAAAATTATTCAACGGCATGGAACGATCTGTAGTGCTTAAAACAACCAAAGTACATAGACTGGCTAGAATGCATAGAATGGTTGGAGTGCATAGAATGGTTGGAGTGCATAGAATTTTTGGAGTGCATAAAATGGTTGGAGTGCATAGAATGGTTGGAGTGCATAGAATGGTTGGAGTGCATAGAATGGTGGGAGTGCATGGGACGACCGAAGTGCATGGAACTACTGGAATGTGCCCGATCTCAAGACAAACCACCTTATCACATCTACACGCTTACTCTCTTCTCTACACCACCACTCAACTAGAACACAGCGATACTATGATACCTTTCCGTATAGCTGTTCTCATACCATCACTTGCCTCATACTCCCCATCATCCTATCTAAACACAGGTGGTTTCACACCCTCCAGCCTGGGCGTTCTCCTCAAGCCTAACGCAGCCAAAATCGGTCTGGATATCAACCTGCCAGAAGAAACACATACTCTTGATCTCCCAACCACCACACCTACCGCTAAGAAGCAGCTATCACAGGAATGCAACACCGCTGCACACATACCCGGTGCTCACACGCACCTTATGACTCTCTCTCTCTCTCTCTCTACTGACTTGAACTTCGGTTCCCGAGGGTGTTCAACCTGCCAGCGCCTTGAGATCATACCAATGGTACATAAGGCACTATATAAATGCAAAATAACATAACATAACTTCAATAGATGTACACTGGCTGAGGCATAGCACCCACCTCACCAAATCCCTGCTGCTTCTTCCCAGAAAATATTCAAAAGATACCCACAGAGATTCTATGCTCATTCTGCTCCTCATCCTAAGTATCATCTGATGGCATGTACCTCTTTCAGTCACATCATGAGAAGGGCACTGACTGGTTTATCACACTCCTCAATGATTATCTGCTGCTTCCTTCCACAAAATTCGCACAGCAGTGACTCTCACAGGAACTTCCCTGAGAAAGAATTCCCTGCTCCTCTGATTCCTCTTGCCAAGTTTCACCAAAGGACACCAGTTGCATCCACTTAATTTAAGAAATGTACATTGATTGTGGTGTGTCACCTGCCTCATGGACCTTTGCTAATTCATCCAACAAAATTCACACAAGCATCATTCTTCCCCGAACTGCCTTTAGGGATACCCTGATCTTCCTCTCTGGTGTCATCTGATGGCATGTGTTTCATCAACTCACTTCAAGGGACTTACACTGAATATTCAATAACACCTACCTTCCAGAATCTCTGCTTTTTCCTCCCACAAAAGTAATGTGAAAGTGATTCCCACACATACTCTGTTGCTTCTGTGCTTCCTCACAATTGTTACAAGATGCCCCATTCCTCATCCACTAACTTCAAAGACAAACACTGCCTGTTGTGTGTCAACCCCCTGCCTCAGTCTCTGATCCTTCCTTCCCAAAACTTCAGGCTAGTGGATTCTTGCAAAAGCTGCTTTCAGCAATTTCTTGCTCCTCCTACTCCTCCTTCTCCCAGGTGTCATCCAATGGCACGCGTCTCATCCACGTACTTTACGAGATTGAACAAATGCTGACTGTGAAGTATCAACTGTCTCCTGAATCTCTCCTGCTTCCTGTAAAAACAATCACAAGAGTGTGACTCTTGCATAAGTTGCCCTCAAAGATTTCATCTCTGGCTCCTTACTGTGAAGCACAAGCTATGCACATTTTCTTTTTCTCATGGCACCTGTGTCGCTCACATTCACTCAGTCACAGAAGGTCTGGTTTTCCCTCCTGCCACAAAACATTACTTTAATGTCCTACAGACTTCTGTAGGTGTCACACAAAATCAAAGTCACACACATATGTCTCTCAGAGTCACCCAAGATGCACTAACCCGTATGGTTCCCTATCACTAAATTCATACCAGAAGGCACCTTTGCTGTTTGTCCATTCAAAATCTCTGAAAGTGTCACACAGTACTGTGTAAGAAAACCTTTCTTAAGCCTAACTCTCGGAGTCCCGATACACTCACTACCTCTTTCTGCCCTTCTTCCTACTCAACTACTCTACTCCAACTATGCGTCTCTTGTTAGGCCATGCAGTGGAACTTGGTTGGACCTCTTAAAAAGTTACTGAGTTTAAGATGATTCAATATTCTCATCATACAGTTTGTCCGAGCCTTACCATAACACTTTACTTTTAATGGATATTTCTTATAAGCATTATGCAAATAATTGGGCTATCCGCCTAAGCATCTGACACATTACTATAAGCTGTGTTCACCATCAAACTGACGACATACAAATAAAGTAAGCAGGGAACATAGGGTCCCTTCAACCCTCCAGTAATCTCCAGTTTGAGGAGTTCATAAAAAGGTGTCACCTTCCAAAGCATGGTGCCAATGACAAATTCGGTTTTATACATTTCAGTTTGTCAAATATTTTAAAGTATCTAATTTTCCTTGTAGATTTCTTTGATCTTCTCCTACATCATATTTAACTAAAATATCCTTCACATTTTCTTAAAAATGTAGCACCATATTCTATTTTAACTGTAAAGGGAAATGAAATGTAATGCTATTTCAATTCCACACTGTATTTACTAATGGAAATATTGCTTATCGAATGATCATTAATAATATATTTTCTTTACCAAATACATTTTTCCTGCAAACGTGCCATGCATTAATAAAAAGAACGTAAACTTTAATCATGTCTGACTTTTCACAATATCTGGCTTCCTCAGTGGGCCATAAAACAGAATAGAGATCGCGCATGATGGGGAATAAAATGTTTTTCTACAAGATGTTGAACATGTGACATTGTAGCCATTGTGCTGTACCACACAACCAAACCCAATGCACTGCCACTGCCATGTAGTCAGTGCTTTGGCTGCTCATCCACATATCTATTATGAAGTGGCATTTCCTATTCTATGACCTGCCAAATGTCTTTCTCACCACAAGAACTATACATAATAAAATTCAGGCATAGCCTTGCATGCACATTAATTCTGGCTGGGAATATGCCAGCAAGCATCAGCTCTCTAAAACCTTTGTTCTAAAAAATGATGTATAAAGAAGGGACATTGTCAGCATTATCACCACGTTGGCATTCATCTGTACCCATTAATTGTTATGATTATATTTCTGTCACTGGACTGGTGCATTCCCCTTATTCTCCTGAAGCTACTATAGCTATGCTTGCTATTGGGAGTACTTGCTGCTGGCTTAACACACCTCCTGTTTCTGAGATGACAGTGTGGGGCAGTGCCTACATTCTTCTGGCTGTAAATTGATTCCTGTTGGGCAATGACAGGAGGAGAGTAAATATGGTGTTCCACAAGGCAAACACATGCCAGTGGTTGCTGTGATGGTCTGGTTCGTCCTGTCACTGCTTGGTGGTAATCTACCCCACTGACACATTGGGGTCTCTAACTTGGTGTTGCACGCAGAGTGAAGACAGGATGTGTGGTTTGTGGAATATCTACACAGTGAATGAATGCAGGCGTTGTGCTGGCAAGTGCTGTTTCAGAGATGTTTTGCTCCTCTAATAGGTGCTCTGGCACACTGCTGGAGCTGGGTTTGGACCCAGTATCAGTTTTTACAGATATATTTCTACACCTGTGACAGAAAGCCATCTGTGAGGGTGGAGTGGCCGGATCATTTGGGGTTTTTAATACAAAGTGATGCTGGTAATTCTATTTCAGAAAGTGTGATCTGCTAATTAGACCTCACTTTCATAATTCTTCAGGCTGCTTAGTGCAAACATGGAACTAAGCTGGGACTGTCTACTGACACTCCTAGCAGCTTTCTTGTGATATTGTAAGATAGCAGTTACAGAGTAACATTTGCAGTCCTGCAAACACCCAACTAAAACCCAAAGCTCCAACAGCCAGGGGCTTCATTTAATCACTGGCAACACAGATCTAAATGATAAATAATTGTGTACCCCAAAAAGCAGGTGGCACTTTAGTAAACAAATGCCATGGTCTATCGGAATACAGAATTATTAAGGGCAAAACAATTTGGTAATTGTATTGCCAGTTTGTATTCTAGTGACTTATTCAACTCACATATGTGTATCAGCTCTCTGGAGCTGGGTTTCAACCAAAACCAACAATTTCTTTCTCTCTAGGAAGGCTTGCCACATTCCAGGAGGACAGGAAATATCCCCAGGGAGTTATCTGGGAACAAGTGCTTGAAAGGTGGTGAAGCCCGAGTGCGGAGTAAGGGGCAGTGCTTTCCGTTTTGTCTGTGTTGTTTGAGCTGCTGTTTGGCTCTGGTTGGCGGAGTGGCGTGTGGACTAATATCACGGAAAACAAGCGCAACAAATCTGTGATTTAGTGGGGTGGCACCGCACTTTTGAAGCTGCAAAAGGAGCAGAGTGTGTGCCATTTATAAACTCTTTGCCGCCCTTATAAAAAGCTTCTATTAAAGCCTGGAACGAGAAAAGGAGAAAAGGGTGGAAGCACTCAAAAGTGCTGTTCAGCTACCGTGTCGTGCTGAGGCGCTGAACCGTGACTGCTGGACTGCTGGACCAAAACAGGCGCAGCCAGAGAAGGTAGGATTTTAATATATTTTCACCAAAGTAGATCTAGGTGTAAGTGGGAGACTGCGGGAGGTATCTCCTTTGATCCCGCTGCACCATACTAACAGAACAGATTGGAACAGAAACTGTTAAAAGTTTGTCTGATCACAGTGACTGCTGGCTCTGTGAATGATAAACGTCCTTCCGCTCCATCTTCTTTAATTTTTTCTTTTTCCTTTTTACATCGTAAGGAAACAATATCATAAGAGGTGTCTACTCGAAATAAAATTCAGATCATAGCAAGCGCCCGTAGATACAAAACCTAGCTGGTTGGGTACGGATGGTAAATCTCCCTCATTTCAGCTGAAAATAGCACCAGGACCCAATAACAGCTAACGAGAGAGTGGGAGAAATATCCATCGTGTTTAGTTTCTGCTTCTGTGAGCACTGTCTAGACCTCACCCACTTAAAGAGGTAATCCACTCGGATGACAGCAATGAGACTGCGAAGCACAAAAGAAATGGAGGGAGAGAAAGATGGGTCATATTTGGCGGAGGACCAAGTTCATGATGTAATCATCAAGCAGCAAATCCCAAATGTTGTACACTTAAATACACCAGAACAAATCCAGGTCCAAATACATGCTGAAGAAATAAATGAAAACATGGCACATATGAGCACAGAAAAAACCCCATGTACTATACTGACATATAAATGGAAACGGGGATTAGAATACACTATAACAACAAAGAAGATTCAGCAAAAAATTAAGAACCATTTTGGCAAAAAAGACACATATGTTGGGAACCCCACGATCCCCACAAGTTCCACTATCAAGCACAGAAATTCCTTTGTTGCTTGAAAAGACAGGGATTGGTCTCTGTTTGTTAGCAGAGGAAGAAATAATATCATCCCCAAATCCGTATGAGAACGTAAGAGATTCAAAAAACTCAGTTGTGAGTGAAGACTACGTGGAAAAGATAGATCCAAATACAGATACACTAAAAGCACTGAACTTTGTTCTGAATTCATTAGTATCAGTTTTTGAAATGCTCAGGATGGAGGTACAGACACAAATTGGTACACTGTTAGAAGTCACAAAAGAAGTAACATCGTGTGAATTAACATTGGTGGGATAAGTGACCGCCATTAATACCAATATGACTCTGCCTCTTCGGGACCTACGATTGGAAATAACAAAACAAGGTCTTGACATTTCCTCTATACAGTGCATCCTCAACAAATGAAGTCAATTAGATGAACAGAACAGCAAGCTATTGGAAGAGACTCTAATTCTTCTTAGAGGAAATCTAATGGTGGACGCACCAAATCGAGGAAATGAAATCACTCAGGAGTCTTTATTTGATGATACACCACTGTCAGATTCTGTATTAGAAGAATTTAGGAGGCTAGACAATGTAGTGGATGAAGAAATGGAAATTATTGAGGTGACAGCCAAAAGTAACTGTGAAACCTCTATAGAAAAGCAAATAGATCTACCCCTTGACCCGCTACTCCGACAAAGTCAAACTTCAAGAGGCAGGAGAAAATTGACAAAACGCCAGGCAGAGAAAGAAAGGATAAAAAAAGCACACTCCAGAACAAGAAAGATCCCAATAAAAAGGGGAACAAAGAAACATAAACAATAAAAACATGATGGAAAAACCAAAAAATCAACCAATTGAAATAATTACCAAAATAAATGAGGAAATGGGAAAAACAAATAATGGATCTCGAGAAGTAATGGATACCCCTGAGAAAAATGCAAAAAGTGAAAACAAGAAAAATAAAAAAAACACAAAGAACAGTGGAAAGATCAATACAGATATTGCAAAGGAATTAGGAGAAACCATCACACCGCAGAAAATTAGCATCAGTCTGCAAACTGATGGTAAATCAAGATGTAGAAGTAAATCCAGAAGTGATACATAACAGAGCATTGTAGAGGACCCAAATAACTCAAACAACTCAGAGAACTTAAAGAAATCTACAAAAACTCGCCCAAAAAACTCTATACCAAATGCAATTAAATGGGCACCAATATTTTTACAAAAAGACCCAAAATCAAAGGAAAAAAATAATACACCCTCTAACCCCTTACTGGCACATGATGATCTAAAGGTAAAAATAGCTCCAATCTTTTCAGCATCAAAGAGCAAGGGGGGAAAAGGATATGACTATTGATAAAACACACATGTTGGATATAATTACAGATCCTATGAAAACACATCAATTGGAAACAGATACGGTACAAAATGGACAAGGAAAATTTGTGTCTTTAAATGATCAAGACAAACAGGAGATCTCTAATCAGGCAGTAAAACCTGTGCCAAAAAATATGGAGAATACAAACGTGAACAATTACAAGGATTATGTAATTCCCAGAATCTGGCTAAGACTTTGCTCTAAGACCAGACAGCACACATCTTTAAGCCGCTTGGTTATACCAGGTATTACAAAGAAAGTAAGAAACCCTTATTTCTTTTCATCGGAAGATATAGACAGCGTAATATTCCCAATGGACCCCTTTTTTACTAGTTCTTAGTTCATCTAATGCAAAGAAAGCTCTGCTCAAAGAATCAAGAGAATTAGAAACCCATGGACTTGAAGTTTCAGTCAGTGGCTCTGAAAATGCCACTATTAAGGACATAATTTCTATGGAAACGTCTGATTCAAATCAGGAGAAAGAGAAGATCTCAAATGCATTGAACTTTAGTAAGGGGGGAACCACAGAACAAGAATTGAAAATACAAGAAAATGCACTTTCCCACTCCCAGAGATCCTCTCCCAAGTACTTCAGAAACTAGGTTTAGGCTTGCAGCAACTTTAGAAAAGATAGCCTAAATGTGATCAGTTGGAACGCGTGGGGTCCCAGTAACACTAAAGCCAAAAACATGCAGGCACATTTGTTTACGTATGGAGATATTATCTTACTACAAGAAACGTGGTTAGTAAATCCATTTAACATCGAAGGGTATACAGTATTGTGCCTTTCAGCATCATAAAAGGCACAGGGAAGACCATCAGGTGGCCTTCTCGTTGCCTTAAAAAATCAAATATTCAAAAGCGTAGTCCCAATATGGGAAAACCACAAAGGTATTCAAGCATGCAAAGCACATGCAGTCCAAGAGGGTAAGCCCTCAATATGGAATTTGATTAATATTTACTGGAACCCTGCCAGCTCAAAACTGATCAATTTTTTAGAAAATCTAGGCCTCCTTCTTGAAAGAATAAAAATAGAATCGACCTGCAGTCACATCATTCTAGCTGGAGATTTCAATACAAATTGTATTCAGCTGAAAGAAAATACCCTGACATCTCCCATAAACGAGAAATCAAGAAGGGGAAGAATGTGGCTAGAATTCATGAAACACTGGGATTTGAAAATAGTCAATGGATCCATAGGTGTAGACCAAGAATTAGCTATGACATGGCATAGAGGGAACTCCCCCTCCACCCTAGACTACATCTTTGTTTCTCAGAGATTATTTACATCCTCGTTAGTCCTTGAAATAAAGCAAGACGGGGGCAGTCATCATAGTAGATTGGAGCTTATTTTTCCTAATATTCTTAGTTCCATACTAAACTTAAATAATCAGAACCTTCAGAATATGAAAGGTAAGGTGAGGGTTGTGAAATATAAAAGTGGATGAATAAAGCTCAATAAACAATTTAAAAAAATCCCAAACTACATCTGGGAAACAGAATGCAACCCACAGAGATTTAACATTTTTCTCTTGGAAACCTTAGCCCCGAGTGAACTAACAGACATAGAGAAACAAAAACATTTACATGCATTCGATGAAGCAAATCAAAAGAAAAATAGGGAACATAGGAAAGCCATAAGAGAAATTAGAGCATCAGGGTTTTCGGATGAGGTATATAAAATGGAATTTAAAAACGAAGAAACCAATTATAGATCTTGGTCATACCATCAGAAAGAAGCCCGGTTGCAAAAAGATGGGGAGTATGTCTTAAAAAACCTTATAGAACATAGCTCAAAACATTTCTGGGCAACGATTATTCACTTAGAGGGGGGAACAGGCAACTCTTTATGCAATCTAGTTTCGGAAGAGGGCTGGGCAGAATATTTGACAGAAACCTTTAGAAGTGAAAATACCCAACAATTCCTGCTAAATCCAGAAACACCCTGGAAACTAGATTTTGAGGATAAAGAAATTCAGGAGATCAATAATTAATGCCTCAATCTCTAAAGCAGCAGGCCTGAATGGCCTAATTTATCAAACACTTAAGAATGAACCAGAATTATGGTCACAATTATTGTCATGTCTTTTCAGAGAAATTCTGAGGAAGCGAGCAGTTCCAATATCTTGTAAAACAGCATTGGTGATACCACTCTTCAAAAATGGAGATCGTCGAGCAGCGGCCAATTATAGACCAATAGCCCTGCTCAACATAGAAAGCAACATTTTTATGAAGCTCCTCCTAAATCGTATTCTACATTGGGCAGAAAAACACAAAATACTCTCACGTTACCAAACAGGCTTCAGAAAGGGAATGTCGACAACAATAAATGGTTTGACCCTAAACCTGTTAAATGAACAGACAAAAAGATACAATTCTCCCCCTTTATACAGAGCATGGTTTGATCTGTCAAAAGCTTTTGACCAAGTTGAAAGAGTTTTACTATGGCAAAAACTGCGTAGTTGGGGTATACCGGAAACACTGTTGTCTTTATAAGAACTGCATAAAAACACCAATCTTAGAGTCCGTTTGGATGAAACAGGCCATTTGTCTGAACTCATAGAGGTAAATAGAGGAGTAAGACAGGGTTGTCTGGGAGCACCACTCTTCTTTAATCTCTTTATGTCAGACATTGGACCCTTTATAGAATCATCAGCGTTAGCCAGCCCCATTTTGAATGGGAGGAAGATCTGCTGGTTGGCCTATGCTGATGATATAGTTCTTTTAGATAGAACACCAATAGGACTTCAGTGATTGCTAATGAGAATGGATGAGTATGCAAAGATCAACGGACTCTCAATTAACCCAGCCAAAACAAATATTCTTATTTTTAAACATCCTCAGAAAAAAGTGAAATTTACTAGCTGGAAACTAGGTACTGCCATATATAAGGTAGAGGGTGAGGTGATGGCTAAGATAATCCAAGCAGCATCACAAATGATTAAATTAAACCACAAGCTCTGTACATTTTCCATCCTACCAATAGTGAGATATTATTTAGCCAAAGTATTACCATTAATATTATACGGTTTAGAAGCAAGACCAAGTTTATGGTCTACAAACTGGGAGCTCTTTGAGAGGCAATTATGGAAAAAAGCCTTAGGTGTCCCAAATTTTACACCCATCGGCAGTCTGAGATTTGAACTAAGGCTCATGTCCTTAAAATACATGGCTTACTGGAAACTAACCGCCTTATACAGAGAGATAATCATAGGAAAAGAAACCAATCTTTATAGTGACATCAGAAATCATATGATAAACTGCAAAACAGATATCCTCTCGGCCCTAAGGGAGAATGTAATGAAAGTACTTGCTAAAATTGAACTTGATATAGAAACATTGGTCTCCAACCCACTCAAAGTAAAAAAAAACTTGAAGTCCTAGACTGAATAGGGACAATAGAAAAAGTAAGAAAGGTTCCAGTAGCAAACCCATTTTTAAGGGGAGAAAAGAAACATTCTCAGAATGAGACTAAATCTAGTTAGTTGCGGGGAAGTGCTGGAAAAACGAATTCAGGGACATAGGGCCAAGAGGTTATGTTTGATCTGTATAAACCCAGCCAAACAGACACTAAGGCACCTGTTAATGGACTGCGAAGGTTCATGGAAACATCGCTTCAGACTTTTTAGAAATTTTGTATGAAAAGAAAATGACATCACTTCAGAATTTCTGTGGGATAGAATCACTTCAGACTCAAAACATTACACTCACTGCAGCTGCAATTCAGTTGCTAATAAACTGTGAAATTGATGTCTAGAGGGATCTCAATGTGAACGGGAAGCTTGGATCAATCTGATCACAGAATATGTGGCACCAGTAAAAGGGATGGGGAGCAAAGTGGGATTGGAAAGAAAGTGCTCTTGTTGAGTAATCTTACTGGCTGGGACATTTTGATGGCCAAATTGGGCTGGATGTATTGTATATTTTAATGTATGTAAATTTGTTTGTTGTTTGTTTTGTTGGTATGTTTTGTAAAGACTCATTGAGTCATAAACAAATAAAAAAATAAAAAATAAATAAAAGAAAGGTGGTTACCTCCAGGACAATGTAGAGATCATGCCGAGGTGGTATTTACTGGATCCTCATGAATACAGGCAGACAGGGGAAAGGGAGTAGTTAAAGTTGCCCTGGAAAGTAGTTGCACCATCTTGTCATTTATTAGGTCACGCACATTTCCTGTGCCTTAGTCACACTTCCTCCAGAAAAATTACTTCGACATCAAATACTCTTGTCCCAACAGTCAGGATTAGACCCTTACAGAAGTCGTGAAATGCAAGTGACACCCTGACAGTTGAAACATCTTTTAATAAGTTTTTGACAGCAGAAGAAGAAGGTTTCTGTCACGACCCTCGCCCAAAACCCCCTCTGGCATACCCATTGGCCAGTTGGAGTCGGATTCGGCCCTCTAGAGCCTGGCATCCTCTTCAAAAGCCCTCATGGGGCCAGTCCTGGCGCCTATGGCGCCAGGCTCATACACCATGAAAAACAATGTGCTTGGGAACTACTTTATTGTATTGTCAGCCAACATGGAGGCATCCACATAGCTTGGTTCCTAAGAACCAAGCTATGCGGTCTAGTGTTTTGGGTGTGGTAGCCTAGGGACTACTTTACCTGGACTATTTTGTTGGGGCTATTTAATCCACACCCAAGCAAGACAACACGCTTCGCGTTACTTTGCATCTTGCACGTGACACTCACCGTGTCCAGCTATTCCCTCGAACCTCGGAGAAGCAGAACCTGCAAGGAAACAAAAGGAACATCATTAGCAACAGCATCTTACCTGCAGTCTTTATCTTTAAACACTTGCAGCTACTGAGAACAGCTTCTTCGAATCTGCACGCATCCCAGACAGAACAACCTGAAAGAGGAAGATAGAGGCAACATTAAAGAAAGCAGTAGAGACATTTACAAATTACGAACTGCTCAAAAGGCTTACCTGGCTGGTCGCCTCTCGGCTGGCACCACTCCGGACATTTCACTTGCGCTGAAGAACACTGCGACCTACAAGGAAGGAAAACACAGGTTAGCAAAGGCAAGACTTTGCAGCGCTGCGCATAGCACTCACTTACCGCATCATAGCGCTCTTAATGCGCCATCATTTACCAGCGGGGCTCAACGAGGACAGTTCGCCGCGCTGAAGCTCCATATACCTAAGGGAGAAAAAAGAGACATTTTAAACAAAGAAAGGCATGCAGGATAGCAACAAAACTAAAGAACAGCAATAAGACCTACCTGATCAATATCAAATGGGCCGGTGTCAGTGAAGTAACTGGACCGCACTCGCCCATGAAAGACAACGCGCCCCTACAAAGAAGGCAGGACGGAGAGCACGCCTAATTCTACCACACGGTGAGGAGAGGGCGCCAGAGGGACTGAAATCATACGGGGGTGGAGGGAGCATACTTTCCCCAGTCGGTCAGTCTTGAACACAGTACTCCTGTATTTTCAGGCAGAAACTTCCCCGCAGACCACATCAGTGCAAAACTGAGAAGCATACCAGTGCGTAGCCCGGCTGGGTGGCGTCCCTGTGGATACCAGGTGAGCGTAACAGTTTCAACTGAAGTGTTATGGGGGTAAAGGCTGTACAATGCCCTCTGCCATAGAAGTGAAGATAAAGACTAAAAAGATGTAATACCCTTCTCTCTTCCATCCAAGAAGACTATTTGTGGTGAAAGGCTGTTTGGGCAAGTCCAAACTCTGCTTGAACACTAGTCTAGAATCCTGCTCGCTGGAGGTAACTGGCATGCCCTTCGAGCATCAAGAACTCCTTCCTGACCATGGAAGCCAAATTGTTGTTGCCCCTCCCACCTTGGTTGGCACAGGCTCCTGATTCTTGATAACAGGTAACCTCGAGGCAGCCAATGGGGGTAAGAGGGTTAGGGAGAAGTTGTGGATAGGGAAGTGGTAGCAAGGAAAACCGGGTAGAGGGTTAGGGTACTGGTAATGGATGGGAATTGGTGTTTAGGAAAGAGATAAACACAACACAAATCACCTTGAGAGGCCCATCCAGAATGGCTTTCATCCTCTCCTTAGCAATGCCCTTCTTAATTAGGGATTCATTGCACCTGTAATCATCCTCCTGACCTTGCTGAACACACTCCTTCTTGAATTCAGATTATGCATCTCCTAAACTCCTATCTCACCATGACATTCATATGGCAAGTGACAAACATAACATATTGAAACACCTCAGTAGTCATGAGGATTGATGTGTGATCAATTAACCCAAAAACAGTGACAAGACAGTCAGTGTGATAATGTTAGCACATGAAAGTTAGCACATGAAACAATGACATAAGCTTGGCATGACGAAGGAACTCCTGAATGTGCGTGCCTGTGTAGTAATCCAAGGGTCATGTACTCCTCTCAATAGAAACAGAAATGCAGTTTGAGCAGCAGTGAGTTCAGCGTACAAACAGCGGCAAACAAGTTTAAGCACATCAAATACACATGTTCCCAATCAGCGTTCTCTGCTAGAGTTCTGTAATTTACATGCTCCGTTCACACTTTACCAGAACATTATAGCTGAGTAATAAGCACAGGGCAATTAACTGAGGCCTGCGGGGCCCGACTGGCACCAGCCCCTGCTGAACAAGGCAGACGTTGCAAGCGTGCGTAACCTTTACCTCACTGGGTTCCATGTAATAATGTCCCATGCAAAAATGTTGCCGAAAAATTGTCGCTTTTTGTGGGGACATTATTGCATGGAACATGCGGGGGATGTTGCATGGCACCTCTGCAAGGGGCCATGGTAGATTCCTGTGTTGTTGTGTGGTCACATGGGCAACCATGTGACCAACCTAATAAAAGGTCCGAGCCGCTTCCGGCTCGGCAGTCGAGACCAGCGAGACTCCGTGGTGTGTGTGTTTGTGTCAGCGCCATGGAGGCGCCCCACCACGTGCGCTGGGCCCAAGGAAGGGGCCCAGCTCCAGGACGGTGCCCCTGCCGGGCAACGCCGTCCGGACGGTGCCCCTGCCAGGCAACGCCGTCCCTGTGTGTCTCCCTGGCCCTGTGAGTCGGGTCAGGGTGGCGACCCCGGCCTGGGTGCCCCCAGAGCCGGGGCCGCGGTAAGCCGGTTGCCAGCCGGCCATGTGTGGCGCTCCGGTGTCCCGGAGCGGGTGGGATGAACCCCCACCCTTCATCGTGCGGCGTGATCGCCGCACTCCAGCGTGTTGTGTCGGGTGCTACCCGACACGAGTATGGGGCTGCCCGGTGGACCGGGACAGCCCCCAACAATGGCGACGAGGATGGGATCCCCGCGTACCCCCAAGAGGTTTGGTGCGGACCCATTTCCAACGGGGCCCCCACCGGAGTAATGGCGTGGCGGGCCCAACACCAGCTGGGCCCGCGGAAAAGGAAGATGGCGTGTTGCCTTCCCGTCCCCTGAGGGAGACGGGTGAAGCCCGCGGCGTAGGCCACGATGAGGGAGCGGCTACAAGGAGGAGACGGTGCCCCTCCCCCCCTATCCGCGCGCCGCGGAAGGGCGGCGAACATCGCTGAAGGAAAGTGTGCGGGCCCAACTCCAACTGGGCCCGCAAAGGCGATGCGGATGGTGCCGTTTTCCCCAACCGTGTGGAGAGGGCGGGATCTGCGGTGTCGGCCGCATTGTGGAGGTGAGCTGGCCCCTCTCCCATCTGTGAGGAAAAAAAAAAATGCACGCGGCCTCGGCCGCTACAATGAAAAGGGCAGCATCGGCTGCAATGACATGCACAGCGGCCCCCCCTGCCCGCGGCGAGGTGAGCCTTCCCCCCCAACGGAAGGCGGGCCCATGATCAGCTGGGCCCGCGAGAGAAAGAAAATGTGTTGCAGGCCCGAATCCAACAGGGCCTGCAAAAGGAACAAAGGAGGCGGGCCCAGCACCAGCTGGGCTCGCAAGCATAATAGAGTGCTCGCCCCGAGGAGCGGGCGGAGAACTGCCTGCCCTCCCCTGGTATGCATGCTGGCACCCTGGTCGCCCGCCGCGCTGCCGCTGCCCCATGGGCCTTCCCCCACAGGGGAATCGAGGAGGCGGGCCCCCACCTCTAACGGGGCCCGTGAAAAAAAAAAAAAAAAAACGAAGGAAACGTAGCCTGCAAATGCCCCGACAGAGGAGCGGCATCGGCCGCGGCACCGAGTTGGGGCATGGGCCGCCCAACAGCTGAAGCCCCCCCCACAGAAGGAAAGCATGCGGCAGTGCCCTTTAAGTACATGGGCCTGCCGTGCAAAAAAAAAAAAAAAAGGGGAAATGAGAATGCAGGCCCAAAGACACACGGGCCTGCAAAAGTAACAATGGAGGGGGCGTAGCCCAACAAGTCTGGTGCTGCTGCCCCGTGTGGAGGGAGATCTGCGGCATCGGATGTCATGAGGTGCCTGGCGGCCCTGGGCCGCAGCGAGGTGAGGCGGGCCCGACTTCCACCGGGGCGCGATGGGAAGATGGATGCAAGCTGCCCGCCCAGGCCCCTGGAAGGAGGAACAGGGTTGTTCTGCCACCCTGCCACGATCTCCTCTCCAGACTATGGACCTGACCGATGTGGCCCCTGGGCCTCCCCAGGTGCGGCTTTGCCGGTTTTGTGAATCATGGTGTGACTGTCCTAAAGTAGACACTGGTGAGGGTGCAAGCTGGTTTCCGGCGACTCCATACGGAAGATGGACATCATGAGTGACATTCCCCGGAAGACTGTGAGCCGGCAGACATGGACTTGCTTAAAATGGTCCAGTTAGTGGGCAATGTTGTGTGGTGCGCACCTGTAGGCTCCGAGTGCTTTATGTGGTGCCAGTAGCCCTCACTGGTGCCGTTTAGTGTTATGAGAGCCACTCACCCAGGTTAATAAAGGGTGTGCAAAGTAGTAGAGTGGCTCAAATAGTAGTAGTTGGGGCTAGATGGGGATTTTGGGGTTTTTGTTTTGTTGTTATGGAAAAGGAGGAGTGTTGCATGGCACCCCTGCAAGGGGCCATGGTAGATTCCTGTGTTGTTGTGTGGTCACATGGGCAACCATGTGACCAACCTAATAAAAGGTCCGAGCCGCTTCCGGCTCGGCAGTCGAGACCAGCGAGACTCCGTGGTGTGTGTGTTTGTGTCAGCGCCATGGAGGCGCCCCACCACGTGCGCTGGGCCCAAGGAAGGGGCCCAGCTCCAGGACGGTGCCCCTGCCGGGCAACGCCGTCCGGACGGTGCCCCTGCCGGGCAACGCCGTCCCTGTGTGTCTCCCTGGCCCTGTGAGTCGGGCCAGGGTGGCGACCCCGGCCTGGGTGCCCCCAGAGCCGGGGCCGCGGTAAGCCGGTTGCCAGCCGGCCATGTGTGGCGCTCCGGTGTCCCGGAGCGGGTGGGATGAACCCCCACCCTTCATCGTGCGGCGTGATCGCCGCACTCCAGCGTGTTGTGTCGGGTGCTACCCGACACGAGTATGGGGCTGCCCGGTGGACCGGGACAGCCCCCAACAGGGGATACCCCTGCAACCCCTAAACCCTTTTTTTTTGCTGCCCCTATCCCCATATATATGGTCACCCATTTAATATTCCCACTACCTTTTCCCGGCGATATTATGTATGGCGACCATATATATGGGGATAATATTACCTGATACCCCTCACTGATGCGAGCTAGCCCGCGGAGTGTGGGAGCAGCAGCGAGGAAGGAATTATGTAGTTTAGTGGCTTGCATCACTCTTTTGCCTTGTTGCCATCATGCGCGGACCTCCTTCCTCCTCAAGTGGACACCCCACCACAATCTTCCCCGGCCGTGCCTGCAGTAGTCAAAATCACAAGCAAGCAGCATTGGGCCCGGGGAGACGTTTTTAAAGGGCCAAAACTGTGCATACTCACGTGCCACACGCTGCTCCCAGGTCATCATGGGAATTGAAGTTCATTTGACGTTCCCAGCACCAGACAAGCACTGTAGCAAACCAGCATGAGGAACCCAGTTCACTGCGGTTCCAGCACACTACAGCGCCAAGGCTTATTAGCCTGTGTGTTGTGGCTCCGGCCGCAAAGCTCCCCATGCTTCACCACCACTACCCAATTTCTCAGATTACTCCCCTCCCCAGGCCCCGTTCCAGGACCCGGCTTGTCCAGGTGGGCACGCTGAAAAACTCTTACCAAGCATGGGGCATGAACTGCATCTAAAGACTCCCAAAGGTTTTCAGGCCCAAACTCCACCCAAGAAATCAGATGCCATAGTCTCTTGTTGCATAACTTGGAGTCGAAAAAATCTGTTGCACCTCAAATTCTTCTTGTCCACCCTGTATCACACCAGGAGGCTTCTGTGTCACAGCACCAGGAGCTGCAGGCTTAATCAAAGAGACATAAACAACTGGGTCTATCTTGAAATGAGAGGGAAGATGCAAAAAAACTGCTGTCTGTGAAATGCATTTAACAATAACATAGGGACCAATAAATCGGGGCAAAAATGTACAAGATGCAGACAGCTTGATAATTTGTGTTGACAACCACACATGGTCCCCCATAACATACGTTGGACTCTTCCACTGCTTCTTGACTGCCTGTTTCTTATAGGCCTCTTCAGCCTTATCCTGATTTTGGCATTGCTTCTGTCTTATGTCCAGAAGCTCCTGTTTACTTTCAGTTACCACAGGGATCTTATCGCTAGTCAGAAATTCCTCAGGCAGAATTTTACACTTTCAGCCATATATCTTTACCTGGTGTGACAGCGCAGAAATGAATGTCCTGATAGTCCCAACATTAGGGTAGCCCCAGATCTTTCCCAGACCTAGCAACACCCCTGCTCATCCGACTAAATACCTACGTATGAGAGGCTGCTGTTTGTACGTGGCCTCCCTCATGTAGGCCATTAGGTAAGTTATTTGCTTTACAAGATCTTCCTAACTATTCATGAAATCTATATTTATAAAAGAAGAAGTCCTGACTGACTGACTGACTGACTGACTCATGAACACCCAGCTCAAACAGTTTAACCTAGGAATGTGAAATTTGGAAGGTACATTGTTTTCATGATGTAGACACCCAGTAAGGAAGGATTTTGGAAATTCCATCCCTAAGGGCATAGCAGATGGATTTTTGACTGTCTCGTCAACGCCCAGCTCAAACCGTTTAACCTAGGATCCTGAAATGTGGAAGATACATTGTTTTCATTACGTAGGCACCCACTAAGGAAGGATTTGGGGAAATTCCATACCTAAGGGAGTGAAAACATGAGGTGCATTTTTTAATGAGAGTGCTTATATCTCAAAAACCAAACATGTTACAGATGTGAAAATTGGAATTTAGATTCTTCTTCAAAAAAAGAGAAACATGTGTTTTTCCATTTTCCAAAAATACAGCTAAGAGAGGTGGAAAAGGGGGGTGAATTTATTTTAAGGATATCCATATCTAAAACGGGAGATGTTATAAAAGTAAAAATTCACAATTTAAATCTTCATTATAAAGTAAGTTTCCAAACTGCTTCTTTAAATTGGTGACACAGAGTATCCCTTATTTGAGAGCAAAATTGTCATCCATTCTGACCTACGCTCAGTTGTCAATTCCCTAGCAGACCTTACATCCAAAATGTGCCCTGATATAAAAATATAATAAAATCTAATGGAGAAATCTACAGAATGGTTATGTGAGCGTGCCATTTTAACACGAAAGAACAGCATGGCTTCAGTAATCAATAAGATACTTATTAATTCCTTTGGAGGAGTCCAAATGAAGTCCAAATCTGTAAACTCAGTGGTTCAAAGTGATGAGGCAGTCCACAACCCCATTGAGTTCTTAAAACACTTTAAATCCTCCTGGTCTTCCCAAACATAAACTTCTTCTCTAAGTTGGAGCACCTGTGATAATATTGCGGGACCTCAACCCACCTAAGCTTTGTAATGGCACCAGATTGTCTGTAAATGCTCTCCACAGAAATGTGATTGAGGCTACGGTGCCAACCGTTTCTATCCAGGGGCAATCTGTGTTCATACCACGAATACCTCTTATACCTTCAGAATATCTGTTTGAATTCAAAAGACTTCAGTTACCCTTAAAGGTTTGTTTCTCCATGCCCATCAAGAAATCTCAGGGGCAGACTTTAAAGCTAGCAGGGATTGATCTAAGGGAAGACTGCTTCTCGCATGGGCAGTTTTAAGTGGCCTGTTCCAGAGTGAGCTCATACAAAAAACTCATGTGTCTTTTCAAACCAATTGTACCAAATCCCGAAATCCGCATGAGTGAAGCCGCAGGCAACTCCTAGTATAGTATAAATTAGTTGATTGATAAACCTTAAAACTATAAAAATCCTTTTGTCTACACTTAAAATATGGCTATATTTCACATTTTCGGGAAATTAATTCCAAATCGTTGTGTGTATTGTAATCCCTTTGTTGTATCAGTGCATCCAAAATCTATTTCATAAGAGACTTCACAGGTTAGCCATTAAAAGACACATTAGATAATAAATAACTCATTTCTGTAATATTTTGAGTATATTGACTGCCTAATTATTGCTATTTCTATATTGATCAAAAATGGTAATGACCAGTTCTATGTGAGTGCATCCCCCAAAATTTGAAAGTGGTCAATTTCATTTGGGTAAGTTTCATCATGACACTTATTTATTTTTTCTTTTAATGAAGTGCTCTCCTTCACCTACCTTCTCCACCATATCACCACTTTCTCCCTTTTTTCCACCCCTGCATACCACCCACGCCCTCTAGACATATGTATCTAATTTATGACTTCAATGCCACTTACTGGGATGTAACTTACCATTTTCACATTTTAGTGGATGAAATCAATGAGTGGAGCGTTGACCCAATGGTTAAAATATTTGAGATGCAGGATCACCCCAGAACTGAAACAAATGTTTACCCCACATGAAATCCACTGTTTCCTAATCACCCCATTATCCACCATCCCCTTTGCCTCTCACTATATTGAACGGGCAAACCAAACCATTAAAGAATGCCAATGTCCTTCTTGAAAGAAATGTTTCCTTAAACTACATTGTCCAATATGGCCTATAGACAAGTGTTTTACAACTTCTTTTGAACCCTATGGTCATGTTTGCCATTGTCCTATGAAATGTACACTGTGGATTTGCGTGTTGAATCTTGTTTTTTTCCCAGCAAAAATGATTTTTCATAAAAATGATAAGATATCACGCTATCAAGCAAGACACTGAAAAATTAATTATAAGCAGTCCTAAAGTTAGCTTTGCATTAGACCATAGCCTTCTTCATCCAAACAATTCATCTGTTCATTTCTAGAAATAGAGAGGGTGGCACATTACTGAGAGGAAAAAGAGAGACAAGTGAGCAGTTCATTTCACAGATACAGGTCCATTACTCGTGGAAGGCTACCACAGATATCTTTTCTCCTTACTGTTATTCTTTACCATGTTCTGTAGCACGTCCATAAATCAGAAATTGGAGATTTCAATAGGTAACATACATTTGTTCACAGCGTAATCCATTTGTCACTCAGATTGTATGTTTATGTCCTCTTTCAGCAGTAGCAGAGTGTTGGTGCATTCATCAAGTCTCAACAATAGAGGGAATCAATGCTCTGAAGCTGACGTCTTACAATTCGGCTCATCTTCATTTTATAGGTTTCCTAAATATTAACAATTGTTTATAGGTTGAGCTGTCATCTGGAACTCTGGTGATGAATTCCCCTTCTTCGGACACTGCTTTTGGGATAAAGAGTCAGGTTCCAAATTTTGAAACCTCTCAAAAACAGCCATTGAAAAGTTGGAATGAGACCTTGGTGCTGGAGTTCATTCTTCTGGGGCTTAGTGATGATCCACACATTCAGGAACTGCTCTTTGTCCTATTTCTTGTGATTTATGCTGTGACTGTACTGGGTAATGTGGGTATACCTCTTTTAATGATGGTTGATTCCCAGCTCCACACTCCTATGTACTTTTTCCTCAGTAACCTATCATGTGTCGATTTATGCTACTCCACAACAGTGACTCCCAAAGCAATGGCCAACTTCCTCTCTGATGACAAGTCCATCTCATTCTCTGGGTGTGCCGTCCAACTGTTCAGTTTCTATCTGTTTGCGTCTTCTGAATGTTTTCTTCTGGTAGTGATGGCCTATGATCGATATGTGGCTATATGTAACCCATTGCTTTATAGGGTCATCATGAACAGGGAGGCCTGTGTTTTGCTGTTGTCTGTAGCATACAGTGGGAGCCTCTTGTTAGCAGTCAGTTATACTGCCTGTACATTTAGTCTGCCCTTCTGTCGGTCCAATCAGATAAATCATTTCTTCTGTGAAATGCTACCCCTCTGGGAGCTCTCGTGCACCGACACATCCACCAACCAAGTGTTCCTTTTAGTTGCTGTCACCGCTCTGGGAGCACCCTCTTGTGGAATCATCTTGACCTCCTACGGTAACATCATTAGAACAATTCTGAGGATTCGCTCTGCAGAGGGAAGGCGCAAAGCTTTCTCCACTTGTGCCTCCCACACGACAGCTGTCTCTATCTTCTTTGGGACCATCTCTTTCATGCATCTCCGGCAATCATCCAGCTTTTCATTGACGCAGGATAAAGTGGTGTCTGTCTTCTACACAGTGGTAATTCCGATGTTGAACCCCCTCATCTATTGTCTCAGGAATAAGGAGGTCAAAGGAGCTTTTTGGAAACTGAAGAGTTATATTTAAGGAATTCTGTCTCTTAATGCATTTAACTTGTGACATGTACAATAATAGGAACAATAGAGTTGTAGTGTATCATTTGTTTAATTCATTTCAAAATGTTGTCTCTTTCTAGCTGCATCTTTCTTTACTATTGTGTATTTATCCCCTAGGCACAATGCTAGGGTGACATCAAGGAGAATGGTTTTTGATGCATATATATGTGTTTTGTATGGGCTTAGCATTAGCTGTATAACAATCTAATGTTGATATGTGAACACTTGAAGGGTATAACTGGCTAGTCCTTATGATGAACAATGACTTTAGTTTGCATAACCCACCTTGTAGACATGATTTCATAGTGCTTGGCATTGTACATATTATAGTTGCTAGGAAATGTATATGAAAAGGACTGATTCTATATACAATACATTTATTTGAACGTTTATAATGCCTCACATGCACGGAGGCCTCAGGGTGCACATAGAACACACAAAGACAATCACATAGAGACGGCGGGAAAGCCGGGAAATCAGATGAGGGGGTTGCACATCAAAACAGATGCACCAAACATCACCAGCCTAAACCTAGGCTACACTTGTGTATAGGCGCGTTATCAATCCCATATCAAATCATATCATGAGTCTGGATTGATCAATGAATCTTAGACTGCGAGGAGGTACATATGCCTGCAAGCGGTCCCTGAGGTACTTTGGGTCTGCATTACTCAAACACTTATGGGTCAGCGTGAGAATTGAATGTGTGATGCAGTATTTAACGGGTAGCCAGTGCAAATCCCGCCTGGAAGCGGTTATATGGGCACGTTTAGATAAAACAGACATAGTGTGTACTGCTCCATTCTGCACTACCTGAAATGCAGCTAGGTTAGACTGAGAGGAGCCACTTAGAAGACTGTTACAATAGTCCAGTCAGGAATTTACGAGGGCAGAGGCAAAAGTGGATGCATTATCATGTGGAGCAGCTTATTAATCAGGACACCGGAGGATAAAGTCTGAGCAACATGCTGGTTCATTGTCAATTCAGCGTCCAGTATAACACCAAGGGTCTTAACGTTCTTAGCAACTGGGATAATAATGTTGGAGATACTGAGCTGTTGTACTCAGGTGGCAGGGTCGTGAGTTTCGGGCCAGAGGCCACAATCAGTAATTCTGTTTTTTGGTGTTAAGGGCCAAAGCGTTGGCTGCCATCCAGTAATGGATGGCAGAATAGATGCTATAAAGATTCAATAAGTCTTTTGAGTACAAACCTGAGAGCTACATGACGACCTAGCTGTCATCAGCATAGTTATTGTAGAGGACACCCAGGTCATCTAGCAGTCTCTGGAAAGGAATGATATAGACATAAAACAAAGGAGGCAAGGTGCACGATCCCTGTGGGACTCCACATATAATAGGTGTAGGAATGGAGCAGGCATTGTCAGTGGCAACTGTGACATTGCGAGGACCAAGGAAGGCGGCAACCTACTGTGGTGCAAGACTCGAGCAGCCAACTATGGATTCCAACCTGTCCACCAGTAAGGCATGATCCACCAGATCAAACGTGGCGGACAGGTCAAAAAGCATCAAGAGCGACAGGTGACCATGATCAACAATATTAGACAGGCTAGATTAAAGATCCAGCAAGGCAGTCTCTGCCGCGTCGGGCTCTGAAACCAGACTGATGTACTCCAAGGATATTATTCTTTTCAATGAAGCTCTGAAATTGTAAGCATGCTACCTTGTCCAGGATTTTGAGAAGAAACGGCACGTTGGTTATAGGGCAATAATTGTCTGTGGACATTGGATCAATATTATCTTTCTTCAGGATAGGGGTGATCCATGCTTCCTTATGGATGTGGGGTGCAGATCCCTCAGCAAATGAGAGGTTGACCAATTTTGTCACTCAGGGGCTGAGCACACACAGGCAGCCGATAAAAAGACTGGATGGACAAACCTCCCACTGACAGGAGTGGGGTTGTATTTTACTAACTATCTGGGAGATGTCAGTCTTGGTGATCGGTATGAACTGAAACTCAGGTTTATTGGGACCTGGTGGCAGTTCGGGTTGGATGGGACTAGTTAAGAAATTTCTTGCCATATTACTAGAATGCTAGTATTTGCGATGGTATTTTGATGACACATGACTTTATAAGCAAAGAAGTTATGGATTTTACACATTATTAATAGACTATGTTTAATACCTTAGGGCCTTTTCACAAAGAATCAATGTTCTAGTATATATTTCTCCTTTTTTGCCTTGTGTCAATAACTGGTCCAACCTATTGACCACAAACAGGAGTCACATAGAAGTCAGGGGTAACTAACCACTGTCAGAAAATAAAGTGTAACTTACACGTGATTAAAAAAAAATGGCCCCCATACACTCAACATTTGTGATCTGGAATGATGTGATCTTACTCAGGAGTAAGCTTATACCATGTCTGACAGGGAACATTTTTTTTTTACCAAAAACCTTTTAAAACACGTTTTCTTTCACTTTAGTTTCACATCTTACAAATATCACTTACACATAGAATGTCTGAGTGTAACCTAAGTGTTTTGAAAAATGATTTTACGGCAACATTTATATACATGCTCTTTTATGCTTTTATGGGCATGCACCTATTTCCCAGACCCTTTGCCACAGCTACAATTCATGCAACAAAGAGTTGCCAGATTTTCAAATGCCCAGTCTTATGCCAAGTGCCTGGTTGAAATTAATTTAAAATATTCATTTTCCACGAATCAGTCTCTTTTGCTCCTGAGAAAAGCTTTTTTGAATCAGCCCTATTGCATTCAAAACATGTAGGCAATGTGAGCATATTCAAGTTATTATCTGGCGCGGAGAAGAGGAAACTGCGAACCTTAGAACTAAATCAGTGACCATGGTACTGCGATTCATTGGCAATTCCCCATAACTGAGACACATATAGGAATACAAATAGGAAGTGAAGAGAAAATGTGCAACGAAGGACGTTCCTGAGTCTGAACTATCGTCAGTAGAAATATTTTAAATGGGGGGCAGCAGGGAAGGAGACTCACAGGGACTCCGGCCAAGGGTTCCAGAATAAGTAAATAATAAGGTGAGTGTGTGGCCCTCTCAACCTGTGCATGATGCACAGTATTGGTAATCATGTTTTATCAATGAATAGTCAGAAGTATTTCTGCTTTTGGTTGTGGTTATTTATTGACTTCATGACTCAGCTAACATGTGTTTCGGCCAGTGGTGGTCTTCCTCAGGGCTGCCAATTGAACAGACTAGAGGTTTGTGTTTTATAGAGTTTGAGGAATCCAAGGATAACGTTGCTTTTAACAAACAGACACTGCCCCAGTGGCTAACCCCCACTGTGGCCAAAAGGTTCTTACCACTTGCCCTATTTTGGTTGACATATACCACATCAACCAATGTGCATGTGTTGAATGGAATTAGTTCCAGGGCTACATAAGACTACGTCGAGGAAGAACAATGAAAATCGTACAAAGAACAATAATAAACCAACTGAGACGAGGAGTCCCCCTGAGGATGCACGAAGCCGGCATGAGAAATTGGCGAACGCTCTAGTCTTTCCTCAATAGCTGGAAGCAATGTCAGACCCTAAAGAGAAGAAAGACAAGTCCGGGAGATTGGTAGATGGAGTAGTTGGAGAAGTTTTGGAAGCAGACGAGAGAAGTGGAAGAGACGAGAGAAGTGGAACACAGGAGAACAAACGGAGGAATTCCAGTTCGGACCGCAACTGTTGTATCAGCTGGGAGCTCAGAAGTAGAGGTCAGTATGCATGATTCCCGTCTAATGGCAGGCGAGGGAGCGAATGCCAAAAATGAAAGCAAGAGACTGGGAACCAGTATGCGACCTCCACAGCAGAAGAAAGATCAGAGGCGGGGCCCACTAAGCGTTGCCTCAAAACGAACTGGGAATTTGACGACCGGTCCACGACTACTGCAGCAGAGAGGAGGTCAGATCGGGACCGAAAAGGACATTGATTTCTTCAGCTGGTGCCACAGCCAAGCCAGAGATGTGTGTCAGACTCCGGAGAGTCCAACAACAACGACACATAGGCAGCATTGAGAAAAGGTGCACAACTGGTGCCGACACCGAGCCAGAGACTTGCAGCAGACTCCAGAGAGTCCAGCAGCAATGAAACAAAGGAAGCATTGAGAAACTCATCACCACAGAGCCATATGAACAGGTATCAGTCGAGGAGAAGGAGATCTGGGGACCTGAAAATATAATAGCAAAGCTGAGATACCCGGGACCAACCCTATTCTTCCCCGTACCAGTGTTCTGAGAAAATATTGCAAATACTTGGCAGGATAGTGGACCACTTATATCTGGCAGATAAATTAAGCAGACAGACCTTGGCCGGAGAGTAAACCAAGAATGTTAATTGGTCCAAAAAGAGGTAAAGATGTTGATGTAAAAGTAAGTTTTGAAACACTGGGCCTCATTACGCCCTGGCGCTAAGTGGTTAACGGCACCGTAAAAGGCTGCAGTGCCGTTAACCACTTAGCGCCTTACTACGAGGTCCCTTTGCGGGACCCGACCTTAACGGCTGGTCTGGACCAGCCGTTAAAGTAGGGACCCGCAAAGGGACCTAGCAGGCAAGTACGGTACCGCAATTTGCGGTACCGTAATTGCTGCCTTCCCCATTCCCATTGAGCCCTATGGGGCAAAAATGGGAATGGGGAAGGGCCATGGGGAAATGGGGAAATACCACCCCGTCAACCTTGGAATGGGGTGGTATTTCCCCATTTCACCATGGCGGACTCGTTACAACACTGGCACCAACCATGGTGCTAATAGCGCCATGGTTTAGCGCCGGTGTTGTAATGAGGGCCACTGTATTGGACACCAGGAGCTATAAGAAACCCAAAAGGAGGGAATGATGCCCCTTTTGAGCAACTGTGAACTTCATTTGTTTTGAGAAGTGGCCAGCCAATACATTTTCCCTTTTCACGTTATTTTGAGTTTAACTTGTGAGGGACAGATTAGGATTTGGACTCAGGACAGTGTACTTTATTTTGGACATTCTGGCACAGACGGTTTCAATAGTTAGTTTTGTTGAGGCAGGGAACCCCGTCTTAGTGTTAGGGGGGAAATAGGCATTCTTGCAAACCCACTTTTCCTTAAATAAATGTCCAGGACCACATCCACGAGTCCAGTGTGTCCGGGTCTTGCTTATGCTCCCTTTAAATAGCCTGTGTCAGATGAATACAAATACAAATAGGAAGCACTACTATCTGATCAAGCATGATGTGGAATTTTCAGGAGAGAATGCTGTTCATGTGTTTTTGAAATTATGACTGAATATTTTCGGTGGAATTGAGGAGCGAGACATGATAGGGATGCTACATAAGCTATCGTGATACTATCAATAATTAAGTTGTGTAATTGGCTGGTTACCTTGCTCTCAAGGTCATTAAAGAATCTTGCTATTATGGTTTATAATGTTGAATCCTGTTCTTCAATATCATTATCATTATTGTGGTTAGCGGACACGTGTTTCGACCCCTCCGGGTCTTAAGCACAAGGTAACCGGGCAATTACACAATCCAGATAAAACACGAGGTGTGGGCAACACTTCAACCACCGGCAACCTCTCAGCTCTAGCAAAACTGCACAAAGCCCAAAAAACCAGAGTAAAGCGCAAGTTGCGTTTAAGCCTAGTGACCACACCTATATTTACCCTATCAATATTTAGGAATTGTGTCATATGAAGAATTGAAACGCTATGAGTGAATATGTATTGTAATGTGACTTTATTCTTTGTTTTTCTTGAAAAAGACTGGAAGGTCAAAACACGTGTGGGCAGGCACAGGACAGACTAGTCGACAACAAAACTAAATAGGTTCTCATTAATGAATTCTGTTTATTTATCTTGTTATGAATAAATCATCTGTATAAATGCAATAACAAATGTGTATGGACTGATATTGCACACGGAGGATTCTAAATTAGAATAGGTTCTCTGCTGTATGACTATGTGGGATCATAAAGTTGATGAGATTATTACCACCACTGACACTTTCTAAGCCACCACAAGGACATTTTACCACTAGCGTACCATTGATTTATTCATGTCATTATTTTTTCGTTGGCGTTTTATAAGGTGCCTGCTGTGGGTGTAGTCCCTTTGTGGTGTCCAGACGGGTTCTGATATTGACAGCCTTGGAACATTCAGATTATTTAAGTGCTGGTGGGAAAGGGGAGGGCAAGCACAAGGGGGATAAAGGGCAAAAGTGCATAATAAGAGTGATAACTGAAAAAGCATGCGCTTGGGGTGAAGATTAAATATGTTCCAATGGAGGGGAATTGTAGGTTAATAACAACAAACACCCAAGGGACCAGGGCCTAACAAATGAATGAAGTAAGCATATTTTGCTTCAATGCATAGTACACCAAGAAGTTTTCAATGCAGTAAAATAGTTTAGCCCTTTATTTTGTCTGGCAGTGTGATAAGGAATAGAGCAAACAAGACTAACTGGACTTCCTCCAAATTTAGCTAGAACCTATTACATATAATTTGAATCAAGACAGAACAAGCTTAATTTTAAATGGATGGTAGCTGTAAATGGAAACTTAAAGGCAAGGAGCAATGCTTTCATTCCTCCATTTCACGCTCTACCCCATTTTCCTGCAATGAGAAGGCGACAGAGGGGCATGGAGCAGAGATCAGATTGCTGCCACGCTGACCGCCTCCATCTTGTCAGTGGGCTATGGAATCCCACTCGGTTTTGCACCTGCAAAGGACCAGGCAGAATCCATTAATACATGCTGACCCCAAAGCGTAATTTGCGGGGCACAATTATTTCTCCATGAGATTGAGAGGAACACTAAGGAGTGCATTTGCATATGTCCTGTTTTACTCTTTGGTGTTACACTCCATCTTGTAACTCTTTTTTAAATTGCATGCAGAGGTCCTAACAGCACATAAGTGCAAATGTTGGTAGTTCACTGCATGCAATTACCATTTCGAATAAAATAACCCACACTTGACTCCTCTCTATTGGGCCTCCTGGCTTTAGGGTTCAATCTTATATTTCTCTGTCTTCTCCTTGATTGCTTTGTGGCCCTGCCATCACGTATCACAACCCTTTCACCAAGCTGTCGCCTTGCCACACTGCATTCACTTATCAAAGTTCACTGTTCAGGCTTTCTTTAGCCTTTAATTTAGTTAACTGTAAGGTTAGATGTAATTTGTTGTGCAACATAGGTTTTCCATGATTTAAGTTTCAGTTCAAAGTTCAAAAGTCTTCTTATGTTGCTTGTCTGTTTAAATGGGAAGTTTCCCTGTAATGCGCTATTAATTAGGCATTTGTTTATTTCAGGGTGAATGTTTCATATAGTTTGGTATTCAGTATACCTTGGTTTCTCATGATGTTAGGTTTTCATATAGTTCGGTATACAGTATACCATGATCTCTTGTAATGTTAGGTTTTCATATAGTTCCCTACTATATATATGGACAGGCACTTGCCTGCAGTCCTGTTCAGACCTCCCCGGTTCTGACGTGTCCCTCTGAAACTCTGCCAATGCTCACCCTGCTGCTTCCTCATGGACACTGCCAGCGTCCTCTGCTCTTCAGGTTTTCCGGTGTCCTGGTTTGGCGTCCAGACCCAGCACGGCTGCTCCCCCTGAACAGATCTCCTTGCAAGGTCTTCCCGGGCTTCTCTGCTGGGCTCTCTGCAGGCTTCTCAACTGCACTCCCCCTTCTGCCTCTCACCACTCATTGTATATAGTCTCGGGAGGATAGCTCAGGGGTAACATGCTCGCCTTGGAAACAAGACGACACGCAGCAGCACAGGTTCGATCCCCGGGTCTGCGCTTAGAAACCTCTGGGTATTAAGCGCGTTATAAATCACCTATCATATCATATACGTGCTACCTTCTAACAGGCTGCAGGTGTGTTTGGTCACTTGGATCTGCCTGATCATAGTTTGGAAAACTTGCCTGACCTTCCCAGTGTTTGGGATGCAGCTTCCTCGTCTCAGTACCCAAACGGTGAAGGGTGGTAAACTTCACTGCTCTGAGTTGCCTCTTCTTAGTCTCAGTACTATTAGGTGCTGTGTGCGGAATAATGAGGGGAACTGGCTTGTAACAGCCCTTAAAAGTTGGGTGAGTGTTAGACTGGCTGTCAATAACTAAGGAAAGGGAGATACCATATCTCGCCTAAGGGCATCCCACTCCCAATCCTCAAGGACCCTCTACCCAGGTGAATCTTAGTCCTTTTTCTCCTCCTTCTAATACATCTAGGCTTATAATATTTTGTGTCATTCCTGGGTTAATAAGATATGTGAAACAATATCCCATAACAGCTTCTGGAATAGGGATTTCTTCCTGAAGTGAAAATATGGGATTCCACGTCTAGTCTGAAAACATCTTTATCCCAATACCCAGGGATCCTCCAACACAGTGATTCTCTCTCACTTCTCCACCCTCAGGTTCAGGGTCTAAAAGCAATGGCCTTTCCTTGAACATCTGTGTAGAGAATCCAAGATGGAGAGAAATTAGAATACCTTAGGGTTTCTCATAGTACACACTGTTTTACAGCTGCAATGGCGTCCCATAAAGATATCCGTTCAGCCATCTTTACAGAAGGTGCTCAGAGCTAAGAAGGCAAGCAGGCAAATTGCATCCCTTCTGTGTTCACCATCAAGTATCTGTAATGGAATTCTGCTTCACAGGATCAGGGTTGGAAGCCTGCAGCTGAAATGTTCGAGGGAGAAAAGACTGAATGTTTTTTTTCTGAGAAAAACGTTCAGTCTTCTCTCCCCAGAACATTTCAGCCTTTGCCCTTGCCCCTAAAACTACCCCACCCCCTACTTACCTTGCAGCAGCACTCTTAATTATGTACCGCCGACTCGCTGTGTCCCTGCAATGCCTGTTCCCTTTCCATGATCGGGAACCGGCGCCACAGGGTTCTTTCCTTTTTATTGTTGTTTTATTTAACATTTTACTGAACCGGCTGCAGGGGGCACCCCTGCAAACCACACTCACAATATAGTGAACAAGGGTAAGGGGGACACACCTGCAGCCCCCCCCAGCCCTTACCAGAGAATGGGGGATTTGGTCAAACTTTCAGCCGTTTCGAATTTTCCAACCACCGAAATTCAGCCAAATCTCCCATTTCGTCTTTTTTTCTGACTTTTTACATGGGCAGACACAGTACTACCAGGAGAACCAACCGCAGAGTATGTCACACAATGCATAACTGTGAAGCTTATGAGTAATCTTTAAATTAATTATATTTTAAATACAAGGTAGGACTTTTACTGTACTTCAAATGACAGCAGGACATCTATATCTATATTCACAAATCTCAAATATAGGGGTGGTTAAGGGGTCGAAAGGGTTTGGGAGGGGGTTGGGTTAGGGTTAATATAGGCAAGAGGGAGTGCTTGGGCGGAACCTCCAAATAGAAAAAAAAATCTCAAATAGTTTTTTTGAAGTAATACCAGAAAGTAGTCAGCGAAACAACATATAAACGTTGTGTACAGTCCAACCAACTCTACGTAGTTAACTAACCTTTTAAATTACCTTAATCGCAAGCTGGCAAGACCTATGGCCTAAACCATACCCACAGTGGTGATATGTTTCTGGAACGCCTGATCCGATGTACAATTTTAATCTTGGAGTGTTGGGTATTTTGAACAATTGCACAAATATCAATGAGAATGAACTACTGCATTGTTTATAAAAGGTGCCTGCATTGTGCAGCTACGAGGAATGCTGCTGCTTCCCACAATTGAATGCTAAGGGTCGCCCTCATTAAATTACTCCACCATGAGAATGCACAGCCAAACATTTCATGAACCTTCTCCACTGTCTTTACTCTACTTAGGTGTGAATGCCCAAGCAGAGTTTACACGCTACACTTGTGATTTTGCCATATTCTAATGGATTTCCAGCCCAAGGGATTGGAGGTACATCGGCTGCAGCAGGCAACTTGATTTATTTCCGTTTTGCCCCCTGCTAACACCATAGCTTTAACCATAAGGAGGGTTGAGTTATTTTTAGTCAACATTTTTATAAGAGGTGCCTATATCACTTGCATAGATTTCAAATGTAAACTTTACCATTTGACAAGACTGGATGTAAATATTTAGTTATGTTGCATTCATATTACAGACCAGTCTAAGTACTTCTAATAGAGTGACAGCAGCCAATTTTGAGAGAAACCAGATATTAGCACTGAAACCAAAATTCCTCATTACAACCTTCTCTCACTTGTGTCCAGTTGGCAGACGGCTTATATTCTTGTCGCTTCCTCCGATAGATTGTTTTCTGACATAACCGAAAGTAGACAATTAGCAGTACCAATTACCTCTGGTGCACTCAACTGTAGAACCCACTGCTTTCTCTAAATCTTGGGCAGGAGAGATCTGAAAACACTTTTTCAACTAAAATAACACAGAAGATGACTTTTGAATTAATAGAGAATAAGCAATAACGTTCTAATCCCTGCAACCTAAAACATTTCCTAATAATGTTATGGAGTCAAAAGGCGGGTCGGCAGGGCTAGTTTGGACAATGTGGACAGAGTTTGTTGAAGGGGAGTAATCTGGTGAAGGTGTAGAGTCTGGCAGAGGTGGAGCAAATTTGGCGCGGCATGCACTTATTTGGGCCTAGGGCAGCAGAAAGCCTAAATACGCCACCGCCTCCACCCGCTCCTTAGCCAGCAACTGCATGCCTTCACGTCTTTATTCGGTAAAACGATCCCATGTCCCTAATACTTTCCTTAAAATGTATTAATTGACAGCTGCTGAGACTCATCTGGGTAAATCATTTTAAAAACATAAGATGTTATGAACATGTTCTAGTTTTGGTGAGCCATTGAAGTACAGCTCGGCGAAGTGTCGGGGCAGTGCGTTTTTCCGACCACTGAAGGTGGGGCCATGGATTCATGAAGGGTGCTTGCTTTAATGCTGCATGATAGCAGCAGCTTGCTAACAGAATGGGCTCTATGGCTAGATTGACAGACAAAGCAGAAAGCCATCAGTACCGCATATTCAGAGACCGGGCACTGGATGGAGTATTCTGACAACTGGGAAGAGCGATGCCAGGAGTTTTCCTTTCCTGAATTATGCATGGCATTACTACAAATGGCATCTATGACGTTGTAACTCATGCCAGTAGTTTTGGGCAGCGTTGACTCAAGCCAGTAGTTTTGGGCAGCGTTGGGATCAAAATCAAATCAACAATTTCCGGAGCTGTAAACATATTTTTCCCTATATCAAAATCCCTTGATTTGCTTGGGTTTCTGTATTTTCCAGTATATTAAAAGTACATTAAGTGAGATGGTTTCAAAACGTCTAGTGGGACTTTTAATACATGAACAAATGGAAGTATTATTATGATTAAAATGTGCATATATGTTATTACATGTTATCGCCCATTTGTGTTCTCAAAATTGTGATAAACTGCATTGAAAGTTGGCACCAGTAGCACGGCCCAGGAGCACAGCTTCCCCAATCTAATGCTTTGACATTGGCTCAAGTCCCCAGCAGGTGCCACCACTAATGTTTTTCAAAGGGATTTTATGCACAATGAGGCAGTGTTTGTGTTTCCGCCTTTGGTTGCATAGCAAGTGAGAGCAAAATTCCGAATTGGGAAGGCACTGGTTCTTTCGAAAGATGTACTGAAAAGCAGTGTATTCGTCTGTCAGGCGACGGTGGCACAGTGAAAGAAAAAGCCTTGACTCCCTGGAGTAAAATGCAGTTTGTAAACCTTGATTGCAAAGACAGATGCAGGGAATGCACTTAACTAATGTGTGCGATAGATGGACTTGCGAGCACATTACTACCACCCACCTCACCACAGCTGAACTGCACATTAGCACACCGTCATACAAACACAAGGCCTAGTGCATATTTTCACAATATGGATATGCATCATAAATGCATTCAGCAATGAACAGCTACATACGTTGTTTCATCCTTGTGTCCAGAGACACCATAATTCCAGGCGCTGTGTCACCGTGCCTGAGTTTGAGGCCATCCTGTGAATGCTGGGCGCTAGCAGCTGAGGCGAGTGAGTCTGCGGCAGGCACCCCTAATGTTAAGGAACTCTTGAAATCAGAGACCCAGTGGTACCCACCACTGTGGCGCACACCAGGCAGCAGGAAGGCACCTATATTGAAACAAGCATTGGCAAAGCCAATAGTTTTGGCTTGCGCATAATTATTAGGCATTTGCCGGACACTGCTATTAGATGCCCAGGTATGCGCACCATTTTGCACCTGCTACCATCAATGGCCAATTAATACCACTACGGCTGTGCTTGGCAAGTGCCTTTCCCATGCCTACAAAAAAGCTCAAACTGTTGGCATTGCCATTGCTTGTCTGAATGCTGATCCGTCTCTGCAAACATCTGAGACTGGTTTTTAAGTCAGCCCATCCGTGCGTTTAAATGCATTGGAACTCGAGATCTCCCAATGGCAACCCCCCTTTTCCCCATAGCTAATATTGAGGCCATTGTTGTGCAGTTGATTTCAACAGACAGCAACTCCCTTTTCCTTGATCAGGAAACGTGGGACCGGTCCATTAAAGAGATCACGCTGATACACAAGACATAGCTGGATAAGGACAGAGCAGGAACTCAGCCTGATGAAAAAGGAGTGAATGTTGTGGCAGGCATCTTTTGTCTTTTTCCACATCAATCAAAATGATGCTGGGCCAAAGTGGGAATGGTGAGTACTACACTGTGTTTCATGTCTGTGATAACGTTATGTCTACCTGGCCATTGCATCTGTATTAAAATAAGTCATACTGCTCTTTTATTCTAATACTAGTGAATCACGTGACTCGAGATTCGGATTTTCCCTGACTATGCTCATGCTGCACGGGTGCCATTTCCCGCACTTCTGGTTCAGCACATTTAGCAAAAAAAGTTAAGATTAGGATATGACTAGCATCCTTCTTCATTTGGAACAGAACTAATGAGAACTAAACTCTGGGGCTACCCAAACTAGGTTCTTCCTGAAAAAAGAAGACAAAAATATCAAATTGCCTTGCAGAAAAAGTGCTTGATGAGCAAGTGCCTCCTGTATAGCGAGAAAGACACCTCTGCAAGGCGTGGGATTTATGCATGTGTTGTTCTTTTGGGTTGCCCCTGTGGAGAGGCTACTGAGCCGGAATATTGTAAATTACTTTAGAAGTTAGTTCATATGCAGCGAGCACATGCATTAAGACGCAAGACACCTACTGCGATGTGACTTGTGTTGGCAAACACGCTTGCCTGCCATTCAATTAATGCTTTGAACTTGGCCTTGCAGAAGCTCTCTGTGCCTGAGAATTAAAGAGAGTGTGGCATAGCCTTGTCTTCTGGTTTCAGTGTAGCTTGACTCAAAGCTATTTTGAGCTTGACCATGTGACTGAAGACCCCTCTTTCAAGCTTTTTGCTGCATAATACTATTAAATGATGAACTTTTGATGCCTTCAGTGTTTTTTCATTCCACTTCAAACAGAAGTTTGTTTCTTTCTCACGTTCATTGTAGCTTCTTGACATACAACCAGGTGCTCTGCGGCCTCGACTCTTGGTGCTGGGCCAACCAAGCCTTTCTCAAATTCTCCTTCGCCATAAGCTAATTTCCAACTGCGCCACAATGAAATCCTTTCCAATCATAGGGTTTCAGACCTTGCTGAAATGCATCACAGAACATCCATGTTCTATACATTCCTATGTATATACATTGCCGCAATTGCAGTCACCCATACCAAGGATTCCGTTCAGCCCTGGAACTGACCTCTTGCAAGGCAGAGTGCAATATGAGTTAAGCAATGAGCTGTTTGGACCTCTATCTCAATAGTGCGGAATACCTTAGACTTTCCCATTGCATAAGGCAGGAGTGCACATGCATAGCAATCCCCCATCCCCCTCAGAAGTACTCTAAATAAATATTTAATTCATAATCATCCTCCCCTGCACTTCTCTTAGTTCTCTGCTTTGCTAAACGAGCTTGTACATTAAGGTCATAAAGTATTAAAAACCAGACCATCCTACATTGGGAATCATCGGGAGCTTTGTCGAAGAAATTGGTGCTTTCTCATGAGCTACCGGTGTAGGAACAATCACATATGGCGTAGGCCTTCTTGCTATATCTTTTTCTGCATTGGTCACTGGAGTGAGAAGAATTGAGGGAACTCTCTCTTTCTTAGGACCAGCAAAATACACAGTGTGAATCAATAAAATCCGAAAGATAATGATGAATGCTGAACATGCATAGATTATGCACAAATACATTAGGCCCCACCATCGGTGTCTCTTTACTCGTTGTTGACTCTGCTCACGTTCTGGAACTGTAATGTGGGTTGTAGACCACATGATTGCCTGTAATTACTTTTAAGGAAGGAAAAACTCTTTTTATTCAGGCAATTTCGTTAAATGCTCCGGTAGTCGTTGAATTTGCTCTACAATGTCCTCACGTAATCGGCTGACTGAACTTACCTGGTCCCAGAATTTTGAAGAAGAATACCTTACCACACTCCCGCACCAAGAATATATGGTCTGCCTTTAACAGTTATCTCGTCAATCAAGCGGAGAGTGCATCCGCAATGGACTCACCCGGCAACCCACAAGAGTGCTCTTGAATGTCATAGTGCATTATAATTGACCGTTTTTTTTCCTTGAAGGTGTGCTCCTTCTTCTATGTGAACTGTGACCTATGAGTGTGCTGATCATATTTTATGCTCTGATGTGTGTGTTTGCTTTAAACCTCTGCCAATAAAATATATATATTTTGTTTAAAAAAGTAATCGGCTGATTGCAGGACGATTGATAGGATCTTGCATAAACACAAAAGTGTTAGTATTTCGATGAACAAGATAAGCATGAACTTGAACAAACAGAAAAAGATCATGGCAAGTATTTCGTGGGTATGATCGTTAGATAGGACCATTCATGCCATGGAAGAGGTGTTCAGGTAACTGTCTTATCTGGTCTATAATCGCTGCCAATAAACGTCTAATCGCTGGGCCATTTTTAGGATCTTGGATAAAAGAACGCACATCACTGTTCCTCCCAAAAAGAGCAGGGTAAGCTCTGAGTATAAAAATGAAGACAGCAAGAAGAAGTTTGTGTACATCACCATCAGTGAGTACCATGTGGCCCACCAAAGAGAAACTCAGTGAGAACTGAATCAGGGAACTGCTTCCTCTTCCAGTCGTCAAACAGAAAGTCTAAATCGGGCATTTTTCATTTTACTTCCGCAGTCCAATTTTAACAATTTCCTGTGGCTCAAGAAAAATAGCTTTCTGACTCCTTGCTATAGCAGCTACAAAGAGTGTTTCAGGGAAACCACAGTCCAAATGTACTCTTTCGTCTATCTACTGGATAGTCTTTGTGTTCTTCGTCCTCGTCATCGATCGAGCCTGCACATGCTGAACTTCTTCTCCTTGTCTTGCTTCCGAATGGGTTGGGGGTATGTCGGTCTCTCCAGCGTAGACTTTCACATCTACTTGGTGTATCCAAACTCATCTCCCTTGGACTTTAACTGCCGGCAGAGTAATGTCCTCCACAATGAAAGGGCTGCTAAATCTAGGCTTGTGCCACTTTCTTTGACATTCCTTATTAAAACTTTATCTCCACTAAACAATTTAGGTAAAGAAGGTTCTTTAACTCAGGTTTCTGTATGTTCTTCATCTGTGTTCTAAGACCGACATCCCCTCCGCTTTATTTAATCTGAAATGACAGAGATACTAGTGGTCACACATGTTAAGTATGCACATTCTGCAGTTGTCTGGGCATCACTCCTAGTCCTCAAATGGAGTTTCCATTTGCCTCCCTGTGACTATTTTGTGGGGTGTGAGGTGGTGGTCAGAGCCGGGCTGATTTCTCAATGCACATAATGCAAGGGGCAGGCAATGCAGCCACTCCTTCAATGTTAATTTCAGTTGTGCTATTTTCTCTTTCAGCAGACTGTTGACTCTCTCACATAAACGGTTTGCTTGTGGGTGATAAGCAGAAGAAAACCTATGTTTAATGCTAAGCAATAAGCTAATTTGCTCAAATATCTCATTCACATAATGAAGACAATTATCAGATCTCAGAACCTCACATATTCCTCATCTAGGAAACAGTTCTTGAACTAAAAACATTGCAGCACAAGTGGCATCAGAATGTGTGCAAGGACTAGCTTCCATCCACCTTGAGAAAGGGCACACTGCCACTATCATATACCTATATCCATTACAGTCCTGCAGAATATCAGCATAGTCGATATGTAAGTGCTGAATAGGACCAATTGGTAGAGGAAATACTCCTCTAACTGTTCGCAGCATGTGCCCAGCAGTAAACCTTTGACATATGATTCAGTTTATTACATAAAAAGCAATGTGTTCTAACAGGTTTGGTACAAACCCGTCTTCTGCAATAGTTGCTGCGAGGCTCCCCCTAGTGACATGCTGTCACGATTCATGCCCCTGGTCATCATGGCTAAACCAGCCTTTCGGTTGGGCCCAGGTTACAGGCTTCCATTGTGGCCTCAAGGGCCACAAAACACCAACAGGGACCCTCTTGGAGCCAGTCCTAGCACCTTTGGCACCAGGCTCATATTGTTATGTGAAGGACAACCTTTGGATTGGGACTTCCGTTAACATGGAGGCACTCACATAGCTCAGTTCCAAAGAACTGAGCTATCCGGTCTAGTGTTTCGGGTGTGGCTGGGCCTGGGACTACTTTACCAGGAACTACTTTACTTGGACTATATAATCCACACTCAAACAGCAGCACATGCTTTGCGTTATTCTGCAGTTAGCAGCGTAACACTCACCGTGTCCAGTTCTGATCTCCAGTGTTTCTTGCATCCTGCCACGTGCTGAATCCTGTATCTGGAAGAAGAAGAACACCATTATTCAGCGCTTGCCTGTAAGTAGCAGCTTGGCTTTGGTCTTAGAATCTTTGATCTTCAAACTACCACCAGCTGCTCGCCTGAATACACGCAATCCAGGGATTCTTCATCACAACACTGCATCCATCTTCGGAACGCTGCAGCAACCTGAAAAAGCCAAAAAGAGACATTATTAGTGAGCGCTCGCTCATGGCCATGCAAGGACAACGAAAACCACTTACCAGGTGTAGTCTCTCCTTGATCTCGGAACATCACAGCGGCCTGGAACATTATAACGACCTGCAAAGGAAGCGGCGCAGGCACAGCTCAGCAAAAAGAAAAGTCAAGAATGCGCAGCGCACCGCCCATTCACTTACCTTGCTGGGATATACAGCACGGCAACGGCAAATCTCTCCAACTCATCTGAGGGAAAGAAACTTGAGACATTAATAACAACAAAAAGGCCAAAGAGGAAAAGGGCAAGATAAAAGACTGTAAAACAGTAGTACCTACCTCATCAAGCAAATCAGAGTCACAGTGTTACGACCCTCAGCCCTGACCCCCACTGGCAAGCCCACAAGCCAGGTGGGATCAGGGCTCGTATCTTTAATAAGGCCAGACTTCGACTGTTCAAGCCCTCTGGGGGCCAGTCCTGGCGCCTTTGGCGCCAGGCTCATCAGTTGGGAGAGGCATCTGCTTAAGGGACTACTTTATTAAGGCTTTCAGCCAACATGGAGGCATCCACATAGCTGGGTTCCTAGAACCAAGCTATGCGGTCTAGTGTTTTGGGTGTGGTGGCCTAAGGACTACTTTTCCTGGACTACTTTACAGTTGCTATTTAAACCACACCCGAACAAGAACACACGCTTCGCATTACTTTAATTCTAGCAAAGTGACGCTGACCGTGTCCAGCTTCTCGCGAACCCGACGAATTCCGGACCTGCAGAAAAAACAAAGAAACATCGTTAGCAGCAGAATCTTACCTGCGATCTTCATCCATCTCTGCTCACAGCTCCTGGGCATCTCTGTTGGAGGAATTGCCGCCTGGATCGAGGGACCTGAGAAAAGGAGAAAGACATTATTAATGGAGGTTTTTGATTGATTGATTGATATTTAATTTCTATCGCGCTCGTACACAAGTGTCTCAGAGCGCGTCAAGGCAAGGGAGGGGAACAGGGGAGAACAAAACAGAGTTCTTACTAGGCCCAGTGACATTGAGAACGCGCAAGTGCATGGGAGAGGGGGGAGGGGAAAAGTGCATGGAAGGGGGGAGAGGTGGAAAGTGCGAAGCAGAGGAGAAACAGATAAATAACAATAAATAAATAATAAAGGCAACAAACAGTGGTAATGCAGCCAGCAATTTGCAAGTGCTAGGTTTAAGGCAGCAGACAGGGTAGGTCTGATAAGTACAGGAAGAAAAAGGGGGGCTGTATGGGTACAGATACAGACCCCAGTGCAAGGGGTGGCTCGGAGGCAGTGCGGGAGGGTGGCAGGATGAGCAGGTACCTGGGCCCAAAAGACAGAGGGTGGCCAGGTGCACGGTGCCAAGAGAGAACAGATCAGCAGGGGAGAGGGGGAGCGGAGGCAGAAGAAGAAGGTACTAGAGACATTACAACCATAAAAGCGCTTAAGGACTTACCTGGCTGGCTACTTCTCGACCAGCACTGCTCCGGAAACCCCATCTGCGCTGGGTACTCTCCGCGACCTACGAAAAGGGAAAAACACAGGTCAGTGAGGACAAGGCATTGCTGCACTACGCAAAGCGCCTCCTTACCGCATCATAGCGCTATAGCGCGCAATCATCTCCCGGTGAGAACCAGCACATCCCGTTCTCGCAGTGGACACTCCACGCCCCTAGAGGAGATAAAAAGAGACATTAGAACAGACAAAAGGCATGCAAGAAAAAAGACGCCATTAATTGCAATAAAACCTACCTGAAAGACACTACAAGGGCCATAGTCAGTGAAGTAACTGGACCGCCAGCGCCCACAAAAGCCAACGCGACCCTGCCCAGAGAGCAGGATGGGGAGCCCACCGATTCCGGCAACCAGAATTCCCTTGACACCGAGGCCACAGGGGAACCATCAGGAAGGGCATCAGCGACCAGCTGGCTAGGTGGCGTCTCCCTGGATACCAGGTGAGCGTAACACACAGCAGGCCTGGACCCGAACACGGGGCAACTCACCAGTGAAGCAACTAGGTTGCAGAACGCCCACACCTCCAACGCGCCCCTGCACAGAGACGCAGGGCGGAGAGCACAACATACCTAATATTAAGGTGAGGTGAGGGATTAGACTTAAGGGAGGAATTCGAGGCTGAGGGAGGTGGGAATCAATCCAAGAGAGACATTTAAGCCTTATATCCAGTTCTCCTGTATTGCAGGCGCTATCCACGTCCAACACACTATCAAGGGAGAGGGTTTGAGAGTGCTAATCTTCCAGCCAGGGCTGAGTGGCGTCCCCGTGGATATCAGGTGAGTGTAAAAGAGCACGAAGCCTTATATAACTATCCACGTGGACGTCATGAAAACATCAGAAATCAACCATTTAGCCCAGTTATTGGGGCAGCTACGTGCCGAAGTTCATTCAGCCAGGCAAGAAACTAACGCCCTTAGGAGAGAAATGATATTTACTAAAGATCGTACTGAGGAATTGAGCAGACAATTACTCCAATCACAGGCAGGACAGGCCCCCTTACCTGGAAGCGTTCCGCCAGTGACAACACCAGCCAGTCCAGTACAAATAACTCTTCCTGGGACAATTCCTTTAGCTCCACCAGAACGGTTTGAGGGAGATCCAAAGAAGTATGCAACGTACATGAACCAATGTAGTCTTCATTTCCTTTGTAGACCTGGGGCTTTTCCTAACGACCAGTCACGGGTTGCCTTTGTTTTATCATATCTTAGTGGCAGTGCTCCAGATTGGTCTGCACCATTAGTAAGTCCGGATGATCCACTGCTACGTGAATTTAGAGGTTTTCAGCAGGAAATGGAGAAACTGTTTGCTTGAAATACCCAAGGACAAGCATTGGATAATGAACATTTGTCCCTCCGTCAAGGAAACCAAGACTTGTTAACATATATAGCAACCTTTAATAGATTGGTTGTTGAACCGGGATGGCCTGAAGAGAAAAGGACCACAATATTGCACCGGGGTCTACGGGAGAATTAACCCCTTAAGTGCCAAGGGCGAGGTATCTCGTCCTTGGAATTGCATATGCAGTGCCAAGGACGAGATAGCTCGTCCTTTTTGCCACCTTGTTTTGTGTGATCCCTGCAAAGCAGGGATCACACAAAACAGTAATCCAACCCCCGGGCTATGTGAGGGGGAGGTCCCCCCTCACTGCCAGGGGGCTGGATTACCTTCAGTTCATGTCGGCGTGCATAACGCACGCCAACGTGAAAGTGAAAGTAATTTACACCACAGCAGCCATTTCGAGCTGCTGCGGTGAAAATAGAATGTGAGTGTTCACCTTTATCCCCCTCGATCTCTGGCTGTATTTCAAGCTGGAGATCGAGGGAGGTGTCGTTGTAAAGGGGAGTTTCTCCACTTTCCAACGACACCCTGTGTGACAGCATTGCTATCTGCAGATCAGGCGCAGGGCGCTCGATGCGTGGGAAGCAATGCCCCTAGTCACCAGGGATACGTTTGTGACATGGGGGGAGCGGGGGCTGCTTACAGTAAGCAGCCCTCTCCCCCCGGGCCCCAAAGCATGGGGGCACATGTATAATGACCCCTGGGGGAAGACAGGTGACCATCTGCCCCGAGGTGTGGGGGCATAAAAAAAAAGACAAAATGAAAAATAGGTGATGGGAAGGGGGGAGAGGGTTTGGGGGCCCTAGCCACCAGGGATTTTTTCGGAAATGGTGTCCTTGGAAAGGGGAGATTTTCCCCTTTCCAAGGACACCCTGTGTGACAGCATTGCTGCCCGAGGATCAGCACAAAGTGCTAGACACCAGGGATGTCTTTGAATGTGGGGGGAGGTGGGGGCTGTTTACAGTAAGCAGCTCTCGCCCCACACTCCCGGCCCCCAAAGCATGGGGGCACATATGTGTACAACCCTGGGGGCAGATGGCTGATCATCTGCCCTCAGGCAAGGGGGCAAAAAAAAAACAGAAAGCAACGGGGGTGGGGGTGGGGGGGCCTGGGATTTTTTTGCCCCCTGAAATGGTGGTGGCCCTCCCCCTCCCACACCAAGTGCAGAGGGGGGCCACCCCTTGTAGCCCTCCCTGGGGGCAGATTTATGCCCCCAGGCAGGAGTACATGAGGTGGCCCCCAGGAAGAGAAGTGTGCAGGCCCCCCAAAGGTGCAGGTTAGGCCCACCCTGGGGGCAGATGGCTGATCATCTGCCCCCAGGGAAGAGGGCAAAAAAAATAAAATAAATTAAAAAAATCTATTTTAGGTGGGAGCGGGGGGGGCACTAGTCACCAGGGATATATTTTACAGAAAGGGGGTGGCCCTCTCCCCCTCACCCCAAGGAGAAATGGGGGCACCACTTGTAGCCCTCCCTGGGTGCAGATATCTGCTCCTAGGAATGGGGCATCTGACCCCAGAGATGGCTGCATGAGGTGCCCCCGCCACCCATTTGGGGTGAGTGGGGAGAGGGCCCCCAAAAATTGTGGGGCAGGCCCCCCAGTGGGTGGGGCGGTAAGGTTTGGGCACCCCGGGGCCAGATCGGCACACCAATGTGCCCCTCTGCGCCAAGGGGAGTTGGGTTACCAAAGGAAAAAAAGGGAAAATGGTGGAATGCATTTTAGGGGGCTGTGGGTCACCCCAAAGGGACAGGGAATTTTCTAATGGGATGGGCATTGACTTCAAAACCTCCCACCCACAATGGAGTGGGTGCCATGTCATGCAGCCCTACCTGGGACCAGATATCTGCTCCTAGGAAGGGACGGCTGAGGCCAGGGAGGAGTGTGTAAAGACCGGAAGGGGGGGAGGAGGTCTGTACTTCCGCTCTCTATATGGTGTAGGAGAGACACAGAGACCCCTGCCAAGATTCTCTAGTATTGGGAGATGTAGTCGAGCAATCAAGGCCTAGCTTCTCAAGAGGTGATGCAAGCTGGTTCTTAAGTACAGTGTAGTCCCCAAGCACCCACAATGGAATGTCCACACACTGTATCGATCAAAACACAGTCTTTATATAATTAATATTCAAAGTGGTGTACACTATCACGATAACTCACTTTGTACGCAGAAATCAACAATGGTAAATACATACAATTCTAAAGTGGTACCACTAACGTTATTAGACCTCATTAAAGTGCATACGGTCAGAATGACACAAATGTCAAAATAAAAAGGAAACCAGAGAGAGGCAGGAAAGCAAGATGGTTGAGCAATAGGCAGAATACTGGTAACTACCGTTAAGCACAGTTCTGTGTGGAGATCCACCCACCTGGGCAACCTGTAGAAGAAAGATACAAGCCCAGTCCATATATTGTTCCCACTAGACCTTCCAACAGTTCTGCAACCCCAAAGTTCCTTGGCATTGTAGCGTTCCATGTCAGGGAATCGACGGCCCTTCTTGAGTGTCCTCCCTTTCAGGCAGGAGTCAGGGGTCGTTGAACGTCTGAAGGAGAACAGGTCGAGCTATGACGGTGAGGTGGCAGCTTCGTTCCTGGTGGTGCTCGTTGACGGGGAAGCGTAAAAGTCCTGCAAGGAAGAGCCGTGAGGAGCACCTCGGTGTCGATAGTTCTGGACCGCAAAGAGTTGAAGAACTGTGGCCCAGCAAGGGCGTCGAGTCGTTGGCGTCTCTGTGGTCCTTGGGTGGCGGGAAACCCACCGGTGAGTTGCTCCTCGGTGCGTCGATGGTCAGGCTTTATCCGGCAGGATACAGCGGTGACGATGCGGATGAGAGCGTCCTTGGATCAATGAAGTTCTTAGGCCATGGGAGCACATCGGCTCCAGTCGGCGACGGCGGTCGGTGACAGTGGTGGACATCAGTCCGGGTGCTTCTCCTTGGAGTTCCGCAGCAATCCCCGTATCGGGTCGGCAGCCTGTCGAAGGTCTGTCTACCAGGGAGCTTACGCAAAGATCAGCTGTGCATGATGGTCCCTCGTAGCTCGGGAAGAGGGTGCCTTACCAGGTCCTCTCTGGGTCAGTCCTTGAAGGCACAGCAGCTTTGAGATTGTGAAGTAGAGCAACAGCAATTCTTCTCGTCCAGAAGGGCTCTAGGTTAAGCTTCAGTTACTCCAGTTACTCATCGTAGTGGACTTCAGCTTCCGAACACGATTCCTAGCAGTGAGAGGTCCCCAGATATACTGTTGATCTCCCATTCATTCCGCTGGGTCACACTCAAGCATCCAATCATGACTACAGGCATTCATGCATGCAGGCAGCCAATCAGGCACACGGTGCATTCAGACCATTCACTTCTCTCCAGACGCTCACAACAAGTTATCTGTTTTGGGACAAGTACCGAGCCATTCAACACTTCAAGCTGCATTCATACCGGTTTCGGGAAGGGCTGTCTCAACCATTGTGTCAAACACCAGATACTAGACAGCCACAACATAGAATGCATATTCGTCACACACTGCTTTCACCCAGGTCCCACCCACAGGCGTACCCACAACATACGGTCGTTGAGAATTCTCCAGCCAGTCTGGTCGGCACTTCCCCACACTACCATATATGGAACTTCCACCCAACAGCCAGTCAGGGGGAAGGGACAGAGGCAGGGCTTCCTGGGACTTCGGGAAGATCAAGGTAACAGGTGATGGAAGGCAAGAGGCCATGGGGGCTATTTTGTCTCCATCAGGAATCTACCGATTCCAATGACAGGGCCTGGGCATCCCAAAATGGAGGACGCTCAGGGCACCAGTCATTTCAGCATGGAGCTGCCATCAGCCCGTACCCTGCTCTGTGGGTCACACACAGGTGCCCCAAAACATACACTAGGGGCACAGGGTTGTACCCCTACCCATGGGTGCCATAAGGGTATCCCATGGGTCTGTTCACCAAACCAAAAAAGAAGAGAGAGAGCTGCACCGCCAGGAGTCCCACACAAACTCCTGCGTGAAAACATGACAGAACACACGATAAAAGGGGGCGCTGTTGAGCAGCCTGCAAGATGGCTGCCTAGCGCAAGAGCTCCGTGCCTAGCCGCCTCTTATCCGTTGACATCTGCAGTTCTGCTTTGGATTCTGTGTCTCTGCTACGATCCCTGCACTGCGGCCAACAAGCTCGATCCGCACGTCGAGTTCTGCGAGAAATCGGACTCTCGGAACTGGAGATTCTTGTCCGCCGTGCCTCGCCGCCATTGGGCCTTCGCTGGGCCCTGTTCTCATTGTGACCTGACTGGGTGCCTCCCGTCGGACTCGCTGCTGACTGCTCTGCCCCTGGCACCCTGGGGCACATACTACACTCATGGGCCGGCTCGCTCCTGCCCCGGCCCCACTGGACAATCCTTTCCGCTGGGGCCTAGGCCGCTGATGACCGGGGCGCGCCGGCGTCCCATCTGCGGCCGCGAGGGGCCTGGGATGGGCTGCCTGGCGCGAGCCGGCGGGGACGGCTGTCGTGCCCTCACGGGATCTCTTCAAGGCCCGGCTCACTGGCTGAACCAACCAAGCTTTATCATGCCTGCGGCGGGCCGTTACGCCGCCGGAGCCCACGCCCTTCATCTTGCTACCTCCCCCTCTGGTTCCGGCCATGTCGAGTCGCTCCAAAGGATCTGCTAAAGGGGGTGCCATGGACAAATTCACTAAGACAGTCCCTCGACCGGAGGTGGGCCACACGTCGCCTCCACAGGAAGAACTTGACAACGACCCTAATCCGGGGGTGGCGGCGCCGGACCTCACTGCCATGATGGAATCAATGGCTAAAAACTTTGCCTCCTTTCATGAGAAACTTGACGATATCAATGTGAATGTCACCTTGCTCAAGACCCGTGTAGACCAGGCTGGATCTAGAATCACTGAGGCCGAAAACCGGATCTCCACTAATGAAGATGCGATACACGTACTTCAGGACACTGTGGCCACCTTATCGCGCGACATGAAGAGTGTTAAAGCAAAATGCGATGACTTGGAGTCCCGCTCCCGCAGAAACAACCTTCGCATCATTGGGGTCCCTGAAACTGCCCTGAAGGGGCGCATGGAAGATGCAGTCGAACAACTAATCAAGGACTTTCTGGGGGATCCGGACCGCTCCCCTTATTTCACGGTGGAGCGGGCTCACCGGGCCCTTGCCCCGGGACCCAGACCTGGCGACAGCCCCAGACCCATTATAGCCAAGATTCTTAATTATCGTGACAGGGCCCTCATCCTTCGCCTGTCACGGGAGAGGGGGGAGCTGCGACTGGACGCTCACATTATCAGGATCTTCCCAGACTTTTCGGTGGCGGTGCAGCAGTAGAGACGCCAATTCCTTGGCGTCAAGAAAATGCTCAGGGAACGCAATGTACCATATGCCTTCTTATTCCCGGCTCGTCTCAAACTCACTCATAAGGGCAAACTGTACTTTTTCACCGTCCCAGACAAGGCGGTGAAATTCATTGAGATGCAAATACCGCTTCAGGGCTCTGGAGAAGGCTGAGTGGACGCTAATCAACTGTGTATGGCACGGACTGTGGACATTTATTGAACTTGTTTACTTAATCTGCACTGTGGTACTGGTAAGGCTGCTCTGTTTATTGTAACGTTCTGTGCCTGCGATGACTCACGCCCCTGCAGTCCTTACGAGCTGCAGCGTTTATGTGCACATCCTTCCTACGCACTCCACAGAGCTGGTCTCGCATTGTTCTGTTGTCCTACCTCAATTTCTGTCTTCCTGTTGTTCAAGTCCTTAATCTCTCAGTTATATACCCCGCTCCCTGCAGATGGGATGCAGGGATGTACGATATTTGGCTGTCGAAACTGTTTTGGTTTATTTCGGAACCGTAGGGGCTCGTGTGCTGTCCCCGACTACCCGCTTCACGGGTGGGGCCTGCGCCGTGAGTCCGCCACCACTGTTAGTTTTTGAAACTGAGCCATTTGGCTCCAAGCGTGCTAGTGCACGGCAACGGCGCACCCCATTGCGATTGCACTGTTTTTTCTCAAATCTTTGGTATATGTTGGCCCCAGTTGGGCCTCGGGCAGATTGGGCCAGGTTGGGGACGGCCCAAATGTGCGCTGTTAAGGGTGGGTGATGTTCACACTGCTGATCCATGGTTAGTGGTGAGGGTGGGGGGTGGGAAAGGGATTGTTTTACAAAAAGGCACACAAGGGTTCGCGGCGCGCATGCTGAAGGGCTACATGCCCACTTGCTGTTCCAACTCTGGGAGCTCATACCATCACGGAAGCTGGGATGTTCACTGATTTGTGGGTACTGTGTCTGTAGATACCTACCTCTGAAATGGCTACTGTCATAATGTCCTGGAACATTCGGGGGTTGAGCAACCACACTAAGGCCCGCAAGATCGTTGCATATGCTAACAGACACAATTGCAAGATATTGCTTCTACAAGAGACACACTCCAATGGCCTCATTGCGAGGGCTGTTGCCCCATCATGGGGTTCTGCCAGGCTCTTTACCTCTTACTCCACACAATCTAGGGGCGTTCTCACAATGATCCACAAATCAATCAAGTTTGTGCTGCATAAAAGCTATGTTGATCCTGAGGGTCGTTATGTTATATTACACTGCACACTGGTCAATAAAGAGTACTTGCTGGTTAACACTTACTGTCCCAACGTAGATTCTCCGGAATTCTTTGACACTGTAACTATCATACTGCTGGGCTTCGTGGGGGTGCAGATCATATGGGGGGGGGGGCCTGAACCTTATACTGGACACTGCCCTGGACAGAACTGCCACGGCACCCAGAGCTCTGTCTGGTGCGGCACGCAGGCTGCATGGCCACATGCAGTCGCTCAACATTTGTGACGCCTGGAGAACACTTCACCCCCAGCAGCGGGATTACACCTATTACTCTTCTGTACACGATAGTTCGTCCAGGATAGATCTGTTTTTGGTCTCTAGAGAGATCATGGGTAGGGTGGAGGATACACGCATTTTGCCCCGCACATTCTCGGATCACGCTCCAATCACATTGTCGTTAGGGCTGGGAATTCCCATCCCAACACTCTGCACCTGGCACTTTAAGTCCGAAGCTCTAAAAGACATGGGGCCTCATTACGAATCAGGCGTTAAGGGGTTAAAGGCGCCGTAAACGGCGCCGACCCTTAACGTCTGATTCCAAGGTCCCTTTGCGCCATGGTGAGTTTAATGCCTGCTTTTTGCAGGCGTTAAAATCCATGGCGCTAAGGGACCATGGTGCTAATTACACCACCGTAATTTACGGTGGCGTAATTAGCGCCTTCCCCACTCCCATTATGCCCTATGGGGCAAAAATGGGAATGGGGAAGGGTAAAATGGGAAATGGGGATTTACCGCTCCACTCACCTTGGAATGGGGCGGTAAATCCGCCATCCACCATGGTGTAAATGTGGTAAGGGTACGACCCAGGCGGTAACTTCCCACCTGGGTCGTAATGAGGCCCATTGTGTTTAAATCTGAGATACTAGCTGACATTGAGTCCTTCTTTGAGCTTAAGTCTCTTCAATACACGACCGCCGCGGTCAGATGGGAGGCCTTTAAGGCTTACATTAGGGGTATGTCTATTTCCCGGGAGGCGGGGGTGTTGAAAGCTATTAGAGCCACTCTTGGGTGATCTGAGGCCAAACTGAAAAGGTTGGAGCAATGCTGCTCCTCTGGGACTGAACCCACCACTCTGGCCCAAATCTCTGACGAGCTCCAGGTGTTTAACACTCTAGCAACCAGCGAAGTTAATTATTTCAGCCGCCCGCAGGCTGCTAGGAAATATGGGGAGGGGGACAGGCCCGGTAAGACACTTGCGACACTTGTGAGGGGGAACTGGGCCGTACGCAGATCACTTCCATAAAAGATCAGAATGGTGACGCTCAATGGGCGGACCATCGAATACTGGATATATTTACCGAGTTCTATAGATCCCTTTACTCCCAGCCCGTAGAGCATATTGAACAACATATGCGAGAACTCCTTGACCAGATCCCCACCACGGAAATTTCCCCACAGACCCGGGACCAGTTGGATGCCCCGTTTACGCTAGACGAGATAGTATCGGCTATCTCAGACTTACCTATAGGCAAGGCGCCGGGACCTGACGGCCTCACGGTGGACTTCTATCGAGAGCACGTGGCTATTCTGGCCCCCCGGCTGTTGGAGGTGTGGAATGAGGCACTCCGAGCCGCTATCCTTCCCCCTTCCATGCGTGAAGCGGCCATCACGGTACTGCTCAATCCAGGTAAACCTGAGGACGAGTGCGGGTCCTGTAGATCTCTCTCCCTCATGAACCTAGACACAAAGATCTTTGCTAAGATCATTGCTAACCGCTTTCTGCCCATTATGACGCACTTGGTACAAGAGGACCAAGCAGGCTTTGTCCCCGGCAGGTCCACCTCCCATAACATCAGGAGATTATTCAATGTCATGTCCCGTATAGATCAAGACGTCCAGGCCGTATCGGTTACGCTGGATGCTCAGAAGGCCTTCTACATGGTCTCTTGGAAATATATGTGGCTGGTCCTCGAAACAATGGGCATTGGCCCTAACATGATAGGGTTCATTAAACTATTATACACTTCCCGCATTGCGCGGGTACGAGTCAACTCACTAACATCCGAGATGTTCACTCTATTCAGAGGCACCAGACAGGGCTGCCCCTTCTCCCCGATCCTTTTCGCATTGGTGATAGAACCGATGACAGACTTTATCCGAGTACGGCACTTGCGTAAAGGAGTACGACTGGTTGACGATCCTGAAATAATATCTCTGTATGCTGACGATGTCCTACTATATGTCAGAGATCCCACAACCCATCTAGATCCCATCCTGAGAGACATCACCCGGGTCGGCACCCACTCCGGATTTACGATTAACTATTCCAAATCGGAGATTTTCCCGCTCACTAAGGCTACCCTGCAGCCCACCACCGAGTATCCCCTGCACTGGGCCCCTGAGGGTGTGAGATACCTTGGGGTGCAGATGTCCCTCACTAAGCCCACTTTGCTTGCCGATAACTACTCAGCTGTAGCACGAACAGTTGAGACCAAAATTTCACGATGGCGCACTCTCCCGTTGTCCGTCGCTGGCCTTCTATCCCTTATTAAAATGATCTTGCTCCCCAAGCTCTTATACACCTTTTGCAACATTCCTATATGGCCTGGGAGGGCTTACTTCACTAAATTGCATACGCTCTGTGCACAATTTCTCTGGCACTCCGGTGCGGTGCGCAAGAAGTGGACTGACATGGCACTTTCATACAAACGGGGTGGTATTGCTGCTCCGGACCTAGAACTGTATTGGATTGCGGCCCAGGCCCAGCATGCTACTCATTGGTACCCAGGTTCCCCAGTGCGCCCACATGTCAAACTGGAACGGCTTGCCTCCGCTGGTATTAACTTGATGTCCCTGATACTACATCGACGCTACACATCTGATTCCCCCTCGACCCCATTGCTGCGACTCTGTATGCCTGGTCACGTCTGCTACACTCGACACGTGGGCCCTCCCCATATTACAAATGGCTTCCCGTGTGGGCCTTTCTGGGCCTGGAGCCCACGCTTGATACCGCTTTGGCCTGGCACTGGGGTGCACTGGGGTATTGGGCGCTGTCCGACTTCTATCCCGAAGGCAAATTCATAGGCCCCCAAACCTGGAGACCAGGGCACACCAGATCCCCCCTAGAGACTCTTCAATACTACAGGCTTCGCGCTGCGTTCCGCACCATGTGGCCCTCCTTTCCGGATGAGCCCCCAGATAACCCGGCGATAGCCTACATCGCCAACTCGGGCGGTGCACGTGGCGTCGTCCCTTCACTGTATCAAATCCTACAAGATATCATCCCCACTCCGGCTCTTGGGGCGCGCGACGGATGGTCGGCTGAACTGGGTCTAGAAATACCTGATGAATTGTGGCAGGACATTGTCTGCCACACACAAAAAGTTTCCCTCAATTTCCGTTTTCGTTCCATGCAATACAAGCTTCTCAAAAGGCTTTACTATACACCACGCAGGACATCTGGGTTTGCTCGCTCTGAGGTGCACCTCTGCCCACGCTGCAGGGCAGTGGATGCTGATCAATTGCATATGTTCTGGACCTGTAACAAATTGTCCGGTTTCTGGGACAGTGTCCTTCATATACTTAGTGCAGTAACTGAAACTGTAATTTATCCCGATCCTTTGGCAGTTCTGTTTGGGGTCTGGAGGTCTGACGAAACTAAGCGCTTGAAAAAGTTTTTGAATATAAGCTGCATGATTGCCAAAAAATGTATACTTCAGAACTGGAAGCGCTCCTCCCCACCGGCCTCTCAGAAATGGCTGGGTATGCTCACATGGTCGCGGAACTGTGAGGAGGAATACCTGACAATGCTGCCCGCCCAATCTCGCCCCAGGAACATCTGGAGCGAATTTAATACATATCTCAACAATCAAAGTGAGAACACTCCCGGATCTGGCTTGTCTCCGGTCTCCATCCATGCACCGTGATTTCTGCTGTGTACTTCTGTATTGTTGATGGTCCATAACCACTGTTGGGACTATATTCTGTAACCATTACGATGTTTTATGCTATGCTTGATTTAATTGTTTGTTGCCTTGAAGTATGTGCCTTGTGAACCTCTGCCGACAAAAATAAAAGTTTTAAAAAAAAGAACACACAATAAAAAGCAGTAAAGGACAAGGATACGGAGGCCCTGTCCCTGCGATGCATTTCCAGCATCACAGTCACCCCCCCACACTGAGGCTAGGGTGCCTAATCTCCCACAAGACAGACACCCTCATCCAGACAGTCAACATACCTTCTGGAAAGGCCATCTGCATTATCATGGCTCTTCCCTGGTCTGTGTCAATATTAAAGTCTAGCCCTTGAGGACTAATGGACCACATGAGCAGCTTCGGGTTTTCACCCTTCATCTGCATAAGCCACTTTAAGGAGCTTATGATAGGTTTGGACCTTGAAGTTAGACCCAGTAAGGTAGGGTCTAAAATGCGTAAGGCTCCAAACTATACTAAAACACTCCTTTTTAACAGTAGCCCACCTAAGTTCCCGACCCTTGAGTTGTCTACTGATGAATATGATCGGGTGTTCTCTTCCTTTGTCATCTAACTGGGACAAGACAGCTCCAATTCCGGTGTTGCAGGCATCAGTTTGAACGATAAAGGGCTTGCTGTAATCAGGCGCACACAACACGGGTGCCCTACACAGACTTCCTTTCAAGCCATCAAAGGCCCTCTGACAGTCTTCCGTCCAATTAACTTTCCTCTGTTGTTTGGGCGAAGTCAGTGCTGTCAGGAGTGCAGCTATGGTTCCATAGTCTGCCATGAAAGTGCGATAATACCCAGTGAGGCCCAAAAAGGCTCTCACCTGGGTTTGAGTAATGGGAGTCTCCCAGTCATGTATGTCCTTTACTTTACTGGGGAGAGGTTGGATTTGACCCCCTCCTACCTCATGACCAAGATACGTGACTTTCCCCTGAGCTATCTGGCACTTGGTGGCCTTGATAGTGAGGTTAGCCCTTTTTAACGCCTGCAACACTTTATCCAGATGTGTCAAATGCTCTCCCCAAGTGGAACTGTAGACAGCAATGTCGTCTAGGTAAGCCACACAAAAGGCTTCCAGCCCGCTGAGCGCATGGTTGACTAATCTCTGGAAAGTGGCAGGGGCGTTCTTCAACCGGAAAGGCATGACTCTAAACTGGTAGAGTCCCTCTGGTGTTGAGAATGCCGTCTTTTCCTTGGCATAGTCTGTCAGAGCTATTTGCCAATAGCCTGAGGTAAGGTCGAAGGTGCTCACAAATTTGGCAGCACCTATCGTGTCCACGAGCTCATCAGCCCAGGGCAATTGGTGCGCGTCAGTTTTGGTGACGGCATTGACTCCTCGGAAGTCCACACAGAACCTCCAATCCTAGGTACCTGCCTGGGAACTTGCCTTAGGGACAAGGACCACAGGACTGGACCAGGGACTGGTTGAGGGTTCAATAACAGCCAGATCCAACATCTTGGTGACCTCAGCCTGGATGTGGTTCTTGACGGTATCTGACATATGGTAGCACCTGCTTTTGACAGGCACATTGTCACCAGTGTCAATCTCGTGCCTACACCACGGTGTAAGGCCTGGTGTCAGTGAAAACAGGGAGGCGTACTGCTGGAGCAAAGCCTGGCAGGACCTCTGTTGCTCTGCTGTCAGATCGGGAGAGAGATGTACTCCCTCCACGGAGCCATCCTGAGGGTTGCTATGCAGCAAATCAGGAAGGGGCTCACTCTCATCCTCTTCTTGCCTTGAAGCTAGCAAGAGACACAGGACCTTGGCTCGCCTGTGGAAAAGCTTGAGCCTGTTGACATGGAATACCTGAGGGGCGACCCCCGAGGTTCCCATGTCAACCAGATAATTGGCCTCGCCCATCTTGGAGATTATCCTGAAGGGTCCAGTCCATTTATCTGCCAAAGCCCGAGGCTTGGTAGGCTCCATCACGAGGTTCTCCTGTCCCGGAGTCCAATCCACTTGCAATGCTTTAAGGTCATGCCAGTACTTATTGAACTCCAATTCAACTTCAATTAAAGCAGACTTCATGCACTCATACTGACCCCTTTTTTCCACACTCAGTTCCAGAATACAGTCATATCCAGTTTGAGGAACTCTGCTTAACAAACACTTAGCCCAATCTCTCTTGTCAACATCGTGAATTGCACAAGCCATTTCAAACGCTTAAATCCATTGGAGAATATCAGAACCCTCCGCATACACACCAACCAAATCTTTCATAAACTTGGTTGCTGGGGACCTGACACTCTCAACTGGTTTCGCTGAAGTCTCCACTCGAGCTTTCTCTAACTGGATTCGCTGATATTCAGTGTCCTTGTCTTTGAGTTCAAGGTCCTTATCTTTGAGTTCAACATCTCTATCTCTGAGTTTAAGATCCCGATTCTTGAGCTCTACTTGCTGTGCCAACTCCTCTTTCTTAAGCTCAGCATCTATTTCCAACTTGCGATATTCAAAGGCCAATTTCATCCTTAATAACTCAAGTTCCAAGAAACTGCTGGGGTTTGGAACAGAGGCAGCATCAATGGTGGCATTCCCAGAATCGGATTCGGCGACAACCCCCGGGGTAGAGTCCTCATTGGTTGCATCCCCCCCTTCAAAATTTTCACAATTGATCTGGTAGTCCACCAGGGCAGCTATCAGCTCAGCCCTAGACTTATCCACAAAGTCTAATTCCCTGGCTTCACAAGCACTCTGGAGACCCTCTAAGCTCATCCGAGTCAATTTACCATTCACAATAGATTCCATTGCTTGTAATGTAGTTATCTTGTACACAACTAAACCTTAATTTAACAAAGTGCAGATATCCTTCGTAAGTGGCACGGTTATACACTGAGTCTTAAAACCATAAGCATCCCATCGCTGCCACCAGCTGTAAAGACCGGAGGGGGGGTCTGTACGTCCGCTCTCTATATGATAGAGGAGAGACACAGAGACCCCTGCCAAGATTATCTAGTATTGGTAGACATAGTCGAGCAATCAAGGCCAAGATTCTCAAGAGGTGATGCGCGCTGGTTCTTAAGTACAGTGTAGTTCCCAAGCACCCACAAAGGAATGTCCATACACAGTATCGATCAAAACACAGTCTTTATATAATTAATATTCGAAGTGGTGTACACTATCATGATAACTCACTTTGTACGCAGAAATCAACAATGGTAAATATATACAATTCTAAAGTGGTACCACTAACGTTATTATACCTCATTAAAGTGCATACGGTCAGAATGGCACAGGGGTCAAAATAAAGAGGAAACCAGCGGTAGAGAGAGGCAGGAAAGCAAGATGGTTGAGCAATAGGCAGAATAATGGTAACTACCGTTAAGCACAGTTCTGTGTGGAGATCCCCCCACCTGGGTAACCTGTAGAAGAAGGATACAAGCCCATTCCATATATTGTTCCCACTAGCCTTTCCAACAGTTCTGCAACCCCAAAGTACCATGGCGTCGTAGCATTCCGCGTCGGGGAATCGATGGCCCTTCTTGAGTGTCCTCCCTTTCAGGCAGGAGTCACGGGTCATCGAACGTCCAAAGGAGAACTGGTCGAGCTATGACGGTGAGGTGGCAGCTTCGTTACTGGCGGTGCTCGTTGATGGGGAAGCGTAAACGTCCTGCAAGGAAGAGGCGTGCGGGACACCTCGGTGTCGATAGTTCTGGACCGCAAAGAGTTGAAGAACTGTAGCCCAGCAAGGGCGTCGAGTCGTGGGCGTCTCTTTGGTCCTTGGGTGGTGGGAAACCCACCGGTGGATGCTCCTCGGTGCATCGACGATCAGGCCTTCTCCGGCAGGATACAGCGGCGACGATGCGGATGAGAGCGTCCTTGGATCAATGAAGTTGTTAGGCCACGGGAGCATGGTGACTCCAGTCGGCGACGGTGGTCGGCGACAGTTGTGGACAACAGTCTGGGTGCTTCTCCTTGGAGTTCCGCAGCAATCCCCGTATCGGGTCGGCAGCCTGTCGAAGCTCTGTCTACCAGGGAGCTTAGGCAAAGATCAGCTGTGCACGATGGTCCCTTGTAGCTCGGGAAGAGGGCGCCTTACAAGGTCCTCTCTGGGTCAGTCCTGTCATGATTCCTGCCCCTCATGTCCCCAGCCCTCCAAGATGTCAGGCTGGAGCAAGGCCATGATCACCTACATGGCCCTCAAGGGCCTCTCCATCCCTACAAAGACCCACTTGGAGTCAGACTTGGTGCTTGTGGCACCAGACTCACTCACTCCAATAGGATAACATTGGGGATTGGACTTGTAGTGCATTGATGGGGACAAGATGGATGCCCCCACATATTTTGGTTCCCAGAACTGCATGTGCAGTCTAGTCTTTTGGGTGTAGTTCAGCCAAATAGACTCGTAGTTGAAGCAGAATGGCCAGTGGAGAAGAGAACCATGTTATTTGATCCGGGGTCGCAGGGGGAGCTCAAGTATGTTCTCGCACAAGTAGTGAACCCCCCAAAAGACTGCTCAGAATTCATTGACCTTGTTGTTCAACTGGATAATAGGTTGCAGGACTGAAGAGCAGATCGAACCAGACCGGACACTCACCCTATGTATGTGCATTCAAAGGACAATATTGCCCGCACAATGGAACGTTCAGCAGAACCAATGCAAATCGGGGGGGTCAGATCCCCCTTGACTAAAGCAGAAAGGGATAAAAGGAGACAGCAGCAGTTATGTCTGTACTGTGGAAGGTCAGGTAATTTCTTTAAAGAGTGCCCTGTGAAGCCACTGAGGAGGACGGCAGGGGCCACGGACAAGGAAGATACCATCAAGGAATTGGAAAACTCCCCAGCCCGGCAAGTGTAGGGGTCCACTTGTCGAGCGAAGAAAGTGAACTACAGACCTCCCTTTCTGTGGTCTTGATCAATCACCAACAACCATCTTGGATGCATGCAGTAAGAGCATACATTGACAGTGGAGCCGTTGGGAATTACATTGACCAGGATCTTGCGGCAAAGATGGGGCTTCTGTTACACCCTAAATCAACCACCAACACTGTTACCACTGTCGACAGCACGGAAATAGCTTCTGGCCCAGTATCCCAATGCACTGAAGCTTTAACCCTTATGTGCCAGGATGGACATCAAGAATCTATCGTTTTCGACCTCATGAAGGCACCACAGTTCCGGTTGATTTTGTTAATGCCATGGTTAGTAGCTCACAATCCTCGAATCGATTGGTGAGCAAAAGAATTGGCCTTTCCCGAGACTTGCACCCACACATGTTATCGCCAAGAGAAACAACCAATAGACACCAGAACCTCCACGCTTGCGACTGTGGCAATCGGCACCCTACCGAGTGAATACCAGGACTTTCAAGATGTCTTTCAGAAAGAACAAGCTAATACACTGCCACCGCATAGACCATACGATTGCCAAATCGACCTGATACCTGGCGCACAAATCCCTTGTGGGCGAATTTACACACTCACGGAACCAGAAAACCAACACCTGAAGGCCTATCTTGACCAATACCTGGCCAACGGGTTCATCCGTCCCTTGAAGTGTCCAGCAGCCAGTCCTCTATTCTTCATACCGAAAAAGGAGGTGGACTTGAGAACGTGCATCGACTATCGCGCACTGAACCAGATTACCGTAAAAAAACGCTACCCCCTGCCACTGATCCCTGAATTGCTTGATCAAGGCAAAGATGCCCAAATCTACACAAAACTAGACCTGAGGGGGGCATATCACCGTGTTCGCGTAAAACAGGGGGACAAATGGAAAACTGCTTTTCACACCAAATACGGCTTGTACGAATATCAAGTGATGCCCTTTGGCCTTTGCAATGCGCCTGCAGCATTTCAATACTTCATGAACGATGTCCTACGGGAATTGATTGATGTCTGTGCTCTAGTGTACATCGACAATATTCTAGTATATTCCGCATCAAAGCAGGACCACGTTAAACACGTCCGATCCGTTTTGGAGAATCGACGTCAACACCAGCTCTACGCCAAGCTTGAAAAGTGCTCATTCCACGTCTCCGAGGTGGAGTTCCTGGGCTTTATTCTTAGCCCGACTGGAATCCGAATGGATGTACACAAGCTAGATGCTATCCTGAACTGGCCATCCCCAAATTCATTCAAGGGGGTTCAAAGTATGCTGGGTTTTGCAAATTTCTACTGCCGGTTCATCCCAGGATTTTCGCAAATCGTGCATCCCATCACGTCATTGCTACGGAAAAGCAACACAAAGTTCCAGTGGACAACATAAGCTGAGGAAGCTTTCCAGGAACTCAAAGCAAGATTCACATCTGCCCCAATCTTACGCCACCCTCACCCTGATCTCCCAGACCTGGTGGAAACGGATGCCTCAAGCATGGCTATGGGAAGCGTTCTCTCACAAAAGGACCCTGAAACAGGCCAGTTATACCCTGTTGCCTTCTGGTCACGTAAATTCACACCCCCTGAACTCAATGATGCTATCACATACAAAGAACTCCTGGCCATTAAGTCAGACTTTAAGGCCTGGCTACACTACCTCTTGGGCGCCAGACACACAATCACTGTAATAACTGACCACCAGAACCTCCAGTACCTAAAAACGGCAAAGGCCCAATCCTCACGACAACTACGTTGGGCTCTTTTTTTGGCTGAATATGACTACATGATTACATTTCGACGAAGGGTGAAAAACGGAAAGGACGATGCCCTTTCCCGTATGGGGGTGGAAGAGCAAGGGTATCAGACCCCTGATCCAATAGCAATCATCCCGAGTGACAAGCTCCTAGGAATCACAGCAACCATAACTCAGAAAGAATTACATGAAGAAATCCAAAACCTGATGAGTCCGGAGCAATTACAAGTGTGGAGTGCACAAGGGAACATTACATGATAAAAGATCAGTTGCCCTACTTCAGGAATCATTTATTCTTACCAAACCAAGAACTAATAGAACAAGTCATATCCGGTTATCATGATTCCTTGATCGAGGGCCACCCCGGAATTGCTAAAACCCTAGCCAAGGTAAAACGAAATTATTGGTGGCCAACGTGGTGTAAAGACATTATCCAATTCATCCTATCTTGTGGAGTGTGTGCCCAAAATAAGTAATCCAAGCAGAAACCAGCTGGACTATTACAACCATTGGAAATCCCACCAGCACCCTGGCACAAGTTGTCCCTCTATTTTATTTCTGATTTACCACCCAGTCAAGGGTTTAACACTATTCTTGTGGTTGTGGACCTATTTTCAAAAATGGCACATTTCATTCCTCTTAAGGGGCTCCCAGATGCTTCCACTCTGGCAAAGGTATTTCTTGAAGGCATCGTACGGCTCCATGGGTTTCCTTCAGTTTTAGACTCAAACCGAGGTACTCAATTTGTATCTAACTTCTGGAGAAAATGCTGCTCTATGGCCCAGATCGACATCCGGCTATCCACCAGTCACCATCCCCAAACGGATGGTCAAACTGAGAGGACAAATCAGACGCTCGAGCAGTATCTGCGTTGCATGTTACACCAAGCTGAAGGAAGCTGGTTCGACCTATTATGGATAGCTCAATATGCTTATAATAATTCCCTACACACCAGCACTGGGCAGACACCCTTTTATACCATGGATGGCAAGCACCCACGTACTTCTGAGTTGGACATTCCTACAACCCTGGAAATGCCAGCAGTAAAAACCTTGCACACAACCATTTCTCAAACCTTTAAAAGGGCAGATGAACACCTACTTCAAGCTAAGAATCACCAAAAGACGTTTGCTGATCAACACTGAGCAAAGGCCCCCAACTACCAAGTGGGAGACAAAGTCTGGCTGGCGTCTAAACATGTGTCCATTAAAGGAACCCAAACTTTCCGTCCAGGATACCTGGTTCCATTCACCGTCACCTCTGTGATAAATCCTGTGGTGGTCCGACTAGCTTTGCCGTCAAACATGCAGATTCATCCTGTGTTCCACGTGTCTCTCCGTAAACCTGTTCAACCTGGGTAGCAATGCCACCGCAGCCAGTATTAGTCGCTGGGGAGCCAGAACTCGAAGTCAAGGACATCCTGGATTCAAAGTACGTCAGACCCAAATTATACTACTTAGTAGACTGGAAGGGGTATGGTCCACAAGACAGGACATGGGAGCCTTGTGAGTACATCCATGCACCTCGCTTGCTTAGACGATTTAATCAAAACCATCCAAACAAACCAGGACCGGACAGAAGAGCCACCTTGAGAGGGGCCTGGGGGGGGAGTGCTGTCATGATTCCTGCCCCTCATGTCCCGAGCCATCCAAGATGTCAGGCTGGAGCCAGGCCACGATCACCCACATGGCCCTCAAGGGCCTCTCCATCCCTCCAAAGACCCACTTGGAGTCAGACTTGGATGCTTGTGGCACCAGACTCACTCACTTCCATAGGATAACATTGGGTATTGGACGTGTAGTGCATTGATGGGGACAAGAGGGATGCCCACACATATTTCGGTTCCCAGAACTGCATGTGCAGTCGAGTCTTTTGGGTGTGGTTCAGCCCAGAGAAACCTGGGATACCCAGAGACTATTTAAACCACCCCCAGGCTGAGAAACATGCTTTGTGTTTGCTGCACCTGCAGCTTGACACTCACCATGTTCGGATCGGTCTCCAGTAGGCCTGCATCTTTCTTCTGCGCTCAGCTCCTGCAAGAACAAGAACACCGTTAGGAACAGCCTTACCTTGCGGCGCTTCTGCCCATCATTCATCGCTTCTTCTGTTCTGCAGGCATCTTCGGCTGTGTCATTCCCATGCCGGAACGCTGCTTCCTAAGGAAAAGGGAAAAGAACAGAAAAAAGGCATTAGTAAGCATTCAGCAAATCTTCGCTTATTTTTAAAGACTGTACGAGCTTCAAACGCTTACCTGAATCCCAGCTGCTCTGAGGGAACTCTGTCTCCGGAACTTCTCATCCATCTGCAAGAGGGAAAAGACACTCCAGATTTGCGTGGAAACATCTAGAGGTGCTGCATACCGCGCTTACTCACCGCTTTTCTTCTTCATAACCGGCATCCACGCTGAAAACGTCGCAGCACCTAAAAGACACAGAAAAATAACTCAGTTCAATACAAATACAAAAGGGTTGCATCAAGCATCGCGCTCTCACTCACCTTCAGTGCTACCCATCTCAGCAGCAAGTCGCCATCCCCGGACGCCGGCCATCATCTAAGGAAGGAAAGGAACGAAGTTAGAGAACTGTTAAAAAGACTCATTATACTTACCTGTCGAACTCTTGCCAGTGAGTAACTAGGCAGCAACAAGCCTGCATCAATCAGCGCGCCCCTGCGCTGAAAGCAGGGCGGAGAGCACACTTTCCAAGAAAACAAGGTGAGCTGTGGATCAAAGAGAAGGGTTGGACCCCGGGGAAGAAGGGGTTCAAGCACACAGAGACAATAGGGAGTTAAACTCTACCAATCTTGTGTTTCAGGCCCAGTCTCCACTTGAGTAGACTCCAGGGAAGGGTTTGAGGTCGTAAGAGGTCAGAACAGGCTGAGTGTTTTCATCGGGACACTTGTGGGGATGCGGGAAGGTAGGCCATGTGTTGTTGGCGGTGTGTTTCGGTGGGTGGCCAGAGCAAAATGTCTGAGAATTGTCTTCATTTCCAGCCAATTTCAGAGACATTTCCCTGTGCCCACTCACCGAAACACTTTGTCAACAACAGATGTCATACCTTCTCGCTTTCCCACAGGTGTCCCGAGGAAAACGGTACCTCACATGTGTGGGTGCACCTACCGGGGGTGCAAAAGGAAAAGGGTAACCTGCTGGTAACCCCAAGCCTTTCGCCACAGCACAATTTGTTCAACCTACATATCTGGGCCTAGGGTGTCAAAGCCAGCAAAGAAAACAGGGAACCCCATGCATTTCCCAAAAGAGGACACCCGTGGGAATGCACAGACGTCTGACTTGCGGGAAGCGGCCCAGAATTTTCTACCCAGAACCCCAGACAAAGTGAACATTGTATTTTTTCCCCACGAAATATCACAGTTTGTCGGGGATTGTGGCTAATAAAAACTGGGGCAATTTGCACAAGGCAGACCTCTGTGGATTCCCATGGGTGTCCTCTTTTGGGAAATGCATGGGTTTCCCTGTTTTCCTTGCTGGCTTCGACACCCTAGGCCCAAATCTGTAGGTTGCCCACATGAACAAAATGGGCAGTGGCGAAAGGCTTAGGGTTACCAGTGGGTTACCCTTTTCCTTTTGCGCCCCGGTAGGTGCACCCACACATGTGAGGTACCGTTTTCATTGGGACACGTGTGGGGATGCGGGAAGGCAGGCCATGTGCTGTTGGCAGTGTTTTCGGTGGGTGGCCAGAGCGAAATGTCTGAGAATTGTCTTAATTTCCAGCCAATTTCAGAGACCTTTCCCTGTGTCCACTCACCGAAACACGTCGCCAACAACAGATGTCATACCTTCTCACTTTCCCACAGGTGTCCTGAGGAAAACGGTACCTCACATGTGTGGGTGCACCTACCGGGGGTGCAAAAGGAAAAGGATAACCCGCTAGTAACCCCAAGACTTTCGCCACAGCACTATTTGTTCATGTGGGCAACCTACATATTTGGGCCTAGGGTATCGAAGCCAGCAAGGAAAACAGGGAACGCCATGCATTTCCCAAAAGAGGACACCGATGGGAACGCACAGAGGTCTGGCGTGCGTGAAGCGGCCCAGAATTTATTACCCAGAACCCCAGGCAAAATTAACATTGTGTTTTTTCCCCACCAAATATCACACTTTGTCAGGGATTGTGGCTAATAACAACTGGGGCAATTTGCGCAAGGCAGACCTCTGTGGATTTCCACGGGTGTCCTCTTTTGGGAAATACATGGGGTTCCCTGTTTTCCTTGTTGGCATCAACACCCTAGGCCCAAATCTGTTGGTTGCCCACATGAACAAAATGGGCAGTGGCGAAAGGCTTGGGGTTACCAGTGCGTTACCCTTTTCCTTTTGCGCACCCAGTAGGTGCACCCACACATGTGAGGTACAGTTTTCATCGGGACACGTGTGGGGACGCGGGAAGGTAGGCCATGTGTTGTTGGCGGTGTGTTTCGGTGGGTGGCCAGAGCGAAATGTCTGAGAATTGACTTCACTTCCAGCCAATTTCAAAAATATTTCCCTGTGTCCACTCACCGAATGAAATGTGCAGAAAATGCATTTTTTCCCCACATTTCGGACTTTGCGGGGGTGTCTCGGTAATAAATTCTGGGCCGATTTGTGCAAATCATACCTCTGTGGATTGCCACGGGGGTCTTCTTTTCAGAAATGCATGGGGTTCCCTGTTTTCCTTGGTGGCTTGGACACCCGAGGCCCATATCTGTATGATGTGCCCGTCTGCAGAGAGTGTGAAATTCAGTGTGAGTGTGAAAACAGACTTGGTGTTACCTGTGTTTTAGGCTTGCCCCTTGGCGCCCAGGTAGGTGCACCCATAAATGTGAGGTACTGGTTTCATCAGGACACCTGTGAGAACGCGGGACGGTAAGCCATGTGTTGTTGGCGGCGTGTTTCGATGGGTGAGCCGACTGAAATGTGCGGAAAATGCGTTTTTTTTCCCACATTTCGGACTTTGTGGGGGTATCTGGGTAATAAATTCTGGGCCGATTTGCAAAAATCATACCTCTGCGGATTCCCACTGGTGTCCTCTTTTCGGAAATGCATGGGGTTCCATGTTTTCCTTGGTGTCTTGGACACCCGAGGCCCATATGTGTATGGTGTGCCCGTCTGCAGATAGTGAAATTCAGGTGTGAAAACAGACTTGGGGTTATTTGTGTTTTAGGCTTTCCCCTTGGTGCCCAGGTAGGTGCACCCACACATGTGAGGTACCGTTTTCATTGGGACACCTGTGGGAACGCGGGACGGTAGGCCATGTGTTGTTGGCAGTGTGTTTCGATGGGTGAGCCGAGAAAAATGTGCGGAAAATTAGGTTTTTTTCCGATATTTCGAACTTTGTGGGGGGTGTCTGGGTAAGCAATTTTGGGCCGATTTGCACAAATCATACCTCTGGGGATTCCCACGCGTGTCCTTTTTCGGAAATTCATGGGGTTCCCAGTTTTCCTTGGTGGCTTGGACACCCGAGGACCATATCTGTATGATGTGCCCTTCTGCAGAGAGTGTGAAATTCAGGTGTGAAAACAGACTTGGGGTTACTTGTGTTTTAGGCTTTCCCCTTGGCGCCTAGGTAGGTGCACCCACACGTGTGAGGTACCATTTTCATCGGGACACCTGTGGGAACGCGGGACGGTAGGCCATGTGTTGTTGGCGGCATGTTTCGATGGGTGAGCCGAGTGAAATGTGCGGAAAATGCATTTTTTTCCCACATTTCAGAATTTGCAGGGGTGTTTGGGTAATAAATTCTGAGCCGATTTGCGCAAATCATACCTCTGCAGATTCCCACGGGTGTCCTCTTTTCGGAAATGCATGGGGTTCCCTGTTTTCCTTGGTGGCTTGGACACCCGAGGCCCATATCTGTATGATGGGCCCGTCTGCAGAGAGTCTGAAATTCAGGTGTGAAAACAAACTTGGGGTTACTTGTGTTTTAGGCTTTCCCCTTGGTGCCCAGGTAGGTGCACCCACACATGTGAGGTATCATTTTCATCGGACTCCTGTGGGAACACGGGACGGTAGGCCATGTGTTGTTGGCTGCGTGTTTCGATGGGTGAGCCGAGTGAAAATTGCAGAAAATGCGTTTTTTTCTCCACATTTCAGAATTTGCAGGGGTGTCTGGGTAATAAATTCTGGGCCGATTTGCACAAATCATACCTCTGCGGATTCCCACGTGTGTCCTCTTCTAGGAAATGCATGGGTTCCCTGTTTTTCTTGGTGGCTTGGACACCCGAGTCCCATATCTGTATGATGTGCCCATCGGCAGAGTGTGTGAAATTGTTACATCTTCCACGTCCCCTACCTTACGAACTACTATGATTCCCACAGGTTCACGTTTCCGCAAGCCCACAACTCCCACATTATGTAGCTCCCGATGCTTACCTCCGGGCGTGCAAACAAGGCGGCACCATTGCACCCGTCATGTCAGGGGGCGCCATGGCAGTCTTGGTGTCTATAGCCCTTCTCTCCGTTGGCAATGTAATTGGAGGTTCCCGTTTGGCCGGAGTCACCGTTGCTCGTGTGGACCTGATCGGCACGTGAGGAGACCAAACGCAATCGGTATCACGTAACGACCCCACGCCTCAACGTTTCCCTGTTGAACATCACGTGACTTTTCCATTGGTTCAAATGCATTCGGAAACACAGAAACGTTGCTTCACAGCTGGTTTTTCTCTCGGACATTGCAACGCTTTGTACTTACCAGGATTTGGTCACTCAACAACGGTCTGCCTAACGGATTGCTCTCTCTACGCCCTGAACTTGCCCTGAATATCACCGGAACTCTTGGTCAATCGATAAGGTCTGCCTAACGGATTTCTCTCTCTAAACCCTGAACTTGCCTTGATTAGTTCTGAAACTCATGGTTACTCGACCACGGCCTGACTAACGGATTGCTCCAAGAACCACGATTTTTTTCTTGTCACCTGGGCCTACGGCCTCTCACTAGGCGTTTGCCTGGTCAAGCACTCTAAACACCAGTGCTTACCATCACCATACCAGAGTTTGTGGGAAGCCCATCTGAACCCAGGTTCAGGTCCAGTCACTCTCCTTCCTTCCTGGGTGGGCCTACAGTACACATAGGTAAGAACGTTTAGTTACTATTCCTAGTATACCCTGTAATATTGCATTTTGCCCTGTACTTAATCCCTCCTTGCCTTACAGTGGTCAAAGGGTCCTGCCGGCAGTTCCTGACTCCAGACTCGACGAACTACCACACCTGTGGCCTCAAGGACTGCACAGGCAGTGTTCCTAAATTGCCTGTGTGGTACTTGGGGACGGAGGTATTCATATCTGCACGACCGGCAACTTTGTAACAGACTGTGAAGCCTTCCCGTTTCGTCCAGACTATGAATCCCTCCGCCGGGGACCCAGTGACCGCGTTAATGCAGGCCCTAGAGGCCCTTAGGACCGACATGGCCACTGCCATGACCGCCATTCACCACCGTCTTGATGCCCTCCAGAGTACACGTTTTCCCTTGCCCGGTGATGATGTCAAAACCAGTCCTGCCTCTCCAGCCCAGCCTGCCCCAACTTCAGCCCCCGTTCCTACTCTGGTACTGCTCCCTATGACTCCCCCTCTTGCTGCCCCAGAACGCTTCCAGGGTGAACCCCGGAAATATCGCACCTTTATAAATCAGTGTAAACTACATTTCTTATGCAAACCCCAGGCTTTTCCCGACTCTGTCACTAAGGCTGCCTTCCTTCTGTCTCATTTGTCCGTGGGCGAATCCATTATTGGAGAACGACCACCCAGCCTTATACGATTTCGATCTGCTGGTCGCAGAAATGGCAAAAATATTCGATACCCGTTACAAGGCCCAGTGACGGGACATGGAATTACTTGACCTCGCACAGGGTAGGCAAACACTGATAGAATATATCACCCGCTTCAACCAATTGGCTGCAGAAACCTCCTGGCCAGAGGAGAAAAAGGCGATCGTTTTCTACCAAGGCTTGTGTAATGCCATGAAAGACGCTCTGTCGGTGGTTCCTGCTCTGCCTTCTGTTTTTTCAGATCTAGTTGATCTCACACTACAGTTGGACGCCCACAGATCTGAGCGGAAGGAAGAAACGGCATTCACTAGTCACTCTTCCCCGGCACCTCCATCTACCAGTTCCGAACCCATGCAAATAGGCGGGATCCGCAGTCCAATAACACCGACTGAACGGGAATGTCGGAGGACTGATAACGCCTGCTTTTATTGCGGACTCAACGGGCACTATGTAAAAAAATGCCCTCGACGACCCAGAAACAAGACTCTGTTTTTTCAGAAGGCTCGTCATGAGCCCTTCATTGACCCCCGCTGAACCCGCCTTTGGTCCAATCAGACCCATAGTAGTGCCGGCCTTATTAAAACCAACCAGGGAGATCACACACACTGTCTATCCTGTGATCGATTCAGGGGCCACTGGCTGCTTCATGGACATTGCTTTAGCCCATAGTCTTAACTTGCCGCTAATCAAAAAGGAACATCCTGAGCCCGTACAAGCAGTCGATGGCACGTCCCTGAATTCTGGCCCGATCAATCATCAAACTGCCCCTCTTGAGGTTGTGATACAAGGCACACATAAGGAGATCCTGTCATTCGATCTCATCACCACACCGCAGTTCAGTATCATTCTGAGTATTCCTTGGTTGAGACAACATAACCCTTTGATCAATTGGGGAACAGGACACGTATCGTTTGAGTCAGAGGTATGTCAATATTATTGCCTGATAGAATCAGACTCCCTTGTCTCTCTTGCCACGATTCTTGGCGCCATGGCCTCCTCCCGACTCATTGATGACACAGCACAGGCTGCCACGCTACATACCGTAGGGGCCATCACGGTTAGCATCCCTCTTGAGTACCAAGATTTCCACATGGTTTTCGATAAGGCATCCGCGGAGGGTTTGCCTCCGCATAGGGCCTACGATTGCCCTATTGATCTCATTCCGGATGCCCCCAAAGGGTAGGATCTACTCGTTGTCACATTCCGGGGAACAAGCCCTGAAAGATTACATACAGCAGGCTCTGCGTCTAGGTCATATCCATCCCTCCTGTTCCCCGGCTGCTAGCGCTATATTCTTTGTGCCAAAGAAGGAAGGCGATCTACGCCCGTGCTTGGGTATAGACGGTTGAATGCCATCACCATTAAGAACAGGTATCCTATTCCACTCATCTCTACGCTGTTAGATAGGTTAACGAGCGCCTCTAGCTTTACTAAGTTGGACCTGAGAGGGGCGTACAATCTGATGCGCATGTGGTGTGGGGACGAGTGAAAACGGCCTTTTGTTCTGGACAGGGGTTATTTGAGTACACCGTGATGCCCTTTGGGCTCTGTAACGCTCCTGCAACATTCCAACGCTTCATCAATGATGTATTCTCTGACATCCTTGATGTATTCGTGGTGGTCTACTTAGACGACATCCTGATCTTCTCATCCTCTCTGGAAGACCATATCGGGCATGTAAGAGAAGTCCTCTCTCGCCTCAAAAGAAACGCCTTGCTCGCCAAACCCGAAAAGTGTTTGTTTCATTCCCAAGAAGTAGAGTTCCTGGGTTTTCACATTACACCCGGTGGGTTGTCCATGAATCAAACGAAAGTATGTGCAATCACGGAGTGGCCTACCCCCGTCAACCTCAAACAACTCCAATCGTTTCTCGGCTTTGCTAACTTTTACAGGCGATTCATCGCCGTTTTTTCTGCCATCGTTTCCCCCCCGACCGCCCTCACCAGTCATCATGTCCCCTTCATCTGGACGCCTGAACATCAAAGGGCGTTCGATGCACTCAAGTCCAGGTTTGTTTCTGCCCCTCTGCTACAACACCCTGAACCGGAAATCCTGTTTGTTTTAGAGACGGATGCCTCCTCTTTCGCGCTAGGTGCTATACTTTCTCAACCTTGTTCTGCTACTGGGCTCTTGCATCCTATAGCTTATCATTCACGAAAATTCTCGGCAGCCGAGTCCCATTATACCGTAACAGAAAAGGAACTATTAGCCAATAAGGATGCACTTCAAACCTGGCATCACCATCTCATGGGAGCAAAGCATCAAACGGTGGTGTACACGGATCATAAAAACCTGCAGGATCTTGCCTCTCTGAAATGTGTGAACAGCAGGCAGGTGCGTTGGCATTTATTCTTCGCTGCATTTGATTTTGTGGTGAAGCATAGGCCAGCTCTCGCTCATGGTAAAGCGGATGCGCTTTCACGTTCTCCTGGGGGGGTATCACTTTCTACATTCCCGGACACATTATTGGGAAGGGGCCATGTCGTCTGCCTATGTACACCGTCCCCAACCATGCTTACCACTATCAAAAATTGGGCCTATCAACACCTGCATGTACTCACTGAATGGGACATTACACTTCAGGAGGGACTGCCATTCATTCAAGGGAAATTATTCCTTCCCACTAGCGATGTACGCAATCAGGCACTTGCCTGGTCTCATGATGCTGCCATCAATGGGCATCCAGGGCAACAACGTACCTTGGAGTTACTACAACGTTGGTGTTGGCGGCCATCAATGAGAAGGGATGTAGCGAACTACGTAAACACCTGTGCGATCTGTGCCCAATGTAAATCATGCAGGGGACGTCCTTTGGGTTTGCTCCAACCTCTGCCCGTTCCCTCCAAACCATGGCACATGGTTTCTATGGACCTTATCACAGACTTACCCCGCAGATGAGGGTATGATACCATCTGGGTCACCATTGATTCCTATACTAAAATGGCCCGTTTCATTCCCTGTACTGGCGTACCATATGCCCCGACCTTGGCCCGTTTGTTTTTTAGGTCTGTCTTTTGTCTTTTCGGCCTCCCACAAGTCACCATATCAGACCGTGGATCGCAATTCACGTCCTGTTTTTGCCGCTCTCTGACCAAACTCCTGGGTATCGATGCCCGCTTCTCCTCAGCCTATCACCCGGAAAGCGATGGACAGACGGAAAGGGTGAATCAGGCTCTAGAACAGTTTTTGCGCTGCCTGACCCTCCAGTATCAAGAGTCCTGGTTCGATCTGCTCCATCTCGCTGAATTTGCCTACAGTAATGCATGGCACTCGGCCACCGGCTTTTCTCCTTTCTATTCCATGTATGGCCAACACCCATGTACCCTTCCACTTCCTGACTTTCCTTCTGCCACTCCTGCTGCTACTGCTTGTGCCTGCGATCTAACTGAGGTTCATGCTCAAACCCTGATCCATCTCCGTGAGGCACAGACAGCTATGAATAAGAAGGAGGACAGGAAGCGAGCGGTAGCACCTGTGTATCATGTAGGGGACTGTGTTTGGTTGTCGACTCGCCATTTACACATCCCGGGCTGTCGCAAACCTCTGCCCCGCTTTGTCGGCCCCTACAGAATTACTAAAATCCTGAACCCTGTAGCTTTGCGCCTTTCTATTCCATCAGCTTGGCGTATACACCCGGTTTTTCATACTTCCCTTCTCAAACCCTACCTTGCCCCTACCCATGTCCATACTCCACCTGCTCCTGTCGCGGTCTCCGCACCCGATGTCTTTGAGGTCAGTGCCATTTTGGGTTCTACACAGGGGTCGGCTCCTGTAACGCTCACCTGACCCCCACGGAGGCGCTGGCCTTGTTCGCGCTGCTGTGACCTCTTCTAAGATGATGCACAGGGTTCGGAAGATGGACTGGACCGGGCCCCCAAATCTGGCTTGCTTGGCTTCCAGGTAAGTTTTTTGATAAGAGGTTCCCCTTGTGTCCATGCATTAATGTACTAATGCTAGTGTCTTTTTCCCCATAGGGGCCGGGGTATGGAATGCCGGGGAACAGGCACCGACCCGAGATGAGAGGTGAAATCCTTGTAGAAATCAGGTAAGTCTTTAATGAGCGTTTTTTTGGTAATGTCTTTTCATTCGCTCATTAACGCTGATGTCTCTTTTTCCCCTTAGGGGCCGGGGTCCGGAAATGCCAGGATGCGGCGCGGACCCGAAATGAAGAGGGAATGAATCGACTGGTAAGTCTTAACATGGAGATTTAGCTTTCCTTATTCCCTTCTCTCTCTCACCTTTTGTTCTGGTCTTTTTCTCCCTAGGCGCTGGGGCGTGACTGCGAATCCAGATGATCGCTGCTGAACATGGAGGCACCCTGAAAAGGTGAGTGGAATGCGGCGCTGCAGCGATCGACGCGATGAGCTTTTAAATAAAAGTCTTCCTTTTCAGGATTGTCGGCGAGATGTCTCCAGGATGCGGATTTAGCAGGTAAGGACTTTTCCTTCTTCTGTTCTCTTCTTCTCTTCCTTTGCAGGTGATCCAGGATGCTGGCAGGTGTGGCAGAAGTCAGGATGCAGGAGCAGACACAGTGAGCGTCCAGCTGCTAGATGCAGAACAACGCGAAGCACGTGTGGCTGTTCGGGTGGGGTTTAAATAGCCTTGGAAGAAGTTCCAGGTATGTATCCTTCCTCCAATCAGGTATGTATCCTTCCCCGACCATGCCCGGATGGTAAATTAGTCCCACAGGTAAAGTAGTTCCTTTCAGGCCTCAAGGAGGCCGGGATCCTGCAGCATGGTCTGCATCAAGTAAGTGCACCCAAGCACTCCCATAATGAGCCTGGCGCCTATGGCGCCAGGACTGATGTCTTTTATGAGCCTGGCGCCATACGCACCAGGACACTGTCCAAAGGGCCCCTATATGGGGTTGCTGGGTCCTTCCTTGGGGACTGGATGTCCGCTTTCGGGGACACAGGGCTTGAACCGGCTCCCCGGGAGCGGGCATCATGACAGCACTCCCCCCAAGGCCCCTCCCAAGGTTGTTCCCTCTGGGGGTTTTGGTTTGTCTGGGAAGAGTCGGTGGAATTTCCTGACTAATCGAGGTGCATGCACATGGTCGCTGGGTTCCCACGACCTCTCCTGAGGTCCGTACCCCTTCCAATCAATTAGGTAGAACAGTTTTGACCTAAACATTTTTGAGTCTAAAATGTTCTTCACTTCGAATTCGGGCTCCCCATCTATTAGAATAGGTTCTGGAAGTTTGAGTAGTCGGGTTCCGGGTACCACTGGTTTCAGAAGTGACACATGAAAAACAGGGTGAATTTGCATACTAGCTGGTAAATCAAGTTTAACAGCCACTGGGTTAATTATTGCCGTAATAGAATAAGGTCCCAGATATTGTGGGTTAAAAGTTCGAGGCCCTTTGAGTGGTAAATGTCTGGTAGCTAACCACACTTGATCCCCAATCTGATACGGAGGTGCTTCACTCCGATGTAGATCAGCATTGTGTATTTGCCTCTTTGAAGGCTTGGGTAATTGTAGAATGCAGATGTTCTACTGCAGGCATTCCGAGGTTCTGAGGTGAGTCAAGGTTTGAGGTTCGGGGGTGATGCCCAAACAAAGTATAAAAAGGACTGTGGCCAGTTCCAGAGTGTACCGAATTATTATATGCGTATTCGGCTATCCAAAGAATGTCTTTCCAGTTGCTTTCAGATTGCTGTAACATACACCGTAAGTACTGCTCAATGGTCTGATTTGTCCTCTCGGTCTGACCATCGGTCTGAGGGTGGGGACTGGTCGATAATCTTACGTCGATCTGCGCCATTTGACAACATTTGCTCCAGAAGTGGGAAATGAATTGGCTTCCCCCGTCAGAGATTAGTATAGATGGGAATCCATGTAGCCGAACAATATTTTCGAGGAATTCTTTGTCTAGGACAGAAGCTGAAGGTAAACCTTTCAAAGGAATAAAGTGGGCCATTTTGGAAAACAAATCCACAATTACCAGAATAGTATTGTTCCCCGAACAAGGAGGCAGGTCCGTAATAAAATCCATTGATAGGGTGTGCCAGGGTGCTGGCGGTATGTCTAGAGGTTGAAGGAGACCGGCTGGTCTTTTCTTTTGACTTTTATTTTGGGCGCAAACACCACAGGACATCACAAAAGATTTAACATCTTTTCGCCAAGAGGGCCACCAAAATTGTCGTTTCACTTTTTCCTCTGTCTTGGCAATACCGGGGTGTCCCTCTATTTATGTATCATGATAACCGGAAATAACTAGTTTGTGTAATTCCTTATGTGGCAGGAATAAGCGTCCTTGGAAATAAGGTAAACGATTATCTATGGTAAAGTCTGATCCCTTTTGTATCCAATCCTGTAAGGTTGTAGGGTCCAGGAGTTGTTTCACTCTGGCTTGAAAGTCTTCAAGCATCTGTAACGAAGTCATACCTAGAATCCTCTGTTCGGGAATTATCGGTACTGGTTCTGAGTTTGTATCAGATTCTCCCATTCCAATTCGGGATAAGGCGTCTGCTTTGCCATTCTTGCAGCCAGGTCGATAGGTAATCACAAAATTAAATTCAGCGAAAAACAAAGCCCATCGGAGCTGCCGTGATGACTGAGCCTTGGCGGTTTTCAAATACTGTAAATTCCGGTGATTAGTGATCACTGTGATGGTATGTCGAGCTCCAAGCAGATAATGCCGCCAGGCTTTAAAAGCGGACTTAATGGCTAACAGTTCTTTGTCCGTGATTGAATAATTAACCTCGGGTGCCGAGAATTTTCTGGACCAAAATGCTACAGGATGCAGTTGGTTGGTTTCGGGATCTCTTTGGGACAGGACAGCTCCCATGGCTAGGCTGGATGCGTCAGTCTCGACGACATAAGGGAGATCTGGACGCGGGTGTTTCAATATAGGTGCGGAGGTAAACTAAGCTTTTAAATCCTGAAAGGCCTGCTCGGCTTCTTCAGACCATTCAAAACGTTTATTTTTCCTCAAGAGTGCAGTAATGGGTTGTACCACGCGTGAAAATTCCGGGATAAACCTGCGATAGAAATTGGCAAAACCGAGCATGCTTTGAACCCCTTTTACAGAGCTAGGTGATGGCCATTTGAGGATGGCATCCACTTTTCTTGAGTCCATTCGGACTCCTTTGGGTGTCAGGATGAAACCTAGAAACTCGACTTCTGTGGTATGGAAAACACATTTCTCCAATTTAGCAAATAGTTTGTGTTGGCGCAGTTTTTCAAGTACTGCCCTGACGTGTTTTGTGTCATCAGATTCCGAAGAGGAGTACACCAGAATGTCATCGATATATACGACAACACAAAAATCGATGAGTTCCCGAAGGACATCATTCATGAAGTATTGGTAGGCAGCCGGCGCGTTACACAATCCGAAAGGCATCACCTGGTACTCGAATAATACGTATTTAGTACGGAAGGCAGTTTTCCATTCGTCGCCTTCTTTAACTCGTACCAGATGATAAGCACCTCGGAGATCTAACTTGGTGTATATGCAAGCGTCCTTCACCTGGTCAAGGAGTTCAGGGATCAGAGGCAGAGGATAAGGGTTTTTAACCGTTATCTGGTTCAATGCGCAGTAATCGATACAAGTTCTAAGGTCGCCTTCTTTTTTGGGCATGAAGAACAAAGCCGAGGATGCTGGGGACTTTGACGGGCGAATAAAACCATTAGCTAGGTATTGATCCAAATATTGTCTCAAATGCAGATTCTCAGGTTCGGTAAGGGCATAAATCCTGCTACAAGCGGGTTGTGCACCGGGCACCAGATCGATTTGGCAATCGTACGATCTGTGAGGAGGTAACGTGTTGGCCTGTTCCTTTTGAAAGACGTCCTGAAAGTCTTGGTATTCCGGAGGTAGTTGCATGGAGGAAGAGGTTACAGATGCTAGATTAATCTTCAGGTTTTCTGGGTAGCAGGTTTGTGTACAATCCGGGAAGGTTATTCTCTTAGCTCGCCAATCAATTCGAGGATTATGTGTCTCTAACCAAGGGATTCCAAGAATAACCTGAAACTGTGGAGCCTTGATTACATCAAACACAACACCCTCCCGATGGCCGTCGGGACCAATAAGAGTCACCTCAGTAGTGGAATGTGTTACCGGTCCAGAGGCAATTTCAGTTCCATCGACTGTGGTGATGACATCTTTGCTGGTTTTAGGACGGAGAGGGAGGTTAATCCTAGAGACCAATTCACGATCCACATAGTTTCCAATAGCCCCACTATCGATGTATGCCTTTATTGCATGCAACCGCTTAGGCTGTTCTGGATCTACGAGAACCATTGGCACAATGAAATGCGAGGTCTGAGAGTTAGTTTTCAAGCTCGGCAAGCGGACCCCTACACTTGTCGGGCGGAGTCGTTTCCCGAAACAGAGTCTTCATGGTTTTTATCAGCGACTCCTACCGCCTTTCGGGGCGGTTTTGCCGGGCAATCTCGTAGAAAGTGTCCAGAATTCCCACAATAAAGACATAATTTTAACTGCCGCCTCCTTTCACGTTCCTTTTGAGTTAAGGGTCCTTTAACCCCTCCAATTTGCATAGGCTGAGAGACATCAACTCCCTTGGGATTAGCATGGGTCTTGACCAACACCCGGGTCTCAAACCTGGACCGATCTGCTTTTCTGTTTTGAAGTCTGTGATCCAATTGGACCACTAAGTCTATATACTCTGTGCATTCTTGGGGTGGATTTATAACTTGGGCCAAGACATCTTTAAGTTCTCCGCGTAGGCCTCGATAAAACAATGTGACTCTTTTATCCTCTGGCCATCCCGTTTCCACAATTAGTCTATTAAAGGTTGCAATATAGGATAGGAGGTCCTGATTGCCCTGTCACAGGGATAGAAGTTCGTCATCCAGAGCCTGCCCCTGAGAGTGTCGAGCAAATAACCTTTCCATGCTTGCATGAAACCTTTGAAAATCACGGAGAATCGGGTCATCTTGAGTAACCAGTGGAACTGACCAATCGGCAGCGCAGCCGCTGAGATATGACAATACAAAGGCTACCTTGGTCTGATCATTAGGGAAGGCCTCAGGTCTGCATAGGAAGTGCAAATGACACTGATTCATGAATATAGCGAATCGTTTGGGGTCCCCAGCAAAGCGTTCTGGTGGGGCCAGCGGCTTGTGTCCAGGTAGATTAATCTGCACAGGGTTACTGGAAACCACAGGAGCGGGGTTCCCTCCGGAACCGGGTAGAGGAGTTTGCCCAGCTTGACCTTGCAAAAGCTGTCTGGCCAGGTCATAAGTTCTTTCCTTTGATATTATTAATTCCCTCTTGAGGGCATTAGTCTCTTGACGAGCGGCATGTACTTCGGCCCGTAATTCCCCCAGTAATTGGGCCAATTGATCAGTCTCAGAACTTTCCATAGCGCCTGGGTGGGAATTTGTAGGAAGGCTTTGCGTTCTGTAACGCTCACCTGACTCCCACGGAGGCGCTGGCCTGGTTCGCGCTGCTGTGACCTCTTCTAAGATGATGCGCAGGGTTCGGAAGACGGACTGGACCGGGCCCCCGAATCTGGCTTGTCTGGCTCGCAGAAGTACCCTTCTGTAGGCGAAAATAGGGGATTAACTGTCTGCGGGGTAATGTAATCGGGCTCCCACTTTCCCCTCTCACCCTCCCGAAACCCTTCTGTGATTCCTCGTAGCGTCTCACCTTTGGGTCTGGAAGTCCGAGCTCTCCATCCTGCTTCTGATGCAGGGGCGCGTTGGTATCCAGTTACTTCACTGGATTTTCGGATTGGTGAGAACCAAACTTGCTTGGCTTCCAGGTAAGTTTTTTGATAAGAGGTTCCCCTTGTGTACATGCATTAATGTACTAATGCTAGTGTCTTTTTCCCCATAGGGGCTGGGGTACGGAATGCCGGGGAACAGGCACCGACCCGAGATGAAATCCTTGTAGAAATCAGGTAAGTCTTTAATGAGCGTTTTTTTGGTAATGTCTTTTCATTCGCTCATTAACGCTGATGTCTCTTTTTCCCCTTAGGGGCCGGGGTCCGGAAATGCCAGGATGCGGCGCGGACCCGAAATGAAGAGGGAATTAATCAACAGGTAAGTCTTAACATGGAGATTTAGCTTTCCTTATTCCCTTCTCTCTCTCACCTTTTGTTCTGGTCTTTTTCTCCCTAGGCGCTGGGGCGTGACTGCGAATCCGGATGATCGCTGCTGAACATGGAGGTGCCCTGAAAAGGTGAGTGGAATGTGGCGCTGCATCGATCGACGCAATGAGCTTTTAAATAAAAGTCTTCCTTTTCAGGATTGTCGGCGAGATGTCTCCGGGATGCGGATTTAGCAGGTAAGGACTTTTCCTTCTTCTGTTCTCTTCTTCTCTTCCTTTGCAGGTGATCCAGGATGCTGGCAGGTGTGGCAGAAGTCAGGATGCAGGAGCAGACACGGTGAGTGTCCAATGGCTAGATGCAGAACAACGCGAAGCACGTGTGGCTGTTCGGGTGGGGTTTAAATAGCCTTAGAAGAAGTTCCAGGTATGTATCCTTCCTCCAATCAGGTATGTATCCTTCCCCGACCACGCCCGGATGGTAAATTAGTCCCACAGGTAAAGTAGTTCCTTTCAGGCCTCAAGGAGGCCGGGATCCTGCAGCATGGTCTGCATCAGGTAAATGCACCTAAGCACTCCCAGAATGAGCCTGGCGCCTATGGCGCCAGGACTGATGCCTTTTATGAGCCTGGCGCCATAGGCGCCAGGACACTGTCCAAAGGGCCTCTATATGGGGTTGCTGGGTCCTTCCTTGGGGACTGGATGTCCGCTTTCGGGGACGCAGGGCTTGAACCGGCTCCCCGGGAGCGGGCATCATGACAGCTCCAATACCTTGTGGACCGGCTGGCTTACGGTCTGGAGGAGCGCTCTTGGGTTTCCTCTGGGGACGTCCAGGCCCCGCTTCTTGTTGCACGCTTCCATAGGGACCATCCCTCCTGCCCACGAGGTTGTGGGCCTTTGAGGGGGGACTCTGTTACATCTTCCACGTTCCCTACCTTACGAACTACTATGATTCCCACAGGCTCACGTTTCCGCACGCCCACAACTCCCACATTACGTAGCTCTCGAAGCTTACCTCCGGGCGTGCAAACGAGGCGGCACCATTGCGCCCATCATGTCAGGGGGCGCCATGGCAGGCTTGGTGTCTATCGCCCTTCTCTCCGTTGGCAATGTAATTGGAGGTTCCCGTTTGGCCGGAGTCACCGTTGCTCGTGTGGACCTGATCGTCACGTGAGGAGACCAAACGCAATCGGTATCACGTGACGACCCCACACCTCAACGTTTCCCTGTTGAACATCACTTTACTTTTCCATTGGTTCAAATGCATTCGGAAACACAGAAACGTTGCTTCACAGCTGGTTTTTCTCTCGGACATTGCAACACTTTGTACTGACCAGGATTTGGTCACTCGACAACGGTCTGCCTAACGGATTGCTCTCTCTACGCCCTGAACTTGCCTTGAATATCACCGGAACTCTTGGTCACTCGACAACGGTCTGCCTAACGGATTGCTCTCTCTACGCACTGAACTTGCCCTGAATATCACCGGAACTCTTGGTCACTCGACAACGGTCTGCCTAACGGATTGCTCTCTCTAAACCCTGAACTTGCCTTGATTAGTTCTGAAACTCATGGTTACTCGACCACGGCCTGACTAACGGATTGCTCCATGAACCACGATTTTTTCCTTGTCACCTGGGCCTACGGCCTCTCACTAGGCATTCGCCTGGTCAAGCACTCTAAACACCAGTGCTTACCATCACAATACCAGAGTTTGTGGGAAGCCCATCTGAACCCAGGCTCAGGTCCAGTCACTCTCCTTCCTTTCTGGGTGGGCCTACAGTACAGATAGGTAAGAACGTTTAGTTACTATTCCTAGTATACCCTGTAATATTGCATTTCGCCCTGTAATTAATCCCTCCTTGCCTTACAGCGCTCAAAGTGTCCTTCCAGCAGTTCCTGACTCCAGACTCGACGAACTACCACACCTGTGGCCTCAAGGACTGCACAGGCAGTGTTCCTAAATTGCCTGTGTGGTACTTGGGGACGGAGGTATTCATATCTGCACGACCGGCAACTTTGTAACAGAAATTCAGGTGTGAAAACAGACTTGGGGTTACTTATGTTTTAGGCTTTACCCTTTGCGCTAGGTAGATGCACCCACACATGTGAGGTACCATTTTCATCGGGACACCTGTGGGAATGCAGGACGGTAGGCCATGTGTTGTTGGTGGCGTGTTTCGATGGGTGAGCCGAATGAAATATGCGGAAAATGCATTTTTTTCCCCACATTTTGGAATTTGTGGGGGTGTCTGGGTAATAAATTCTGGCCCGATTTGCGCAAATCATACCTCTGAGGATTCCCACGGGTGTCCTTGTTTCGGAAATGCATGGGGTTCCCTATTTTCCTTGGTGGCTTGGACACCCGAGGCCCATATCTGTATGATGTGCCCATCTACAGAAATTCAGGTGTGAAAACAGACTTGGGATTATTTGTGTTTTAGTCTTTCCCCTTGGTGCCCAGGTAGGTGCACCCACACATGTGAGGTACCGTTTTCATCGGGACACCTGTGGGAACGCGGCACGGTAGGCCATGTGTTGTTGGCAGCGTATTTCGATGGGTGAGCCGAGTGAAATGTGCAGAAAATACGTTTTTTTTCCCACATTTCGGACTTTGCAGGGGTGTCTGGGTGATAAATTCGGGGCCGATTTTGCACAAATACCTCTGCGGATTCCCCCGTGTGTCCTCTTTTCCGAAATGCATCGGGTTCCTTGTTTTCCTTGGTGGCTTGGACACCCGCGGCCCATATCTGTATGGTGTGCCCGTCTGCAGAGAGTTTGAAATTCAGGTGTGAAAACAGACTTTAGGTTACTTGTGTTTTAGGCTTTCCCCTTGGCGCCCAGGTAGGTGCAGCCAAACATGTGAGGTACCGTTTTCATCCGGACACCTGTTGGAACGCGGGACGGTAGGGATTGTTGTTGGCGGCGTGTTTCGATGGGTGAGCTGGGTGAAATGTGCGGAAAATGCGTTTTTTTCCCACATTTTCGGACTTTGTGGAGGTGTCTGGGTAATCAATTCTGGGCCGATTTGCGCAATTCATACCTGTGCGGATTCCCAAGGGTGTCCTCTTTTTCCGGAAATGCATGGAGTTCCCTGTTTTCCTTGGTGGCTTGGACATCCGAGGCCCATATCTATATGATGTGCCCGTCTGCAGAGAGTGTGAAATTCAGGTGTGAAAACAGACTTGGGGTTACTTGTGTTTTAGGCTCTACCCTTGGCGCCGAGGTAGGTGCACCCACACATGTGAGGTACCGTTTTTATCGGGACACCAGTGGGAACGCGAGACCGTAGGCCAAGGGTACACAACATACGGCCCGCGGGCCAGTTGCGGCCCCCCATGCTCTTTTGTCCAGCCCGCGAGGCACACAGACTTTCCTAATGGAGGGGGCCCGCGGCCGCCCTCCATTAGGAAAGTCTTTGTTGTCTTCCGGGCCAGACAAAACACTGGCCGTCATTGGCTCAGCACACACACGCACCACGTCGCTCCTACGAGCCACGTAGTGCGTGTGTGCTGCACCAATGGAGGGCCAGCACTTCGGCTGGTGTGGTCCATAAGTCTTGATGCCGGAAGGCATTTCAGCCTTGGACCACGCCAGCCATAGTACGACTCCAGCGTTCCGGCTTACCTGCCTCTTACCAGCCTGCCTTCCAGCACGTCTCCGGTAAGTGGTCTGTTTGTGTTTGTGTGTCGGGTCTGTTTTGCTTTATGTTTGTGTGTGTATGTTGCGATGGGGGGGTGGGGTGGGGTGTGTCGGATGTGTATGAATGTTTGGATTTGAATGTATTTTGTGTGTATGTTGAGATGCGGGGGTGGGGGGGTGTCGGATGTGTATGAATGTTTGGATTTGCATGTACTTTGTATGTATGTTGAGATGCGGGGTGGAGGGGGTATTGGATGTGTATGAATGTTTGGATTTGAATGTATTTTGTGGGTATGTTGAGATGCGGGGTGGGGGGTGTCGGATGTGTATGAATGTTTGGATTTGAATGTATTTTGTGTGTATGTTGAGATGCGGGGTTGGGGGGGTGTGTCGGATGTAAATGAATGTTTGGATTTGAATGTATTTTGTGTGTATGTTGAGATGCGGGGGTGGGAGGGTGTCGGATGTGTATGAAGGTTTGGATTTGAATGTATTGTGTGTGTATGTTGAGATGCGGGGGTGGGGGTTGTCAGATGTGTGTCGGATGTGTATGAATGTTTGGATTTGAATGTATTTTGTGTGTATGTTGAGATGCGGGGGTGCTGGGGTGCGTCGGATGTGTATGAATGTTTGGATTTGAATGTATTTTGTATGTATGTTGAGATGCGGGGGTGGGGGGTGTCAGATGTGTATGATTGTTTGGATTTGAATGTATTTTGTGTGTATGTTGAGATGCTGGGGTGGGGGGGTGTCGGATGTGTATGAATGTTTGGATTTGAATGTATTTTGTGTGTATGTTGAGATGCAGGGGTGGGGGGGTGTGTCGGATGTGTATGAAGGTTTGGATTTGAATGTATTTTGTGTGTATGTTGAGATGCGGGGGTGGGGGGGTGTCGGATGTGTATGAATGTTTGGATTTGAATGTATTGTGTGTGTATGTTGAGATGCGGGGGTGGGGGGTGTCGGATGTGTGTCGGATGTGTATGAATGTTTGGATTTGAATGTATTTTGTGTGTATGTTGAGATGCGGGGTTGGGGGGGTGTGTCGGATGTGTATGAATGTTTGGATTTGAATGTATTTTGTGTTTATGTTGAGATGCGGGGTGGGGGGGTGTCGGATGTTTATGAATGTTTGGATTTGAATGTATTTTGTGTGTATGTTGAGATGTGGGGTTGGGGGGGTGTGTCGGATGTGTATAAATGTTTGGATTTGAATGTATTTTGTGTGTATGTTGAGATGCGGGGGTGGGGGGGTGTCGGATGTGTATGAATGTTTGGATTTGAATGTATTGTGTGTGTATGTTGAGATGCGGGGGTGGGGGGTGTCGGATGTGTGTCGGATGTGTATGAATGTTTGGATTTGAATGTATTTTGTGTGTATGTTGAGATGTGGGGGTGGGGGGGTGTCGTGTGTATGAATGTTTGGATTTGAATGTATTTTGTATGTATGTTGAGATGCGGGGGTGGGGGGTGTCGGATGTGTATGAATGTTTGGATTTTAATGTATTTTGTGTGTATGTTGAGATGCGGGGGTGGGGGGTGTGTCGGATGTGTATGAATGTTTGGATTTGAATGTATTCTGTGTGTATGTTGAGATGCAGGGGTGGGGGGGTGTGTCGGATGTGTATGAATGTTTGGATTTGAATGTATTCTGTGTGTATGTTGAGATGCGGGGGTGGGGGGGTGTGTCGGATGTGTATGAATGTTTGGATTTGAATGTATTTTGTGTGTATGTTAAGATGCGGGGGTGGGGGTTGTCGGATGTGTGTCGGATGTGTATGAATGTTTGGATTTGAATGTATTTTGTGTCTATGTTGAGATGCGGGGGTGGGGGGGTGTGTCGGATGTGTATGAATGTTTGGATTTGAATGTATTTTGTATGTATGTTGAGATGCGGGGGTGGGGGGGTGTCGGATGTGTATGAATGTTTGGATTTGAATGTATTTTGTGTGTGTGTTGCGATGGGGGGTTAGGGGGGTGTCGGATGTGTATGAATGTTTGGATTTGAATGTATTTTGTGTGTGTGTTGAGATGCGGGGGTGGGGGGGTGTCGGATGTGTGTCGGATGTGTATGAATGTTTGGATTTGAATGTTTTTTGTGTGTATGTTGAGATGCGGTGGGGGGTGTCACTTGTGTATAAATGTTTGGATTTGAATGTTTTTTGTGTGTATGTTGAGATGCGGGGGTGGGGGGGTTGTCGGAAGTGTATGAATGTTTTGATTTGAATGTTTTTTGTGTGCTGAGTTGGGGTGTGGGGGTTCGGGTCTGTATGGGTGCATGTTTGTGTGTGTGCTGAGTTGGGGGTGGGGGTTCGGGTCTGTATAGCGCATGCTTGAGAGTGTGTGTGCTGAGTTGGGGGTGGGGGGTTTAGAGTTGGGGGGTGGGGGATTTGGGTATTTTTGGGTGCATGTTTGTGTGTGTGCTGAGTTGGGGGGTGGGGGTTCGGGTCTGTATGGGTGCTTGTTTGAGAGTGTGCTGATTTGGGTGGGTGGGGGGTTCGGGTCTGTATGGGTGCATGTTTGTGTGTGTGCTGAGTTGGGGGTTGGGGGTTCGGGTCTGTATGGGTGCATGTTTGAGAGTGTATGTGCTGAGTTGGGGGGTGGGGTGTTTGAAGTTGGGGGGTGGGGGGTTCGGGTCTTTATGGGTGCATGTTTGTGTGTGTGCTGAGTTGGGGGGTGGGGGTTCGGGTCTGTATTGATGCTGGTTTGTGTGTGCTGATTTGGGGGGTGGGGTTTTGGTTGGGTGTGAGGGGGCCATGGGGCATAGTGTTTGGTTGGGTGTGAGGGGGCCATGGGGCATAGTGTTTGGCTGGGGGTGAGGTGGCCATGGGGCATAGTGTTTGGTTGGGGGTGAGGGGGCCATGGGGCATAGTGTTTGGTTGGGGGTAAGGGGGCCCTGGGGCATAGTGTTTGGTTGGGGGTGAGGGTGCCATGGGGCACAGTGTTTGGTTGGGGGTCAGGGGGCCATGGGGCATAGTGTTTGGTTGGGGGTGAGGGTGCCATGGGGCATAGTGTTTGGTTGGGGGTGAGGGGGCCATGGGGCATAGTGTTTGGTTGGGGGTGAGGGTGCCATGGGGCATAATGTTTGGTTGGGTGTAAGGGGGCCATGGGGCATAGTGTTTGGTTGGGGGTGAGGGACATGGGGCATAGTGTTTGGTTGGGGGTGAGGGTGCCATGGGGCATAGTGTTTGGTTGGGGGTGAGGGGGCCATGGGGCATTGTTTGGTTGGGGGTGAGGGACATGGGGCATAGTGTTTGGTTGGGGGTTAGGGGGGCATGGGGCATAGTGTTTGGTTGGGGTGAGGGGGCCATAGGGCATTGTGTTTGGTTGGGGGTGAGGGACATGGGGCATAGTGTTTGGTTGGGGGTGAGGGAGCCATGGGGCATAGTGTTTGGTTGGGGGTGAGGGTGCCATGGGGCATAATGTTTGGTTGGGTGTAAGGGGGCCATGGGGCATAGTGTTTGGTTGGGGGTGAGGGACATGGGGCATAGTGTTTGGTTGGGGTGAGGGGGCCATGGGGCATAGTGTTTGGTTGGGGTGAGGGGGCCATGGGGCATTGTGTTTGGTTGGGGATGAGGGACATGGGGCATAATGTTTGCTTGGGTGTAAGGGGGCCATGGGGCATTGTGTTTGGTTGGGGGTGAGGGACATGGGGCATAGTGTTTGGTTTGGGGTGAGGGGGCCATGGAGCATAGTGTTTGGTTGGGGGTGAGGGGGCCATGGGGCATTGTGTTTGGTTGGGGGTGAGGGACCTGAGGCATAGTGTTTGGTTGGGGGTGAGGGGGCCATGGGGCATAGTGTTTGGTTGGGGGTGAGGGGGCCATAGGGCATTGTGTTTGGTTGGGTGTAAGGGGGCCATGGGGCATAGTGTTTGGTTGGGGGTGAGGGACATGGGGCATAGTGTTTGGTTGGGGGTGAGGGGGCCATGGGGCATAGTGTTGCACTCCAAGAGTGAACCCAATAATAAAGCTAAAACAGGCACAGTTAGGAAATGTTCATCTTTGGCTTTTTGAGGAAACCTGACTCAACGAAGGCCATACTCCTCTTAGGCAACCCAAATAGCAAACTGTAGCAGTCCAAAATGACGGCATGTCCAATCTAGGGTCAATAACACATATATAAGTTAATTAAACAGGCGAGATACAATAACTAAATAGAAATAAATTATAACAATGGAAAATATGTAGTACAAAATGTAAGTTTGAAATGCAAATGAAAATCGTTACCCCTCAAAAACATTCTTTTTCCATGTGTTTAGTACAAATTAGGGGTTTAAAAAGTCTCCTGCCACACCCCGCTTACCGCCCCGCCCACATTTACTTTTCGGCCCACTATAGCCCTCATGTAAGATACTTTCTATAGGCCCTGTAGGTACAGCTGGTAAGGCAGACAGGGGGACAGGGGAGACAGTTTCGTTAGCCTCTCCTTCCTCTTCAGCCTCTTCATCACTATCCTCAGAACTTTGATTTAGATGAACACCATTACTGTTATCTACATTGGCTGGAGAAGTTGGTTCCTCTGAACCAGTACCCAGACTTTGGTTTGCCAGCAATCTCGCTATCAGTTCTACTTTCTTGCCTCTTACAGAAAGATTCTCTTGTCTACAGAGAGCTCGTAAACTCTCAGTATTTTCACCTGACAAGGACTCTTGACTGTAAACTTCCATAGTAGACATGTTTTTGAAAGTTGCTTTTAGTGCTAAGCTTTATGGTTAGTTAACCTAAAGTGTTAAAAAGCACTCTAAACTGTATACTCGATACAAATCCCACCGCTGCCACCAGTGTTCGGCGGAAACCTGTGCAGTTCCCTCTGGGACCACTGCAAAAGATTTAGGACTACAGGTGTTTGGCAGTAAACCCACTTGGTAGCAGTCTGTACCACACAGATTCACTTGATAGCTGTGGCTGAGCAGTCAGACTTCCCTCAAGAAGAGTTAGGCAGTATGTGGAGTATACAAAATAGGGCAATCTACACAGTAGAACAAGCAAACACGGAACAGAGCTTCGGTGTAAAGATATATAGTTATTTATTTATAAAAACACATCTATGGAAAACACACTGGCACTAATACGGTAAACAACTTCAATCACAATTACTATAAGTAAATCAATCCCCCTAACAATAGTTCGACAAGTCTAGGTTCAACGGCACTACTTATTTGCAGACAGAGGTGAATGCTTTAACCTAGATGGCACTCTAGTATTCGTTAGGACGGGAGAGAAAAGGCAGGGTATGAAATCAACTCGGTACCAACACTTTTACGAACAAATGCAAGGCAAGTAAGGCAGGGTGTACTGTAGATCGCAAAGTTCAGAGGCCAGGCCCACTCGGAGAGAGGCGAAATGTTCCAAAAGTATCACAGTGGAAATGCACTTCGAGTCTTTGGCGCAAATTGTCACAGAAAGGTTGGACCAGTTCAGAACAGAAAGTTAAGGAGGCTTTGATAGGCGAGGATTAAGACAGGATTAAGACACCCCACGCTAACCGACACAATGGAAGCCAGGCGGACACGGTACCTTGTATGTGGAGAGACAGCTCCGGCGGGGGCAGTTGTTCCTGGTGGTGGATGCAAGTCGGGGCTTTGCCAAGAGAAGAGATGATCTCGTCGTCGAAGGAAAGTTGAAGATCGTTGCACCACCAGGGAAGAGACCAGCCGCGGAGTGCTCCGTCACAAGGCACCACCTTTTGGTCACGGTACAGGGGTTAGTGGCTATCCGGTTGCCGGGGTGCTCTGCACAGGCAATTCAACCACTACGTCCTGGAACAAAGAAAAAGCCAAGGGGACTGGCTGTTCCCACCAGTCAGGGGAAGAGACTCTCCGGCGGGGAGATCTTCTCTGTCATTGGGAAGTGGTGAGTCGGTTCAGCAGGGCTCCACCGGAGGTGTCGTCGTTGCAGATCGGCTCAGCTTTACCCTCGTCGGATTCCTAGGTCCTGTGGCGACTTCTGAAGATCCAGTCCCAAAAGCCCTGCTTTTATGCAGAAAACCCCCATTCATTCAGCCTAGCTGTCAATCAAAACACGCTAAGTGGTGAGCGGGGTGGCTCACCACTTGAGCCAATCACACCAGAGTGCGACTTGAGTTGGCAAGGCAACTCTGTCCAGGGTGCCTAAACCCCCTCCCACACCCCCTGTGGTACCCAGACAGAATTGCACCACTTTGGAGGATAGACTACCTTACTCTGTCCAATTTGGCATTTACTCGCCTTTATGGTCAGATTGGCTCGACAAGAGCCTGCAAAACATCTCTCAGGTGGGTTACATGTTCTTCCCAGGAATTGCTGAACACTGCTATGTCATCCAAGTATGCCATGCAGAAGTCCTCCATCCCATTCAGAACCTGGTTTACCATCCGTTGAAATGTAGCAGGTGCATTTTTCAATCCGAAAGGCATTACCTTAAACTGTTATAAGCCAACTGGGGTAGAAAATGCAATTTTCTCCTTGGCATGGTCTGTCAGGGCTATTTGCCAATAGCCTGACGTCAAGTCAAATGTGATGAGGAACTTGGCGGCACCAAGTTTATCCACCAACTCATCTGTTCCTGGCAAAGGATGGGCATCAGTCTTGGTGACTGCATTAAGAGCTCTATAATCCACACAGAATCTAAGTTCTTTAGATCCGGCCTTTGGTACTAACACAACTGGGCTAGACCATGGACGAGTAGAGGGATCTTTTACCACGAGATCAAGCATCTTGCTGACCTCACCTTTGATGTGGGTTTGCACGTTTTCTGACATTCGGTATCCTCTGCTTTTGACAGGCAGACACTCACCAGTGAGTATGTCGTGCTGGCCCCAAGGGCTCAAGCCTGGTGAAAGCGAGAACAGAGAGGCAAACTGATTCAACATAGATTTGCACTCTTCTTGTTGCTCGGGTGTCAGATTTGAAGAGAGATTTACTCCTTCAATTTTTTCGTCTAAAGGTAAACCTCTGAGGAGATCCGGAAGAGCTTCACTCTCTTCTTCTTCCTCGGATGATGCTAGAAGCAACGCTCCTACATCAGGTCTTGAGACATACGCTTTGAGTCGGTTGGTGTGGAAGACTGTCGGAGCCTCCTTGGGATTGCCCAAGTCCACCAGATAGTTGACCTCTCCGAGTTTACCCACAACTCTGGAGGGTCCCATCCATTTGTCTTGCAAGGCCCTCTGCCTTGTTGGGATCATAACGAGAACGAGCTGGTCTTGAGCGAACACAACCATGTTAGCCTTTTGATCATGCCAGTGCTTGACCAATGGTTGTCCAGCTTTCAAGTTATCGCTTGCTTCTGTCATCATGTGCGACATTCTCCTCCGGAGACCTATCACGTAGTCAGTCACTGTGACTGGCTTGGGGGAAGGAGCACTCTCCAACCCCTCCTTAATCAGGGCCAATGGACCTCTGATGGGATGACCATAGAGGAGCTCAAAGGGAGAATAACCTACTCCCTCCTGAAGGACTTCTCTATAAGCAAAGAGAAGGCATGGCAGTAGAAGGTCCCACTTACGCTTAAGGGGTTCCTCTAAAGCACCTATCATGCTCTTCATGGTTCGGTTGAACCGTTCTACCAACCCATTGGTTTGTGGGTGGTAAGCCGTTGAGAACTTGTAAGTAACTCCACAGGTTTTCCACATGGCTTTCATGTAGTGAGACATAAAGTTTGACCCCCTGTCAGAGATGAATTCCTTAGGAAACACGACCCTAGTAAAAATACCAAGGAGGGCCTTAGCCACAGCCGGAGCTGTAACAGTCCTCATAGGAATTGCCTCAGGATACCTAGTAGCATGGTCTACTACAACAAGTATAAACCTGTTGCCTGAGGAGGTTGGAGGATCAAGGGGACCAACAATGTCAATCCCTACTCTCTCAAATGGGACTCCCACAACTGGGAGAGGCACTACAGGTGCCACATTCTTGGAGCCAACCTTACCAGAGGTCTGGCGGGTGTGGCAGCTCCTGCAGTGTTTTTCTACTTCTGCCCCCATCTTCGGCCAATAAAAGTAGAGAGAGAGCCTTTCCTTAGTCTTCTTGAAACTCAAGTGACCAGCCAAAGCAATCTCGTGGGCTAACTGCAAGAACTGTGGTCTGTTCTCTTGGGGTACTCCAAGTAGTTTGTAGTCTCCAGGTGCAGACTCGGCCGGTTCACTGTAGAAGAGGCCATCTTCCCAGTGCAACCTGTATTTCCCAGGCTCTTGCCCTTCAGCCTGAGCTTCTGCCTGGTGGCGAAGACCTTCCAGAGTTGGACATTCTCTCTGTCCCTTACTGAAGTCTGCCCTTCTGGGTCCACCTTCTGCCAGTAAAGACTGCAGCTCAGGATGGTCAACAGGATCCAGATCTCCAATGAGTTCCTGGCCTTCCATTAACTTTTCTTCAGAGTCTAATTCTACCACACAGGGTTGTACCTCCCTCTCAGCCTCAGCTGGAGGTGGAGTTACAGATGTAACTTTGGACAACCGCGGGGAAGTCCTTGTTGGATGCACTGAAATACTGGCTGCTGGTTTCGGTATAGAAGTCTTAGGTTTCCCTTTCGCTTCTGATTTCTTTGAGAAAGCGGCCGACAATTCCAGTGGAGCAGGAGTGATTTCTTTCTTCATCATCTCCTGGAGAGTACCTCGCATGGTTCTCTCCCTTGCACGTCTGGTTAGCTCCTGTAACCGTTTACTAGGAGGTCTGGGAGTGTGCGACACAACTCCGAGAGTTTTTAAATCGTTACCCAACATAACCCTTCCTGGCCCCTCACTCTGTATGCTGACAGGTATCTTCACAGTCATGTCATTACACTGGATAAGAACTGGTAACTGGGGAAGCATCTGCACAGGCCCTCCAGCTAACTTGGTGAGGCGTTTGGGTGCCTTAGCAACATCCTCTTCCTGAACAAATGATTTATCCACCACAGTTATGCTGGCCCCAGTGTCCCTAATGGCAGGAGTCTCCTGACCATTCACCTGGACACTGTTGTTATAATACTCTTTAGTACTATCTGGGATAGAACTATATACATCTAAATTCTGTTGTTCTCACAACCCCAGAGACACTAAAGAAACACTAGCTGAGACTCCAATGGGTTCATCAGCTAGTAACAGAAAGTTTCCACTGGCCATCTGTACGTCCTCCTCTGGAGCGAAGGCTAAAAAGACAGTGTGGACCCCTGAAGGTTTACCCTTGCATCTGGGATCCCCTTTCACATGGCCAGGCAAGCCAAAAACATAGCATTTACCAAATGCTTTCTGGAATGGTGGCTTGCTCTGACCTCCTTCTGGTTTGGCACCAGAAGATACACTAGCCTGATTCGGTTTCCCTTGTGGCTTACCCTTATTGTTTTGTTTGGGTCCCTCTTTGGGATTGGAATTATTAGAATTCGGAGTCCTTTTTTGGCTGTTTCCCCTCATCCTTTTTCTGAGTTACCCCAGAGTCTTTGTGAGTAGCCCTGTTGGCAACCCACAAGTCAGCAGCCTTAGCTAGTTTTCTGGAATCTAATTCCTTTGACTCAGCCAAGTGCTGTCTGAGCTCAGGAGAGCAGGCATCATAAATTGACTCCAACGTCACAAGATTCTTCATTCCCTCATAAGTGTTCACCTTGTAACCCTTAATCCATCCCTCTAAGTTCTTCAAACTTTCACTCACCCAGGTAGCCCAAGGGGTACCATCATGCTTTTTGAGGGTCCGAAACCTCTTAAGGTACTGGGAAGGGATCTTCCCAAATCTAGCTATGAAAGCTAGCTTCACACATTCATAATCCTTCTTATCCTCCTCCCCCTACTCCATTACCACATCAGTTGCAACAGGGGGGAGCCTAGAGAACAACCAGGAAAGTAACTCATTTCCTGTAATGTTCTGGAGCCCATGATTATACTCAAACAAACTCAACCAATCCAGCACATCCAACTTAGTCTCATACATACCCACACGCTCTTTAGGCATCCGGGGCTTTTGGGACTGGAACTCCTAGAGGATCCGGAGAGAGAAACATTTTCAACAGACAATTTCTTCATCTCTAACTCATGCTTGAGCTCCATTTCCCTGAGCCTTAGTTCTTGATTCAGTTCTTGGTGTCTTTGTTCTGCTTGAGTATTAAGTTTCTTAAACTCCAATTCCAGTTTCATTTTCTCCAGTTCCAGATATTGGGGACTAAATGTGGGACCTGGCAAAGGTCCAGTAGGTACAGCTGGCAGAGCAGGTAGAGGCCTAGGGGGGACAACTACATCATCTTCACCCTCCTCTTCTGCTTCTGACTCAAGATTATCAATACTAGGATCAATATCAATATCATTACTGTTACCTACATTTGCTGGAGTGGTAGGTTCCTCTGAACCACCATCCAGACTTTGGTTTGCTAACAACCTTTCTATTAGCTCCATTTTCTTGCCTTTAGTCAGGAGATTCCTATGCTTACAGAGAACGCTTAAACAATCAGCTTAAACTCTTGACTATAACTTTCCATAGTTGACAGGTTAGAAAATAAACTTTTTTAGTGCTAAGCTTTGTGGTTAGTTGCACTAAGGTATCTATAAGCACACTAAAATGTATACTCAATACAAATCCCACCTCTGCCACCAGTGTTAGGCAGAAACCTGTGCAGTTCCCTTAGGGACCACTGCAAAAGGCTTAGGACTACAGGTGTTGGCAGTAAACCCAATTTGTAGCAGTCTGTACCACCCAGATTTACCTGGTAGCTGTGGCTGAGCAGCCAGACTTCTTTCAAGAAGAGTTAGACAGTATATAGAGTATACAAGATAGGTACCAAAATACAGTAGCACAAGCAAACACTGACCAGAGCTTTGGTATCAAAGTATATAATTATTTTTTTAAAGACACACTTATAGAAAAACTCCAGCACTATTATTATAAGCAAGTTCAAAACACAGTCACTATTAATATATGTACATCCCTTATTCCTTATTAGACAAGTCTTAGTTAACACCACTTATTTCCAGACAGAGGTGAGCGCTTAACTGAAGATGGCACTCCAATATGTTATCAAAAAAGGGAGGGAAAAGGCAGAAATTAGAAAAGCATACAACACTAATACTTTAGAAGCACCCAGCAAGGCAGGAAAGTCAAAGTCTACTGGTGAGCAAAAAGTTCAGAGGCCAGGATCCCTCTTAGAGAGAGCAGAGCACCAATGCGCCCAAGATCACACAGTTTAAGAGGCTTGAAAAAGTCTTGCAGAGAGTTCAAAAAGGAATTAGCTCAGCTCAGAAAAGTTCAGTTAGCCAGCCTAGGGTCAGCCCAGGTGGTAAGTCGAGGATTTAATAGACACCCCGTACAGACCGTTGCAAGGGAGGCTAGGCGGGCACAGTACCTTTAAAATGGAGAGGATCCTCCAGCGGGGGCAGTTGTTCCTGGCAGTGGGTGCACGTTGCGGCGTCGTCCAGAGGAAGAGAACATCTCGACATGGAGGAAAGCTGAAGGTCGTTGTACTGCCAGGGAAGAAACCAGCCGCGGAGTTCTCCGGTTAAAAGGTACTACACTTTTATTTGCAGTAGTGATAAATCGTGGTATCCCAGTTGCCGGGGTGCTTGGCACAGGCAAGGCGGCCATAAGATAAGATCATCTTATCCTCTCCCATCCTCTCCAAAAGATGGGCAACTGGTTATCCCCACCAGTCAAAGGTAGAAGACTCTTCGGAATGAAGATCTTCTGTGTCGACGGGAAACGTGGTGAGACGGTTCAGCAGGGCTCCACCGGTGTGGTCGTTGTTGCAGGTCGGCTCAGCTTCTCCCTCCTTGGATTCTTTAGGTCCTGTGGCGACTTCTGAAGTTCCAGTCCCCAAAGCACTGCTTTTATGCAGAAAACCCCCATTCATCAGTCCTAGCTGTCACTCAAACATGCTAAGTGGTGAGCCGGGTGGCTCACCACTGGGCCAATCACACAAGAGTGCGACTTGAGTTGCAGAGGCAACTCAGTCCAGGGTGCCTAAACCCCCCTCCCACACATCCTGCAGACCCAGACAGAGTGGCACCACTTATGGAGGCTTCTGTGGAGAAGCCCGCCAAAAAGTGGAACAAAAGGCTCGACTTGGGTTGGAGTTACAGAGGCGAACACAAACGCCATTTTAAAACCGAGTTCTGGCAAAAAGACCCAACCGGGGAATAAATATAAAATAAATAACCCGGCGGTATCTTTAACATTGCACGAAAAAGTGGTGTGTTTAAAATTGAATAGGAAAATCTCATAGGAAATATTCCAGTGGAATATTTCGCGTGGTAACCACTGCCACCAGCCAGAAACTTGACGAGGGGGGACTGCACAGTGCCCCCTCGAAAAACAGACCCAGGGGCAATCTAATTACCCCTTCCAGTACTTCCACAGTATGATGGTTTGTACTGGTTCTGTTCCCATTTTAAGACTAGTTAAGTCAATGGTGACTTTACATGCCCTGGGAGACACTAGTCAGTCCCAGGGTATGGATTCTATGTTTGGGGGTCACTATGAAACCCCTGTGTTACTGCACTGAGGGTGCTGTGTAACACACTTACCAAAATCCACATGAAACCCTATGGAGTAAAAGACCCCATAGCCCATAAAACACATTACAAAGTCAAAGGATATTTCAAATCATGTCTAAGAGTGGGAGAAAAAGAGTCTCACTCTTAGCAGGAGAAAAAAATAAACCCCAAAAATCCAGCAAAGCTGCTGGGGGACTCACTAGGTTTGGGAAATTAGCCTTAACAGAGAATTCTCCCTAACACGGACAAAGATCTTCTAGCTATCAAATCAGCTTTTAAGTCTTGGCAACATTATCTCCTAGGTGCCAGACATACCATCACTGTGATTACTTATCATCGAAATCTTCAATACTTAAAAACTGAAAAAGCTCTTCACGTCAGCTGCGATGGGCACTTTTCTTTGCAGAATATGACTACATGATTACATATCGACCGGGAGTCTTTTATCCCGCATGGGTATTGATGCGAAGTGTACACAACCCCAGATCCAGTAGCTATCATTCCGAATGACAAATTATAAGGCCTGACAACAACACTAACCCAAAGTGAACTTCGAAACAAGATCCAGCTCTTAATGAATCCCGAGACCTTACAAAAATGGAGCACTCAAAAAGAACATCACATAATTAAGGATCAACTACCATATTTCAAAGATCGTTTATATATGCCAAGTAAAGAATTACAAGAACAAGTCAACTCTGGTTATGATGACTCTTTGATGTAAGGTCATCCAGGAATTGCCAAAACCTTAGCCAAAAAGAAAAGAAACTATTGGTGGCCAAAATGGCGCAAATACATTATTCACTTTATCCTTACCTGTGGTGTGTGCTCACAAAATAAATCTGAAAAGCAAAAACCAGCTGGTCTCCTACAACCCTTGGAAATTCCACCCACACTTTGGCACATACTTTCTCTCAATTTCATCACAGATTTACCTCCCAGTCAAGGATTCAACATCATCCGAGTGGTTGTAGATTTATTTTCTAAGATGGCACACTTCATTCCATTTAAAGGTCTTCCAAATGCATCCAGTCTGGCGGAGGTGTTTCTGGAACATATAGTACGAATCCACGGTTTTCCTTCTTTCCTGATTTCAGATCGAGGTAGTCCATTTGTATCTAGCTTCTGGAAGAAGTGCTGTTCAATGGCCAAAATCGATATTCGATTATCCACCAGCCATCATCTCCAAACGGATGGCCAAACGGAAAGGACAAACCAGACACTCGAACAATACCTACTTTGTATTTTACACTCAGTTGAAGAAGGTTGGAAGGATTTAAAATGGATAGCAGAATATGCCTGTAATAATTCCCTGCATACCAGCACGGGACAAACTCCTTTCTATACCCTATATGGTAGGCATGCACGCACCTCTGAATTAGATGCTCCCAGGGCTCTGGAGATGCCATGGTGAAAAACATACATACAGCCATTACTGAAGCCTGCAAAGAGGCAACTGGACAGTTACTTCAAGCTAAAGAAAGACAAAAGAAATTCTCTGATCAACATCGCAGAAATGCTCCAGATTACCGAGTTGGAGACGCAGTCTGGTTAGTGTCAAAACATGTGCCAATAAAATGAACCTGGACCTTTCATCCACGATATCTAGGACCTTTCACCATTGAGTCTATAATAAACCCAGTAGCTGTTAACCCTTCCACCAAACATGAAGATCCATCCTGTATTCCATGTATCACTCCTAAAACCTGGAACTCGAGTTACAACACCACCAAAACCAGTACTGGTAGACGGAGAACCGGAGTTTGAAGTTAAAGACATCCTGGATTCAAAAACCCTAGATCTAAACTTTATTATTTAGTAGATTGGAAAGGATATGGTCCTCAGGACAGAACATGGGAACCAAGTGAGAACACAAGACAAACACCGGACGTTGCCGGCCAGTAACCCTGTGCTGCACTCCCAATGGGATATAATCCCAAAAATAATTTAACAACCTGGTGGGATTTACAAACTCTTTGAAGGAGCCAGTTGACCCAAGCGGTTGGTGCTGTTGGTTATTTTATGACAATAATACTCAGACATTTTTCATTTTTTCACCAAATTATTGTTAATATAGCATATCCATGCTAACATTGTCCTATCCACCAGCTTAAAACAGTCAAGTACCACCAGACTGAACCGAGGCAGGTTATAACAGGTAAAAATAGTGTTTATATATCACACAATCAATTTACACCACACTGTTTAATGCACAGTGTAGAATACAAATTCAAACAAGAACGTACATTGGGGCATTTCAAAAGCAATGACACAACTGAGCTGATAGTGTGCTCAAATTAACCTCAAAGAATATATAATAATCAAGAAAAGATTGAATTGTTTCACATAACTTTTGTTTTGTTCTGAGCAATACAGTACATTCTGCTCAAACAGTCATTGTCATAAAAAACACTCCTATGTGGTTGTGGGTGCCAACGCGTTTCGGATTGTACTAATCCATCTTCAGGGCAGGAGGTGTTTAGCTTTCATAATATGTTCAAGATAATTCCTCAAGATTTGTCCTAAAAAGGATAAGAACATACTAATTAGATCTATGTATGAAACTGGGGAGTGGTTGGAGCTATAGTTTAAGTGAAAAATGCACTGACCTTAAAGTTGGGGCAAAAGAAGTCATAGGTTGATATCCGGTCTGGAGACCACCTCCTACCCCCGGACAGTGAAGTAGTCTCGGATAGTGACTCCCAATGTGGATGTCTGAAAATGGACAAAAAGTAAACGGAACTCTGGTCAGGACCAAGTATCATGTATCTTAACTGTAGCAAGTAGAGTGATGCTGCCTGGTCTCCCATGCGCGTAGAACAGGAGCCTGTGGCTAGGCGCGGGAAAGGCTGCGTGACGATTGCAAAGGTTCAGTATGGTCACTGGCCATGGTCAAGACAATGTGCACGCCCACTTAATTATGTGCAAATATAGGCGTGGAGGCGCTGTATGTATCCCCCTCACGGTCACTCACCTTAAGATTCAGACACAGAGCAGGAGTCGAGCAGCCCATCACCAAGACACGCTGCTCGTCTCTGCTCCATGTAAATGGTCTCCATGGGAGCGGCGCACACGCGCATCCCTGCTCCGGTCGCCATCTTTGTGTGGGACTTTTGAAAATCAACTGTGGATCTGTCTATAGAGACACCATCACTAGACTGACAGTGCATCTACACCTAAACCCCTATTCTGCAATGTTCTGTATGGCTCCGGAGAGAGATTAGACTTAAGGGAGGAATTTGAGGCTGAGGGAGGTGGGAATCAATCATATCCAGTTCTCCTGTATTGCAGGCGCTATCCACGTCCAACACACTATCAAGGGAGAGGGTTCTAGAGTGCTAATCTTCCAGCCAGGGCTGAGTGGTGTCCCCCGTGGATATCAGGTGAGCGTAACAGATGTGCAGGGTAGTGTAGCTGTTCTAACACCACCCTTAATAAGGCTACAGGCATCATTGGTTCACCAGTGCTGTATTATCACCACAGTGCTTTGGTAGGGGATAAAGAACACCCCGTCCGTCTCCACAGTTCTTTCTATTCTTGTGGAGCTCCACCTTGAACTTCCATTAACTGCGTTAGTTTCAAATCATTAAAGCTTTCATTCACAACCATTATTATAACCATTTTCTCTTTTACATCAGGAGTATCAAAACTCATTAAATCAGGTGAATATTCAACCCTTTTTGCCTCTTCGTTTGCGGCTTGGTTTCCGCTTGAAATAAAGGCAGTTATTTTAGTATGTGCTGTGCATTTTACTATTGCAATGGCTACTGAGAGTTGTAGTGCTCTGATATGCCTGTCCAATAATGCGGCGTGCTGCACTGGAGTGCTGTCCGTTCTGAGGTAACCACTCCTTTTCCAACGTGCTAACCCTGCCTGCATGGTTGACCTCACATAGGTGGAGTCACTGTACACTGTTACTTTCTGTTCTGCATGATTCCCGAGCGCGACAATAAGCACCACTAATTCTGCATCCTGTGCTCAAAAGTGAGACGGTAGTCTTGAACTTACCATTATTACTTCAAATTCCCCATTAGCTCTGTGCCTTACCACAGCAGTACCTGAATGCATTTCTCTATCAGTTTGATCCATTTTCAAAGAAGCATCAATAAAGAGAACTTCCCCTGCTGCTAGAGCATTCTCCTTTACCTTCGGAATCCCATCATAAAATTCCTCATAGTTCGAACAATCACATATATGCTCATCTGCTGCCAGTGGTTCGTCTATAAACATGGCAGGATTCACTATTTTACACCTGACTATTTTGATCGCTGGATTTGATATAACCACATCGTAAGCAGAAGCTCTTTGAGATGTCAGCATAGCTTTGGGTTTCTCCAAGACAGCAAACAAACCATGCTCAACAAATAAAGTCCCAGAAGACCCCATCACTATGCTTGCAGATTTCTTGATAGCGAATGTGGCTACTGCCAGTGATTGCTCACATGGGAAGTTACCCCTCATTACTGGGTTTAAAATCCCACTATAATATGCTAAGGGTTTGTACCCCAATGTAGTTCTCTGTGTGAGTACTGCTGTCATGACTGTTCCATTTGTGTGTGAAAATAAAAAGAACTCCTCAGAATAATTGGGAATTCCTAAAACTGGAGCTGTACAAATTGCCTTTTTTAGTTCATCAAACCCCTCCTCCATTTCCTCAGTCCACTCAACTTTTTCCTTATTCACCTGCGCCTTCTTCAGGGCCTGCAACAAGGGTCTTGTGTATGAACTATAATCAAATACCCATGCCCTTACATAATTACACAGTCCTAGAAACTGTTGCATTTGTTTAATCATGTGCGGTTTTGACGTTTTCATGATCGCCTCCGCTCTTTCAGACGTAACCTTCTTTCCTTCATGTGAAATTAACTGCCCTATATATAACACCTCTTCCTGACAGAACTGCAATTTCTCTTTATCTACCTTATATCCTTTGTCTGCTAGAATAATCATTAGCTGAATCGAGTATCGTCTACACTCTTCTCCTGTTGTGCTACAGACCAATATATCATCTACGTATTGCAGCACAACACTTGGCAAATCAAAATTGCTCAGGTCCATCTGCAGGACCCTATTAAAAATGGATGGAGACACCCAGTACCCCTGAGGTAAACATGTGCTTCAGCTTCGTCTGACAAAACGTAAATTACGTATGATCTTGGGAATCTTTATGCAATGGGATTGAGAACATCTCTATCTTTAAACATATCCTCATCAGTGACATCAGTCAATCTATATCCACTCCAATAGCAATCACTGGTCTCCATGGCCTGTCCTTGTCATCAAATCCTTTGAGCAAGGCGAATTCGCCTCATACATTGGCTGCCTGTAATTCCATGGGAAATATCTGTCCCACCTCTTTGTCAGTATGTATCTGTGGCCTGACAAGAAATTCATCAGGTACTCTCAGAATCTTGCCCACTAAACCAGGTAGCCATGTCAACAAAATGCGTACCCATTGTGAAAAACGTCAGGTTCTAATGGCGTTCCTCACAGAGCTATTTGCCCTGTAAATGCCATGATGAATTAGCTTACATTTAAATAATGTATTCCTGGTGTTGAAGATACTATGTCTTCATCAGTGAAGGAAATTGTCATATTTAGCTTTGTCATTAAATCTCGGCACAGTAAATTAACTGGAGTCTGTCTCGAGTACAATAATGGGACAGACATATCACATTCTCCTATAGAGAATGGTTATTTCTCAGTAAAAGGAACTCTACTTGTAGCGCCAGAGAACCCTTGAGCATTCATGGCATTTCCTGACAATAAAAATGTCCCCTCCCGTATACATGAGCAAGTTGCCCCAGTGTCTACTAAAAAAGAAAAGGATTTGCCTCCTCTGGTAACGTCAACCTGTTGTTCCTCTTGAGGATTTGGCGTTACAGTTAGTACTGAACACATCATGTCCCCCTGTGACCTGTCCTATTGTGGGTGCATACTTCTTCCCGTACCTGTGAAAGGATTCCCACCCTTGATGGTGACACCCCTACTCTAGGAGTCAATAACTGTCCTGTGTTTGCGCTCTGCTGTATCTGCATGGGTGTGTGATGTGACTGCCCTTGCAGTGTATTGAATGGTGTTTGCTGTGGTTCCAAAGCCTGTTGTGTTCATGGTGCTTGCGCTTGATACACTGTCTGATCTTGGGCGAACCCAACCCTGCTGTGTGGGCTATATTCTAGAGGATAAGCTGACCCCCTCTTGAGAATCGCTGATTTTGCACATATCCTTGGTTCACGCAATATGTCCTTTAATTCCACATGCCCAACACACAGGAGGGAATCTTCTAATGTGTCCTGCCTGCAAGCCTTGATTATCATTCTGCACATTCTAAAAACCACCTTGGTTGTTCTGAAACCCTCTTTGATTATTCTGAAGGCCTCCCCTTACTCTGAAATCTGCTCCTCTGCCTCTCAGCACAAACCCATTTCCTCCTTTATCTGACTGCCATTGGTTATTCACCTGCGGCATACCTGCTGTCCGTTGTGTTTCTGGCCCTTCTCTGCTAGTCAACACCACCACATCTATAGCATATTTTGACAGTTTCTTCTGTAATAGTTTGGCTACCTCGATCTTCCTAGCATCTTCTCTCTTTCAATTTTTCTCTTGCTGCAATCAGCAATGGTGAGCAATGGTCAGCTGTATCTCTGGCCATGGCTTCACTTCCATACCCACCACCTTCATAAGCTGTCTCTGTAGTTGTTTTTGCAATTCCTGACACAGAATATGATAGAGGACCAGTATCAATTTCGCCCACGGTTCTCAAGTTTCCAAAGACCAATGCTCTTGAAAATGTTGAATGTAAGCAAGCGGATCTTCACCTTCTTGCATCTTACATGTCATAATTGGGCCCATATCTGACGTATCAGGATATTGTACTCTAAGCGCTTTCCAGACTGCAAATATACAATTTTTAAATGGTGTGCCGTCATACGCTGTGTTCTGTGCTGTGACACTCGAGTATCCTGCTTTCGCCAAATGTCTTCAGCTCTTTCCCCAAGAATAGCTGCTAGGAGACTATTAAAGTCCCCTAAGGCTAGAGTATTCCCTCCAGTCATTTTCTCTAGCTCATGCATCCATTTTCCTGCACCCGACATTAAGCTGGGAAACTTGCATCTTCAATTATCTTTATCCATTTGGGGCCATGGTATGTACTGTGGTCTGGCCCCTCCTTTCTCTAACAAAGGGGATTGTGAAATACCAAAATCACAATCGGCTCCCATTGTCTGCCTATCCATAGTAAGGACAATGGTTTCTGATGGCCTTCTTCCTGGCAATGACCTCAATCTGCTTACCTATGATGGCGATTCCCCCTCTCACTATGATATTGCCCTTTAGGTTGCCCTGAGCATGTCATAAACTCAGTCGTCCTTTCTTTAGGCAGGTCCAGATCCAACCATCTAACTTCCTTGTCTGTCTGAAAACATCCCTTAGGACCGCATGCACTAGCTCCCTCCTCCTCACGGAAGGTTTCTCTGTCTTTGTCTGGCATATCTTATCCACAACCAGCATGGCTGTCATCCTTCTTGTCTCTATTGAGAATCAGCCTGTCCAAAGACAAAGCTCTGTACTTGAGACTAAATTGACTTCCCTCCTTACCCCGTGACTGGGAAATCTCAAATCGATCATCTTTCCCTTTATTTCTCAATTCACTTTTTGTCCTCATCTCTTGATAAGCCTCTCCGTTTCTGTCTCCAATATTTCCTATCTCAAAATTCTCCTCTAGGTTTACTCTAGAGGGTTCTGGCATTGGTTCTTGCAACAGGAAAAACTCCTCTATGTCCTCCCATGCCACTACTGGATTTGGTTCCATTAGCTCTTTCTCAATGCGTTCAATGTCACCTGCCCTCTGTCTTCTCTTTAATTCCATTTCTTCATCAAAATCTCTACTTTTCTTTGCTTCCTTTCTTACTCTTTCTTCTTCCTGTCTTTTCGCTTCTCTTCTCTCATTTTTCCTACGCACCTCTTTGTCTCTGCATCCTTGCATTCTTGTATCTCTTCATTTCTGTTCTTCCTCTTCTTCTCTTTTGTTTTCTAACAGGTCTCATTCTTCGATTGCTCTCTACCTACTGTCATATTTTCTTTGCTCTTCTGCTCTTTCTTCCTTTATTAACTGTTCTTCCTGATACATTTGTTCTCACCTTTGTCTACTCTTTCATTTAAACTTGTCTTCTTTCGGGGAGCCACCAGGGGGCGCTGAGATGAGCTGAAGCTTCTCGGCGGTTCTCCTCCCCAGGGCGGCCTTTTTCCAAAATTGGGCCCCCCAGTCCCTTCGTAGCCGTGTGAGGACCCCCCCTTGGGCTGGCGTGTAGCCTCGTGACCAGGTGGAGCGAACGCCGGTGAAGGGAGGTGCCGGGGGCGAGGAGTTCGGAGCCTCCGGAGCGCTCTGCTCGGAGAGGCTGGGGGACCTTCCCCGCCGAGGAGGCGGTGGGGGAGGGGCAGAGGCGCCCGCGCCCGGATCAGAGCCCCTGCGCGGCCTTGCTGCGGACCCGTGCCCCCCCCCAGCGGCGTCCGTTGTGTGGCGGTTCCCGCGGGGGGAGCCGTGGGCTCTCCCCGGAAGAGAAGAGAGTGCGGCAGCTCTGGGACAGTGAGCTGCGGACTTTGTCTGCCCAAGTCCCCGGAGGAACGGTGAGAGGCCGCGGAACCTGCTGGGGGCACGGAGTGTGAAGCTGCTATCCCGAGGTGAGCCCCAGCAGAGGACCGGTGGGGAATGGTGTGACTCTCTAAAGCCCCTGAGAGCATGGCACATGGGCATACAGCTGCCATGAGACTCTAAAGCCCCTGGGAGCTTGACGCACAGACATACAGCTGCCATGAGACTCTAAAGCCCCTGGGAGCTTGGCACACAGGCCTACACCTGCCATGACACGCTAAAACCCCTGGGATCTTGGCACACGGGCATACAGCTGCCATGACACTCTAAACCTCGGGGAGCTTGGCACATGGACATACAGCTGCCATGAGACTCTAAAGCCCCTGGGATCTCATCACACGGAATACAGCTGCCATGACACTCTAAAGCCCCTGGGAGTTTAGCACACAGGCGTACAGCTATCATGACACTCTAAAGCCCCTGGGAGCTTGGCACACGGGCATATAGCTGCCATGAGACTCTAAAGCCCCTGGGAGCTTGACACACGGACATACAGCTGCCATGAGACTCTAAAGCCCCTGGGAGCTTGGCACACAGACATACAGCTGCCTCCGGTACGGTGACCTGAGAGGGGTGGCGCTGGGTGCCGGAGTGCTGTTTGAGTCCGCTTGGCTTGGTTCTGCGAGGGAAAGGTCTGCACCTTGCCTGGAGTGCGGCAGAGGAGTCGCGGGACGTGTGAGGCCTGATGAGGGAAAAAGAGGTGTGGTGACCTGGCCCCCTACGTTCCCCGTTGGAAGTGCCGGCTGAGAGCTGGCGGCAGGGATGGTCCGGGAAGGGCGGAGAATGGACCCATAAACTGTTGCTGGCTGGAGGTAGCAGTGAGGAGGGAATCTTCGCCGTTGTAGCAGCAGCGTCGGAAGGCACTCTGGAGCTTGGGGCCCCCACCTGGGTCCCGACAGTGTGTGTTTCTCTCTTGTGAAGTGCTGGAGGCAGACGGGGGAGGAGTGGATTCTGCTTGCTGATTGAAGGGGAGCTCCGACTCCGACTCTGCACTCTTCCCTACGCTTCAAGGGCAGCGACATGGTCTCTGGATGTGTTTTGGGGGGCGCTCTCTTGGAGCTCGGTCGGGGCTCCCGCGCCCGGTGAGTGCTCCTCGTGTGGTGAACTTGTCGGAACTCTGGCCTAGGGGAAGTTTGGAGTCCGGATGCAGGGAGTGAGGGCTCTCCAGCAATTCCGGAGGTCTCCCCAGAACTCAGAAGTGGTCATCAGTATGCAGGTCTCCGGCCAAAAAGAAGTAGTAGATACCCAGGATATGGGCCGCAGTATGGCAGCTCTCCTCGAGGAGATCTGGGGGTTCAGGGCAGACATAGGGAAGAGACTTGACTCCCTGGATAAGAAGGTGGACGATGTGGAAGATAGGGTTCAGGCCCTCAAAGCCAATCAGTCCTCTGTGGATATCCTTGAGACCCAGCTTGACCTGCGGCTGGCGGAGCTTGAGAGAAAGGAGGAAAACATTGCCCTCAAGCTTGACGACTTGGAAAATCGAGAGAGACGCTCTAATTTGAGGTTCCTCAACATACCGGAGCAGGAGGGAGAGACACAGGTTGACCTACAGCAAAAGGTCAAAGAAGTTATAAGTCTGGTTCTTGAAAGGGAGATTACTATGGATCCTGCCATTGACAGAGCTCATAGAGCAGGAGGTCGGGTGCGAGGCTCTCGCTCCGTTCTAGTGAAATTCCACTATTATAGAGAGAAAACTAAGATATTGGAACTTGCTCGCAAAAAAGGTGTGATTGAGTGGAATGGTGCCAAAATCTCCATTTATCAGGATCTTTCTGCACTCACTTTGGCGCGACGGAGACTCTGTGGGCCATTAACGAAGTGGTTACAAGCGAAGGGAGTGCGGTATAGATGGGGGCACCCATTCTCTCTCACCTTCGAACTCGATGGAGAGAGACATGTGCTTACCTCGGAGTCTGACATCAGAAGAGAAATGGCAGAGCTATTGAGTGACTCTCTTCAGGAGCAGGTCAAGTTGGATGGTGGTCCCACTGAGGGTCCCCGTGGGGACTCACCGGCATCCCTGGGACGGCGGCGCGTCCGGGGGCATAGGAAATATAGGAAGATAGCGCCTTCGTCCCCGGGGCAAGTGCCGGCCTAGCTGGAGGGGGGAGCCTCTGCTGTCCTCTGACTGCGTTTGTGCTTGTATGGGGTTGAATATGGTTGGTTTGTCGCCGGTCTCTAAGCGGGATCGCTTCTTGCTCTGGCTGGTGGAGGGGGGAAGTCGGATATGTCTTTTGGGTCTGGGGGGGCCCGGAAACTGTTGTGTTCTGTGTGAGGTTGTTCGCCCTGGTGGAGGCGAGCCTGGGTGGTCTGGAAGATTGCCTGTAGGTAGATGCAGTCCTTTCAGACGCTCGGAAGTTGGGTGGGGGTTGAGGAGGGGAGTTTGTGAGGCATAGGGGGGAGTTAAGAGCTACTACGAATATTGGGTTCAACACATATGTTTTGCTCCTTCTTTGGGGTCTCCATGGTTGGGGGGAGGTGCTTCCGTGTGGCTTTCCGTCTGCCCTTATGAATGACGTTTTTTACTCTCTTTCTGTGGGGTCTCTAAATGTGCGAGGTCTGAACTCCCCGACCAAGAGGTCGCTGGTGCTCAGAGAGTTCCGGCGGTTGAAGTTGCACTTTCTCTTTGTACAGGAGTCCCATTGGGTTAAGGGGAGAGAACCCGCTCTCAAATCTAGGGTTATTCAATACCTATTTCGATCATCATATGGGGTGAAAAGAAGGGGGGTTGTGCTCTTGGTTTCCCCAGATGCGCCGTTTTCTCCCAAAGCGCATAAAGTGGATCCAGAGGGCCGTTTTATTATGGTCAAGGGGGAGATAAGGGGTAGGTGGTTCACATTGGTGGGAGTTTACGGTCCGAACGAGGGTCAGGATGTGTTTTGGCAGGGGATGAGCGGGAAAATCAGGGATTTTGCAGAGGGTGCAATCATTGTAGGGGGGGATTTTGATATGGTGATGCACCCGGATAAAGACAGGAAATCCGCAAACCCATGTCCTGATCTTAGATCCCAAAGGAAGATGGCAGAGTCGTTTCGGGAGGTAAATATGGACCTACATCTCTTAGATGCCCACCCTGATGTTGGTAACCGGGATCCTCTATTTACCTATTATTCCTCAGTTCATCAGTCATTCTCTAGGATTGACTATGTGCTAGTTGATTCTGCAGTCCATGAATATATCTCTGACTTCAAGGTGGAGTCCATCCCATGGTCCGATCATGATATGATCTGTGTTAGTTTAGGGATTCCCCCAAGGGTCGGGAGCAGTTCGCGTTGGATATGTAATGACTCGCTCCTGCAGGATAGGGCGCTAAGGCAGTCCCTGCTAGACTCGATAGTCGAGTTCTTTACCTTAAATGACAATGGAGAGGTGGGGTTTGATGGGGTGTGGGATGCATTTAAAGCTACGATCAGAGGCGTTTTGATGGAAATGGGAGCTAGGAGGAAGAGGGAGAGGGCGAGGGAAGAGAGTAAGCTGAGGGGGCAGATTCTGGCTATTCAGCCAGGGGGGAAGTTGAAGACGCAAATAGATCCAGACAAGTGGGCTAGGCTTCAACAGCTGAGAGCCAAACTGTCTGCCTTGCTCGTGGGGCAGACAGAGAAGAAGCTTGCGTTTCTAAAACAACGATATATGGAAAAGGGAGAAAAGGCGGTCATGATATTGGCTTGGAGACTTAGGGCACTCCGTAACAGTCGACGAGTCAAATCCATATCTGGTCCGGGGGGTGTAAGGTGGCTGGGGGATGACCAGATCGCTGAGCAATTCAAGTCATATTATGAAACCCTTTATACCTCTGAATATTCTGGTGACGGGTCAGATATTGATCGGTTCTTTGGGTCTCTCCCCATCCCCTGTCTGCCGTTGGAACGCTCGGCATCTTTGGAACTCCCGATATCGCCCCAAGAGGTTGTTGAGGCTATCGCGTCCTTGAAGAGCGGCACTGCGCCGGGAGACGACGGATTCACCGTCCGCTTTTATAAGACCTTTCGCTCCACATTAGCGCCGCATTTGTCTAAGGTGTATAATTTGGCCCTGGAAACGGGGTCTCTGCCTCCCTCTATGATGTCGGCTTTCATTGTTGTCATCCCGAAGGAGGGGAGGGATCCCTCCTTATGTCAATCTTATAGGCCTATCTCGCTTTTAAATGTTGACGTCAAGCTATTGGCCAGGATCTTGGCAAACAGGCTGGCTAGGCTGATTCCCTCTTTGGTTCACGGGGACCAGGTGGGCTTCATTCCAGGGCGGCAGGGATCTGACAATGTGCGGAAAACGCTGGATTTAATATATGAAGTGTCCAAGAGTGAGTCTGAGGCTTACCTCCTCTCGTTAGACTCTGGAAAGGCCTTTGACCGCGTTGAATGGTCTTACATGATGAAAGTGCTGCAAAGGATGGGTATTGGGGATAGGTTCTGTGGATGGGTCTCTGCACTATATAATGCTCCGTCTGCGAGGGTTCTGGTCAATGGCTTCGCGTCCCCGAGCTTTTCACTCTTTAGAGGAACTCGCCAGGGCTGCCCTCTTTCTCCTCTTTTGTATGCGCTGGCTATGGAGCCCTTTGCTTTTGCGGTCAGGCGGGAAGAGGCGATTACAGGTGTACGATGTGGGGAGCACGAATTTAAGCTGTCTCTCTTTGCAGACGACATCCTAGTTTATTTAACTGGGATTAACGACTCCCTGCCCCGGTTGTTAGAGTTGATAGGTGGATTTGAACAGTTCTCTGGTCTTAAAATAAATGTTTCTAAATCCTGTATTATGCCCATGGGAGAGCGGGACGTGGATATTGAGGGTAGAGTGGAGGTGTTCGGGTTGCGTATAGAGAAAATTAGTACCAAGTATCTTGGGGTGGTAATTCCGAGGGACCGAAGAAGGGTGTTTGAGCTAAACTTTCCTCCGTTGATGGCCAAGGTTGGTTCTGACCTGGATAGGTGAGCCCCACTGATGCTTTCTTGGTTTGGTCGAATGGTCTCTGTGAAGATGAACGTGCTGCCTAGGCTGCTCTATCTCTTTTCCTCTATGCCTTGTGCTATCCCAGACTCCTTCTTTCTCTCGCTTCGGGCGAGAATTCTGCGTTTTGTATGGGGCGGTAAGAGGGCTCGAATAAAGTTGAGTACTCTAACACTTCCTAAGGCGTTCGGGGGATTTGGTCCTCCCAACTTTAAGCTGTACTACAAAGCGGCCCAGTTGCGAGTCATGTTAGAGCATCTGCGAGAGGACCTTAGGACATATTGGTCTTTTATTGAAGATGTGCATGTTCACCCCGACAAGGTTAGGGACTTGCTCTGGACCCCTCCTCGTGCCCTACCAGTGGTAGCCCGGTCCCACCCAATTCTAGCGGTCCTGTGGCGATTGTGGGGACCTGGTGGGGATAACAAATTGTTGTCATCATGGCCTTCTCCTTTGTCTTCCCTGTGGGGACCTCCACTGGATCTGGGGGCAAGGGGGTTCCGAGGGACGCAGATGTGGTCGGACCAGGGGCTGGAGAGGGCTGCGCAGCTTTTTGACCAGGGAGGCTTTATTGAATTTCCCCAGCTGTTGGAGCTGCTTCCAGAGAGGCCTCCCTCCATTTTTGACTTTCTGCGACTCAAGGGCATTCTCACGCAAGCAAAGTGGGTGGCCTCCCTTTCTCGTAAGCTGACCGCCTTCGAAAAGATTTTTGTGGAGGCCAGCTCCAGGAAGGGATCCCTGTCGAAAATCTATAATGTGTTAATTACGGCGGACTTGGAGGGGAGACAGGCGTTCATGGGTGTGTGGGAAGAGAGAATTGGCACGGCACTGGAGGAGCTGGATTGGGACTCCGTGCTTCGAGCCGTCTTTAAAGGGAGGCTTTATACGGCAGCAATGGAGCACAACTTCAAAATGCTCCATTCTTGGCACCATTCGCCCGCTTCTTTGTCGAAAATGTTTCCCGGTGTCTCCCCTAAATGTCCCCGATGTGCGGGTAAAGGAACTTGGTTTCATATGTGGTGGGAATGTCCGGTCATCCAGGTCTACTGGGCAGAGTTACTAAGTTGGATCAAAGATATCCTGGGAAACTGCCCTGCCCTCCATCCCATGGAGATTTTACTCGGTGCCCCTGGGCCTCGGTGTGAAGGGGGACCCTTCCCCAGGGTAGTCAGTGCGATGTTGAGGGCAGGAAGAATGGCCCTGACCCAGAGGTGGAAAGGATCTCAGGGCCCAACGAAGTCTGATTGGTTTCATAAACTGATAACAATTTTCACCTATGAGAAGCTTGCAGCTATTGTACATGATGACATGCCTTCCTTTTTGCAGGATTGGACTGTAGTGCTCCTGAATACAGACTGTGCTGCATTGAAACTCTGAGATCTGGGGCCATGTGTGGTGGTGGACAATGGGGGGAGGGTGGAGGCGGTTCGGCTGCTGAATAAAAGCTCCAGCAGAGTGTGTTTTGGCGGGGATCTTGCAGAGAGAGCTAATCGGTCAGATGGCAGTAATTGTACAGAATTGTGTTCCCAGCCTGGAGGTGCCTCTTCTTCTTTTGTTTGTGAACCCTGTGTAGCTCTTTGTTTTGGGGGGGGTGGGATGGAGGGTTCGGAGGGGAGGAGGGTTGGGGTGTTTTTTATGGTTTGGTTTAGACTGGTGGTTGAGTTGAGTATCTATCGCCATTGTTAATGAAAAATAAGGGTAACCTTAGATGGATCAGCAGGTGACAACGCAATACAAGATCAGTTATGGGACAAAGTCAAAAGACTTACGGCACAAACTAGACTGGTCGACAACAAATTTGGGAAATTCTCCATTATTCCGGCAATAAAATTTTACAAGGCAAAGGTTGTGCCTTCTATCACCTATGGTATGGAAGCCGCCCTCAATTTACCGAACTCAATATGGCAAAAATTGGAAGGACACGTGTGGAAGGCAGTACCAGGCCTACCGAAATCAACCTCCATGCCCGCAATTAGAAGGGAATTGGGCCTGGTCTTGTTAGCTACATCAGTGAAGCAAAGCAAGCTGAGACTTTATAGAAAAATCATAATGGCCGATTCATTGCCAATATGTGCGGTGATAGCAGAAGAATTGAAAACGGGTACGTGTAAAGCGCTCAACAATTGGGCAACAACAATACAAGAAACACTAAACGAAATATCATGCACAGAAGAAGATCTCAAAAAAAATCCAGATCGAGTAAAGATAAAAATTGAACTCATGGATTGGATCCACACTGTAGACACAGCGAGAGCAAATAAGCTACTCACCCACCTTCCACCGACGTTCAACAGGGTGAAAGAGCCACTGAACTACTGCAAAAAGTTCCCGAACAAAAAGATGAGGAGCACATTCTTGAAGGCAAGATTAAACCTGCTGATGACCCACCAAATCCTAGCCATTAGATCATCAAAAATGGATAAAAGTTGCCGCCTATGCAAAAATAAAGAAGAAGTGGAAACATTGCGACATCTAGTCCTAAGATGCCCAAAAACCAGCATAAATAGAGACAGATATATACAACCATGCCTGCAAGGGGCGACGACGCTAGATGAAGAGGCGGTCTGGAATAGGCTAATCTCTGGAGAAACAACGAGATGGACCATAGCGGCAGTAAAATTGATAGACCTTGCCTTCGAAAAGATTTCCAACACACAGGCCCATAGGAAAATAGCAGAGATGGCCGGAACAGTGAAATCGCCCATTGCAAGCCAAATTCGAGAAACAACCAAATAACAGCGAAATTCCCGAGAGAGAAGGCGGAAAGTGACTATGAACACAGAAGCGTCATCATCATCACAAAAACGACTGTGAAAAGCGCCTCGGCTCATCTGTAGAAGAAGAAGGGTTCTTGTAAAAATCGCTAATTTCTTTTCCGATTAAAACAAGTAAATAAATAAATAAATAAAATAAATAAATCCAATAAATACAAAGTGGAAAAACTTGTCTTCTTTCAATTGTTTCTCTCAATCCCTATCTTTTTTGTCTTTTTCATCTTGATCTTCCATTTGCCGCACTTCCTCGATGCTCTTCCCATCAAGTTTGAGCAATATCTGACCGCCCATCCATTCATTCTGTATGAGCGCTATCTTGTCAGTTTTGTCTTTTTCTCCCTTCCATCTCTTAATTTCCCATTCTGTTTCTAGGGTCTCTTTGTCCCATGGCACCTTAGAGATCACATCCCTTTCTAGAGTCCTTCCCGGGCTCTCGTCACTGTTATGCGCAGGCGGTTCATGCATCGGATTACTATATCCTGCTGCTGCTTTAAGCTCTCTTAACGGATATACTCCTTCATCTTTTGCACTATTGCCATTTACTTCAGGTGCAGTAGGGGGGCAGAAGGCTCAACACCCCCTCATTACAATGGTTAAGCATCCAGTCTTCAGGAGGCGGGTCTTCCCTTTCCTCCTGGTTCATCTTCCAAAGCACTAAGCTAGCAAACATTTTTTTCCAATTCATTTCCCTTGTACGCAACATGCAAGTATGTGGTCATGTGTTTCAAAACTGCCTTTGATAACAATCCCCCTTGTGGCGTGGCATGAACATTTTATCTGCCATACCCTTAACCCATTCTGCACTATATTACTTATGCTTGGGTGTGTGTTTTGGCAACTGCTTGAACAAGTGTATGAGTGGAGTAAAATCCTACAGTGTGACAAGTCTCAATTGACTGTCAATACTTACTGTTCATTTACACAGAAAAATATTTTTCAGAAAAACAATATAATATGAGCGTGTACCAATAGTCGCTGCTCCAAACCTCTATGTCTCACTTAACTTCAATTTACCTCTTCAGTCAATACTCTCAATCACTAAATAAATAATTTGCTCTCCGTCTCCTCAACACAATCTATCATTCCTCGCTTTTTCGACATCTCATTATTTTCCTTTATACATAAAACACATAACATACAATACATACAGACGAAATGGCCGGCCCAACGTATATCTCTGCCAAGGCTCCTCATGGCTACTCTTCTTGCCTCTCAATGTACTCCTAATGGGAAGTGTCAGATATTTCCTTTAGCAGATCTAGCTGCTCGTAGCCTATATATCTCTTGGATTTTGAAATATCTTTTTCTAAACGTTCCTGAACATAGGACTTTGGGCTTTAATATGGATCGCTCCTCGTCCATATACCTCTATGTAATGCTCTTCGTCATTAACCTAAATACCCAACCAACCCTCTGTTACGTTTCCCTGTTATCACTTTCCCCAGGCAATACTTAACGTTTTGCCAATTTTCTCAATCTACTCACCATTCACTTTTCAGCTCCTTTCCTTCGGGATCGTCTCCTCCTCAACCGGCCACCATAGCCTTCGGTCCGCTCAGCTCCCTGTAAAAACCGGGAAGGGAATTCCATGAAAGAGGGACCCATCCCACCTTTCTCGTTATGTGTTGCAAGATCTTATTCATGACTGCTCTCCACGGGGAGCTTTGCGGTCCTCCAGCTAAATGGCGGAGGACTCCCGATAATCCGAGACCCTTGAAAGCCTAGTGGGTCGATGGGTCTTTTAACCATCCTACCTCTGCTACCAAGTGAACCCATAGACCTGGGTCATTTAAGACGAGGCAGCAATACTTAGAGGTGGATGGGGATTCAGAAGTTACTCAAACATCAATAATCAAAATGACTTAGGAAGTTGGCAAAATTCTGTTCTGTTTTATTGACAATTATCTAAAACAGGGAGTACAACAGACATCATCCGATGTTCGCTCAACCATTCCATACAGTTCATAAAAACCTTTATAATCAAAATTCATCATCATTGACGTCACACTACGTGGCAAACTAAGAAAAACCTACAGGGAATTGTGGTTGTCTTAAGGGAAACATCTAGGTATGCTTTCAATACAGCCGGGGGTAGTGATTGGGTCTCTTCCATCAGGTGGACATTTAAACCCATCCGAAGTGCAAGTCATCTTCATCGTCACAAAATACATAGCGGTTCATTGGTTACACAAACTATAGGGCTCTCTGATACGTGGCCCTCTAGACTTGGTTGGCACGCTTATACCCTTATGGAATATTCTACATGCTAACAGCACGCAGGCTGGTACCGCGCATGCAGGGAGTGTTGGCTTGGCCATGCCTGCCCACCCAATTAGCCCAACATATTTCATCACTCCTACAGTCTGCCATTCAATTAAGGTTTTGAACTTGGCCTTGCAGAAGCTCTCTGTGCCTGATAATTAAAGGAAATTTGGCATAGTCTTGTCTTCTGGTTTCGGTGTCACTTGACCCAAAGCTATATTGATCTCGACCATGTGACTAAAGACCACACTTTCGAGCTTTTCACTGCATATAATATTATTAAATGATGAACTTTTGACGCTTTCAGTGTTTTTTCATTCCACTTCAAACAGAAGTGTGTTAACTGTGCCACACTGAAATCCTTTCCAATCATATGGTTTCAAGCCTTGCATTGCACTATCACTGAGAGAGCAATGGTGGATGTACAATTCTCAAAGCTATTACACAGGACTCAATCAGCGGAAAGAGTGGTTACTGTGTACTTAACCAGTTACCAGTTACCCCCTGATCCCAGCTCCTCTTATTGTTTGGAAGAACTTGCTGTTGTACCACTGACACCACGACTAAACTTTAATAGTCAAGATTCTGGTTCCAGCGTATGACTGTTGTAGAGTAGAGTTCATTCAGGAATACAAACTCCAACTGGTTTATTCTATGTACATTTAGCTCTTCAATTCTTAGACAGATTTACCTATTTTACTCATATGAATTCTCCACCATATTTACATTACGAGACATAATTGCCTCATGATTTCAGTTACTTTTTCCACTGGCACATTGGGATATGCAGTCTTGCCACGTTACACATGTGGTGAAAGATGGTATATGATCTAGTCCTCTTTCTGTTTCCAACATGGTTTTGTAAATAGGAGTTTGGGTGGTTGCTCCACCAACAGCGATCTGTTGTGACTTCTCCGCGTTACGAGTCCAGACATACGTCATGCGTTCTAATTCAAGGTTTATCTTTAGAATGAATCCACAGGATATATCAATTTATATCCTGCTCTTCGGAAGGGCAGCAGCATTCTGAAACAACCGCGCAGAAATTAAGATGCTTGTCTTGATGCAGTGCACTCATTAAACACGGTTGAGTATAGTCCAGCTTTTTATCTTAGTTATGTCCCCGCCTGGTGTTTCTCAGATACTGATTCTTGTATTGCTCGGCGAGTAGACGTATTAAAATAAACTGTTTGTTATACAGATCTCTGCTCGATCAAACTTAGACCATGAGCGGCATTAGTTGCATTTGATACACATGTGAAATATCGATAATTCTACAGCCCATGCATCCATTATGGCCTTAGACCATAAAGAGGCCATGGCCCCATAACTTGTTACAACTTGGTTTTTCGGAAGTGTTTTTCCAGTGCTTTTCTTGTCTGCATATCCAGTTGATCTACTTATATGCATAAGAAGTGATTTTAGAGTTGACAATATTTAAGCTTTTGTCTTCCAAGTCACTTATACCACTCTTGACAGTTTTGTCTCCTTGTAGTTCTCGTGTCCTGAGTTTTCACGAGACCTTGTTCACAATTGATATTGATATTGATATTTTATTTCTATCGCGCTCGTACACAAGTGTTTCAGATGGCAACAAGGCAAGGGAGGGGAAAAGGGGAGAACACAACAGCGATCTTACTAGGCCCAGTGACATTGAGAACGCGCAAGTGCATGGGAGAGGGGGAGGGGAAAAGTGCATGAAAGGGGGGAGAAGTGGAAAGTGCAAAGCAGAGGAGAATCAGATAAATAACAATACATAAATAATAAAGGCAACAAACAGCGGTAGTGCAGCCAGCAATTTGTGAGTGCTATGTTTAAGGCAGTGGGCCCGGAGGACAGAGGGTGGCCAGGTGCACAGTGCCAAGAGAGAACAGATCAGCTGGGGAGAGGGGGAGCGAAGGCAGAAGAAAAGAGGAAGGTCTTGAGGTGCTTCCGGAACCAGAGATAGTTCTCCTCAAGTTTTAGAGTGGCAGGGAGGCTGTTCCAGTGGGAGGCCCCAGCTGAAGACAGAGATCTACCCCCAGCTTGTTTCTTTTAAAAACGACTGACCCTGAGGGAGTTGAAGGTAGAGGAGCGAAGAGCTCGAGAGGGGAGGTATTTGCAGAGGGATAGCTGAAGGTAGTTTGGACCCAGGCCCCAGAAAGCCTTGTGGAGAATGCAGAGGGTTTTGAATTTAATCCTTGCATCCACTGGGAGCCAATGGAGAGATTTCAGAGCTGGAGAGATACGATCCGAGGGCTTGAGGCCAAGGAAAAGTCTAGCAGTCCTGTTCTGTGGGGGGTACGCAGGAAGTTTCACACGTGACAGTCCTGGCTAGAGCGGGGTGCCTGTATTTGGCGGGTACACAGGAAGTTTCACACGCGATAGTCCTGGTGAGAGAGGGGTATGTGTATTTGGGGGTACGTGGGAAGTTTCACACGCGGTAGTCCTGGCGAGAGCAGGGTATGTGTATTTTGAGGGTACGCAGGGAGTTTCACACACGACAGCCCTTGGGAGAGCGGGGTACGTGTATTTTGGGGGTGCGCGGGAAGTTTTGCACACAATACTCCAGGTGAGAGTGGGGTACGTGTATTTGGGGGGTAAATGGGGAGTTTTACACGCGATAGGGCTTGTGCGAGTGGGGTACGTGTATTTGGGTGTTATGCAGGGTGTTAGACACACAATTTGGCATCGTGGTCCCTCCCGGGTGTGCGGTTTCCCCCCTCCCCATGCCCTGCAGGCAGCCCACACCACAGGGGACTACCCTACAACCCTCACCATGCCCTGCAGGCAGCCCGCATGGCACCATGCACTTGTGAGCACACTTATGAGCCCCGACTCATGTCCTCCACCCACCCTCCCACCAACCATTGATGGGCACCTGCCAGCAGGCCCAGACTCAGGTCCCCCACCCACCCACCATTGACGGGCAGCTGCCAACAGGCCCTGACCCATGTCCCCCACCCAAATTGATGGGCACCTGCAAGCAGGCCCAGACTCTGGTCCCCCACCCACCCGCCCACCCACCCACCATTGACGGGCACCTCCCAGCAGGCCCGGATTCAAGTTCAATGCAGTGACGGGCACCTGCCAGGAGGCCCGACTCATGTCCCCCTGCACCACCACCCACCCAGTAATGATGGGCACCTGCCAGCAGGCCCCGACTCATGTCCTCCTGCACCCCCACCCACCCAGCAGTGATGGGCACCTGCCAGCAGGCCCTGACTCATGTCCCCCTGGAACCCCACCCACCCAGCAGTGACGGGCACCTGCCAGCAGACCCCGACTCATGTCCCCCTGCACCGCCACCCACCCAGCAGTGATGGGCACCTGCCAGCAGGCCCCGACTCATGTCCCCCTGCACCCCACCCACCCAGCAGTGATGGGCACCTGCCAGCAGGCCCTGACTCATGTCCCCCTGCGCCCCCATCCACCCAGCAGTGACGGGCACCTGTCAGCAGGCCCCGACCCATGTCGCCCTGCACCCCACCCACCCAGCAGTGACGGACACCTGCCAGCAGGCCCCGACTCATGTCCCCCCACCCGACATGTCATCACACTCCAGACCCATGGGCCTTATGGCCACCCAAATCCCACCCCAGTCCACCCCAGTCCAAACACCCCACATTGAATTCCCAAAGCCATGATAGAAAATACATAACCAGCATGCCCATGAATGCATGTCCTTCAGAGCCACACAATGGTGACACATGACTGTGAAAAACAACATTGTGACATGCACAAAACAAATGATAGACGACCACACAAGTAAAGTATAGAAAAAAAGTATATTGAAGAATCAACAAAATTAATAAAACAAAATCACACAATAATGAAACGAAAGAATCCAAATCCGGAACTCCAAAACTAAAAAAAAAATGAAATGTTGCAACCAATAAAATCCAAAATAAAATGGCTCCTATGGGTCTGTCCATAAAAAATAAAAAAAATCAGAGTTAGAAAAAAGCTAAGTATTAGACCATGGGTCCAAGAAAATGAAATCCACATCGCAAACTATTTACAAAAGAACATCCAAGGGTCCATGAGCCCAACAATCCAAAGGAAACCTACAAAAAACCCTACCTAATAAATGACTATATACAAAAAGGTGGGGCATAGTCCATGCGCCCTAAATGAAAAAAAATAGAAAGGAAACTTACACTAATGAACTATATACAATGGCGGCGGGCAAGTCCAACGGCTCACTTGTTGATGTCCCGGGCCAGGGCATCATCAAACTCCTCTTCAACGTCCTGGTGGCGGGCCTCTTCCCTGGCCCCGAAGGTTCCTCAAGGCACTCAGCCCGCCTCAACTCCCTGCGCATGGAGTTCTCCACCCTGGCCATAGTGAACCGTGCCTCTTCCACCCGCCCCCACTCTATTTGCCGGCCCAACCGCTGCCACACGGAAGACACTCCCAATCCAGGGTCCTCCTGCCCTCTGGCCGATGCCTGCCCTGTGATGTTGATGGCCCGAGCCATCATTGCTCCCACCTTGAGCCTGCTGCTGCCGTGCACGTGCCCTGCTGTTGATGCCTGCACGTCCTCCTCCTGCTGGGGTCCAGTTGTTGTGTTGGCCATCCCTGCTCAACCTCAGACTTCCGACTGTGGCAGGGATGTGTCCTCCACCAGCCTGGCTGCTGGTTCAGGGGCAGCTCCACAGGGTGCCCAGGTGATACGTGGGCAGGAAGGTGGCACGGAGGACGACTGGCACATGTTTCAGCTGAAGAGGGGTCGGTAGAAGGTCCAGCACATGGAGGAACCCAGCACCGGTGATCCCCCCTATCCAGTCGACGCGGTCAATGAGGCATCTAAAATAACGTGCAGCGTCCTCATGGGAATCCTGCACATTATCCCGGATGCCAAGTTGACGCAACGCCACCCCAGCCAGGACAGGCTCAACACGGTCCCTAATTGCCATGTCTGCAGGGAGAGGAAGGCCAGTTGTTGTTAGCGGATCCCCTCGCTGAAAACGGGTCTGGACGAAGGCATCCCTGCTGGTGAGGGATGATGCAGTCACAGGATCGGGGACAGGATTACACACAGGCACCTCTGCGGCCGCCTGTGCTGCCTCCTGTCCCTGCCCCTGGACTGCACCACTAGCACCAGTGAAATCCCCCTCCACACCCCATGTATGGCCCTTCCATGGGCTCCTCATCAACCAAACCCTCCACCAACCTGGATGACTCGGTGCCATCTTCCTCCATAGGCCCCTATGGGATCTCAGCTGCCCCTTCTGCTGCCGAGGAGACCACCTCCAACCTCTGCCTCTTGGACCCACCTTTGGCAGCTGCAGCCGCAGACGCGACACCAGACCCCTCACTCCCCGACGAGATGACAACATGGGAGGGGAGTGGGCCTTGCGTCTCCGGCTGGTGGTGGGATCCCTGCCACTGTGCTCACCGTACCGCCTCCGCCCTCTTCATCAGTTGACACTGCAGACAGGGAGAGACAGAACCCAGGCATCAGGGCACTGTAATGATCTGATACACACACAATGATCTGATACACACATGACAGTTGCACATGAGTGGCAGTGTCAAACTTCACACATGGTATCCCAATCCCCAACACACCTATCATTTGAACCCACCCACATGCGCAAATTAACAGGAATGTTGCTGCAGGCAGCACCATCCATACACATACAACACCATGAGCATTCAAAGGTTAGCCTGACGTCACATGCAACAGGAGGAGTGCCAAACCAGGCCTGGCTCCAGCAGAGGGGGCAGGGGGGCCAGGCCCCCCCAGAGCCAGCCCCCCCTACAAAGGAGGTCATGTCAGTGGTGTAATACACCATTAGTAACCAAGGTAGTGGAGGGTGGATGTCACTATAAACATTCATCAGCAACCTCAGAGACATCATTCTGAGAGGCTGAACTGCAGGAGGCCCAGCCAGGATTTGTTTTCTTGCTCTAGACAATGATTTATGCCCCACAGCTATGAAAGTACAAATGACCCGGGAGATGGAGGGCCATTCACAACTCTAAGTGAGGTAGCACACATATTCAAGCAGGCTGCCTACAACTATTTTCTCAAACCAAAAATCACAATTTTGGTTTCTGTAATTTAAAGTATGTTTATTTTTTGTGGGAACATAGTGGTTTTTCACATCATGCTTAATAAAATGGTTAATTATATCAAACAATATAAATGACAGTTAAAGTTGCTTGAACACAGATTTCTGCAGAAGGTGTGTCAACTGACTGGTGGCTCTTACAAATTAAATTCAAAGTATATATTCTGCTGCATTAACTACTTGAGTACAAGTGAAAAGATAAGATTGGTAGTAACACACTTTTAATTCTGGAGGGGAAGAGTGTTGTAAAATCAAAAAGTGATAGATGCAAGGCTTTGAATTAAACATTACCACTACCGTTTCTCTGCGCAACATTCCATGCCATAATTCTGTAGTATGTGTGTGCCATTACAGAAGGGGACAAGCCAATAGCAAATTAATTTTGGTGCTGCCACCAGAATGTGCAGTTCAATATCAATTGCTAGGCTGTGTTCCATCTGCACTGGAACACAAGTAACCACATGCATTTTTAGGCCCTGTGGTCTAGCAGTTTGCGACGGGCTTCTGATATTAGTGACAGGGACAAGTCTGATATGCAAACAATGGTTTGGAAGGCTGGCCAGAGCAATGACAGTGGTTCTAATTGATTCAGAGACTGTTTACCTGTTAGGTGCAACCAGAACACATGCTGTGAAACACAGATAGGATTGCAATAAAATGTGAGGAGAAACCCACACCCTATGGGGCTGTCTGGTCATTTACCCACCTAATGACTAGCCATGGCTATGTTAATGCCTCATCACCAAAACCCAACCTTTCTAGAACTCTTTGAGCAAGCTCTATCACAAACTAACACCAAATGTGTTGCTGTATAGGGCCTGCCAGTGTTATATCTAAGCATTCTTTTGAGTGTTTAATTACTTAATTGCCTCTGTAAATGAACTCCTGGTTCTCTTAATGCGTGTCTTCAGCCAGTTGATTTTCAATATATTTGTCAATGCCTCAGTAACAGTGCACTAAAGTCCTGTCTTAAACAAGCAATCACATTCCATCAGTTTTTGTTTGTGCATAGGTATTAGCCGACATTTGCCAGGCAATGCAATCATATGCCCAGTTACTGGCACCATTTTCCAGCTCTTGCCATTTATGGCCATTTGGTACCCGCATGTGGTACCCTTATAGCAGTGCCTGGCAAATGCCTATCCATGCCTAATCAAAATCCCAAGCTGTTGGTTTTGCCAATGCATGTTGGCTTCCGTTTGTCTCCCTAAGTGAATGTGTATATGCCCAGATGTGGGTGTCTTGCTTGCTATGTGGAATCAGAAAAAATACAATATTACGGCTGTTACACCGAGCAAAGGAAAATACACCAACACGGGCTTATAAAGATTCCCAGAATCTTTATTACACAACTGAACAGTATTCAACAAAGTACACAAATAGCTGTTTGGCCGTCAATACATCACAGAGACCACCAGCAGTGTACAATAAGTTCCCAATTTCCCTCAGGAACATGTATTTCTGAACTAAGGACATGTAGATTTTGGATCGCCCTAAAGATCGTTGGAGAGGAGTCTGGAACGTAAACGCAGCAAGCGGACCCCACTAATTTACATACTCCTCCTCGCTCTGCCAGGATGACATCTAATGCCATCCGGTTCTGAAGAGCCACTAATCTTATCGCTCTCTGCTCTAGTGTCATATTATAGAGTATGTCAGTGGTCCGATTGATGGTTCTCTCCAATACTCTCGCTAGTCCCCTAGTATCTTCTGAATTCATAATTTGCCCAAAAAATGGTACAAAAGATTTCATAATATCTCCTAAAGTTTGCGCTGGAGTATCCCCTTTTACACCTCGTCGTGGACGAGTCTTTGAAACTTCTGTAGTACTGGCAATAAATACCCCAGGTAATAGAATCCCTAAATAACAGGTTCCTTGCCAATCCCTAGGCAACCACGGAAATGCCACATTACAGCAAACAAAATAGACAGGTTCGCCTACGTACAGAGGTCTGTTTTCACTAGTCAAATTCGCAACGTTGGTGCACTTTCTAAAATTACCCATTGACCGTGTTCCATTCCTCTGTATGCAGAAGGATACTGAATCGGGGCTGTGATTAACAGAATAAGATGGAGGCTTGGCATCCTTATTGCCTATAGTAGCCATTTTGAAAGAGATTAAAGACTGAAAAGGACGAGACTATCTATCAGCGGGCCTAACAAAAGCAAAGTTTGGCTTCCTTCTATTTGCAAAAAGCGAGCATCCCAGGGGCATCAAAACATTCTTTTCAAAACTATTTAAATTTGTACCATCAAAGTTCCCTGAAATGCTGTCATTCCATCGACCAAAAAATAGTGCTCTAAGAGAAGCGTAACAGGCAGTTGTCAGAGGCAGAGGGTAAATATACCAACCTAGCCCTTTATCCCCATGTTGCGGTGAATGTGTACAGATCCAGCAATTGATCTTATTAAAATTTGCATGAGTGGCATTCATGATTAATAAAAGGGTATTATTCTGATAATTCCGTCTATGCAAAGAATCTCTAGGCGACAAAGTATGCAATTGCACAGAAGGAGTGGGAATCATAGATACATTCTCAATAGGGAACAAGTCCTCTAACGGATATGCTTCTTCCAGATACCATAACCCAAACCCAAAAGTCATTACACATCCAGTAATTAGTACGAGAAGGCAACAATACACTTTGGGGGTCGCCTTACAAACTTGATCATTGTCTCTGCTAGTCATATTTTTATCTACATGTTCAGTATGAGCGGTAGCGGGTGCAGGCATCGTAGTCTTCAATCGAAAAACACAAATTGTTTGTTTGCTGGCGACTCCAGTCGCGCGTCTTCTTAATGTCTTTCCCACAACCCTTAGCCAACAGAATCTTTCGGTACACTCGGGCCAAAAAGACAAGCCCTCGAATGATCTTTTCCAGTCGCACAGTCAGACCATGCTGTACATTTATTTTCTTGGGCGCAAATTATATGTTGCCGTTTCTGGTGAGAACAAAGTGTCGTCACTTCCTCCTGGAAGTGGTGAATGAACAGAAATGCGATCAAGAAAGGATTGATCCGGAAGTTCCACTGTTGGGGAGTGCGGAGACAAGATGGCCGTTTTGTCCGCCCCTGCGGATTCTGAAGCGGTCTCCGATTCTCCCTTGTTGGTTGTTGCTGTTTCAGGCATGTGAGTTACAGCAGTGGGAAGAGATTCTGTGTCTTCTGTATCGTATGGCACGGGCTGTGGGATCCGTTTGGTGTGCGTCGCATGGATCCAGTGTTTTCGACCCGCTACCCGCACGGCAGTCTGGGCGACTAGCAGACTTGGTAGGGACCCCTCCAGCACGGTGCAAGGCAATATGACCTCTCAAAAACCTTCGTGAGCATCCAGTCCCTCGGTCGTAGACTGTGACCGGGGCCCTTGTAGTGTACAGGTAATGCCTTTCGCACCTGGTGATAAATTGAAAACAGATTTTTAGTCAACTGGTTACAGTAGTCTGAAAGAAACACATTTTCTATATCCCGTAATGAGCGACTTTTTGGCATACCCCAAATATTAGCAGGTCTCCCCATTACCACCTCAAAGGGAGAGAGCCCAGTCTTAGTTTGAGGGTCATTCTCATCGATAGTAACACGATCGGTAAGGCGTCTGGCAATTTTAGCTTAGTGCCAGCACACATCTTAGCGAGTTTGTTCTTTATAATGCCATTGTACCTTTCCACTAATCCGGCACTCTGGGCATGTCTAGCTGAATGGAACCGTTTGTCAATCTGTAGTCCTTTGCAAATTTGCAGGACTACAGTGGCAATAAAGTGTGGCCCATTATCAGACCAGATGACTCTCGGCAGCCCGAACCTAGGAAAAAACTCTTTCAACAGAGTTTTTGCTGTGGTTATGGCCATTGCATCTTTAACCGGGTAGGCCTCAACCCACTTACTAAAGGCGCAAATAACAACCAATACATTTTTAAGATTGTTACACCGTTCCATTTCAATAAAATCAAAGTGAATAACCTCAAACGGGACAGAAGGTGGAGCGAAACATCCTCTAGGAGTCGAGGTACCTTTCCCTACATTATGCTGCAAGCAAACCATGCAGTTCTGGACAAAACGCTCCGCAATTTTGAAAATCTTATCATTGGCCCATACACTGTGTAGCATTTTTGTTATTTTCCTCGCACACACATGTGTCGGACCATGAGCCATAATAACCATCATCGTAATGTAGGCGTCAGGGAGTAACCATTTCCCTTCAACATTGTCTACCCAACACCCATCATCATCCAATCTTCCTGCACCCTCGATCCATCTCTTAGTTTCCTCTATAGTAGCATCTGCTTGAATATCGTTTACAGCATCGATACTTTCTCCCAAAGTGCAAACATTTACAACTTCTTTTACAGCGTACATTTCTGAACTGAAATCAGTGGCAGTCTGTTTAGCTATCTGATCGGCGAAGGCATTCCCTTTTCCTACATCATCTGTAACTTTTTGTTGTGCTAAACATTTTATGATAGCTAACTGAACAGGGAGTGCAAGTGCTGAAAGCAATCGCACTATTAAAGTGCCGTGCTGGATTTTCGTTCCGTTCGAGGTCAAGAAACCTCGTTCTTTCCAAAGTCTACCGAAATTGTGGGCCACCCCAAAGGCACACTGACTGTCAGTATATATATTCACTGTACGCCCTTCAGAAAGCTCACAAGCCTGAGTTAACGCTATAATTTCTGCGGCCTGCGCAGAGTTATGCATAATTCTTTTGGTTTCCACAACCGTGCTTAAAGTAGTGACAGCATAGACAGCCGTGGATGTGCCGTCTGGAAGTTTAAAACAAGAGCCATCACAAAATAGCTCTCCTTGAGGGCTATTCAAAGGCGTGTCTTTCAAATTGATTCTGCCTTTAGTCTCTTGTTCTGTCATATAAAGGCAATTGTGTGACGTATCGTCATTATCAACAATATTTTGTGAGACAGGTAAAAGTTCAGCCGGATTTAATACGCAACACCTCTGAATTTGAATGTGGGGAGCAAACAAGATCAGTTCATATCTTGTCAATCGTGCAGAGGTGGGGTGTTGCATTTGAGTTCTATTCAATAGAATATCTACAGAGTGAGGTACCATTAGGGTTGACGCATGACCCAGGACCATTCCCTCACTCTGTTTTACCGACGCAGCAGCAGCAGCAACAGCGCGCAAACATCTTGGCAAAGCGCATGCTACAGGATCAAGGGCGTAGGAATAGTAGCTGCACGGCCTATTCTTCCCTCCATGTTCCTGCGTTAACACAGCCAAAGCACATCCATCACGTTCATGCACAAACAATACAAAGGCCTTATCATAATTCGGAGTTCCTAAACCGGCACCGAACACAGCGCGTATTTGAGCAAATCGAATGCTGTCTGGTGTTCCAAGGTCCATTGGAATGGCAAAGAAATGCCCTTCTTTGTCAAAGCCAACATTGGTTTAATCGTTAACGAAAAATTCGGGATCCACAATCTACAATAAGAAGCCATACCTATGAAGGCTCTAACTTCCTTTTGCGTATTTGGGACAGGCATACCAGAAATGGTCTTTATTCGTTCAGGTGTCAACCGTCTTCCCTCCTTTGACAGGAGATAGCCTAAATAGGTGACCTCCTGGCAACAATATTGGAATTTCTTAAGTGAAGTTTTGTGGCCATGTTTTGCTAGATGACAAAGTAGCAACACAGTGCCTTCTTTACAGGCACTCTCAGAATCAGCGGCCAAGAGGAGGTCATCTACGTACTGTAGTAACGTGCAAGTAGTAGGCAACTCGGGGGTATCAAGCTGCTCTTTCAATGCCCTACTATAAATACTTGGACTCTCAGTGTACCCTTGTGGTGCACGAGTGAATGTAAACGAGCGTCCACCTAGGGTAAATGCAAACAAATACCTACTATCCTTGTGCATAGGAATACTGAAAAACGCGTTTTTAAGATCAACAACGTTAAAGTAAGTGGCAGAAGCCGGAATCATGGTTAATATCGTTGTAACATCAGGTACAATAGGAAATTGAGGAGCCACAATTTTGTTAATAGCGCGTAAATCAATTATAAAACGAAAGGGAATCGCATTATCACCTTTTTTGAATACTGGCAAAATGGGGCTGTTACATATGCTACCCGTAATCTCCTCAATTACTCCACGATGTACAAAATCAGAAACTATACATTTCAAAGCCTGTTCGCCTTCAACTGAAATCTTCTATTGCGGGATGGGAGGCAATTTTACTCCATGTTTCAAAATAATTTTAACAGGTTCAATTTGGAGAATGCCCACATCATTATCATCAATTGCCCATAAGCATTCTGGAACATTACTAAATTCTGGCGGTAAAGGTCGAGTCAAAAACTGAGAGGCGAGTGATTGCTGGGGTGAAATTGTTAGCCGAATCCCATCCGGAGAACAATGAATTACTGCGTGTAATGCCTTCAACAAATTTAGCCCCAGCAAGTTCTCCCCACAGTTGGTGGTAAGTAAAAATGGACACTGTTCTGTGAAGGGACCCAGTGTTATCGGTACCGGCAAAGAGACCGGACAAACTACAGGTGTGCCTGAAAACCCTACGGAAACGTTGGATTGCCCTGACAGGGGAATATTTGGAACCCGTGAATGGTCAATGGAACATTTCTGTGCTCCCGTATCTACTAAAAATAGATGCTTCCTATTTCCCACCGCCATCTCAACGTAGGGGCCTTTCTGATGAACGGGAATAGGTGTAGGTTCCAAATCCTGCTTCAGGCAATCCTAGCGGAACAAAATATTATCAAAAGGAAGTTCTTCGGACAGGTACGCGGCAGAAGGGTGATCAAAAATGTTTCTATTATCCTCATTCGAAACTTGCTTATCTTGTGAAGGAGATTGCTGTGATTCTGGTGCAAACTGACCTCTGCCAGGGCCCCCTGCACCTGGGCGACCTCTGGATCGTCTACCCATGTTCTCAAATGACCTTTGCTGTAAGGTCGGACATTGTGCGCGCCAGTGGACTTCCTGCCGGCAATAGGCACACTGGTTAATGGTTACCAGAGCCAAGGGCGCACTTCCCTGTGGAATGTACTGACCTCTAAATTGATTACCCCCTCTAGGGTTTCTAACAATCTGCTGCAATAAAACTTTAGTTTTCAAGTCACCCTTTTTTTTCTCAAGCTTCTCTTTTTCAGTGTTTACACGATTTTCATAATACTGAGCCATATGCAATACTTCTGATTGGGACTTCGCCTGCCAAGCGTTTCAGAGGACATAATCTGTAACTGGATGTCAGGCAGCAATCCACGTACAAATTTGTCGACAAATACCTTTTCCCTGACTCTGTGCCCAAATCTTGTCCACTGAAATCCGAGAATACCTGCTCGAACCGATTGAAAAAATCGGTAGCACCCTCTGACTTTCCTTGGACACAGGCCGTAAGCTTGTCCCATATGATTCTTTTTTCTGGAACCATAGTTTTCAATTTTACAATAATTCTATCAGGCAAGGTTAATATCACTTGAGGATGGTCGTTCGCCTAGTCATGTTATCCCATGTATCTCCCAACCCAGGTATGTCATCTATAGTCCTAATCTGCTTCCACAAATCAACTGGCAAGAGTATGGGAAATAATAGGTCAATATCACTTAGAGTGAATACCGACGACTGTAAGACTGACTCTATTTCTTTATAGAATCCGGTCGGATTTTTTCGTATATCAGGAATAGATTGCTTTATGTTCACTTCCTGTCTTGAAAACGGGACGTGAACAAACTGTGAAACGTAATGTGCAGGAATTTCTCCGGCTAATATACCTTGTGCAGCATCAGCCGCAATCTCATCTTTTGGGACAAATGACGGAGGGACCTCTCTCATAGGCAACTGAGAAGTAGGCAGCTCCGAACGCTTACTAAGCAACAGAGCCAAGTCAAGCGCTAAGGCAGTCGAAGAAGTATCAATCGAAAAGGCTCTCTTATAAACACTTAACAATTCTGCGGGACAACAAATCTTTCTTCTTACACACTCATTCTGCAGGTGCTCTACCATCACCTGTATCTCTTTCTTTTGCATTTCTAACATATACTGACTGTATGTGTCATATACTTCATCTGGAGTTATCGACATATCCGAAATCCATCTTATCGCATCCTTTGTACAAATTCGTACTTCCTCACCTTTTAATTCTCGACGAGGAGAAAACCGTTTCTGTAAGTACATAATACCTAAACAATCACCATCTACTTCCTCGTTCTGTAACTCTTCCAACTCCTTCCTATACTCAAAAATTCCTCTCAACATGCTCATATACCTTCTCTGCAGTATCTCTGGACAATGCTGAGGCGTTCAAATCCCGTAACCCTTGTGGGAAATCTACATCATCTAGTCTATTCCACATTATACTTAAATGAGTCCCTAATCCTTCGATAAAAGCATTTTTCTCAGGAATCTCTTTTAAATTTTCGAGTGTGGAAAAAACATCAGCTTGTTCACCCTTCTCCATACAATGTTTAGCCCAAGCAGTCAATTCATTCTTCTTGTCTGGCGACACAGGATTACGAGTCACAACCCTTGGTCTTTCTCCCTGGTCTACTACAAGCGATGCAGGATCACTTGGAAGAGGAAGAGAAGGCACATTCTGAATAACAGGTGAAGGCAAAGGGGCAGACAAAGGGGCGACGGCTGGAAGAGCAACAGGAAGAGCAACAGGGAGGACCGGAGGAACTATGGGAGGGGGAACTACAACAGGACAGGGACATATGGAGGTGGTGCGGAGGCATCAGGCCTTCGTTCATGCAAAAGTTTATTAATCAATTCGTCTGACGTATGAAAATCTTTTGAAGGGTAGATTTTCTGAATGCCTAATTGAAATGCCCTGTCCGTGTTCCTAACTGACTCCAATTGCTTATTTCGATCATACAACAGTGCCTTTTCGACACTCGTCATATGTCGACACATGTGTTTCTCTCTACTCTTTTGTTGCTGCAAAGCTTCTATTTTCCAACTGTGCAACGCTCAAAACTACCATTGGTTGGCCACCGAAGATTAGAATTATGTCTGGTTTGTCAGTGCCAAATGTCATTAAATGCTATACTACCAAAGCCTTTCTTCCAGTACATAGTACATGCCGGCGACCCCTCCTGTGGTGCGGGACGGCTATCTTCCAAAGATTGTCTGTCAATGCGGAAAAATGCCCTAAAGCAGGCAGACAATTTCCCAGGCATATCAAAGTTCTGGTGTTACCTGGTTAAATAATTGTGCTCGCGAGTACAATGCTCCAAATTCAAATTTGTCAGGGTTAAATTAAGAATCGGGACACGATTCACCTGACCAAAGGACTGGGAGGCCCGATCGGGTTACTAAGGACAATGCAAAGGACCCACGTGTCTGGTGATCTTCGGCAAATTTACCCACCTCAAATATATGGACCCTCGTCAAGACGTCGTCTCGGGCTATAGCTCACCGTCCAGGGATCGGATCGTGCAGTTTCGTCGAGGAATTTGCTTCTCGTCTTAGAGTGGCCGGTTCTGTTGACACCGTCCGATCCCGGTCCGATAGCCGAGCCAACCTTCAACGAGACGAAGTCAATCTTGAGGGTCCCTATTCGGGTGCCATCTGTGCAATCAGAAAAAATATAATATTACGGTTGTTACACCGAGCAAAGGAAAATACACCGACACAGGCTTATAAAGATTCCCAGAATCTTTATTACAAAACTGAACAGTATTCAACAAAGTACACAAATAGCTATTTGGCTGTCAATACATCACAGAGCCCACCAGCAGGGTACAATATGAGCAGTGAGGGAATTTCCTAGCTGGACATCGGTGCTTTTATACAATTTGTAAAATGATGTCCGGCAGGTTAATCATGCACTGGGCTAGGGTCGCGCCAGGTTCACTTTCCTAATTTACATATCTCGTGCATGCGGTTTACGTTTCTATACATTTACTAGTACACTCCATTATTCTTCAATTTAACATTTATACTCTTTATATATTGCTTTAATACAGACCAAACAATGTTTTGCATGTTATATTTGGATAGCATTACTGTTCTTGTATACTTGTAGTTAAATATTGGCATTTCAAGTAATCCCCTGCTCCGAGGTCAACAAAGGACAAGGTCTACATGACCCTAACATGTAGCCTGAAGGCAGGTTGGACATTAACTTCCCTACAGAGGTTGGAGAGGTTAAGACAAGAACAAGGACACAGGAGACGGCCATTTTAGATCACAGGGTGACTTTGTACAAAACCCCAAAATGGCGGTTTCTAACCTAAAATGGAGGCTTGATTCAAAATGGCGGTTTACATCAATTTCTAAGGTTAAGACCTTGCCGCATAGAGTTATTCGCGTACAATTTTCAAGCAACTTGGCGTGTGCCACTATACATACAAATCGTTTGTAATAAGAGGCATAATTTAATATCCGGTTTGACAGCTATGCCTAGGGAATCAAGCTGCACCTCACTGTGCTGGTCCAACAAGGCCCTACCTGAAAATGATAAGGGTAGGTTCACAAGTATTGACCAGTTTCAGATTTTCTCATGCATACTTACCAGTGGGGCTGCGACTTAAATAGAATGTATCTTTGTTTGGAAGCCTAGTCTATTCTGCCAGAACGTTTCTTGATTCAAACTGATAGGTACTGACTTGATAACCTCATTCTGTTTGAATAAATTTACAGAATTTGCATGCAAACTGAATATGTAATGCTTGTTGTGGGATTTGTTTGGAAAGCATGATGTAAATCCTGGGTGCTAGGTGTTTATGCAGTGCCGGAAATTAAACATGAACACCTGTAAAATAACATAAAAGAAGAGCATTTTCTATAATGTTGCGGGCAAAGTATAAAAGGTGCACATCTTTTATAACTAAAAAGCAGTATTTCAATATTTTCTAAAGAGTGCCATCAGAGGTGAATTTAACATCTGGACAAGGTTAAAATGCCAATGCCCCCCACCCCCTGTTCTACCCTCTCCCCTTAAATGCAAATAGCATGGCTGAACAGGCCCTACCATTGAGATTGTTTCTTTTTAACGTGCCTCACAGGCAGATTATTTACAACAGGAAGTGCTATGATATGCTGATGATACTGTGCCTTTTCCCTTTATCAGATGACCACTCCAAAGACATTGAGGTCATTAATGCCACATTCGGCTAAAATCCAGCTGATGCTGTATAATGGCCTAGCCCTGAATAACTCAAAAACTGAGAATATTATCCTGGGCACCGGCCCCAAGTGGCGCCAGCTTGACCAATCCTATTGATTCTTTCAAATTGTAGACAGTCTGCTCCCCACTTTGAAAAAAGTAAAAACCTTGGGGATCACTATTGACCATTAGTTATCAATGAGTTCACATATCAGTGGCCTAGTGTCTAACTCAACATACTACATTACACCTTTGGCACAAACCAGACCATTCCTTGAGGCCTCCAGTTGTGCCACCCTATCCAGGGTGATCATTGGGAGCCGCCCGGACTTCTGTGCCAGCAGTCTACTTGGGGTAGGCAAAGGAGAATTCAATTGTCTGCAAGTTGTACAGAACAACGCAGTGAGGGTCGTTATTGGTATGCGTAAAACAGATCATATTTCAACAGCACGCAGAGCATTACATTGGCTCCCCATTAGAAAGAGAATCAAGTTTCCTACCCTTTGCATTGCACATGCTTGCATGTATGGACTAAGCCCTTCTTATATGGCAGCACATTTGAAGTGGCTATCTAACAGGCGTAATCTAACATCCAATAACACTGGGTTGCTTTTCACCCCAAAGCCCAAGCTGGTACAGGTGCAAAATGGATGCTTCCCAGCCGCAATTCCTCACTTGTGGAATACTCTTCTGCCTGATTTGAGGCTGTGTGCCAGTCTTCCCAGGTTCAAACGTGTCCTGAACACCTTTCTTTTCAAGTACATTGATCCTTGGCCTCCACTAGTTTCCCTCAGGTTTCTCCTGAGGCCTCTCGGAGCTCTGTTTTTATTGTATGTCATGTCAGTGCTCTTATGCCTTCGGGGCCACTGTCCTAGCGCTTTAGAAATAAATTAAAGATGAAAAAAGGTAAAAAGGCAGGGACCATTGCTGTGGCACATTAAACAAAAAAATTATATAGGGTTTTAAGAAGCTGTTTTGGTGATTAGTAATTAAGGGGATACAGAACAAGCTGTGTGAAACAATAACCTTGCCATGCATTTCATTTCACTTTGTGGCTGTATCAGACTTTTTGTAAGTTCTCATTAATTGCTATGCTGGAGCTTAAAGGCTTCCATTGATGATGGGGAAAATAAAGCTACAGTCATAGGGGATTATTTTCCAGGTCAAGCGGAGTGGAAGAAGTGGCACTAAATGCATTTAGCTCCACTTTTTATAAGCTGTAGGATTTTGTATGATTTGATAGGCGAAGTTGGAGAGCAGATCAAACTTAAGAAGGTCCTCCTGCCAAATCCGATTGGTATTCCACCAGCATATATTTTTATGCTGGCAGAAAACCAATGAATTCCTACGGGATCTGCCTGACTTTTCCACCAAGCAAAAGTGGACAGAGTCAAAAGGAATCCATAGTGGATGGCTCCCAACTTCGTTATTTGTGGAAGTAATTTACACTTTTCCAGACACGTAGTGGTAAAGTAAACAGCAAAGGCGATTTTCGCCTGTGTTTTACTCTTTACTTTTCCAGTACTTAGTGGAAACAATTAAAATTAACGAATGGCCCCTTTTGCAAAAAAGTGCAAACAGGAGAATTCTGCTCTATGCAGTTTATAATTCAAAACAAAATGCCCCCCTTAATCTTTTCATCAACATGTTTCTACAATGATGAATACATTGTCAGGTTGCTTTATCATGTGACTTGTGCATTTTTTAAAGTAATCTGTATATAATTAAGCATTATTTTAGGTATTCAAAGCTAAAATTCAACATATATTTGTACCAACTTGAGCTCAGAAGATGTGTAGTATCTAAATTTCAGGCTAGTCTGAAATTATGGCTTTACCACTTAACCAAAGTGTGTGATCCTGAGCATTTTATTTTTCACTATGCCTTGCTTGTTAAAATGAGGTGCCCCTAGAAGTGATTCAGTTCGCATTATAAGCTATTCCAAAAAAAAAATAAAACACACACACACACACACACACATTTTTTTGTATCATTCAGTACCAAATCAAAGTAAACACATCAAGAAAAGAAACATCATGGACAATTGCATATTATAACCAGTGTATAAACAGTATGTACCAGACAATGATGTACAGGGCCATGGCAGGGGAGCAAGGCCCTCTCCTTCATGCCACGCGCCACCAGGAGCGATACCAGGATGCCGGAAACCCCTCAACCAGCACCGTATGCCTCCTGATGCAGCCCTAGCACTGTCTTGCACTCTCAACTCAATTCAAATGTTTAAAAAAATGCAACAAAATCTAATATTTTGTGTTTAAAAAGTAATAATTTTGGACATTATTCAGAATGGGACTACTTTAGGGGATCAGTTGGAAAGGAGGGGTGGTTTTGTGGACTGGGTGGGTAAAGGGAGGATTGTATACATGTGTATGCTATAGGAGGATATGTTTTTGTGCTCTAAATATTGTTAAAATCAACAAGGCTACCTGTATTGATTGGGCATGGTATGTTCTGTTCTTGAAAATAAAAATTAGTTTGAAAAAAATGTAATTTTGTAGGAAATAAAATCTCCTATTCCTTGCTTCAGTATTCTGGGTTTTAGGGGGGTATATCTTTAACATCAAGATGGAGGGAGCACCATCTCGTCCGGGGTCTGCTGGGTGTAGCCACAGTGCTCAGGAAGGTTTTGTTGGGCAGACACCATCTGAGATGGTACAAAGACTGGGGGCTTCACTGCTCAGCCTCTCAGAGGAAGATGAGGAGGCATCACCCTCAATTCTCCCAAGCCAGGCCAGGAAAGGTGTGCTGGGTGCTATTGTGAATAGGTGGAAGGGTAGGTAAATGGGAACAGTGGTTAGGCAGCTGTAGGAAGGTGTCTGGACGGTGAAAGGTGAAGGAGGATCAGATATAACAGAAAGGGGAGAGCAGATGGGAAGGGAAGATAGGTAGATTGAAGTTGCAACACTATTTGCCTTGCTTCTCTTTTGCTATCTACTGTTTTTTATAGAGCAGTGCAAATGAGAAATCTGGATTCACGCCAGCACTTTGATTAGGGTACTCCTAGACCCACACCCAATGAAATGTGGGCCCCGCTGGTCAGAATCCTGGCCCACCCAGATGAAAATTCCTGGAGCCGGCCTGTGCCAAACACATGCACACACGCCACCAGACATACATTCATCTGTACATCTCCACCACCTTTCGCAGTCAAATCATCGGCATCCATGTCACATCTGCCAATCAGCCTCCTACATGTCGGTGTCACATGCATCCATGGTGTATCACAGTGGCACAAGTGTCAAATACACACACACGCACATGTATATTGTGCACATACATGAAGGTGGATCCATCATCCATGTGTCACACCACAACCATGCCACAGTACATACACATAATTTCAAACATGTGTGTACCAACACATGCATTTGGGCACCATGCATTCGAACACATACACCATTGATGTGCCTCACACATGACTGGACTCACATGCGGCAGGCTTATGTCCCTGTACATACACATTCATACATGGGCCTTTCAAGACATATGTCCAACCTGCACACTCCTGGCACACCTCAACATGCACTGCGTCCAATCAGTATGCATGGACACTTACCGCTCGACTTCGGACGGGTCTGCCTCTGAAGGACCTGGAGGTGGAGCGCTGGGTGTATGCATTCCAGGACCCTCATCTGGATTTTGGTAAGGTGGACCCAGCACCCCTCTGCATGCTTTGCCTTCAAGAGGCGCCGGGCCTTGCTGAGGGTCCTGGACCTGAAGTCCTCCCAGCACTTCCGAACGTGTTGCATATCGCGACCTGCCACCTCCTCCATGTTGATGGCAGCTACGATGTCTTTCCAGATCCTCTTCTGTCCTTCATTGTCGGGGCGTGAACTTCCAAAGAGGGCATCTAATTCACCAGGACTTGCTCCACCAGGATACCAACTTCTGCGGCACTGAAGCTGGTAGCCCTCTGCCTCTCTGGATGGGGGTTGCTAGTGGTCTCCGATGGTGTTTCCCCTGACATGGCAACCCCCGAGGCAGGTGTGGGTGGGCAACTGGGTCCTGGTGCTGGGCTGTGGAGCGATGGAACTTAAGTCGGGAGTCTTCTGTTCCAGCAGGGGTGGTCATAGCAACTGGACCCCTGCAGATGGCTGACGTGCAGGCACCAAACAGCAGGGCATGTAGCCAGCAGGCAGGCAGGCAGCAGCAGATGGCAGGTGGGAGCTGGCTCGGGGATCTGGGGGGCAGGAAAATGGCCTTCTGGGCAGGAGCGTGGTCTTCCGTGTGTTGTCGCTTGGGCCAGCTTGATACAGAGTGATTTGGCACGTGAAAAAACTGCACGTTAGCCTGTAATTCGATGATAGGCCCTTAGCGTGTAAGCATGTCTGTGACGTAACGTGCACAGGTGTTTCACTCCACACGGGTGCATGTTGATTGTACATGTGCAAAAACTGCATGTCCGGGAGTCACTGCGTGTAATTGGAGGAAATGCCCTTAGCGCATACGCGCATATGTGATGTTGCACGTGTCGGCTGGGTTAAAAGGTACACGTAGGACGCCAATTTCTTGTACATGCTTTTTGTGGAGAGCGAGCGGGTGATTCTTGTACTTCTTGTCGGTTCACACGCGATTACTTCACAACGGTTCCAGTTCATACTCCTTGTATAATCAGACAGCATTCAATTCTGCCAACGCACACACGCGGATCTTTTTCACATTCTTTTTCCAGGCAGAGGGTGAGTCGCTCTTGTATTTGAAAAGCCACTGCAAGAGGATAGAGCCGTGATGGATGCCACAGGTTGAGAGTGAGGTAGAGGCGAGAAAGGAGCCCAGTTGAACTTGTGAGGGTCGATTAGAGAGGAAAGAGGTTAACCATTCCACTGCCCGGTCTGTGATGTCCAGGGTTAAAATAAATATACTGTGATTGCAAAGAAGTTATGCAATTGATGTTAAAGTAAATTGCTAAATATGTATATTCAGGGAAAAAAGTTTATAGTGATAATAGAAAGATTTCACATTTTAGTTTTTCAGTCACTTATTACAATTAGTCAATTTTAATGTGTAATTGTTGACATGAATATTATAATATGCTGTTTGTTTACATCAATCAGTGTTTTTAAATATATATGTATATATTTATGTACAGGTATATAAGTATACATAGTTTTAAATATATACATTTACATTGAGCCCCATTTACAGAATTAATAAAATGTTACAAATAAAATAATTCATTAATATACATTATTTACAACTAACATACAGAATAAGAATCACTGTGGGTAACAAAAATAGGAGATGAGCATGATGATGTAGGCAAAGACCTTGAGATGATAGGTTTATGATTAGGGGAAAGAGGACTATAAACTTAATCAAATGTTTTATCTCTAATGTATGTCATCTAAGCTTGTTTGATGAATTGTTGAGGTCAATGATCACATGTACAAGTGTCACACTTATATTCGATTTTTCTTTTATAATCGTTCTTAAGTATGAAGTATGAAATATATGTAATACATTCAAAATGTAATTATTATTTGTAAATGGGCAGAGTGTAATATTTCATGCTAAAATAGAAAGTACTTTACCATTTCCAGTTTCTTCTTCTGCAGGAGAATCTTCTTTTGTTTATTGTAATTCCAGTGATGATAGTCTACTTGTTTTATCTATCATAGAAATCAGTGTAAGCTATATGCTCAAATAAAAAGTATACCTTTAACATAATGTACATTTACGTATGAAGCTGGTCAAGTGCTTGCTGCAACATCTGTGCAGAGCTTGCTAACGCACGGCAGGGCCAAACTCAGCCTTTCATCCTTCCGAGGTCGATAAATGAGTACCACACACCATGGGAAATAATAAGCAGCGCTGAGATACCTGAGGGTTCGTAGCGCTATATAAATGTGAAATTATTATTATATGTAATTTTATTTCCAAATCTTATTATTATTTTATCAAACATGTATTCATATGTATATTTGAAATAGTATACCCTGTTTTTTTCAGGGAAAAGACATTTTTGGTTATGTAGTTTTTAATATATTTTTTGGAAATAAATATGTAGTGCTTTATTGCAAATAGAAATTTGTGGCGTTTTCAAAAGGTGATTTTAAAACAGAAAATAATAGGTACTTTCAATTATGCTTATAAAGATGCTTTATGTATTTAGTAAAGTTAGATGCATGTTTATAAATAATATGATCTATTAATGTTGGTTTATTTAGGAGAGTACGACTTACTGAAATGTCTGAAGTAGTTTTCTCCATCCAAATAAATGCTCTCTTCTAATACCTGTTAGGTGATGAAGTGACTTGCTTCAAAATGGCTTACAGTTTACTACACTAAATGATGTGACTATAAACATGCTGTTGTAATCTTAAAAACATTATTTTGATTTACACATTTGAATACAAGATTCTTAAAAATGCATATTTTCTATCACTTTTTTTTTAGCTGAACAAGTCAACTTTACAATTTTTTTCCATTCTTGTTATGCAGTTACAATTTAAACATACATTCAGTAAGAAAAAGATGAATGATAAAATAATAAAATAGACAGTTCAAGTCATCTGTGTCAACAAGGGAGACAAGGAAAGTTAATTTCGCAAAATATAAAAACACATCATATTAAATAAAATAAAATTGAAGCAGGTCTATTCAGATCTATTCTTAATCAGTGTCAGGGTTACTTCAGTAGCATATGAGGGCAATCAGATTTATGAGGGGGGAGGATTTCTGATACTGATTTTCCTAGTTCAGTCTCCCGTATAGTTCTTTAGCTCTGGAATACTTCTCAAAAAGCGAATATTGCCAATTCTCAATGATACCAAAAGCCCCGACATAATCATAAGCCACAAGGTTTCTTTGGATACATCACTATGTTCTTTTAGTGGTGGTTTTAGGTATAACAATCTCTTGTCTCGCAATGCAGTACATTCAATCAATATATGCTTTAGAGTTTCAGCTTCTAGGGTACTCTTACAAAACCTACAGGATTTGACCTGTGAGGGAACGATTTTTCGTTTTATTTGTACTTCTAGTGTTGACCAAAGATTGAATCTTATTCTCAAGAAACTTGATCTATGATTCTTTGATGGTGATTTTATCAAATAGGGTTCCGCACAGCTGTATTTTTTATGCATAAAAACCTTTCCGTCAAAGTCTTTGTATTTTAAACTAGTAAGTCTGTTTCTAGCCCAGTCCCATTGGAACAGCTTGGTTTTTACTCGGGTAGGGTTTTGCAACAATAATTCAATTGAGGCGTCAGCATAAGAGATTGCATTAATAACCTCTTGTCGCCATTTTTTAGAGAAGTTGTCTTCAGATTTTTGAAGATGACGTGCAAGAGTCCCTAGTAGCATATTTGAATCGTATGCTACAAGGCATTTATGAAACAGACTTATTAGTTGCCACAAGTAGCGGCTATACAAGGATATAAGACCCAATTCATTGCGAATCAACGCAATTGGTATACAGTTAGGTAGACATAGAATGCGCCTCCAAAATTTTGCTTCAAATTTTTCCCAAACTGATTCTAACATAATAGGTAACGTTTCAGCACCATATAAAAGAATTGGGGTAACCTTTTGTCTAAAATATGTCATAACCGGTATGATAGAGACCTTCACAACTTTTGCTTGAATTATGATAGATTGAGAAATCATTGTATTCAACTTGGATTTCCATCTGGACATTTGTGCTCTACCCATATCATCAGAGATTGTTATACCCAGATAGATGTGTTCATCAACCTTATCAAGGTATGTGTCATTTAATGACCATTTGTAGTCTCTACTTTTTGAGGATCTGGATGAATTGCACAGCATTACTTTTGTCTTTTCAAGGTTGATTGTTATCATTTTATTATTAACATACACAGACAAGGCATTCAGAAGATTGTGTAGTCCACCTGGGGTTTTGGAAATCAGAATCAGGTCGTCTGCATAAAGTAAAGCTGGGATTTTTCGTGATCCTAATTTTGGAGCATCGGATTCAATCTCTGCAAAGGTTTTATGTATGTCAGCTATAAAAAAGGTGAATAATGTGGCAGCTAGGATACAACCTTGGCGTAATCCTCTATAGGTATTTATCTCCTTTGACAGAAGCCCTTCTAGGTTCAGCCTTACACTAATGCTTGTTTTATTGTGTAAAGCATAAATAAGTGCAATGATGTATGCTGGAAAATTATCCCTTGCAAGTTTTTTAAGAAGAAGTTTTCGCGAGACAGAGTCAAAAGCGGATCGCAGGTCCACGAACACCATATAAAGTGGTTGTTTCTTGTCTGAATTATAATTTATATTGGCCGTCAGTGTGGTTAAATTTATCAATGTTCCCAGACCAGGAATAAACCCTGTTTAGCATGGATCTCTTAGAGAATACACGTTCAGCCGATTATTTAGATCTCTTAGGATAAAAAGTGCAAACATTTTACCTGGAACATCCAAAAGGGCGATCGGTCTATAATTTGCTGGATTAGACCGATCGCCCTTTTTGAAGATCGGAATAATTACAGATCTAAGCCATGATGATGGAATGGTGTTGGTGGCGAGAACCTGCGAAAATATATTATATAAAATTTTTGACCATAGTGAAGGGTGTTGTTTGAGTGTAAAGTTACTCAGTCCATCTGGTCCAGGAGCTCTAGAATTATTTGACCGATTAATAAAGTATAAGATATCTTCTTCTGAAATTTGCATTTGGTTTATGTCTAGACTTTGAACATCATATTCTTCCATTAAGGTGTTCGCATAGAGGGTTGTAAAATAAGTTATTCAATCTGCTTCAAGAACTCTGTTTATTTTAGTAGGATAGTGTGTGTTTTTGTTCGCTAAATTCAGGAGAGGCCAACTTTGCACAGAGTTTTTAGATCTGATTGTATTTAGCATAATTTCTCCATTGTGTTGGTATAGCCAAGCTTTATGGCCTTTTATCCAATTTCTGTATTTATTTTTCAGAAATCTGAGAGTTTCATATTTTTGAGGACTTGGAAGTTGTAGAGCAAGTCTTTTATCTTTACGCAGTTGTGCCTTGCATTGTTGGATCTGATCATCATAACAGTATCGCAGATTCATGTTCTTTTCTGTTGTCGTGTTAATGTTTGTCTTATAATAATGCATGGTTGTGATATATGTTTTTTCTTCCCAATCAGAGTTGGTTTTTATTTTCACAAGCTCTTTATGCAGGTTCTCTAGTTTTTTGGTGTTCCAGCAGAATCTAACTTTGCTGTTGTTAACAAATAATTTGCCATTATAGCGCATAGTACGGGGCTCGCAGATGTTCTTATTAAATTGACAGCATGCTCTAAGTATTTCATGATCACTATGCGTGGAATGAATTACTTCAAATTGGGAAACTAAGTTGAATGATACTGGGTCAATATAGATATAGTCAATGGTAGATGAGTTTAGACCTCGTTTCCATGTACTCTGACCCGGAATATCATTTTTTGTTGAACCATTTAACATTAGGAGATTGCGACTTCCCATTATCTCTTCCCATTTTATACATGATTTTTTTTTTTTTAACGGCTGTAGTTGTTATACAGTAGAGGTTCAGATCGCCCACAATAATAATGTTTGTAATTTCCGCAGATAGATAAATGGTATTCAGAAGTTTTTCTAGTTCCAAGAAGAAGGTCTTATCAGTTAAACCCATAGGATTTCGATATATGTTTAAAAGAGCAATTGTGTGGTCTTGCATAGCTATTTTCACCAATTGTAAGTAAGGGTTAGGTTGCGCCCAAGGGAAAATTCTAAGGCCTGATTCTAATTGAACAGCAACCATAAGCACAGAAGTAGGTCTTCCCGTAGTGCCCTTCATTGCTGGTGCTAGAATCGTTTCATACCCATTCCAAACTGGGGCAGACGTGAACCATGTTTCCTGTAATGCTATTATGTTATATGCCAATAAATGCGTACTATCTTTTAACAGGTGAGAATGACCACAGGTATTCCAACTTAAAATTACCAAGTCCACATCATTTCCTCTTAAGCTTAGTTATGGGAGATAATCACTAGAATTTGGGCTGAGATAACGTACTTGTGAAATTCGTTCTGTAGCTTCATTTTGGGTACGTTTGTTATTAGCATTATAGAGTTTCAATTCACGCGGTCGTACAAATGGAGTATTTTCTATCACTTTTATTTTAGTGAAACATTATTTTGTATAACTGTGTATTTGCATAGTATTGCTGTCATCTGGCGTTTCACACTTTAGGTGACGCAACGGGTGGAGTTCAATCACTAGAGAGTAGAGGTATTCTCTGACCTGGATAGGCAGGAAGACAGCTGTGGGGTTGTGTGGGGTTGGAGCAACATGTCATTGTTGTGTGTGCACAATTGTCTATTCACATGTATTGCGATTTTATCTTGGTAACGTCACCCTTAGGGTTGTTCTTAGGATGGAGAAATTTTGGATGGTGAGGCGCTAGTGTTATGAACTTGGGATTGGCAGATGAGGTGAACCAGTGGCGGTGCGCAGAAGCCGCATGTGCAGAATTGTGGTGGTGTGCCGGAGAGAGGCAGCGATTGTGAAGGGGGTGCTGTGCGCAAAGCACATCTGGTAAGGTGCAGAGCCAAGGAGGCCCATAGACAGGGGAACATAATGCCATTGTACTGAGATTTTTATTCCTTGAAGAGTGGATTATCGAAAGCCTCAATTTGAGGTCAGGTAAAAGGGGTACAACATTTTTTATCAGGGAAGTTGCAGGGGTGTCAACCCCCTTCAGCATTTGCGTAAGACATTGCCACCTTACAAAATAAAGATTGTCAAGTACAGTATAGAGCGGTCCAAAAACATGGAAGGTAAATTCACCAAACAATGGCCTCCCTACGGCAGTTTCTCCAGAGACGTGCAGCAATCGCTATTGACACACATAAAGGGTAAGTATAAAGGAAAGAAATTGACCAAACGCATAGGGGTGCTCAAGTTATGGCGCATGTTCCAGGAGGGAGAGGGGGAAGCGGCGAACTATTGTGGATGTTGAAACAGCACGAGGTGAAGGAGGAAGTGAACCATCCCACTGCACCTCCCCTTTACGCCTCCGAGTGTAGTATCTGATGATACAGACGGCGAACAAGGAATGTACCCAATTAGAAAACTGAGAGTAGCAGATGGACATTCAAATCCGACATACAAGCCGCCACCATACACTAAAGAGGACAAACCGAAAGATGCAGTACAGTCTCCTAGCACTGCGGGTCCAAGCGAGGAGGGACTGCAGCATGCGAAGGAAGCATTTGAGGGCGTAGGAGTGGATAGCAGCACAGATACTCTTGAAGCTTAAAGGAAAGATGCAAGGGGAGGCAAAGGGGGCAACTCAAGCAATTGATAGTTTGGAAAAGGATCGCAAAAGACTTGACTGGGCAGAACCAATGGAGGAGGAAGAAAGAAAGAAGAAGGAGAGGGAGGTGAGGTTAGAGCAAGAGGATAGAGAAAGGAGGAGAGAGGAGAAATTGGAGCGGGAAGACAGAGAGCGAAGAATAGAAGAGGAAAGGAAACAATTGGAAAGGGAGCGTGAAGAAAGAATAGAAAGAGATCTGAAGGGGAGGAAAAGGACAAAGAGGGAGATGAGGGATATGAGGGAGAAGAGGGAGAGAGTAATAGAAAAGGCAGAGAGACGAAATGAGATAGCAGAGCAAGAAAAACACAAATTAGCAGCGAGGGAACAGAGGAAGTTGCAGTTGGACAGACTGGCAAGGAAACAAGCATGAACGGAGGAGGATGAGCGAGCAATAAGGGCATTTAGCGAACAAGTTGCCCTAGAGTGGAAAAGAAATAGATGGGAGACTTAGAGGCGAGTGGAACCAGACAGCACAAATACACAGGGAAGGAGCACGGTAGGAAGCAGCACTGCACGCCTAGGGGTATGGGCAGGAGTCAGCAAATATAACCTGGAAGATATTGATTTTAGGTCAGAATCCAACATCGACTTGACATCAAGGAGATTGAATTTTTCAGATGACTTCTACAGTAACATGGACATAGGGTCCGACAATGACAGCAGAGACAGCGGTGACAAGAGGGAGAAACAGAGCAGGCTCCACTCCATGGTGACAGGGGCGGGAGCATCATGGGAGTGTAGATCCCATGGGCAGGGAGAAGGAGGGGCCGATCTAGAAGATCAAGCACAGCAAGCAACCAACAGGTGCACTACACATAATACATATATCAATAGACTCAGGGATCTCCCAGGACTCAGGAAAAAGGAGACCGCACTGGCACATTCCAGAGGATGATTGTCTAGAGCTCATGATGAAAGCAAGTGGTACCCACACTGGACCCAGTGGACATATGCATGGACATTGAGGATGAGAGAGGACTTATTCAGATCAGACAGTATCGAAGGACACCAGAGGAGAGGGCAGCATACTCGCAGATGCCGCTTCTAGAGATGGGAGGGACGAGGCCTCAGTATGTACCCTGGAAACACACTGACATGGAGAATGTTAAGTGCAGATAGCCATCCCTAAGTGCGGGAGCTGGGAAATGGATTTATGAGTTGGAGCAACTGACAGCAGGTCACAGGCTGGCAGTGGGTGATGTGAAAGGATTATTGGTTCAATACTGGGTGACACAGCTGGTGACATATGGAAGAAGACGGTGTTGCCAGGGGTGATGATACAGAACAAAGCACATGATGGGTCACCATTCACAAACTGCAGAGCAGCAGTTTGGCAAGCTTTACGAACACAGTACCCAGGCACGTTAGACATTGCAGCGATTACATCAAGCAAAATGCGTGAGGATGAAGACCCTGTTCAATACATCCAGGAGATTCAGGAGCTTTCGCACCTTCAAACTCGAGAGCCTTGGGACAAAACTATAGCTCTATTCTATCACATTTTAGTACAAGGCCTGCCAGAGCCAGTACAGAAGAGTTTGAAGAAATTGGTGGGAATGGACGCAAAGGGATGGCCCGAAATTCAGTTCACAATAGTTCATCATTGCAGACTATGGCAAGAGAAGGTTAAGCAAAAAGCAGAGGAAAGGAAGGCAGACAAGGCCAAACTAGTACAAAATAAGCTATCAAAGTACGCGATGGAGGGGACGGTCATAATCAGCCCTACCCCACAGGCACCAGCACAGCAACAGCAGTGTCAACCACCACAACAGTACGCACCACCCATGGGAGGAGGGTATATGGTGCTGGGCGGGTTTCAAATGGGGTTCCTAGGAAGGGGAGGATTCTAAAGGGGGCTTGGTTTCAGACCACAAATGCATCACAATCAAGGGTGATTTTGGGGATTTGGCGAGCAAATACAGCAGGAACCAAGGGATTTCCCTGGTGGTTTCCCAGGGCAGGGGAGGGAACCTCCTCAGTGCTGGACCTGCAGGCAGCTAGGACGCATTTCGAGGGCATGCTGATTTAGAGGGATACAGCAAGATTGGGGAAACCAGGGGCAGCAGAACTATCACAGGGGACAGGAGGATTATTATGCTCAGGGTCAACAGCAGCAAGGACAGATACAGGGCACCTACCAACAGATGCCACAAACACAAATGCAAGCACCAGCGGCACCACAGGTACAGGCACACGTACCGCAAATGGCAGCACAATACCACAATATTTGCAGGTGCCACAGATCAAAGGGAGCACACAACAGCTAGCACAACTACAGGACAACAGCACACCAGAACCAATGGACACAATGGCAACAGTACCAGTTAGGTGACTGGGAGGGGTTACCATAGTGGGGAACATCCGCTTTACAGGGAATTAGTTATCCATGTACCCCCAATAGGACAGCCAACAGATGAACTTGATGTATCCCATCCTGTCAGTCACACCCAATCCTGCGGAGGAACCTCACATAGGGGTGGCGATAAGTGACAAAACATTTTCCTTTCTTGTTGACACTGGGGCGACTAGGTCATGCATCTGGGAAGGGAAATTTGCATTGCCAGGCGATGCCATGAACACTGAAGGATTCTCTGAGGCTGCGGAAGTAGTTCCTTTAACTGATAACATCTCACTATCTATAGGAGATCACAACTTATCAATACCTTTACTTTAATCTAGACAGACACCGGTGAACATATTGGGATGCTACATCATGAGCAGACTAAACATGACAATCTCATTCACAGACAAAGGCATCATATGCTCAACACGAGGCATACGCATGATGAATGTAAGGCAGATTGTTCAGGCCTTTTGTGGGAGCACAGTACAGAGGGGGTTCCCAGTAGACCCTGAGATGTTTCAGTATGGGTCAGACATCGCCATTGCATGGATACCATGCATCGCAGGAATGGTGTGGCGAGTACCAAACGAGTACCTGTTCAGGTAGACACAATTGGATGAGCCAGAGGGAACAATAGTGTCCATTGAGATTGAGGCAGTGCTGGCAAGGGAGGATTGATTGCAGTGCATGCAATAGATGACACTAGGAGGCGTGTAGAGCAATAATTGCTGTTGCACAAGGATGTAGGCTGTCCAGAGTGACAGATGAGGAGCTCTTTGGGGAAGAGAGGCTGTAAATAGAAATGATGTTGGAAATGAGTGTAACATACTGGTAACAGATCCATTACCGAGAGTTACCACAGAGAATGGCGATGGCACTAGAGGCGCCGCCCTCATTCTGGGAGGAGGACATGACCAAATTACCAGACAGTTATGGACCACACGTCCTTATGGCGTGGGGTGCATCAAGAGCATAGGGGGAGTGAAGATCAAATTGAAACCAGGAGAAATTTTGCAGAGGGTAAAACAGTATCCTCTAACCAAGGAAGCAGATGAGGGCATTCATGAAACAATCAGTGGCCTCATTGAGATCTTGGTACCATCAGAATCTCAATGCAACACAGCAGTGTACCCTGTGCGCAAGGCCAACGGGGGGACATGGCATTTCATACAAGACCTAAGACCCCATAACCATATTGTAGAAATGGAGCATCCAGTAGCAGCGAATCCAGCAACCGTGTTGTGTGGCATTCCAGCGGAAGCCACCTGCTTCACATTTATTGATTTAAAGATTGCATTCTTTTTGGAGCCATTGCACCCAGACTCACAAGATCTCACCAGCTTTACGTACCAAAACCATAAGTGGAAACACACTTGTTTGCCACAGGGGTACTGCGAGTCACCTTCTATCTTCAACATTTTGGTTTGCAGTGAGACAGAAGACCAGTGCAGAAGGGACTCAGTGCACATGTTGATAGTGTTAGCTGACAAGGGATACAAGGTAGACAAGGCAAAGGTACAGTACTGTCAGAAGTAAGTGCTTTACATTGGACCGATGATATCTAAGGACAGAAGTCACATTGCCCCAAAGAGAGCAGAGACTATTTGCAACACCCCCCAGCCAGAAACAGTGAGGGAAATGCAACAGTGTTTGGGGTTGTGTCATTATTGCAGGTCTTTGATTACAGCACATACATCAGGTCGCTCTTGACTGCATTAAAGGAAGCACAGAAGGGAACAAAGACCCTGGCATGGACAGCAGAAATGACTGAGGCTTTTGAGGAATTGAAACAAGCCATATGCATAGCAGTAGTGTTAGGGACCCCAGATTACAAAAGAGAATTATTCCTGTTCTCACACACTGATTGTGCAGGGATGAAAGCAGTACTGACTCAGAAAACAAGCATGGGCCATAAGCCAATTGTTTACTACAGTGGGCAGCTCAGCCGAGTAATGAAAGGACATTATCCATGTGAACAATCATTGACTGCTGTGGCAATAGCAGTGGAAAAATCATCTGCAGTGACAATGGGGTATACCACCACTCTTTTTACGTGGCGCACGCCCTGTTGGCGATACTGCACCAGCCAAAGAGCACACTGACTACACAGAGTGCATCAGGGTACAATGTCATACTATAAAATGTAGGACTGAGGATAGAGCAATACAAGACAATGTACCAGCGTTATTCTTGGCCGATGTCTACCACCCAGACAAGAACATAGAGCTATTCAATGAAACATGCAAGGTGGCAGAAGATGCTCTTGAGGGAGGGAAACCTGCTGTACATTGATGGTTAATCGAATATTCATCAGACTGAAGGGATCAGAAGGACTGGGACTGCTGAAGTAAGACTAAGGGAGGACTGGACAAGCAAAGTCTTTGTAAGTGCATAACTATCATTTCATTACTCAGCACAAGCAGCAGAACTGGTGGCACTCATATTAGCGCTAGAACACAGTGTGGACACAAGTGTGACAATCTATTCTGACAGTGCTTACGTCACATCGACAGTACATTCAGGACTGGTGCGATGGCTAAGGAGGGGGTTCAGAAGGGCTGATGGGACTCCGGTGCAGCATGCGCTCCTGCTAGGCAAATTGATTGATGTGATTGCATATCCAATGGAGCTAGCACTAGTGACATGCCAGCCCACACAAAAGGGGAGGATCCTATCTCCAAAGGGAACGAGGCAGCAGACTACGAGGCAAAGTGCGCAGCATAATTCAGGGAACTGTGGGAGCTGAAGGAAAGACCAAACTTCCCTGGGGGAGTGAGGAACATGGTGCTGAGGAAGGGGTATAAAAGCATACTGAAAACTCAGATTATTGAATTACAGGGAGCTTTACCACCGGAGGAGAGGGATGAAAAGGGGATGTTGTATGTCTCCAAAAGATGCTCTATAGTGACATAACAAAAAAAACAGAAAGTGGTTATGCTGCTAGATTTGCTTAAAACATCACTGGCACAGTTGCACTATCCAGCACACACAGGGAAAGAGGTAGGTGCTGCAAGCATTGGAGGATAATGGTTTGCCCAAATTTGAATGAACATGTGGCCAATTTCATTAGAAATTGTTTGACTTGCCAGCAATTCACAGCAGGACATACTTTGAGAGTTGTGAGAAGAGCCATACCATGACCTGAAGGCACATTCCTTCATCTCCACTTAGATTACGTGGACATGATCCAAGTCTGTCAAGGGTATCGTTACATGATAGTGGTTGTCTGCCCATTCTAAAGGTGGATAGAGGCGGGACCCAGTTCAAATGCTGATGCTCTTAGAGCAGCAAAATTCCTGGTCCGAGAAGTATTTCCAAGAAGGGGCGTGTGTGAGATCCTGTGGGCTGACAACAGCCCTCACTTCGCCAATTAACTGTTTCAGCACATCACAACCCTGCTAGAGATGAAACACAAGTTCACCTGTGCGTACCACCCGCAAGCAAACAGGGCGTGTGAACGCCTCATTGGACTCCTAAAGGAGTGCATTTCCAAAACTCAGCAGAGCGCATGAAAAACTGGCTTCACTGTTTGCCATTGGCACTTTTGAATTGGGCAACAAGCTAGGGTCTCACCACCATTTAACGGCCCATGAGATGGTGACAGGACATAGCATGTATCTTCCCCTTGCTCCTCCCACTAGAGCATTGAAGAACTGTGAGAATAGTGCAGATGTGTTAGGGCAAGAGATGTTCGAATATATTAATTCCTTGGTTCTTAGCACTTTTTTTTTTATCTCTTGCCAGATACAGTGGACACAGGGCAGGCCTGAAGACAAAGAAGCCATAAACTCTAATGACCAAGAGCAAAACATTGGACTCCCACATTCAGTAAAGGTGGGGGACTTAGTCCTCCTAAAGAACTTTCCACATAGGTAGAACTCACCCAGATTCTCGGGTCCTCATTTGGTCGAAGCAGTCACAGATAGGGCTGTGAGGCTCGAAAGAAAAACCGTCTGGAACCACATCCACGACATCAAGCCCTACAAGGCAGTGGCCAAGCCTAACAACAGAGTAACAGTGATCGACAGGGACAACGTTGAGGATCTTGATGAACTACAATTGCCTACAGGTCTTTTAGATTTAGGGAGGCCTGGCCATTCTATGGTCTGACGATCCGAAGCAGCTGAAGTAGCGACTGGAACACTTGTGCACATTGACAGCTGAAACACTGTGTTGTTTTCTCTTTTTCCACACACAAACAATGTGAATTTTCAACTGGGATACTCTCCCACCTTGACAGTTGGTCCACTGTGTTGTTTTCCCTTTTTTCTTCCACACATGCAGGTCAATGCAAACTTTGTATGCTGTATAGGGAATTGTCCTGATGTTACCTCCACTGACAACCAAGAAGCATTTTCCAAACAATTTGTACACTATATAAGGAGACCCAGGCGATTCAGAGTCCGATACCCTGACGTATACTTCCTCGTATTTATAGAGTATCGGGCCCAAGCATACACACAACTTGAACAAAGTGCTTACCCTGTTCTGTCCACACTAAGTGATCCCTTGATAAGGAAAGTGTGGCAGGAGATCTTTTCATTTGTCATAGCGACTACCTAGTTCGCAGAAGTTGAGAGTACTGACAAGTATTAACACAAAAACGCATTTCTTGATATTTTCAGGTGGGCACCTTTATCATCTCATTAGCTGCAAGGATCAAGCAGCGTAAGTGGTCATGTCAGAGACAATAAAATTTGGTTGAACTTTGGTGTGTTTACTGATTCCCACCAAGTGCTGGGCATTATAGTATGGCAGCTCTACTTAGCTATGAAAGATACAGCTATATCCACTACTAACATTCCCGCAACCCAAGCAGGAGGAACTACCATGTCAGGTGGAAGAGAAGACACTGCTGATAATGCAAGGAGAGGTAAGTGCAGTGTTGACACAGACATGGAGGAAGTTCACATGTATCTTACAGACACAGCACGAGTAACAAACAACATGTGGTACAAACACATGTCCAAAGTTGGTAGGGACAGCACCGGGGAGAGCTGTTATGTCTGCTGCTTAACCCCCTATGCCATGAGTGCCTTCTAGAACATTCATTGCAACTGAAATACCTGCAGCCAAAGTACAGTGCTTGATGTACCTTGCAATGTTCCAAACACGAGGCCGAAGCCAAGGGAAGACATCACCCTTAAGGTGGATGTACAAAGGGACCTTCCCATGTGAAGATAGTTACTTCAAGACACTAGACATGATGAATAAATACTGGCAGCTCTATGAAGGATTGCAATACATAACTGATGGGCCAGAGAAAGGGGATACTAAGACTATTACTCTGAAGGAACTGCCATGCCCCTGGACAAGAGTAAAGGAGTTAGGAGGAGAACCCGGTTGCTGGGAAAGACCACAGATACTGGTCTATGGACATGCATACACTAACAATGGCTGGGAAGATGAAGTGGTGGGAAGTAAGGCACTGAATTTAGCTAACTTGCCAGGCCATCCTGCCGGTACACTTTGAACAGTCCATTGACATCACGCTTAGCCTGCTCTTCCACCTGCATCCGCAGCCCCGCCAGAGTGGGACACTCTTACTGGGCTTTAAAGAAGTCAGTCTGATCTGGGGCCCGAGCTGATGTAAACTCATCCAGCTTGGGCAGGCTCTTCAGGTCTGAACTTGGGCCTTCACCTCAGGTTCCTGTACTGCACCAGGCAACTCTGATGTCACTGGGTCTCCTGCTACCAAAGTAGGGTTCTCAGTGGCTAATGGCACCTCTGCCGCAGGAGTAGGAGACTCAGTAGTCTGAGGAACTGGACCAGGTGCTACCGGCCATGTCGTTCCCTCACACAAGCTCTCTGGCAGCACATCAGGCCATAAGGCTCTGAAAGTCTTCAATCTGGCAGCCTTTTTAACATCCAGTGCCTTTGTACTCTGTTCCCTGAGGATTGTTCGCACTAGGTACAGCACCCAGTTGCGCAGCAGAAAGGTTCACAATTAATGAAAAAATATAAAAATAACAGAACACACTTTACCATTGCAGCATTAAATGCAATGAACATCACACAAGGAGCAATAGGACCAACGTTTTTCTATTTCTTCAAAACCTGAAAACAACTCTCTTAAAGGGGTTTCCAACAGGAGGCCCGTATCATTGCTATTTTATCTCTCTAGTTTATCCATGGTGACATGATTTACACCTTTGTAGCATTTGTGTTACAATATTGTGAATATGGTGACTATGTCACCGTCACTGATATGATTTATTGTGTGTTTTGAGGCGCAGCACTCAAACAACTAGACAGGCAATGTTTGTTCTTGTTGGAAAAATGCAGCTAATTAATATAAATAAAATGGAACATTGTAAAATATGAACCTGTGATTGCCTCAGCGTTTTTTAAGCAGGGAATGTGCGCTCATCCTCAGCTCTGTCATGCCCACGGGACTAATACCCAGGGGACCCAGCACAGAATAAATAGGGTTCCCATCACAGACTTCAGATTGAGTGGGTGACTGATTCTCCGCAGTCAGTGGCCACTAGGAGGCTGTTCTTTGCAGCCAGCAATCCTTTCTTTAAGGAGAAGGTACTGAAATGTTCTTTTATTGCTATTGGTGAACATATCGATTATCATGTTGGGCCCTTCATATAGCGGGGAGCCTCACCCCGAAGAGCAGCAGAGAGCTTCACGCCGAGAACATTCATAGTGCCAGGGTCTCTCGAAGATAGGGTGGTGTGCAGGCAACAGGGTGCGGTCTGTGTGGGGGGAGTCCTAACTAAGAATAAATTGCACAGGTAAGGTAATTATGTTTTGGATATTTGGTGGAGGGCACGCACGTGATGGAATAATATTCATAGTGCCCAACACTGTGGGTTTTAATGTGACACATACTTACGAGTTGAAGCATAGGGAGGTAGAACGAATTGCCCAGAATCACACATTTGCTTGGTTAGGAAATTAGGGCCACATTAAATGCGTGTACTAGGTAGCTGTTATGAAGGTTACTGTATTCGATAGGGTGTCACTGTTATTCTCCCCCTGTGGTTCCAAACTGCACATGGGAATATTGCATATGTTGATGGTTAATTACTCCTGGAGGCAGGGCCCCCTTTTCACACTTTTTTCAAATAATATATCATAACTTAACAGATACAATTGTAGAGCGCATGCCCATCGCATTGGGGTGTTGTGCACCTATAGTCAGACACTAGATGTATATTGTTTGTATATTGTTACTTGACTCAATACATATTTGATCTGTGCTCACAATGAGTACACATTTAAAGCAAACAATTTGCAGGTATAAGGACCTACTTAAACCTATTTAAATAAAAAACGAATCGCTTCCCTGAACCTTCCAACCATAAAGTAAATAAATGAGAGTATGAAAAACATTAGATTACTTAATGGCACAGGCAGTGCCTCTCTCCCCACCAGCATTTCCGGATTGGTTGATGTTACTGGGATTTATGCTGTGCTGCACTGCCATACGCCTGGTGTCCAGGTGCTTGGTCCAGATGTGGAGCTGAGTAGTGGGGAGTGAGAGAAAATGCATGCAAGTGCTGCTGTTGCATTGAGGGGTGCAGACCACAAACACCCTGGCACTGCGAATGGGCCAGTCTCTAGGTGTCCTGTATTACAAGCATAGAGGCATAGGTCACCAGAGGTGGGAGAGAGGTTCAGGCAATCTTGTACCCACCTATAACAAATCATAACATACATAGAAAGGCGTGAGAAGGTGTGAAAGACATACCAACACATTAGAAGTCATAGCAAAGCATGACCAAGTCTAACCAGACAACACAACCTGCTCCCCTTCCAGCCTAGAACTGGCATATGCAGGAAGCTCCCTTTTCCCTTTCTCACTTTGCAATTGTCAAATATCTGTCTTTTTCTGCCCATTTATCTCTCTCACTCAACCTCTCTCTCTCCCTCTCTCTCTCCCTGCTCTGTGTGAGAAACAGGAATCTGAAAACTGGCAGAGAAGTTGAGGAGGTAGTCTGCAAAGTTGACTCATTATCATAGGTAAAATGCTAAGTGTTATCAGTGGCATGAACCTTTGGTTCAGAGAAAGGGCTTCCTGAGAAAATAAGACTCCAGACACTCCTTTCAACTTCCTTTGTAAATTGGTTGGGGGTTTGAGAGCCGTTTCAAACCTCCCTTTAATTTTCTCAGATGCCACACTCAGTGGGCCAGCAGGGACTTTATCTCATCATGCAATGAACAATGTTCATTAGAAAATCGTGTAAAGTGCCAGAAACCATGGTTGTTTCTCCAGAAGTCTAAAGTGTCTACCACAAGCCTCAAACTTCACTCAAACATCACAGACAGTCAGAGGCCAATATGAATACCCCCGCCACCTTCACCTGGGGTTTAGGAAACACCATGACTTTGGTTTCAGAATAATATTGAGACCATGAAAGGGGTTCTTCTCAAGGTGAATTGCAACACTAAGTTGGGTGCACAATCCTTCAGCCTAAGAGGGGCTGACAGTGCTGCAAATAAGATAAGGAAGCTGGGACACTGTGAAAACAAGAGGGTTGGTAGTAGGATGAACTGTCCCACAACACTGCAATCAGGGGTCAAGTCCTAAAAAAAGAAGTAGGGGAACTCATTAACAAAGGCAATGGGATGTGGTGTTGCCAGAAATTAGCACATCAAGGTGAAAAATGCACAATTCATTAAATTGGCTTTGCATAACCACCCAAATTGCACAGGACAAATGGCATTTGCCTTTCATAAAATAAACACACACACAAAACCAAGAGAGGATATTTTCTTCTGATAGTGTTTTTGAAAAAGTTTAAAGGTGTGCATGTTTGAACTCCAAGAACCAATACCAATGTTTTCCCTGGAACATGCAGTGCCGAAATGAGACATATCACCTTTAGTTGTTTGCTACTTTACATCAGGTGATATAGTGCAGTATTGAAGTATCCAGCCTGCGAACCTAACAACTATGTTTCGAGATCCGAGGTCGGCGATAATTCTTACACTAAAAGAAGACATTCAATGGAATGGAGTCCACCTTCGGAAAAAAGTGAGTGGACTCCTTCCACCCAAGTGTACCCTCGACTTGAGCCCTGACTGCAATCTCAAATGTCATGAGGTTGTACATGTTGTAGTGACTACTCACCTCTTGCATTCCCACATTCCTCGTGTTTCTCGTGTCATTGGATCCATGTACAGACCAGGAAAAAGGTACATTACAAAGTGAAGAGGTTCAGTATTCCCCATCATTGGATGGTGTAGAGGATTGAAATCTTGACTTTTGAACCTCAACCATTTGGCCAGTTAGGCAGATGGAAAGGGGATAGGGTTGCAGGTGGATAAAGGCATTAGGAGGATGGGAGTAGCCCCAGCCTCCTAAAAGGAGTACAAACAAAGGATAGGCATTAAGGTGGTAGGAACCTGTTTGCAGGATGGTCTGGAGACAGACCAGGATTAAAAGGCAGGAAATTGAGGAAGGGGGACATACATTTTCCAAACAGAATCCCACTATAAATAAAATTCTGCCAAAACTTTGACAACATAATTTGACAGTAAACATTGAGAGGCGGCTTCAGACAATACAAATGCACATTTCTGGGTGAAACAGTTCACCATCCAGGAATTATGATGTTAGATGGTAAACGCTTGGAAGAAAATGTTCACCAAAACCTATAGATTCATTATCTGCACCTCAGGCTACTTTTGAAGACATCTCATACATCATCTCTGACTCTGACATTTGGGAAGTCTATCGCTCATTCCTTTGTCAACATATGTATCAGAAGCTGGAGCACAGAACATTACAACACAATACCCTTTCTTAAACTAATGTCGCATTTTTAGCAATAGAACATGGGTCGGATACATTAATGAGGATACCTTAAGTGAACTCCAAAGTTTAAGTCCCAGTTTAGATCCATCCTATAGGAACCCCAAGGTGGACTCTAATTTTAACGATTTTACAATTGATTCTCACTATCATAATTGCTTCTTTGCTAAATCTATACAACATGTGAGTTTGCAAGTCCTTAGAAATGCAGACCCCACCTGTTTTCAATATATGATTCCGACATCATTCTAATTGTAAAATAAATCCAAATAAAAAGTAGTTTGAAAACATAAACATACATTCCAGAGGAGTGTAAGTTTAAATATCTCCTTTAAGCTCTCACCCTGAGTGCAGTAACACTAACTGCATCAATGTTCCCATGTCACTTATCAGCAAGGAACATAGGTGAACTGGTCTTTATGGGAAAAGCAGTCCTTCAGCTCATGTATTAGCCTTTTTCATTTGGCTGGAGAAACACTGCAAGACCTGTCAACCATGTATTACTTTTGAACTGTATTTAATACGCTTTGCAGAAATCTAACGGCTTGAAAAGTTGGTTATTTCAATATTGTGATTGGCACGACCCCTTACAGTCTCTCACTTTGCTCTTTTCAGCACCAGTGTATTATTAGACAAACCTAACTCATCCACATGCAGTCCATGAACATAGCCCTGTGTGGTGGCCATGAGGTGATATGTCAGTGCTGTATGAAGCTACAAATACAAAAACACAAGCCCGCCATTTTGAGTGAGGCTTTTAAATTAACAATAGGACAAACCATTTATTTTCCTTTGTCAGCAGATTTCTGGGCCAAAAACGCATCACCAGAGAGTGCAACTGGACCCATGGTTTCAAAGCACCTTACAATCTACACCAACACAAAAGATCTTAGGCTGGCTCGTCCAGTCCACCACTGATGTTTATATGTGAACTGAATGTGTCACTCCCGATGATCACATCAAGCATGCATCAAGCAAGCATTAGGTCTTGGAAGGATAGCTCAGGGGCTGGTTCGACCCCCAGGTCCAGGCTTAGAAACCTCTGGATATTAAGCACCTTATAAATAACCTATCCTATCATATCATTATCATATCATCTCCTATTTATTCCTTCTCTCCACCCTCAAGTTTAGACAGATCACCTAACTGAGAGCTAGTATGTGCACCGTTGCAGGGTCTGTGATTCTGCTCCATTAGAATGTCTTCATGTTTGGTTATTTTGCCCATCCATCCACTATCTTACGATCCATGTGCCTACTTCCCATTCACTTCATGTTTCCCCTCCATTTATTTCATGATGTCATGCCCTGTTCCCAGAGAGGGTAAACAGTGAAGGACATGTGAGTATTCCCGTCGGGTCTCTGAGGGAAGTACTGATGGGAGAGCTGCATCTATAGTTGCTGCCTCTTGAATTGTACATTAAAACCTTAAGGTAGGAAACCCTCTGGACAGGGACCTTTAAATGAGTGGAAATGTAACCTTGGCTTATGGATCAGTTTGCCAATAGCACAGTGCCATATACACCATTATGCATGGTCCCCAGAGCCACTTGAGGAGACAGATGAGAAATATATTTTAGGGATCCATAAACTGGTGAAAATAAACACTGACAACTAGCCAAGGGACTCTTGAAATGTGTACCTGCAGTATTTTAATTTAGGAGAAGAGTATGTCAAACAGAAATACTGTGCATAAGGCTTCTTACAGGTCACAGCCTTCTAATTGATGGTTTCTTTACATAGAGATCAAGCAGCTTTACTGGCCCAGATACCAGGGTGTGTTTGGTAGTTGGGTTGGGAGAGTAACTGTGGGCATCACATTTTTGTGCACCTTGAACCCATCTTTGAGAGCAGGGATTTGTCACCATGCAGAAGAGAAACTCTTGATTATCTTCCAGAGCATCAGGGGGAACCGGGGTTGTATTTAGCTGCAGAGCTGTCTGTCTCCGATTCCAAATACAGATTGCTGAATTTTGCAGAAGGTCTTTAAATGTATGTCAGAGTGTCAAGGCAGTCAATGCAATGTCTAGAGGTCCTTATACAGGAATAATACCATTACTGCGCCCTTAGAACTGTGACTGCAGAAAATATATACGTGGGAGGGGTATGGTATTTAATGCAAGTAGGGGGGCTTTGCAGGGGTCTCCCTTCACAGAAATATGTAGTGTAAAAGGGGTCAAAATAAAAGAAAAGTCGGAATTTTCGAGGTCTCAGTAACGGGCGTTGCAGCAATGACAGAATGGAAGTAATAATAATAATAATCATCATAATAATCCCCATGAAAACGCATCAGTATCTCTAATACTTTGCCTGCATTGGTTGTATCAGATCAGAGATCCGTAAAACGTGTTCAAAAACGCAAATGACACAGTAAAAGCAAATATCGGTTCAATTGGTATCTGATTCTTCGTGCATTCATCCCACACACTGTAGCACTAGCTATACGTGAGTTCAATACCCCATGTCCTAGTCCATAAAATCAATAAAAGTGTGTATAAAAACAGAAACAAAATATACATTCTGCACTATCCAATAACAGGAGTAGCTGTAGAAAATGAGCGCAGCGGATAGGTCAGCATTCTAGATATAAATTAGGATTTAAGAACCTAGTGGCCAGGCATGCAAAGATCCTGGCACGGAGGATTTTGTAACAGGTGTGCTCTGCTAGCCCACTCCTTCCTCAGGCAACTTGCCAGGGGAAACGCCACCTTCACCGCTGAGCACTGCATTGAGAATATGAGCCGGTGTAAAATGTCTGAGACCGCTCCCTTTTAGAATTCCCAACAGTGATTGGATATCTGATGGTGCATTTAAAGGGTTGCAGTGATGCCCCACCCCTAAAAACAGACCTCTTTGGGCTGCTGGTGGATTTATGTGTTTCTCTTCCAATGTTCTCCAACCAAACCAGAAGGAACACTGACAAGATTAGTTTCATGTTTTGCCGTAATTAAGGCTGCACCCAGGATTCTAGGCAGTTTGCTTTCATCCTCGCCTGATAGCCTGCTCATAACTGGCCTGAGCTATGCTGTTCAGAACAGCTATAAATAGAGTGACACCTTTCAGGTAATAGTTTTCCTTTATTTACTGTGACATGGATAGTATTTTACTAATCCAAATGATATAATCATTTTCCCGCAATGGTAATTACTTGGGTCAATCGCCAGCCCACTGAGACTGCATTTTTGATGTTTGAAAACTTGCATTTATGATATGATATGGCATTTGTAACGCGCCTATACACAAGGGTTTCAATGCGCAACGAGGTAAGGAAGCGGGAGCAGAGGGAGGACAGAGACAACTATCTTACTAGGCCATGTGACATTGAGATCGTGCAATTGCAGGGGAGGGGGAGTGGAAAAGTGCCAGGGAAAACGGGAGGGGTCAGTGCTGTACATGCGATCAAAACAATAACACAAAGTTTATACAGCAGGTGGCAGGTGAAAGGGTAAGTGCAGACAGCAGGTGTCCAAAGGTACTGGTAGGGGGACTGTAGGGTTACAAATACTGACCCAAGTGCAAGGGTTGCTGGCAGGCAGTGCGGGTGTGCAGCTGGATCCTCAGGTACCGAGCCCAAAATCAGAGGGTAGTCAGATGACCAATGCAGTATCGAACATGAAATCAGCAGGGGCGAGTGAGAGAAGGCAGAAGCAAAGAGGAAGTTCTTGAGATGCTTCCGAAACCAGAGATAGTTCTCCTCAATTTTCAGAGAAGCAGGGAGGCTGTTGCAGTGGGAGGCCCCAGCTGAAGAAAGAGATCTACAACCAACTCGTTACTTGAAGAAGCAACTGACCCTGAGCGAGTTGGAGGTGGAGGAGCGAAGACCTCGAGTAGGACTAATGTGTGTTGGCTAAGGTGTGTTGATGATGAACTGGAACTTCTCTCAACTTAGCCCGGAAATATTTATAATCTCCTTTTCCTGTTTTGCTCGAATTGGAGTAACTCTCTCCATTTGAAAACCAGTGGGTTTTCTTTGCTGTTAATGCTTGCCTTGTTGGTGTCAGGATGGGCTCAACTCCTCTGATGAACTCTAGTGAGAATTACCAATTTGTTCTTTCTGGTGTGGCCATGGATGCTAATTTAGGAACCCAAACGTTGAAAAACTGTGTTTGGAAAGGTACATTTTGGCTAGACTGGAATTGCATATTGTAGAAAGATTTAAACGGTTACTGAATCAAGATGCTTGGTCAGGCGAGGTGCAAGGATCACTGACGACAGCTAAGAATTACAGATACATTTCAATTATCGAAACATTTAATGATCATATTGAATAATGAAAGGCATGTTTTTCAAACAGTGCTCAGGGTGGATCATTTTTAGGTAGGTCTAAGGGGAAGATAAAATATTGCATTGCTCTACATTAAAAACACAGCCAAACATAAAAATGTGGTAGTATTGTTTCTTTATAAAAGTAATAATGAATATTCACAAACTAACCGATTTTGAAACAGGACTACAGAATCCCATTTTGGAAGTACCCAAAAGTATACATGGGAGAAAAATATTGTAATTCCAGGTTGTCATACCATCAGGAAGATATTACAAAAAGGTTGATCATATATTGGTCCTATTTTTTAAACCCTTAATTGTAATATCACTTTCTTACACTCTGTAGCCACTTGTATGGACATTATTCAGGATAAATGTTCCTAAGCAAAGAGCAGGCCTCTGAAGGACAATCCACTACATAGCCTATACTAGCATAGAGTAAATCCACGCTACTTCTAAAAATACCCACTGCAGCTGGTGTTCAATAAAACCACAAGAACCCACAAAAGCCAAGTAAGCAGCTCGAGATTCTGCCTCTAGGCATGTTAATAATAACTAAGCCTGGCTTAGCTTAAAAAGAGACCTGCAGCCCACTGAAATCTTTTTAAGCATGATTCGTTCTACCTTTCGTCGGAAGGGAACATTTTTGCATCGTCGATCCCTGGGTCAAACTCATGGTGGATGTCTCCATCTCTCAGGATGATTCGTAGCACAAACAGGGGCCTCGATGCTCATGTTGAACCTCAAGCTTATTTTTGTTGAGTTTGTTGTGCCCATCAGAGCTATAGAATCTAGTACAAGATGTGCAACGCTCTTTAAAAGTCCCAACTTACTTCCTTTTCTTTTTTGGGTTTTGTTAAGCTGTGAATGAAGGTGTACAAAGAGTAAGCTCAGCTTGTAGTGTGCTTGGAGAATTTTTAGGCATTTAGAGGAGAGTTTGGAGAATTTTGAACCTCTCAGATGTGCCTTTGTTTTCCATTTTTGCGCACCTTTGTATTAGTGTTAAATCAGTATTTTGTTAGATTGCCCCATTTAAAAAAAGAAAAAGAACCTTGCTCTTTCCTCTTGTTCCTTTTCCCTGTTGTTTTCCATTAAAACCTCAGCAAAAGACAAACAAACCCTTCCTATGTCCTATCCAAACACAAGATTGTATTCCTTCTCCCAGTTTCCCCTGTGTGTTTGCTGTTTTTGTCGTCTCATCAACCCATTTGAGGTTGTGTTGATTTATCATAATGTAATGCTTTGAAGAGTTCTGTAGCGAATTGACTTCTTCTCAGGGTGTTTTTGGTTTTCTGGCTGTTTCTGATTTTTTGGGAGTTTGGGGTGTTTTAGGGTTCACCAAGTTCTCATAGTTGTCTGGATCACGTACAGCGCTGTCAGGGAAGAAGGTGGGAGGAGAAAAGTACACGGAGGAGGGCTCCGTCATGAGGAATGAGGACGGGGATCTTGGTGGTCCTCATCGGCACTGGTTCACAGGCCCATGCCACGCAGCTTTCCCAGTCCTTCCAGTTGACCGGAGTGGCTACTGAGCATTGAAGGGGGCATTGGAAGAGTAAATGGTAGAGGAGGCTGGCCCATGGTCCAAGCAGGAGTCCCTGAGCACAAAGATAAGTGGGGCGGGGTCTCCAGTAGAGGCTCCATGGAGGAATGGCGGGCAGGGCCCAGAGATGCAAGTGCAGCTGGGAGAACACAATCATGTTCCTCATATGGGAGGACGAATCGCTGCAGAAAAGACCCTAGAGAAGGGGCTTGAGGGGATAGGTCCTCTTTGGCTGGAAGTCATTTTTGGGAATTAGGGTGCTCCACCAAGCAGGGTGATGGAGTCGAGAAGGATGAGTTATGTCACAAGGAGCCTCAGGGATGGCCAGCCTGTGTAGGTGTACCAGTAAGTGGTGGACATATCTGATGGACTGGATATAAAACGTGAGAAGAGTTTGTGGTGGAAAGGAAGCCTCACCCTGTCCCTGCAATTGTGGAGGAGACACAGTAGGAGCCCCGGTGAGTGCAGAAGTCCTATACCATTGACACAGCCCACATGTCCTTGGGTGTGGAAGTTTCTTGACCTGTGACCTGTGAGGACTGTCAAGGCAAAGTAGGTGAGGTCTTCTGCAAGGTGGAGGGCTGTGGGAATAATGCATGGCAGGGGCAGTGAGAGAGCGACATGTGTAAGGGCCTGTAATGATGATGTTTTTTGCCAGTAGAATGCCTGCTATACTGGTAACTCAGGTGCCCAACCGGTAAACCAGTAGTCGGCCGGTCTGGAAAAGGCTGGTATTCATGAATACGGCACTTCAGTACCAGACCAGCTGACACAGAATGAATCCCATTTTACTCTAAGTGCCCTCCATACATCTGCTCTGCAATTGTTAAATGGCACTCCATTGTGTGTCATGATTTGTATGTTACACTCGCATATTCCACTCATCTCCAAATGTCATCAGCTTTCTCCCCTAAAATAGCTGCTTACATCATCCGATCTGCCTTTTGTTTCTCCCGATGGAGATCCTTTGATATTCCCTCTGGTCTTCTATCCATCTTTTCCCCTCATCTGCCTATGTAACTCCATGTTGGTACTCTAGGTATCTTGTGCAGCTCCTTGCAGGGCTGCTGTGACCTTCTCTCTTCTTCCTATCATTCCATTCTTTGACTGGTATTACAGATCTATTAACAAGATAATCTATCACTTCTTCTCATTTCCTTCTCTGCTTGCTCTTCCGTTCTTCTCATCTCCCCCTTTCTATTTCCTCACATTTCTTCTCCTGATCTTTTCCCTATCTCCTTAATCTTAATCTGGATCAGTCTTTGGATCCCCTGGGACCTCCCCCTGCATCTCCTCCTGGGTCCTCCACCTTCCAACCCCACTGTGATTCTGAGGCGCCTCCTTAATGGTCCCTTTTCCACTGCACTGAGCTCTGACGAAACTCCAACCGCGCCTGGATCCAGCTACAGGTCCTCCTGAGTGGTGGAATGAACTGCGGCCCTGCGTTGTGGTAACCTCCTTCATTCTGCTCTCATACCACCCACCGCAGTCTGCTGGTCTTCCCCTATCATCACTTCGCATACCTACTCCTATATATCTCTGGGCGTTGGCTGGACTTCTCTCTGCATCGGCCCTTTTTCCACCTTAGAACCTGTTGGCTCATACTCTGGTTCAGCGGCCCTAAACTGCTACTTTCCTTCTCGCCGCAGACAGCACTTCTTCTACAACCACGCCCTTGAGTGCTTACTCCTTTTGACCAAATTGGGTCCTGCCAGTAAACTCTCAGCACTAGATCAGTGACCTCCTGCTACAATTCAGATCTTCCTGCCTCATACACCTGGTCTCCTCCAATCTCAGTCAAGCGATTTTGCATCTTCTGACTCTTTTAGCCCTTCCCGGCTGTCTCACACCACTGACTTGAGTCCACCTTTGTGCCATCTTCACTTGGAATCCCCAACTTGTTTACCCATTACCTACTCCCCCTGACCCTATGCGATCCGTCATTTCTTCCTTCCGCCTCTCCCTCTTCCCCCTTGCCCTCTACTCCTCTCCCTTCTCCTCTCCTCGCTCCTCCTGATGCCTAGCCCCCTCCACTATCCTCTCCCCCGCTCTCCTAGCCACCCTCCTCCCCTTTCTCAACGCCCTCACCTCCCACTTCCATACTGCTCTCTGGAACGCCAGATCCATCTGTAATAAAATCGCGGCGACACTCGATCTATTCTTTCGTCTTAACCTTCATTTCCTCTGCCTAACTGAAACCTGGATTCCCCCTCATAATACCTCTGTCCCAGCTTCCCTAACGACTTCTTCCTCCTCTTTCCTCCATACTCCATTTCCTCTGGCCGCGGTGGAGGTGTCGCTCTCCTGTATAACCCCAAATACACCTCCTCCTCCTCATCCCCATCTCTTCCTTCCTTCCCTTCCTTTGATTTCCTCTACAAATCATTCTCCTCTCCCCACCCTATTTCCTTCCTGATCATCTATCGTCCCCCTGGCCCTCTCTCCTCCTTCTTCGAAGACCTAGATCACCTCCTCTCACTTATTTCTCCCTCCTCCTCCCCTCTAACTGTGCTTGGCGACTTTAACATCCATCTTCCTTCTCCCCCTCAATCTTCTCCCCTCCTCTCTATCCTCGATTCCTACCTCCTCTCCCCCCTTCCTTCCTCCCCTACTCACTCCTCTGGTTCCACTCTTGACCTCATCTTCAACTCCTCCTATCCCTCCTCCCCTGTCTATCTCTCTGACCACGCATTACTCTCGTTCTCCCTTTCTCCTCGCTCTTCTTCCACTATTAATAATCCCTCAGTTCCAATCTACTCACGTCGTGACCTGCGTGATTTCGACACTACCCTCTTCTCTGACACCTGCTCTTCGTCTCTTCCATCTCACCATGACTTTGCACTACTCTCTCCTGATGATGCTCTCTCTTCCCTCTCATCTTCCATCTCCACTGCCCTTGACCATCTATATCCCCTTTCTCTCTTCCGTGTCACTCAGAAACCTCCTCAACCCTGGCTTGCCTCCCATCTTCGTTCTATGTGGCGCCTTCTCAGGCGCCTTGAAAGACTTTGGCTCAAAACTCCCTCGCTCTCTAATCAAGCCTCCTCCTTCTCCTACCATGCACTTTACAACTCTTGCCTTGCTACGGCCAAATCCACCTACTACTCTAACCTTCTACAGTCTCAAGCCTCACAACCTCGTTGGATTTTTCAAACTCTTTCCCGCCTCCTCTCTCCTCCCTCTCCTGACCCCTCATCTAATTCCACACTTTCTCCCTCTGACTTCGCCAACTACTTTTCCTCTAAAATCATCACACTCAGACAAAAAATTAACTCTCTCTCTGACTCCCTCTCTTCTCCTCCCCCCTCTCCTCCTTCTTCCAGCATGTCTGTTTTCTCATCTGTTTCCCCTTCTGAAGTATCCTCCCTTCTATCCAAAGCCCACCCCACAGCCGCCCCCTCTGACCCTCTCCTCTCCGTTCTCATCCCAAAAATGTACCCTCTACCTATCCCTTACCTTACCTCTTTCTTCAACTCCTGCCTCCCCTCATCTATCTTTCCCTCTGCTTTCAAACATGCAACGATCATTCCTATTCTTAAGAAACCCTCTGCTGATCCACTGCTCACTGCCAGATACAGACCTATCTCTCTTCTGCCTTTCCTTTCTAAACTCCTTGAACGCCTTGCCTACTCTCAGCTCTCTTCATTTGTCTCGTCTTCCTCTCTCCTTCCCCCTTTCTAATCTGGCGTCCGTCCCAAACATTCCACTGAAACAGCTCTCACCTCGATTCTCAACTCGCTCCTCTCTGCTCGCCATGCGAAGCAATCCTCCATACTTTTTCTCCTTGATCTCTCTGCCGCTTTTGACACTGTCGATCATCCTCTCCTGCTCCACACTCTCTCCTCATTCGGGTTCAAAGGCCCTGTTCTAAAATGGCTCTCCTCTTACCTTTCCTCTCGTTCCTTTGCTGTTTCATGGGGAGGCCAGACCGCTCCTTCCTTCCCTCTGATTTACGGTGTTCCTCAAGGCTCTGTACTTGGCTCTTTCCTCTTCTCTCTCTATACCTCCCTCATTGCCCATGTCATCACCTCCTTTGGCATCTCCCATCATTTCTATGCGGATGACACCCAACTCTTTCTCTCTTTCTCCTCCTTCACACCTGACCTCCACCTTAAACTCTCCTCTTGTCTCACAGCCATCAAGAACTGGATGTCCTCACGCTTTCTCTCACTTAACACGGATAAAACTGAAGTTCTTTTCTTCCCCGCTAACTCTCTAACTCCTCCCTCTCCTCCCCCGTTCATCCACTTTCCTCCTTCCAATCTCCCTATCTCCACTCATGCTCGCAACCTAGGTGTTCTTTTTGACTCTTCTTTCACCTTCTCGCAACACATTTCGCTCACCTCCCGCTCCTGCAGATACCACCTTTACAATATTCCCAAAATCCGTCCCTCCCTCACATTCCATGCTACCAAGCTCCTAATCTCCTCACTCATCTTTTCCCGCCTCTTCTACTGCTCCTCTATAATTTTCGGTCTGCCCTCATCTCAGCTTGCCCCTCTTAAATCTATATACCACTCTGCCATTCGAACCCTCTGTCTCCTTACCTCCCACAACTCCATTTCCTCTTCGCTCTCTCGACTAGGCTGGCTACCTTTTCACCTACAACTAAAATTCCACTTTCTCTGCCTTGTTTTCAAAACCCTTCACGGTCTTGCCCCTCCTTATCTCACCTCCCTTCTCTCCTTCTACTCCCCCTCTCGCTCCCTTCGTTCTGCTGATCACTTCCTGCTCTCTGTACCTCCTTCCCCTTGCGCTTCCTCCCGTTTCCGCTCTTTCCAACTTCTTGCTCCTCTGCATTGGAACTCTCTCCCCCTCTCAATCCGCTCTTCCTCTACCCTGATCTCATTTTGCACTTCCCTTAAATCCTTCCTCCTCCATTCCCCACCTTGAAGCCCCCCCTGCCCTCTCTACTCCCCCCGTCTTTCCCCTCTCTAATCCCTCCCCTCCCTTTCCACCTTCCCCTTTTCTATTTTCCACTCTCTCCCTTCCTTCTACTCTCTCTTAATCCTTCCCCGCCCCTCCCTTCACTCTCCTGTTCGCACTCCACTTCTCCCCCCTCTCAGTAAATTGCTCTTTGCACTGTTTTGTTGTTGAATGATTCAAGTTGCCACTATGCTCACATTGTTATTTGTTGTTATTACTCTGTATTTTGTTGTTCCATTGTACAGCGCCTTGGTGTAAAGCGCTCTATAAATCAATCAATCAATCAATCAATCTGCTATTCATACCTTTTGCTTCCTTTCTTTGTCCTCCTCTTCTTTGTCTAACATTTCTTCTTCTTTTTCCTTTCTTTCCCATTCCTCATTTTCTTCTCTTTCTTAAACATTGTCAATACCCTTTCTGTCTAATTTGACTAGTATATGTCCCCATCCACTCATTTTGCACAATTTCTACTTCACAGGCTCTGACTTACTCTCTTTGTCTCTTCTTCTATCTCTGTGAGTTTGTCCCGTCTTTCACTATGCTCATCATGTTTACTGGTTCCGGACATATGTTTGTGTTCTTTAATCTTCTTTCTTCTGTACTATCTTCACTACTATAAGCAGGGGTTGTGTATATCGGATTAATATACCCCACTGCTGCTTTTAACTCCTTTAAAGGATAGAATTCCTGTTTCTCACTAGTCATACTACTGTCTTCATGCTGATTAAGCATCCACTCCTTCTTGGGTGAGTCTCCTTTAACGCTCTCATACATCTCCCACAGCTCTAAAAAAGCTAACCTTTTTTGCAACTTCTTGCCTGTGTACACCGCATGTAAGTATGTTGTTATGTGTTGCAATAATGTCCTTGATAGCAATCCTTCTTGCGTCCAAGGCATGAATATTTTGTCTGCCGTGCCATTTACCCATTCTGCATGGTATGCCCTAATCTTAGGTGTTGTTTTGCTTTCCAGACACGTGTATAAACCTCAGAAATACTCATCCTATTACACGGAATGAAAGTTTTTGGATTCAGGAAGGCAATGATGCACACTTAGACAATTAAAATATATAATTGGCTCTTTACAGGCCCTTTCTTCATACTCCATAAACATACATAAACAAAAGAATAAATGCAACTTGTTACACATAGATATATAGATAGATATATACTGAGAATAAATACATCACCGGTAGTGCAGCTGTAGAGAACACCTTCATCGCACCCACGGCAACACCACCAAGTCCCAAGGCAGGTAGGAAGAGAGATCACATCAACTAATGGGGTCAGGAGCGGAGTGTCTTCCCTCTCAGGGAGACTTTTCCTTCCCAGAATTCCAACTACCTTGGTGGATTCTACCTCTCTACTTATGGGGACAAAGTTGCCACCTTCTATAGGTTCCCAACGGCCCTAGTGACAGACAGAAAGCATTGGAGGTACCCTTAGAGTGGAAAAATCCAGACAGTGGAATAAAAACAGCTTGTCTCTCATGCTCTCATTCCCAGAACCCCTTATCAGCACACTTGCACATCTCTGCCTCCTTTCTCGGCTCGTCCTTGAACGAGCAGTGCAAAACTATCCTACGCAGTGAGCTCATCTACTTCACACTACAATATTGCAAACGCTGCAAAATACATGTCTGCCTTCTAACTGAGCTTGCAGTAAATGTGGACTTTCATTGTGGATTGGAAGTGAATGTCCAAAAGGGCTGTGCACTGGCGCCATGTTTAGCTAATTTTTCCCCACACACTACAGGTGTGTACCTCGGTAATGTTTTTCACAAGTGTAAAAGAGGAGTGCCCTCCATGATGACAAGTCATTTTTAATTGTCAATACTTACCGGACCTTTTATTCTGTTATACTTTTAGTCTACTATACCACAACAATCGATTCGGCAAGCACCATCAATCGCCACTGTAAGAAAGGCATGGTATCAAACAGTTAGAACGACACAAGTGATCACAGTTCAAGGGTGTTTAATGAACTTCAATTGGGTTTGAAAAACAACTATCTAATCCTAAATCTAAAGATGGGAGCAAGCTGCAACCATAAAATAATAATAACGCTGTCCTAGTAGAGTCTGTCAAAATAAAAGGGCCTATACTAATACACATGTTGCCAATTCTTACTCCTAAATAGAAATTTTGTGAGAAACAATGTTATGCAAAAGAAAAGTGTTCAAGAAATGATATGTCAGGATCTTCAAGCCATTGGCTTCCCTTCTCCACGTTTTCAGCATGGGACAATGCGGCACACTCAAGCTTAGCACACCATCTGGCTTCTCTAGTACAAGGATGCAGTTCAAAACCTCAGAATCAGGGCCTTCTTTGCTAAAGTCTCTTTGCCATTCAAAGTCTGTTATTTCACAGGGCCTGATGCAGAGCAAAACAATAAAGTTCAGTTCTTCCAAAGATTCACATATACAACTTCTCATGTGATTTTCTGTTCACCCAGGAATGCCGGGCTCAGACCCACTTTAACACAAAACCTTCATTTGGACTTCCTACAACAGGCTTGGACCAAATATATATGCTTTTCCAAACTTTCTCTACTTCATCAAAATTGAAGACTTTCTACTGTGCGCAGGATTTTGCTCCACCCGTTGCAGTACCACTTTGATTCACAATTACTCGTTCTCTTCTTGATATAACCTTTTCCTCCATTTCACTTTTGCAACTTTTTCAGCTAGATACCTTAGAGAGACGTTTGATTGAGCACCCACACGGTGCAGGACCACTCTGTCAAAGGTATTGTATCCTGCTTTTAAAGTTCAATCACTCATCAGCAGTTCAACTTTACTTGCGTCTCTTATCACACACATTTTAACAATGTTTGCTCCAGTGCTCCCATACAATGTTCCTGCTTGAAACCTTGGCTTTAACACAGACTGGTCTTGTATCGGTCTTCCATACTCACCGGCTGTGTTGATTTCACTGACGCTGCTTTGTTCTTGGAGCCAAGGACGGTACAACAGCGGCTGCTGCTTCTCCCGTCTTGACTATTGACACAGGAGGGCCCTGGGTATCTCCGACACACAATACAGGGTTCTTCAGCCTGGTTTCCTGGTCTTACACTGTCTATGCTCAAGGGCTCTGGAAAGTAATGATTCCTTGTAAAAAAGGTCAAGGGAACTTCGCTCCTTGTGATACCCTTATGTTTTGCTGTCTTTCTTCTCTCCTTCAGATGCCATCTCGAAACTGCTGTTTCATTGTGTGCTTTGCCTTGCTTAGAGTGTGCTCTCGTGCTGCGCCTTTTATCCATGTGGGGAAGTGTAATGGATGTCAGGTGTGTGTGAAGGTCAGTAATTGCCTGATCTCACCTGACCATCGTATTGGGATACGCCAGGTATACTGCTCGGGTGTTAGTCTGTTTTATCCCATAGCAGGCTGTCTGTGTGAAAGTGTTTGTGTTGCAAAAGGGGGGAGCGGGCTTAGAGTTCCTAAATATCTTAGCTGGTAGGGTGGGGTAAAGGTGGTATAGGGCAAGGGATACCATGTTTCAAAATCCGGTGTTCCACTCCACTCCCCAAAGACCCCTCACCCAGGTGATCCTCCTGCACTGGTCCACCCCCCAGGAACTGGATCTAAAAGCAATAGCCGTGTCCTGGCCACCTGGATGACAGATGCATGGGGACTAGTGGGTGAGACACCTTCTTGTTTCTCACACAGCCCATTCACAAAGAACAATTCTCCCAACAATTGTTCACGCTTACACAATAATATTAATTTTGCTTCTTCGTTTATAGCTCTATCAACTCTCACTGTCCTGTTGTTTATTATTGACAATCTAAGAATTGTATTTTGCTAAATCTGTTACCCTCCTATGATTAGAATTGTATGTTGCCCCTCAACCTTTATCCGATTATGGCTGGAATAATAGGAACCCATCTCTGGTTTTTAGGATCTTATAAGCACTCAAATTATTACCATTGTTTTATAATTTTTTTGTCAGTAGCCTAATCTATTACAACTAAAAGAAACAAAAGCCTTTTTAAACACATTTTTACACTAACATATTCATAACCCCAAACTTTCACTGGTAAAAGTATCTCACCTCCATTTTTATCCCATTTTGGAGTTGAAAACACAACCTTCATATTGGCTTTGCCTCAGAAATCCTTTTTTATAAAATACCCAACATGTAGTTTGATGCATTTTCTTCTATCTCCTTGAGAGAAGGAGTCGAGGTATCTCTTCTTAACTGAATCCCATTATATTTCCCCAAAATATATCTATCTACACATGCATAATAATCCCTCCCCTTATTTGCCACTTTCAATGTTCTATTTATGTCCATTTGCCCAGCTCGAGGCCTTCGATATTGACTCTTCCCAATCAACCAGTTCGCCGTCAGTCCGCGGTGGGGCCGTGGGGATCAGCCAGGAACTTCTTCATAGAGGCACCTATCAACCATTTCGTCTCACACGTGTTTTTCTTCCACTCTCCACAGTAAACTTGTGATCTTCTGGCTAATGGTGGAAGATGTAAAAAATCCAATGGTCTGTATCTGAAAACCATCCGCACTGCTACAAAATGTGCAGTAGCACCTGGAGCATTCCAAGTGCTGAATAGGATTACTTCATAAATAATCACAGGCCCAAATAATCAGACAGACTCAAAGAATATGGCACATTCTACATTATTATCAGCTCAACAAAGTAGAGAAATCTGGCAAACAAACTAATTGTAGCTCACACACTCTCAGTACATTTTAGATCTGCAAAAGTTTGCATACCTCGATGTACTTCAGCTATGTTGTCATCCTATATAGCAAACAGTAAAAGCCTATCGAATGGAGGGACTGGTTAAGGGAAACATATACCTATAGCCTGTATAGGTGTTGGTAACATCATTGGCTGCCCCTTATCTGGTAGTGTGATAAACCAAAGGCTATCTCACCTTTGGATCCAGACCCTGGGGTGGGCCAGTGTGGGAGGATCACCTTGGGGAGGGGTTCTCGAGAAGTGAGGGTGAGGCAGCCAATAATGAGATGCGGTATTCCCCACTTTCCCGCACACATGACCCATGCTATTTTATAGGATTCTCTGATTTCCCCACCCCCACTTTCTACACAAACACTTGGCCGAGGAAGAGGGCGACTGAGAGTAATGAGACTAACCCTTACATATCGCATTGGACATGTCCCGCTAATCGCGTCGGCAAGTAGGGCACTTGACTTCAGTGCAGCATCTGATGCCAATTAGCTCTCCTCACACAGATAAGAGGAAGAACATAGAGACACACTCTTAACAAGGTGGAACACGAGTAAGAGCAGAACCTCTCGGACAAAGGTGAACTGACTAGAGCAGAACAATGGACTGAGGGATGAGAGAAAAGGGTAAAGAACCCCAGGTGTTCCCTGCAGGAGGTTGTTGCCTCCAAAAGGCCATGAAAGATACTTGGAGAAGGACAAATCCCAAAGAAGGCTGCATTGTGTTTCTAGGACGCCGGCGACCCTCTTGGGTGAACGGCAGAGTTGGGGAGGCGAGGCCAAGCCTGTGGAACTAACCTTGACTTTAAAGACAAAAAAGAAATGCACACAGATGGTGAGTTGGCAACATGAAAGACCGGTGTGTGATAAGGAAAGATTGAAGTTGCAACATTATATTGCACAACTGAAGGCTGCACGCGTGTACATGAGACACGAAGAAAGGAAGACCTGTGTATGAACTTCGAAGCACTGATAACTGTGAAACCAGCGATACTGAGTAACAGAGTGGTCTGGCGAAAGGAAGTAGCCCACTCGAAAGTGTCTGTGAAATATGAAATGTTTGTGGCAATAAAGTGAATGAACTGTAAAAGCGAAGTAATAAAAATTAACCGAGAAAGATGGGGAGAGTAAAAAGGTGAACGTTGAATTTTGGTGCCTATGACATTGAACTACCCAGACCAAAAAGCAGTGGGGCAAATAACACAAGAGTATGAGCTGAAGGTAAAGTCGAAGTGGTCCTGCGGAGGGCTATAGTAAAAGCTATGCACATTCGAAAGTCTTCAACATCAGGAAACGGTCCCAGCCTGGCTGAGGGAGACCGGAAGTGTAATAAGTTAGGGGAAGGGATCCCTTAAAGGATGTAAAATAAACTTGGGGAAGGGAATACCTGCAAGTGTTTTGAACGTTTGCTTTGAAAGGTCTGAGCTCAACTGGGAGAACCAATCTGGATTTTTTCTTTAAGAGGTCTGAGCCCAACAGAGGGGGACCGGCGTGAACTTTGTGTTGAACTGTGTTTTGAAAACTGGAAAGAGAGACTTTAAGGTGGAAGGCCAGGTGGGCCTAGATCCATGTTTTGGACTGCCTGTGTGTTAAGAACCTGAGCCAGAGTGTGTCATCCTGCCTACAGATACCAATTTACTCGGTGCTTTCTAACATGGGGAGGGGGGTAGAGCTGATTCATCCACATTTATTCTTCATATTTGAATACTGATTTTTCTTTGCATACATATTCTCCTTTATAAACCTTTTGTGCAATACATAGGACAAGCATTAGGTGTTGTTAGTATAGGCCATTTTGATTTGACAGACTCAACTTGTACTGTTTTTTTTAATTATTTGATGGTAGAGACTACTCCCATCCTAGCTATAGGGCAAAGTAGGAGTTTTTCCAAACCAAGAAACTTTAATAAAGCTTTTACAAATTGTACCTTTTGTGTCAGTGTCATATTTCTGATACAATGCCTCCCTTATATATGGTGTCAAAAATGGAATACAACTTAATTGAGACACGTTGGGGGACCCTCAAATTCCAGAAACCTAGTCACAGAGCCTCAGACTCCTCTACCTCCACAAAAGAATCCATATGCTTTGACGCTTGCAGCAGCAGAGAAGCAAATATCCCTCCCGATAAAAGAGGAATGATTCCCACAGACTTAGTTTGAATACTCCCTGCGGGTTGTTATATAGGATTGGCCCCAAAATCTGGCCTGTCTTGTACGTTTGGTCTAGATGTCCTAGCAGACGATTTAGATCCAGACTTTCAGGGAGACATAACGTTTCTCCTCCAGAATCATGGTGAGACTTTGTTTCCTCGTTTTGAGGAAGAAATTGAACCGTAGGAAACTGAGAGAGGTAACTTAGATGTTTGGAGAGGCCGATGAGACATGTGTCACTGAAGCAAAAAGGGAAGAGGAACCTACCAACTTCTCGATCCAGCCTTCGACCAGCGAAATTATCAAGTACTCGCAGAGGCTTTCTTACAAGGGATTCCTGAGGTAGAAGAACAAGCAAAAGGGAGCCCCTTTTTCTACCTGAAACAGGTGTTGCTATATAGAATGGAAACCTCCAGGGAAGGCTTAAGTAAAACTCAATTAGTAATACTCAAAGCCCATTGCAAGATCATGCTAGAGATTGCACACTCTCATTTAACAGGCGGACACTTGGGACAATCTAAACCCCAAGCTCACATCAGTGGGAAATTCTATTGGCTGGGTATCAATGCTGACATAAAGAACTTCATTAAGACATGTGAAATATGCCAAAGCATTTGCTAGCATAACCCCTTACCTGCCCCTACACACCCATAACCAATAATAGAAGTCCTTTTTTCTGAATCTGGATGGATATTATTGGACCGTTGCAAACTTATAGACTGGGTATAAATATGTTCTCGTAATCGACGATTATGTTACCCGGTACTCAGAAGACTTCCCCATGAAGAACAACACAACCCAGCAGATTTTAAAATACCAGTTGCCATTCTTTTCTAGGGTTGGCTTCCCCAAGAAAATTCTAACGGATCAGGGATCCAATTTCAATAAGAAAGCTTATTGGTGAAGTTAAAGAATTACTACACATTATCAGTTTAAAAACCTCAGTTTACCACCTGCAAATGTACAGATTGTTAGAGAGATTTAACAAGACCCTCAAAATGATTCTGAGAAAATTGGTAGATGAGTATGGAAAGGACTGGGATTGTATGATCCTGTGAGCCCCATTTGCAGTAAAAAAAAACACCCCTCAGCATTGCACCGGTTCCTTCCCCTTTGAGTTACTCTGTGGTAGACAACCAAGAGATGTCTTAGACATGCTGTGCCAGACCTGGAAAGAAAGAGAAGAGGCACCAATTCCCCTCTCACAGACAGCTACTCAATTGCAAGAGCACACGAAACTCATCCAGAGTCAAGTCCACATTCACATGGAGAAAGCTCAAGCCCAACCAAAATCTTCCTATGACAAGAAGGAAAATGTAAGATCATTTTCAATGGGACAGAAAGTATTCTCTCTCTTCCTCTCCCGCTCCTCCCTATAATCTCTGCTCTTCCTATGGGCCCTCTTTGGCCACCCCTGCTCCCTCCTTCTCTGCCTTTCCCCTATTCTCCACAGATGAGGTTTCTAGACAAGTCTGATCTATGAAAGTCTTGTCAAAACCGGTTCTCCCCTGTTCCTCCAAAACCATCAAAGACCACATTGACACCCTGACTCTTGCTATGGCTGACTTCTACAACCACTCTTTCACCACTGGAGTCTTACCTTCCCCCTTGAAGCACTCTCTTGTAGACCCTCTTCTTAAGAAACCCTCAGCCGTCCCCTCCTGCCCGTCTAACTATCGCCCAATCTCCATCACTCCTTTCCTGGGCAAACTCTTGGAAAAGCTGGCCATCTCTGAGCTTAATCTTCACACTGTATCTGTTGGTTGCCTCCATGATTGTCAGACCGGCTTCAGAGCCGTCAGAAGCACGGAAACTGCTCTCCTGAACATCCGTGAAGACCCGCTCTCCAACCTTGATTCTAATACCCCCTGTGTCCTCATTTTACTTGATCTCTCTTCTGCCTTTGACATGGTCAACCATGCCATCTTGCTCAGCTGTCTTGGTGATAACCTGGGTAGCACCAATCAGGCCATGGCCTGGCTAACCTCCTTTGTCTCAGAGCGACCCTCCCAGGTCCAACTTGGGTCCTTCTTCTTCTCTATCTATATCTCTACCTGTGGTTTTCACCAGGGGTCTAACCTCTCTCCCTGGCCGTTTAACCAATACCTGCCACCTCTTGCCCACCACATTGAGGCTCTTTGCCTCACCTTTCAGTGCTATGCGGATGACACTCAGCTCATTTTCAAGCTCCCTTGAGACACCTCTTCTCCTCTCTCATCTCTGACTGCTTGTCTGCTATCCAGGAGTGGTGTGCCGCCAATGATCTGTGCCTTAATGCGTGTAAGAGTGAGATTCTCCTCATCGGCACACCTGCTCCCTCCTTTCCTGTCACTCTCTGGCCAGCCGCTCTTGGCCCTCTTCCTGCTCCCACATCTGAGGCTAAAAACGTAAGGGTCATCTTCGACACCACACTCTCCTTCTCTCCTTACATCTCTGATGTTTCTAAGAAGTCACACTACCAACTGCACCTCCTATGAGGTATTCTTCCTTTCCTCTCCTTCCCCCAGAAGCTCACCATCTCCAGAGCTCTGGTTCTCTCTAGGTTGGACTACTGGAACATCCTCTTTCTAAATCTGCCTGCTTCTACTCTCCGCCCTCTGCAACTCATCCAAAACAGGACTGCATGACTTGTCCTTGGCCTCAAGAGCAGGGATCGTATCTCTCCAGGACTGAAATCTCTTAACTGGCTCCCAGTGGCTGCGAGGATTACATTCAAAACCCTCTGCATTGTCCACAAGGCCTTTTGGGGGCTGGGGCCTGTATACCTTCAACTCCCTCTTTGTAAATATCTTCCTTCTCAAGCCCTTCGCTCCTCCGCATCCAACTCCCTCAGGGTCAGTCGCTTCTCCAAGCAACGAGTTGATGGTAGTTCTCTTCCTTTGCCTGGGGCCTCCCTCTAGAATAGCCTCCCTGCCTCTCTAAAACTTGAGGAGAAACATCTCTGGTTCTGTAAGCACCTCAAGACCTTCCTCTGTGCTTCTGCTTTCTCTCTTCCTGTCCACTGCTGAACTACTGGTTGGAATTGAGACTGCACTGGTCACCTGGGTACGGTCTGATCTCGGACCCAGCTCCCCTCCCCACCAGTTGCACTCCTGCACTGGTTGCCCCCCTGGCAACCCTTTCACTCGGGTTCTGTTTCTGTATCCCTACAGTCCCCTACCAGCACTTGACACTTGATATCTGCACTTACCCTTGCACTTTCCACTAGCTGGCCTCCCTTTTTTATTTATTTGTATTTATTTGGCTTATTTGTTCTACTGTGCAATCCCATGTACTGCACTACCCCTTCCCCTTTCCCCTTGTACTTTTCCCCATCCCCATCCCCTACACTTGCACGATCTCAATGTCACCTGGCCTAGTAAGATCGTTGTCTGTCTTCCCTTTGTTCCCCCTCCATTGTCTTGTCGCACCTTGAAACACTTGTGCATAGGTGCGTTATAAATGCCACATCATATAATTTCATATCATATTAGTCTTCTTACCTACCTCTGAAAATAAACTTGTCTCAAAGTAGCATGGGCCCTATGAGGTGCTAGAGCAAACAGGAACCTATACCTATAAAATAGCCCAACCCGATAGAAGGCAAATGACTCACTTCTACCACATAAATCTCCTAAAAGAGTGGAAAGAAAATTCTTCAACAACTTCCTCCTCTATATTGTCTTTTCTGCTACCCGAGGAGATGAACAACTCTGAACTTATTCCCCAAAAACTAAACAGAAACAAAAATATTTGAACAACCTTATCACTGCATTCCCCAATACATTCTGCGAGGAACCAGGGAGAGTACATGGTACTTATCATTATATAAGAACTCCAAAGGGAAAAGTGGTGCATTTGAAGCTGTATAGACTCCCATACACATGAAAGCAGATAGTAATTGCTGAAGGCAAACATCATCAAGCCCTTTTCGAGTTCATGGTCCTCACCTATTGTGTTGGTGACTAAACCTGATCATTCTTGGAGGTTTTGCATAAACTTTAGGCAGGTCAACGCCATATCTGCCTTCAATGCCTACCCTATGCCACGCATCGACGAGTAATAGAAAAACCTGGAAATGCCTGACTCAACTGGGACTGTTTTATTTAGTATTTGATGGTAGAGACTACTCCCATCCTTGCAATAGGGCAAAGTAGGATTTTTTCCAAATCCAGAAACTTTAATAAAGGTTCTACAAATTGTACCTTTTGGTTCAGTGTCATACTTGTTATACCATGCCTCCCTTACAGTAGGAAGGCCTTGAACTACCTCTAACTACGTAAAATACAGATAGCCACACAATATCAGCAGTGGATTGGCCCCTGCAACAATGTATATTCGACCATCACGTAGCCCTCATGATTAGTTGCCACTCTCTTTCCAACCTTGGTCAATCGGCTCGTTAGCAGCACGTGAATAGAAACCCAGTTGCAAAGCAACAACGTCAGACAACTGCCTTACTTAGCTTATTAGCCTACCATCTCTCATCAGTTAGACCCTTACCCAAGCTTCTTCTTTATTTTCATTTTTTTATTGTGGTTCAAACAAACCTTTACAAAAATTGACATCTAACATAAATGTACAAATATCAATACAAACACAATTCAAATTAGCAATAAATAAAAACAAAATATGACAACAGTTAATCAACAACAGGCAATCACATCATCAAGTATAAGATACTCTAAAGTTCTAAAATCTCATTTTCAATTATTCTTAAAAAAGCCACTAAAGCAAAAATGTACCTCTATCTTATCCTTGCATTAGCTGGTTCCAAAGAGACTCCATGCAATCTTCAAATTTCACGTTTACAAATCGCTTTAGAAGTTTTGTTCTAGCATCTCTTAAATGTGAGCATTCTAAAATCAAATGTTTTAGTGTTTCATGAGTTACCAGGAAAATTAAGTATTTACAGGGATTGCTGGAAATACAAGCAGGACGGCTTTCAACAAACTACCCTGCAATAAATTTAGTTGTTTATGCAAATCACATACGCAAATGTCCAAGGCATAAAGAAGTATCGGTTCCACCTTTAAGGTAAGAAACTCAAGCAGTGGTATCACAGAAAATTAGCAAAATTTTGCAAAAATTAATTTCATTTGACTTCTGAGAGGTCTTGCTTTCTGCTTCAGATAGTCAACACATGATTTAATTTTTGTCACGTTACTTAGACAACATCCCAGGTCAAACTAAGCGGGGTCAAATCAAATAAAATAATATCATCGGCAAAGGCTGGCCAATGCAATCTTAATGAACATAGCCTTGCCGCAAAACTATCTGATGATTTCCAAAGTTGGTCTATGTCGGATAAGTATGTATTAAACAACAACGCTGCAAAATTGCATCCTTGCTTCAGCCCCAAAAATGATTGTACTGGGTCCGTAATTGCTCCCCCTTGGGTAATACGAATTCTATAGGATGTGTTGGTGTGAAATGTTATGATCCAATAGATAAGATGTTGTGGGATACCTAGCTTGTGCATTTTTTACCATAACACATTACAAACCACTGTATCAAAGGCTGATGACATATCGATCGATGCAATATATAGTGTGCTAAGTTCTTTCTTTTTTATACCATCTAGCAAATGCGCCATAATTGTTGCATTCAGAATAGTGCCCATCCTGCGTCGGAATCCAATTTGAAATTTGGAGTAGATATTAAAAGAATCTAGATGTTTGTCGAGCTCATAGATGACTAAGATTGAGAAGACTTTGGCTGCTGCATCTGTTAAAGAAATTGGTCTGTAATTCTCTGGCGGACCAGGATCTCCTTTTTTATAAATTGGGATCAGGATGGAAGTTACCCAGGATTTAGGGATAGTCCACCTGGCTATGATATTATCAAACTTGATTTTTAAAATCATGCTCCAAAAAATAGGATCGGCCCTGTAGACGCAAGATGGAACACCATCTGGGCCAGTAGCACGAGAGTTTGATAATTTCTTAATGGCCCCCATGATGTCAAAGGCAGACCAAACAAATTGCTCTGACAGTGGAGACAAATCTACAAACTCATGCAGTTGAGCAAATCGAGTAGGCAGTGCGTATTTATTCTCAATATAGGCTATATATTGTGAAATGCCTTTTTTAATCACAGACCAGATGTCACGTGTGTTATAACTAGAGATTGCCCTGATCATTTCACAGTTCTGTTTATTATATTGTTCAATGTATACTCCTTTAATTTTAAATTTGTATGGTTGGATAATTTTATTTTTTTAAGCAGATATTGTGCAATAGTTAGGTACTCTGAACCAAACTTTCTTATATCTCTATTTTTTAGTCTTTTCAGATGTTTGATTTTGAAGTTAGAAATATGTTTGTGATTAATAAATAAAGGTTTTTGAGAAATTTGGAAATAATCAAGAGCTTCGATATTTAAAGTAGTGACAATCTGGTCAAGGTAATCAAGTGGATATAATTCTGGGGTATCAAAGTCAATACGGTATTGAGTTTTGTAGATACACGGTTATTGAGCCTCTTGCAAAGTATTGGATTCCATTTTAGGGAAATATTATCCCTTTTGTTTTCAATTGCGAGCAAACAATGGTCTATATTCATTGTATTTATATCGATGAGAATCGAGAGGCAGATGGGGGCATGGTCGCTAAAACTTATTTCCCCTATCGTAGCGGAATCAATGAATGTTAGCAATGAATCGGAGATACAAAAGAAATCAATCATGGAGCTTGCATACCCTCTTTTCCAAGTATGGTTTGGAGAAGGTTCGTTAAATTTCACAAATTACATCTCCCATACCTGTTACGCCCACCTGGTATCCACCGGGACGCCACCAGCCAGTTGGTCGTTGGTGCCCTTCCCAATGATTCCCTGGTGTGGTCTCGGTGTCGATGGGATTCCGCCTGGAAATGAAGACTATATTAGGACTGGGCGACAAAGGTAAGTTTTCCCCCACCTCCCTTGTGTTTGCAGCCCCTCCAGGTTGTCTTCTCACCTTGTTGTCAGAATCGGTGGGCTCTCCGTCATGCTCTCTGGGCAGGGGCGCGTTGTCTTTTGTGGGCGTGGGCGGTCCAGTTACTTCACTGACTGATGTCCTTGTAGTGTCTTTCAGGTAGGTCTTATTGTTATTGATGGCGTTGTAATTCTTGCATGCCTTTTCTCTGTTCTAAATGTCTCTTTTTTATCTCCCTAGGAGGGCGGAGTGTCCGCTTGGAGAACTGGATATGCTGGTTCTCACCGGAGATGATGGCGCGCTATAGCGCTATGATGCGATAAGGAGGCGCTTTGTGTAGCGCAGCGATGTCTTGTCCTCATTGACCTGTGCTTTTCTCTTTTCCTAGGTCGCGGTGAGTTCCCAGCGCAGATGGAGTCCCGGAGCTATGCTGGCTGAAAAGCAACCAACCAGGTAAGTCTTTAAGCGCATTGTGGTTGTAATGTCTCCACTACCTCCTTTAATGATGTCTTTCTCCTTTTCTCAGGACCTCCGATCCGGGCGGTGAACTCCACCAACAGAGCTGCCCAGGAGCTGCGAGCAGTGAAGGATGATGAATGCAGGTAGGATTCTGCTGCTAACGATGTTCTTGGTTTTTCTGCAGGTCCGGAATTCACGAGTCTTGTGAGAAAGCTGGACACGGTGAGCGTCACGTTGCTAGAAGCAAAGTAACACGAAGCGTGTTGTCCTGCTCGGGTGTGGTTTAAATAGCCACTGTAAAGTAGTCCAGGTAAAGTAGTCCCTAGGCCGCCACACCCAAAACACTAGACCGCATAGCTTGGTTCTAGGAATCAAGCTATGTGGATGCCTCCATGTTGGCTGAAAGCCTAAATAAAGTAGTTCCTCAAGCAGATGTCTTTCCTTACTTATGAGCCTGGCGCCAAAGGTGCCATGACTGGCCCCAAGAGGGCCTGAGAAGTGGATGCCAGGTTTTATTAGTGATCCGAGCCCTGATTCCACCTGGCCAATGGGCTTGCCAGTGGGGATCAGGGCTGAGGGTCGTGACAGCACTCCCCCTCCAAGGCCCCTCCCAAGGTGTGTCACCTGCCTGGTCCAGGTTTAGTTGGGAAGATCTGATGAAACCTCTTGATCAGACGTGGTGCATGGAGGTTCTCACTGGGTTCCCAGGATCTTTCTTGAGGCCCAAACCCCTTCCAGTCGACGAGATAGTACAACTTGGCTCTAGAGTACTTAGAGTCCAGGATGCCCTTGACTTCGAATTCTGGTTCTCGATCTATTAGTATAGGTTGAGGTGATGTCTTGATTTGTGTACCGGGTTGCATTGGTTTTAAGAGGGACACATGGAATACCGGATGGATTTGTAGATTAGGTGGTAAGTCCAATTTGACGGGCGCTGGGTTGATAATTGCTTTGATGGTATAGGGTCCCAAATATCAAGGATGGGAGGTCCCGGTCCCTTTGATGGGTACGTATTTGGCGGCTAACCAAACCTGGTCTCTAACTTGATAGTCTGGGGCCTTTTTCCGGTGCTGGTCGGCGAAGTGCTTTTGTTTTTCTTTAGCATGAATAAGATGTTCCTTCACCTTTCTGAATGCCTGAGTGATGGTTGTATGAAGAGTCTTTACTGCAGGCATTTCCAAGCTGGCAGGAAGGTCAAGTTCTGATGTACGTGGATGTCTGCCATACAAGGTGTAAAAAGGTGTTTGGCCCGTGCTACAATGTACAGAGTTGTTATATGCGTACTCGGCTATCCACAGTAAGTCCTTCCAATCTCTCAATTCATGGTGCAGCATGCACTGTAAATACTGCTCGAGGGTCGGGTTGGTCCTCTCGGTTTGGCGTCTGTCTGGGGTTGGTGACTGGTGGATAGCCGGACGTCAATCTGTGCCATTGCGCAACATTTTCTCCAAAACATGGATAGAAATTGGCTGCCTCGATCGGAGACCAGCACTGATGGAAAGCCACGCAGCTTGACAATGTTTTCCAGAAATACCTCTGCTAGGGTGGATGCGACTGGGAGGCCCTTGAGAGGAATAAAATGTGCCATCTTTGAAAACAAATCCACGATTACAAAAATGGTGTTAAAGCCTTGACTCAGTGGCAGATCAGTGATAAAGTTGAGGGAAAGAGTGTGCCATGGAGTGGGAGGGATGTCCAGTGGTTGTAGGAGACCCGATGGTTTATGTTTCTGTGATTTATTTTGTGCACAGACGCCACAGGACTGAACATACTGGACAATGTCCTTACGCCAGGTCGGCCACCAAAAGTTATTTTTTAACTTTGCTAAAGTTTTAGCAATTCCAGGGAGTCCTTCGATAAGAGAGTAATGATAACCTGAAATGATATGCTGTTGTAACTCCTTCTTGGGTACATATAGCCGGTCCCTAAAATAAGGTAACTGATCCTTGATGCAATATTGTTCTCCTTGAGTTTGCCATGCGAGGAAAGCATCCGGGTTCATTGACTGTCGAATTTTGTTTTGTAATTCAGCTTGTGATAACACTGTTGTGATACCCAAGAGTTTGTCATCAGGTATGATGGGTACCGGGTATGGCGTTGTATTCACCGTTTCATTGAAGCCCATTCGAGATAAGGCATCAGCTTTCCCATTCTTGACCCCTGGTCGAAAGGTGATCACATAGTCATATTCGGTGAAGAAGAGGGCCCACCGTAACTGCCGTGAAGACTGGGCTTTGGCTGTTTTGAGATATTGCAGGTTCCGGTGGTCTGTGATCACTGTAATGGTGTGTCTAGCTCCCAGAAGATAGTGTTGCCATGCCTTGAAAGCGGACTTGATTGCTAGGAGTTCTTTGTCCGTGATAGCGTAATTAATTTCCGGGGTGAGAATTATTTTGACCAGAAGGCCACAGGATGCAGCTGGCCAGTTTCTGGGTCCCTCTGTGAAAGGACTGCTCCCATTGCCATGCTGGAAGCATCAGTTTCTACGACATAATGGAGGTCTGGATGCGGGTGCCGCAGGATTGGAGCTGAGGTGAACCTTTGTTTCAGTTCCTGAAAGGCTCTTTCTGCTTCTTCAGTCCAAGCAAACTTTTTATTGCTTTTTCGTAGCAGTACTGTGATCGGGTGCACAACCTGAGAGAAGTCTGGGATAAACCAGCAGTAAAAGTTTGCAAAGCATAGCATGCTCTGTATCCCCTTCAGAGATGTTGGTGATGGCCATTTTAGAATAGCGTCAACCTTATGTACGTCCATTCTGATGCCTTTTGGCGAAAGGATGAAACCAAGGAATTCTACTTCGGTGACGTGAAAAAACATTTCTCCAGCTTTGCATACAAACGATGTTGGCAGAGCTTGGTGAGGACTGAACGAACATGCCTGATATGATCTTGTTTTGAGGCTGAGTAGACCAAGATGTCATCAATGTACACTAAGGCGCAAACGTCAATCAGTTCTCTCAAGACATCATTCATGAAATATTAAAACACTGCGGGAGCGTTACATAAGCCAAAAGGCATGACTTGATATTCAAACAAGCCATATTTGGTACGGAAAGCGGTTTTCCACTCATCTCCGCTTCTGACCCGGACCAGGTGTTATGCTCCCCGAAGGTCTAATTTGGTACAGATCTGGGCATCTTTGACTCGGTCTAGCATTTCCGGGATAAGAGGCAAGGGGTAACGGTTCTTCTCGGGTATCTGGTTTAGTGCGCGGTAATTAATACAGTTCCTCAAGTCCCCTTCCTTTTTCAGTACGAAGAGCAAATGACTGGCTGCTGGGGACTTAGATGGGCGTATAAACCCATTTGCAAGGTGCAGGTCTAAATAGGATTTGAGGTGACGGTTTTCTGGTTCGGTAAGAGCGTAGATCCTGCCGCAAGGGATTTGTGCCCCAGGAATAAAGTCAATTTGACAATCATAAGGCCTATGCAAAAGCAATGTGTTAGCCTGGTCTTTTTGGAATACGTCCTGAAAGTCACGATATTCATATGGCAAAGTATTAGTTAATCCCAGAGTAGAGGCTCTAGTATTGGAAGTCTTGGAGACACAGGAGTCGGGTCACGGGTCAGGAGAGTAGCAAGTCAGGGAGCAGTTGCTGGAGAAGGTTAATTTCCGTGCCCGCCAGTCTATCAAAGGGTTGTGAGCTACCAACCATGGCATCCCTAGTATCAACCGGAACTGAGGTGCTTTTATAAGATCGAACGAAATACACTCCCAATGTCCATCCTGGCACAGCAAGGTTACTACTACTGATCACTGGGTTACTGGTCCGGAGGCGATTTCTGTCCCATCCACGGTAGTCACCTTGTCCCTGGTAGACTTAGAACACAAAGGGAGCCCCATCTCTGCTGCCAACTCTTGATCTATATAGTTCCCAACTGCTCCGCTGTCGATGTACACTTCTACGGCATGCATCTTTGACGATTGTTGGTGATTTATTAAGATCACGGGTATCGCAAAGTGTGAGGTCAGTGGCTCTTTCTCTTCACTCGACAAACTGACCTCTACGGTTGCCGAGCTTGGTAGTTTTCCGATTCCTTAACTTCATCCTTTTCTGTGGCCCCGACTGTCCTCCTTGGGGGTTTTATTGGGCAGTCTTTCAGAAAATGTCCTGGTTTTCCACAATACAAACAAAGTTGCTGTTGTCTTCTTTTATCCCGCTCTTGCTTTCTTAATGGAGGTCGTATCCCTCTGATGTTCGTGGGTTCTACGGCGTTGTCTGGCCCTGTGGCGCATTGTCTTTAGGCCGAACCTAAACTACTCGAGAGTCTACTTTGGACCGGTCTGCTTTTCGGTCCTGCAACCGATGGTCTAGCTGCACGACTAGATTTATGAATTCGGTACAGTCTCTGGGGGGATTAACTACCTGGGCCAAGACGTCCTTTAATTCGCCTCGATGGAATAACGTGGTTCTTTTGTTTTCTGGCCACCTGGCTTCAGCAACCAGTCTATTGAAAGTCGCAAAGTATGTTAACAAGTCGTGGTTCTCCTGCCGGAGGGATAAATGTTTGTTATCCACTGCTTGTTCCTCGGTATGGTGAGCAAACAGTTTTTCCATTTCTCTCTGGAACCCCACATAGTCCTGCAACAACGGATCATTATGGGTCACCAACGGCATCGACCAATCTGCTGCACTTCCACTCAAGTATGATAGGATGAAAGCTACCCGAGCTTGGTCATTTGGAAATGCCCCAGGGCGACAAAGGAAGTGAAGACGACACTGATTTATGAATGCTGCATACTTCCGTGGGTCGCCCGAAAACATTTCTGGTGGTGCCAGGGGATTTGTTCCAGGCAGCGTGATCTGTACTGGTGTGGGGGTATAAGAAGGTGGGATAGGATTTTGCATCTGTGGATTTCCTCCAGGCAGAGGAGTCTGCCCTGCCTGGGATTGCAAGAATTGTTTGCTGATTTCGTCGGTGCGCTCCTTGGTCACTATTAGGTCTCTCCAGAGTGCATTAGTCTCTTGTCGGGCTGAATGAACCTCAGCACGAAGGTCCCCCAACAATTGGGCCAATTGGTCGATTTCTGATGTTTCCATGACGCCCAGGTGGATTATTTATGTGAGGCTTCGTGTTCTGTTATGCTCACCTGGTATCCACGGGGATGCCGCAGCCAGTTGGTAGTTGGTACCCTTCCCAATGATTCCCTCGTGTGGTCTCGGTGTCGATGGGATTCCGCCTGGAAATGAAGACTATATTAGGACTGGGCGACCAAGGTAAGTTTTCCCCCACCTCCCTTGTGTTTCCAGCCCCTCCACATTCTCTTCTCACCTGGTTGTCGGCATCGGTGGTCTCTACGTCCTGCTCTCTGGGCAGGGGCGCGTTGTCTTTTGTAGGCGTGGGCGGTCCAGTTACTTCACTGACTGCTGCCCTTGTAGTGTCTTTCAGGTAGGTCCTATTGCGATTGATGGTGTCATAATTCTTGCATGTCTTTTCTCTGTTCTAAATGTCTCTTTTTTTTATCTCCCTAGGAGTGCAGAGTGCCCGCTTGGAGAACTGAATATGCTGGTTCTCACCGGGAGATGATGGCGCGCTATAGCACTATGATGCAGTAAGGAGTCGCTTTGTGTAGCACAGCGATGTCTTGTCTTCACTGACCTGTGCTTTTCTCTTTTCCTAGGTCGCAGTGAGTTCCCAGCGCAGATGGAGTTCCGGAGCTATGCCGGCCGAAAAGCAACCAACCAGGTAAGTCTTTAAGCGCTTTGTGGTTGTAATGTCTCCACTACCTCCTTTAATGATGTCTTTGTCCTTTTCTCAGGTCCTTCGATCCGGGCGGTGAACTCCACCAACAGAGCTGCCCAGGAGCTGCGAGCCGTGAAGGATGAGGAATGCAGGTAAGGCTCTGCTGCTAACGAGGTTCTTAGTTTTTCTGCAGGTCCCGAATTCCCTAGGCTCGTGAGAAAGCTGGAAACGGTGAGCGTCACGTTGCTAGAAGCAAAGTAACGCGAAGCGTGTTGTCTTGTTCGGGTGTGGTTTAAATAGCCACTGTAAAGTAGTCCAGGTAAAGTAGTCCCTAGGCCACCACACCCAAAACACTAGACAGCATAGCTTGGCTCTAGGAATCAAGCTATGTGGATTCCTCCATGTTGGCTGAAAGCCTAAATAAAGTAGTTCCTCAAGCAGATGTCTTTCCTTACTGATAAGCCTGGCGCCAAAGGTGCCAGGACTGGCCCCAAGAGGGCCTGAGAAGTGGATGCCAGGTCTTATTAGTGATCTGAGCCCTGATTCCACCTGGCCAATGGGCTTGACAGGATCAGGGCCGAGGGTCGTGACAATACCTTAAAGTAGGAGCTCAGTTCGGCCCCTCTCTTAATACTGGTCGTTCTAACTTTCTTGGAGAATTTGGGGCAAGCATACCATTCCAAGCATAGGGAATTAAAGTCGCCACCCATTATGATGTCAAAATTGGAATTGACAGCATAAGCCTGGTCAAAGCATAGATCAATATCATCAAATATCTCAGATATTTTGTATTTCAAAGGATTCCAGTACAGATTAGTCACTAGAATGGATTCTGCATCACTCTTTTTCATAGTCAAAAGGACAGCCAACAGATGAATGGATGAATACACCAGTGTTAAATTGCAATCTAAAACATTATTATTAGAAATGGCAAGTCCTCCATAAGGCCTACCTTCCACACCTTTGGTGGCAAGAGATCAATGTGTGCAGTATTCGGGAATAATTAGTGGCTCACTTTTCATAGTTTCCTGAAATAGAATAATAGATGGTAGTTTGTTCTTTTCGTGAGTTGATAACCATATTGGATTATTACTAAAGCCACAAGAATTCCATGAGAGTATGGTAAATACTGACTTCACATTGGTTTATGAGGAGGATAAATGGGCGCTTGCAGCAAATATTGTTTTTAGTAGTGATTCAATCCATGCCATTTCATTGTTGTTACGAGCAATCATCAATAGTTGCGAGATACAGAATTTTTCATTCTTTACGCTAGTGGACATATCATCCTTCATTACATTCACTAAGGGTTCTGAAAACTGATTAGCATATAGGAGTTCCTCTGCTGTCTTTACATCATTGAAAGTGAATAATGAGAATCCCATTTCGGCTATCTCCTTTCTGTAGGACCATATAAGCTTCAATACTTGTTCTGAGAACAAGTGACATGTCATCCGATAATTATTTATTGGGGCAAGTGCGATCTTGTCAATGTTGTTAGAGGCCAAAATTCTCAAGGGAGGAATTGCATAAAGGAAGTCAAGTAGGTATCTGTGATTAATTTGTGAGCTTACTAGAATTTCCCTTTTGTCTTCCAGGCCCATCATGTTTATACCTTTCTTGCTATTTGAATTCATAAGCTTGAGATGTTCGCCGGCACTTTCATTGTATTCCTCTGTCTTTCTAACACCTTGGAGATGATTTACAGAGTTACTCACACTAGGTGTTAACTCTTCTAAATTAAGGACATTCTTCAAGTTAGCTAATATTTCATTATGGCATCTACTTAGAGGTTGAGTCGTTTTTTGCTGATCAGTTGTTGCAGTTCCGGTTGCCAGGGGATTTAATAGCTGTTTAACAATCTCTAGCGCTAAAGTACCTGCCTTTAGAGCATTTACCAAGGATTCCTGATCAAAGCTCTTTATATGTAAACCATTATGCTCTATACTGGAAGCAGGTACATCTGTCCTAGGGACATCTCAACCATTTACTATTTTCGATAAGTCGATATTTGTGCTCTGCATTCCCAGTCCCCCAGCATTTTGAGCAGGAGGCACAGGACCGTTAGCATCCAGATTTGTAAGGGGAATTTGATTAGCCTTTATCGTTTTGTGTGGTAGTTGACTACATTTCCCACCCCCATGAAGAACAATGGAATTGTTATCATTGTTCCTCTCAAATTTTCTGTCATGTTTTATTGGTAGGCTACAATTTTCAGAATATAGTAATGGTAATACCTTTATAGAATTGATCAAGACAGATTGAGAATAGTTGATTGTATCAATGATAGGTTTGGAGGGCAATAGGGACCTATTGGAAGTACATTTCCTCCCATCACTTTGAAAATAATTTGGAAGGATTTTTTGTACCTTCACTACATCTCCTTCAGATTCAATCACAGTAGTGGAAGCCTTTCTAGATTCACACCTAATTGGTGGATTAGAGCACTCTGAGTGAATTTCCACAGTAACTGTATCTTCATTACTGCAAGGAATTGTCGTTAATTTGTTGTCATTTAACGCTAATACCCTGTCACGTTTTGTTCCAAGATGTACTTGACTTTCCTTGGAAAGTTGGGCAACATCAATCGCATCCTCCCCTCCACTATCAGAGACCGCCAAAATCTCTTTTTTTGCTTTTCTCATTTTTTCATTGGCGGATCTCCTTTTTTTCCTGGCACGTTTGATCACACGTTTTTGGTTTTTGCAATATCGTTTAGATGTATAACCTGCATAATTGATGGCGTATTTCTCACATGGTTCCCCATTCTTTTGTTGTTCAATAAAATTGGTTAAAACTGTCAGGCTATCGGCAAGTGCCTCCCTCTTTGGGGTCGGTTCAATGGCCGTAGACGGGCATAGATTATTCCTAAATTCGGCTAGGGAGGAGTTGATTGTCCCTATCTCTAGTAATCCCTTTGGGTGGTAAAGTCTCAAAACCAAGTGTGTTGGCAATGTAAGACTCAATCGATTGTGTTCTTTGTTCATGAGTGATTCTGACTTTTGCCACTTCCACTTTCTTTACACCATACTGGGTCACTTCGAGTGCAAATACGAAACCTTCTAACCTATTTACTTTAGTCATGATATCAATTATGGTATGTTTAATATCTCATAATTCTAAATGGGTGATATCATGACCTTTGTCGATTAAGTCCAGAATCTGAATTATAACAGGAAAGGTAAAAGGTTCCTGTTCTTTTGAAGTAGATGGTACACGGGAGTCGCTACCAGTAATCTGAGAGGAGGGAACACATAACACTGGACTCTGAATAGGTTCATTTTCAGATACTATACAATTCGGGGTATATTATCCCATATAAGCATGCAGAGGTGGACTAGGCGGGTCTAAAAAACCATTTCCATAGCCGAGTTCACTTGGGTCCCGTGTCTTAGGTATCAGTGGGGTTAAAAGACCAATACATAGTCTAATGCGGGCATCAAGTTCTGCCATCACCTTAATATCAAAATCACCACTTGAAGAAGGAGATTCATTGGATGTAGACAAGTGCTCTATAATTGGTATGGTGCCATTCTCATCCTGATCTTTCGAAAGGTTAGCAAACTTTTTTAGCCTTTTGTCGTTGGGTTTACCATTATTAACAAGGCCATCAATGTTTGTTGACAAAGCTTCAGGATCACTAATCGGGTTATTTAAGCTATTATTTGGCTAACTTATAGGAGTCGCCATGACAGTACACTTTGCACTTCTAAGGCCGCTGGCCATACTAACACAAAAAAAAGAAAAATAGGGGATAATTGCCCACAATGTTTATGTACACTGGGAAGGGATTTTACGGGAAAGAGGCAATACAATGAAACACAATATGATGAAATTATAGAAAGGAAAAGAAGGCAGGTAAGTCGTTAGTAGCAGTGCTCACTGTAAGCATTTCTCTATATAGTAGCGTAATACAATATCTCACCCACATTGGGCTTCCTATTTCCATGCAGCATTTTAATCAAAGAAATACCAACTTATCATCCCGACTAAGTGGTCACACAGCATCTCTTATTACCTTAATATGGTGTTCCAAACAACAAACTCTGAGCATTTTTACTGCAAAAACATTATAATCTAACAGTAACCGTGGTATGCGTTTGATCACCTGCCCACCCGAACAGCCAAACAGCACTTGCAGGCACTTCGTGTGTGCGCGTCCCCGTGCTGTTATGTAGGCTGTCGGGCGCAGGCAGTGGGCGGTGCGATTCACACACGTTAAATTGTAAGCAGGAGCCGATGACACACTCCTTATTATGGCTTGATGGCAGGTTTGCAAAAGTGCTTCCTCTTGCCGACGCCGTTTTAAAAGCACAAAAGAGCAGCTTCAGGAGCAGAAACAACAAGGATTCACTGAGTTAGCCCAGCCAAACAGCACTCGCAGCTTCTTCTTTGTAGCTGACCTTGCTGGCTGTTCTCTTCCATGGAACTCTAAAGGGGAGTGAAGGTGCTTTGGTTTCTTCATCTAGATATTCATGAATAGGCCTTGTCTTCTGGTCCTGCACCACGTGTGAGGACCACGATTTTGTCCATTCTGTCCTTTTATTTAGTGCTATTTGATTCAATTATACTTTGATTGTACAACACTTGGCACTCGCAAATGTTCACTCCTTTGCTAATCTAAGAGAAATGTTCCTACGTACATGGATTATGTTCGTTGACTCCTTTCGTGCTTTGAAATTATGCTCTTGCTGCGTCATCCTTCATCCTGAGCCCAACAACTCTGCTTTGTTCTGCACGATCCTATATTCCAACGCCTGTCAGCTCTGCAGCTTTGGTTTTTCTCTTCAAGGCTTCTTGTTTACTAATATTGATGCCAACATCCATCTTCTCGACATGGCTGCTTTACCTGTGTTCTATTTCCAACATCTGCAAGCTTCTATATGTCTCATCTACCTTTGTGTTTCTGCATATATACATGTACTGCATCGCTGGTAATTTTTCTTCTCAGTGCATATGGTTTGCTTTATATCCGCATATATGTTTACTCTGTCACCTAAGTTGCATCTTCATTCTTTAGTTTGTTCACACATAAGCTTCAGTGCGTTCATGTATCTTCTTTTCTTCATGACATCACTTCTCATCTGTCAGACTTCCCTTATAGATCTTCTATGTTCAGTGGTGTATGGGGGTGCACTTCTACCTCCTCAGTTCGAGGGGACATTCGATATGGTTGTCTGAGTGCATAACGTCTTTCATACCTAGGATGCAATATCGGAATTATACCAGGTGTCAAACACATTGCTTTCTTGCTGTTCATCCAGTATGACAGAGGTGAGGGGGTGGGCTCTATAAGTGACATATATGTCTGCTCATCTACACACCCATTAAAAACATGTAAGCGCATCACGTAAGAAGCGCTCATGGATCCCCTGCTCCTTCTGCTTCTTTTTAATGGCGTCCCCCTGATAACACGTGCCCCATCCACTCACTTAAAGGGATAGACACTGACTGGTGTATCATGACCAGCATCATGAATGTCTGCTGTTTCCTCCCACAAAAATCACACAAGCGAGACTCTTGCAGAATCTGCTTTCAGGCACTCCCTTCTCCTACTCTCATGTGTCACTCAGTTGAAGAAATGGACATTGACTGTAGTGTATCACCCACCTGCCAAAATCTGCTGCTCTGCCCAACAAATATCACATGATCATGACCCCTGCACAAGATGTTCTCAGCTTCCCTTCTCCTCTAATCCTCTTCACATTTGTCACCATAAGGCAAATATCTATTCCCTTCATGTCAATAGACAGACACCTTCTGGTTTATCGTCCACATACCTGAACCTCTGCTGCGTCCTACCACAAAAATCCCACAAATGTGATTCTCACACAACCTCTTAATGATATCATGCATCTCCTGCGCCTCCATCCAGGTTTCACCTAACTGCACATATCTCTTTTTCTCGCTCCAAGAGACAGACAAAGACTGGTGTGACAGCTGCTTTCTGAACACCTGTAGCTTCCTCCCACAAAATTCACACAAGCTTGACTCTCGCACAAGCTGCCCTTATGGATTGTCTGCGTCTCCTGCTCCTTCTCCAAGGTATCAACAGATGGCACTTGTCTCATTCACTTTAGGAAATAGACACTGACTGGTGTGTCAACTGCCTGCCACCTTCTCCTTCTCCCTGGTATTACTCTATGGAATGTATCTCTTCCTCTCACTTCAAGAGACAGACACTAATTGGTGTGTCATATGCCTCCATCATGATCCGAACAAGAAATCGAAAACTAATAACCGCTAAGGTAAACTAAAATGGACAAACAAAACAGAATGAGTAAAAAAGGACCAACGCAGTGAAGTGGATAAAAAGAATAAGTTATATGAGAGCAGTAAAGTGGTTGTAATGAATGATATGGATGAAATAAATGTAATGGACAAGAGGATCAAAGTGGACGAGAGGAATAAAGTGGATAACAAAAATTCACTAGCCTAAACTACTAGATCATAAATAATCAATAACATAAATAACAATCCAACATCAAGATCCGAGCGAGAAATCGAAAACTAATAACCTCTAATGTAAACTAAAAAGGACAAACAGAATAGATTGAGTAAGGTGGATCAAAGCAGCAAAGTGGATAAAAAGAATTAATTGTATGAATGCAGCAAAGTGGTTGAAATTAATGAAATAGATGGAATGGACGAGAGGAACAAAATAGAGGAGAGGAATAAAGTGGAGAGTATGGAAAGATGAATACATGATACGGACGTGTGCACAGAGTACACAGAACTGGTAGAGTGCATGAACAGATAGATGGCATGGAATGTAAGAGTGCATGGTATAAATGGAATAGACGCTTCAAGTGCATGAGACGGATGTAGTGCATGGGACAGATCGAGAATATGGGACGGATCGGGTGCGTGCGACAAGTGACATGAGTTGAACCGATAATGCATAATGAATGGATGAAGTGAGTGGAGCGGATGAATGTCGGTGGAGCGGATGAATGTCAGCAGAGAGGATGAAGTGTGTAGAGCGGATGAGAGCGTAGGACGGATGAGAGCGTAGAACGGATGAGAGCATGGGGCGGATGAGAGCATAGAGCGGATGAAATCGCAGAATGAATGAGAGCGTGGAGCACATGTAGGGTGTGATGCGGATGGAGGGTGTGGAGTGGATGATAGCATGGAGCGGATGTAGGGTGTAGAGCAGATATTGGATGTTGAGGGGATGTAGGGTGTGGGGGTGTTGAACGGATGCAGGGTCCGGAGCAGTGTAGAGTGTGGAGCGGGTGTAGAGAGTGGAGCAGGTGTAGAGTGTGGATTAGGTGTAGAGTGTGGTGCGGGTGTAGAGTGTGGAGCAAATGGGTGATGTATGTGACGGAACTGATGATGTAATTGGACGGAACGGCTCTAGTATGTTGAATAGAACAGATGAAGAGTATGGAGTGGGTGTAGTGTGTGGAGCGAACAGGAGATGCATGTGGATGGAACGGATGATGTATCTGGAAGGAACGGGTCAAGTATGCGGATGGAAGGGGTGATGTATCTGGAAGGAACGGGTCAAGGATGTGGATGGAATGGGTGAAGTATGTCGATGTGTGGAACGGGTGAAGAATGTGGATGGAACAGACCAAGTATGTGGTTGGAACGGTTCAAGTATGTGGATGGAACAGGTGATGTGGACGGATCAAATGGATGACGTTGATGGATGGTACGGGTGAAGTATGTGGAAGGACGGATGAAGTATGTGGAAGGATCGGGGGAAATAGATGGATGGAACAGGTGAAGTATGTGGATGGAACGTGTGAAGTATGTGGATAGAACAGTGAAGTGTGTGGATGGAACAGGTGAAGTATGTGGATGGAACGGGTGAAGTATACGGATAGAACAGATGAAGTACGTAGATGGAACAGACGAAGTATGGGGCTGTAACCAGGAAGTATGTGGGTGGAACGGATTTAGTGGGAGAAACGGGTGTAGTGGGTGAAATGGGTGGAGTGGGTGGAATGGGTGGAGTGGGTGGAGTGGGTGGAACGGGTGGAGTAGGGTGGAACAGGTGGAAAGGGTGGAATGGGTGGAGAGGGTGAAACAGGTGGTGTGGGTGGAACGGGTGAAGTGTGCAGACCGGATGAAGTGTGTGGATGAAACGGATGAAGTAGGTGGATGAACAGATGAAGTAGATGGATCAGGTGAACTGGGTGGATCAGGTGAACTGGGTGGAACCGGTGAAGTGGCTTGAACCAGTGAAGTGGGTGGAACCAGTGAAGTGGATGGGATATGTGAAATAGATTAAGTGGATGGAACGGATGAAGTAGGTGGATGGACCGGATGAAGTAGGCAATACGTGGGAACCAGGAAGTACGTGAATGGAATGGGGGAAATGGATGAAATGGGTGGAGTGGGTGCAACGGGCGGAACCGGTGAAGCAGATGAACCGAAAGAAGTGTGTGGACAAAACGGGTGAAGTGTGTAGAACAGATGAAGTAGGTGGACGAACGGTTGAAGTATGTAGCGGAAAGGGTGAAATGGGTGGAACCAGTGAGGTGGATGGAACCAGTAAAGTGGATGGTCCCGGAGAAGTGGTTGTAACCGGTGAAGTGGGTGGAATCCAGGTGAAATGGGTGGAAGGGGTCAAGGGGGTGGAACATGTGAAGTGGTGGAACGGAGGAACTGCGTGGATTAAACGGTGAAGAGGGTGGAACGGATGAAGTGGGTGGATGAACGGATGACGTATGTGGATGACCAAATGACATATGTGGATGGCACGGCGAAACTGGGTATATGAATCGGGTCAGGAGGTGGATGGATGATGCATTGAGAACAGATAACATGGAAATTAGCAGATCGGATGATGAAGCGATAACATGTATAGATCGGACCAAGTGCATTGATTAAAAGGAATACATAGAACTGATCGAACTGATTTTTTGCTTAGAACTGAGCGAGTACATACAACGGATGGAATGCACGGAACAGACAGAGAGCACTGAACGGACACCCACAAATAATGATTCGACGGCATGGAACGATCTGTAGTGCTTAAAACAACCAAAGTACATAGACTGGCTAGAATGCATAGAATGGTTGGAGTGCATAGAATGGTTGGAGTGCATAAAATGGTTGGAGTGCATAGAATGGTTGGAGTGCATAGAGTGGTGGGAGTGCATAGAATGGTGGGAGTGCATGGAACGACCGAAGTGCATGGAACTACTTGGAATGTGCCTGATCTCATGACAAACCACCTTATCACATCTGCACGCTTACTCTCTTCTCTACACCACCACTCAACTAGAACACAGCGGTACTATGACACCATTCGGTTTAGATGTTCTTATACCATCACTTGCCTCATACTCCCCATCATCCTATCTAAACACAGCTGGTTTCACACCCTCCAGCCTAGGCATTCTCCTCAGGCCTAACTCAGCCAAAATCGGTCTGGATATCAACCTGCCAGAACTAACACATACTCTTGATCTCCCAACCACCACACCTATTGCTAAGAAGCAGCTATCACAGGAATGCAACACGGCTGCACACATACCCGGTGCTTACACGCACCTTATGACTCTCTCTCTCTCTCTCACTACTGACTTGAACTTCAGTTCCTGAGGGCGTTCAACCTCCCAGCGCCTTGAGATCATACCAATGGTACATAAGGCGCTATATAAATGCAAAATAACATAACATAACATAACTTCAATAGATGTACACTGGCTGAGGTATAGCACCCACCTCACCAAATCCCTGCTGCTTCTTCCCAGAAAATATCCAAAGGCTACCCACAGAGATGCTATGCTCATTCTGCTCCTCATCCTAGGTAACACCTGAGGGCATGTACCTCTTTCACTCACTTCATGAGAAGGGCACTGACTGGTTTATCACACTCCTCAATGATTATCTGCTGCTTCCTTCCACAAAAATCACACAGCAGTGAGTCTCACAGGAGGTTCCCTCAGAGAGAATTCCCTGCTCCTCTGATTCCTCTTGCCAAGTTTCACCAAATGACACCCGTTGCATCCACTTACTTTAAGAAATGTACACTGATTGTGGTGTGTCACCTGCCTCATGAACCTTTGCTAATTCATCCAACAAAATTCACACAAGCATCATTCTTCCCCGAACTGCCTTTAGGGATACCCTGATCTTCCTCTCAGATGTCATCTGATGGCATGTGTTTCATGAACTCACTTCAAGGGACTTACACTGAATATTCAATAACACCTACCTTCCAGAATCTCTGCTTTTTCTCCCACAAAAGTCATGTGACAGTGATTCCCACACATACTCTTTTGCTTCTGTGCTTCCTCACAGTTGTTACATGATGCCCCATTCCTCATCCACTAACTTCAAAGACAAACACCACCTGTTGTGTGTCAACCCCCTGCCTCAGTCTCTGATCCTTCTTTCCCAAAACTTCAGGCTAGTGGATTCTTGAAAAAGCTGCTTTCAGCAATGTCTTGCTCCTCCTACTCCTCCTTCTCCCAGGTGTCATCCAATGGCACGTGTCTCATCCACGTACTTTACGAGATTGAACAAATGCTGACTGTGAAGTATCAACTGTCCCCCTGAATCTCTCCTGCTTCCTGTAAAAACAATCACATGAGTGTGACTCTTGCATAAGTTGCCCTCAAATATTTCATCTCTGGCTCCTTACTGTGAAGCACAAGCTATGCACATTTTCCTTTTCTCATGGCACCTGTGTCGCTCACATTCACTCAGTCACAGAAGGCCTGGTTTTCTCTCCTGCCACAAAACATTACTGCAATGTCCTACAGTAGGTGTCACACAAAATCAAAGTCACACACATATGTCTCTCAGAGTGACCCAAGATGCACTAACCTGTATGGTTCCCTATCCCTAAATTCATACCAGAAGGCACCTTTGCTGTTTGTCCATTCAAAATCACTGAAAGTGTCACACAGTACTGTGTAAGAAAATCTTTCTTAAGCCTAACTCTCAGAGTCCCGATACACTCACTACCTCTTTCTGCCCTTCTTCCTACTCAACTACTCTACTCCAACTATGCGTCTCTTGTTAGGCCATGCAGTGGAACTTGGTTGGACCTCTTAAAAAGTTACTGAGTTTAAGATGATTCAATATTCTCATCATACAGTTTGTCCGAGCCTTACCATAACACTTTACTTTTAATGGATATTTCTTATAAGCATTATGCAAATAATGGGGCTATCCGCCTAAGCATCTGACACATTACTATAAGCTGTGTTCACCATCAAACTGACGACATACAAATAAAGTAAGCAGGGAACATAGGGTCCCTTCAACCCTCCAGTAATCTCCAGTTTGAGGAGTTCATAAAAAGGTGTCACCTTCCAAAGCATGGTGCCAATGACAAATTCGGTTTTATACATTTCAGTTTGTCAAATATTTTAAAGTATCTAATTTTCCTTGTAGATTTCTTTGATCTTCTCTTACATCATATTTAACTAAAATATCCTTCACATTTTCTTAAAAATGTAGCACCATATTCTATTTTAACTGTAAAGGGAAATAAAATGTAATGTTATTTCAATTCCACACTGTATTTACTAATGGAAATATTGCTTATCGAATGATCATTAATAATATATTTTCTTTACCAAATACATTTTTCCTGCAAACGTGCCATGCGATAGAAAAAGAAGGTAAACTTTAATCATGTCTGACTTTTGCCAGTACCCTCCTACCACCCGCAACTGTGACAAGATGTTTTTTTGGACAGGTTAATGTCCAACATGTTTATCAATGGCAGTACCTTAATAAGTGACACAGAGCTATGGCTCACACAATATCTGGCTTCCTCAGTGCGCCATAAAACAGAATAGAGATCGCGCATGAGGGGGAATAAAAGGTTTTACTACAAGATGTTGAACATGTGACATAGTCGCCATTGTGCTGTGCCACAAAACCAAACCCAATGCACTGCCACTGCCATGTAGTCAGTGCTTTGGCTGCTCATCCACATATCTATTATGAAGTGGCATTTCCTATTCTATGACCTGCCAAATGTCTTTCTCACCACAAGAACTATACATAATAAAATTCAGGCATAGCCTTGCATGCACATTAATTCTGGCTGGGAATATGCCAGCAAGCATCAGCTCTCTAAAACCTTTGTTCTAAAAAATGATGTATAAAGAAGGGACATTGTCAGCATTATCACCACGTTGGCATTCATCTGTACCCATTAATTGTTATGATGATATTTCTGTCACTGGACTGGTGCATTCCCCTTATTCTCCTGAAGCTACTATAGCTATGCTTGCTATTGGGAGTACTTGCTGCTGGCTTAACACACCTCCTGTTTCTGGGGTGACAGTGTGGGGCAGTGCCAACATTCTTCTGGCTGTAAATTGATTCCTGTTGGGCAATGACAGGAGGAGAGTAAATATGGTGTTCCACAAGGCACACACATGCCACTGGTTGCTGTGATGGTCTGGTTCGTCCTGTCACTGCTTGGTGGTAATTTACCCCACTGACACTTTGGGGTATCTAACTCGGTGTTGCACGCAGAGTGAAGACAGGATGTGTGGTTTGTGGAATATCTACACAGTGAATGAATGCAGGCGTTGTGCTGGCAAGTGCTGTTTCAGAGATGTTTTGCTCCTCTAGTAGGTCCTCTGGCACACTGCTGGAGCTGGGTTTGGACTCAGTATCAGTTTTTACAGTTATATTTCTACACCTGTGACAGAAAGCCATCTGTGAGGGTGGAGTGGCCGGATCATTTGGGGTTTGTAATACAAAGTGATGCTGGTAATTCTATTTCAGAAAGTGTGATCTGCTAATTAGACCTCACTTTCATAATTCTTCAGGCTGCATAGTGCAAACATGGAACTAAGCTGGGACTGTCTACTGACACTCCTAGCAGCTTTCTTGTGATATTGTAAGATAGCAGTTACAGAGTAACATTTGCAGTCCTGCAAACACCCAACTAAAACCCAAAGCTCCAACAGCCAGGGGCTTCATTTAATCACTGGCAACACAGATCTAAATGATAAATAATTGTGTACCCCAAAAAGCAGGTGGCACTTTAGTAAACAAATGCCATGGTCTATCGGAATACAGAATTATTAAGGGCAAAACAATTTGGTAATTGTATTGCCAGTTTGTATTCTAGTGACTTATTCAACTCACATATGTGTATCAGCTCTCTGGAGCTGGGTTTCAACCAAAACCAACAATTTCTTTCTCTCTAGGAAGGCTTGCCACATTCCAGGAGGACAGGAAATATCCCCAGGGAGTTATCTGGGAACAAGTGCTTGAAAGGTGGTGGTGGTGAAGCCCGAGTGTGGAGTAAAGGGCGGTGCTTTTCGTTTTGTCTGCGCTGTTTGAGCACCTGTTTGGCTCTGGTTGGCGAGGGGCGTATGGACTAATATCATGGAAAACGAGCGCAGCAAATCCGTGATTTAGTGGGGTGGCACTGCACTTTTGAAGCTGCAAAAGGAGCAGAGTGTGTGCCGCTTATAAACTTTTTGCCGCCCTTATTAAAAGCTTCTATTAAAGCCTGGAATGAGAAAAGGAGAAAAGGGCGGAAGCACTCAAAAGTGCTGTTCAGCTACCGTGTCGTGCTGAAGCGCTGAACCGTGACTGCTGGACTGCTGGACCAAAACAGGCACAGCCAGAGAAGGTAGGATTTTAATATATTTTCACCGAAGCAGATCTAGATGTAAGCGGGAGACTGCGGGAGGTATCTCCTTTGATCCCGCTGCACCATACTAATAGAACAGATTGGAACAGAAACTGTTAAAAGTTTGTCTGATCACAGTGACTGCTGCCTCTGTGAATGATAAACGTCCTTCCGCTCCCTCTTCTTTCATTTTTTCTTTTTCCTTTTTGCATCGTAAGGAAACAATATCATAAGAGGTGTCTACTCGAAATACAATTCAGATCATAGCAAGCGCCCGTAGATACAAAACCTAGCTGGTTGGGTACGGATGGTAAATCTCCCTCATTTCAGCTGAAAATAGCACCAGGACCCAATAACAGCTAACGAGAGAGTGGGAGAAATATCCATCATGTTTAGTTTCTGCTTCTGTGAGCACTGTCTGGACCTCACCCACTTAAAGAGGTAATCCACTCGGATGACAGCAATGAGACTGCGAAGCACAAAAGAAATGGAGGGAGAGAAAGATGGGTCATATTTGGCGGAGGACCAAGTTGACGATGTAATCATCAAGCAGCAAATCCCAAATGTTGTACACTTAAATACACCAGAACAAATCCAGGTCCAAATACATGCTGAAGAAATAAATGAAAACATGGCACATATGAGCACAGAAAAAACCCATGTACTATACTGACATATAAATGGAAACGGGGATTAGAATACACTATAACAACAAAGAAGATTCAGCAAAAAATTAAGAACCATTTTGGCAAAAAAAGACACAAGAGCCATAGTGATGCGGAAGGAGAATCACTCATATGTTGGGAAAACCCACAATCCCCCCAAGTTCCACTATCAAGCACAGAAATTCCTTTGTTGCTTGAAAAGACAGGGATTGGTCTCTGTATGATAGCAGAGGAAGAAATAATATCATCCCCAAATCCGTATGAGAACGTAAGAGATTCAAAAAACTCAGTTGTGAGTGAAGATTCTATGGAAAAGATAGATCCTAAAACAGATACACTAAAAGCACTGAACTTTGTTCTGAATTCATTAGTATCAGTTTTTGAAATGCTCAAGATGGAGGTACAGACACAAACTGGTACACTGTTAGAAGTCACAAAAGAAGTAACATTGTGTGAATCAACATTGGTGGGATTAGTGACCGCCATTAATAAGTCAATTAGAAGAACCGGACAGCAAGATATTGGAAGAGACTCTAAATCTTCTCAGAGGAAATCTAATGGTGGACGCACCAAATCGAGGAAATGAAAACACTCAGGAGTCTTTATTTGATGATACACCACTGTCAGATTCTGTATTAGAAGAATTTGGGAGGCTAGCCAATATAGTGGATGAAAAAGTGGAAATTATTGAGGTGACAGCCAAAAGTAACTGTGAAACCTCTATAGAAAAGCAAATAGATCTACCCCTTGACTGGCTACCCCGACACAGTCAAACTTCAAGGGGGAGGAGAAAATTGAGAAAATGCCAGGCGGAGTAAGAAAGGATGAAAAGAAACATAAAGAATAAAAACATGATGGAAAACCAAAAAATCAACCAATTCCAATAAGAACCAAAATAAATGAGGAAATGGGAAAAACAAATAATGGATCTCGAGAAGTAATGGATACCCACGAGAAAAATGCAAAATGTGAAAACAAGAAAAATAAAAATAAAAACACAAAGAACAGTGGAAAGATCAATTCAGATATTGCAAAGGAATTAGGAGAAACCATCACACCACAGAAAATTAGCATCGGACTGCAAACTGATGGTAAACCAAGATGTAGAAGTAAACCGAGAAGTGATACAGAACAGAGCATTGTAGAGGACCCAAATAACTCAAACAACGCGGAGAGCCTAAAAAAAGCTACAAAAGCTCTCTAAAAAAACTCTATACCAAATGCAATTCAATGGGCACCAATTTCTTTACAAAAAGGCCCAAAATCAAAGGAAAAAAATAATATATCCTCTAACCCCTTACGGGCACATGATGATCTAAAGGTAAAAATAGCCCCAATTTTTTCAGCATCAAAGAACAATGGGGAGGGGAGATATGGCTATTGATAAAACACACATGTTGGATACAATTACAGATCCTATGAAAACACATCAATTGGAAACAGATACGGTACAAAATGGACAAGGAAAATGTGTGTCTTTAAATGATCAAGACAAACAAGAGTTCTCTAATCAGGCAGTAAAAGCCATGCCAAAAAATATGGAGAGTCCAAACGTGAACAATTCCAAGGATTATGTAATTCCCGGAATCTGGCTAAGACTTTGCTCTAATACAAGACAGCACAAATCTTTAAGCCGCTCGGTTATACTAGGTATAACAAAGAAAGTAAGAAACCCTTATTTCTTTTCATCGGAAGATATAGACAGCGTAATATTCCCAATGTCACAGGACCCCTTTTTTGTAGAACTAGTACTTAGTTCATCTAATGCAACGAAAGCTCTGCTCAAAGAATAAAGAGAATTAGAAACCCATGGACTTGAAATTTCAGTCAGTGGCTCTGAAAATGCCACTATTAAGGACATAATTTCTATGGAAACTTCTGATTCAAATCAGGAGAAAGAGAAGATCTCAAATGCACTGAAACTTAGTAAGGGGGGAACCGCAGAACAAGAATTGAAAATACAAGAAAATGCACTTTCCCACCTCCCAGAGATCCTCTCTCAAATACTTCAGAAACTAGGTTTAGGCTCGCAGCAACTTTAGAAAAGAGAGCCTAAATGTGATCTGTTGGAACTCGCGGGGTCCCAGTAACATTAAAGCCAAAAACATGCGGGCACATTTTTTTACTCATGGAGATATTGGCCGTCATTACAACCTTGGCGGAGGACCATGGTGCTATTAGCACCATGGTCCATGCAGCTAAGGTTACGATTCCGCCAAGGTGGATGGCAGAATTACCGCCCCATTCCAAGGTGAGTGGGGCAGTAATTCCCCATTCACCATTTGCCCTTCCCCATTCCCATTTTTGCCCCCATAGGGCATAATGGGAATGGGGAAGGCGCTAATTACGGCACCGTAAATTACCTTTGCGGGTTGGATTTTTAACGCCTGCTAAAAGCAAAGGGACACTTGTAATCAGGCGTTAAGGGTTAACGGCGCCGACGGCACCGTTAAACCCTTAACGCCTGAGTTGTAATGAGGGCCATTATCTTACTACAAGAAACGTGGTTAGTAAATCCATTTAACATTGAAGGGTATACAGTATTGCGCCTTTCAGCATCACAAAGGGCACAGGGAAGACCATCAGGTGGCCTTCTCATGGCCTTAAAAAATCAAATATTCAAAAGCATAGTCCCAATATGGGAAAACCACATAGGTTTTCAAGCATGCAAAGCACATACAGTCCAAGAGGGTAAGCCCTCAATATGGAATTCTTTTAATATTTACTGGAACCCTGCTACCTCAAAACTGATAAATTTTTTAGAAAATCTAGGCCTTCTTCCTAGACCTGCAGTCACATCATTCTAGCTGGAGATTTCAATACAAATTGTATTCAGCTGAAAGAAAATACCCTGAAATGTCCCATAAACGAGAAATCAAGAAGGGGAAGAATGTGGCTAGAATTCATGAAACACTGGGATTTGAAAATGGTCAATGGATCCATAGGTGTAGCCCAAGAATTAGCTACGACATGGCATAGAGGAAATCTGCCTCCACCCTGGACTACATCTTTGTTTCTCAGAGATTATTTACATCCTCCTTAGTCCTTGAAATAAAGCAACACGGGGCCAGTGATCATAGTAGATTGCAGCTTACTTTTCCTAATATTCTTAGTTCTATACTAAACTTAAATAATCAGAACCTTCAGAATATGAAAGCTATGGTGAGGGTTGTGAAATATAAAAGTGGAGGATTAAAGCTCAATAAACAATTTTAAAAAATCCCAAACTACATCTGGGAATCAGAATGCAACCCACACAGATTTACCAATTTTCTCTGGGAAACCTTAGCCCCGAGTGAACTAACAGGCATAGAGAAACTAAAACCTTTACATGCATTCGATGATGCAACTCAAAAGAAAAAAAGGGAACATAGTAAAGCCATAAGAGAAATTAGAGCATAAGGGTTTTCGGATGAGGTATATGAAATGGAATTAAAAAACGAAGAAACCACTTATAGATCTCGGTCATACCACCATCAAAAGCCCGGTTTCAAGAAGATGGGGAGTATGTCTTAAAAACCCTCATAGAACATAGCTCAAAAAATGTCTGAGCAACGATTAGTCACTTAGAGGGGGGAACAGGCAACTCTTTATGCAATCTAGTTTCAGAAGAGGGCTGAGTAGAATATTTAACAGAAACCTTTAGAAGTCAAAATACCCAACAATTCCTGCTAAATCCAAAAACACCCTGGAAACTAGATTTTGAGGATAAAGACATTCAGGAGATCATAATTAATGCCTCAATCTCTAAAGCAGCAGGCCTGAATGGCCTAACTTATCAAACACTTAAAAAAGAACCAGAATTATGGTCACAATTATTGTCATGTCTTTTCAGAGAAATTCTGAGGAAGCGAGCAGTTCCAATATCTTGGAAAACAGCGTTGGTGATACCACTCTTCAAAAATGGAGATCTTCGAGCAGCGGCCAATTATAGACCAATAGCCCTGCTCGACATAGAAAGCAACATTTTTATGAAGCTCCTCCTAAACTGTATTCTACATTGGGTAGAAGAACATGAAATACTCTCACGTTACCAAACAGGCTTCAGAAAGGGAATGTCGACAACAATAAATGGTTTTTCGGTAAACATGTTAAATGAACAGACAAAAAGAGACCATTCTCCCCCTTTAAACGGAGCATGGATTGATCTGTCAAAAGCTTTTGACCAAGTTGAAAGAGTTTTACTATGGCAAAAACTGCATAGTTGGGGTATACCGGAAACACTGTTGTCTATACTGCATAAAAACACCTTAGAGTCCGTTTGGATGAAACAGGCCATTTGTCTGAACTCATAGAGGTAAATAGAGGAGTAAAACAGGGTTGTCTGGGAGCACCACTCTTCTTTAATCTCTTATGTCAGACATAGGACCCTTTATAGAATCATCAGCGTTAGCCAGCACCATTTTGAATGGGAGGAAGATCTGCTGGTTGGCCTATGCTGATGATATAGTTCTTTTAGATAGAACACCAATAGGACTTCAGCGATTGCTAACGAGAATGGATGAGTATGCAAAGATCAACGGACTCTCAATTAACCCAGCCAAAACAAATATTTTTATTTTTAAACATCCGCAGAAAAAAGTGAAATTTAATAGCTGGAAACTAGGTGGAGAGCAAGTTAAAGTGGTAGACAGGGTAAAGTATTTGGGTTATAACATACACGCTAATACTGCCTTATATAAGGTAGAGGGTGAAATGACGGCTAAGATAATCCAAGCAGCATCACAAATGATTAAATTAAACCACAAGCTCTGTAAATTTTCCATCCTACCACTAGTGAGATATTATTTAGCCAAAGAAGTACCATTAATATTATACGGTTTAGAAGCAAGACCAAGTTTATGGTCTACAAACTGGGAGCTCTTTGAGGGGCGATTATGGAAAAAAGCCCTAGGTCTCCAAAATTGTACACCCATAGGCAGTCTGAGATTTGAACTAGGACTCAAGTCCTTAAGATGCATGGCTAACTGGAAACTAACGGCCTTATACAGAGAGATAAACATAGGAAAAGAAACCAGTCTTTATAGTGACATCAGAAAGCATATGATAAACTGCAAATCAGATATCCTCTCGGCCCTAAGGGAGAAAGTAATGAAAGTACTTGCTAAAATTGAACTTGATATAGAAACATTGGTCTCAAACCCACTCAAAGTTAAAAAAGAACGTGAAGTCCTAGACTGGATAGAGACCATAGAAAAAGTAAGAAAGCTTCCAGTAGCAAACCCATTTTTAATGGGAGAAAAGAAACTTGGGTGTCTCTCAAAATATTTGATGAAATCCCCAGATAGGAAACTTTGCACAAACATTCTCAGAATGAGACTAAATCTAGTTTGTTGTGGGGAAGTGCTGGAAAAACAAAATCAGGGACATAGGGCCAAGAGGTTATATTCGATCTGTATAAACCCAGCCAAACAGACACTAAGGCACCTGCTAATGGACTGCGAAGTTTCATGGGAACATCGCTTCAGACTTTTTAGAAATTTTCTACGAAAAGAAATTGACATCAATTCAGAATTTCTGTGGGATAGAATCACTTCAGACTCAAACATTACACTCACTGCAGCCGCAATTCAGGCGCTAATAAACTGTGAAATTGATGTCTAGAGGTATCTCAATGTGAAAGGGAAGCGTGGATCGATCTGCTCACAGAATATGTGTCACCAGTAAAAGGGCTGGGGAGCAAAGCGGGATTGGAAAGACAAGTGCTCTTGTTGAGTAATCTTACTGGCTGGAACATTTTAATGGCCAAATTGGGCTGGTTGTATTGTATATTTTAATGTATGTGAATTAGTTTGTTGTTTTTTTTTAATGTTTTGTAAAGACTCATTGAGTCATAAAGAAATTTAAAAAAAATAGATGGTTACTACTAGGACAATGGAGAGATCATGCCGGGGTGGTATTTACTGGATCCTCATGAATACAGGCAGACAGGGGAAAGGGAGGAGTTAGAGTTGCCCAGGAAAGTATTTGCACCATCTAGTCATTTATTAGGTCACGCACATTTCCTGTGCCTCTGTCACACTTCCTCCAGAAAAATTACTCCAACATCAAATACTCTTGTCCCAACAGTCAGGATTAGACCCTTACAGAAGTCATGAAATGGAAGTGCCCCCCGACAGTTGAAACATCTTTCAATAAGTTTTAGACAGCAGAAGAAGTGTTATGGGGGTATAGGCTATTCAATGCCCTCTGCCATAGAAGTGAAGATAAAGACTAAAAAGAAGGATGTAATACCCTTCTCTCTTCCATCCAAGAGGACTATTTGTGGTGAATGGCTGTTTGGGCAAGTCCAAATTCTGCTTGAACATTGGTCTAGAATCCTGATCAGTGGAGGTAACTGGCACGCCCTTGGAGCATCAAGAACTCCTTCCTGACCACGGAAGCCAAATTGTTGTTGCCCCTCCCACCTTGGTTGGCACAGGCTCCTGATTCTTGATAACAGGTAACCTTGAGGCAGCCAATGGGGGTTAGAGGGTTAGGGAGAAGTTGTGGATAGGGAAGTGGTAGCAAGGAAAACCAGGTAGAGGGTTAGGGTACTGGTAATGGATGGGCATTGGTGTTTTAGGAAAGAGATAAACACAACAAAAATCACCTTGCGAGGCCCATCCAGAATGGCTTTCTTCCTCTCCTTAGCAATGCCCTCCTTAATTAGGGATTCATTGCACCTGTAATCATCCTCCTGACCTTGCTGAGCACACTCCTTCTTGAATTCAGAGTATGCCTCTCCCAAACTCCTATCTCACCATGACATTCATATGGCAAGCAACAAACATGACATATTGCAAGCAACATACATGGAAACATCTCAGTAGTCATGAGGACTAAGTGTATGATCAATTAACCCAAAAACAGTGACATGACATTCAGTGTGATAATGTTAGCACATGAAACAATGACGTAAGCTTGGCATGACGAAGGAACTCCTGAATATGTGTGCCTGTGGAGTAATCCAAGGGTCATGTACTCCTCTCAATAGAAACAGAAATGCAGTTCCAGCAGCAGTGAGTTCAGTGTACAAACAGCGATGAACAAGCGTAAGCAGATCAAATACACATTTTCCCAGTCAGAGTTCTTTGCTAGAGTTCTGTCATTTGCATGCTCTGTTCACATTTTACCAGAACATTATAGCTGAGTAAAAAGCACAGGGCAATTAAGCGTGCGTAACCTTAACCTTAACCTCACTGATGCGAGCTAGCCCGCAGAGTGTGGGAGCAGCAGCGAGGAAGGAATTATGTAGTTTAGTGGCTTGCCTCACTCTTTTGCCTTGTTGCCACCATGCGCTGACCTCCTTCCTCCTCAAGCGGACACTCCACCACGATCTTCCCCGGCCGTGCCTGCAGTAGTCAAAATCACAAGCAAGCTGCATTGGGCCCAGGGAGAGGTTTTTTAAGGACCAGAACTGTGCATACTTACGTGCCACACGCTGCTCCCAGGTCATCATGGGAATTGAAGTTCATTTGACAGTCCCAGCACCAGACAAGCACTGTAGCAAACCAGCATGAGGAACCCAGTTCACTGCGGTTCCAACACACCACACCACCAAGGCTTATTAGCCTGTGTGTTGTGGCTCCGGCCGCAAAACTCCCCATGCTTCACCACCACTACCCGATTTCTCATATTACTCCCCTCCCCAGGCCCCTTTCCAGGACCCGGCTTGTCCAGGTGGGCATGCTGAAAAACTCTTACCAAGCATGGGGCATGAACCGCATCTAAAGACTCCCAAAGGTTTTCAGGCCCAAACTCCACCCAAGAAATCAGATGCCATAGTCTCTTGTTGCATAACTTGGAGTCGAAAAAATCTGTTGCACCTCAATTCTTCTTGTCCATCCTGTATCACACCAGGAGGCTTCTGTGTCACAGCACCAGGAGCTGCGGGCTTAATCAAAGAGACATGAACAACTGGGTCTATCTTGAAATGAGAGGGAAGATGCAAACAAACTGCTGTCCGTAAAATGCATTTAACAATAACATACGGACCAATAAATTGGGGTAAAAATGTGCAAGATCCAGACAGCTTGATAATTTGTGTTGACAACCACGCATGGTCCCCCATAACATACGTTGGACTCTCCCACTGCTTCTTGTCTGCCTGTTTCTTATAGGCCTCTTCAGCCTTACCTGATCTTGTCATGCCTTCTGTCTTATGTCCAGAAGTTCCTGTTTACGTTCAGTTACTGCAGGGATCTTATCGCTAGTCAGAAATTCCTCAGGCAGCATTTTACACTTTCAGCCAAATATCTTTACCTGGTCTAACAGCGCAGAAATTAATGTCCTGATAGTCCCTACATTAGGGTAGCCCCAAATCTTTCCCAGACCTAGCAACACCCCTGCTCATCCAATTAAATACCTACGTATGAGAGGCTGCCATTTATACGTGGCCTCCTTCATGTAGGCCATTAGGTAAGTTAATTGCTTTGCAAGATCTTCCTAACTATTCATAAAATCTATATTTATAAAAGAAGAAGTCCTGACTGACTCTCTGACTAACTGAATCATGAACACCCAGCTCAAACAGTTTAACCTAGGAATGTGAAATTTGGAAGGTACATTGTTTTCATGATGTAGGCACCCAGTAAGGAAGGATTTTGGAAATTCCATCCCTAAGGGCATAGCAGATGGATTTTTGACTGTCTCGTCAACGCCTAGCTCAAACCGTTTAACCTAGGATCGTGAAATGTGGAAGATACATTGTTTTTATGACATAGTTACCCGGTAAGGAAGGATTTGGGGAAATTCCATACCTAAGGAAGTGAGAACATGAGGTGCATTATTTTATGAGAGTGCTTACATCTCAAAAACCAAAAATGTTACAGACTTGAAAATTGGAATTTAGATGCTTCTTCAAAAAAAGAGAAACATGTGTTTTACCATTTTCCAAAAATCCAGCTAAGAGAGGTGGAAAAGAGGGGTCAATTTATTTTAAGGATATCCATATCTAAAACAGGAGATGTTATAAGAGTAAAAATTCACATTTGAAATCTTCATTGTAAAGTTAGTTTCCGAACTGCTTCTTTAAATTGGTGACACAGAGTATCCCTTATTTGAGAGCAAAATTGTCATCCCTTCTGACCTAGGCACAGTCGTCAATTCCCTAGCAGACCTTAAATCCAAAATGTGCCCTGATATAAAAATATAAAAAAATCTAATGGAGAAATCTACAGAATGGTTATGTGAGCATGCCATTTTAACACCAAAGAACAGCATGGCTTCAGTAATCAATAAGATACTTATTAATTCCTTTGGAGGAGTCCAAATGAAGTCCAAATCTGTAAACTCAGTGGTTCAAAGTGATGACACAGTCCACAACCCTATTGAGTTCTTAAAACACTTTAAATCCTCCCGGTCTTCCCGAACATAAACTTCTTCTCTAAGTGGGAGCACCTGTGATATTATTGCGGGACCTCAACCCACCTAAGCTTTGTAATGGCACCAGATTGTCAGTGAAAGCTCTCCACAGAAATGTGATTGAGGCTACTGTGCTAACCGTTTCTGGCCAGGGGGAATCTGTGTTCATACCACAAATACCTCTTATACCTTCAGAATATCTGTTTGAATTCAAAAGACTTCGGTTCCTCTTAAAGGTTTGTTTCGCCATGCCCATCAAGAAATCTCAGGGGCAGACTTTAAAGCTAGCAGGGATTGACCTAAGGGAAGACTGCTTCTTGCATGGGCAGTTTTAAGTGGCCTGTTCCAGAGTGAGCTCATACAAAAAACTCATGTATTTTTTCAAACCAATTGTACCAAATCCCGAAATCCACATGAGTGAAGCCGCAGGCAACTCCTAGTGTAGTATAAATGAGTCGATTGATAAACCTTAAAACTATAAAAATCCTTTTGTCTACACTTACAATATGGCTATATTTCAAATTTTCAGGAAATTAATTGTTGTATCAGTGCATCCAAAATCTATTTCATAAGAGACTTCACAGGTTAGTCATTAAAAGACACATTAGATAATAGATAACTAATTTCTGTAATATTTTGAGTATATTGACTGCTTAATTAGTGCTATTTCTATATTGATCAAAAATGGTAATGACCAGTTCTATGTGAGTGCATCCCCCAAAATTTGAAAGTGGTAAATTTCATTTGGGTAAGTTTCATCATGACACTTATTTATTTTTTCTTTTACTGAAGTGCTCTCCTTCACCTACCTTCTCCACCATATCACCACTTTCTCCCTTTTTTCCACCCCTGCATATCACCCACGCCTTCTAGACATATGTATCTAATTTATGACTGCAATGATACTTACTGGGATGAAACTTACCATTTTTTCATTTTTGTGGATGAAATCAATGAGTAGAGCGTTGACCCAATGGTTAAAATATTTGAGAAGCAGGATCACCTCAGAACTGAAACAAATGTTTACCCCACATGAAATCCACTGTTTCCTAATCACCCCATTATCCACCATCCCGTTTGCCTCCCATTATATTGAACGGGCAAACCATTAAAGAATGCCAATGCCCTTCTTGAAAGAAATGTTTCCTTAAACTACATTGTCCAATATGGCCTATAGACGAGTGATTTACAACTTCTTTTGAACCCTATGGTCATGTTTGCCATTGTCCTATGAAATGTGCACTGTGGATTTGCGTGTTGAATCTTGTTTTTTCCCAGCAAAAATGATTTTTCATAAAAATGATAAGATATCACGCTATGAAGCAAGACACCGAAAAATTAATTATAAGCAGTCCTAAGGTTAGTTTTGCATTAGACCATAGCCTTCTTCATCCAAACAATTCACCTGTTCATTTCTAGAAATAGAGAGGGTGACACATTACTGAGAGGAAAAAGAGAGACAAGTGAGCAATTCATTTCACAGGTACAGGTCCATTACTCGTGGAAGGCTACCACAAATATCTTTTCTCTTTCCTGTTATTCTTTACTATGTTCTGGCCCATGTCCATAGATCAAAAAAATGGAGATTTCAATAGGTAACATAAATTTGTTCATAGCTTACTCCATTTGTCACTCATATTGTATGTTTATGTCCTCTTTCAGAGTGTTGGTGCATTCATCAAGTCTCAACAATAGAGGGAATCAATGCTCTGAAGCTGATGTCTTACAATTCGGCTCATCTCCATTTTATAGGTTTCCTAAATATTAACAATTGTTTATAGGTTGAGCTGTCATCTGGAACTCTGGTGATGAATTCCCCTTCTTCGGACACCACTTTTGGGATAAAACGTCAGGTTCCAAATATTGAAACCTCTCAAAAACAGCCATTGAAAAATTGGAATGAGACCTTGGTGCTGGAGTTCATCCTTCTGGGGCTTAGTGATGATCCACACATTCAGGAACTGCTCTTTGTCCTATTTCTTGTGATTTATGCTGTGACTGTACTGGGTAATGTGGGTATACCTCTTTTAATAACGGTTGATTCCCAGCTCCACACTCCTATGTACTTTTTCCTCAGTAACCTATCATGTGTCGATTTATGCTACTCTACAACAGTGACTCCCAAAGCAATGGCCAACTTCCTCTCTAATAACAAGGCCATCTCATTCTCTGGGTGCGCCGTCCAACTGTTCAGTTTCTGTCTGTTTGTGTCTTCTGAATGTTTTCTTCTGTTAGTGATGGCCTATGATCGATATGTGGCTATATGTAACCCATTGCTTTATAGGGTCATCATGAACAGGGAGTCCTGTGTTCTGCTGGTGTCTGTAGCATACAGTGGTGGCCTCTTGTTAGCAGTCAGTTATACTGCCTGCACATTTAGTCTGCCCTTCTGTCGGTCCAATCAAATTAATCATTTCTTCTGTGAAATGCTACCCCTCTGGGAGCTCTCGTGCACTGACACATCCACCAACCAAGTGTTCCTTTTCGTCGCTATCACCTCTCTGGGAGCAACCTCTTGTGCAATCATCTTGACCTCCTACGGTAACATCATCAGAACAATTCTGACAATTCGATCTGCAGAGGGAAGACGCAAGGCTTTCTCCACCTGTGCCTCCCACATTACAGTTGTCTCTATCTTCTTTGGGACCATCTTTTTCATGTATTTCCGGCCATCATCCAGCTTTTCTGTAACGCAGGATAAAGTGGTGTCTGTCTTCTACACAGTGGTAATTCCGATGTTGAACCCCCTCATCTATTGTCTCAGGAATAAGGAGGTCAAAGGAGCTTTTTGGAAACTGAAGAGTTATATTTAAGGAAGCTCTGTCTCTTAATGCATTTAACTTGTGACATGTACAATAATAGGAACAATAGAGATCTATTGTATCATTTGTTTAATTCATTTTAAAATGTTGTCTCTTTCTAGCTGCCTCTTTCTTTACTATTGTGTATTTTTCCCCTCGGCAAAATGCTAGGGTGTACATCAAGGAGAATGGTTTTTATGCATATATATGTGTTTTGTATGGGCTTAGCATTAGCTGTATAACAATCTAATGTTGATATGTGAACACTTGAAGGGTATAACTGGCTAGTCCTTTATGATGAACAATGACTTTAGTTTGCATAATCCACCTTGTAGAAATGATTTCATAGTGCTTGGCATTGTACATATTATAGTTGCTAGGAAATGTATATGAAAAGGACTGATTCTATATATAATACATTTATTTCAACATTTATAATGCCCCACATGCCTGGAGGCCTCACGGTGCACATAGAACACACAAAGACAATCACATAGAGACGGCGGGAAAGCCGGGAAATCAGATGAGGGGCTTGCACATCAAAACAGATGGACCAGACTTCACCAGCCTAAACATAGGCTACACTTGTGTATAGGCGCGTTAGAAATCCCATATCATATCATATCATATCATATCATATCATATCACGAGTCTGGATGATCCATGAATCTTAGACTGCGAGGAGGTATATATGCCTGAAAGCCGTCCCTGAGATACTTTGGGGCTGCATTACTCAAACACTTATGGGTCAGCGTGAGAATTGAATGTGTGATGCAGTATTTAACGGGTAGCCAGTGCAAATCCCGCCTCGAAGCGGTTATATGGGCATGTTTAGATAAACCAGACATAGTGTGTACTGCTCCATTCTGCGCTACCTGAAATGCAGCTAGGTTAGACTGAGAGGAGCTGCTCAAAAGGCTGTTACAATAGTCCAGTCAGGAATTTATGAGGGCAGAGGCAAAAGTGGATGCATTATCATGTGACACAAACGGCCGAATCTGATGGAGCAGTTTATTAATCAGGCCACAGGAGGACAGAGTCTGAGCAACATGCTGGTTCATTGTCAATTCGGCATCCAGTATAACACCAAGGGTCTTAACGTTCTTAGCAACTGGGGTAATAATGTTGGAGATACTGAGCTGTTATACTCAGGTGGCAGGGTCGTGTGTTTCGGGCCAGAGGCCACAATCAGTAATTCTGTTTTTTGGTGTTAAGGGCCAAAGCGTTGGCTGCCATCCATTAATGGATGGCAGAATAGGTGCTATTAAGATTCAACAAGTCCTTTGAGTACAAACCTGAGAGCTAGCTGTCATCAGCATAGTTAGTGTAGAGGACACCCAGGTCATCTAGCAGTCTCAGGAACGGAATGATATAGGCATAAAACAAAGGAGGCAAGGTGCATGATCCCTGTGGGACTCCAAATATAATAGGTGTAGAATGGAACAGGCATTGTCAGTGGCAACTGTGACATTGCGAGGACCAAGGAAGGAGGCAACCTACTTTGTTGCTAGACTCGAGCAGCCAACTATGGGTTCCAACCTGTCCACCAGTAAGGCATGATCCACAAGATCAAACGTGGCGGACAGGTCAAGAAGCATCAAGAGCGCCAGCTGACCATGATCAACAATATTGAACAGGCTAGATTTTAGATCCAGCATGCCAGTCTCTGTGCCGTGTCTGGCCTCCGAAACCAGACTGATGTACTCCAAGGATATTATTCTTTTCAATGAAGCTCTGAAATTGTAGGCATGCTACCTTGTCCAGAATCTTGAGAAGAAACGGCACGTTGGTTATAGGGCGATAATTGTCTGTGGACATTGGATCAAGATCTTCAAGATTGGGGTAATCCACGCTTCTTCAAAGATGTGGTGTGCAGATCCCTCAGGAAATGGGAGGTTGACCAATTTTGTCACCCAGGGGCTCAGCACACACAGGCAGCCGATAAAAAGACTGGATTGACAAACATCCCACTGACACGAGTGGGGTTGCATTTTACTAACTATCTGGGAGATGTCAGTCTCGGTGATCGGTATGAACTGAAACTCAGGTTTATTGGAACCTGGTGGCAGTTCGGATTGCATGGGATTAGTTAAGAAAGGTCTCGCCATAATACTAGAATGCTAGTATTTGCGATGGTATTTTGATGACACATGACTTTATCAGCAAAGAAGTTATGGATTTTACACATTATTAATAGATTGTGTTTAATACCTTAGGGCCTATTCACAAAAAATCAATGTTCTAGTATATATTTCTCCTTTTTTGCCTTATGTCAATAACTGGTCCAACTTATTGACCACAAACAGGATTCACATAGAAATCAGGGGTAACTAACCACTGTCAGAAAATAAAATGTGATTTACACGTGATTCACAAAAATGGCCCCCATAAACTCAACATTGTGATCTGGAATGATGTGATCTTACTCAGGAGTAAGCTTATACCATGTCTGACAGGGAACTTTTTTTTTTTACCAAAAACCTTTTAAAACACGTTTTCTTTCACTTTAGTTTCACATCTTACAAATATCACTTACACATAGAATGTCCAAGTGTAACCTAAGTGTTTTGAAAAATGATTTTACGGCAACATATATATACATGCTCTTTTATGCTTTTATGGGCATGCACCTATTGTCCAGACCATTTGCCACAGCTACAATTCATGCAACAAAGAGTTGCCAGATTTTCAAATGCCCAATCTTATGCCAAGAGCCAGGTTGAAATTAATTTAAAATATGAATTTTCCACGAATCAGTCTCTTTTGCTCCTGAGAAAAGCTTTTTTGAATCAGCCCTATTGCATTCAAAACATGTAGGCAATGTGAGCATATTCAAGTTATTATCTGGCGCGGAGAAGAGGAAAGGTGGAACCAAAGAACTAAATCAGTGATCATGATACTGCGATTTATTGGCAATTCCCCATAACTGAGACACATATAGGAATACAAATAGGAAGTGAAGAGAAAATGCGCAACAAAGGACGTTCCTGAGTCTGAACTATCGTCAGTAGAATATTTTTAAATGGGGGGCAGCAGGTAAGGAGACTCACAGGGACTCTGGCCAAGGGTTCCAGAATAAGTAAATAATAAGGTGAGTGTGTGGCCCTCTTAACCTGTGCATGATGCACAGTATTGGTAATCGCGTTTTATCAATGAATAGTCAGAAGTATTTCTGCTTTTGGTTGTGGTTATTTATTAGGGGTGTACCGAACTTCGGCTTCGAGTAAGTATTCGGCCGAATTCCGGCTGAAGAAAAGCTATTCGGCTCTGGCCGAATAGTTTCTTGCTATTCGGCTCTTGCCGAATACTTTGACATTCTCATTTGAATACATATTTATTGACTTCATGACTCAGCTAACATGTGTTTTGGCCAGTGGTGGTCTTCCTCAGGGCTGCCAATTGAGCAGACTAGAGGTTTGTGTTTTATAGAGTTTGAATAAATAACCCTGAAACAAAAACTGATTTTTTGTTTTCTTTTTTCAGAAATAATGAAAAACAAATGATTCTGCACATTTCCAGCCGTACTTGACTCCTCTCTATTTCTTTGTCTTCTCCTTGATTGCTTCGTGGCCCTGCCATCACGTATCACAACCGCTGTTGCCTTGCCACGCTGCATTCACTTATTAAAGTTCACTGTTCAGGATTTCTTTAGCCTTTAATTTAGTTAACTGTAAGGTTAGATGTCATTCGTTGTGCAACATAGGTTTTCCATGATTTAAATTTCAGTTCAAAGTTCAAAAGTCTTCTTATGTTGCTTGTCTGTTTAAATGGGAAGTTTCCCTGTAATGCGCTATTAAATAGGCATTTGTTTTATTTCAGGGTGAATGTTTCATATAGTTAGGTATTCAGTATACCTTGGATTCTTGTAATGCTAGGTTTTCATATAGTTCCGTATTCAATATACCATGGTTTCTTGTAATGTTACGTTTTGATATAGTTCCATATTATATATATGGACGGGCACTTGCCTGCAGTCCTGTTCAGACCTCCCCGGTTCTGGCTTGTCCCTCTGAAACTCTGCCAGTGCTCACCCTGCTCCTTCCTCATGGACACTGCCAGCCCTCTGCACTTCGGGTTTGCCAGTGACCTGGTTTGGCGTCCAGACTCAGAACGGCTGCTCCCACGAACAGCGGGTCCCCTGCTTCCCTTGAACAGATCTCCTTGCAAGGTCTTCTCGGGCTTCTCTGCTGGGCTCTCTGCGGGCTTCTCAACTGCGCTCACCCTTCTGCCTCTCAGCACTCATTGTATATACCTGCAGCCTTCTAACAGGCTGCAGGTGTGTTTGGTCACTTCGATCTGCCTGACCATAGTTAGAAAGACATGCCTGACCTTCCCAGTGTTTGGGATGCAGCTTCCTCGTCTCAATACCCAAATGGTGAAGGGAGGTAACCTTCACTGCTCCGAGTTGCTTCTTCTTAGTCTCAGTACTGTTAGGTGCGGCGTGCGGAATAACGAGGGGAACTGGCTTCTAACAGCCCATAAAAGTTGGGTGAGTGTTAGACTGGCTGTCAATAACTAAGGAAAGGGAGATACCATATCTCGCCTAAGGGCATCCCACTCCCATTCCTCAAGGACCCTATAGCCAGGTGAATCTTAGTCCTTTTTCTCCTCCTTCTAATACATCTAGGCTTAAAATATTTCCTGTCATTCCCTGGGTTAATGGGATATGTGAAACCATATCCCATAACAGCTTCTGGAATAGGGATTTCTTCCTGAAGTGAAAATATGGGATGCCGCGTATAGTCTGAAAACATCTTTATCCCAATACCCAGGGATCCTCCAACACAGTGATTCTCTCTCATTTCTCCACCCTCAAGTACAGGGTCTAAAAGCAATGGCCTTTCCTTGGCCACCTGTGTAGAGAATCCAAGATGGAGAGAAATGAGAATACCTTAGGGTTTCTCATAGTACACACTGTTTTACAGCTGTAATGGTGTCCCATAAAGATATCCGTTCAGCCATCTTTACAGAAGGTGCTCGGTGCTAAGCCGGCAAGCAGGCAAATTGCATCCCTTCTGCATTTACCATCAAGTATCTTTTATGACATTCTGCTTCACAGGATCGCGGTTGGAAGTCTGCGGCTGAAATGTTCGAGGAAGAAAAGACAGAAAGTTTTTTTTTGAGAAAAACATTCGGTCTTCTCTCCCCAGAACATTTCAGCCTTTGCCCTTGACCCTAAAACTACCCCACCCCCTACTTACCTTGCAGCAGCACTCTTGACTATGTACCGCCTGCTCGCTGTGTCCCTGCAATGCCTGTTCCCTTTCCAAGATCGGGAACCGGCGCCTTTTTTTGTTGTTGTTGTTTTATTTAACTTTTTACTGGACCGGCTCCAGGGGACACCCCTGCAACCCCCACTCACAATATAGTGAACAAGGGTAAGGGGGACACACCTGCAGCCCCCCCAGCCCTGGCCATCGAATGGGGGATTTGGTCAAACTTTCAGCCGTTTCGAATTTTCGAACCGCCAAAATTCAGCCAAATCTCCCATTTCGTCTTTTTTTCTGACTTTTTACATGTTTCCTGCTGCAGACTCAGTACTACCAGGAGAACCAACCGCAAAGTATGTCACACAATGCATAACTGTGATGTTTATAAGTAATCTTTAAATTAATTATATTTTAAATACAAGGTAGGACTTTTACTGTACTTCAAATAACAGCAGGACATCTATATCTATATTCACAAATCTCAAATATAGGGGTGGATAAGGGGTCAAAAGGGTTTGGGAGGGGGTTGGGATAGGGTTAATATAGGCAAGGGGGAGGGGTTGGGAGGAACCTCCAAATAGAAAAAAAAAATTTCAGAGACTTTTTTTGAAGTAATAGCAGAAATTAGTCAGTGAAACGACATATAACCGTTGTGTACAGTCCAACCAACTCTACGTAGTTAACTAACCTTTTAAATTACCTTAAACGCAATCTGGCAAGATCTATAGCCTAAACCATACCCACAGAGGTAATATATGTCTGGAACGCCTGATCCGATGTACAATTTTAATCTTGGAGTGTTGAGTATTTTGAACAATTGCACAAACAGCAATGAGTATGAACTACTTCATTTGTTATAAAAGGTGCCTGCATTGTGCAACTACGAGGAATGCTGCTGCTTCCCACAATTGAATGCTAAGGATCACCCTTATTAAATTACTCCACCATGAGAATGCACAGCCAAACATTTCATGAACCTTCTCCACTGTCTTTACTCTACTTAGGTGTGAATGCCCAAGCAGAGTTTACAAGCTTCACTTGTGATTTTGCCATATTTTAATGGATTTCCAGCCCAAGGGATTGGAGGTACATCGGCTGCAGCAGGCAACTTGATTTATTTCCGTTTTGCCCCCTGCTAACACCATAGCTTTAACCATAAGGAGGGTTGAGTTATTTTTAGTCAACATTTTTATAAGAGGTGCCTGCACCACTTGCATAGATTTCAAATGTAAACTTTACCATTTGACAAGACTGGATGTAAATATTTAGTTATGTTGCATTAATATTACAGACCAGTCTAAGTACTTCTAATAGAGTGACAGCAGCCAATTTTTGAGAGAAACCAGATATTAGCACTGAAACCAAAATTCCTCATTACAACCTTCTCTCACTTGTGTCCAGTTGGCAGACGGCTTATATTCTTGTCGCTTCCTCCGATAGATTGTTTTCTGACCTAACCGAAAGTAGACAATTAGCAGTACCAATTACCTCTAGTGCACTCAACTGTAGAACATACTGCTTTCTCTAAATCTTGGGCAGGAGAGATCTGAAAACACTTTTTCAACTAAAATAACACAGAAGATGACTTTTGAATTAATAGAGAAGAAGCAATAACGTTCTTATCCCTGCAACCTAAACAATTTCCCAATAATGTTATGGAGCCAAAATGGGGGTCAAGTGGGCTACTTTGGACAATATGGACAGAGTTTGTTGAAGGGGAGTAATCTGGTGAAGGTGCAGAGTCTGGCAGAGGTGGAGCAAATTTGGCGCGGCATGCACTTATTTGGGCCTAGGGCAGCAGAAAGCCTAAATACGCCACCGCCTCCACCCCCTCCTTAGCCAGCAACTTCACGTCTTTATTCGGTAAAACGATCCCACGTCCCTAATACTTTCCTTAAAATGTATTCATGGACAGCTGCTGAGACTCTTCTGGGTAAATCATTTTAAAAACATGAGATGTTATGAACATGTTGGTGAGCCATTGAAGTACAGCTCGGCGAAGTGTCGGGGGCAGTGCGTTTTTTCGACCACTGAAGGTGGGGCCATGGATTCATGAAGGGTGCTTGCTTTAATGCTGCATGATAGCAGCAGCTTGCTAACAGAATGGGCTCTATGGCTAGATTGACAGACAAAGCAGAAGCCATCAGTACCGCATACCAGAGACTGGGTGCTGGATGGAGTATTCTGACAACTGGGAAGAGCGCGAAGCCAGGAGTTTTCCTTTCCTGAATTATGCATGGCATTACTACAAATGGCATCTATGACGACGTAACTCATGCCAGTAGTTTTGGGCAGCGTTGACTCATGCCAGTAGTTTTGGGCAGCGTTGGGATCAAAAACAAATCAACAATTTCCAGAGCTGTAAACATATTTTTCCCTATATCAAAATCCCTTGATTTGCTTGGGTTTCTGTATTTTCCAGTATATTAAAAGTACATTAAGTGAGATGGTTTCAAAACGTCTAGTGGGACATTTAATACATGAACAAATGGAAGTATCATTATGATTAAAATGTGCATATATGTTATTACATGTTATCGCCAATTTGTGTTCTCAAAATGCATGCGTTGTTCTTTTGGGTTGCCCTTTTGGACATGCTACTGAGCGGGAATATTGTAAATTACTTTAGAAGCGGAGGTGGTTCATATGCAGCAAGCACATAAATTAAGAGGCAAGACACCTACTGCGATGTGACTTGTGTTGGCAAACGCGCTAGCCTGCCATTCAATTAATGCTTTGAACTTGTCCTTGCAGAAGCTCTCTGTGCCTGAGAATTAAAGGGAGTGTGGCATAGTCTTGTCTTCTGGTTTTAGTGTAGCTTGACCCAAAGCTATTTTGAGCTCGACCATGTGACTGAAGACCCCTCTTTCAAGCTTTTTGCTGCATAATACTATTAAATGATGAACTTTTTATGCCTTCTATGTTTTTTCATTCCACTTCAAACAGAAGTTTGTTTCTTTCTCACGTTCATTGTAGATTCTTGACATACAACCAGGCGCTCTGTGGCCACGACTATTGGTGCTGGGCCAGCCAAGCCTTTCTCAAATTCTCCTTCGCCATCAGCTAATTTCCAACTGCAGCACACTGTAATCCTTTCCAATCAAAGGGTTTCAGGTCTTGCTAAAATGCATCACAAAACATCCATGTTCTAAACATTCCTATATATATAAATTGCCGCATTGCTGCAATCTATTCACTATGTAGCCAGCCTTATGATTACTTCGTCGGCTTGCGTTACTGCATCTGTACAAGTGTAAAATGACTTGGCATTTTCTTCGGTGCTTCTTCACGCGAGCATCTTCATTTCAAGCACAAAATGTTGCTTACTTCGATACTTCCTCTTCAGCTTCTATAGAATGTCTATGTTTTCTCGTCTCATGTATCTTTCCAGGGTGCGTGAGTTCTACTTCGTATGACATCATCAGTCTGCTTTTGCATTCATTTTCACACTTCTTTCAGAACCCCTTCCAGAAAAAAATGTTTTTCTTTGTGCATGCATATATCGTTTTCTCAATGGATACCTTGACTCAAGGATTCTTTGTGGTATAGGCACCCTCACTGGTACTGCACGTGTATCGCCTTTTCCGGTTTCCAACATATATGCAACATGGGGGCAGAGCTTTTGGTGGGGGTACTTGGCTACTCCTCTACACTCCCCCCTCTGGGTGATTCATCGACCACTCTCTCCTCAATCTTCACATCAAGACATCCTCGTCTGAAGAAATTCTTCTTTGGAACCCATATCTTCATATTCCTTTCAGGCATCCTGCTGATTTCACATGTTCATCAACACTCCAGGTCATAAGACTGCATTGCTCATTGGGACTTCAGTAAATCCATCTTCCCACATACTTCTTGTGGTTCTTTGGATACAGGAACTTAGTTCCTCCAGGTGCGTGAATACTGGCCTTCACGTAGTGTCTGATTTCTTCATCTTTGGGTTTGAACCCAAATTCAACATTGATCACAATGTTCATTCCTACTGCTTTCTTCGCAGTCTTCTTGCATTGTGTGATTACTATCCTGATCACACAGAATCCAACCATGATCATCACCAACAGGGCTCCAAGGAACTTGAAAATGTTCGCCATCCATTGTGGAACCCATGAAATGTTCGATGCAAACCAACTGTCATCAGCAATGTCTTCCACTTTGTCTACCATCTTGACGTGTAAGTTTGTCAGCATTGTTATGGCCTCTGTCAAGGTGCCATTCTCGCCATCATAAGAAAGGTGTGAATGTACAACATGATTCTCCAATTTTGTCACAAACACCTCTATCCATAGCTGTGATCATATCCAAGACATATCTGTTCTGCCGAGTCATCAGTCGTATGGCTCTTAGCTCTTACTTTTAATACATTAGCAAATGGAATTATTATTATGATTAAAATGTGCATATATGTTATTACATGTTATCGCCAATTTGTGTTCTCAAAATTGTGATAAACTGCATTGAAAGTCGGCACCAGTAGCACGGCCCAGGAGCACAGTTTCCCCAATCTAGGGGATAATTAATGGATTATTTGTGCCGAAAAAGACGGGATTTGTGCGCCATTCTGCCCGCAAATCCCCATTTGTTAACAGGGATTTGCAGGCAGGATGGCACACAAATCCTGTTTTTTTTCGGCGCAAATAATCCATGAATTACCCCCTAATGTTTTGACATTGGCTTAAGTCCCCAGCAGGCGCCACCACTAATGTTTTTCAAAGGGATTTTAAGCACAATGAGGCAGTGTTTGTGTTTCCGCCTTTGGTTGCATAACAAGTGAGAGCAAAATTCCGAATTGGGAAAGCACAGGTTCTTTCGAAAGATGTACTGAAAAGCAGCTTGTTTGTCTGTCAGGTGGCGGCACAGTGAAAGAAAAAGTCATGACTCCCTGGAGTAAAATGCAGTTTGTAAACCTTGATTGCAAAGACAGATGCACGGAATGCACTTAATTAATGTGTGCAATAGATGGACTTGCGAGCACATTACTACCACCCACCACATCACAGGTGAACTGCGCATTAGCACTGCTGACATGCAAACACAAGGCCTTGTGCATATTTTCACAATATGGATATGCAACATAAATGCATTCAACAATGAACAGCTACATACGTTGTTTAATCCTTGGGTCCAGAGACACCATAATTCCAGGCGCTGTGTCACCGTGCCTGAGTTTGAGGCCGACCTGTGAATGCTGGGCGCTAGCAGCTGAGGCAAGTGAGTCTGCGGCAGGTGCCCCGCTGTGAGCTGCTGGCCCGCCCCCCTGTGCTTTCAAGAGCTCTGTAACTTTTCGTGGTTGCCAAGCACCACTAAATGTCACAGAACTCTTGAAATCAGAGACCCGGTGGTGCCCGCCGCAGTGGAGCTCACCAGGCAGCAGGAAGGCACCTATATTGAAACAAGCATTGGCAAACCCAATAGTTTTGGCTTGCGCATAATTATTAGGCATTTGCCAGACACTGCTATTAGATGCCCAGGTATGTGCACCATTTTGCACCTGCTACCATCAATGGCCAGTTAATACCACTACGGCTGTGCTTGGCAAGTGCCTTTCCCATGGTTACAAAAAAAGTTTAAACTGTTGCCATTACCGGTGCTTGTCTGAATGCTGATCCGTCTCTGCAAACATCTGAGACTGGTTTTTAAGTCAACCTGTGGAACTCGAGATCTCCCAATGGCAACCCCCCTTTTCCCCATAGCTAATATTGAGGCCATTGTTGTGCAGTTGATTTCAACAGAAAGCAACTCCTTTTTCCTTGATCAGGAAACGTTGGCCCAGTCCATTAAAGAGATCACCCTGATACACGAGACATAGTGGTATAAGGACAGAGCAGGAACTCAGCCTGATGAAAAAGTGGTGAATGTTGTGGCAGGCACCTATCGTCTTTTTACACATCAATCAAAATGATGCTGGGACAAAGTGGGAATAGTTAGTACTACACTGTGTTTCATGTCTATGATAACGTTGTGCAGACCTGGCCATTGCATCTGTATTAAATAAAATAAGTCAGACTGCTCTTTGATTCTAACACTAGTGAAGCACATGACTCGAGATTCAGATTTTTCCCTGACTATGCTCCTGCTGCACGCATGCCATTTCCCACACTCCTGGTACAGCACATTTAGCAATAAAAGGTAGGATTAGGATATGACTAGCATCCTTCTTCATTTGGAACAGAACTAATGAGTTCCTGTAAACTCTGGGCTACTCAAACTAGGTTCTTCCTGAAAGAAGAAGACACAAACATCAAATTGCCTTGCAGAAAAAGGGCGTGACGAGCAAGCTGCAAGTGCCTCCGGTATAGCGAGAAAGACACCTCTGCAAGGCATGTCGTTTATGCATGCGTTGTTCTTTTGGGTTGCCCTTTTGGACATGCTACTGAGCGGGAATATTGTAAATTACTTTAGAAGCGGAGGTGGTTCATATGCAGCAAGCACATAAATTAAGAGGCAAGACACCTACTGCGATGTGACTTGTGTTGGCAAACACGCTAGCCTGCCATTCAATTAATGCTTTGAACTTGGCCTTGCAGAAGCTCTCTGTGCCTGAGAATTAAAGGGAGTGTGCCATAGTCTTGTCTTCTGGTTTTAGTGTAGCTTGACCCAAAGCTATTTTGAGCTCGACCATGTGACTGAAGACCCCTCTTTCAAGCTTTTTGCTGCATAATACTATTAAATGATGAACTTGTGATGCCTTCTATGTTTTTTCATTCCACTTCAAACAGAAGTTTGTTTCTTTCTCACGTTCATTGTAGATTCTTGACATACAACCAGGCGCTCTGTGGCCACGACTATTGGTGCTGGGCCAGCCAAGCCTTTCTCAAATTCTCCTTCGCCATCAGCTAATTTCCAACTGCACCACACTGTAATCCTTTCCAATCAAAGGGTTTCAGGTCTTGCTAAAATGCATCACAAAACATCCATGTTCTAAACATTCCTATATATATAAATTGCCGCATTGCTGCAATCTATTCACTATGTAGCCAGCCTTATGATTACTTCGTCGGCTTGCGTTACTGCATCTGTACAAGTGTAAAATGACTTGGCATTTTCTTCGGTGCTTCTTCACACGAGCATCTTCATTTCAAGCACAAAATGTTGCTTACTTCAATGCTTCCTCTTCAGCTTCCATAGAATGTCTATGTTTTCTCGTCTCATGTATCTTTCCAGGGTGCGTGAGTTCTACTTCGTATGACATCATCAGTCTGCTTTTGCATTCATTTTCACACTTCTTTCAGAACCCCTTCCAGAAAAAAATTATTCTTTGTGCATGCATATATCGTTTTCTCAATGGATACCTTGACTCAAGGATTCTTTGTGGTATAGGCACCCTCACTGGTACTGCACGTGTATCGCCTTTTCCGGTTTCCAACATATATGCAACATGGGGGCAGAGCTTTTGGTGGGGGTACTTGGCTACTCCTCTACACTCCCCCCTCTGGGCGATTCATCGACCACTCTCTCATCAATCTTCACATCAAGACATCCTCGTCTGAAGAAATTCTTCTTTGGAACCCATATCTTCATATTCCTTTCAGGCATCCTGCTGATTTCACCTGTTCATCAACACTCCAGGTCATAAGACTGCATTGCCCATTGGGACTGGAGTAAATCCATCTTCCCACATACTTCTTGTGGTTCTTTGGATACAGGAACTTAGTTCCTCCAGGTGCATGAATACTGGCCTTCACGTAGTGTCTGATTTCTTCATCTTTGGGTTTGAACCCAAATTCAACATTGATCACAATGTTCATTCCTACTGCTTTCTTTGCAGTCTTCTTGCATTGTGTGATTACTATCCTGACCACACAGAATCCAACCGTGATTATCACCAACAGGGCTCCAAGGAACTTGAAAATGTTCGCCATCCATTGTGGAACCCATGAAATGTTCGATGCAAACCAACTGTCATCAGCAATGTCTTCCACTTTGTCTACCATCTTGACGTGTACGTTTGTCAGCATTGTTATGGCCTCTGTCAAGGTGCCATTCTCGCCATCATGAGAAAGGTGTGAATGTACAACATGATTCTCCAATTTTGTCACAAACACCTCTATCCATAGCTGTGATCATATCCAAGACATATCTGTTCTGCCGAGTCATCAGTCGTATGGCTCTTAGCTCTTACTTTTAATACATTAGCAAATGGAATTATTATTATGATTAAAATGTGCATATATGTTATTACATGTTATCGCCAATTTGTGTTCTCAAAATTGTGATAAACTGCATTGAAAGTCGGCACCAGTAGCACGGTCCAGGAGCACAGTTTCCCCAATCTAGGGGGTAATTAATGGATTATTTGTGCCGAAAAAGACAGGATTTGTGCGCCATTCTGCCCGCAAATCCCCATTTGTTAACAGGGATTTGCAGGCAGAATGGCACACAAATCCTGGTTTTTTTTGGCGCAAATAATCCATGAATTACCCCCTAATGTTTTGACATTGGCTTAAGTCCCCAGCAGACGCCACCACTAATGTTTTTCAAAGGGATTTTAAGCACAATGAGGCAGTGTTTGTGTTTCCGCCTTTGGTTGCATAACAAGTGAGAGCAAAATTCCGAATTGGGAAAGCGCAGGTTCTTTCAAAAGATGTACTGAAAAGCAGCTTGTTCGTCTGTCAGGTGGCGGCACAGTGAAAGAAAAAGGCATGACTCCCTGGAGTAAAATGCAGATTGTAAACCTTGATTGCAAAGACAGATGCACGGAATGCACTTAATTAATGTGTGCAATAGATGGACTTGCGAGCACATTACTACCACCCACCACATCACAGGTGAACTGCGCATTAGCACTGCCGACATGCAAACACAAGGCCTTGTGCATATTTTCACAATATGGATATGCAACATAAATGCATTCAACAATGAACAGCTACATACGTTGTTTAATCCTTGGGTCCAGAGACACCATAATTCCAGGCGCTGTTTCACCGTGCCTGAGTTTGAGGCCGTCCTGTGAATGCTGGGCGCTAGCAGCTGAGGCGAGTGAGTCTGCGGCAGGCGCCCCGCTGTGAGCTGCTGGCCCGCCCCCCTGTGCTTTCAAGAGCTCTGTAACTTTTCGTGGTTGCCAAGCAGCACTAAATGTCATAGAACTCTTGAAATCAGAGACCCGGTGGTGCCCGCCACAGTGGAGCACACCAGGCAGCAGGAAGGCACCTATATTGAAACAAGCATTGGCAAAGCCATTAGTTTTGGCTTGCGCATAATTGTTAGGCATTTGCCGGACACTGCTATTAGATGCCCAGGTATGTGCACCATTTTGCACCTACTACCATCAATGGCCAGTTAATACCACTACGGCTGTGCTTGGCAAGTGCCTTTCCCATGGTTACAAAAAAGTTTAAACTGTTGCCATTACCAGGGCTTGTCTGAATGCTGATCCGTCTCTGAAAACATCTGAGACTGGTTTTTAAGTCAACCTGTGGAACTCGAGATCACCCAATGGCAACCCCCCTTTTCCCCATAGCAAATATTGAGGCCATTGTTGTGCAGTTGATTTCAACAGAAAGCAACTCCTTTTTCCTTGATCAGGAAACGTTGGCCCAGTCCATTAAAGAGATCACGCTGATACACGAGACATAGTGGCATAAGGACAGAGCAGGAACTCAGCCTGATGAAAAAGTGGTGAATGTTGTGGCAGGCACCTATTGTCTTTTTACACATCAATCAAAATGATGCTGGGCCAAAGTGGGAATAGTTAGTACTACACTGTGTTTCATGTCTATGATAACGTTGTGCAGACCTGGCCATTGTATCTGTATTAAATAAAATAAGTCAGACTGCTCTTTGATTCTAACACTAGTGAAGCACATGACTCGAGATTCAGATTTTTCCCTGACTATGCTCCTGCTGCACGCATGCCATTTCCCACACTCCTGGTACAGCACATTTAGCAAAAAAAGGTAAAATTAGGATATGAATAGCATCCTTCTTCATTTGGAACAGAACTGATGAGTTCCTGTAAACTCTGGGGCTACTCAAACTAGGTTCTTCCTGAAAAAAGAAGACACAAACATCAAATTGCCTTGCAGATAAAGGGCGTGACGAGCAAGCTGCAAGTGCCTCCGGTATAGCGAGAAAGACACCTCTGCAAGGCGTGGCGTTTATGCATGCGTTGTTCTTTTGGGTTGCCCTTTTGGACATGCTACTGAGCGGGAATATTGTAAATTACTTTAGAAGCGGAGGTGGTTCATATGCAGCAAGCACATAAATTAAGAGGCAAGACACCTACTGCGATGTGACTTGTGTTGGCAAACGCGCTAGCCTGCCATTCAATTAATGCTTTGAACTTGTCCTTGCAGAAGCTCTCTGTGCCTGAGAATTAAAGGGAGTGTGGCATAGTCTTGTCTTCTGGTTTTAGTGTAGCTTGACCCAAAGCTATTTTGAGCTCGACCATGTGACTGAAGACCCCTCTTTCAAGTTTTTTGCTGCATAATACTATTAAATGATGAACTTTTTATGCCTTCTATGTTTTTTCATTCCACTTCAAACAGAAGTTTGTTTCTTTCTCACGTTCATTGTAGCTTCTTGACATACAACCAGGCGCTCTGTGGCCACGACTATTGGTGCTGGGCCAGCCAAGCCTTTCTCAAATTCTCCTTCGCCATCAGCTAATTTCCAACTGCACCACACTGAAATCCTTTCCAATCAAAGGGTTTCAGGTCTTGCTAAAATGCATCACAAAACATCCATGTTCTAAACATTCCTATATATATACATTGGCGCTTTGCTGCAATCTATTCACTATGTAGCCAGCCTTATGATTACTTCGTCGGCTTGCGTTACTGCATCTGTACAAGTGTAAAATGACTTGGCATTTTCTTCGGTGCTTCTTCACGAGAGCATCTTCATTTCAAGCACAAAATGTTGCTTACTTCGAAACTTCCTCTTCAGCTTCTATAGAATGTCTATGTTTTCTCGTCTCATGTATCTTTCCAGGGTGCGTGAGTTCTACTTCGTATGACATCATCAGTCTGCTTTTGCATTCATTTTCACACTTCTTTCAGAACCCCTTCCAGAAAAAAAATATTTCTTTGTGCATGCATATATCGTTTTCTCAATGGATACCTTGACTCAAGGATTCTTTGTGGTATAGGCACCCTCACTGGTACTGCACGTGTATCGCCTTTTCCGGTTTCCAACATATATGCAACATGGGGGCAGAGCTTTTGGTGGGGGTACTTGGCTACTCCTCTACACTCCCCCCTCTGGGCGATTCATCGACCACTCTCTCATCAATCTTCACATCAAGACATCCTCGTCTGAAGAAATTCTTCTTTGGAACCCATATCTTCATATTCCTTTCAGGCATCCTGCTGATTTCACATGTTCATCAACACTCCAGGTCATAAGACTGCATTGCCCATTGGGACCGGAGTAATTCCATCTTCCCACATACTTCTTGTGGTTCTTTGGATACAGGAACTTAGTTCCTCCAGGTGCATGAATACTGGCCTTCACCTAGTGTCTGATTTCTTCATCTTTGAACCCAAATTCAACATTGATCACAATGTTCATTCCTACTGCTTTCTTCGCAGTCTTCTTGCATTGTGTGATTACTATCCTGATCACACAGAATCCAACCGTGATTATCACCAACAGGGCTCCAAGGAACTTGAAAGTTTTCGCCATTCATTGTGGAACCCATGAAATGTTCGATGCAAACCAACTCTCATCAGCAATGTCTTCCACTTTGTCTACCATCTTGACGTGTAAGTTTGTCAGCATTGTTATGGCCTCTGTCAAGGTGCCATTCTCGCCATCATGAGAAAGGTATGAATGTACAACATGATTCTCCAATTTTGTCACAAACACCTCTATCCATAGCTGTGATCATATCCAAGACATATCTGTTCTGCTGAGTCATCAGTCGTATAGCTCTTAGCTCTTCCTTTTTGTTGTAAACTTTATTTTTGCATTATAGTAAACATGAGTACCAACAAGCCCAAACAGTGGGCTGTTAACAAGCCGCCGAATGCCCCCGTCACGCCCACCCTCCCACCCTCCGAAAGTCCCATCACACAACAGGCAATTAACGCATTTACATTTACACAAGAGAAGTCTGTGGTGACTGATCGGTTGTCCCGGCTGGTGCTGCGCTAGAGAGGAGGTACGAGATGTACGGGCCCCATATATCTGGGGGTCTTGCGTGGAGAGGGAGTGTCGTTATGAATTCTGTTTCCGTTTCTTGGCAGTATGTGATGTCCCTCTTCCAGTTCGCTAGGGTAGGGGGTGTGCATCGTCCCCATGCCATAGCCACTCTTCTACGTGCCAAAACCAATAACAAGCTTGTCAGTTTCCGGATGTGTGAAGACAGGGGTCTCGTTAGGCCGAGGAGTGCCACCAGTGGTGAGTGTCCCACTCTCTCGCCGATAATTGCGTTAGTTTCGTCAAGCACATCTGACCAGAATTTAGACACTGGCGGGAAACTCCACGCTAGGTGCAGGGAATCAGCGTCCAGGGACCCACAACGGTCGCAAGATGCATTGGACCCAGGGTGGTGTCTGTTTCTCTTGTTAGGGGTATAATAGGTTTGATGCAGATAGTTAAAGTGGATTTGTTTGAAGCGGGAATTGAGTGCCATTTTTTGTGTCTGTTGTAAAATATAACTCCAGTCTTCATCAGGAATGGGGGTTTGAAGCGTGGTTTCCCATCTTGTCTTTGTTTTGGGGTTCGAGGGGAGAGTGTCGGTGAGCAGGGTTTTGTAGATGGATGAGACTAGTTTGCCCTCCCCTTGTGCCTGAAAGGCCCCATGCAGTAAATGCCAGGTGGGATGTTGTTGCGGGAATGTTGGGATGAGGGCCTGCAAGGTGTATCGCACTCTGAAGTACAAAAAGATGTCAAGGGAGTACGTGCCCCCCTTTTCCCTCGCCTGCTGGGGTGTCATGAAAGTGTCTTGTATAAAGAAGTCGCCTAGAGTTTTTATTTTGCACTTATCTGCCCAGTTCAGATACACTTTCTCGGCGGTGAGTGGCATCCCGGGGATGAATTTCGCGGGAAGAAGAGGAGAGTATCTAAGCTGAATCTTGTACTTTTGAGCTATTTTCCGCCATATTGCGAAGCTGGATTGCACTATGTTCAGCGTCGTGTGTGGTACTGCTTGATTGCTGATAATCACTGCCCTTAGCAAGTTGGGTGAGGCTAGTGCCCGTTCGACCTGTACATGCGGTCTTACGAATTGTGGTTCGTACCAATGACTGAGAAACTGTGCTTGTGCCGCCCTGTAGTACCGTTCTAGATCGGGTAGAGTCAGGCCACCCTTATTAACAGGAAGCACTAGGGATGAGTAAGCCACCCTTTCAGGTTTGCCAGACCATATAAGGTCCAGTACTAGGCTTCTCAGATTACCCAGGAAGCGCCGGGACAGCAGGATGGGGATGTTAGCGAAAAGGTATAGGAGTTTGGGTAATATTACCATTTTTACCAATGAGGCTCGCCCCCAGATGGTGAGTGGTAGTGATTTCCACCTGTTTACCTTGTCTCTTAATAATTTCAGTGTGCTATCGTAGTTGTCTTTCAGTATATCTTGGTGATTTAGGGACACCTTAATTCCTAGATATCGGATGTGAGCTGTCTCCCACTGGAAGTTAAATTCGTCTTGAACTATTTTGGTGTTTTGTGTTTAAGGGAAAGACGATTGATTTCGATTGGTTAATTTTCAAGCCAGATACCAACCCAAACTTGATTATTTCACGCATTATTGGATTAAGGTTTTCGCAGGGGTTTTGCATGAACAGGACTATGTCGTCGGCATAGAGCGATATTATTAGCCGGTGAGGACCCATTTTAAGACCTCTCTGGATATGTCGTTCCCTAAGGCCCACTGCCAAGGGCTCCATCCCAAGGGCGAATATCATAGCGGATAATGGGCATCCCTGCCTAGTGCCACGCTGGAGGTTGATCTGAGCCGAGCGGGTCGGCCCGAGTGAGATTGCTGAAAGGGGCTGGGTATAGAGGAGTGAGACTAGCCTGATAAACTGTTTCCCAAGTCCGAGCTGCTGTAGCACGGTGAACATAAAGGGCCACTCAACAGAGTCGAATGCCTTTTCGGCGTCTAGCAGCACTGCCACTGCCTGCTGATCGGGGTTGAGTGCTGCCCAAAAAATTCTGCGTATCCCGAATGTGGTGTTTCGACCAGGCACAAATCCCGCTTGGTCGGCGAGTACCAGTGCGGGCATTAATGGGAGAAGCCTATTGGCGAGGATCTTGGCCAGGATTTTGTTGTCCAGATTAATTAATGATATGGGGCGATAGGACTTACAATCTTCGGGGGGCTTTTCTTTTTTGTGTAGCAGGATTACGTTCGCTTCTCTTAGTGTCTGTGGGAGAATGCCGGATTCGATCGCCTCCTCATAGACATTTAGCAGGAGAGGGGTAACGAGAGGGGCAAAGTATTTATAAAACTCACCAGTTAGCCCGACTGGTCCCGGTGCTTTGGAAGATGGCAAATTTTTGATGACTTCTTGAATCTCTTCCAGCGTTATGGGCGCATTCAGTGGCTCACAAAGTTCTCCCTCCACCCAGTAAAGTTCAATGTCATTGAGGTAGTTGCGGATCGCAACATAGTCTGTTGGGCCCCCGGCGCTGTATAGGTCCTGGAAGAAAGCCCTGAACACCTCGACTATATCTTCTTCTTTGTGCAGCATATTTCCCTGCGGTGTCCGGATACTGTCCACCCTTGCCGGCCACCTGTCTGCCGCTATGAGGCGAGCAAGAAGGGCTCCAGGCTTCTGGCCTTCGCCGTATTGTCTAATTCTGTGGTTGTGCACCAGAAATGTTATCTCCCGTTCAGCCAGTTTTCTAAAGTTCAGAAGTTCTTCTTTCAGCCTCGTCTGGATTTGGTCTGAATTGTGTGGGACTTGCTGCTTTTCCAATCCCTTCAGGTGCGTTTTGCAGTTTTCTAGTTCGCGTCTAATAAGTTTCAGGATTCCGTTTTCCTTGGCTAGACAGACGCCTCTTACATAGCATTTGAAAGATTCCCATAGCACTCCGGCAGAGTTGACGGTGCCTTGGTTAATGTCAAGAAAGGAGTTGATTTCCTCGCTTAGCTCGGTGGCGAATGTCGGATCGGCGAGGGATCTGGGTTTGAAGCGCCATTGTGGAGGACGTGGCCTGGTGGTCGGCCGGTAGCATTCGAGTGTTACCGTGGCATGGTCTAAGAAGGTTTTGGGGAGTATTTGGCATGCTCCCCATTGCCAACTACTGTGAGCGGAGACTAACAGATAGTCAATGCGAGAGTTTGTGTTATGAACACTTGAGTGGTATGTGTAGTCTCTGGCTTCCCAATTCTGGGTCCTCCAAATGTCCAAAAGGTCAAACGCTTTACAGATCTCTTGTACTTGTAGGCTTGCTTTGGAGGGGTGAGCTGTTGTTAACTTTGATTTATCTTTCTGTGGGTCGAGGTGGGTGTTCAGGTCTCCACCGCAGATTATGGTCGCGTTTCGCACTTGCGAGAGGCGGGATAGCACCCAGTCAAAGTTGTTTGCGCCGTCTGTGTTGGGGGCGTAGGAGTTGACGAACACCACCTCCTCACCCTCCACCATGCCCCGAACCATAAGCGCCCTTCCCTTGCTGTCCCTCTCTGTTTGGATCAGGCAAAACCCCAGCGAAGAGTGGAGAAGAATAGCGACTCCTCTGGCATAGGATGAGTATGAAGAAAAGTAGCGATGGCAACCCCAGCTGCGGGCCCACAGGTGCTCATTTTGCGGCAAGAGGTGGGTTTCCTGAATCATAGCCACCTCGACCTTGTGGCGTCTGAGTAATTGCAGGATCTTGCGTGTCTTAGCCAGGATGTTGCCCCCTCTAGTGTTCCAGGTTGCTACTTTGAACGTACCAGTGATGATCTATATAACACCGGAATGCGGCTAGACCAGAGTCGGAGTTCGGGCATATGGGAGCGGCGTTAGGCGGGAGGGCTCGAGAGGGGCGGTGGCGGGGCTCAGGGTGAGGCCCGCGGTTAGGCGGTGGCACTCTGAGTGCGTTTCAAACGACAACAACAATCAAACAAATTTCCTTACACGGACAACCCCCAACTCGTCCGTTTGGAATCCCCCCAACTGGAACATACTGCGTGCTGTGCACGGGGAACGGGTGGCCTTCCTAGGCACAGTCCCCAGCCTCCCGTTTGCGATGGTTGTCCTGGTGGCTTGGTTCCTGCTTGCTTTGGGGCAGTAGCGCGGGTGTATGTCATAGCAGAACTCTCTCTGCTCTTTCTCTGTTTGAGGCACCGGGCATTTGGTTTGCGAACTTGCATCCCTGCCTGTCGAGGTATAGTGAGGCTTCTTCTGGGGAGTTGAAGAAGTGGGTATTACCCTCTATTTGAATGCGGAGCCTTGCCGGGAAGAGCATCGAGTATGTGATCTGGTTGGCACGTAGTCTGTGTTTCACCTGGGTGAACGATCTCCTTTGGGCTTGGACAGACGGCGAAAAGTCTGGGAAAAACTGGATGCCGTCCCCATCGAAGTGTAGTTTGCCCTTTTCCCTTGTCATTCTAAGGATGGAGTCCCTGTCCTTGTAGCTTAGAAGCTTGGCAATGATCGGGCAGGCAGGGGCTCCCGGCGCCAGTCTTGTTGAAGGGATTCTGTGGGCTCTTTCCACTACGAACATTTGCGATAGGACTGTGGGACCAAAAAGCTCTGTGCATAATTTTTCGACGTGTTCTTCCATTCTGACTGGTAGTTGTCTTTCTCTGATTCCGATAATCCTGATATTATTTCGCCTGGAGCGGCCTTGCAGATCCTCGTTTTTGGCGAGTACAGTTTTCATTTGCCCCTCGAGCGTGGAGACCCGGGAGGTGAGTGCTGCTGTGCCGTCATCCAGATCTGACACTCTCTGTTCGACAGAGTCAAGCCTGTCGCTGAGTTTGTTTGCCGGTGTTGTAACAGATCTACCTTGGACGAGAGCGAGTCTATCTTGCTGTCCAGACCGCCTATCCCAGCTTTTAATTCCATCAGGATTTCCCTGATGTCGGTTTGTTGCTGCAATTCTGCCTCCGACTGGTTGTTCAGGGGATTCAGGGTGGTGTTCCGGCCTGAGTGTTTTAGGCGCTGGGCCTGCATCAAAGTTGAGCCGTTTCTGGGACTTGTCCGGCTTCCCCATCTTGAGCTTGACTACGGAGTCGGAGCGTCTGGTCAAGGCGCGGACGAGGCACCCAGATCTGGTGCGAGGTGCTGAGATCAAGGTGCGCTGGGAGACACTGTGAGTCAAGATAGCGGAGACGCCGCAGCCAACTCGCCTGTTTTGCGTGCTTCTGTGGGTCTCCTCGCACCTCCCGCTCTGCCACCGTCTCAGCACTGGCTGTGGGTGCCCCAACTCTGAGCGATTCCCCCCTTGCCGCTTTCTGCTGGAGGTGGTCGCGGCAGGTCCCGCGGATGGCTCTCATCCGTCTACGAATTATTATGGGCGGGCGGGCAGGACTCCCAGGCCCCACGCAGGTCGTGGCAGTGCAGGCCACACTACGCAGCGAGTTTTTCACAGAAGGTAAGTCCGATTCGCTCCGAATTTTTCGACAGGGATGAGATGTCGTGCTAGGATATATTATTCTTGCAGATTTAGTAGTTTTGCCACAGGATTGCCCTGATTAAACAGGATTCATGCGGGAGGCAGCTGGGTGCTCACAGGGGAGCGGCCATCTTGGTCGGCCCTCTAGCGCCCTGGCTCTTAGCTCTTCCTTGATAGAATTGAATCCCTTTATGGTGGTAATGATCGTCTGTAGGAGCTCCCATCTGGTTATCTGTAGCCACTTGGTATACAGCATCACCTGGACCCCAGGCATGAACATAACCAAAAAAAACACTGAATTCTGGCTGAACAATTTGTGTTTGTATGGAATAGCATCGAAGGCCTCTATTGACTTGGCTGAGGAATATTTTTCTCTCTTTATTCAATTTAGACATTCAGCAGATCACTTCTTCCTCAGGTGAGCATCTGCTTTTGGAAATTCACCAATGCTTAAGTCACTCTTTGGAATCACCAATGCTGGAACATGGACAATCACTAAATAACATAGTCCTCCCCAATTTCTGAGCAGCATCATATAAGCTATGGATCCACAGGCCATCATATAAGCTATGGATCCACAGTGAGAATCGAATCAGGGAACTGCTTCCTCTTCCAGTCGTCAAACACAAAGTCTAAATCGGGCATTTCTCATTTTACTTCTGCATTCCAAAGTCCAATTTCAACAAGCTCCTGTGGCTCAAGAACAGTAGCTTTCTGACTCCTTGCTATAGCAGCTACAAAGAGTGTTTTAGGGAAACTACAGTCCAAATGTACTCTTTCGTCTATCTACTGGATAGTCTTTGTGTCCTTCTTCCTCGTCATCGATTGAGTCTGCACATGCTGAAGTTCTTCTCCTTGGCTTGCTTCCGAATGGGTTGGGGGTATGTCGGCCTCTCCAGCGTAGACTTTCAAATCTCCTTGGTGTATCCAAGCTCGTCTCCCTTGGACTTTAACTGCTGACAGAGTAATGTCCTCCACAATGAAAAGGCCGCTAAATCTAGGCTTGTGCCACTTTCTGTGAAATTCCTTATTAAAACTTTGTCTCCAGTAAACAATTTAGGTAAAGAAGGTTCTTTAACTCAGGTTGCTGTATGGTCTTCATCTGTGTTCTGAGACAGAAACCCCATCTGCTTGATTTAGTCTGAAATTACAGAGATACTAGCAGCCATACATGTTAAGTAAACACATTCTGCAGTTGTCTGGGCATCAATCCTAGTCCTTGAAGGAGTTAGAGGTGTTCTCATTCGCCTCGCTGTGATGATTTCGTGGGGAGTGAGGTGGTGGTCAGAGCCGGGCTGATTTCTCAAAGCATATATTGCAAGGGGCAGGCAATGCAGCCACTCCTTCTTCAATGTTAATTTCAGTTGTGCTATTTTCTCTTTGAGCAGACTGTTGAGTCTCTCACATATATTCCGTTTGCTTGCGGGTGATAAGCAGAAGAAAACCTATGTTTAATGCTAAGCAATAAGCTAATTTGCTCAAATATCTCATTCACAAAATGGAGGCCATTATCAGATCTCAGAACCTCACATATTCCTCATCTAGGAACTACTTCTTGAACTAAAAACATTGCAGCACAAGCGGCATCAGAATATGTGCAAGGACCAGCTTCAATCCACCTTGAGATATGGCACACTAGCACTATCATATACCTATATCCATTACAGACCTGCAGAATATCAACATAGTCAATATGTAAATGCTGAAAAGGACCAATTGGTAGAGGAAATACTCCTCTAACTGTTCGCAGCATGTGCCCAGCAGTAAACCTTTGACATATGATGCAATTTATTACATAAAATGCAACATGTTCTAACAGGTGCGGTACAAACTCGTCCTCCGCAATAGTTGCTGTGAGGCACTCCCTAGTGACATGCGCAGGGTAGTGTAGCTGTTCTAACACCACCCTTAATAAGGCTAGAGGTATCACTGGTTTACCAGTGCTGTATTGTCACCACATTGCTTTGGAAGGGGATAAAGAACACCTTGTCCGTATTCACAGTTCTTTCTCTTCTTGTGGAGCTCCACCTTGAACTTCCATTAACTGTGTTAGTGACAAATGATTAAAGCTTTCATTCACAGCCATTATTATAACCATTTTCTCTTTTACATCAGGAGTATCAAAACTCATTATATCAGGTGAATATGCAACCTTTTTTGCCTCTGCGTTTGCGGCTTGGTTTCCGCTTGAAATGAAGTCAGTTATTTTAGTATGTGCTGCGCACTTTACTATTGCAATGGCTACTGAGAGTTGCAGTGCTCTGATATGCCTGTTCAATAATGCGGCGTGTTGTACTGGAGTGCCGTCTGTTCTGAGGTAACCCCTCCTTTTCCAACGTGCTAACCCTGCTTGCACGGTTGACGTCACGTAGGCAGAGTCGCTGTACACTGTTACTTTCTGTTCTGCATGATTCTCAAGCACGACGATAAGCACCACTAATTCAGCATCCAGTGCTCAAAAGTGAGACGGTAGTCTTGAACTTACCATTACTTCAAATTCCCATTAGCTCTGTGCCTTACCACGGCAGCACCTGAATGCATTTCTCCATCAGTTTGATCAATTTTCAAAGAACCATCAATAAAGAGAACCTCCCCCGCTGCTAGAGCATTCTCCTTTACCTTCGGAATCCTATCATAAAATTCCTCATAGTTCGAGCAATCACGTATATGCTCATCTGCTGCCAGTGGTTCGGCTATAAACATGGCAGGATTCACTATTTTACACCTGACTATTTTGATCACTGGATTCGATATAACCACATCGTAAGCAGAAGCTTTTGAGATGTCAGCCTACCTTTGGGTTTCTCCAAGACAGCAAACAAACCATGCTCAACAAATAAAGTCATAGAAGACCCCATCACTATGCTTGCAGATTTCTTGATAGTGAACGTGGCTACTGCCAGTGATTGTTTGCATGGGAAGTTACCCCTCATTACTGGGTTTTAAATCCCACTATAATATACTAAGAGTTTGTACCCCAATGTAGTTCTCTGTGTGAGTACTGCTGTAATGACTGTTCCATCTGTGTGTGAAAATAAAATGAACTCCTCAGAATAATTGGGAATTCCTAAAACTGGAGCTGTACTGATTGCCTTTTTTAGTTCATCAAACCCCTCCTCCATTTCCTCAGTCCACTCAACTTTTTCCTTACTCACCTGTGCCTTCTTCAGGGCCTGCAACAAGGGTCTTGTGTATGAACTATATTCAAATACCCATGCTCTTACATAATTACACAGTCCTAGAAACTGTTACATTTGTTTAATCATGTGCGGTTTTGACGTTTTCATGATCGCCTCCGCTCTTTCAGATGTAACCTTCTTTCCTTCATGTGAAATTAACTGTCCTATATATAACACCTCTTCCTGACAGTACTGCAATTTCTCTTTATCCACCTTATATCCTTCGTCTGTTAGAATAATCATTAGCTGAATCGACCAAAATATCATCTATGTATTGCAGCACAACATTTGGCAAATCAAAATTGCTCAGGTCCATCTGCAGGACCCTATTAAAAATGGATGGAGACTCACAGTACCCCTGAGGTAAACGTGTGCTTTTCAGCTTCGTCTGACAAAAAGTAAATTACGTAAGATCTTGGGAATCTTTATGCAACGGGATTGAGAACATCTCTGTCTTTAAACATATCCTCGTCAGTAACATCAGTCAATCTGTATCCCACTCCAATAGCAATCACTGTTCTCCATGGCCTGCCCTTGTCATCAAATTCTTTGAGAATGGCCAATTCCCTTCATACTATGGCTGCCTGTAATTCCATGGGAAATATCTGTCCCACCTCTTTGTCCATAGGTATCTGTGGCCTGAACAGAAATTCATCAGGTATTCTCAGAATCATGCCCACTAAACCAGGTAGCCACGTCAGCAAAATGCGTGCCCCATAGTGAAAAACTTCAGGTTCTAAATGCGTTCCTCACAGAGCTATTTGCCCTGTAAATGCCATGATGAATTAGCTTACATTTAAATAATGTATTCCCGGTGTTGAACACACTATGCCTTCAACAGTGAAGGAAGTCGTCATATTTAGCTTTGTCATTAAATCACGGCACAGTATATTAACTGGAGTAAGTCTCGAGTACAATAATGGGACAGACATATCACATTCTCCTATAGAGACTGGTTATTTCTCGGTAAAAGGAACTCTACTTATAGATCCAGAGAACCCTCAAGCATTCATTGCATTTCCTGACAATAAAAATGTCCCCTCCGTATACATGAGCAAGTTGCCCCAGTGTGTACTAAAAATGAAAGGATTTGCCTCCTGTAGTAAGGTCAACCCTTGGTTCCTCTTGAGGATTTGGCATTACAGTTAGTACTGAACACTTCAGGTCACCCTGTGAGCTGTCCTATTGTGGGGACATACTTCTTCCCGTACCTGTGAAAGGATTCCCACCCTTGATGGTGACACCCACTACTTTAGGAGTCAATAACTGTCCTGTGTTTGTGCTCTGCTGTATCTGCATGGGTGTGTGCTGTGATTGCCCTTGCTGTGTATTGAATGGTGTTTTCTGTGGTTCCAAAGCCTGTTGGGTTCACAGTGCTTGTGCTTGATACACTGTCTGATCTTGGGCGAACCCATCCCTGCTTTGTGGGTTATATTCTGGAGGATAAGCTGTCCCCCTTCTTGAGAATTGCCCATTTTGCACATGCCCTTGGTTCGCGCAATATGTCTTGTAATTCCACATGCCCAACTCACAGGAAGGAATCTCCTAATGTGTCCTGCCTGCATGCCTTGATTATCATTCTGCACATTCTGAAAACCACCTTGGTTGTTCTGAAAGCCTCTTTGATTATTCTGAAGGGCTCCCCTTCCTCTGAAATCTGCTCCACTGCCTCTCGGCACAAACCCTTTTCCTCCTTTATCTGACTGCCATTGGTTGTTCACCTGTGGCATACCTGCTGTTTGTTGTAATCCTGGCCCTTCTATGCTAGTCAACACCACCCCTTCTCTAGCATATTTTGACAGTTGCTTCTGTACTATTTTAGCTTCCTCGATCTTCCTAGCATCTTCTCTCTTTCGATTTTTCGCTTGCAGCAATCAGCAATGGTGCGCAATGGTCAGCTGTATCTCTGGCCATGGCTTCACTTCCATACCCACCAGCTTCATAAACTGTCTCGGTACCTGTTTTTGCAATCCCTGACACAGAATATGATAGAGGACCAATATCGATTTCGCCCACGGTTCTCGAGTTTCCAAAGACCACTGCTCTTGAAAATTTTGAATGTAAGCAAGCGGATCTTCACCTTCTTGCATCTTACATGCCATAATTGGGCCCATATCTGACGTATCAGGATATTGTACTCTAAACGCTTTCCAGACTGCCAATCTAAAATGTTTAAATGGTGTGCCGTCATACGCTGTGTTCTGTGTTGTGACACTCGAGTATCCTGCTCTCGTCCAAATGTCTTCAGCTCTTATCCCAAGAATAGCTGCCAGGAGACTATTAAAGTCTCCTATAGCCAGAATATTCCCTCCGGTCATTTTCTCTAGCTCACATATCCATTTCCTTGCACCCGATGTTAAGCTAGGAAACTTGCATCTTGAATTGTCTTTATCCATCTGGGGCCATGGTATGTACTGTGGTCTGGCCCCTCCTTTCTCTAACAAAATTGACTTCCCTCCTTACCCCGTGACTGGGAAATCTCAAATCGATCATCTTTCCCTTTATTTCTCAATTCACTTTTTGTCCTCATCTCTTGATAAGCCTTTTCGATTCTGTCGCCAATATTTGCTATCTCAAAATTCTCCTCTAGGTTTACTCTAGAGGGTTCTGGCATTGGTTCTTGTGACGGGAAAAACTCCTCTATGTCTTCCCATGCTACTACTGGATTTGGTTACATAACCTCTTTCTCAATGCGATCAATGTCGCCTGCCCTCTGTCTTCTCTTTCATTCCATTTCCTTATCAAATTCTCTCCTTTTCTTTGCTTCCTTTCTTACTCTTTCTTCTTCCTGTCTTTTTGCTTCTCTTCGCTCATTGCCCTACACACCTCTTTGTCTCTGCATCCTTGCATTCTTATATCTCTTGATTTCTGTTCTTCCTCTTCTTCTCTTTTGTTTTCTAACCTGTCTCATCCTTCGATTGCTCTCTGCCTACTGTCATATTTTCTTTGCTCTTCTGCTCTTTCTTCCTTTCTTAACTGTTCTTCCTGATACATTTGTTCTCACCTTTGTCTACTCTTTGGTTTAAACTTGTCTTCTTTCAATTGTTTCTCTCAATCCCTGTCTTTTTTGTCTTGTTCATCTTGATCTTCCATTTGCCGCACTTCCTCGATGCTCTTCCCATCAAGTTTGAGCAATATCTGACCGCCCATCCATTCATTCCGTATGAGCGCTATTGTCGGGGTGATTTTCCCAGGGGCCGGCAAGGCCGTCTGAGGACCTCCGGGGCTGGGGAGGCCCCAACTCCTCCCGTGTCCCAAAAGGAGTATGAGACACACCCAAGAGCAAGGTAATAACTGCTGTTGATTGGAGTAACGGCAGGGATATGCTCAGACCGTATGCATCCGGAGAGGCTCTCATCGTTAGTGGGGCTCGCAGGCCCTTTTTACAGCAGTATGACACGCTACTTGCGTGACCTGAGAAAATCATCACAAAACCTATCGCCACTTCGGTTTGGTTCCCCGAGTGGTAGGGTTAGTATAGTTACCCTATTGGAGGAAATGTTAGTGGATAAAGACAGGTCAGGTGGTACACTTGGGCTGTCCCTAACAGTTGCTACATCAGAATTGTTACAAGGGGACCCTTGGTGGTTGGCTAAGAGTGATGGCATCAGTGATGAGGTCCTTGTGTTCTGATTGGTTCTCCCACGAGCCCCCAAGCCTGGGACCATCGCCGTTCCCAGCTCGCGGTGTACCTGACATTGGCAACAATGTGCAACTATGTTTTTGTGGTGGACAATGGACAGGTCTGCTTACGGGCTGGTGTGCATGTCTTTCCCATCGCTGTAGGTGTCCAACTTGTTGCTTCGTTGTTGCAGATTGTGTCCCAGACGTGGGACCATGGCGATTCTCTGTCTCATGAGCTTGGCACCTTGTTAGTTCGGCTAGGTCATGTGTGGCGAGACCGTAGCTGGAGTAGATTTAAGAATTATGAGCATTAGATTTTGTATTCTGCCTCTGAGGGCTTGGCACCGGCAGGTATAACCTTGGCACTGGGCACGCGGCATGCGGGTTGCAACATCGCGGCCTTGGCTGTGGGCTCTTGTTGGGGGCTCATTCTGCATGGTCAGCACTTGCATTTTCATTCTGGGAGGATTTTCGTTTGCGAGGCTCCTGCCTGGGGACTCTTGCTTGCGGCCTGCTTGGGCCTAATTTGTGGATGGAGGTACATAATCCATACTATGGAGGTTGCGGAGTGACAGAGTGTTATACGCAGCATTAGGTATATATGGTGGCGTCTTCATAGGGATAGGTAGCGAGAAAGCATCAGCAAGCATATACACAAGCTGTTCAGGCGTCTTGCGTTTCTGCGGTGCTGTAGAAGGCCTATGTGAAAAATAACAACGATGCATGTCCGTGGGTATGTCAGTCCGCTACGTCATAGCACTGAGTATATTTTTTGTGTGGGTTGGTGTGTGAGTGACCAGTGTCCATGGTGGCATGTGTGTTCTTGTCTGTTGGCTATGTCGTCATGGCATCTCTACCGATGGTGATTTTCGTGGTTGGTGTCTAATCGAGCTGGTCCATGACGCATGCGTTGGCTTGACCAGGGCGTACTAGTGGGCATGCTCCTCGTATGTGTATGCCTTTCAAGCAGGATACTTTGTCATCTGGTAAGGAAGAGAATTGTTCAAACTCCTCTTGTGGGGGGGTGCTTGGTCTGTGATCCCCTAGGCCATGGTCTGGATGAAACTGGGGGAGGGTGTTATCCCATTCTCCCACTTCACTATCTTGTCAGTTTTGTCTTTTTCTCCCGTCCATCTCTTAATTTCCCATTCTGTTTCTAGGGTCGCACTTGGTCATTCACTTTTCTCTTTGTCCCATGGGACCTTAAAGATCACATCCCTTTCTGGAGTCCTTTCTGGGCTCTCGACACTGTTATACGCAGGCGGTTCATACATCGGATTACTATATCCTGCTGCTGCTTTAAGCTCTCTTACCGGATACACTCCTTCATCTTTTGCACTATCGCCATTTACTTCAGGTGCGGGAGGGGGCAGAAGGCTCAACACCCCCCTCATTACACTGGTTAAGCATCCAGTCTTGAGGAAGCGGGTCTTCCCTTCCCTCCTGGTACATCTTCCAAAGCACTAAACTAGCTAACCTTTTTCCCAATTGACAACGACAACAATCCCCCTTGTGGCCATGGCATGAACATTTTATCTGCCGTACCCTTAACCCATTCTGCCCTATATTACTTATGCTTGGGTTCGTGTTTTGGCAATTGCTTGCAAAAGTGTATGAGTGGAGTAAAATCCTCCAGTGTGACAAGTCTCAAATGACTGTCAATACTTACCGTTCATTTACACAGAAAAATACTTTTTAGAAAAACAATATAATATGAGCGTGCACCAATAGTCGCTGCTCCAAACCTCTATGTCTCACTTAACTTCAATTTACCTCTTCTGTCAATACTCTCAATCACTAAATAAATAATTTACTCTCTGTCTCCTCAACACAATCTATCATTCATCGCTTTTCGATATCTCATTATTTTCCTCTATACATAAAATACATAACATACAATACACACAGACGAACTGGCAGTCCCAACATATATCTCTGCCACGGCTCCTCATGGCTACTCTTCTTGCCCCTAAATGTACTCCTGGTGGGAAGTGTCAGATATTTCCTTTGGCAGATCTATCTGCTCGTAGCCTATATATCCACTTGGATTTTGAAATATCTTCTTCTAAACGTTTCTGAACATAGGACTTTGGGCTTTCATATAGATCGCTCCTCGTCCATATACCTCTATGTGATGCTCCTTGTCATTAACCTAAATACCCAACCAACCCTCTGTTACTTTTCCCTGTTATCACTTCCCCCATGCAATACTTAATGTTTTGGCAATTGTCTCAATCTACTCATCGTTCACTTTTCAGCTCATTTCCCATGGGATTGTCTCCTCCTCAACCGGCCACCAAAGACTTCGGTCCACTCAGCTGCCTGTAAAACCGGGAGGGGAATTCTGTGATAGAGGGACGCGTCACACCTGTCTCGTTATGTCTTCCAAGAGCTTATTCTTGGCCGCTATCCACGGGGAGCTTCGCGGTCCTCCAGCTAAATGGCAGAGGACACCCGTTAATCCGAGACCCTTAAAAGCCTACTGGGTCGATAGGTCTTTTAACCATCCTACCTCTGCTATCAAGTGAATCCACGGACCTGGGTCATTTAAGACGAGGCAGCAATACTTACAGGTGGATGGGGATGCAGAAGTTACTCAAACATCAATAATCAAAATGACTTAGGAAGTTGGCAAAATTCTGTTCTGTTTTATTAACAATTATCTAAAACAGGGAGTACAACGGACATCATCTGACGGTCGCACAAGCTTTCCATACAGTTCATAAAAACTTTTATAATCAAAATTCATCATCATTGACGTCACACTATGTGGTAAACTAAGAAAAACCTACAGGGAATTGTGGTTGGCTTAAGGGGAACATCTAGGTATGGGTTCAATACAGCCGGGGGTAGTGATTGGGTCTCTACCATCAGGTGGACATTCAAGCCCATCCCAAGTGCAAGTCATCTTCATCGTCACAAAATACATAACGATTCATTGGTTACACAAACTATAGGGCTCTATGATACGTGGCCCTCTACAATTGGTTGGCACGCTTATACCCTTATGGAATATTCTACATGCTAACAGCACGCAAGCTGGTACCCCACGTGCAGGGAGTGTTGGCTTGGCCGTGCCTCCCCACCCAATTAGCTCAAAATATATCATCACTCCTACAGTCTGCCATTCAATTAAGGCTTTGAACTTGGCCTTGCAGAAGCTCTCTGTGCTTGAGAATTAAAGGGAGTGCGGCATAGCCTTGTCTTCTGGTTCCGGTGTCGCTTGACCCAAAGCTATATTTGACCATGTGACTAAAAACCACTCTTTCAAGCTTTTCACTGCATATAATATTATTAAATGATGAACTTTTGACGTGTTTCTTTCTAACGTACATTGTAGCTTATTGACGGACAAACAGGCTCTCTGTGGCCTCGACTCTTGGTGCTTAGCCAGCCAAGCCTTTCTCAAATTCCCCTTCGCCATCAGCTAATTTCCAACTGTGCACACTGAAATCCTTTCCAATAATATGGTTTCAAGCCTTGCATTGCACTATCACTGAGAGAGCAATGGTGGATGTACAATACTCAAAGCTATCACACAGGCCTCAATCAGCAGGAGGAGTGGTTACTGTGTACTTAACCGGTTACCGTTACCCCCTGATCCCATCTCCTCTCATTGTTTGGAAGAATTTGCTGTTGTACCACTGACACCACGACTAAACTTTAATAGTCAATGGTTTTGTAAATAGGAGGTTGGGTGTTTGCTCCACCAACGGCGATCTGTTGTGACTTCTCCGCCTTACGAGTCCAGACATACGTCATGCGTTCTAATTCGACGTTTGTCTTTAGAACGCATCCACAAGATATATCTATTTATATCTTGCTCTCCGGTAGGGCATTGGCATTTGGAAACAACCGCGCAGAAACTAAGACCCTTGTCTTGATGCAGTGCTGCCATTGAACACGGCTGAGTGTAGTCCAGCTTTTTATCTTAGTTTTGTTCCTGACTGGTGTTCCTCAGATACTGATTCTTGTATTGCTTGGCGAGTAGACGTATTAAATGAAACTGTTTGTTATACAGATCTCTGCTCGATCACAGTTAGACCATGTGTGGCATTAGTTGCATTTGATACACATGTGAAATATCGATAATTCTACAGCCCATGAATCCATTATGGCCTTAGACCATACGGACGGCGTGACCCCATAACTTGTTACAACTTGGTTTTTCGGGAGTGTTTTTCCTGTGATTTTCTCGTCTTCATATCCAGTTGATCTACTTATATGCACAAGAAGTGATTTTAGAGTTGACAATATTTAAGCTTTTGTCTTCCAAGTCACTTATACCACTCTTGCCAGTTTTGTCTCCTTGTAGTTCTCGAGTACTGAGTTTTTTCACGAGACCTTGTTCACAATTGATATTGATATTGATATTTTATTTCTATCACGCTCGCACACAAGTGTTTCAGAGCGCGACAATGCAAGGGAGGGGAACAGGGGAGAACAAAACAGCGATCTTACTAGGCCCAGTGACATTGAGAACGCGCAAGTGCATGGGAGAGGGGGAGGGGAAAAGTGCATGGAAGGGGGGAGAAGTGGAAAGTGCGAAACATAGGAGAAACAGATAAATAACAATAAATAAATAATAAAGGCAACAAACAGTGGTAGTGCAGCCAGCAATTTGCAAGTGCTAGTAGGGTCAGTTTGATAAGTGCAGGAAGAAAAAATGGGGGGGCTGTATGGGTATAGATACAAACCCCAGTGCAAGGGGTGGCCCGGAGGCAGTGCGGAGGGTGGCAGGGTGAGCAGGTACCTGGGCCCGGAGGACAGAGGGTGGCCAGGTGTACCTTGCCAAGAGAGAACAGATCAGCAGGGGAGACGGGGAGCGAAGGCAGAAGAAAAGAGGAAGGTCTTGAGGTGCTTCCGGAACCAGAGATAGTTCTCCTCAAGTTTTAGAGCGGCAGGGAGGCTGTTCCAGAGGGAGGCCCCAGCGGAAGACATAGATCTACCCTCAGCTTGTTTCTTTGAAAAACGACTGACCCTGAGGGAGGTGGAGGTAGAGGAGTGAATAGCTCGAGAGGGGAGGTATTTGCAGAGGGATACCTGAAGGTATTTTTGACCCAGGACCCAGAAAGCCTTGTGGACAATGCAGAGGGGTTTGAATTTTTTCCTTGCATACACTGGGAGCCAATGGAGAGATTTCAGAGCTGGAGAGATACGATCCAAGGGTTTGAGACCAAGGACAAGTCTTGCAGTCCTGTTCTGGATTAGTTGCAGAGGGCAGAGAGTAGAGACAGGTAGATTTAGAAAGAGGCTGTTACAATACAATGGTTTGGATGGGTACAATTTACGACTTAACCATGCCTATGGTGTCCCATATTGACTTTTGAATTAGATGTATTCAGACTTCATCAGTCCATTCAGACAGGTGAGTGCCTGTTTGAATCCAGTTTTAATCTCATGTATTTAGCCCTATGCCGAAGGGGCAGTTGGCTATCGTGTTTTTCACTTTTTTGAACTAGGGACTGTATTCATCCCAGTTCTTTTTGTCTTCCTTGTCTCCACAGATGAATTCAAGTACGTCTGTCTTTTGGATTGAGTTTGGCACTACAAGAAAATACCACCAAGTTCTTCCTTTCGGGTTGAGACCATGTCATGTATTCCATTGAATTTCAGATTGGCTGTATTGGGAGGTTGGACGGTCACAGGTTCTAGACTTAATGTTTTGTGTTTTATTTCCTGTTGTAGAATGTTTGTCTTCGCTGCATCACAAAATTGCTACCAGAAGAATAGGGCTATACAAGAACAAGTTGTGATACCCTAGCAGCATTTATTATCACCTTTAATGAAATACATTTTGTTGTTTTCTCAGTGACCTTGAGTGCTTCGTTCTGAGGAAGACGATCATCAGTTTTTCAAGACTAAATCTATCTAATCGTCGAAACTACTAGCTTAAGGATATTTGGGTGATATGTTTGTCAATTCCCTTCTGTCCGCATAACTTGTAGTTGACTCAATGCACTTTAGATTCAATGTAGTTTAATTGATTCAATGTACTTTAGACTCAATGCACTTTAATTTTGATTGATTTCTGCTGCACTTGTGTGGTACTTCATTATATGCATCAGAGAGTCATAGCCTTATTCTTTGTGAACTTTGTATCACGAGGAAGGAGTTCTGGCCCTCTCTTATTAAATATCGGCATAGACGGCACAGTATGCTTGTATTGCTACATTCTAGGAACTGTTTTCCATGATGCCTTGTGCTTTTGAATCAATACTTGATGTTTTGTATGAATTATAGTAAGAACATTCAGATTTATAGTTTGTTATGTTGATTATGTGAATAAAACATTTTTGAATATATATCTATCCCCTTGTTTCACTGACCTTGCCTACCTTTCAACCAACCATTAGAAGTCTATTATATACCATGAACTAAATACATTTGTAGAGTTCCTCGAGACATAATCCCGAAATGTTGCTTACTTCAGTACTTCCTCTTCAGCTTCTATAAAATGTTTATGTTTTCTCGTCTCATGTATCTTTCCAGGGTGTGTCAGTTCTACTTTGCATGACGTCATCAGTCTTCTTTCCAATTCATTTTCACAATTCTTCCTGAACCCTTCCCAGAAGAGCGTTATTTCTTGGTGCTTGCATATAGGGTTTTCTCAATGGATACCTTGTCTCGAGGATTATTTGCGCTATAGGCATCCTCGCTGGTACTGCACGTTTTGCCATTTCCGGTTCCCAACATATAGGCAACATGGGGGCAGAGCTTTTGGTGGGGGTACTTGGCTCCTCCTCTACACCATCAATTGCTTAAAACAGGGAGTTACAACGGACATCAATAGACGTTAGCTTGAGTTCTCAATGAAAGTATCATAAACACACATGTTTATACTGTAAATCTGTCATAGCTGACGTCATACTATGTGGCAAACTAGAAAAACCTGTGAGGGTTCAGGGTTGGCTCAAGAGGAACATCTAAGTATACTTTCTACAGGGGTCGGGTTGTAATAGGACATCTACAGTCAGGTGGACAACTTATGCCCATCCCTAGTACAAGTCATGTTCAACACTTTTTAAGTATGCAGAATACTATTGGCTCTTAACCTACAAATGGTTGGCATGCTTATACCATGTCTGGAACATTCGGTTCACTTAGCAGCACGTAAGCTCAGACCCCAGGTGTTAGGAGGTGGACTTGACTTTGTTTCCCACCAATTAGCCCAACATCACTCATCGTCTATGCCTTCTGCCATGGAAATTGTCTTTGAACTTGGCCTTGTAATGTAGTCTCATCTCTGGGAATATATGGGAGTGTGGTAGACAGTTCTGGTTGGCGTGCTTAACTCCTATTTTCATCCTTGGTCCACGTAACAGGAGACCTACTTCAGCCTGATTTTCAGCATTTAAATGTCTTAAATGAAAAATCTTGGCAATCATGGTGTTCTCTCTTTGCAATTTAACAAGGAACAATTCCTCTTCTCACGTTTGATACCTTTAAGAATAGATAACCAGTTTCTGGCTGCTCCAGCCTTTGACATCAGGCCAAACAGCTTCACCCTTCAAGCCTGCAATCTTCAGATAATTCTCTGCTGCATCACTCACAGCTCTTCATCCTTGTTTCTCTGTGGGTTGATCTTACTAAAGGTTGTGGCGTGGATGTCCAGATTCTATATAATGGCGCGCTGTCTGCAGTCTATTCACTACGTATAGCTAGCTTCTATGATCACTTAGTCTACTTGCGTTGCTGCATCTGTACAATTATCGAACAGTATGCATTTTCTGCAATGCGTCAAACAATAAAATGTAATCTTCTTTCCGCATAGGAACGTTCACTTAGCTCCTTGTTTCGTCATCAGTTTTTACATGGTCCATACATCTTCTTCTTATCTTCTTAGTGCGTCACTCTTACTTCCTGTGACGTCGCCAGCTTCTTGTTCTTTCAATTTCATACGCTTTCAGGGCCCTCATCCAAGAGATTATCATCTCTCTTGGCATATCTCTGTTATGGTTTTCTCACGGGATACCTTTTCTTGAAGATTTTCAGTGGAATAGTAATAACTACTGGTGTCAAACATGGTGCAGGTTCAGGTTTACAGCATACAGGTAGTAAGGGGGCAGGACTTCCTGCAGAGGCATTTGGTTGCTCCTCTACACTGCCCCTACTGGTAGAGTCATCGACCACCCATTCACCAGTCTCCACATATTGGTGCCTTCTCTTGAAGTAGTGCTTTTTCAGGTCTTAGTCTTCATCATTCCCTTCAGAGAACCGGCTGATATCACATGTTCATCAAAACTCGAGGTCATGTACTGTCCATTCGGATTACAATAGACCCATCATCCTGCATACTTCTTATGATTTTTCAGATGCAGGAACTTTGTGCCCTCATGTGCTACGATGCTGGTCTCTATGTATACTCTAAGTTCTTCATCAGTCAATTCCTTGGGTGCAAATCCTGATTCGACATCAATCATGATCTTCATCCCTCCTGCATTTTATTCTGTCTTCTTGCACAGTGCAATTATTATCCTTATCACACAGAATCCGAACATCACCATCACTAACACTGCTTGCTCCAAAGAACTTGAAGATGTTCGCCATCCATTGTGGAACCCATGAGAAAATAGACGCAAACCAACTGTCATCTGCAATATCTTCTTTCTTATCTTCCATCTTGTTCTGCAGGCTTGTTAGCAACGATATAGCCTCGGTCAATGTCCCATTCTTGTCATCATGAGAAGGTATGAACGTGCAACATGATTGCCCGTTTTTGGCGCAAACTCCTCCATCCATTGCCGTAATCATATCAAGGACATATCTGTTCTGGAGAGTCATCAGTCATATGGCTTTCAATTGTTCCCTGATAGCATTGAATCCCTTTATGGTAGTGTTGATTTTCTGCAGAAGCTCCCAACAAGTGATTTGCAGCCACTTCACATTCACCATCGTCTGGATCCCAGGCATAAGCATAGTCATGATTATTGCTGAAGTCTGGCTGAACAACCTGTGCTCACACGGAATAGCATCAAAGGCTTCTATCAATGTAGCTGAGAAGTCGTTCTCTTTCTTGGTTTGATTGAGAAATTCGGGTAATCTTCTCCTTCTCAAATGGACATCACTTTCGGAAATTCAGGTTACTCTGAGGAATCACTAACGAGGGAACATGAATGAGCACTAAGGAACATAACCCTCCCCAATCTTTGGGCAGCTTCATGTAGGCTCTGGACCCACAAGCCCAATAATGATCCATCAAGACCGCTGTTCCTATTTTCATGTCAGCTACATCAAAAATTCAGCCACACTGAAAATTCTCTCCACCTTTCCTCGTAACATTATTTCTAAAACATAAGGACGCACTCTTTAGGGGTAATATCTGCTTTGGTCCTCCCTTATCGTTCACCCGTGTCAACAATTTCACATTCTTCGGCCATAGATCCTTGCATTCCTTTTCTACATTTAGCACAACGTCTTCCCATTGTCCAGTTACTGCAGCTGATCTGCACACAACCAATCCGTCAGCCCATCCTTCTTGAGTCAGCACTGTTCCTCTGATTTGCAATTGTCCTCTTTCCCAACATCTCTGTATCTCTTATTTATCCTTGCCTTGGCAATTTAACATCTTGTTTACTTCAATCAATCTTGATTCCTGCTCCATTTATTTCAGGTTGTTCAAATTTTATTATTTGATGCCTTGTTTCTGGCTTCTCTCTTGTCTTTAAATCTTGCACATAATTATCTTCTCTTTGGTTTGTCGCTTTGTTCATCCACACTAGAGATCCTGTTCTCTACTGGAACTGTCCTTTTGTCAGGCAGAGTGCGAGATGTGTCAGGCATTGTTTGTTTTTCATGGGTACTCCTGTAGCTATGAACATTTTGAAAGTTCTCATAGCATACAGTATCAGGGAACACACATAGCAACTTTCGTTAGATATCCTCTCTCCCACCTTTCTCATGTGTTGATACCTCATGTTATTACCCATGTCTAATGATTTGTCTAAGTATGGTTTTATCCCATCATTGTTTTACTCTATACTTCTTTTGTGTCTTCCCATCAAAATGGTTGCAGCACATGGAAACAATTCCAACATAGCTCTACTGTGAGGAGATAACACAAGGGAATGTGAATGTTTAATAATGGGCAAATCAACAGCAGTTCCTGGAGTGGGGTGGATGAAAGGGACATCTGCCTTATTTGAATCAATGACATAGAAAAGGCAAATCAGGAGAAAGAGAAAGACACGGAGCATAATTGTACATATGTATATCACGAACCAACAAATCAACCCCAACCATTTGTGCCACTCTGGTGTTGGCTTTGCTGGCTCATTCTCTAAAATCATACCATCTTTGAAATTCCTAATTTCTACTGTAATCAATTTAAGGAAGGAAAAAGCACCTTTTAATTTGACAACTGCAACACCTCCTTTACTATCACTATGAACAGCCTTCTAATTACAGGGCCATTCTTAGGATCCTGTAAAAAAGTGCGAACATTGACAACTCTTCTGACAAGAGCAGGATAAGCTTGAAGGATAAATATAAAAACAGCAAGAACATGTCTATTGGCACCCCCATCTATTAGAACCATGGGCTCCTCCAAACAAACATTCAGTTAAAATCGAATTGGGGTACTGCTCTCACTTCCAAATATCAAACTTAAAATCCATATTAGGCATATTTGTGATAGATCAATATTTTTCTAAAGTTCATTTTTAAAAGATTCCTGAGGCCCATTAAACCTCGGCTCGTTCCACTTCCTAGTGAAGTTTCTAATTAACACGGTATCGCCAACAAATAGTCTAGGTGCTCATAGTAATTCAGGACATCTGGTGGCTGGATTATTTTCATCTTTGTTCTGAGACCGAACCCTGGCGCTTGAGTTGATCTGAAATGAGAGAGATGCTAGACGTCATACATGTCAAATATTCACGTAACTCATTTCCTAACATTTCTCTGTTCTCTGGGCATCACTTCTACTCCTCAATGGAGGTGTAAGAGGCGTTCTCATTTGCCTCCATGTTACTAGCTCGTATGGGGTGAGGTGGTGGTCAGAACCAGGCTGATTACTTAGGACATATAAAGCTAAGTGTAGGCAATATAGCCATCCCTTTTTCAAAATAAGCTTGAGTTTGTCAATCCTATCTTTAAGGAGGCCATTGAGTCACTCACATACCCTGTTCACTTCTGTTTGAACACTTCATTGACAATATGGGGCCCATTATTGGATCTCAGCACTTCACACACTCTCCATCTTGGAAAGACCTTGCGCACTAGAAAAGTTGCTGGGCAGGTGGCGACAGGGTGTGTACACGGACCTGCCTCGATCGACCTGGAGAAGGGACACACAACCACCATCAGATACCTGTATCCACTACACACTTGCAGCACATCAACATAGTAAATATGTAAATACTGAAAAGGACCATTCGGTCAAGGAATTACTCCTCTAATCGTTCCCAGTGTATGCCCAGTGGTAAACTTTTGACATACAATGCAGTTTACTACATAAAGTGCAACGTGTTCTAACACATTTGGAAAAAAACAGTCTTCCGCAATCGTTGCAGCAAGACTTTCCCTAGTTACATGCACAGGGTAGTGTAGCTGTTCAAGCACTACCCTTAACAATGTCACTGGCATCACTGGCTTTCCAGTGCTATCCTGCCACCATAATGGTTCAGTGGGGGATGGAGAACACCCCCTTTACTTCCATAGCTCCTGCTCTTCCTCTGGTGCGTTCCCTTGAATCTCTATTAATTGAGTCTTTGGCAAATGATTAAACCCTTCTTTCATCAGCATTACTGTGACCACCCTTTGCTTAATATTTGGCGTATCAAAAGTTGAAATATCTGGGGAATATGCAACCTTTTTGGCTTTTGCATCTGCGGCTTCATTCCCACAAGAGATAAAGGGCCTCATTCCGAGTACGGCGCTAACCAATGACGCTATTAACGCCTTGGTTGACGCCGTACCCGGACCGGCAGCGCCTTGGTGGATGGTGGAATTACCGCCCCATTCCAAGGTTGGCGGGGCGGTAAATCCCCATTCACCAAGGCTCTTCCCCATTCCCAAATGAGCCCCCATAGGGCTCAATAGGAATGGGGAAGATGCAAATAACGGTGACCGTTCATTACGGTCACCGTTATTGGCTTGGAGGCCCCTTTGCGCCCTCGACTTTAACACCTGCTCAAAGCAGGCGTTAAGGGCGAGGGCGCAAAGGGAACTCGGAGTATGGCGGTAAGGGATCACCGCCACCGGTCTCGTTACCGGTGGCCGCTATCCCTTACCGCCATACTCGGAATGAGGCCCAAAGTCTGTTTGTTTAGTGTGAGTGGCACAGTTAGCGAACTCTATGGCTACTGGGAGTTGTAGTGCCTTTGTAAGCCTATCCAAAAGGATGCGTCCTGAATTAGAGTGCCGTCCGAAACAAGCTAGCCCTCTGTGTACAGTTGACATCACGTAGGCGGAGTCACTGTACACTATCACTACCTGCCCTTTGTGTTTCTCGAGCACGATAATAAGCGATACTCATTCTGCAACTTGCCCCGGTAAGTGAGACGGCAGTCTGGCACTTGCTACAATCTTGAACTCGCCATTTTCTCTGTGTCAAACTACAGCTACACCAGAATGCTTTTCCCCACTAGTTTGATTCATTTTCGAAGAACCATCAATAAAGAGAATCCCCTCCTGATGATGTATTTTCTTTAATACAAAGTATATCATCATAGAACTGAACATAGTTTGCACAATCATGAACCTGGTCACACTCTGTTACTGGCTCAGCCATAAACGTGGCAGGATTCACTATTTTACATCTGACAATTTTGATTTCTGGGTTTGAAATCATTACCTCATAGGCTGAAGCTCTCTGGGATGTCAATGTACCCTTGGGTTTCTTTAAAATGGCAAACAAAGCATGCTGCACAAAGAGAGTCATAGAGCAACCCATCACAATGCTTGCAGAATTGTCAATTGCAAAAGCGGTGGCTGCCAATGACACTTCCCAAGGAAAATGTCCTTTCATAACTGGGTCTAACATTCCACTGTAATACACTAGAGGCTTGTACCCCAGTGTGGTCCTCTGTGTGAGCACTGCTGTCATGACTGTCCCATTTGTGTGTGAAAATAAGAAAAACTCCTCAGCATAATTGGGAATTCCTAAAACAGGAGCTGTGCAAATTGCTTTTTTCAACTCTTCAAACCCTTCCTCCATCTCCTCAGTCCATTCTATCATAACCTTATTCACTGTGCATTACTTTAATGCCTGTGCAACAGAGGTCTTGTGTATGTACTATAGTCAAACACCCAGACCCTAACATAATTACATAGTTCCAAAAACTGTTGCATCTGTTTTACTGTAGGCGGTTTAGCAGTTTTCGTTATCGCCTAAGCCCTTTCAGGTGTCACCTTTTTTCCCTCATGTGAAATCAACTGTCCTACGTATAACACCTCTTCTTGGCAATACTATAGCTTCTCCTTGTCTACCTTGTATTTCTTGTCTGCTAGGACAGTCATCAGCTGAGTCGAATCTTGTCTGCACTCATCTTCTGCTGTGCTATAGATTAAAATGTCATCTACATACTGTATCACGGCACTTTTCAAAACAACATTGCCTAAGTCCATCTGCAGGACTCTATTAAATATCGATGGAGACTCGAGTACACTTGCGGCAGCATAGTATGTTTTAGACGAGTCTGGTGAAACGTAAATGAAGTCAAGTCTTGAGAGTCCTTATGCAACAGGATTGAGACAAACGCATTTTTCAAATCTAACACCGTGAAATATCAAGCTTCCACTGGGATACTACATAGTATCACAGCTGGATTAGGAACTAAAGGAAACTCTGCATCTACAATCTGGTTAATCGGTCTCATATCTTGTATGAATCTCCACAACCCTCCCTTTGATTTTTTTAAAGGATACACTGCAGTGTTACACAATGATTCTGACACCAGAATACCTTGTTCCATAAGTGCTGAAATGGTCTTAAAAATACCCTCAATAGCCTCTCGCGACATGGGGTACTGTTTTGCTTGAGGTAAACTAGCTCCTGGCTTCAGTTTCATTTTGACTTCCCCTATCCCTTTTAACAGTCCTATGTCATAAGGACCTGTAGTCCGTAAGACGCTTGGCACCTTGTCCAAATCTTCTTCAAACAATTCTGGATGTTGCCGCATCACTGTCATTCAATGTGGGACTTCCCTTTTCTCTATTCTAATCCAATATGTGATGCTTACAAAGAACACTACTTCATCGTCTATTTGGTCATCTCTAAACATGTAATTGTCAGTAATGTCAGTCAGCCTGTACCCTTCTTCAAGAACTATCACTGTTCTCCATGGCCTGCCCTCATCATCTACTCCTTCGAGCATCACCATTTCCCTTCGTACTATGGCTGCTTCTAATTCTATAGGGATAGTCTGTTCCCCCTCTTTGTCCATAGGTATCTGTGGTCTTAACAGGAATTCATCAGGTATCCTCACAATCTTCCCCACTAAGCCAGGTAACCATGTAAATAGGATGCTCATCCCATAAAGAAAAACCTTTGGATCTATTGGAACGCCTCACAGAGCCACTTGCCCTGTGAACGTCAATATACATTTGCCAACATTCATGCAGTGTATTCCAGGAGTGGAACACACCATTCCTTTGTCAGTAAAATAAATCATCATATTAAGCTTTGCCATTAAGTCTCTTCCCAAAATGTTAACTGGTGTCTGTCATGAATACAACAATGGAACAAACACGTAATCAACAAATACAATAAATAAATAAAATAAGAAAAATGTCACACTCTCCTTTAGAGACTGGTAATTCGTTAGTAAAAGGAAATCGACTTGTAGCTCCAGAGAACCCTTGAGCATTCCTGGCAATTCCCGAAATTGGATATTTCCCTCTCGTATACACAAACGAATAGCCTCAGTGTCTACTAAAAAAGAAAAAGATTTGCCTCCTATCATCACATCAACCCTTGGTTCCTCTTGGGGGTCTGGTGTCACAGATAGTACTGAACACATCAAGTCACCCTGTGAGATGTCCTATTGTGGGTACATACCCCTATACCTGTGAAAGGATTCTCTCCCACTAAAGTAGCACCTCCTATTCTGGGTGTCAACACTTGTCCTGTGTTTGCATACTCTGGAGGATAGCTTAGGGGCAACGTGCCTGCCTTGGAAGAAAGATGACACAGAGCAACACAGGTTTGATCCATGGATCTGCGCTTAGAAACCTCTGGTTATTAAGGGCGTTATAAATAACCTATCATATCATATAATATCATACTGCTGTGTCTGCATGGGGGCATGCTGCGACTGCCCTTGCGGTGTATTTATCTGTGCTTGCTCTGTTTGCTGTGTCTGTTGTATTTGTGGCACTTGTGTCTAATACACTGTCTGATCTCGGGCAAACCCTGCCATATTTTGTTTACTATAGGATGGAGGATAAACTGTCCCCCCTCTTGTGAATGCACCAGTCCGTACGTTCCCTTGACTCCCACATATGCACGCAATGTGTCCTGTCATCTCACAAGTCCAACATATAGGGGGAGGCCGCCTAATTAATCCCCCTTGGTTAAACCCTCCTTGCACATTCTGATTATCGCTCTGCACATTTTGAAATCGACTTTGATTATTCTGAAATCCACCCCTTCCTCCATTGCCCATGCCTCTGCCTCGTGGCATGAACTCATAAACACCTTGGTCCATCAGGCGTTTATTATTCGCTTGTGATGCACCCACTGCTTGCTGTATTCCCAGCCTTTCTCTGCTTGTCAATACTGCCCCTTCTATGGAGTATTTTGACAATTTCGTCTGAACTAACTTGGCTTCCACAATCTTCCTGGCCTCATCCTTCTTCCTATTCCCCTCACCCCCCACTATCATCAGCTGTATCTCAGCCCATGGCTTGGCTTCAATCCCCACTTGCTTCTTCATTTGCCTCTGTACTTGCTCGGGCAACCCATGACATAAAATGTGTAAAATAATGCCACTGTTTTTTCCCATGGCTCCTTCATTTCAAGAGTCCAACGTTCTTGAATGTCCTGAATAAACGCAATTATGCCATTTCATACAAACACATGTTTTCTGAAGAATGGGTTCCGTTTTGATAGTATTTATCAATGAGATTGTAGTTTAAGATGTTTCAGCTGTTGGAATTTTTTATGACTAGGTATTCAATGTCTTAGTATGATTTTAGTACTCATGTTCACAATGAAGCTGTACCAAGGTTACATTTTTTCAGATGTTGCATTCAAGGCTGTGCTTGATAAACAATCTGCAGCTTAATATGATCCGCATTCTCTATATGAGAACAATTTGATTCCAAAGTTGCAGACATTTTTGAGAAAGGGTTTTTTCAGATGAAATGTCATTGTACAGGTCATATTTTGGTGTGATGGCTGTGACATATATTGCAATGCAGTTCAATTGCCTGCAACGTAACAAATGTCTATATTAGCATTCCACGTGGATGCAATGATAGGATTGTAATGATTAATGTACTTGGAGCTTATCCTCTTTTAATGTTATATGTGTTTGTTGGAGATTTGCATTTCATGCTGTGTGTCTAACAGTAGACATTAAACTATTTACTTGACTTTTGGTACACACTGATCTAGGGAATCGAAAATTACTTTGGTGAAGTGTTTCCCTTTGTTTCTATATCGACATCATCAATATTTGCCACACTTATGTTGTTGAAAAAGTCTGATTTAAATGTGTGGCACATTAGTTATGTCTTCTGTAGGGATATTACAAGTAATATATTTTTCAAGAAATTGTAAATCAGTTTCATCACTGTCATGGCCAAATTTGGTGGCGTTCTGTATGCACAAAACCATGTGAATATGTGTAACTCCTCTAGATTGGTATTCTTTTCTCCAAATGTAGTGTTCTGCTTCTCCAAGTAGAGGGCATTTTTTGATGCAAATGAAGAGTAACGTGTCAACAAAACAGTGGTGGGAGCATAGTCAAACATTTGCAGGATCAAGAGAACAAAGTACTCTGTGCTTTTTGTTTCTATTCCTTCTTTATTTTGATTTGCAATGCATAGGAAGTCATGCATATTCCACACATCTGAGAGTAACAAACCAAGTAGGGGGACTAGATTACTTAACATGCAGCAAGCATGCATAGTGTAACATCAGAACCACCATTATTTTGTGTCACACATATTTGCCAAAATAGTTCGAATACTTGACTCCAACACTTCATGGCATCTCTCTCATGTACCTTTTGAAGAAGTTCACTAGCTGACACATTCATAAAGTAAGTGTGTGAATCTTCAGACCATAGAGTGCTAGTACAATTTCACATAAAAGATGAAAACATATTCAATGTTTTGACAGTATCTTGAATCTTAAAGAATGATGTAACAATCGGCCTACCCCTAGATTTTTTTTTAGGTCTAATAGTAAATATACTACTTGCCAAGAATAGGAGGACATTTGGAAGTCTTAGTTTGTAATTGCACTATAGCTTGTAATGGGTGTATTTAATACTCACATATAGATAGAGTAGTTGGAGATCCTTTGGAGTGGGATATTTTTAAATCATTATTTATAGCTCAAGATGGCATTTGGTTGTCATCAAACATATTATTGTAATATGTGCAAAATAATATGGGGTCTTTTATGTTGTCTTTTTTTCTGCTTTTAGATACAGGCCAATTGGAACCATTGTGATTCCTCACTGTCTTCAATTATGTGATAATGTAACAGATTACCAATAGGGTACAGGGATGACTAAGTGAAAGGTTGGGTTAATATAACATATTAGAAGTTGGGTAGTGATATGAGGGAGAGTTAAGCTGTGGGAATGGCACACATTGCTAATGAGTTCCTGGGACGAATAAGGGGGAGATGGTGATAATGTAATTGTTTACTAGTGGGATGGAGAAGAGATAGTTTGGGTTAATGTAACATATTATTAATGGCATAGTGGCCTGAAGAAGAGGGAGGTGGTGGTAAGCCTTCTAATGTGGTCCTGGAAATGGAAGAGTTAGGTGGGGATTATGCAGTTGATTGCTAATGGGGTACTGGGATGCGGAAGAAGGAGGTCATAATGTAACAATTACTTATAGGGTACTGGAATGAGGAAGAGGGAGGTAGGGCTAATATGATATATTTGTAATTGGGTAGTGGAATGAGGAAGAGGGAGGTTGTGGGAATGCCACAGATTAATGGGGAACTGGTATGAGGAAGAGGAATTTGGTGATAATGTAACATATTACTAATGGGATATTGGCGTGAGGAAGTGGGAGGTTGTGGGAATACAAAATAGTACTATAGTGGGACTGTGTTGAGGAAGACAGAGGTGGGGGTATTTGCATAGACTACTCATTAGTTACTCCAATGAGGAAGAGGTAGAGGAGGTGAAGATAATGCCATGGTTATGTAATGTATCACTATAGGGGTACTGGAATGAGGAGGGTGGAGGTGGGGATAATGCCACAGAATAGACATGGGGTAGAGTGACAAGGAAGATGGATGTGGGTTTTATCTAATGGATCACTAATGGCATATTAGTAGTTGCGAAGTGGCATGAGGAAAAAGGAGCTGATCGAATGCCACAGACTGAAGGGGGACTGGGACATATAGTTGGGGTGTATGTAATGGACTACTAGTGGCATATTAGTAGTTGGGTGGTGGCATGAGGAAAAGGAGGTAGTGGGAATGCCACAGGCTGAAGTGGTAATGGGACAAGTAAAAGGGGGCTAAGGGTTATAGAACAGATTACTGTTGGACTACTGGGCTGAGGAAGATGGAGGCGGGACAATGAACAGATTATGAAAGGGGTGGTGGGACAAGGAATACAGGGATGAGGTTAGGACAAAGTAGAATTATGTTAGGAGCATTATAATGGAACATATATTACATGCATGATTTTTTATTCTCATAGCTGAGGTGGGTGCTGAAGGAAATCATGTTTTGTACTGCATAAAAACTATTACAGTTTAATTCTTACTCTTACTGTAAGCAAGCTGATATATTATATTGTGGTATATGGGTATTTTATAGTTTTGTGATAAGGCAGTGTATATTTGAAACGGTAGCTTTATTTTTTCTACTGCATCTTGTTAATTTAGTATTAAAGAAAGACAGAATCCATGTCTTGCACCAATTAAGGTTTGTTTAATTATTTAAAACTTTCACAATTAGAGAAAAAGATGAAAAGAAAATTAGTATTTTGGGAATTGCCAATTGTGATATAGTCAATTGTTTAGAGACATCCTTCAATAGTTAGTATAGCTTTCTCAAAAGTGTCATCCTTTCCATATTAAAGGTCATTTGTAACATTAGAAAAGTATCCTTAATATCCTCAACACGTGTTTCCCTGCATTAATTCATGTGTTTCGTCAGGAAAAGAAATACTGACAAGAAAAGAAAAAAAACACAAATATATGGTTGTTTGTCGGCTCTAACCCTGATCAAATGCACTTGATTACCATTATAGAGCTTAAAATTACTCGAAAAAGAGCAGACATCAAGAGGTTTTTAACTTACTGCTGTTGTACTTTCTATGCACCGACTGAATAATAAAAATTGTGCTCCACTTAGTGTGGATAGCTATTGGTGGAGGTGCCTGAAATAATAAGAACAGTGTTGTAATAATATGAGCATTGCTCACTGTCATGTGCTGTAGGTACTAGAAATGCTTACTCAAGAAGCATATTTGTATGGAGGCCGTATAATTTGTGTGAATCTTACACTTACCCAAAATTGTGGCTTGCTCAGAGTTTACCCGTATGATGCTTGTGAATTTTGCAGTAATTTTGCTGTGAAAGAATTAAGATGGCCGACTATTTATATCAGCGTCGTGATGCAACCGCGTCAAATTAGTGCAATGACGTCACAGAGTCGGCTTTGCACCGCAGCCATATTTGTTGCAGCTAGGAGTGCCTAAGCTTCAGTTTGACGATACTTGTAATTGAATTGTATTATTGCTTTATAAAGTTAGGTGCACAAGTGCCTTGGTACTGGGTGGCGCATATCAATATAGATTCAAAATGCACGTTATAAAACCTGAGCAGGGCATGAATGACATTATTTGGGAAAAAACAAACATTTGCCAGAAAAGCAGAATAAACTTGGAGACATTGGGCGTCATTACGATTTTGGCGGTAGCCATGCTGCTATTGGCGGCATGGCTGCTGCCAAAATCGGGTCCGCGTCTGGGTTCGTGAAATGGGGAATTATCGGGCCATTCCGAGTTCGAAGGGCCCGGTAATTCCTCCCTTCAGGAACCCGGGCCCAGACCTTCCCCATTCCCATTTCAGCCCCGATAGGGCTGAATGGGAATGGGAGAGGGAGCAAACAACTGGCGGATTACGAGCAGCCCATTGTTTGCTCCCTCTTCCCCTCGAGGGACCCGATCTGCATGTCTGGTAAAACCAGACGTGCAGAGCGGGTCCCGCGAGGGGACCTCGTAATCAGGCAGTACGGGATTGACGGCGCCAGCACCTTTACCGGCGCCCTTAACCCCTTACCGCCTGACTTGTAATGAAGCCCATAGAGTTAAAGTGAGTGAATATTATTTTTATGGATACTGTCTCAATAGCTGCACTTGCAAGATGAACAGGATATACTTATGTCCATAAGCCAGAAAGTGATTCACCTCTGTGTCTGAATTTAATCCGGAATAGCGTGTATCCAAAATTCTAATCCAGAAGCATTCTCTGCGACGTCAAATTTGTTGTTTATTGCCTCCTCTTGGCAGAAGCTGAATGTGCTCTGGGCCAAATAATTTGATGTTCTGTGTATCCCGATCAGTGTGTGTACTTGCAAAATGGTGTGGCAAAGGGTACTTCGGGTCTTTATTTTTGATCGCTTGAACATGTTCTGCAATTCTGATTTTTAGCGGGCGTAGGGTGCTTCCAATATATAGTTTAGGGCATGTGCATTCTATTGCATATACTACAAATTTGGTGTCACAATTGATAAAGTGCTTGATCCGCCAAATTTTGCCATTTGGTGATTTGAAGAATTGTTTCCCGTTTTCCAACAGTGGGCACATGGTACATGTGCCACATTTCAAAATCCCCTGTAAAATCTTGGTGTTCCAGACTTGTGGAGTCGAGCCTCTTTGTTTTCTGTTTTGAAATGCAATGGGCTGATGAGACTCTTGATGGTTTTGCCCTTCAATATGTAATTAATAGTTGATCTTCAATTTGTGGAATGGGCCACTTTTTTGTTAAAATGTGCTTCAATATTTTGGTTTGGGAGCTGTATGTTGTGATGAAGCTCACTGGAATTTTATCAGTCCTCTTTGGTGGTTTAGTTTTTGAGACGAGAAGGTCTTCTTGAGTGCGTTGGAAAGTTTTTCCATATGCTTTATCAAAAATGTTCCTTGAGTACCCTCTTACTTGAAATGTATGTAAGCTACTTTCAGCATGTTTTTCAAATTTGGATTGTTGAGTGCAGTTTCTTTTGATCCTCAAATGTTTGCCAAAAGAAATATTGTGAATAACGTGAGTGGGGTGATTACTTGCAACATGTAACATGCATTTTCTTTTCCATAGCTGAGGTGGGTTCTGCAGCAAATCATGTTTTTTACTGCAGAAAAACGATTTCAGTTTAATTCTTACTCTTATTGTAAGCAAGCTGAAAGAATATATTGCCATATGGGGGTATTTTATAGTTTTGTGATAGGGCAGTGTATATGTGAAAAGGTAGCTTTATTTTTTCTACTGCATCATGTTAATTTAGCTATTTTAAAATTAGGGAATTGTGCATGAACATGTGTAGTAGGACATATAGCAGTCACAATGTCAGCAGACGAGGTTTTAAATGCACTACTAGATCACTAATTGTATTTTACTTCTACTTTCAAGAAATAGTTTTTATTGCATTGTATAGTGTGAAGAGATCCATTTTGCATACAGTAAAAATATACCCTTGTACTATATTGTTTATTCTTAATGGATGTACCATATGGTTTTAGCATACTTAATTACGTTTGAAAATTAAAATGTACTTATAGGATATGTTCTTAGATGGTGATGATTTTAGATCCCGAAAAGAGAAATGTGTCAAAATTTCAAAAGTAGCTTATGAAAGAGCAGGCACTGAATCAAAGCACAAATACACTCACAGAGTTGAAAGATATATCTGAGAAGGTTAGATGGAGGGCTTGTAATGTGATTGATGCATGTCTCTGTGACTGCTTTAATGCAGCCAATCAGAGTCTATCACATCAATAAGAGTAAAAGGAGAATAAGGGATGCCCTCTGGTTTTGCCAAATGTCCACAGACACATCCGGTTGTTCGCAGACCGATCAAGCGTGCCATCTGGACTCTTTTCCTTACCATGCAGAAAAAGATAACTGCAGTGCTCACGGACAACGTGGATGTCCACAGACATAGGAAGGCTCAGCCAATCAGGCATCCTATTTGGGGTGGAAGAGTTGTACTACATAGCAAAGGACAGCAAGTGTTTTCTTTTTTCATTGGTGAAAGCATGGTGCTCAACATGAAGACTTCTTGGATCATTTTAAATTCTTGGGTGTATTAGTTGGAGATGTATGCAAATCAGCATGTAATCCCAAATAATATGGTTTTTAAAACATGGAGGTACTATGGGATGACATTTGTGTTATGAAGTGGAATCAGGTGTTACACATGTGTCGAAACACAGTGAATTACAAACACCCACAAATGATTAATTTTCATTGTGTAGGTAATAGTTCAGGGTATGTTACTGGCATACCTTTTCAGTTTGGCATACTAAATGCACTTGGAGCCTTCCACAAACAATGTTTATTTTTTCTCGAATTATGCAACAAGTATGGAATAAGTCAAAACGATTTTGCCACAAAGTGAAAAAGTCAGGCAGAATGTGAATAAAGCTGTCTGTATATTTTCCCAAGATTGTTTTATGGCAACTTTTGAAAATGCCATAGTTTGACATAATGCACTGAATATATTTTTTAAAGATGGAGTACATTTTACAAATTATGGAAATTACCATTTTCTGTGTAATGTGTAAAGTCTAGTGCACATATATTTGTGAGAAAATCATATTTACAATACTTGATATACAGCGATAAGGTCTCACGCTGGACCATGTACTTGTAGATATTGGTAACACAGTTTTACAATACTCAAAATGTTCTTTAGAGAGCACCTTAGAGCCTTCAATTGTAACAAAAAGCATATGTGTTGATATAGCTTCTATTCTTAATGTTTTGCTCATTTAGTCCATGGACATTTCCATATTTCTGCAGACACCTGAGAGGAGAACATATGGGGGTACATTAATTGAATTATTCGACTTTTTTATACAAAAGGTGTTTCTTATTAGAACCTTTTTCTTGTTCTTTTTCTTTTTTTGTATATTTTTTGGGGGGTCAGGGGAAAACCAACCACCTTAAAAGGAAGAGGAGGATAGAAGAAGGAGGGAAGTACGGGGACACTTGTGATGCTAAATTGTGGGAGGGAGCAATTCTCCTCTCGTGCATTCACCGGGCCTCGAAGGCACTACGTAATTGCACCCCCCAGCAAATGACGGCATCACAGTATATATACAAAGGGCAGTTTTATGTTTTACGCTGGTGGTACAGGTCTAGTGTCTCTTATATAAGCTTTGAAGTGGCAGAAGGAACTGTCTGCCCAACTGAGACATTTCAAGTGAGGGCGGAGGTAGAGGGTGATTGTGATGTAGAGGAGGTCTGATGTCTCTTTCAAGGAATGAGCTTCCTTAAGGTAGCCGCATGGAACATGTGAGTTTGGCGGTGCATGGACATCGTGCCAAAAGAGAACTGCCTTTCTTGACAGTGACTGCATGTTGCTCCACACTCAGTGCAGTGCACCCAGGCAGTCTCAGCTTTTGGCATGCCTCAAACATTGTAATGAACTGCCACACCCAAGATTCTTGATGGCTGCCTGACATTTCAGGACTTCATCTAAATCATCATCCTCATCCTGTTCCTCCTGCAGCTCATTTTCCCCAATGGTGCTGCCATTCCCTCCTCTTTGTCCTCCAGGTACTTGTGGTGGCGGCCCCTCAGGTGGATGAATGCCCACAACTGCCATCTCCCCTGAAATTCAGAAGTTGCTCCTGAGTTGCATACAGAATGCATAGAAGAAATGGGTTGTGCCCTTGGATGCACTTTGTTAACCTTTTTGTGTCCATGTACTTTAGAGACTGAAAAAAGACAGGACAAGTTGAACAGGAGAGAACAGCTAAACATTGAAGTGGCACTTTTGTAAGGTCAAAAATTGAACTTTAAAGTTTGTATAAAGAGAGCAAAATGGCTTTATAAGTGTCCGCAAACAATGACCCTGATCACGGGCAGCATCATCACATCAAAAAGGCATGGCTGCAGAGGCCGTCTGCCACCATGTCATAGCAATTGTGCATGTCAGTGCACCTCGAATGACGTGAACATCAACTGTATGCACAAGTATGAATGTGTTTCTGGATTAATGTTTGCAGACTAATTAAAAGGGCATCATGGGTTGCGTTTACTGACACGTTTTCATGAACACGTCTCTTAGGTTGGACATGTTCGTTGTCTGGCGACATCGTAATATGGTAATGCAGAGTGGGTTGAAAAAAGTTTATAGTGATAATAGAAAGACTGCACATTTTAGTTTTTCAGTCACTTATTAGTATTAGTCAATGTTAATGTGTAATTGTTGACATGAATGTTATAATACGCTGTTCATTGACATCAATCAGTGTTTAATATATATACATATATATTTATATACTGGTATATAAGTATAAATAGTTTGAAATATAAATATATACATTTGCATTGAGATACATGTACAGAATTATGAACATGTTAAGAAAAAAAATATATATATATATTATTTACAACTAACATAAGGAATGAGAATCACTGTGGGTAACACAAATAGGAGATGAGCATGATCATGTAGACAAAGTCCTTGAGATGATAGGTTTATGATTAGGGGAAAGAGGACTATAAACTTAATCAAATCTTTTATCTCTAATGTATGTCATCTAAGTTTGTTTGATGAATTGTTGAGGTCAATGATCACATGTACAAGTGTCACAATTATATTCGATTTTTCATTTATAATCGTTCTTAAGTATGAAGTATGAAATATATGTAATACATTCAAAATGTAATTATTATTTGTAAATGGGCAGAGTGTAATATTTCATGCTAAAATAGAGAGTACTTTACCATTTCCAGTTTCTTCTTCTGCAGGAGAATCTTCTTTTGTTTATTGTAATTCCAGTGATTATAGTCTACTTGTTTTATCTATCATAGAAATCAGTGTAAGCTATATGCTCAAATAAAAAGTATACATTTAACATAATGTACATTTATATATGAAGCTGGTCAAGTGGCAAGCGAGTAGAGCGCTTGCTGCAACATCTGTGCAGAGCTTGCTAACGCACGGCAGGGCCAAACTCAGCCTTTCATCCTTCCGAGGTCGATAAATGAGTACCACACACCATGGGAAATAATAAGCAGCGCTCAGATACCTGAGGGTTCGTAGCACTATATAAATGTGAAATTATTATTATATGTAATTTTATTTCCAAATGTTATTATTATTTTATCAAACATGTATTCATATGTATATTTGAAATAGTATACCCTGTTTTTTTCAGGGAAAAGACATTTTTGGTTATGTAGTTTTTCATATATTTTTTGTAAATAAATATGTAGTGCTTTATTGCAAATAGAAATTTGTGGCGTTTTCAAAAGGTGATTTTAAAACAGAAAATAATAGGTACTTTCAATTATGCTTATAAAGATGCTTTATGTATTTAGTAAAGTTAGATGCATGTTTATAAATAATATGATCTATTAATGTTGGTTTATTTAGGAGAGTACGACTTACAGAAATGTCTGAAGTAGTTTTCTCCATCCATATAAATGCTCTCTTCTAATACCTGTTAGGTGATGAAATGACTTGCTTCAAAATGGCTTACAGTTTACTACACTAAATGATGCGACTATAAACATGCTGTTGTAATTTTAAAAAAATTATTTTGATTTACACATTTGAATACAAGATTCTTAAAAATGCATATTTTCTATCACTTTTTTTTTATTGTATTGTATTTAGTTGAACAAGTCAACTTTACATTTTTTTTCCAATCTTGTTATACAGTTACAATTTAAACATACATTCAGTAAGAAAAAGATGAATGATAAAATAATAAAATAGACAGTTCAAGTCATCTGTGTCAACAAGGGAGACAAGGGCCCTCATTACGACCCTGGCGGAAATCGAAAAACGATGGCGGAAATGCAATACCGCCATCGAATAGCGCTCGGTGCGATCATGACCCGTCACCGTAAAGTACGATGCCATTAGCGACACCGTAGTGAACGCCAACGCTAACTGCACCAAGTACGCGCACGCGCGCCATGCCAAACCGTAATTACCACCATGGCGCAACGGTACGCGAATTCTGACCCTAGCGGACATGCACCTAACGCCATCAAGCACGGCGGAAAGTACCATTCCGCCATGGTGAGAAGTACGGCATTGCGAACCAACCGTAAACGGCCCTACTGAGTGCCTGTACACCACTCCCTGGCCACATTGTACAACTCCTCGTAGGTGCAATGAAGTCACACAATGCAACCAGTGAAATGTACAAGTCATCCATGCCTGCCAACGAACAAATGAATCCAGGGGCTCCAAGTGCCTTGTGAGTGGCCATCCATAATTGCCATGGCACCATTGCCGCACTGATGCAGCACAGGCATGTGAAGGGTCAAGTCCAGCAACATGAACAGAAAAATGACACAAACAAAAACAGGCCCCCCCATCGACTGACACCAGTGTAAGGCAACATCCAAAGCAGTATCCTGAGTGAGACTGCACCAGCCCTGTACTCCTGCCAGTAAACAAACCAACCATCAGCATAAGCATGTACCACACAAGTTGGCAGAGTGACTGAGCAGCCAGGCTCATCTCAAGAGGGGCCAATGGGAGCTGCAGGGCACAGATGGCACGAATACAGAAGCCATTCAAATGGACATGTCCACAGTCTCCCTCCAAGAAACGCACGCAAACACAGGCACCTGTGACCAGCCATATTCTGATAATCACATCATTCCACCAATCCACCTGGCTGACCGGCATCTGTTACACAAATGCTAATCCCCCGCCCCTGAGCATGACATCATTAAAACAGGCATATTGGCAGCCCCTATCCCTAACCTCACTGGGCTTCGTAGGCAAACGCGCCCAGTACAGTACCACGCAACTATACTCCGAAGCTGGAACCCAATGCAGTCTCCTCACAATAAATCGCTCCACAAATAGGAATATGCTACATCACTTGCAAAGAAGAACGCTACACGGTTCATATCAGAATAGAAATTTAATGCACAACAAAATCACTAAGCCCATACAGCCATTAGGTCATGAACTCCAAAATATATTTCATCATTGTGGGCTGCATCCGCAATAAATGACCAGCTTCTTCTTGTGTGACGCCCTGTTCCTTCATGGTACACAGGGGCTACATTCACGTTCAAAAAGGCAACATGGAAGCGCCTAGAACCGCAGGGCCGTCCCATTAGGTAGGCACTAGTGCAGCTGAAAGGCCGAAATGTTGCTCCTAGCCACTAGTACTGCGTAAGGGCATGTGGCCCATTGGCGATCGTCCCATAAGATCGAAATGGTGCTCCACTGATTAACACGAAGCAGCAGGTGTCGGGAGTAAAATCCATCTGCAGGAGTGGCATACAGATGGCAGTGGCAAAAGGGGAGGAGATACCTGTCACCCAAATGAAATGAAAAAGAATAGTATGGGCATCCGAACTTCATTTGAATTACTCACTTCAATGATCACACTAAATCCAAAGCCATATGCATGCTAGCCCACTCCAAAGGATTATTTCCACCCAAAAACCACTTGCGAATCATAACTATATATATCGAGGTGAAAACACTATTACAAAGGAGTGTTTTTGTGCATGCGTCTGTTAAAACAGAATCCATCAGATGGGATTAGTAACGTGCATAGACACAAGTGTTTGAAGGCGCGTCGAGACAGGGAGGGTTCAACAAGGGCAGATAGACGATGGTCCCACTATGGCAGCACTGCATCACATAGCGCAGGGGAGGTGGATAGATTCCAAAAAGCCCTGTACATGGCAAACTCTGTATTAAATCATCTGTCCATGCATCCATACATCATTCCCTCATCCCGTAATGAAAACGCCTGATTTCATACTCACATAACATGTGAAATTTCCATTGAGTCTGTGCGTTATGCAGTCTGCAAAATCCACTGTGCTCCAGCCCGTAATTCCAGTGTTGTGAAGTAACATGTATTTGGGAACGTCCGGCCTCATCGTCCACTACGCTATTGCGCATCCCATACTATTCATATCAATCATTGCATTCTCGCCATGGCCCCTGTCCCAAGGACATTGAACAATAGAACGTTATATTTGCAGTCAGACCTGTGGGCATCTCCTCGCCGCTAGCTGAAAACCGAAAGCGCCGTCCTTCGAATTCCTCATTTGCAACATCATGTCGAAAAGGCAACTGTGACCGCTTGAAATCACAAATTAATCCATCTAGTGCGGCTGTGTGTGAAAATGGCAACTGGCTTCACTCACAAATGGGACGCCCCGCCCGTCGGTGAACCTCGGTACAGTGTTGCATGAGGGTCCACCGTTACTCGAGTACTACGTTCCACTGACCCTTCACAAGTCTGTTCGCGACTGCAAAGATAGTATGTGAAACAATGGGACCATAGCAGAATGAACATATCAACCAATATTACACTGCCATCGGGAACAAATACATGATTGTAATAGCAAGATGCCATTCGTCGAATTGCAGCGTTGTGTGCGGGACGTGCTCGCCCAAAGGGGATTGCAGCTTGCACAGGTGGAATGAATCACCACAGGTGGAGGCTATACAGCCTGAAAACACATAAATTGCACACCCAAACCCCTCCCACAACCACACCCACTCAGAAATGCTACCGGCAGGACTAGCGATGTTGGCCCTGGGGGACCTGATAGCACTGCAAGTACTCCAACTTCAAGAAGAAGACGAACCCCAACTACTACAACAACCGGCCGCACGGAGGAGACGCAGGAGGAGGAGGAGGGCAAGGCAGGGCCAGCAAGGCCCGCCAGCACAGCCACTACCACCACGCAGGCAGCCCGCAATCCCACGCCTATGAGCACATCCGTTCAACCTCACTGATGAGCAGATCCACATCCTCTACCGTTTGGACCGGGACACCATAACCGCCATTGTGGACATGACACAGGCTGACCTTGTCAGCATGATAGATAGCCCAACCGCCATCCCACCCCTACTGAAGGTGGTGTCTGTACTCCACTTCCTGGCCACAGGCACCTACCAGCACACAGTCGGACAGTTGCATGGCATTTCACAGCCACTGTTCTCACGGACACTATTGCAAGTGCTCGATGCCCTCCTGAGGCACGCAGACGACAACATCTCTCTACCACGCTCGGAGCAGGAAATTACGAACGCAAAAGTGGGATTCCATGCACTTGGCGGCATACCGGGTTGCATTGGTGCCATCGACTGCACCCATGTGGAATTGGTCGTCCCACATGCCATGGAGGCCCAGTACCGCAACCGAAAACAATTTCATTCTCTGAATGTACAAATGGTGTGTGACTCCAACAGGATCATTACACATTGTTGTGCCCGATTTCCTGGATCAACCCATGATTCTATGGTCTTGAGGAACTCTACAATACCACGCTACATGGAGCGACACGCAGGGAACAGATCCTGGCTACTCGGTGAGTCTCATTTCAAGCATGATAATGTGGGGTATGTGATGCGGCAATGACCTGGCAGGAAGGGGGGGGTGCGTACGTAGCAATGTCATTCCACAAACATCCTTTATTGTCCACATACAGGTGATGCCGGGTATCCACTGAAGAGATGGCTCCTTACACCACTCCGGAACCCACAGAACCAGCATGAGGAGGACTACAACCATGCCCACTCACGTACCCGTGTAGTCATAGAACAGGCATTCGGCCTACTGAAGACTCGTTTCCGCTGCCTCAGCAGGTCTGGCGGGGCACTCCTGTACCGCCATGAGAAGGTTGCAAAGATGGTCATGGCATGTGTCATGCTACACAACATGTGCGTACGTAGAAATGTGCCCATGCCCCCTGACGCAGAACTGCAAGCACCTGAAGATGGCCATGATGAGGGTGGGGATGTGGCAGCACCTCAAGGAGTCTGCGAGGCACAGGAGGGCCGTGACATTCGTCAGCATATCATAGATGCATGCTTCTAGCACTCACGCCTGGTGGCTGATACATGGACACGGGACTTGTGGCACTGTGTGTGTCTGGAACATGCACAATATGGACTGTACGCCTATAATGGCCTCGTACACAAAGATCAGTGTCCACACATCTCATTGGATGATCGTGCATTGTTTATGGCATATGTGAAATCATGTTACACACCCCATCGACCCGCCACCCAAGTGAGCCCAACACACCCCTTCCACCCTCCTACCTCCCCCCCGAACACCAGTGTCCAAAGATGCTCATTGTCAGTGGGCAGTCGCTATTGCGAGCCCCCTCTCCGGGTATCAGGGGCACCCCTGCCTGTGGAGCGCAGGTTCCTCCCAGATCTACGTTGGGGGCTGCCCTGGACGGAACTTGCAACGGATGATGTCTCTGCCTGCTCACGTCCATGCATGTCCCTAAGGGTTTGTGAGAGCTCAGTGAGCACACGGCGCACAGCGGCAAGTTCAGCACATACGTCTTTGGACGTCGCATGCAGTTCCCCCCTCAGGCTCTCGGTGCTTCTCTCCATTTGTACTCTCAGGCTCTCGGTGCTTCTCTCCATTTCTACTCTCAGGCTCTCGGTGCTTCTCTCCATTTGTGCCCTTAGTGTCTCTGCACTTCTCTCCATTTCTGCCCTAAGTGTCTCAGTTGATGTTTCTATGGCTGCCTTAGTGCCCCCACATTCATCAGCATGGTCCTTGAGGAGCGTGGCCAGTTGCTGCTGTTGCACGATCACCTGGTCGAGGGACTGTTGCCTCTGCTGTGCCATGGCCATTTGCGGTGGTGTCACAGAGGGGCTGGTCACCTCATGTTGCCTTGCCACAGGGCTTGTGGGGGATGGCCAGTCGTCGTCTTGGGGGTGCCCCTGCGTGGTATCCTCATGGTGTACGGGATGGAACAGACAGGGGGATTGAGACAGGTCATGGATGGATCTTACTTCGACATCCCCGTTTTCTGTGTCGGAGCATGCTGCCATTAATGCAGTGTCACCTATGGTGCTGCTGCCACCAGAAGCAGTGCCTTCTGTGGCATCCATTGGGGGGACCTGTGGTGGTGCTGTTGTGGGCATGCTGGCTGCTGGGGTGCCTGTTGAAGTTCCCTCCTGTGTGCTGCCACTTGATTTGTGCTGCTGCCGTGTCTTGATGCGTGCAGCTGAGGTGGAGGGTCTTTGGCCGTTGGTCTTGGCCCTCTTTGCAGGTGTGCTGGTAGGGGTGTCCTGGAGCTCGTCGTTTGAATCGGACCCTGTGGTGGAGTAAAGGAGGGCGAGCGTTATAAATGGGTCTGTGGAAATTGGAATGGCAATGTATCACATGCATTGGGGTGGTACCTGAGGGTGATTTGGGTTGGGGCCTTGGAGGTGGTTTCATTTTTGTGTGGATTGAGGATGCAGTTGTTTTGCAGCCTGCAGTTAGGGTGTGCCTGCTGCACGTGTAGAGGGTGTTTTTAGGATTTTTAATTATTTATGTATTTAATGTGACTTTTAAAGTGTGCTATCAGGCCTATGTATGTGGACGTTTTCCTGGACATGTGTTACTGTTGCACTATGTGGACACATGGTACTTCACATGATTGGACATTTTGGATTTGGCATTGTTTTATTTGGCCCACCTACCTGATTCTTCGGATGTCTGCACTCCTTTCTCCATCCCTCCGACTCCCTCTATACTCTCCATTCCAATGGTGGAGGCACAGATTTCTTCCCAGGGGGTCAACTTGATGGGTGATTCCGATCCTCCCCCGGTAGCTGTGGCAATGTTACGGTTGGCGGATAGTATGCTCCGTACGCGTATCCGCAAGTCGTCCCATCGCTTTCTGCATTGCTGTGGGTTGCGGGGTGCGGTCCCCACCGCACTTACCCGCTGTGCCACCAGGGCCCATATGGCCTTCTTGTTCGCAAGTGCCGTCCTGGTCATTTGCGTCGAGAAGACGACGGCAGCATTCTCCTGGAGGGTCTCTGTGAGCACGGTGAGTTCCTCACGGGAGAAGTGGACCTGCCGCTTGCGGTCGCACGCTTTCTTCGCTACTTTTCCCATTTTTCTTGGTTTCACTAGGGTGGATGACGGGTTGGGATGAGTCTCAGGGTAGTATTTTTAATGGTTGTGTGGAAATTGTGTTTTTATAGGTGTACGGCGTGCTGTTTCCCGTTCCGGGACCATGTTTTTACTTCCGTTTCCGTATATTTACGGTCACCGTACTTTCCGATTACCGCTCATTGCGGTGACCGCTAAGATGGGTGGCGGAATTGCACCTAGGGCGCCGTACGGCGGCGGTGTGGGCCGTTTTGGGGTCATTTCCGCCATCGCGGACTTTGCACTTCCGCCATGGCGTGGTGCTCGTGCCCGATGGGTCGGAATGAGCCGCACTTTGCTCCGTCGTGCAATGGCGGAAACGCTATTTACGCTATGGCGGTCAGGTCAGTCACTTTCCGCCAGGGTCGTAATGAGGGCCAAGGAAAGTTAATTTCGCAAAAAATAAAAACACATCATATTAAATAAAATAAAATTGAAGCAGGTCTATTCAGATCTATTCTTAATCAGTGTCAGGGTTACTTCAGTAGCATATGCGGGCAATCCGATTTATGAGTGGGGAGGATTTCTGATACTGATTTTCCTAGTTCAGTCTCCCGTATAGTTCTTTAGCTCTGGAATACTTCTCAAAAAGCGAATAGTGCCAATTCTCAATGATACCAAAAGCCCCGACATAATCATAAGCCACAAGGTTTCTTTGGATACATCACTATGTTCTTTTAGTGGTGGTTTTAGGTGTAACAATCTCTTGTCTCGCAATGCAGTACATTCAATCAATATATGCTTTAGAGTTTCAGCTTCTAGGGTACTCTTACAAAACCTACAGGATTTGACCTGTGAGGGAGCGATTTTTTGTTTTATTTGTACTTCTAGTGTTGACCAAAGATTGAATCTTATTCTCAAGAAACTTGATCTATGATTCTTTGATGGTGATTTTATCAAATAGGGTTCCGCACAGCTGTATTTTATATGCATAAAAACCTTTTCGTCAAAGTCTTTGTATTTTAAACTAGTAAGTCTGTTTCTAACCCAGTCCCATTGGAACAGCTTGGTTTTTGCTAGGGTAGGGTTTTGCAACAATAATTCAATTGAGGCGTCAGCATAAGAGATTGCATTAATAACCTCTTGTCGCCATTTTTTAGAGAAGTTGTCTTCAGATTTTAGAAGATGACGTGCAAGAGTCCCTAGTAGCATATTTGAATCACGCTGGACCATGTACTTGTAGATATTGGTAAGAAAGTTTTACAATACTCAAAATGTTCTTTTGAGAGCACCTTAGAGCCTCCAAGAGTAACAAAAAAGAATATGTGTTGATATAGCTTCTATTCTAAAAATAATTCTCTTTTAGTCCATGGACATTTCCATATTTCTGCAGACACCTCAGAGGAGTGCATATGGGGGTACATTAATTGAATTATTCAACTTTTTTAATATAAAAGGTGGTTCTTATTAGAACCTTTTTCTCGTTATTTTTCTTTTTTTGTATATTTTTTTGGGGGGTCAGCGGGCAAACTAACCACCTTAAAAGGAAGAGGAGGACAGAAGGAGGAAGGAAGCACTGGGACACTTGTGATGTTAAATTGTGGGAGCGAGTAATTCTCCTCTCATGCATTCATCGGGCCTCAAAGGCACTACGCAATTGCACCTCCCAGCAAATTATTGCATCACAGTATATACAAAGGGCAGTTTTATGTTGGTGGTACAGGTCTAGTGTCTCTTGTATATGCTTTGAAGTGGCAGGAGGAACTGTATGCCCAACTGAGACATTTCAAATGAGGGCAGAGGTAGAAGGTGATTGTGATGTAGAGGAGGTCTGATGTCCCTTTCACGGAATAACCTTCCTTAAGGTAGTCGCATGCAACATGTGGGTTTGGCGGTGCATGGAGATTGTGCCAAAAGAGAACTACCCTTCTTGACAGTGACTGCATGTTGCTCCACACTCAGTGCAGTGCACCCAGGCAGTCTGAGCTTTTGGCATGCCTCAAACATTGTAAAGAACTGCCACACCTAAGATTCTTGATAGCTGCCTGACATTTCAAGGACTTCATCTAAATCATCATCATCCTCATCCTGTTCCACCTGCGGCTCATTTTTCCCAGTGGTGCTGCCATTCCCTGCTCTTTGTCCTCCAGGTACTTGTGGTGGCGACCCCTCATGTGGATGAATGGCCACAGCTGCCATCTCTCCAGAAGTTCAGAAGTTGCTCCTGAGCTGCATACACAATGAATAGAAGAAATGGGTTGTGCCCTTGGATGCAATGCAGTAACTTTTTTGTGTCCATGTACTTTAGAGACTGAAAAAAGGCAGGACAAGTTGAACAGGAGAGAACAGCTAAACATTGAAGTGGCACTTTTGTAAGGTCAAAAATTGAACTTTAAAGTTTGTATAAACAGAGCAAAATGGCTTTATAAGTGTCCGCAAACAATGGCACTGATCACGGGCAGCATCATCACATCAAAAAGGCATGGCTGCAGAGGCTGTCTGCCACCATGTCATAGCGATTGTGCTTGTCAGTTCACCGCGAATGACGTCAACATCAACTGTATGCACCAGTATGAATGTGTTTCTGGATTAATGTTTGCAGACTAATTAAAAGGGCATCATGGGTTGCGTTTACTGACACGTTTTCATGAACACGTCTCTTAGGTTGGACATGTTCGTTGTCTGACGACATCGTAATATGGTATTGCAGAATGGGTTGAAAAAAGTTTATAGTGATAATAGAAAAACTGCACATTTTAGTTTTTCAGTCACTTATTACAATTAGTCAATGTTAATGATTAATTGTTGACATGAATGTTATAATATGCTGTTCATTGACATCAATCTGTGTTTAAAAAAAATATATATATATATATATATATATATATATATATATATATATATATATATATTTATATACAGGTGTATAAGTATAAATAGTTTGAAATATAAATCTATACATTTACATTGAGATACATGTACAGATATATTAACATGTTAAGGAAAAAAGAAAATATATATATATATATATATATATATATATATATATATATATATATATATATATATTATTTACAACTAACATAAGGAATGAGAATCACTGTGGGTAACACAAATAGGAGATGAGCATGATGATGTAGACAAAGTCCTTGAGAAGTTAGGTTCATGATTAGGGGAACAAGGAATATAAATTACATCAATCAAGGTAGATGTTGAAAAGCCACGGTAAGAGGAAAGAGCCCTGAGGAATGCTGCAGGTTGAGAGTGAGCTAGAGGAGAGAAAGGAGCCCAGTTGAACTTGTGAGGGTCGATTAGAGAGGAAAGAGGTTAACCAATCCAGTGCCCGGTGTGTGATGCCCAGGTAAATATAAATATACTGTGATTGCAAAGAAGTTATGCAATTGATGATAAAGTAAATTGCTAAATATGTATATTCAGGGAAAAATGTACAATGATAATAGAAAGATTGCACATTTTAGTTTTTCAGTCACTTATTACAATTAGTCAATTTTAATGTGTAATTGTTGACATGAATGTTATAATATGCTGTTCGTTTATTTCAATCAGTGTTTTTAAATATATATGTTTATATTTATGTACAGGTACATTAGTATACATAGTTTTAAATATATACATTTACATTGAGACACATTTACAGAATTAGTAAAATGTTACGAAAAAAATAAAACATTAATATACATTATTTACAGCTAACAAACGGAATGAGAATCACAGTGGGTAACAAAAATAGGATATGAGCATGATGATGTAGACAAAGACCTTGAGATGTTAGGTTTATGATTAGGGGAAAGAGGACTATAAACTTAATCAAATCTTTTATCTCTAATGTATGTCATCTATGCTTGTTTGAGGGAATTGATGAGGTCAATGATCACATGAACAAGTGTCAAAATTATATTCAATTTTTCTTTTACATTCATCATTCATAAGTATGAAGTATGAAATATATGTAATACATTGAAAATGTATTTATCATTTGTAAATGGACAGAGTGTATTATTTCATGCTAAAATATAGAGTAATTTACCATTTCCAGTTTCGTCTTCTTCACGAGAATCTTCTTTTGGTTATTGTAATTCCAGTGATGCTAGTCTACTTGTCATATCTATCATAGAAATCAGGGTAAGATATATGCTCAAATAAAAAATATACCTTTAACATAATGTACATTTACATGTAATTTTATTTCCAAATTGAATTATTATTTTATAAAACATTTATTCATATGTATATTTGAAATAGTATACCCTGTTGTTTTGAGGGAAAATACATTTTTGGTAATATAGTTTTCAATATATTGTTTGTAAATAAATATGTAGTGCTTTAGTGCAAATAAAAATATGTGGCATTTTCAAAAGGTGATTTTAAAACAGAAAATAATAGTTAATTTCAATTATGCTTATGAAGATGCTTTATGTATTTAGTAAAGTTAGATTAATGTTTATAAATAATACGATCTATTACTTTTGGTTTATTTAGGAGAGTACTACTTACTGAAATGTCTGAAGTAGTATTCTCCACCCAAAAAAATGCTCTCTTCTAATACCTGTTAGGTGATGAAGTGACTTGCTTCAAAATGGCTTACAGTTTGTTACACTAAATGATATGACTATAAACATGCTGTTGTAATTTTAAAAACATTATTTTGATTTGTTTTTCTTTATTTGTTTGCAACCATATAGGTTTTTACAAAATGAATTCGTATTTTAGAAGACCTTGTTCTGTTTATGTTCTACCTAGCAACACCACTCGGGATGGTTCAATTTGATGGCTTTGGCACATTTGAAGACAAGATTCTTAAATATGTATATGTTCTATCACTTTTGTTTTAGTGAAATGTTATTTTGTATAACCAATATTCAATAATGTATCCCGTGTGTATTTACATAGTATGGCTGTCATCTGACCTGATGTATGTCCACAAGGGTGCGCGACTGTCTGCGGACATTATACATATTATAAGGAGGAGAGTAAGACTGTCCGATAGATAGTAATGTTATAGTTTCCATAGACACCATATACTAGGGATCTTATATCATTGACCTCTTTGCAGAATACGGACCAATTAGAAGTAATGAAGGAGCCCTTAGCAACCACACGAACCATGAAAGGACTGTGGTCCACAAAGTGAGAGCAGATGCAGAGAAACTCTCTGGGGGAAAAAACCTTTTAAGATGTTGATATGGTAGATCTGTGACTTGAGTCTTCTATCTGGTTGGGCACTCTATAATTACATGGGACAGTCTGTTCAAGGACCTCATATGGACCATGCCAGCGGAACAACATCTTATTTTCTGAAGTAGGGAGGAGAACTGATACTTTCATATTCTTGGTTCTTGATGAAATGGAAATGGACTAGATCTCAACAATACTCATATGTCCCTTTATTCTCTGTGCTGTTTGGGATAACGCTAATGCAGCTTCCTCTCTCTCTTCCCAGGTCTCTCTTAGCATATCTAATGCATCCCTCGACTCACGTCCTTATATAGAAGTTCAAATGGCGAAACACCTAGGGATGCCTGGGGGGCCTTTCTTACAGCAAAGAGTGCCCAAGGGATCATTACATCCCAGTCCCTTCCATCGGTTTGCACAAGCTTTCTGATGTCCGCTGTGAGGGTTTCATAAAAACGCTTGACACACCGGTCTGCCTGGGGATGATCGACTGACGTTCAGAGTGTCTTAATCTGTAGGATCTCCTTTACCTTGATCATCAGTTTTCTCATGAAATTATTTTCTTGATCTGTGATGATTTCTCTATTGGATAGGATTGGAATGAGGGGTTTCAAAATTTGTTGGTTTGAAATGTTCCTCATTGGGAAGACTTCAGGGTAGTGGTTTGCATAGTCGAGAATGACTAAGATGTATTTATATCTGAGCCGGGATGGTTCAAGAGGACCTACAATAGCTACCCCTATATGGGATAAATGTATATCTACAATGGGCAAAGCTTGAAGGAGGGATAGAGGGGGATGGTGTTGGATTGTCTTCTGGCATAATGAACAGGTTCCAATAACATTCTTTATCTCAGCCAAAATCCCTAGCCAGTAGAAACATCTTACTTCCTGTCCTTAGGTGTTAGCTGTCCCTAAATGTCCCAAGGTAAGGTGTGCGTGTGCGATCTCCAAGACTACCCTGCAGAAGAGGGTAAGTCAACGTCTTCCCCTCCCGCCAGACACACTAACAGGAAGAAGAACACAAGGAACCACGATCGATCGTACCGGTTCAGACCAGTTCACAGTGCTCTCATAAATAACAATTATGTTGAAAGGTACCCACTCAGCCAACCCTACAGCCCAGGAGCAGTGCAAATGTTACCCATAGTGGAAGAGGAGCCTCGAGGCGTGACCAAAGTCACCTCCATTGACAATCTCGACTAAAGCGCCAAGAAGCCACGCATAATGTTGTTAGAGACACCATGACATAACAGCCTTAGACATGAAGCACACATGCTATCTGCACATTGGGACACAATCACACACCCTAATAGACAAAGAACACATGCATACAGTTCTATAAGTTAGGGGACAGACACACTATTTTGTCATTAGCTTGACCACATCAAGGCAGAAACCGCAAGAGATCTTGTACAAAAGCTTGCAGATGTTATATGCAAATAACCCTATGGGACTGCAGGAGCACCTGAGGGACATGACAGAGCTGTAAACAACTAACCTATGGATACTATAAATTAGCACAAAAATGTTAGAAGCCATGTTATGGCTTACGAAAATTACAGTAGGCCACAGTCGTCTCAGTAAAGGCTGAGCTAAGCAGAATTCAGAGCGAACAAGGGAACAACCATGTGGGACATGGCCTGCTGCTAAGGCCACCAAGATACGAGTGACATTCCATTCCCTGAACTGCAGTAACACTGGCACAGTAAATGCAAATAGATTGGAGTAATTCAGAGCTCCAGGAGCCCAAAACACAGTGTCTAGAAACGTGACCCGGCGAGCTGATGATGAACCAAAACTAGCAGCTGGGAAAGTGGAGAAGTCTCACGCAGCCACACAATGGCTTGCAACAAAGTTGTTACAGAAGAAGCCGAGTGTTGCATGATGAGAACGAGCACTCTCATAGTCTGTGGTGGTGCACACACGTTACAATGCAGACATGTAATTGCTCTTATTACCTTTAAAAGGTACATCTCAAGCTGAGAACCAAGTTGGGACCCAGGCCTGGGGGTGACAGCTCTAGCCAATCAGAGAACAGGGCCCTAGGGCTGGGTAGCAAGGGGCAAGAACCAATGATCACACCCTCACACTGCAACATTGTAGAAGTAGCATTTTTCGGGGATGATCCAGGCCAGCCATCTGACATGGGAGGACCCATATACTAACAAATATAGGGTCCGCCATAGGTGGACTACCACTCAGCGCCCAATCCACTTGCTTGATAGGTTTGCTGAAGAGGGGCCCAGTGTATGAGGTCATTGTGACGTGGATTTGCCTAAAAACTGGCCTGCGAGAAAGATTTTGCTGAGAGGTTCCAAGAGATTGTTCCTTGTTCTGATCCCTGTTGGTTTTGGCTGTAATAAATCACAGTTTGAACTTGCTGTCGGTCTGCGCCTGCCTTCGTTTTGGGAAGCGAAGGAGTTAGGCCTTCCATGAGTTTGTGGTCCGCAAACTCCTAGTAGCCCTCCTGCCTTCCTGGGAGTTTATCCAAACAAATTGGTAGCAGAGAGATGGTTGGCTGCGCTAGTCCAGCACCAAGCTTACCCTTTTGCCGCTGAACCTGAGAGGCTGTGGGACCCTTGCATGCATTTCAAGAACACCGGGGAATGCGTAACTGGATAAAGGCAACCGGGAGTCATTTGGAAATCATCTTGCCGGCAATCGGCAAGTGTCTAGGCAGGCCAGTACAGGGAGGCGAGCGCCTTGACGGGGGAGCCGGCAGCCGAGCAGTGCCAGTGCAGCATGGAACGTAAGTATTGGTCCAGACTAACAGCAATTGAGAGTGCAAGGTAGAGTATGGAGTATTTTGTGGTAACAGCAGGTATTGTTAAGTACTAGTGAAGTATTGTCTACCAGTGTGTCATAGCATTGTCTAGTATCGTGTTGTGAGCAGGCACTGTAGCAGAGGTAGAAGTACCCTTTTTTGTGTTTAGGCCAGATTCAGGCTTAGAAGGCTCGGATGACAAAAAGTTATGAATAAAGGTATTCCTGTGGGTTGGGTGTTTCAAGTCGGATCGTAGATTATGGTATTCCTGTGAGGGCTAGCTAGTGCTATCCTAGATTGCGGAAGGTGAAATGGCTGGCTAAGTCTCCTGGAGAGAGGCGTTTCACACGTTAGGCGTTGCAACGGGTGGAGTTCAATCACAAGAGAGTAGAAGTATATACTGACCTGGATAGGCAAGAAGACAGCTTTGGGGTTGTGTGGGGTTGGAGCAACAGGTCATTGTTGTGTGTGCACAATTGTCTATTCACCTGTATTGCGATTTTAGTTTGGTAACGTCACCCTTAGGGTTGTACATAGGACGGAGACATTTTGGATGGTGAGGCACTAGTATTGTGAACTTGGGATTGGCAGATGCAGTGAACCAGTGGCGGTGCGCAGAAGCCGCATGCGTGGAATTGTGGTGGTGTGCCGGAGAGAGGCAGCGATTGTGAAGGGGGGCACATCTGGTAAGGTGCAGAGCAAAGGAGGCTCGTGGAAAGGGGAACATAATGCCATTGTAATGAGGCTTATATTCCTTAAACAGTGGATTATCGAAAGCCTCAATTTGAGGTCACTGTAAAAGGGGTACACATTTTTTTTATATCAGGGAAGTAGTGGGGGAGTCACCCCCCTTCAGCATTTGTGTAAGACATTGCCACCTTACAAAGAAAAGATTAAGTACAGTATGGAGCGGTCCAAAAACATGGAAGTAAATTCACCAATCCATGGCCGCCCTACTGCAGTTTCTCCAGAGACGTGCAGCAATCGCTATTGACACACATACAGGGTAAGCACAAAGGAAAGAAATTGACCAAACGCATAGGGGTGCTAGAGTTATGGCGCATGTTCCAGGAGAGAGAGGGGGAAGCAGCGAGCCATTGTGGATGCTGAAACAGCACGAGGTGAAGGAGGAAGGGAACCATCCCTCCTCATCTCCCCCTCCGAGTGTAGTAGCCGATGATACAGACGGGGAACAAGGAATGTACCCAATTAGAGAACTGAGAGTAGCAGATGGACATTCAAATCCGCCATGCAAGCTGCCACAATACACTAAAGAGGACAAACTGAAAGATGCAGAACAGTCTCCTAGCACTGCGTGTGCAAGCGAGGAGGGACTGCAGCGTGCGAAGGCAGAATTTGAGGTTGCAAGAGTGGATAGCAGCACAGATACTCTTGAAGCTTAAAGGAAAGATGCCAAGGGAGGCAAAGGGGGCAACTAAAGCAATCAATAGTTTGGAAAAGGATCACAAAAGACTTAACTGGGCAGAACCAATGGAGGAGGAAGAAAGAAGGGAGAAGGAGAGGGAGGTGTGGTTACAGCGTGAGGACAGAGAAAGGAGGAGAGAGGAGAAACTGGAGCGGGAAGACAGAGAGCGAAGAATGAAAGAGGAAAGGGAACAGTTGGAAAGGGAGCATGGAGAAAGAATAGAAAGAGATTTGAAGGAGAGGAAAAGGGCAGAGAGGGAGAAGAGGTAGAGGGAAATAGAAAAGGCAGAGAGACAAAGGGAGATAGCAGAGCAAGAAAAAAAACACAAGTTAGCAGAGAGGGAACAGAGGAAGTTGCAGTTGGACAGGCTGGCAAGGGAACAAGCATGAAAGGCGGAGGATGAGCGAGCAATAAGGGTGGTTAGCGAACAAGTTGCCCTGGAATGGAAAAGAAATAGATGGGAGGTGTAGAGGTGAGTAGAACTGGACAGCACAAATACACAGGGAAGGAGCGCGGTATTAAGCAGCACTGCACGCCTAGGGGTATGGGCATGAGGAAGCAAATATAACCTGGTGGATATTGATCTTAGGTCAGAATCCAACATTAACTTGACATCAAGGAGATTGAATTTTTGCAATGACTTCTGCAGTAACATGGACATAGAGTCTGACAACGACAGCAGAGACAGCAGTGACAAGAGGGAGGAACAGAGCAGGCTCCACTTCATGGGGACATGGGCAGGAGCATCATGGAGTGTAGATCCCATCGACAGGGAGAAGGAGGGGCCGATCTAGAAGAACAAACACAGCAAGCAACCAGCAGGTGCTCTACACATAATACATATATCAATAGACTTATGGGATCTCCCAGGACACAGGAGAGAGGAGATGCACTGGCATATTCTAGAGGACGAATGTCTAGAGCTCATGACGAAAGCAAGCGGGTACCCAAACTAGAGCGAGTGGACATATGCACGGACATTTAGGACGAAAGAGGGCCTATTCAGATCAGACAGTATCGAAGGACACCAGAGGAGAGGGCAGCGTACTCCCAGATGCCCCTACTAGAGAGGGGAGGGATGAGGCCTCAGTATGTACACTGGAAACACACCGACATGGAGAATGTTAAGTGCAGATTGCCATCCCTAAGTGCGGGAGCTGGGAAATGATTTATGAGTTGGAGAAACCGACAGCGGGTCACAGGCTGGCAGTGGGTGATGTGAAAGGATTATTGGTTTCAATACTGGCCGACGCAGATGACATATGGAAGAGTGCGCGGTTCCCAGGGGTGACGATACAGAACACGGCACATGATTGGTCACCATTCACAAACTGCAGAGCAGCAGTTTGGCAAGCCATACGAACACAGTACCCAGGCACGTCAGACATCGCAGCGATTACATCACCCAAAATGCGTGATGACGAAGACCCTGTTCAATACATTCAAGAGATTCAAGAGCTTTGGCACATTCAAACTCGAGGGCCTTGGGACAAAACTATAGCTATATTCTCTCACATTTTAGTACAAGGAATGCCAGAGCCAGTACAGAAGAGTTGGAAGAAATTGGTGGGAATGGGAGCAAAGGGATGGCCCAAAATTCAGCTCACGAAAGTTTATCATTGAAGACTTTGGCAGGAGAAGGTTAAGCAAAAAGCTGAGGAAAGTAAGGCAGACAAGGCCAAACTAGTACAAAAGAAGCTATCAAAGTAAGCGGTGGAGGGGGCGGTCATAATCAGCCCCACCCCACAGGCACCAGCACAGCAGCAGCAGTGTCAACCACCACAACAGTACGCACCGCCCATGGGAGGAGGGTATATGGGGCAGCAGGTTTCAAATGGGGTTCCAAGGAAGGGGAAGATGCCAAAGGGGGCATGGTGTCAGACCACAAACGCATCACAATCAAGGGGGGTTTTGGAGATATGGCGAGCAAATACAGCAGGGACCAGGGGATTTCCCTGGGGGTTTCCCAGGGCAATGGAGGGAACCATCTCTTTGCTGGACCTGCAGGCAGCTGGGACACATTTCCAGGACATGGCAATTTAGAGAAATGCAGCAAGATTGGGGAAACCAGGGGCAGCAGAACTATCACAGGGGACAAGAGGATTATTATGCTCAGGGTCAACAGCAGCAAGAACAGATACAGGGCCCCTACCAACAGATGCCACAGACACAAACGCAAGCAACAGCGGCACCACAGGTACAGGCACACGTACCACAAATGGCAGCACAATAGCGCAAATTTGCAGGCGCCACAGATCAAAGGGAGCACATAACAGCTGGCACAACTACAGGACAAAAGCACACCAGAACCAATGGACACAATGGCAACAGTACCAGTAAGGTGACTGGGAGGGGTTACCATGGTGGGGAACAACCGCTTTAAAGGGAATGCATTATCCATGTACCCCCAATTGGACAGCCCACAGATGAAATTGATGTGTCCCATCCTGTCAGTCACACCCAATCCTGCAGAGGAACCTCACATATGGGTGGCGATAAGTAACAAAACATTTTCCTTTCTTGTTGTCACTGGTGCAACTAGGTCATGCATCCGGAAGGGACATTTGAGTTGTCAGGCGATGCCATGAACACTCAAGGATTCTCTGGGGCTCGGGAAGTGGTTCTTTTTACTGATAACATCTCAATATCTATAGGAGATCACAACTTATCACTACCTTTACTTTACTCTAGACAGGCACCTGTGAACATATTGGGATGCTACATCATGAGCAGACTAAACATGACAATCTCGTTCACAGACAAAGGCATCATATGCTCAACAGGAGGCATACACATGACAATAGTAAGGCAGATTTTTCAGGCCTTTTGTGGGAGCACAGTACAGAGGGGGTTGCCAGTGGACCCCGAGATGTTTTATTATGGAACAGACATCGCCATTGCATGGATGCCAGGCATCACAGGAAAGGTGTGGCAAGTACCAAACGAATACTTGTTCAGGCAGACACAATTGGATGAGCCAGAGGGAACAATAGTGTCCATTGGGATCAAGGCAGTGTTGGCAAGGTAGGATTGATTGCAGTGCATACAACAGATGGCACTAGGAGGGCGTGGAGAGCAATAATTGCTGTTGAAGAAGGATGTAGGCTGACCACAGTGACAGATGAGGAGCTCTTTGGAGAAGAGAGGCTGTACATGGAAATGATGTTTGAAATGAGTGTAACATACTGGTTACAGATCCATTACTGAGAGTTACCACAGAGAATGGTGATGGCACTAGAGGCGCCGCCCTCATTCTGGGAGGTGGACATGACCAAAGTACCCCACAGTTATGGACCACAAGTCCTTATGACGTGGGGTGCATCAAGAGCATAGGGGGAGTGAAGATCAAATTGAAACCAGGAGCAATTTTACCGAGGGTAAAACAGTATCCCCTAACCAAGGAAACAGACAAGGGCATTTATGAAACAATCAGCGCGCTCATTGAGATCTCGGTACCATCAGAATCTAAATGCAACTCAGCACTGTACCCTGTGCACAAGGTCAACAGGGGGACGTGGCATTTCATACAAGACCTAACACCCCTTAACCATATTGTAGCAACAGCGTATCCAGTAGCAGCGAATCCAGCAAACATTTTGTGTGGCATTCCAGCAGAAGCCACCTGCTTTACAGTTATAGACCTAAAGAACGCATTCATTTTGGTACCATTGCACCTAGACTCACAAGATCTCACCAGCTGTATGTACCAAAACCATAAGTGGAAACACACTTGTTTTCCACAGGGGTACTGTGAGTCACCTTTTATCTTCAACCGAGTGATCCAGATGGATCTAGGCAACATAGAGACTGAAAGCACGGTTCTGCAGTATGTTGGTGACATTTTGGTTTGCAGTGAGACAGAAGACGAATGCAGAAGTGCATATGTTTATAGTGTTAGCTGACAAGGGATACAAGGTAGACAAGGCCAAGGTACAGTACTGTCAGAAGTAAGTGCTTTACATTGGACAGATGATGTCTAAGGACAGAAGGCACATTGCCCCAAAGACAGCAGAGACTATTTGCAACACCCCCCAGCGGGAAACAGTGAGGGAAATGCAACAGTGTTTGGGGTTGTGTAATTATTGCAGGGCATGGCTCTTTGATTACATCACATACATCAGGCCGCTCTTGACTGCATTAAAGGAAGAACAGAAGGGAACAAAGACCCTGGCATGTACAGCAGAAATGACTGAGGCTTTTGAGGAATTGAAACAAGCCATATGCACAGCACCAGTGTTAGGGACCCCAGATTACAAAAGAGAATTATTCCTGTTCTCACACACTGATGGTGCAGCGATGAAAGCAGTACTGACTCAGAAAACAAGCATGGGCCATAAGCCAATTGTTTACTACAGTGGACAGCTCAGCCCAGTAATGAGAGGACATTATCCGTGTGAACAATCATTGGCTGCTGCAGCCTTTGCAGTAGACAAATCATCTTCAGTGACAATGGGATATACCACCACTTTACATGGAGCACGCCCTGTTTGCGATACTACACAAGCCAAAGAGCACATTGACTACACAGAGTGCACCAGGTTATGAGGTCATCCTATCAAATGTAGGACTGAGGACAGTGCAATGCAAGACAGTGTACCCAGCATTATTCTTAGCTGATGTCTACCAACCAGGAGACTATGCGCATGACTGCACAAAGAACATAGAGCTATTCAGTGAAACACGCAAGGTGGCAGAAGATGCTCTTGAGGGGGGAAACCTGCTGTACATTGATGGTTCATCGAATATTGATCAGACTGATGGGATCAGAAGGACTAGGACTGCTGTAGTAAGACTAAGGGAGGACTGGACAAGCGAAGTCATTGTAAGTGCATAACTGCCATCTCATTATTCAGCGCAAGCAGCAGAACTGGTGGCACTCATATTAGCGCCAGAACACAGTAGGGACACAAGTGTGACAATCTATTCTGACAGTGCTTACGTCACATTGACAGTACATTCAGGACTGGTGTGATGGCTAAGTAGGGGGTTCAGAATGGCCGATGGGACACTGGTGCAGCATGTGCTGCTGCTAGGCAAATTGATCGATGTGATTGCATATCCAAGGGAGCTAGCACGAGTGAAATGCCAGCCTACACAAAAGGGGAGGATCTCCAAAGGAACGAGGCAACAGACCACGAGGCAAAGTGTGCAGCATAATTCAGGGAACTGTGGGAGCTGAAGGAAAGACCAAACTTCCCTGGGGGAATGAGGACCATGGTGCTGAGGGATCGGTATAACAGCATACTGGAAACTCAGATTATGGAATTGCAGGGAGCTGCACCACAGGAGGAGAGGGAGCTCTGGGTGAAAAGGGGATGTTCTATGTCTCCAACAGAAGCTCTATGTCGACAGAACAACACAGGGAATGTGGTTATCCTGCTATAATTGCTTTAAACAGCACTGGCACAGTTGCACTAACCAGCACACACAGGGAAAGAGGTAGTTGCTGCAAGCATTGGAGAATTGTGGTTATGCCCAAATTTGAATGAGCATGTGGCCAGTTTCATTAGCAATTGTTTGACTTGCCAGCAGTTCACAGCAGGAAATACTTTGAGAGTTGTGAGAAGAGCCATACCACGACCTGAATGTCCATTCTTGCATCTCCACGTAGATTATGTGGACATGATCCAAGTCTGTCAAGGGTACCACTACATGATAGGGGTTGTCTGCCCATTCTAAAGGTGGATAGAGGCGGGACCCTTTTCACATGCTGACGCTCTTAGAGCAGCAAAATTCCAGGTCCGATAAGTATTCCCAAGAAGGGGTGTGTGTGAGATCCTGTGGTCTGACAACGGCCCTCACTTCGCCAATGAACTGTTTCAGCACATCCCAAGCCTGCTAGGGATCAAACACAAGTTTGCCTGTGCTTACCACCCGCAAGCAATCGGACTGTGTGAACGCCTCAATGGACTCCTAAAGGATGCTCTGCTGAGTTTTGGAAATGCACTCCTTTAGGAGTCTTCTGGCTTCACTGTTTGCCATTGGCACTTTTTGAATTGTGCAACAAGCCAGGGTCTGACCACCATTTAACGGCCCACGAGGTGGTGACAGGACAGAGCATGTATCTTCCCCTTGCTCCTTCCACTAGAGCATTGAAGGACTGTGAGAATAGTGCAGATGTGTTAGGGCAGGAGATGTTTGAATATATTAATTCCTTGGTTTCTAGCGCTTTTTTTTAATCTCTCGCCAGATACAGTGGACACAGGCCTGAAGACAATGAAGCCATACACTCTGATGATGAAGAGCAAAACATTGGACGCCCACATTCAGTAAAGGTGGGGGACTTAGTCCTCCTAAAGAACTTTCTGGTAGGTGGAACTCACCCAGGTTCTCCGGTCCTCATGTGGTCAAAGCAGTCACAGATAGGCTTGCGGCTTGAGAGCAAAACCGTCTGGAACCACATCTGGGACATCAAGCCCTACAAAGCAGTGGCTTCGCCTAACAACAGAGTAACAGTGATCGACAGGGACAACCACCACATATATGTATTTGTTCCCTAAGCTGATTTGGGGATCCAAAAGACCCACAAGGTCCATGCCTATTCTCTCAAAAGGCCGCCCAACCACGGGTAGTGAAATTAAGGGGGCCTACGTGGCATTGCCTGACTTGCTAGAAACCTTACAAGTCGGACAGGGCCGGACAGATTCCGCCAATCTGTGGCCAGTGAAAGTGCACAGACAACTGGTCCAATGTCTCAGTCACTCCCAAGTGACCAGTTAAAGGAATCTGGTGAGCCAAATCAAAAAGGAACTTTCTGTGGCATTAGGGGATCACCAACCTTCTGATGCCCTCATCCTCAGCGTCTTTTGGCTCACTCTACAGGAGTCCATCCTGCCAGTACACTTTGAACAGTCCGTTGGCATCACGCTTAGCCTGCTCCTCCACCTGCATCTGCAACCCCGCCAAAGTGGGACACTCTTTCTGGGCTTTAAAGAAGTCAGTCTGATCTGGGCGCCCAGCTAATGTAAACTCATCCAGGTGGGCAGGCCCTTCAGGTCTGAACTTGGGCCTCCACCTCAGGTTCCTGTGCTGCACCAGGCATCTCTGATGTCACCGGGTCTCCTGGTACCAAAGTAGGGTTCTCAGTGGCTAATGGCACCTCTGGTGAAGGAGTAGGAGACCCAGCAGTCTGTGGAACTGGACCAGGTGCTACCAGCCATGTTGTGCCCTCACACAAGCCCTCTGAAAGCACATCAGGCCCTAAGGCTCTGAAAGTCTTCAATATGGCAGCCTTTTTTTTGTCAAAATCTTTTTATTGTTGAAACATCAATGCTTCTTAAAGTCTTTACAGCATAAACAGTGACACTGTTACTTGCATGCAGTTCAACAATTACAACAAATGCGCCAACTTAAAACCTCGCTGTGACCCATTAATATAAGAATGGTTGACATTTCATTTTAACAGGTATAACTCCATTTGTGACATCGTAATTACTCTTGAGAATGTATTATAGCAATTGTATGTGAGGAAAACTAAGAGGAGAACGAGAGAAAAATAAATAAATAAATAAATAAATTTCACCAGTACCTCCCATAGTCCGGACATCAACCTTGCCTCCCGGCATTCTCCCCCCTCTGTTATCAGGTCGGAGGTGTCCCCTCTTCACTTACAATCATTCAGGACTGGAGAAGGTATTTGACCAGTCTTGGTTGAAAGAACATGTGCTCCTTTCCTTCCACATAGTCTAAAAATGGGTCCCAGATTTGTCGGAATTTATCTGTTTGGTTAATTAATGCAGCTGTTAGTTTCTCCATTCCCAGGTGTTCCCAGACCTTGACCCACCACTGTGCAATTTGAGGACCCTCAGGTTCTTTCCAGAAATGCGTGCGTACCAAGCGGGCCGCCATCAGTAGTTGAGTGATTAGCTGCGCTCTGGGGCCAGATTGTGGGTATGAACCGTCCTCAGGGGAATCACCCAACACCATCACTACCAGGCCCATGGGAAGGAGGAATCCACATATGTCCTTAATTTTGGAGCGAATCTCCAGCCAGAAGGATTGAATAATCGGGCAGTGCCACCACATGTGTCCCAGGTCTTCTTTAGCCCCACACCCATGCCAACAGATATCAGGATAGTCTGTATTCATAGCGTGTAACCTCTGTGGGGTGATATACCATCGGTAACATATTTTAATTGCACATTCCCTCACCATCATGCTTCTAGGTGACCTATGCGCTCTGGCCCAGATTCTCTGCCATGATTCAGGAGCGATCTCCCTCCCCAGCTCTCTCCCCCAAGCTTCCATATAAGGCAATTCTTCCTCGTCTGGTGCTATCTCTATGAGACGGTAGCAAGTAGCTACTTTATGGGCTCGTTGTCCTTCTGCAGCAGTTAGTTCCAAACCTATGGGAGGCCTATTAGCAGCTTTTTTAATAGACGGATTGGTGATCCAATGTCTAAGTTGTACATACTTATACCTTTCAGTTTCTGAGAGATTAAATTTCTCTTTACATTGGGAAAAGGTCAAGGGGACTCAGTCGGCATATAACTCCTGCAGCCTCAAGCTCTTTGTTCCTGACCAGTTATGGAAAGATCTAGGGTGGAGCCCCGGTGTGAAAGCAGGGTTCTGAGTAATCGGGGTCATGGGGCCCAAACCCGGGGTCAACCCTCTTAAGGAGATCTGCCTGTCCCAGCATCTAAGCGAGGAGCTCGTAGAAGGTAGGAGTGGAAGTTGTGAGGCCAGCGTTTCCCGTGGGAGAAAAGGGAGGTGGGAGAGGGGGGCTCCCGCGAATGTCTGTTCTATGTCCTGCCATTTGGGGGGGTCCTCTCGGATAGCCCAGCCCAGAATAGGGGCATTTTCAGATGCTCGATAATACCTCACAATAGAGGGAAGCCCTAGGCCTCCAAGCTGCCTACTTCTGATCAGGATCTTGCGCTGGATTCTGGGTGTTTTACGCTGCCAGATAAATTGGGATATCTCTTTCTGCAAATTTTGTAGATCTCGCTCCGGAACATGGACCGGGAGCACCTGGAACGCATAGAGAAGACGGGGTAACAAGGTCATTTTAACAGCTGTCATTCGCCCCAGCCATGAAATCTCCTGGAGGCCCCATTTTTGTAGAGATTCCTTAGCTTCTTTTAATGGCGGGGGAATGTTGGCCCTTACCAGCCCAGAGTAGTTTGGAGTTAGGTACGTCCCCAGATATGAAATTTTGGAGGCTACCCATCTGAAGGAATATGTATTCTGTAAAGCCTTTAGTACTTCAGGTGTTTTGGATAGATTCAGCCCCTGTGATTTGGCCGCGTTTATCGAGAACCCCGAGATCTGCGCAAACCCGTCTAGCAACTCCACAAGCGGGGGGACTGAGGTCTGAGCCTCTCGCAGAAAGCAAAGTACGTCATCTGCATATAAAGCAACTTTATGGGTCTGATATTTTATTTCGAAACCTTGGATTTCAGGATGTAAACGAATATGTTGGGCCAACGGTTCCATTGCTAGGGCAAATACGAGGGGCGAAAGCGGGCAGTCCTGCCTGGTCCCTCTGCCAAGGGGTATCTGTGGGGTCCAATGGGCGTTGACTCGAACTTGGGTGGTAGGGATCTGGAAGTTGGTTAAGATTAGCTTGGAGAAGTACGAACCAAAACCAAAGCCCTTCAACACTGCGTGCAGATAGTCCCATGACATGCTGTCAAACGCTCGATGGGCGTCCAGTGATAACAGGCAGAGGGGGCCTGCTATGGAGGGGGCCAGGGCTATCAGATCAATTGCTCTGCGAGTATTATCATGGGTCATTCGTCCCTGAATGAAGCCCGTCTGATCTCGATTTATTAACCTAGGTAACACCTCCCCCATACGGCACGCTATAATTTTGCTAAAAAGCTTGGCGTCAGTATTCAGCAAAGCTATGGGCCGAAAGGATGCACAATCTGTCGGGTCTTTTCCGGGTTTTAGAATTAGAGTGGTATATGATTCGGCCACGGATCGAGTGACTGAGCCCGAATCCCACAGGGTATTGAATAATTTAGTTAAATGCGGTGTGAGTTCTTTTGCGAAGGTTTTATAGAATTTGTTTGTTAACCCATCTGGGCTGGGGGCCTTCCCAATGGGGAGGGATTTGATGACCGCCCCTATTTCCTCCCCCGATATCGGAGCTTCTAACATTTCCTTTAGGGATTGGGGTAACTGTGGGAGCTCTGCTTTATCTATGAACTCTTTAGTGATGTGGGGGTTTCCCACATGAGGGGTTGCATGTTCCTTAAAAAATTCTTCTATGATGTGACATTTGCCATCCTCTGAGTATGTGCCCTTGCCCGATTTGTCTCTCAGAAAGTCTATTCTATTTTGCTTGATCCGCTTCCCTATTTTGGCCACTAGTAATCTGTTTGCTTTATTCCCTTTCGTGTAATAAAATTGTTTGGTGCGCTTCATCCCGTAGGCCGCCCTCTCCAGATGATGAGCATCCAACAATCTTTTGGCTACTCTCAGATCTCTTAATATGCGCCGAGTGGGTTTCGTCTTATGCATCCCTTCCAGTCTGAGTACTTCCCTCTCTAATTGTTCTCGCAGCATTATCCTGGCTTTCCGGCGTTGTGCCGCCTGTTCAATTAGGTGGCCCCTAAGTACAGCTTTACCTGCGTCCCAGATAGTCCCCCACTCCATCCCTTCCGTATCATTTTCGCTATAATATAACTCCATATTTTCTTCTGATATTGGCCCGGATCATTGGGTCATCTAATAAAAAGTTGTTTAGTCTCCAGGGGTGTTTCATGGAGGGGGGTGATTTGGGGGGGAGTGATTGACAGCAGGAGCGGGGAGTGATCCGCTAGTGCCTCCGGGAGAATTTCAACCTCCAGCACATTTGGAATCTAAGAGTCGACTATGAAAAACAATATGGCAGCCTTTTTAACATCCTGTGCCTTTGTACTCTGTTCCCCTCCCCCTGGGGATTGTTCCCACTAGGTACAGCACCCATTTGCGCAGCAGAAAGGTTCACAATTAATGAAAAAATATAAAAATAACACAACCCACTTTATCATTGCAGCATTAAATGCAATGAACATCACACAAGGAGCAATAGGACCAACTTGTTTCTATTTCGTCAAAACCTGAAAACAACTCTCTTAAAGGGGTTTCCAACAGGAGGCCTGTATCACTGCTATTTTATCTCTCTAGTTTCTCCATGATGACATGATTTACACCGTTGTAGCATTTGTGTTACAATATTGTGAATATGGTGACTATGTCACCTTCACTGATATGCTGTGTTGTGGGTTTTGAGGCGCAGTATTCAAACAACTAGACAGGCAAAGTTTGTTCTTGTTGGAAAAATGCAGCTAATTAAATGAAAAGTAACATTGTAAAATATGAACCTGTGATTGCCTCAGTGTTTTGAAGCAGGGAATGGGCGCTCATCTGCAGCTCTGTCATGCCCATGGGACTAATGCCCAGGGGACCCAGCACAGAATAAATAGAGTTCCTTTCACAATCACAGACTTCATATTGAGTGGGTGACTGATGTTTCGCAGTCATTGGCCACTCGGCGGCTGTGCTTTGCAGCCAGCAATCCTTTCTTTAAGGAGAAGGTACTGAAATGTTCTTTTATTGCAATTGGTGAACATATCGATTATCATGTTGGGCCCTTCATATTGCGGGGAGCCTCACCCCGACGAGCAGCAGAGAGCTTCACGCCGAGAACATCCATTGTGCCGAGAACATCCATTGTGCCAGGGGTATCTCGAAGATAGTGTGGTGTGCAGGCAACAGGGTACATTGTGTATGTGGGGGTGGGGGAGTGGAGCCCTAAGTAAGAATAAATTGCACAGGTAAGGTAATGATGTTTTGGATATTGGTGGAGGGCATGCAAGTGATGGAATAATAGTCAGAGTGCCCTACACTTTGTTTTTTGTTTACCTGACACATACTTAGCGAGTTGAAGCACAGGGATGTAGAACGACTTGCCCACACTTGCCCACACTTTTGATTTGTTAGGAAACTCGACCCGATTAAATGCACTGGGTAGATGTTATGAAGGTTACTGTATTCGATAGGGTGTCACTGTTATTCTCCTCCTGTGGTTCCAAACTGCACATTGCATATGTTGATGGTTAATTACGCTTGGAGGCAGGTTCCCTTTCCACAATTTTTTTTTCAAATAATATATCATAACTTAACAGGTACAACTGTAGAGTGCATGCCCATCACATTGGGGTATTCTGCGCCTATAGAGAGACAGTAGATGTATATTGTTTGTATATTGCTACTTGACTCAATACATATTTGATCTGTGCTCACAATGAGTAAACATTTAAAGCAAACAATTCACAGGTATAAAGACCTGCTGAAAACCTATTTAAATAAATAACTAATTGCTTCCCTGAACCTTCCAACCATAAAATAAATAAATGAGATTATGGAAACATTAGATTAGGAAATAGCACAGGGGGTGCCTCTATCCCCACCAGCATTTCTGGATTGGTTGATGTTACTGGGATTTATCCAGTGCTGCGCTGCCATACGCCTGGTGTCCAGGTGCTTGGTCCAGATGTGGAGTTGAGTAGTAGTGGGGAGGGAGCGAAAATGCATGAAACCGCTGCCGTTGCATTGAGGGATGCAGACCACAAATACCCTGGCACTGCGTATGGGTCTGTTCCTAGGTGTCCTGTGTTACAAGCATAGAGGCATGTGTGACCAGAGGTGGGAGAGAGATTCAGGCAATCTTGTATCCACCTATAACAAATCATAAAATGCATAGAAAAGCGTGACAAGGTGTGACAGACATAGCAACACATTAGAAGTCATAGCAAAGCATGACAACGGCTCAACCAGGTAACGCAACCTACTCCTCTTCCCGCCTGTAACTGGAAAATGCAGAATACTCCCTATTCCCTTTCCCACTTTGCAATTGTCAAAAATCTTTCTTTCTCTGCCCATTTATCTCTCCAACTCAACCTCTCTCTCTCTCTCTCTCTCTCTCTCTCTCTCTGTCTGTCTCTCTCAGATGGATACACTGTGCTCTGTGTGAGAAACAGGAATCTGAAAACTGGCAGATAAGTTGAGGAGGTAGTGATATAAGTCGATTCATTATCATAGGCAAAATGCTAAGTGTTATCGGTGGCATGACCCTTTGGTTCAGAGAAAGGGCTTCCTGAGAAAAAAAAGACTCCAGATACTCTTTTCATCTTCCTTTGTAAGTCGGTTGGGAGCCGTTTCAAACCTCCCTTTAATGTTATCAGATGCCCCACTCAGTGGGCCAGCAGGGACTTCTTCTCATCATGCAATGAACAATGTTCATTAGAAAATCGGGTAAAATGCCAGAAACCCTGGTTGTTTATCAAGAAGTCTACCCCAATGTCTACCACACGCCTCAAACTTCACTCAAACATCACAGACAGTCTGAGGTCAAGGAAACACCATAACTTTGGTTTCAGAATAATATTGAGACCATGATAGGGAATCTTCTCAAGGTGTTTGATGGGATCCAGAGCAGCAAAGATACAAGATGGAGTGTGGAGTCCTTGAATTGCCACACTAACTTGGGTGGACAATCCTTCAGCCTAAGAGGGGCTGACAGTGCTTCAAAAAGAAAAAAGGAAGCTGGGACACAGTGAAAACAAGAGGGTTGGTAGTAGGATGAACTGTCCAACAACAGTGCATTCAGGTGTCAAGTCCTAAAAAAAGAATTAGTGGGACTGATTTACAAACGCAATGGGATGTGGTGTTGCCAGAAATTAGCATATCAGGGTGAAATAGGCACAATTCATTGAATTGGCTTTGCATAGCCACCCAAATTGCACAGGTCAAATGGCATTTGCCTTTCATAAAATAAACACACACACAAAACCAAGAGACGATATTTTCTTCTGATAGTGTTTTTGAAAAAGTTTAAAGGTGTGCATGTTTAAACTCCAAGAACAAATACCAATGTTTTCCCTGGAACATACAGTGCCAACATGATACATATCACCTTTAGTTGCTTGCTACTTTACATCAGGTGATATAGTGCAATAGTGAAGTGTCCGGCCTGTGAACCTGATGACCATGGCTCGAGCCTCGGGTGTTAATGAATACATTCAAAGAAGACATTCAATGTTTCTCATTTTAGCTGGGGGAGGGGGTGTGTGTACCCTCGACTTGAGCCGTGACTGCATTCTCAAATGTCATGAGGTTGAACATGTTATAGTGAATACTCACCTCTTGCATTCCTACAGTCCTATGTTGGCCTTTCATGGGTTCTAGTGTTTCCAATGTCATTGGATCCATGTAAAGACCAGAAGAAGAAGGTACACTATAAAGTGAAGAGGTTAGGTATTCCCCATCATTGAAAGGTGTAGAGGATTGAAATCTTGACTTTTGATCTTCATCCATTTGGCCAGTTAGGCAGATGGAAAGTGGATAGGGATGCAGGGGGATAAATGCAGGCATGGGGGATGGGACAATCCCCATCCGCCTGAAAGGAGTACAAAAAAGGATAGACATTAAGGGGGTAGGAACCTGTTTGGAGGATGGTCTGAAGACAAACCAGGAGTAAAAGGCAGAAAATTGAGGAAGGGAGAAATACATTACACAAACAGTACCCACTATAAATAAAATTCAGCCAAAATATTGACAAAATAATTTGACAGTAAACATTGAGAGGCGGCATCAGACAATGCAAATGCACATTTTTGAGTGAAACAGTTCACCATCCAGGAATTATGGTGTTAAACGTTTGGAAGAAAATATTCACCAAATCCTATAGATTCATTATCTGCACCTCAGGCTACTTTTGAAGACATCTCATACATCATGTCTGACTCTGACATTTAGGAAGTCTATCCCCCATTCCATTGTCAACATATGGATCAGAAGCTGAAGCACAGAACATTACAGCACAATACCCTTTCTTAAACTAATGTCGCTTTTTGAGTGATAGAACATGGGTTGGATACCTTAATGAGGATACCTTGATGAAAGTCCAAAGTTTAAGTGCCAGTTTAGATCCATCCTGTAGGAACCTCATGATGACACACATTTTCTCGATTTTACAGTTGATTCTCACTATCATATTTGCTTCTTTGCTAAATCTATACATGTGAGTTTGACAGTCCTTAGAAGTGCAGACCCCACCTTTTCTCAATATATGATTCCGACCTCATTGTAATTGTAAAATAGATCCAAATAAAAAGTAGTTTGAAAACATAAACATATATTCCAAAGTTTAAATATCTCCTTTAAGCTCTCACCCTGAGTGCAGTAACACTAACTGCATCAATGCTCCCATGTCACTTATCAGCAGGAGCCCTATGTGAACTGGTCTTTATGGGAAAAGCAGTCCTTCAGCTCATGTATTAGCCTTTTTCATTTAGCTGGAGAAACACTGCAAGACCTGTATTACTTTTGAACTGTATTTAATACGCTTTGCCGAAATCTAACGGCTTGAAAAGTTGGTTATTTCAATATTGTGATTGGCACAACCCGTTACAGTCTCTCACTTTGCTCTTTTCAGCACCAGTGTATTAGTGGGCAAGCCTAACTCATCCACATGCGGTCCATGAACATAGCCCTGTGTGGTGGCAATGAGTTCGTATGTCAGCAGATTTCTAGACCAAAAACGCATCACCATAGTGTGCAACTGGTCCCATGGTTTCAAAGCACGTTACAATCTACACCAACACAATATTTCTTAGGCTGGCTCGTCCAGTCCACCACTGATGTTTATATGTGAACTGAAAGTGTTATTATTAGTTTGACTTTGATACTTTAAAATGGAAATACTAATGTTGAAGACACAATAAGCAATTATTCATCCACCCCATGCTGACATTACTTCATAGATTGCAATTTCTTCCTGATGTGCACAGAGTGTGAGCATACTCGTGCATCTGAGCTTGCCCATCACAACAGAATCCTTGTTTTAAGCTTTATAAAAAAGCTCATCGAAACCTAATCGGATTCTCCATTAATGAAAGTGCAATGGTCAGGATTGGTATGTGGCCTCATTCAGCATTATTCCGGTGCAGAACATAGCAGAGTGTATGACCACACATCTATTCCTAAGTGGCTTTTGACTGTGTGAGAATATTGTGGGGCCTGTGGCAGAGAGCAGGGCAGAACTCTGGATAATATTAGCATGCATGCTGATCCCTGCCCTGACAAATCATCTGAGGAATGCCTGACAAACACGCCTTGCCATGCCTTGACGGGCCCTGCCCTGATAGACAAAAGTCCCAGCAGGCCACTTAGCATAGCACCTGAGCATGTTAGAATAAGGTTTGAGGCTGCAAATCAACATACTAAGAAAGCTTAAATAGGTGACTCACATTTTAAGCTGCTCATCTACTGAACCTTAAGTTCCTTTCCTCCAGGAGTTGCAGGTTGTTTTCATTTGTAAAGTCTACTCCCGCCTTTCCCCGACTAACAAACTCTCCTCTACGATCTCCTACCACCTTACACTGCACACACAAACCCCTCACAGACAGCCAACACAGTTCTAGCCGCTAGCTCATCAATACTAACCTAGTCACTGTTAAGCTCTACACTTTAGCCTTGTCACCCTCCCCCAAATCAGTCGCTACCCAGACCAAAGCACGGTAGTCTATCAGATCTGGGGTTCTTTCCTCAATTAACCAATCAATCACATATTTGTAGAGCGCATTTTCACTAAATTATCATGGCACTATCTAGATCTAGAAAAAGGAAAACACGTCAAGCAAACAAATGGGTTTTTAGCCTGCATTTAAAAAGCTCAAAATCTTTAGTGTGCCGGAGCACAACTGGCAGGCCATTCCAAAGTTGCGGGCCTGCTATGGAAAAGGCTCTGCCTCCACTCGCTCTCTGTGGTAGCTCGGTATCTTCATTAACACTGAGTCCACAGATCGTAGCATACACATTGGGTAATAGCACTCCACTTTTGCCGTCCAGGCTTTGGGAAGCCCTGCCCTGCCTACGGGACCTGCCTCTAACTGACTACAACTCCGAGACTTACTGTGCACTGGTAAGCTGCATATCATTTACTTTATCTGTCCCCAGTCAAGTATGCTATATGCTGCCACATCCTACCTTACTGACTACGACATCTGTCCCTTGCTGCACACGCTCAATCACCTCACCGTCCTGGCTCTAATCTTGCCTTCTGTTTATCACCCTCTAGTGCCCAAGTACCAAGAGGTGAGGCTCAGCAAGCTGTGATATTTGACAAATCTACTATGCTGCATTTTACCTACCTAGTACTGCATAATTGATATTTACTATGTTGCATTTTACCTACCTAGCACTGCATACTTGACATTGCCCCCTTTTACCATGAGGCATGCCTTTACCAGGTTGTGTTTACCGCACCCACTGTGATATTTGACAAATGTACTATGCTGCATTTTTACCTATGTAGTATCGCATGCTTGACATTGCCCCCAGTACCATGAGGCGAGGCTCTGCTAGCATGCTGACATACACCTGTTTTGTCTGTAACGATATACGTATTCCTGCACTTCAATAATATACCTTGCACTTTCTGTAACTAGCGCCCAGAGGCCCGAGGGCTCGATGCGCTGTAATAAATGCAAAATGAATAAAATAAATAAAGTGTGAGAAAAAAGGTGAAAAAAGCAGTGCAGAGCCAGCAAAGGGGGAAGTGCATAACAGGATCAGAAAGGATGCTGGGAAATGCATTGTCCAGGATGGAAGAATGAGGCATGGGGGTGGAAAACGTGGAATATAAGCGGAGGGCAAGGGTGGTGGAAGAGGAGGAGGAAAATATGATAAGGAAGGGATAATGAGGTCCAAAATAGTGAGCAAGCGTGCCAGTATCTCAGAGAGGATGTGGGGTGTTGGTGTGGGGTTGGGGAATCTCCCACCCAGAAAAATAGATGATGAAATCTAAACCCAGGGCAATTGAAACGGACATTCATGTGAAGTGAAACTATCCAATCAAAGGAGTAATGTTTCAACGTGTGATCAATGAAGTTTCCTGGTAGCGTAAAATCGGCACATAGTGCATTGAGCGTGGAATTTACTTTAGCATAATGCTTTCACATTACTGCTGCTTGTGCCCACCTTTAAATCAGGGCGTAAAGGTAAGAATGTATGGACCCAATTCACAAAGAAGAGTGGCGGTGAGCACGCCTTTTATGAATTCGCGGATATCTAGAGGGCCTTATGTAGGAATAATACCATGACTTCGCCCTCCGAACATCGACTGCAGAAAATGGCAACATTTTCTTTTTACGAGCCCCTTTACACCACATATATATGTGGGAGGGGGTATGGTATATAATGCATGTAGGGGGGCTTTGCAGGGGTCTCCCCTCACAGAAATATGTGGTGTAAAAGGGGTCAATATAAAAGAAAAGTTAGCATTTTCGAGGTCGCAGTAATGGGTGTTGCAGCAATGACATAGATTCCTTCTGTAAACTAGCATTCAGCCACGTTTTAGAATTATGAGGCTAATGGTTTTTAAGGTCGCGTGGGCAGGGAAGGCTATGGCCAAGGGTCTGATATCATTGAGACACTCATGAAATGAAAGGGCAAATGTAAAGCTTGTTTTTGGCCCCACCTTTCCCCATCTTTGGCTTCTTGTTAGGGTGCTGCGGCTGCCACGTTGCTGAAGACATAATGGACTTGCTTTGGTACCATTCTCTCGTAAGTCTGGTGAGGTTCCTTTTAAGGCTTACGTGAGACTACTGCTGGTGAGCCTGTGATAAGGGAAATATTGGGTAGTGGCGAGTGCTGAATGTACATTCTTGCACTGTTGGGTGCTTATGAAGGATGACTGGCGTAGAGGTTAAAGCAATTAGTAAAACCATTTATAACCTACTTTTTCTGTTTTCCTCGAATTAGAGTAACTCTCTCCATTTGAAAACCAGTGGTTTTTCTTTGCTGTTAATGTTTGCCTTGTTGGTGCCAGGATGGGCTCAACTCCTCTGATGAACTCTAGTGAGAATGACCAATTTGTTCTTTCTGGTGTGGCCATGAATGCTAATTTAGGAACCCAAACGTTGAAAAACTGTGTTTGGAAAGGTACGTTTTGGCCAGACTGGAATAGCATATTGTAGAAAGATTTAAACGGTTACTGAATGAAGATGCCTGGTCAGGTGAGGTATGAGGATCACTGCCAGTAACTAAGAATTACAGATACATTTCAATTATTGAAACATTTAATGATCAGATCGAATAATTAAATGTATGTTTTTCAAACAGTCCTCAGGGTGGATCATTTTTAGGTAGGTCTAAGAGGAAGATAAAACATTGCATTGCTCTACATTAAAAGAAAACAGCAAAACATAAAATGTGGTAGTATTCTTTCTTTATAAAAGTAGTAATGAATATTCACAAACTCACCGATTTTGAAACAGGATTACAGATTCCCATTGTGGAAGTGCCAAATGTATAAGTGGAGAAAAATATTTTAATAACACTTTGTCTTACCATCAGGAAGATATTACAAAAAAGGTTGATCATATACTGGTCCTATGCTTTAAACCCTTAATCCTAATATCACTCTCTTACACTCTCCAGACACTTGTATGGACATTATTCAGGATAAATGTTCCTAAGCAAAGAGCAGGCCTCTGAGGGACAATCCACTGCATAGCCTAAACTAGCATAGAGTAAATCCACGCTACTTCTAAAAATACCCACTGCAGCTGGTGTTCAATAAAACCACAAGAACCCACAAAAGCCAAGTAAGCACCTCGAGATTCTGCCTTTAGGCATGTTAACAATAACTAAGCCTGGTTTAGCTTAAAAAAAAGACCAGCAGCCCACTGAAATCTTTTTTAGCGTGATTCGTTCTACCTTTCGACTGAAGGGAACATTTTTGCATTGTCGAACACTGGGTCAAAATCGTGGTGGCTGTCTCCATCTCTCAGGATGATTCGTAGTACAATCAGGGGCCTAGATGCTCGGGGTTGAACCTTAAGCTTATTTTCTTTTTGTTTGTTCTGCCAACAGAGCTATAGAATCCAGCAAAAGATGTTTAATGCTCTTTAAAAGTCCAAGCTCGCCTCCTTTTCCTTTGTGGGTTTTGTTTAGCTGTGAAGGAAGGTGTACACAGAGTAAGCTGTGCTTGGAGAATTTTGAAGCATTTAGAGGGGAGTTTGGAGCATTTTGGATCTCTCGGATGTATTTTTGTTAAATTTGTTTAATCAGTATTTTGTTAGATTGCCCCATATAAAAGAAGAAAAAGAACCTTGCTCTTCCCTGTTGTCCCTTTTCCCTGTTGTTTTCCATTAAAAACTCAGCAAAAGGCAAAAAATCCCTTCCTATTTCCTATCCAAACACAACATTGTATTCATTCTCCCAGTTTCCTCTGTGTGTTTGCTGTTTTTGTTGTCTCATCAACCCATTTGAGGTTGTTTTGATTTGTCATAATGTAATGCTGTGTAGAGTTCTGTATGAATTGACTTCTTCTCAGAGTGTTTTTGGTTTTCTGGGTGTTTCTGGTGTTTTGGGAGTTTGGGGTGTTTTATGGTTCCCCAAGTTCTCAAAGTTGTCTGGTTCACGCGCAGCACTGTCAGGGAAGAAGGTGGAGGAGAAAAGTACACAAAAGAGGGCTCCGTCATGAGGAATGAGGGCGGGGATCTTGGTGGTCCTCGTCGGCACTGGTTCACAGGCCCAGGCCGCACAGCTTCACTGGTCCTTCAAGTTGACCTGAGAGGCTGCTGAGCACTGGAGGGGCTTCAGAAGAGTAAATGGTAGAGGAGGCTGGCCCATGGTCACCGGAGGAGTCCCTGAGCACAAAGACAAATGAGGCGGAGTCTCCAGTAGAGGCTCCATGGAGGAATGGCGAGCAGGGTCCACAGATGCAAGTGCAGCTGGAGGACACAATCATGTTCCTCACATGGGAGGACGAACAGCTGCAGAAACCACCCCAGAGAAGGGGTATGATGGGATAGCTCCTGTTTGGCTGGAAGTCATTGTTGGGAATTAGGACGCCCCACCCAGCAGGGTCATGGTGTCGAGAAGGGGGAGTTATGTCATGAGGAGCCTCAGGGAGGGCCAGCCTGTGCAGTTGTAAAATAGGTGGTGGACATACCTGATGGACTGGATGTAAAAAGTGACAAGAGGTTGTGGCGGAAAGGAAGCCTCACCCTGCCCCTACGAGTGTGGGGGAGGGGGGACACAGCAGGAGTCCCAGCGAGTGCAGAAGAACTCTACTATTGACACAGCCCACATGTCCTTGTGTGTGGGAGTTTCTTGACCTGTGACCTGGGAGGACTGTCAAGGAAAAGCAGGGTGAGGTATTCTGCGAGGTGCAAGGATGTGGGAAGAATGCATGGCAGGGGCAGTGAGAGAGAGGCATGTGTAAGGGCCTTTCCCTGGGGATGAGGGCAATGCAAACCAAATTTGTTGGTGACATGTACAAAGTTACCAGAAAAAAAGAGTCCCACACCTCTTCTGAGTCCACTAACGCCCTGGTGCCAGTACCTACAGTTGTGGTGGAAATGTGGTCCTAGTCCCGCCAAGGTCCAGGGTTCTCCAAATCATCATTAGGTGTGCCAAACAAGGCTCCTTAAAACCCCTGCACACACTCTCTGGCCTGCCCAATCTGTGCCAGCGGACTCAGCAACTACAGCCAGTCCCTAGTGATTACATTGCTTCAACAAGCAGTTGCAGGAGGCACACCACTGGCAGTGCCTACATTTGGGAAGAATCCCTGGAATTGGCAGATGAGGCATGCAGGCACCCCTTTTCCACACTGCAGGTGCTTGTAAGTCGGAGGGGGGCTGGACTACTCAGTATCTGCATCTAACATTGATAGGCACAAGAAGCTGTGACATCCTTCCCTCCTGTGTTGATCACTGTAATGGGGAGGATTTCTGACAATGAAAATGGCTGCAATCTGTGTGAGTGCTTGTGAACTTTACTCACTGGATGCATATTGCAAGAGTGGCTAAGACCATTAAGGAGTGTTAACAATCTGTGGAGGAGCCGGAGATGTTTTTGGGATAGGTTTACCCTGTGAGAGAGCTCAAAAATGTTTCCAGGTGGCTAAGCCATATGGAAGAGCCTGAGAACATCAACGGGTGACTGTGCCCTTTGAGAGAGCCCTTGAACTGTGAGGGCTGACAGCGCTTTGTGAGAGTGTCTCTGATCTTTAAGAGGCTTCTGATTCCTCTACTTTTGAGAATGGGTGCATATTCATAGGATTACCGGCACAAGAAGCAATGGTATATCTTTGTAAGTGAGCATCGTGTCAGAGCCTCTCAGTCACTACTAGTAGTAGTAAAGTTTATTTGGCGTTAGCTTTCCATTTCCCAACCACGTGAACCACAAAACAACCCCACTCCAGCCCCTCTCCACTGGTTGATGCCTGAGGTGTACCAAGTTAAAAAATCATCATTCAAGCTGGTGCATTGGCAATGGATAGATCTCATTCCATAGTCTACAGCAAGTGTTAAACATGAGGCACAGCAAGGCTTCTCCTGTGGTTAAAGGTAACAGCCACGGTTGAATTAAAAACACGTTGCAGGGAGCTGATTAGGGTTCCAATTGCCACCCACACTAGTTCTGTGAGTCAGACTGACTGCTTGCTGCATCACTCCCGTAATGGGACATCATCCATTCACGTATGTGAAGCACAGTAGATAGCTTTTGTGCTTATTATGGTCCCCGGACACATCTATATTCAAGATGCCCTTGTCAATGCAGAGCGTGTCCTGGAGCATTTTCTCCCTATAGGTTGTGTGCAAACTGCGCACAAAGTCTTAGTAAAGTTTGGTCCGTCAATGCTGTCAATCTTGAGCTTCATATTACCAATGTAGTTGGCAACATCTGGGCTGGTTGATGTTCTTTCTACTGCCTGTATTCTTTCTTGACTTGAAGTGGCAAGCACTGCAGCAAAGCATTCTTGCACATTTGCACAGTGTCTTCTCCTTCGGTTGCTTGCTGAAAGTCCTCCTCCTCGACACATTTGGATGCAGCCACAATTTTAACCTTCAAAGGTGGGTCCCTAAAAAAAGCCGGCTGGAATTAACTGTTTTCTTTAAATGCAACTGCCCATTGATCTCAAAACAAGGGAGAAAGCATCTCCTTCACCGGCTTTGGCACATCTGCATCAGCTTCCGAGGCATGGCCCTCGCCAGGCTTAGCTCCAGCAGGTCCTCCCGAAGGAGACTCTCACTGAGGGACACATTGTGACAGCAAACCCTCTTGGCAGCCTCCCCGAGAAGTCAGAGTGTAGAGCAGACATTGGTTATCATCTGACATCGACACAGTGTCAAAAAAGCCCCATCTAGATCTCTGCTGTGAGTGTTGCACTAATCTATCCAACATGTGCAAAGTTGTGTTCCAATGGGTGGCCACTGACATCTGTGCAAAGGCAATTTATGGCACACCTGTAGTTGGCGCAGTGTATTCTTGTCATAGTAAGCCCAACTGAAATGGGAGCTGATCTTCTGGGCCACAGCAACCATTTGTTCCAAAGTCGTCTATTGCTGATCAAACTTGTGACCTCAAGGTAAATGGCATGTGTCCGATAGGGGATGTGCATTGGAGTGCCGATTTGTAATGTAGCTGAGACATTTGACACCTTGCCTGCTGCAACAAACCCCAAATGTAAATTACTAAGCCTTAGACACTCTGCCCCAAACACTTCCACTTTCTCCCAAATATCAACCACACTGTGGCTTTTACCTTGAAAACCTCACACGCACCACATTACCGGATGCCAAACTGCATATACCTGCCACCGTTTGCATTACTCCCGCACCCTTCTGGGCAGCGAGAAGAAAAGATCACTGATCGAGCTGTGATGGCAATATAGCCACTGCTCTGGTCCATATGGCCACGTTGAAGAGGAATTCGTCTCCCACAGACTGCTCTAGTACCGACCCCCGAGAGCCATAACCTGTGGGGAGCAATGCTTGTGCTACTGGATCTATCCACAGGTTTTGATTTAGTGGATCATACCATATTGACGGATAGAAAATGTAGCACAGCTCATTTCTCCTCTTCAGCTACTGAGTGGTTGAAATCTTTTCCTATATACCGTAAGGCCAGGGTCTTCATCAAGGAGGCTAGGGCAGAAGAGTTATCTGTAACATGTGGGGATTTGCAGGGTTCGCGCCTGTCACCTACACTCTTTAATATCTTTATGCTACCTTGTTTGAACAATTGGATGAAGCAGTCATTATATATGCTAATTATACAGATGACACTCAATGCCTTGTCCCGCTCACAGGGAATTATGTCACCGACTCCACTACCCTAAACTCTATGTACAATCGGTTTCAAACATGGACGCGAGATAATAAGCTCACGCTCAATTACTCCAAAACAGAACTTATCTACTTAACTATCCCTCAACTGCATAAACATAGCTCCAACTATCGGCTCTTTAATATTGCAGGTTTCACCATTAATACCCAGTCCAAGGTTAAGACTCGTGAAGTTCATCCTAAACCAGTACTTACCATGAAAGCCCAAGTAAACAGTCTTGTCTGCAGCACCTCGTATCATCTGAAACTGCTTGTCCAGCTCTGCCTCTTTTTGAATACCACCAATTGCGCCACCATCCCACGTGCCATCAAAGGGGGACAATTGGACTATTGTTCCTGCCTACTGATACCTATTGCCAAAGGTGAAGTCACTCACCTGCAGGTTATCCAAAATAACGCTGTTCGTATTGTGGAGCAATTGCGGAGATCAGACCAGGTGACTGCGGACAGGAAAGCTCTACACTGACTCCTGGATAGTAGCATGATCGTCTTTCGTGTGCATTGCAATACGCACAAATGTTTATACAGGCAGGGGCCCAATAACTTTTCAAAGTGTATCTCGTGCATTCCATCCCAAAGAGCCCTGAGGTCAAACAATGCCTGTCTTTTGGAAATACCTCAGACTAGACTCTCAAGGGTGGCCCAGGGATCTTTTCCACACGCAGCTCTCAAAATCTGGAATGCATTACTGACAGATTTGAGACCATGTGCCTCGCTAACTACTTTTAAGCGAGGGCTGAAAAATGTCCTGTTCTCTTAAATTCTTGTGCCACCTGACTTTCGTCTCCACCGGACCGTTATATTTCAGTTGCTAGTTTGTTTGGCCTGTGCAAGCGCCACTATGCCCTGGGCTTTTGTTATGCACTATATAAATAAAATAAATAAATAAATAAACCTTGACGTACAATTATGGTACCATACTTCCCAATGGTAATCAGCTTTTCTGATAAACTGACATAATCCAGTTATTTCCACAAAAGAATAGGGCAAGAAGTCTATTGCTAACATTATAGACAGTTTACATTAAGCAGGCACTGTCTGTCATGTGACTTGTGATTTATTTTGTCCATGCACAATGGTTCAACAGCACTGACCTGATGCAATGTGCAATGACTGCTATGCACCCTGGGTTACAGCAGGTAGTGTCTGTTGTTTAAGCAATGACATAGTTACAGTATACTTGCGGGTAATTGTGCAGACTGGGGGTGTTGTGCCGCTTGTCTGATGGTATGGGGAGGGATGCACTTCACATGTGTTGACATAGTTACATACTTGTGCATTATGGCACAGCATATGGGATGGCATAAATGTGGCACCAAGTTGGTCAGTGCCTTCCCTTAGCATACTGTTTTCTGGCAGAGTGTGCAAGTGGCCAGAATCAGCTAATGTTTTTTTTGTGTGAAGTACTGCCACACAGTCGACGTTTGTTGTGGGCTAACAATACACAGGCTGTGCAGATGTGGGGATGATTGTGGTGGAGGTGATGTTATAGATGCCTTGCAATGATGCAATATACTTTATAATCTGTGAAAGGAAGGCTGTTTCTAGAAGGTGTCTATGTTTGTAGTGGCATTCTTCTCTTTCTCTGTATCACTGCTTTTCAGCATAAATGCACATTCCTGCCCAGACTCTCATGGATTATAATCTGTCTTGATTATCATCCATGCAGTCATCATCATCATTATTGTCTGACTTATTAGTGTTTTGGGGTAGCTAAGAGAGGGAGACCTAGAATGTTCAATCTTCACGCACTGTTCAACTATAATGTGTTGTTCTTTGCTAATCTTCAATAGATCAGATCTGCACACCTCTGCTTCCTGTCCCCGAGATAGTGGAAGAAACTGTAAGTGCAACCTTCGCTGTCAGTCTGGGAGGAATGATATTTGTACTTGTACTCCTGAGAGACTTGTGACCGGGCGTATGGAATGTGTGCTGGAAGATGCTTGCAATTTGCCGCATACAATTATGACATTCCCAAAGCACACAGTAAATGCTGATGAAGAATTGAAAAGACCATGAGCAGCACATCTTCTCTGGTCTGTGTATCTTTTGTGTGCAGACAGGTTGTACAAAATGTGTTGTTCATTCACTGACTGCTATACACCTGTCTTCCCAAAACTCTTCAACTTCCTCCCACAAAAGTCATGCAAGCGTGACTTTCTTACATGCTGCTGCAAAAACTGGTCCTCCTGCTGCTCCAGTTCCAATAATACCAGAAGAGAAACTGTTGGGAGTCACAAATACTAGGCCCGCCCCTTTAGATCCGTTAGATCAGCTACAGGATGAGATCAGACAGTCTATGAAACCAGACCAACTACGAGCTTGGGTCTCTCAAAACCCTGAGCGCACAGAAGATAATGGACTCCCTTATTTCCAGAAAGGCTTATACTTACAAAACTCCACCATGCACAACATGCTCCTCCACACCCCCCACAATACACTTACAGCAGGACACCCAGGAATCACAAAGAACACAGCGAAAATCCAACAATACTTCTGGTGGGCCACATGGCGAAAGGATGTCACACAATACATCAAAACCTGCGATATCTGTGCAAGAAACAAGACACAAAAAATTAAGCCACCAAGTCTACTTCATCCATTATCCATACCACCTGCTCCCTGGCACACAATATCCTTAGAATGCATCACTGAATTTCTTCCATGCAACTGTTACAATACCATCTTGGTTGTCATCGACCTTTTGACAAAGATGGCGCATTTCATTGCTCTGAAGGGGCTACGCGATGCTGGCACTCTGGCACAAGTGTTTCTAACAAACACAGTCCGGCTACATGGGTTCCCATCCACGGTTATATCCGACCAGGGAAGTTAATTAATCTCTAAGTTCTGAAAGAGTTGCTCTGCCAATGCTCAAATGAAATCAGTCTAACAACTAGTCACCACCCACAGATAGACGGCCAAACTGAAAAAAACAATCAGACCCTTGAGCTGTACTTGCGCTGTAGGTTCACACAAGCAGACAAGAGTTGGGTTGATCTTCTTTGGGCAGCAGACTATGCATATAACAAGACTATCCATAGTTTTATGGGCTTCTCACCCTTCTTTTTCCTGCACGGGAGGAATCCGCGTACAACTGCTTTTGATCCACCTGCACCACTGGAAATGCCAGCTATCACTTCCCTCCACACAAGCATTAAGCAAACCCTTCAAAAGGCCACTAAGACACTACATGACAGGAAAGCAGCTTACAAGCAATTTGCTGACAAGCGGAGAACAGAGGTGCCTACTTACTGACATAGGGAATAAGGTATGGTTGGCAACAAAATACATCTAGTTAAAAGGCCCAAAGATTTTGCATCCAAAATACATTGGCCCATAACCTGTGACTTCCATTATCAATCCCGTAGCTGTTAAGGTGGAATTGCTCCCTTCCTTACGCACACATCCGTTTTCCATGTATCATTACTGAAGCCAGTGTATCCCGGCACTCGAGACTCCACAACTAGACCCCCTCCTGTGGAAACACAAGGAGAAGAAGCTGAGTATGAGGTCTGGGACAGTCTAGATTCCAAGATCGTTAGGAGAAAATTATATTACCTCATAGATTCTAAAGGGTACAGTGTGCAAGATAGGACTTGGGAGCCAGCAGAGAATTTACAAGCATCAAGTCTATTGGCCCACTATCACTGCAATTACCCGGGTCGGCCAGGGCCAGGTATAGCTCTCCTTGGGGGGCCTTGGTGGGGTGTGCTGTCTTGATCCCCAGCAGGAAACAGGGTGAACCCTCACTTAACAATAGGAGAGGCCTGAATAACACGGGGAAGGTGTGGAAACTAAAGGTTGCTGGCTGACGTAGGCATATTTTAGCTAACACTCATAACCCCAACCAAGATGGCTGCCAGGTTAGGATGCAAGGCAAAACCAAGATGGCTCCCAGATGGCCCATGCTTTCAGTAATCTTGGTGGTCAAGTGATGCAGGGTGCAGCCCAGGCTATAAAACCATGCCCCGGGCCACACCCTGTGCTTAGCATTTCTTCTGCTAACCTGCAAGCAGTGTGATGCTTACCGCTCCGTCTTGCTGACTCCACATGCACAGAGGATTCCTGTTTTTGCAATCCGGCTGCTGGCCGGGATCTACGCCTACCTGTTTTGAGCTCTGGAGCCTCTTTTTACCTGATTCCAACTCCTGCAATGTTGCGTGAGCTCCGGTCTTCATTTCACTTTCAATACCTACCTGGATCAGCTTGAGGGTCGCATTCTTCACTGCTCCGGCATCGTGGCACCATTCCGCTCCTACAATGAAGTAAGACACAGTAAGCAAGCATCTAGAGACTTTCACCATGCGCACTCACGGCCCTTTTAAACCTGCTTACCTGTGGCTGCAGTTGCACTTCATTCGCTAGTGCTCCTCTTCTCCAGTCACACTTCTCGCTCTTCGACTCACGCGGGACACAGCATTCCCGCACCTGCAGAGGAAGTCAAAACAAAGAAATGAACATTTGAATTGCGATCGTGCCTTGCATCGCAGCAGCCTCAAGACAAGGACATTAGCAGCACTACAGAGGCACTTACCTGTGCATTTGGTGCAGTGGAACACTTACTTGTGCATCTCGTGCATCGCAGCTGGACTGGGTCACCAACCTCCAGTGAAGGAACTGGACCAGATGCACCTCCATGTACTTCGGTGCCCAACTACAGTATTTAAGGTGAGCAAGATTGTTTGCGCATCCAGCCAGCAAACCTTGGGGGCATAGGAGGGAGGTGTGGGGGAGAGCAAGCAGGCAGGCACTGATATTCTTCCCTAGTTTGCCCAAAGGTTACATCCAGGCTGTACTACCAGTTGTCCCATAACCATCCCAGCAGTATTGGGAACCCATCAAACCACTCTCGACCGCACTGCGCACTGGGCAATCGGCGTTCAGTGGAACAGTGGGAAGGGAGTGGGTTGCACTGCACATCCCACACAGAGGGCCACGCTTCTGACGATCCAGATCCAGCTTGATGAATCGCCGGCTGCAATGGAAACATCATCATTCCGAGCCGCGTTAAGGCACGAGGTACATCAGAAATGTTCACAGGAATATAGGTGTAAGTAATGTTCCCACAGGAAAATAACCAACCCTTCAGTTCAGTTTCTGTATCCCTTCAGTCCCACTTCCAGCACTTGACACTTGTTGTCTCCACTTACCCTTTCCACCTGCTGGCCGCACTTTTACTATTGTTATTTATTCTTTTATCCCATGTACTGCACTGTCCCCTTCCCCTTCCCCCCCACACTCTCCCCCTTCCCCTTTCCCATGCACTTGTGCGATCTGAATGACACCTGTCCTAGTAGGATCGTTGTCTGTCTTCCTCCTGTTCCCCCTACCTTGCCTCGTCGCGCCTTAAAACACTTGTGTATAGGCGCGTTATTAATGCCATATGATATCATATCATAACCTGTCAGACTTTTCACATGTCGAAGATGGCTGGCAGCAATTACAGTTAAATTACACATCATCTTATTCGAAACAACAGTACATTCGTCATCAGATCGCCCACATAAGTGCTTTTCAAAGTCAGTTCTACCCATCCCATTAGTCAAATTCAATTGCTGGCACTTTCCAATGCGCTGAGGATCACAAGTCATCAAATAGCATACATCAGCCGGCACAACGTCGTAAGTGACAGTACGCATTATATTACTCCATTTGCAATCTGTTTCATGCCAGAATTTACTGTACTCGTGAACAGAACAAGAACTTGTCACATCCGAGTCCTCAGCCAAGGAATCATTATGCAGTGCTCTAAAAACTTGCCTTAGCACAGGTGCTGATGTTGGCACGGGGCAAAAGACCATGGAAATCAAATTCAAAGCATCACGAAAGTCATTCAAGCAAAAGTGCAAAATGTTCAGCACTTGACGGGCAAGAAATACTCACATGTTCTTAGACTGCGAGACAATAGAAGAATAACCATGTTGCAGAAAAGAAAAATTCATCGCAGAGGAAGGCGAAGCATCAAGCCTATGTGTACGATGTCTCCTTGAAAAATGTCGGTATCCCGGTGCCGCACCGGTCTTGGGCAATGCTGTGACATCAAAGCTGTTAGTCATCTTCCAGTTCACCGTAGTCGGTTGCACAATGGCCTGCCACTCTTCTTGGATGTCCTGAGACCCTCCCGAGTGGACTCCACACAGACCCACAATTGCACCAACCGCACACAGAGTCTGAAATCTTTTTTTAAGAAAAAAAGATATCAGTGTTGTACATCATTCACGTAGGTAACATTTGTCAGCAGGAATATGACTCCATATTTCTTTTGGATCCATGACTAGAACAACCGGATCCTATACTGCTGCAATTACATCTGCCGGAACTGATGGGCCACTAGGTTTCTCAACCCAAACCTTTGCCCACAGAGCCAAAACCTCTGTCCCCACGTGTAGTTATCACAGTGGGTGGCTCTCCTTTTTTCACCATTGACATCTTCACAGGTACAATGATTAACTGAGCCACTCAGTCGCTTTTGTGAATAGACACCATTTTGTCTCCACTATTGATTAAAATTACCTTAATTTCTCCTTGGTAGTCGGTTTCTATAATACCTCCCAACATCTGGGTCCCTTTCAATGCTAATCCAGATCAATCCCATATTTTCTAATCAAATTCGTACCCCAATTCCAGCGTCAAAAACAATAATCCCTCTAGGTTCCAGACTGATCTCTTCATTAGCTTGCATATCTAGCCCTGCTAATTCTCGTGTTGCTCGATAAGGAGCTAAAGCCCCAGGCAATATGTCCCAACACAGCTAAGTTTCTACTGCAATGTTTGGTTTCATTTGCAAAGCTGCCAATAGCATACTCATCAATAGCGTTTCATCGTTGGCAATCAGTCTGTTATTCAACACTTGCACTGCATCAGAAATGCATTCATGCCACTCGTTCAAATTGCCCTCTCCAGTTTTTCGAAACTGTTCTTTCAACAATCTAAACATTCTCTCAAACAACCCGAAGCCTCGAGATGATAAGGGACGTGAAATATCCACTTGACGCCTTTATCTTGACAATGCACTTGAATCAATTTATCTTTAAAATGCGATTCATTGTCGCTCTGAATCTGTAAAGGTACACCATAGTACACTGCCACTTGAACTAACAATGTAATGGTGTTCAATTGCGTAGCTCTTTTGCATGGTAACACCATCAAGTATCCTGAATATGTGTCCACAATAGAATATGCATACTGACATCCTTTGCCACGTCTGAACCACCCCTACCGAAAACAGTGTAGGTGAGTCAGATTATGACTATTTTATGAGTCAGTTCATATACATTAATTGTACAAGAAAAAGTTTGAGAGAGATGATAAGAGAGAATTAGAGTGACTGTTTTTAATTGTTTTTATAGGTGCCGTGGCTTACCCTACCTATTGCGACAGGGCATGTAAAGGTCTCTGTCTCTCCCGCCCTGAAGAAGGTTACTGTACTAAGGGACTGAAATAACATGTCCATAGACAACTGAAACACATGTAGACGATCAAAGTCTGTGAGATTAGCACTACACAGAAGACTGTATCAAGTAGTAGACCAGAGGAATCAAAAATTTGTATAATTAGGAAAAGGGTTATCTAACATGAATCGTTAGAAAAAGAATCGACATATTAGTATGGATGTGATGTTGGAGTGAGTATGAATGAATGATAGAAGATTTGTATGGTGAGTTGGGGTATTTGTATCCAGTCCTATAATTTGTATAGTGATCTGGATTAAATGTATTTGCTTAATAATTTTTGTTAACATTTATTGTCGTTTTAAAATGTTTGTGTTTTAATTAAAATTGAATTGACTAGGTATTGATCAAAAACTGTCAGTATTTGTAAAAAAGACAAATTGTGTAGTGGTTGCTATTATCTCTCTCTTCCGCTGGTCTGCTACATACTGTTTGTGAATCCTGTTGAAGCCTGAAGGACCAGGCTTTGTGAATCAGGCATCCCCTATATATATATATTGTTGTTAGTACAGCCCGTGGCTGTTGGGGCAATTTGTATAGAAGTTTATTTAGAAACAGAGTGAATAATGGAGAAGGTTAATATCTTCTTGCTTTCAGATGAGCACTATAAAAAGCTCTGGAAACTCCAGCACTATTGTCGAATGCGGCTTTGCCAGTTGCCGCAGTCAATGGGCAAGATGATTTTGACAAAATAACACAAAAAATGAAAAAATTGACGAGGACCAACTTACATGAGAAGTTTATGCTCGAGTACCTCAAGGCGGGAATTATCCCAGAGGGTCTGCAGGTTAAAAATATCCCGAGAATATTTGTTGACAACCGCAAGTTCCAAAAGAAATTCCGTGGTGTTGGCAACAGGTGTTCTCGGGATTGGATCATGTCAATAATCGAGACGGCCACGGAGGAAACGAAAAAGCAGGGCGAAGATTTGGCAGACCTTGAAAAATTGTTTCTTGAAAATAAAAATATAAAAGATGCTAAAAAACAATTAGAGGATTTGTAACAGGAGATTCAGAAATTCAAGCAGCTAAATCTCAATCGGGAAGTCTTTAAATTAAAAAAAATATATCTCTAATTACCAAGAGGATACAACCTACCCCTATTTGAGTGAAGGCTTTTTCACCGATCCTGTTTTTGGACAAATCTCTCGCAGAAACAACACATACGTCTCTTTTTCGAACACGTTGGGTTCATTCAGCGGATCTGACCCATCCCTAAACAACCTACCCGGCCCCAGCTTCAATGCTCGGGGAAGAGGGATACCAAAACAACAACAGGGTTTTCAGGGACGGAACCAAATAGGACGAACACGACAGAGCAAAGTAATGAGGACCAGACAATGGTATCAGAACCAATGAGTGATCAGGACAGAATACCCATTTTTAATCTATCTACCATTGTGCTGAACGATACAGAACAAGACCCACTGTCCAAACAGTGGTGTAACACAAAATGTGGGGGCCCCCCTGCGAGACCTCCCAAAGGGGGCCCCCTAAGCTCTGCCCAAACATAGGTATGCCCCGCCCACCAGTTTGGACCGCGCCTACCACGATATGCTCCGCCCATACACATTTGCTCCACTCGTATATTTACGAGCCATTTGTCCCACTCATACCTTGACGAGCATCTGCACTCAAGTACAATGTTCTCACTCTTATTTCATAAACATTGCTACCAATTAATGTACAATGTATTGTATTTAATACATAGCACAGTCAGTATATAATGCAAAACATATATTATCCCACAACACATACGAACTAAGCAAATATATATAAAGAAGTGTTAAAGATAACAAGCCACAAATCAGAGTATAGTGATGGAAGTCAAATATTATCAAATATATGTTTCTGCTTGTCAGTAACACAATATAGTCATTATCCCAAATCAAGTAATGGAAATTTGGAATTGCAGGTATCCAAAAATAAAACAATCTTAATGATATATGTATATTCACATATAAATACAAAGAAAAGGCATGTGTGCATGTCAATAGACAGTGTATTAACATCAGTGGGAAACAAAAAAGGCAATTGAGCAGGATGAAGAAAGAGCAAAATGGTCTCACCAGCTAGACAGTGTGACAGCCCATCGATTTAGTGAATGAAGTCCCATCAATTAAAAGTGTCACAGTGACAGATCCTTGTACCTGGAGTCCAGAACTATAATTTGAGGAAAAAAACAAGAATGAAATAAAGTGCCTTGCCAGCAACATACACATCATACATTTAACCATCTAGCAAACTACCCAATAATTAGAAAGTAGTAATGTATCTGTATATGAACTGCCTTTAGATTTTTTTCCTAACATAATCCGAGGCCCTACTTCATTGTTAAAAATGCTAAGTGAACGGTTGCTTAAAACAAAACTGCTTATTAAAGTAATTTCGACATCACTTGTAAAAGACATTTTCAGAGAAAAAAGGAACATTACAAATAATGAATACCTCATATCTATGAAACACTTGGCTGTCACACTGGACTGAGACTGACTGCTTGGCTGGTAAACTTGACTGTCACTGATGAACGCTTGGCTGACACACTGAACTAGAGCCTGGTGACAGCTTGGCTTGCAAACTGGACTGTTGACTGCTTGGCTGGAAAACTTGAATGTTGACTGGTTGGCTGGCAGACAAACTGGACTACACCAATGACTGCTTTGCTATCACACTGGACTACAGACTTGTGGCTGCTTGACTGGCAAACATTACTGTTGAGTACTGGGCTGGCAAACTTGATTGTTCACTGCTTGGCTGGAAAGCTTGTCTGTGGACTGCTTGATTGGCAGACAAACTGGACTACACCAATTACTGCTTTGTTGTCACACTGTACTACAGACTTGTGGCTGCTTAGCTGGCAAACTTGACAGATGACTGTTCGTCTGGTAAATGTAGACTGATGACTGACTGGCTGAATGAAATTATGACTGTTGGCTGGCAAACTGGACTGCACACTCATGACTGCTTGGTTGGCAAACTTGACTGTTGACTGCTTGACTGGAAAACCTGACTGTTGACTGCTTGACGAAGACAAACTGGACTACACCAATTACAGCTTTGCTGTCACACTGGACTACAGACTCATGGCAGCTTGGCTGGCAAGCTTGACTTTTGACTGCTTGGCTGGAAAGCTTGACTGTTGACTGCTTGATTGGCAGAAAAACTGGATTACACAAATTACTACTCTGTTGTCCCACTGTAATACAGACTTGTGGCTGCTTAGCTGGCAAACCTGACAGATGACTGCTCGTCTGGCAAATGTAGACTGATGACTGACTGGCTGGAAGAAATTATGACTGCTTGGCTGGTACACTGGATTGATAATGGCTTGGCTGGCAACATGGACTTCAGACTTTTGGATGCTTGCTGGCACATTTGACTGTTGACTGGTTGACAAAATGGACTACACCAATTACTGCTTTGTTCTCATACTGAACTACATATTGATGACTGATTTGCTGGTAAGTTAAAGTTGTAGAGTATTAGGGCAAAATACGATTTTTGTACCGTAAGTCAAGCACTGTCGTCATACCGTCATTAGTTATGCACTTTCATGTTGTTAGTCAAGCACACTTTAAGCTCTGCAAGTTTGAAAAATACTGTTTTGTTTAACTTTTCCACTACTTAGGTTTGTGGTTTTCTTAACATTGTTTTTTCTCCAGGTATCCATGCATTCCGGACCATGTTTTTATGACTAGATGAAAGATGCATTTTATTAGACAGTTTACCCCACTTGCAATCAAGAAGGAGAGGTTATGTTGATCTGTGATTTTGAAAAACACCTTGGATTAGAATTTAAAGGTTGCTGTCACCTTTTTTCGAAACACCGGTACCGTGTTGGAATAAAGTTTGTCTGCTTGCCTTTCTTTGTGCAAACTCCTCTGTTAGCTCTTTAACATCTACTTTCCTTGCTCTTGCGCTCTCTATACTCAAAATGGACAGTCCCGTGAGTCTCTCCTGTGTCATGGAACTTCTAAGATAATTTTTTATTAATTTTAGCTTAGAAAAATATTGTTGCGCAGTAGCAACAGTTACTGGAATGGTTAGGAAAAGTTTATTAGCTGTTGCAATGTCCAAAACACTAGGCAGTATTCCACTATTTTTCAAAAATAAAAGATCTGCCAAATCTTTCATTGTTCCCCCTGACATGTTTTTGATTTGCCCTTTCAATGCAGTCCTGAATTTTAGAAGTTGCAATGGGAAGTTTGAGGATAGGTCATCCTTGTATTGAGCTGCAAGGGATTCTGCCGATTTAAAAAACAAATCATTTGCTTTTAGAATTTCAGATGGAATCATGAAATTAAATCTTTGAACAATGGTATCTATGCCTGAAAATCTTTTTTGTAACTGTGTTAGAATGATATCAATATTGGTGTAAAATACTGATACCCTAAAATTATCTTCAGGGTTGGATAATCGTTTGTCTTTGCACAATTCGTCAAAATGTTTTTTTGTGTGTCGGATTCTTTTTTCAGTAAATTTTGGTTCAAAAGTTGTAGTTGTGCTCTTCAACATACCAACTGCTTGCAAAAGGTCCACATTCTTAGATTGTAGCAGTTTTGAAACTATGTTCACATTTTCTAAAACTTTGCTTTGTACTACAACCATAACAACAAACTCAAATGTCTCCATGCATTTCTTAAGCCCAGTAGCTTCGGTACGTTCATCTCCTTTTTTAGACAGCAGAATTATTTTAGCCAGTGCTTTCATGACATCCAGAAAGCAAACACGTAACGCATGAAGAGCATCATGTCTTGATGCCCAGCATGTTGGACACAATTTTTTCAATGTGGGATTTGAAGATGAAGCTACTTCCCTTAAATTGGTCAGAAGTTCCCACCGTTTGATGCTGTCACTGAAGAATGTATAAACTCGCTGCACAACATCATAAAATGTTCTAATTTCGGAAATATTCATGCAGGCATCATTTAATACTAAATTTAAATTATGCGCAGCACAGTGTACATAGACAGCATTCGGCTCTCTAGAGCGTATCCTAGTTTGGACACCTGACTATATCCCACTCATAGTGCTAGCCCCATCATATCCTTGGCCTCTACATTTTTCGATTGACAATCCTTTATTTTCAATAATTTTTAGGATTTCTACTGTAAGGCCTTCTGCACTTTGGTCTTTTATAGTGTGAAAACCTAAAAAACATTTATTGATTTTCACCTCAATTGGTTTTTCATTCTCATCATGGATGACTGTAATGTACCTGAAAACCTGACTTAGCTGGTCTTGTTTTTTAATGTCCTGTGTCGTATCCATGATGATGGAGTAAAATTGTGCATCTTTAATTTCAGCGACTATTTCATTTTGTACTTTATGTGAAAGCAATTCAATTAGTTCATTTTGTATTTTTGGGCTTAGATATTTTATTCTTGTGTCTTTTTCAATTAGTTCATTAAGAACTGGCTCATACTTGCTTAACAGCTCTATGATTGACAACAAATTACCACTATCAATCTCTCCTATTTTTTCCCTGTGTCCTCTGAAAGCTAGATTACATGTAGCCAATGTGAGGGTGACATCAATAATTCTTCTCAGAATTTTAGTCCAAAAGTTAACCTGTTCTCGGAATTCAGATTGCAATTTTGTGTCAACTGTGTTATCATTTTTCCACATGTCATAAACAACACAAGCCCCTAAATGGGATTGTGTCATTTCATGCTCTTTAATTTTCCTAGAAATTCCTTGCCAGTCTTTTATTCCGACAGCCCATGATTGTTGTTGGGAAGAAAGTCTTCTGTCACCAAACAACCAACAGGCTCACAATATGCGCAATCCAATTTAACTGAGTAGCATAGCCAATTTCGGGGAACCTTTTTCCCTGCCTTTGTTAATATGTAATAGTACTCATTTGAAAAAGACCTCTTCTTTAAATCTCTTGGGAAGGGTCCTGTTGGTTTGCAGGGACCATTTTTAAGAATTAATTTCTTTAAAGCAGTATTATGGTCAAAGGTATTGGGAAAGTTTGCCCTATCTGTAGGGAATACATCTGGGAGAGTCAATGGAATGATTTCAACGTCAATGTCAGATTCCATTACAGTCACTGTCTCAGTCCCTACATATTCATCAACAGCTAATGGATCTATGAACCTCACTGACGTAGCTATGTTTACAGAAGGCAAAGCAGGCAAATCGTGGCCAGAGCAGGATGGCTGCTCTGTTGCCACTTCAACAGCAAGAAATGAAGCAGTATTTTTTTTCAGAAGGCAAAGCAGCTAACAACTGGCCAGAACAGGTTGGTTGTTCTACTGGCACTTCAACCTTAGGCAAATTAGCAGTAATCACTGGAGGCAACGCAGCTAACATTTGGCCCGAGCAGGATGTTGGAACTTCATCAGCAGGAAATGAAGCAGTATCTACAGAAGGCAAAGCAGCTAAGTTTTGGTCAGAGCAGAATGGTTGGTCTGATGGCACTTGAACTGTAGGCAATATAGCAGTATTTACTGGCAGCAAAGTAGCTATGTTTTGGCCAGAGCAGGTTGGTTGTTCTACTGGCACTTCAACTGCAGGCAAATAAGCAGTAAGTACTGGAGGCAAAGCAGCTAAGTTTAGACCACAGCAGGATGGTTGTTCTGCTGGCAGTGGCATCTGTGGTTGTTGCTCTGCACAAGATAATGCATGAACACTGGTTCTAGGCTTAAATAAAGATTCAATTTTTGGCTGTTTGCTCTTAGGAGTTTCATCACTAGCTTTACGTCACTTCTGAGCACCACTTAAATACTTCCTTGGTTTACTCATTTTCTTACTTTATGAATTTGTAAATGATTTTAGTTCATTTAAATGGTGCTTGTGGTGTCCCTTGTAAGCTACCTCCTCTATTCTGGATATTTGTTGGCCTAAGTAAGGAAAAATATTTGAAATTATTCATGCATATAATACATGCCAAGTTGACAACATTCAAAATGAAGAGAGCATGCAGTATTAATCACCAGCAATATTAAACGTGCAATAGAAAAATAAACATGAAACAGTTATTTTACCTGTGTCAAAGTATGAATGGAATAAATGTGGCTCTTTATTTCCTGGTGTTTCATTTTACTGTCACTGATATATATAGTGACCACTGCAAAAGCATTGCACTGGGAGTGTCTGTGGGCCCCCCGCTAAACCAGTGCATGAACAAAATGTTTTCCACGTTACAGGCTAAATGAGAAGAGCAGTGAAAAATAGTATTGCAAGAGAAGCAAGAGAAGAGGGAGGGAGTAGTGAATGGGGGGATGCAAGGAGAGGGACTTTAGCCACAGATTAGACAATATAAAACACCTTCCTCTTTACATTTTTGACAGTTAGACTTACCTTGAAATATACTTTCTGCAAGATGTTGGTCGCAGAGTCAGTCACAATTCTCTTGTTCAACACAAGTGTCCTCGCTGCCTGGCGATGTACCTTGAAGGCTGTAGAGACATAGATGAAAAACTACTGTAAATAGACTGCTGTATACTACACACCATTGTTTTAAGTCATTGTTTCACACAGGCATTTTGTGAAAAAAATGTGCAAGCAGCAAATGCATTAATAGCACACTGCTTTCATACTAACAAATTAGACATCACAGACTAGCATTGGTAAGCTAATAAAATGCTTATGTGATGGAGATATTTACTGTGGAGTTAGTATACACGGTCAGAGACTTCTGGGGTGGGATGGCTGTGAGCTAATCACGCCTGTTGAAGCAACTTTTTTATCTTGTCAGAATTAAAGTGTTTAGTCCGAGCAGGTCTTCATGGGCATGCAGATGTGATCTGACTGTTTAATGGAGCGTGTACGATTGTTGTGGTCAGAAATAAAAAATGATTACATACGTAATAAGGCTGCAGGGCAAATGCAAAGCTTGCCAATCGGGCCATTATGGAAGCATTGGGAATTCACTTCAGTACCCCATATATATATAGCAAGCATTGGTAAAGCCAATAAGCCTTGTTTTGCAAATGTAAAGGATAACCTTTTTTTGTTCTGTGGACTTTATAAAAAAAAGGTCCTCTTCATTTACACAACCTGGCCAATTCGCTTTGCAAATATCCATGAGTACGGCATTAATAAGTGATGTAAATGTGAGCCCCTATTTTTATTTTTCACAACTCGGTGGTGCCAAAGGGACATCTACAAGCCAAAACGATTGCATTTTAATACATAGGTGGGAGGTGAGATATGAGGGACACAAAGCAGGTAGGTGTTTGTTTATTTACCCACCCATTCACTGTACCTGGCCATAATGACTATGGCTATTCACACCCACTTCCTGCCTCTCCCCCCCTCCAAACACATCCTTCTAGTGTCTGTGTGAGCTAGTTTTATCAAGCAGTAACATCAAACTGTGTGCTCAAAGTGCCTGACATGGGTTATTTCAAACAAGTTATCTGTGAAGTAAAGGTTTTTTTGGAACTGTACATGTGCTGCTGGTGTAATAAAAACATATTTAACTTAGTGCTCCTTAAGCTGCTTGATTCATAAGCAGAGTGCTTGTTCTTCACGGAAGTCCTGTTAAAACGAGCATTGGCTTCACCAAATGTCCTGATTGTTGTGCCTTTCGATAGGCTAGACCAGTTTGAAGTAAATCAGGAATTGTGATTGATTTTTGTATTGGGTGAGCTATGAACTTGTGGGCTGTGATGAAATGTAAAAATGCTTTCAGGATTGATGGCTGTGGGCTGTGGGCGCTGGCATACATTATTATTTTTGTTATACTCGTTTTTCCCCCTCTCTGTCTCAGATTGAACATTTGGTTTATTTGAGTGGTTTATGGATTTTAGAGAAAATGATGGCTGTGCATATGGAAATACACATCATGAATGCAATCGTGTCAGAAGTGTGCGATGTCTCACTTTAGCTAATGCACATTATGTGGAATCTGCCATCCCTTAATGCAGCTTGATCGGCGCAATAGCTGATAATGCAGCCCTGAGCCCTTTTTCTCAAGCAGCCACAGCATAGTTGCAAGAGGGAAAAAGGACAAGAGCCGCCGCAGCAAGAGAAGCACAGACTGTTAAGATTAAACAAGAGTACCACCTCTTACACAATAAGGATAGAATGACTCCACTCAATGAGTAGTGAGCCAGGGGGCTCTGAAATAAGATGAAGAAAATATGCGCGATGTAAGTGACACCGATTATTTGAGACTATATTCGTAAAATACACGAGACTAGGCGGGACATTAGAATATCACTAAGCCAGTATTATTTCTTTCTCATTTATCCTATATCCTATAGGATTGCCAGGATGATATAAAAATCCCTGCACTATCAGTTTCCAAATGAATGATAAGGGAAAGAAACTAACATGACTAAAAACTAAACTGATGGAAAATCACGACATGTGAGTATATGGTGATAATCATGAGACCGTATAAGATTTAACCTAGTAATTCCCTGAAAGAGGAGGTGTACCAACGAGGGGATTTCCCCGCTCTTCTTGTACACAGGGCCAAGGAAAAGAATACTTGTCCTTACTCAGCACCAAAAGGAAGATAGCTAAGTGAGACGCCACCAGGAATATCTTTGGACTAGATGTCGGGCGCACAACCATCACCTTAAGTAAGTCCAGATATACCAGTATGAAAAATATAGCGGGAGACACTGTGAAGATTTTCCGATTGAGATGATGCTAAACAATAAGAAAATACTTATTTATTGTTACAGGTCTGACCAAGTTGGGAGTTTTGCTACCTGTTTTGAAAAGTGGATATATTCCCACCTCTGAACCACCCCCGCCGAATACACGTTGGAGGTGAGTCAGATTATGACTATTTATGAGTCAGTGCATATACATTAATTGTATAAGAAAAAGTTTGAGAGAGATGATAAGAGACAGCGCCGTGGCTTACCCTACCTATTGAGACAGGGCATGGAGAGGTCTCTGTCTCTCCCGTCCTGAAGAAGGTTGCTGTACTAAGGGACTGAAATAACATGTCCATAGACAACTGAAACACATGTAGACGATCAAAATCTGTGAGATTAGCACTACACAGAAGACTGTATCAAGTAGTAGACCTGAGAAATCAAAAATGTGTGTAATTAGGAAAAGTGTTATCTAACGTAAATCGTTAGAAAAGAATTCACATATTAGTATGGATGTGATGTTGAAGTGAGTATGAATGAATGGTAGAAGATCTGCATGGTGAGTTGGGGTATTTGTATCCAGTCCTATAATTTGTATAGTGATCTGGATTAAATGTATTTGCTTAATAATTTTTGTTAACATTTATTGTCGTTTTTAAATGTTTGTGTTTTAATTAAAATTGAATTGACTAAGTATTGATCAAAACTGTCGGTATTTGTAAAAAAGACAAATTGTATAGTGGTTGCTATTATCTCTCTCTTCCGCTGGTCCACTACATACCGTTTGTGAATTTTATTTCCGAGGGCCTGATGCAACACAGCAAACATTAAAGGTCTGTGCTTCTTAGGATTTCACATGTAGAACTTCTCAGGTGATTTTCCGTTCACCGCGGGTCCCCCTTCGGTGGGCTCATACCCACTTTAACAGAAAACCTTCAATTAGACTTCCTCCACAAGGCTCGGATCAAATTTATCTACTTTTCAAAAAACTTTCTCTACTTCATCAAAATTGAAGTCTTTCGACTCTGCTCAGGATTTTGCTCAACCCATCCCAGGAGCACTTTGATTCACAATTACTAATTTTCTTCTTAAAATAACGTTTTCCTCTCTTTCACTTTTGCCACTTCTCAGCTGGGTACAAAGACCTTCGATTGAGCACCCACGTGGTGCCGGACCACTCTGTCAAAGGTAAAGTATCTTGCTTATAAAGTTCAATCACTCATTCGCAGTTCGACTTTACTTGCGTCTCTTATCACACATGTTTTAAGAATGTTCACTCCAGTGCTTGTCATACAATGTTACTGCTTGCAACCTTGGCTTCAAAACAGACCGGTCTTCTATCGGTCTCCCCAACTCACTGGCTGTGTTGATTTCACTAACACTGCTTTGTTCTGGGAGCCAACGACAGTACCACAGCGGCTGCTGCTTCTCACTGCCTTGATTATTGACGCAGGAGGACCCTGGGTATCTCCGACACACAATACAGGATTTTTCAGCCTGGATTCCTGGTCTTAGGCTTTCTTTTCTCAAGGTCTCTGGAAAGTAACGATTCCTTGTCGAAAAGGTCAAGGGAACTTCCCTCCTTGTGATCCCCTTCTGTTTTGCTGTCTTTCTTCTCTCGTTCAGCTGCCATCTTGAAACTGCTGTTTCCTCGTGTGCTTTACCTCATTCAGAGTGTGCTCTTATGCTCCGCCTTTTATCCGTGTGGGGAAGCATAATGGAAGTCAGGTGTGTGTGTGATGGTCAGTAATTGCCTGACCTTGCCTGACCATTGTATTGGGATACATCAGGTATACTGCTCTGGTGTTAATCTGTTTTCTCCCATAGAGTGCTGTCCATGTGAAAGTGTTTGTGTTGTAAAAGGGGGAGGGGTTGTGTTCTTAAATATCTTACCTGGTAGGACGGGGTAAAGGTGTTATAGGGAAGCGGATCCCGTGTCTCACAATCCTGTGTGCCACTCCCACTCCCCGAAGACCCCTCACCTAGGTGATCCTCCCGCACTGGTCCACCCCCAGGAACTGGATCCAAAAGCAATGACTGTGTCCTGGCCACCTGGATGACAGATCCCCCGGGAACTAGTGGGTGAGAGACCTTCTGGTTTCTCCCACCGCTTATTCCCAAAAAACAATTCTCCCAACAATTTTTCATGCTTACACAATAATATTCATTTTGCTTCTTCGTTTATAGCTCTATCAATTCTCACTCTCCTGCTGTTTATTATTGACAATCTAAGAATTGTATTTTGCTATAGCTGTTACCCTCCTATGACTAGAACTGTATGATGCTCCTCAGCTTTTATCCACTTATGATTGGAACAATTGGAACCAAACTTGGATCTTGTAAGCACTCAAATTATTACTATGATTTTATCATTTTTCAGTCTTTAGCCTAATTTATCCCAACTAAAAGAAAAACGTGTCTTTTTAAACACATTTTTATACTAACATATTCATAACCCCAAACACGTGCTCTATAATTTCTACAATCGTCTTCCTTACTTCATCTAGTAAAAGTATCTCATCTCCTTCTTTACCCCATTTTGGAGTTTAAAACACAACCCTCATATTGGTCTTGCTTCAGAAATCCTTTTTTTTTTTAAATACCCAACTTGCAGTTTGATGCATTTTCTTATATCTCCTTGAGAGCAGGAATCAAGGTATCTCTTCTTAACCCAATCCCGTTACGTTTTCTCACTATATATCTATCTACACATGCATAATAGTCCCTCCACCTGTTTGACACTTTCAAAGTTCTATTTATGTCCATTTACTCAGCTCGAGGCCTTCGGTATCGACTCTTCCCCAGTCAGCCAGTTTGCCGTCAGTCTGCAGGGCGCCTGTGTGGACCAGACAGGAATTTCTTCAAAGAGGCACCTGTCAACCGTCTCGTTTTACACATGTTTTTCTTCGACTCTCCACAGGTAACTCATGATCTTTTGTCTAATGGTGGAAGATGTAAGAAATCCAAGAGTCTGGATCTGAAAACCATCCGCACTGGTACCAAAATGTGCAGTAGCAACTTAAGCATTCCAAGTGCTGAATGGGATTACATCATAAAAAAACACGGGCACAAATAATCGGACAAACTCAAAGAATATGGCACATACTACCTTATTATCAGCTCAATAAAATAGGGAAATCTGGCGAACAAACAGTACATTTTAGATCTGCAAAAGGCTGTAGAACTCGATGTATGTCAGCTATGACTTCATCCTACATAGCAAATAGTAAAAGCCTATCGGACAGAGGGACAGAGGTAATGGTTAAGGGAAACATATACCTATAGCCTGCATAGGTGTTAGCCACATCGTTGGCTGCCCCTTATCTGGTAGTGTGAAAAACCAAAGGGTGTCTCACCTACTAGTCCCCGGGGATCTCTCTCTCAGGTGGCCAGGGCATGGCCATTGCCTTTGGATCCAGACACTGGGGGTGGACCAGTGTGGGAGGATCATCTGGGGGAGGGGTCCTCGAGGAATGGGGGCGACGCGACCAATGGTGAGATGCGGTATTTCCCCCTTTCCCACACACATGACCCATTCTATTTCACAGGATTCTCTGATGTCCCAAACCCCCCACCCCTTTCTACACAAACACTGGGCTAAGGAAGAGGGAGACCTTTACATATTGGATTGGACATGTCCCGCTAATTGTGTCAGGGAAAATCAGGCACTTCACTTTAAGTGCATACATCTGATACCAATTAGCTCTCGTCACATGGATAAAAGGCAGAACATAGAGACATTGGGGGTCATTCCGAGGTTGGAGGTAAGGAATTACCAGCACAGGTAAGGGTGCCGATGCCGGTAATCCCTTACCTCCGTATTCAGAGGTCCCTTTGCGGGTCCTTCCTTACCTCCTGCTTTTAGCAAAGGTACTTCGGAGGTAATTACGGTACCGTAATTTACGGTGTCGTAATTACCTCCTTCCCCATTCGCATTGAGCCCTATGGGGCAGAAAGGGGAATGGGGAAGTGCAAAATTTGAATGGGGAATTACCGGTCTCTCCAACCCTGAAATGGGCCGGTTATTACTCCATTCACCATGCCGGATTTGGGACGGTTTCGGAGGCAACCATGGAGCTAATTACTCCATGGTTAGCTCCAAACCTGGAATGAGGCCCATTCTCTTAGCAAGGTGGAGCACAAGTAAGAGCAGAACTTCTGGGGCCAAGACAAACCAACTGGAGCAAAGCAATGGACTGAGAGATGAGAGAAAAGGGTAAAGAACCCCAGGAGTTCACTGCAGGAGGTCGTTACCTCCAACAGTCCATGAAAGATACGATCAGAAGGCCAAATCCCAAAGAAAGCTGCATTTTTTTGCAAGGACGCCAGCGACCCTACCGGTTGAACGGCAGAGTTGTGGAGGTGAGGACAAGCCTGTGGAACTAGCTTTGACTCCTGAATGGAAAGACTGTAAAAACAAGAAAGAAACGCACACAGCTAGTGAGTTGGCAAGCGACATGAAAGACAGGTGTGTGTTAATGAAAGATTGAAGTTGCAAAATTATATTGCTCAATAGAAGGCTGCAAGCATTTAGATGAGACACAAAGAAAGGCAGACCTGTGAATGAACTTTGAAGTAATGATAACTGTGAAACAAACAATACTGAGTAACGAGTGGTCCGGCGAAAAGAAGTATCCCACTCGAAAATGTCTGTAAAAGGTGAAATGTTTGTAGCGATAAAAGGAATGAACTATAAAAGCGAAAGTGATCAAAATTAACCCAGAGAGAAGGGGAGAGTAAAAAGGGGAACGTTGAACTTTGGTGCTTATAACATTGAACTACCCAGAGCAAGAAGCTGGGGCAAATGACACAAGAATGTGAGCTGAAGGTAAAGTCAAAGTGGTCCTGCGGAGGGCTATAGTAAACGGCACGTACATTTGAAAGTCTTCAACATCGGGAAATGGTCCCAGCCCGGCTGAGGGAGACTGGAAGTGTAATAAGTTAGGGGAAAGGAACTCCTAAATGATGTAAATTATGCTTGGCCAGTGTTTTTAACTTTTGCTTTGAAAGGTCTGAGCCCGACTGAGGGGAACCAACGTGAAATTTTGTTTTAAGAGGTCTGAGCCCGCCAGAGGGTGACCGCTGTGAACTTTGTGTTGAAACTGGAAAGAGAGTCTTTAACGTGGAAGGCTAGGTGGGTCTCAATCCACCTTTTGAACTGCTTGTGTGTTAAGAACCTGAGCCAGAGTGTGTCATCCTGCCTACGAGTACCGCCTTACTCTGTGCTGTCTAATGTGAGGAGGAGAGCTGACCCAGCCACATTTATTATTTATATTTGAACACTGATTTTTCTTTGAATATATATTCTCCTTTACAAACTTTTTGTAAAAGTGATAGGGCAGGCATTAGGTTTTGTTAGTATACGCCATTTTGATTTGACAGACTCAACTAGGACCGTTTTTTTTTATTATTTGATTGTAGAGACTACTCCCATCCTAGCTATAGGGCACATTAGGAGTTTTTCCAAACCAAGAAACTTTAATAAAGGTTCTACAAATTCTACCTTTTGTGTCAGTCTCATACTTGTGATATCATGCCTCCCTTACATATGGTGTCAGAAATGGAACACGACTCAATTGAGACACATTGGGACACCCTAAAATTCCAGAAACTTAGTCACAGAGCTTCAGACCACTCTACTGCCATAAAAGAATCTTTATGCTTTGACATTTGCAGCAGCAGAGAAGCAACTATCCCTCCTGGGAAAAGAGGGATCATTCTCACTGACTTTGTTCTAATACCCCCATGCTGGTTGTTATATAAGATTTGCCCCAGATTCTGGCCTGACTTGGAAGTTTGATCTAGATGTTCTAGCAGGTGTTTTAGATTGAGACTTTCGGGGAGACATAAAGGTTCTCCTACAGAACCATAGCGAGACACCGTTTGAAATATGCCATGAGGACAAGCAATTCTTCAGAAGGCTCTATTTCCCCATTTTGAGGAACAAATTGAACCAGCGGAAACTGTGAGAGGTAGCATAGGCTTTGGAGAGGCCGATGAGACACGTGTCACTGAAGCGAAAAGGGAAGAAGAACCTACCAACCTTCCCGATCTAGCCTTTGCCCAGCGAAAATGATCCAGTACTCGCGGCGGCTTTCTTCCAAGTGATTCCTGAGGGAGAAGGACAAGAAAAAGGGAGCCCCCTTTTCTTACTGAAACAGGGATTGCTAAATAGAAGGGAAACCTCCAGGGAAGGCCTAAGTAAAACTCAGTTAGTAATACCCAAAACCCATTGCAAGAGCGTGCCAGAGATTGCACACTCTCATTTCACAGGGGGACACTTGGGACAATCTAAAACCCAAGCTCACATCAGTGGGAAATTCTATTGGCTTGGTATCCATGCTGACAGAAAGAACTTCTTTGAGACATGTGAAATATGCCAAAAAATCAGCTTGCATATTCCCTTACTTGCCCCTATATACCCATTACCAATATTATAAGTACATTTTTTCCAAATCAGAATGGATATAATTGGACCGTTGGAAACTCCTAGACTGGATAATAAATGTGTTCTCGTAATAGTTGATGATGCTCCCCAATCCCCTGAAGACTTCCCCATTCTGAAAAACACAACCCAGCAGATTTTAAAATACCTGTTGCCAGTCTTTTCTAGGGTTGCTTTCCCCAAGGAAATTCCCATGGATCAGGGATCCAATTTCAATAAGTAAGCTTATGGGTGAAGTAAAAGAATTACTACACATTACCACCTTAAGAACCTCAGTTTAACACCCCCAAATGGACGGATTGGTAGAGAGATTTAACAAGACCCACAAAATAATTCTGAGAATATTTGTAGACAAGGATGGGAAGGACTGGGATCGTATCATCCCATGGTCCCTTTTTGCAGTGAAAAGACCCCTCAGGCATCCACCGGTTTCTGCCATTTTGAGTTACTCTATGGTAGAGAACCAAGAGATGTTTTAGACATGCTCCAGAAGACCAGGAAAGAAAGAAAAGAGGCACCAATTACCCTCTCACAGACAGCTACCCAATTGCGAGAGCACATGAAACTTGTCCTGAGTCTAGTCCACAATTACATGGAGAACGCTCAAGCCCAACAAAAATCTACCTATGACTAGAAGGTGAATTTAAGATCGTTTTCAGTGGAACAGAAAGTATTAGTCTTCTTACCTACCTCTGAAAATAAACTTGTCTCAAAGTGGCATGGGCCCTATGAGGTCCTAGAGCAAACAGGAACCTGTACCAATCATATAGACCAACCTGAGAGAAGGCAAATGACCCACCTTTACCACGTAAATCTCCTAAGAGTGGAAAGAAAATCCTTCTGCTACTACCTCCACCATATTATCGTGTTTGGTACCCGAGGAGAAAGACAACTCCGAACTTATTCCCCAAGAACTATCTAAACAGAAACAAGAAGATTTGAACAACTTTATCACTGCATTCCCCAACATATTCAGCTAGAAACCAGGGAGAGTAGATGGTACTTATCATTATTTCAGAACTCCAAAGGGAAAGGTGGTCCATTTGAAGACATATAGACTTCCAGATGCACAAAAGCAGATAGTAATTGATGAAGTTAAAAAATGCTTAAGGTGAACACCATCGAGCCCTCTTCGAGTTCACGGTCCTCCCCTATTGTGTTGGTGACTAAACCTGATAATTCTTGGAGGTTTTGCATACACTTTAGGCAGGTCGAGGCCATCTCTGCCTTCAATTCCTACTCTATGCCACACATCGATGAGTAATAGATAAATTAGGAAATGCCACATTCCTTCAACCTTAGACTTAACCAGGGGATATTGGCTGGTTACTGTACATTGACCTGATAAAGAAAAGATAGCTTTCCCAATGCCAATTGGACTATTCCAATTCAAAGTCCTCCTTTTTTGGACTGCATGGGGCCCCAGCCACTTTTCAATTACTTGTGGACAGGATATTACAGCCTTTTCCCATGGTCACTTATAGTAAAACTTGTGAATACCATTTTTCATCTTTCTATTATTATAAGAACCCTCCCATCTTTAGATTTAGGATTAGATAGATGTTTTTCAAACCCAGTGGAAGTTCAATAAACACCCGTGAACTGTGATCCATTGTGTCTTTCTTACTGTTTGATACCCTGCCTTCCTTACATATGGTGTCAGAGTGAGATGCGACTCAATTGAGAGAAATTGAGAACCCAAAAATTCCAGAAACTTAGTCATAGAGCCTCAGATCCCTCTATTTCCATGAAAGACTACATCAGCTTTCGTATCTGTAGCATCAGAGAAACTACTATCCCTCAAGGGAAAAGATGAATGATTCCCAGAGACCTAGACCCTCATTTCGAGTATGGTAGTAGTCATGGCGCTATTTGCGCCATGACTGCCTCCCACAACGGTACCGACTTCGGTTTGGTTCAATGGGGACTTACCGGTCCATTCCGACCTAAGAGGGACCGGTAAGTCCCCATTTACCAAACCATTCCCATTTGAGCTCCCATAGGCCTCAATGGGAATGGGGAGGATGCAAATAACGGGCCGGCGTATGCCAATCCTGTTATTTGCGCCCAGGTCCCTCAACGGAAGCTGTTAAGGAAGGGACCCACTAAGGGACCTCATAGTAGGGCGGTAAGGGATTACCAGCACCGGTCTCCTTACCGGTCCCCGGTATCCCTTACTGCCCTACTCAGAATGAGGGCCCTAGTCTTGATACCCCCTCCTGGGTGTTATATAAGATTGGCTCCAAAAT